>NW_027256881.1:243297339-244538054 GCF_029215685.1 Pituophis catenifer annectens | reverse complement strand
ATATATATATATATATTCTTAAAACGTCATCATTTTCTTCAAAGTCAGCAAAGTCCATTAAAGGTTGCCAGAAATAACAAAATATCTATATTAACCTTGATCAATCTGGTGGCTCAGCAGACTAATAGCATTGTGATTAACACCAGCTGTCTGCAATTACTGTAAGTTCGAATCTCACCAGGCTCAAGGTTGACTCAGCCTTCCATCCTTTCTAAGGTAGGTTAAATGAGGACCCAGTTTGTGGGGGCAATAAGCTGACTTGGTATAAATATACAAAAGTATGAAGGCTATTGCTTAACGCATTGTAAGCCGCCCTGAGTCTCCAGAGAAGGGCGGCATATAAATCAAATTAAAAAATAAAAATAAAAAATAATAAACCAACTTTATACTCCATTCTTTTAAAAATCTTGATCTTTAATCCCTTCAAATAATGTTCTAGAACTTTATTTCTTTTCATTTTTTTCCTGTCTTCTCACAAAATTCTTAAAATCTTTTGTTTACAAAAATCTCTTTTGTATATCATTTGCCTATCCAGTGTAGCATCTTATTTTGTATCAACCTTGTCACCTGAGATTTTTAAATCAACAAAATCTCAGTCTTGCCCAGTAACACTTGTTCCTCTTCCATAACATCTTTTAAACACACTGTCCATAGAGGCAGAGACTCTTAAAATTAACTTCTGGGTCCATTGTTCAAAAATATCCTTCAATACACCCAGTGTTGAAGTATTTTCTTTCATTCTGTTTTAGCAAATCAAGTGTTCTTCTTTAATTATAATCTTAGTTTGTTCTGGTTCCCTCTAGTGTCCAACCTTCAAAGTCTCATTCTATTAAGATTAAAAATAATAAACAATTGAAAACTAAAGCTTTTTTCCACAGGAAGGATTCTTATAATTAATTCCAAAATGTTATTTCAAATACATCTGGATACTTAGTCTGTTTGTAAGTTTCCAAAATCAAAGTGCTAATCACTCTTTTGCTGTTTATTTTAAAAGATTTTTATTAAGTCCTTACACTTATATTTTAAAGTTTTGGAGGGTAAGGATTGAAGGAAAATCACCCATTGCTGTAAAATTCATTGAACCAATTCCTAATAACTGAAAAGAAATTAACAAGCAATTTCCAAAACTGATTACAAAAGGAGTATGTGAACCCAGTGTTCTTTTGAAAAGCACTAGCAGCAATTTGACCAAAGATATGGTTATTCCCTTGTCTACCAGAGCTCTAAACCTGCCAAAAACTGCTATTCTGTGGTCTTCTTGCAGAAACCTACACTCTTCAGTACTTGTGAGTGACCCCAAATCTTTTCCTTGTCCAGAGAGGAATTAGAAGAACCAGTTTACTCACTGGCCATGCATTCTGCCACAGTCACTGGTGTGCATTTAACTGAGCTGTCTTCAGTTTGCCATTTCTTCCCTGGAGTCCTGTTCCTCTTGTGGTTCATTTAATTTATTCAATTTAGGGACCACCCAACTCCAAACTGACTCTAGGTTGTGCACAATAAAACCAAACAATATAAAAAATATAACTTTACAGTTCATTAGGCAATGAGCTATATGAAAATACAAACTATAAAATAGAACATTAGTAAGTCTGTATATAAAATGGAATAAAAGAAACAGATTAAGTAAATACAATAAAGAATGTTAACCATATCTCCGTATCCACTCTACAATTTACCTTAATCAGACCAACATATGCAGATCTCAGCTGAACTGTTTTATTCAAATAAAGGGCTGCGTTATATGTGATTTTTGAATTCTGACCACAGATGAAATAGTTTGTTGTAATATAAGGATACCAATAGGTTGCTCGTCCTATGTTCAGTCCAAGATAATGATCTCTAGAAAATAAATGTAACAAAATTATCAAAGAAACAAGAACCAGCGGTGAGACTAACAGCAACCATATCCCAAAACAAACCTGATTAAAGGCCTAGCAGAACAGTCAGTCTTTAAGGCTTTCTGGAATGCCATTAGGGTGGGAGCTACATGGATATCTGGGGGATATTCAAGACAGCAGGGCTGTTTCAGAGGTAGGTGCTGCAACAGAGAAGGTACACTTTTTGAGTCCTGATACACAATACTATTTAACTAAAGGGACCTGGAGTGCATCAATCCTATCAGTTTGTTTCAGCTGGGCAAACACCATGGGAGAGAGTATAAATAAGATTTTGTAAAATGAGACTTACAGATTACAAATTCCTCAGATATCCCACTGTTGGCTCTGTACAGAGTTACTAAATAGATTTTATCCTCTCTGGCTCAAAGATTCACAGGGATTCTAACTGTGGCTATGAAATAAAGAGATATTTCCTACTTGCAAGAAAGATAGTGATTGAGTTGCATAAAATATTAAAATGCAGAGCTACCCTAATAATAGCAAAGATATCACTGAGTCCTTTAGGCACCTGGTACAGACCGATTTGACAGTTCCTGTCTCCCTACAGGGGAGGATGACACAATGAGCCTGAAGGCAATCAGAGAGTGATCAAACTATAGCAATGGACTAATGTTAATTTTCTCTGTTATCGGATCATGTCACAACCGCCCTGAGACAAAAACCTGATCTAATCTAGTATGCACTGGGCCACTAGATGGCTTGGGACATGGTTGCCATAGAGGCATAACCTCCTGAACCAGTCCAGACTCAATGCTTCCAAGTGTTAAATTGAAATCTCTGAGTGCCAATAGCCTTAGGGAGTCAATGGCCAGCATGAGTAGAATAGCATGGTAATAGAATCCAGAGCTTGAGCTGTAATCCCAACTGCTCCCTAGAGATCAGCTTCACTGAGAGCACCTCACGTTCAGTTATCTGTGGAGCACAGCCTTTGAGAGCCTTCATAGATGAGAACAGGCAAACTCCCTCCAGGTCTCAGCTGATGCAAAACCCAGGTGGCATAATTCCAAGAAAGGTCAAACCTGGCCTTCCCCCAGTTTACCCAAAGTCATGGTTAGGTATCCCAGAGGGCTGCCTTAATTCATATTAATTATACCATTATATGATATGTAATTATTTTATACAGTTACTATCTACACACAAATTATCTGCATTAAGTTGCAGCATAAAATGGTTGAGTACTCATCTTGAAACTGATTAGTATCCAGCATAGCACCTGAATATCCTCTTATATAGCAGTGGAATCCACCTCGCCTTGACTGATCTCAACACACTTCTTGTTTCCTTTTTTACTTGATGATGTTGAACTCCCAGCACTACCTTACTGTGTTCATTCACAAATTTCTTTTTACAGAAGAGAAACCTTCACTACTCCAAAACACACATTCACACTTCTCTAGTTTCTTTGGGTTTTGTGGGGTTTTTTTTTGTTGTTGTTAGGGTTAACTCTTACCTGGAAGCTTTTGAAGAAACCTGACAGTACCACATTGTCCCCTGTTGCCTATCCCATTTTAAAGCCAGCTGCATCAATCCGATTGAAAAAAAATATTTTTCATTGTATTTGATGGTAGTCCATAGCCTGAAATCCTACTGAGCATATTTCAAGTTTCAAAAGCCAATGATCCTGCATGTCAATTTTGTCTGCAAATTCTTCCATTATATAAATGCTTATCCAAGATGGAAAGGTGCCATCTACTGCCATGATTTGACAATGCTAATGATATCAATGGTCCTCTCAGTGCTTCACTCCAATATATTGTTATTCAGTGGCAAAAATAAGAGCTGCTGTATTTGGAAGAGTAGGAATCCACAGGCTTAGATGGATGTTGGTTCCCTTTTTTAAAACAACAACAACAACCTGATTTCCTAAGTAATTAAATTAGAATAATGCTAATGACAATCCAATTAACATGCAGAATTAGCAGATAAAGAGTTTGATCAGAGATTACCATTAGAGAGCATATCACAACACTCCTGGGCATTCCCAGTGCAGAGTTAATGGCAATTCTTCAATCAATATCTTTTGGTACCCCTCACCAACCCATCAATATATAATGCTACGATAAAGAAGGGCTAGCCAGGTACAAATTGGGACCTGGCCATCTGGAATGGCAAATGGTGCAAGAGATGCTGTTTTTCTAGTATGGTGTTAAGATATTACAGATTTATGACCTTTTTTTAGGATTCAGAGAGAGAAAAAGGAAAGATTTCTCATAAGGCATAGCTTTGTGGGAGGAAAAAATCACCAGGGGCATTTTTACTTTAAAGAATAATTTTTCATTGGAAGGAAAACAAAAACAAAATCATTACTCCACACACATATGCATATTCCGCAAATACATAAACACGGCACACATATACATCACAGATATAAGTAATCATGGATCAGTGAATATTTTAAGGAATTTCCTCATAAGACCATTGCATACACATGAACTATTCGTTACTTTTCCACTTGCTGCTCAGTCTGTTATAAATCAGACTGAGAACTTATTTTATTTAACATACAGTTTAAAAAG
Organism: Pituophis catenifer annectens; assembly: GCF_029215685.1. NCBI lineage: Eukaryota > Metazoa > Chordata > Lepidosauria > Squamata > Colubridae > Pituophis > Pituophis catenifer. The sequence continues at coordinate 244,533,637 of NW_027256881.1, read as the reverse complement.
AAAGACATCATGATCAATTCCTATTATTTCTTTTATAGGGTTTATTCATCTGATCTTTTGAAAAGTGTGATATTTTAAGTGAGAAATAGCAATCATATAGTGTTTTTGTCACCTGGAGAAATTAGCGTTTAATGGATGGTGTCCCTAATATACCCAAACCTGGGCAAAATTGAAACTTTTCTTTTAAAAAAAATGTGTATCTGCAAGCAAGTATTAAAATGCCTTTTTACTAAGAAAGTAAATATATTTATTTAGTGGGCTGAAAATATGTCATCCTTAAGGAATAATTATATGCAATTCATCAAAATGAGAAAAAGTCTAAAAGCTATTTTGCTTTCTTAGTTCATGGAAACAGATGATGACCGTTTCAGATTAAAAATTCATTCACTATCAGATCAAAATCGCATTCATGTATTCTGCCTTTCTGCCAAGAGCTCAAAGTATCTTACATGTGGTCTTTTATTTTATTCCCACAATGAGCCTGAGAAGGAACTGAACCAAGGGAGTATGTGATTGAATCAAAGTCGTCCAGTGAGTTCCTAGGGCTAAGGATGTTCTTGAACCTTGGTGTTTCAATCCAAGCCCTTCACCCTACAGTGTTCACTACACTATACCAGCTCTTCTTCATATATTTGCCAGAAACAAGCTAATATTTCTAAAAAAAAAACAGAAACTGGCATTAATCATTTTTTTTAATCAATGAGAACATGAGTACTTGAACAGCAGCCAGCAAAGAAAGAGCTTATATTCAACAAAGACTCAAGTGATTTCTGTAAATGTGATCTTTGTAGCCCCATGGATACACATTTCAAAATACTTATAAACAACCCAAAGTATCTTATCTAAAATTATATCATTCCTTGACATTTATTCACACAACATTAGCAAAATAATGAGAGAAGAAAGAAATGTTTCTATAGAGATGTTCTCCACAACCAGTAATATACTAGCCCAGATTTTCTCATGATAATTTTCTATAGTTCAAACATGCCTCTGTTTTCCCCCTTGCCTCTCTTTTGTCTTTGCAAACTGAATAGACCAGGTTTTTCCAAACTCTGATCTGCAGGAACCTGGGGTTCCACAACAATTTGATGGGATTCTATAAAAGACTTTGAAGTGGAAGAGGTTCTATGCAAATATAGCCAGTCTTCTATCCCAAGAGTTTTGCCTCTTCATCAGGAGTTCTTGATTATTATTATTTTTATTTTTTAAAAAAACAGGTTTTCCAGTCAGGTAAAAATGGAATTAGTCAGGCAGAGTAGATTAATTAGACATGGAGGACTCAAAGTATTTGGTCAGAAGTGGCCAATTTATTTGGAGAAATTAAATAATTGCCACCAGCTTACAATTATTAATTATTATTTATATCTTACAGTCCTTATGATAAATGCCTTCCTTTATTGTTATATCCTCTGTTAGAAATTATTTTCTGATAGCATATACATGCATCAGGGACTGTATTCAATTCTGTATCTCATTTTGCTGGCGGACCAAAGAGTGTACAATTAAAGCCTGAATTAAGTACATATTTTTTAAAAAAATATAAGTCTGCAAACTATTTTACAGAGTAGGCTAGTTACATGTTCCTAGAAAAAAAAATGTGCTTTCTGCCTCTCCCCAATATGTAAGTCATCCATATAAGATGTAAGGACTATTTTTATACCCTAAACCTGAATCCAAATTGGAATGGATCCAGAGAAACATTCCTAGTCTAACACAACCTCAGTCTGAGAGACAATCAATTCCACTCATAGAGCCTCTCTCGCATTTTAGCCCTTTAAAATCCACAACTCATTACCATTTTAACAAGCAAATTATTGCAATTAATGACAATCCAATCAATTCTAACAGAAGAAAATGGTTCTCACCTGCTCATAAAAGACCACAATCGTATTTTCACATGGCTTAATTTATCAGCTTTAACAATTATGATTAACACCTCAGGGGGCAAAGGAGGAAGAAAATGCCTTTCCCTCTATTAAGTCATCAGTGTGGACACCACTATTTTCCAGTTCAATCCTGGGCTTTCCAATCTATCGATCTAACAATACCATATGTACGATTCCGTGCAGAGGCCCTGTCCCCTGAGTGAAAGAAGAGCTGGCATTGCAAGCAGTTAGACGCAACCGATTGTCCTTTACAGAAAGGGCTTTCTCCCGTTTTAAGGCTTAAAAAAGAAATTCCATAATTTTAGCAGTGCTATCTTTCAAAACTTGACCACAAAAACTACATTGCTTCCTGCCCCGAGAATTGTGCAGAAAAATCATTAAATAATCTCAGCTCCTATTAATATGCTTTAATTTTTTAAGATAAACTCACCCAGTGGTGAAATTCAATTTTTTTTACTCCCGGTTCTGTGGGTGTGGCTTGGGCTTGGTGGGCGTGGCAAGGGAAGGATACTGTAAAATCTCCATTCCCATCCCACTCCAGGGGAAACATACTGCAAAATCCCCATTCCCTCCCACTCCTGGGGAAAGAATATTGCAAAATCTCCATTCCCACCCCACTTTGGGGCCAGCCAGAGGTGGTGTTTGCCGGCTCTCCAAACTACTCAAAATTTCTGCTACCGGTTCTCCAGAACCTGTCAGAACCTGCTGAATTTATGACACAGAAATGGTGTCATGAATGACAACAGGTAGAGATTTCTCACAAATTGTCAAGTTAGTTGCCATTGACTGGAAGTGATAGTGTTTTAGGATCATCTTTGCATATTGAATAACATGAATGGAAGGGTTTTGGGGGCACTGGATCCAATTCCTGCTCAATTTGAGAATTGTAATATTCCAAATAGACAGCTCTTTAGGCTCTGTTTAAACATATCTCATTAATGGGAGCTACCACCTCTAAGGTCACTAGATGATTGATTTCACTTTGAATTTGTCTTACTTTCCAATATACAACTGGAATCTATGCTCTTATAAATGAAAATTATTTAGGTCCTGTGCTTTGGGACAATAGAGACAACAGTGAAGCCTCCCTCTGCTCCCCTGGATATATAGGATTATATATGGGGGTGTTTTGGTTTGTTTTGTGGGGGCGGTTCATAGCTTTAAGCCAGTATTGACTACTAGTCCTAGCAGTTTTCTTGGCAAGATTTTGGAAGTGGTTTGTCCCAAGGGTGAAATGCTACCCATTCGTTCCGGTTCAGGTGAACTGGTAGCGATAAAAACTACTGGTTCAGGCGAACCAGTAGTAAAAAAAAGCTACCAGTTCGGTCAAACCAGTAGTTTAAAAAAGCTACGATCCGACGGTCACCTGTGCTGCGCAGTTTAGCTTTGCTGGAAAGCAGGATTTCCTGCTTTCTAGTGAAGCTAAATCACGTGCCACAGCTGATTCCCCCCTCGCTGTTCTACTTACCTTCCCAAGCCTCCTTTTGCTGCATACAGTGTGCACGCACATGCACAATATGTGCCGGAAAACAGGAAATCCTGCTTTCTAGCAAAGCTAAACCGTGCGGCACAGGTGATCATCGGATTGCAGCTTTTTTTTAACCAAGGATTCGACCAAACTGCTAGCTAACTACCAGTTTGCCTGAACTGGTACCTTTTAAAACATGCAATGTGTGTTTGGTGTGCACTGTGCATGCGCACACAGCGTGCATTTGGTGCGTGCTGCGCATGTGCATGTAGATGTTTGGTGTGCACCAGTGGTGGGTTCCTCCCGGTTCGGTCCGGTTCGGCCGAGCTGGTAGCGGTGACGATATGATGTCACCGAACCAGTTCTCCCCCCCGTCCACCCACGTTATTCTTACCTTTTATTTGGTCCCACCCTCAATCTATTGCTGCCTCCTGAGTCCCAGCTGATGACTAGAGGGAAAAAAAACTGTTTAAACTCTTGCCGCGGGGCTTCAAAGGGCCGTCCTACAGCTGATCAGTGTTAAAAGCAAACAAATGAGTCGGGTCGTAAGTGCGAGGACTGGTTGTAAGTGCGAGGACCTTCCAGAAATGACTCTGACCAGCTAGCCACGCCCACCTAGTCACATGACCTCCAAGCCACACCCACAAAATAAGCCACGCCCGCAGAACCGGTAGTAAAAAAATTTAGAACCCACCCCTGGTGTGCTCTGCGCATGCACTTGCAGCATGTGTTTGGTGCACATGCACAGCCAGCAAACTGGTAGCAAACCAATTCAGATTTCACCCCTGGTTTGTCCTTGCCACCTTCCTGGGTCTAAGAGTGAAAGACTGGTCCAAAGTCACTCAGCACATGTGTGCCTAAGATAGGAGTGCTGCTTGCAGCCTCCTGGTTTCAGTTACTTTGTTGTACTCTTTAACCCCCCAAAACCAAATTATTTGATTCATCTTTTGCAAATGGGGTACAAACAATTACTCCAATTCATCAGGAAAAATCTGACTACGTTTCCGCATACGTTACCAACCTAAATGAATAGGATTTGGATGTGCAACCTTTACCTGCCGAGCCGATTGGCCGAACATACTAATCTTTTGACATGAATGAGGATGTCTATCAGCATCTAGAATTGCATGATGTTTTTCAATGAGTGCTGGATTTGAATTAGTAAACTTAACACTGACATCATCTCTTGTTCTCCCATGCCTTTTATTAGGCTTGGAACAGGGAGGAGGACTTAGTGTTTTCTCCCATTGTATAAACTGTTATCTCTCCTGAGCAGGTTGGATGGGAAGGGCTTCAAAAGATTACTATTGTGGGCCAGTAATTTGAACACAGCTTTACTTGGATTCCATCTGAATTGAGTTGTGTTTTTTATAATAATTCTTATTTGGAAATCAAGCTTGTAATTTCCCAGGTGCTTCAGTAACTGATGTAAAAGGCAATCCACAAACAGTTGTATAACTAAATAAAAAGAGACAGTATGGCTCACGATTATTAATAATTCTCTAGAAAGCTGGCAAAAAAGAATCAAGAGATGGACCAGGAAATTTTTCGTATGCAAGCATGTTAAATTTTTGCTGCTGAATTTTTTTTTTTTAATATACTTTATTAGATTTTTTCATTATAAAAGAAAATATACAATCTCTATGTCCTTCAGAGGTACAGTGTTTATACAATTTATGGAATCATACGTTAAATAAACTTCATCTTTATCTGTTCAATATTCTATACAATATAGCTCGTATTTCGAGTGCATAACAAGTCATATCCTGAAATCATATTTTTGTCTTGTTCTTCAACCAATTGTACCAATTTCCCCATACTTCATAATATTTAGATTTCTCCTCATTATTTATCTCACTCGTCAATTTTGCCATTTCTGCGCACTTTAGGATTTTGTTTATTAGTATTTCTTCTGAGGGTATGGATTTATTTTTCCAGTATTTTGCAAAAGCTAATCTAGCCGCAGTTGTAATCTGGATTATGAGTTGAGTTTTGTTGTTGTTAAAGCCGTCTCCGGTTATACCCAGGAGGAAGATTTCTGGAGATAGAACTATCTCCTGTCCCGTTATTTCACAAAGCCAATGTCAAATTTTTGACCAGAACCTTTTGGTCTCTGGACAGGTCCACCATAGATGATAGAAGGTGCCGACCGTTTTTCCACATTTCCAACACGTAGCTGAGAGATTGGGAAACATTTTCGCTAACCTAACTGGTGCTAAATACCACCTATGTAACATTTTATAATGGTTTTCTCTAAATGTTGCCAATTTCGTCATTTTATAGTTCCTATTCCAGGCCATCTCCCAGTCGTTAAAATTTAGTCTATATCCCAGGTTTTTTTCCCAAATATTTAGCTGATTTTTTGCTATGGTCTCTGCCCTATCCTCATCTAATAAAAAGTTATATATTTTTGCTAACATTTTCTTGTCTATTCCCCAAATAATTTTATCAAAATCTCCATATTTAGCTCCTATACCAAATTTGTCTCTGTCTTTTTGGAATCTTGAATTAATCTGCAGATAATTCCACCAATCCAAGTTGAAACCCTGGTCCCTCAATAAATCCAAAGGTTTGAGCTTCCCCTTTTCATCAAGAATATCCTTATATGTGCTCAATTTATAATCATCTCTCCTGTTTGGGGCCGCCAATGGTTCCATAATAGAAAGCCAGTTGGGTACCTTTTTTTTTTTTTTGCCGCTGAATTTTTGTTTTAAAATTCCTTTCCTTTGAGCTTCATTTCACCATTTAGACACAGAATGCCTATTTCTGTGCAAAAAAAGGGATTTCAGGGAAAGGATTCATAAAACATGTTTTACAAGGAAATACTGTGTCAGCAGAAAGAATCATGTGCAGAGAGACACCTGGAGAAACAACTGTTATTACCACCCCAGCAGTTACATAGCCCTTCTCCTTATTTGTTAGGGCTGCAGTTTAAAAGGACATGGTTGACAGCACATTTTCACAGCTGTTATTCAACATGCCAACTTGTACTGGCGCAAATTGTCCTAATTTCCTCACCTTGTTTCTTGTACTAGACAGCGAAGGTTGACAGCCAAACATTTCCTCTCATACAGATCAGACTCCATTTTTTAAATGCCACTAAAGGTTAGTTGCATCTGCTCAGCCTGGTACCTCAAGGGCTTCAATTCACCACTGCCAGTGTGGACAGAATGGGATCGCCCATTTGCGATAGTTGGGAGCCTGAATCATGATATCAGGGGTGGGTTCTAAATTTTTTTACTACCGGTTCTGTGGCTTATTTTGTGGGTGTGGCTTGGAGGTCATGTGACTAGGTGGGCATGGCTAGCTGGTCAGAGTCATTTCTGGAAGGTCCTCGCACTTACGACCAGTGCTGTGGAGTCGGAGTCGGAGTCGGAGTCGAGGAGTCGGAGTCGGAGGAAATTTTGGGTACCTGGAGTCGGAGTCGGAGTCGGCAAACAATGCACCGACTCCGACTCCGACTCCTACTAAATTTAGATTGGAATTTTAAAAAAAGCAAGTTTAAATGTCCCAATTCACAAAAAGTTATAATTAATGACTTCTCTACTGTAAGAATAAAGACCAATGCATGCAGTGCCTCACGTAACCGCAAAATGAACACGTTAAGTGACCGTGAAGAAGCATGCTTTTCATGTGCTTCACTATAAGGCACGCAACGCACAATTAGGAGTGGCAATACTTATACTTTCCATAGTGTTGTGTTCTGCTGTTACAGGGAACGCAGCGCCCATGGGTAACCTAGCCTCTCACTGATAAGGGATTAAGTAAATATGTTTTTTGCAGGACTAGAGACACTTGCATAAGTGAAGGGAATGGAGGGTCAATAGTTCAAGACTGAAGCTGTAAACCATTGGAAAAACTGCTGTCATTCAGCTAAGGCTATAAAAACTTGTAACTCTGATTGTTAGCTTAAACTTTAAACATGACTAAACACTGTTTAAATTTATGAACCGGCCAAATACTCTGTTCAAAGAAAATACATTGTATGTTTGTATGTGTGTTTCTAATTATTGTTATTTATTCATATTTGTTCTCTTTTATTCTTTAAAGTTTAACAATTCATTCTTTATCTTAATATCTTTATATTTGTTTGGGGTTGGCTTTCTTCCCTTTCATCTTTTTTATTGTACAGCAATCTTTCTCCTCAAACCTACCACCTCTCTCTTTTCTTTCCTTCTTACTTTCTCTTCCTCACCCTCTTCTTCTCCTCCCTACTTCCTCTTCCTTTCTCCTTCTCCTCCTCTCTTCCTCCCTCTCTTACCCTCACTCCTACTCTAATTTCCCTTCCCTTCCTTCATCCCTCTCTATTGCTGTATCCTTTTATGTATATGGACTACTCAGAGGGCTGAAAAAGTTATTTCTGACTGGTCCTCTCCCTTTTGACCAGTCCTCGAACTTACGACTGTCCTCACATTTTACGTTTTTGCCCTATCTTGTCACCATGGTGAAGAGAAGCAGTTGTGAAATGAGTGACATGGTTGTTAAAAATGCTGCACGGGCATAAATGTGAGGATGGTCATAAGTGTGAGGACCAGTCAAAAGTGCGAGGACCTGTCAGAAATGACTTTTTTCAGCCATCTATACACATAGCCATGGCCACCCGGTCACATGACCAGCTAGCCACACCCACCCAGTCACATAACCTCCAAGCCATGCCCACAAAATAAGCCACGCCCACAGAACCGGTAGTAAAAAAATTTAGAACCCACCCCTGGTTGGGGGTCACCACAACATGAGGAACTGTATTAAAGGGTCGCGGCATTAGGAAGGTTGAGAACCACTGGCTTAGAAGAACTTGGTGGAACAGCTTCTTGGATTCAACTGTAAGTGTTTATATTGTATAGGACAAATCATGTCTAGGTTTAGTGCTGGGATATATAGCTTATTTGTTTGTATAAAGCCATGTACGTACAACTTACAAGACTGTGTATGTTGATATTAAAAATCTAATTATATGCCAGTTAGTATAACATATTTTATATTTTAGGGAAAGAGGCATCCTAAACAATGGCAAAAAGACTGCTAACAACAAACACAACAAAGTCTACTGTTTATGAGCACTTTGCATTATCAAGTGATGGAAAACATTACGTGTGCCAATGTATTAGAAAAGATGATGATGGTGAAAAACAATGTGATGCAAAAATTAGCAGTTTCAGTGGGCCTGATAAAAATGCACCTACAAGAGCATCAAATTTGAAAAGACACTTACAGCGTTTTCATCCCAAAGTGTTAGAAGCCGTGAATGAGAAAGATAGCAATGAAAACATTGCATCTACTTCTGTGACAAAAAACGTTCAGAAATCTACTGGAGAACAATCACAAATAAGAAAATTCTTTATATCTGACAAAGTTACCATAAGGATGACACCAGAAAAATTCAAACACCACATTATTGAAATGGTAGTAAAGAATAGTGTACCACTATCCTTCTTTTCACAGACAGCCTTTTTAGGCCTAAATGGAGAAATGGCAAAAAAACTTGGTGTTTCTCTGGAAAGAGAAAGTATAAGGAAACTTATAATTGAGGAGGCCAAATGTAAAAAGGAAGAACTACAGAAAGTTATGAAAGGACGTTTTGTCTTCCTTAAAATGGATGCATGCACACGTCACAGAGTCAATTATTTCGCTATTAATGTTAGATTTGTGGATGAAAATAACAAAACAATAACACGGACCCTCGGAGTAAAGGACACTCAGGCACATCACACCAGTGATTACCTTCAGAAGTTAGTGGAGGGTGTTCTAGAAGATTTTGAAATTAAAAAGGAACAGATTTTATGTGTTGTGACAGATAACGCTTCTAACATGTTGAGCACAATTGAGAAGATGAAGGCAGATAAAGAAGGTATCAAACAGATATTAGACTTAGAGGAAGACAGCTCTGCAAGTATTAGAGAAAGTTTAGAAACTGAAGAGAATGCTGACATTTTTTTAGACAACTTTGTTGAAGAAGCATTGAAGCTTGCTACTATTCATCATATGCGATGTGCTGTTCATACACTGCAACTTGCCATAAGAGATGGATTAAAAGATCGCCATGCAGCTACATTAATTGGCAAATTACGGCAAGTAACTGTTGCAGCCAGGGCCCCAAAAACAGATGCAATTTTGAAAAGACGTGCAGGAAAAGGAGCCATTTTGGATCAAACAACTCGCTGGGGAAGCACTTATTTAATGGTGAAGCGTTTGCTTGAACTTAAAGACTTCATAGAAGAAATGGACAATGAAAATCTTGCATTAATTGCAAGCCAGTGGACACAAACAAAAGAGCTGGAGAACCTTCTTTCTCACCCCTTCACTGTCACCAAGAGGTTGCAATGTGATGATCTAACCCCGGGTAAATTCCTCTTGGAATGGAAGAGCCTGTTATATCGCCTGAACAAAAATGGAGGGTTAATAGCTGAGGGCATTGCATCTTCAATGATGAAAAGAGAGAGTCTTTTGCTGGAAAATGAAATCTTGTTAGCGGCTATTTATGTCGACCCAATGAGCCGACTTTTATTGAACAGTAAACAGATTGCTACTGGGAAAAAGGCCCTCTATGATGTAGCAGTTCGCATGAAGGGATTACGACCTGAAATACCTCCACAGGAGGATGGAGTTCTTTTAAGCAATAGTGGTAACTCAGAATCATCTTCTTCAAACGAAGAATTAGACTTTGATTCCTTCTTAGACAAAATGGAAGTTGCTAAAGGAAAGCGACGTCGCATAAGCGTTACAGAACCAGTAAATGTCCAAATAAAAAAATTCTAACAGGAGTTTTATAAAGCACTAAAAGAAGTTGAAAAGTATGATCGCTCATCAAAACTTACTGTTGAAGAAGCCATCCTTGTTTATCCAGAGATCGTTAGTGATGTGGCCAGAATAGTTACTGCAATGCCACCCACCCAAGTCAGTGTCGAAAGATTATTTTCAGCCCTAAAAATAATAAAGTCTGACTTAAGAGCCTCTATGAAAGAGGATCTGGCAGAGGCAATTCTCTTCCTTAGAACTCTACATTGAATTGATTTGCATTTGCTAAGCCTATAACTACATTTCAAGATTAATATAAACCATTTCTAGGTTTTACAGATTTTGTTTTTGGTTCATATAGATAAGCTTTGTTTTTGTTCTAAAACAACCAAATAATGTGGTTTGTATTTTTGAACTGGTAAAGTTCCTGTTCCTGATGTTTATGCCTGCTGCTACTATCCAGCAACTTGATTAATTAAATTAATAAAAAAAAATTAATAAAACTTTGTTGTTTTCATTGTGTTTGTCTTTTGCTTAAACTGTTCAATACAGTAGACTGTTGGCTTCCCAGCCAGTAGTCCTGTGGTAATGACATGTATGTTGCCTTTCTTTCCTTCAAGGAATGTATAAAATACATTCGCATATTAATACAGAGGAGTCGGAGTCGGGGAGTCGGAGTCGGAGTCGGAGTCGGAAGTACAAAAAACTGAGGAGTCGGAGTCGGAGTCGGAGTCGGAACATTTATCTCCCGACTCCACAGCTCTGCTTACGACCAGTCCTCGCACTTACGACCCGACTCATTTGTTTGCTTTTAACACTGATCAGCTGTAGGACGGCCCTTTGAAGCCCCTCGGCAAGAGTTTAAACAGTTTTTTTCCCTCTAGTCATCAGCTGGGACTCAGGAGGCAGCAATAGATTGGGGGTGGGACCAAATAAAAGGTAAGAATAACGTGGATGGGTGGCGGGGTGGGAGGGGGGGAGAACTGGTTCGGTGACGTCATATCACCGCTACCGGCTCCGCCGAACCGGACCGAACCGGGAGGAACCCACCACTGCATGATATACAACAGCTGCAACTATGATTTTCCTCCCATTGGTAAACACACACACACAGACACACACCTCAAGGATTAGCCCACAACTGCAGTCATTACCCACATGCCTGAAATCAATGCTGGTTTTTTGTGTTCTCCATATCCACAGAAGTCTTCCCATTAGTTAGTGGTATGTATAGACTTCTAAAACTCTCATGTCTATATGCAACCTTCAATTGGTTGAAACTATCCATTCTAGAGCAACCATTTTTGAATTAATGTATCTAACTTACAGAATGTATTCACAATCAGGGACCTATGACACCCATGGAAGTTAAATTTGGCAAAGTTGTGGTCACTTCAGTGTTGCTAGGTTGCCATGCTGCTGCAGTCAGGCATGGTTGTGTAATTGGATTTTCAAGCTTCCTTCCTGCTTCCAACAAGGAAAGTCAATGGAAAAACTGGCAGGAAGTCTTAGAGCAGCAGGCAGATAAAATGGCAGGCATGTAAGTAAATGGCAGGCAGGTAAGTAAATTATGCTATATAGGGGAGCAAGGGAGAGGATGCACAGAGGGGTGGAAGAGGTACCACTGGGTCAAGGGAGGATGTGAGGTGGGGGGACACAAGGAAATGCACAAGAGGCGCCATACAGATCAGGGAGGGTGTGTAGGGTGCACAAGAGGTGTCAGACGGGTCAGGGAGAGAGTGTGAGGTGTGAGGAGGTTGCAAGAGGGACTGTGCAGGTCACAAAAGGTATGTGGGGTATGCAGGTTTGTATGCAGGCACTATGAGGGTAGCAGAGAGTGCACAGGGGTGTGGCATGGATTGGGAAGGGTGCATTGGGGTGTGCAGAGATGCATGAGGATGTAAGGTAGCACAATGAGGGTTGGGGAGGGTGCGGGCGTTATGCAAGTGACCGATAAGGTAGAAAATTAGAGGATAACCATAAGTTGCAAAGCTGAGCACATAAATACTTGGTCATGCAAATGTATTTTGGGCGTGATGTATTTATGGTAATATATTACTGTATTAAGTAAAATGAAGAACAACTGTTATTTAAAAAGAGCAACTGCTTTTTTTTTCAAAAGTATATATTGCTTGAATGTATAAATCATCTCTATAAATATTTATTTACAATGCTGCTTCAGAACTGGGAAAGGATAAATACAGCATGCTTAATATGCAAAATATGCTTCCATCCCCCAGTTAATTTCTGAGACCTAATTTAGTGGCATTATTCCCTTTCCAAGCAGAGAAAGTACAGAAACTAGATTTGGAAGGTACAGCTTAAGGATGAGATTTTCTTCTTGATAATATATGCTCTAAGCCAGTGTTTCCCAAACTTGGCTATTTTAAGATGCATGGACTTCAACTCCCAGAATTCCCCAGCCAGTATGCCTGGTTGAGGAATTCTGGGAGTTGAAATCCATACATCTTCAAAGGGTCAAGTTTGGGAAACACTGCTCTAAGCAAACCAAGAAATATGACAAGAAACCTATCCTAAATTGAACTTTGATTTAAAACACACAGCCAGGCTGGCATGTTATACCAAATTTTTAATCTGGCCACTTAAACAGATTCCTTACTCAATTAAAAGCCAAAATCACAGACTGGATACAGGTAGTTCTCAACATACAACAGTTTGTTTAGTGACCATGTGAAGTTACAATGGCATTAAAAAGGTGATTTATGACAATTTTTCCACACTTACATCCGTTGCAGCATTCCCATAGTCACATGATCAAAATTCAGATGCTTGGCAATTGGTTCATATTTATAACAGTTGCAGTGTCCCGGAGTCATGTGATCTCCTTTTGTGACCTTTTGACAAGCAAAGTCAATGGGGAAGCCAGATTCACTTAACAACCATGTTAACTTAATAGCTGCAGTGATTCACTTAACAACTGCGGCAAGAAAGGTCGTAAAATGGGACAAAATTCACTTAACAACTGTCTTGGTTAGCAACAGAAAATTTGGGCTCAATGGTGGTCGTAAGTCAAAGACTTACCTGTACTGAAGGTTTTTTTGCCATACAAAAATACATCAGGAATTCACTGAATGGACAACACACACTAATTAGCATTGCGGTTATAATTCTGACCAGACTGAAAGATTTAGTCTCTTAAAATCTAATTAAGTAATTACACTTAGTGCTTTCCAGGTCCCTAGACTTGTTCAATGGGTGACAAAACAAGTTGTTTAATCCGTTTCAAATGTAACTTTCCAATTTCCCTAGTCTAGCCAACTGATATTTTTGATCTGTCTTTCAATATTGTTCATTATCTCTAGTCCAGACCCCATTTTCCTTTTCCTAAACTTCTTATATTGCCAATCCACAGTTACACAGAGAGAACATCATTTTCACATTGGCTTCCAAATCACAGGAGGTACAAAGATAAAACTAGCAACAACTTAGGACAATATAAACAGGAACAATTAGCAGAGTTAGCCAACCAGAGCCTATACAAAAATTTTCTAAAGAAAAGGAATATATGTTAATCCAATCCCTTTGGTGAGGAAAGCTGGCCTTTTAGGAATTTCTTTACATTCATAGCCTAGGCAGGCAGGAAATACATTACTGGGAAGAAACCTGGGGAAGCATGAAATGTAGTTTTTCTATCAATCAAATACGATCATTGTTTTTCCTTTACTCAGAGAAGAAAGTGCTGAGACTACCCTAGAAGAAAAATTAACAAAATTCATGTTCAAGTATCTCTGGAATCACTCTGTAAAAGAAAAGAAAAATTGCAGTGATAGCAGAAGAGATTAGAATGGGAAAGGAAAATTTATCTCCAGAAACAAATGTTGTCCATGTGCAAAATATAAAGTATTATACTATAGCATGGTTGAGCACATCCTTTGAAAGAGCTGCTTGGAACATACACAATCAGCTTTCCTCAAATTGTGAACACAGTTATTTCACTTCCCAGGTTCCTCCAGGCGTTTTGACTGCCTCTCTACATTTGTGCGGATACACAATCATTTCACTTCTTTGGGAAAAATACAAAGAACACGCACAAATGTGAAGACAGCTGGAAATTGCTTCCAAAGCAGTTCTGTGAATCTGTAACAAAGACAAGGCAGCTTAACTAGTTGAAAAGAGATGCTATGTATGTGTGCCTATGCATTGTTTTCAGCACTTAATTTTGAAGTGAAATTTATCATCTGAAGGAAGAATGACATAATGCCTTTCAACAAGTTTTAACATAATAATAAGATATTACTTGCAACTATTTGAGAATATATTCTACTGGGTTCACCGGGACTTGTTTTTCATGAATATGAAAACTAAGACTTGCGGAGAAAGAAGAACTGAAAATCATTAAGATGTCTTGAGTGTGAAAACTAGCACTTTTTTTCAGCTGTAACCTTTCTACTCCCTCACACAACTGGAATACCCCTGAGAATATTATATTGCATCTGCAAATCTATTGCATAACTGATCTGCAAACAAAATACCACTAAGAGTCTGGAAGCAATTAGATACATTTTAGAAAGCTGACTTCACCCTTTAAAATCCCACTCTATTATAATTTTATCACATAACAAATTAGTTGAAAATCTGCAACTTTAAAGTAAGGATGTACAGGCAGACCTGGGTTAAGAACAAGATCCGTTCCTAAATCTGTATTTAAGTAGAATCTGCATGCAAGTCAGAACAGATTGTTTATATAAAACACTTAAGAAACACTTCTAAATATATACACTAAAATATCTTAAGCATAATAGTAATATAATAGAACAGAACATAATAGCAAAGTTGGAAGGGTTGAAATAGAACAACTGTGACAAAAGAAAGCAAAGGTATTATCAATATTAATAGGTACCTTGGGTGCAATCTCAAAATAACTGGAGCACCACTTGAACATCTTTGGCACTGACAAATTCACCATCAGTCAATTGCAAAAGGCAGCCTTGCTTGGAACAGCTTATGTCCTGCGATGATACTTTTAATACCATCAAATATCTGCCTACCCCAGATCCCAGGGAAGGATTCAGTAGGTGAATATAAATGTCAAATCCAGTCTAAACATCTGTCTGAGTGTGCGACGAACCGTAATAATAATCAGAAACATTACTAGACAGATGTTATTATTTGCAATGTTCACTATCCAGACTTTTCTGTTTTTCTTATTGACAATTGTTAAATCTGGAAAGTTATGTGGTAGGTGATTGTCTGTGAAAGTAGTAGAGCACTTCAGCTTCTTCATTTTTTATTTTATTTTTTTGGTCTATTTTGTGGTTCCACCAGGTCTAGCTTGCTGGCAAATGGTATTTCCTGCAGATATTCCAATGCACCTCTGCTGCTATGTTATTATGCCATTGTTTATAGTCACTTTGTGCTAACTTGCAGTAGCTAACTAGGTGATCCAATATGTCTTCAGCTTCTTTGCAGAGATCGCATTTGGTGGCTATTTCTATCTTGTCAATTCTGACTTTATATGCATCTGTTCTTAATGCTTGGTTTTGTGAAGACAGAATTAGCCCTTCTGCCTTTTTCTTCAACTTTCCTGCCCTTAGCCATTGTCCGATCTTATTGTTATCTGTTTTTGCCTGCTTCTTAAAAATGCTTTGGCCATGTAATACTTTGCATTGCCCTGACTATTTTCTATTCTTTGTTTGGCCTAATTATGTTTTTGTTGTTGTTTTACAGTGTCTGCCGTTTTACTATGGGCTGTTGTTATATGCTACCTTATGAACCCCTTTAAAAATTAGACAGATAAAGGGACATAGAATCATTGTTATTCTACTTGAACCACCTGCAAAGGAAGCCCCTAGGAAAATCTCATTTATTCTGCAAGTGTCAATCCTGCTCTTTTGATTGCTAATTAACACTATAGTTCCCCTGTTGCATCTTCTGAATGAAAGACAGGCCTTAGAGTTATGTCATCCCTGCTAACCACTGAGCTGTGTCAACAGAGTTAGTATTAGCATTTGGAGGATTGTACGGTCTCTACATGTGTTGTAGTGTATAATCTCTCTGAAAAGGCACTCCAAGGAAAAATACCTCTAGCAAGTTATGAAAAGAAACATAGGAGAAGATTAGGAGGGGGTCTTCTCCTTTCATTAATGTAAAACAAAGAAAAATTGCCATCTTTAGTTTAAATAGCTGGTTTCAGTTATGGTCTATTTATTTGACAAATTTATTTTTAATCATCAGTATGCACACAGACAGCCCTTGTCTTAAATGATTTACCAAAAAGTTCAATAAGAAACAGAGAGAGACACAAACATGAAAAAAAGCCAAAGGGAACCTCCATGAGGCACATTTCCAAGACATGGTTAAAATAGTCCAAGTTGCCCTAGCGATAACAGAACTGAGCAGTTTTCAGAAGGTAGTATTTAATATGCTTACTATACTTCCTTTTCAGCATATACATCCTTAAGCAGCAACTTATGTCTCTGGATGGTCTACAAAATGAGTGTAACATTATGAGACAATAACACCTATATCAATGAAAAGTTTACTACAGTAAAAAAAAAATAGATAAAATAAAACCAGCAATAGCAAAACAGTACCTGCTGTACACAATCAAACTTTGGTGATCTTAAAAAGTGTATTTATCAAATAAATGGATAGGCGCCCTACTGGACATTACTGAACAAACCATTTAGGAAATAATTTTCTTAGAAGTGATATTTCAGAATACAATAACAGACTTGGAAGGGACCTTGGAGGTCATCTAGTCCAGTCCCCTGCTCAAGCAGGAGATCCTATATCATTTCAGACAAGTGGCTGTCCAGCCTCTTCTTAAAAGCCTCCAGGGATGGAGCACCCACAACTTCTGAAGGCAAGCCATTCTAGCGGTTAATTGTTCTCAGTCAGTGAGGAGTCAGAACTGATTGAGCTTCAGGCTAATACATGATAATTCACTTCACCTTCCTTCCACTGTTCAGTATTTCAGGCATGGGATCCTTGTAAACCACTTGTGCACCTTGAAAATTGCTGTAAGGAAGTGTTTTTCAACTTTGATCATTCCTCTGCTAGATAGAATTCATGTTGAAATCCACATGTCTTAAAGTTGCTAAAGGATACAAGCAACGAAGTTACAGTCATGCAGTCACAAGTGAGAGGAAATACTGTGTAAATGATGAAAGCTTATCATAGCGAAAGCTGCACTGAAATAGCCTTTTCTCACAAATGGGCAATCCCGTATTAAGAATGGTTATCAAGTTATTACTAAGAAGAGAGGCAAGCAGGAACTCTTAAATCATATTTTTTTTTTATTTTAACTTATTCCTCTTGAAAAAGAGCCTAAGTTATTCATTTTCACAGACTTCGCACTCACAGATCCTATCTGGTACTACCAACCTGTACTCTGGGTTTTTTTTTTTTCCTATGTCTGAACATCATTTTCACAGACAGGCCATTTAGTGGACACTTTGTATTCACAAACCCTTAGGCCATTGCTCAGGACCTTTTTCCAGGGAAAGACATGTCTACAGCACTGACAAAAATAAATTGAACTGTCATTGTTCACTGCCCTAGCCCCCTATAAATAACATCATACTTTATTTTTTTAATTTATTAAAGTAAATAAATATATAAATCATAGCTCCCATTCTGTCTTCTGTGGTGGGCCATAAATTCCAGTGTCACTCATTGATTTATTTGTCTTCTGCAACCTTGTTCTGACTTATACTCTTTCAGCATGAGAATCCAACAATAATAAATCTCACACTACTATAGGGAATTCACATGAATTAAATGCAATGGAACCTTCCATGACTTCTGACATCCCCTCCCCTTTCAGATGCCTTTTCTGAAAAGAAAAAAAAATGTTTTAATGTAGAAATGGAAACAGAAACCAACCAATATAAAAGAAACTTTCTTTTACCATTCTGATATGACAATTGCCAACACAATACTGTAACGAGTCTTCTCTGTTCGCAGTATAATTTAAAAAATTCTACTCACCATAGAAACATCAGTGGAACAAATTATCTATCACAATTATCCTCACAAATTCTCAGTGCTTTGTCATCGCTTAGAATCCCAAATACGGTTAATATGTCTTTTCAATTCTATGTCTATTCACTAGGGAGAAATGTTATTCAAGACATATTTCTGATTAAGAACATTTGGGGGCAACATTCCTTCTTACAACTGTTGCATCATCACACTGCCAATAATATTTAGTCTTTCACTACAGGAAAGAACACAGACAAAGCTAACTGTGAATGAGGACAATGTTGTGTCTGAATTGACAATCTACTGTCCTCATCCTGAGCTAGCTTCTTTGCTCCTTTCTCTTTAATGATGCTTGGGTGTGTGTGTGATTTTTGCAACTGCTACTGTTAGGGAAAACAGAACAGTACAACAGCCTTGCAGCAAATATTATTGCAGCATAACTATCAGCATGAACAGTCTCAAATGGTGAAAAACTGTAAGTGTAAAATCAGTTACCCCATGAAAATAGACAGGGACAGGTATACTCAAAGTCTACAAACATATGTCTTCAAGGGGCAAAAAGTACTGAAGCAGTGAACTAGCTTTTACCTTAAATATAAATGCATACCATATCAAAATACTATTATTGTATAAACATTCATATAATGTGCTATCCTAGTCACATTAGACTATATTTTCAAACTATACACACCGGTATGTGAGTATGTCATAAGGAGTTTATTGTTCAGACTCTGTTACCTATGACTCTTATAAACAAGAGTTTATATTATGTGTTGGATATGTTAGCCACCTTGAGTTATTTGTAAAAATAATAAAGGCTGGCTGGCTGGCTGGCTGGATGGCTGGCTGGCTGGCTGGATGGATGGATAAACCAACCAACCAACCAACCAACCAACCAACCAACCAACCAACCAACAAACAATATTTGTTTGATGACCCATTCATATAAGTGAAATAGCACCAAAATGTCATATCATTTCAGGGGAATAATATACATATTTAGTTATTTATTTTCTGCCTTTATTATTATTTGTACAAATAAGGTGATGAACATATTTAACACAGCACTCTTTCCTCCTCCTATTTTCCCCACAACCATGTGAAGTGGGTTGTGTTGGGAGATTGTAATAAGCCCAAAGTCACCCAGCTGGCTTTCATGGCTAATTGTCACTAGGTGAAGTTTTCAATCAATAGCATAAAGGATATATATATGCAAGCTGAAAGAGATTCTTTCTTTTAACCTATTTTTAGTCACAGCCCAATGTCAAATAAACCATAAACCATATATATATATATATATATATATATATATATATATATATATATATATATATATATACCTTCATCAATATCATACTACATTGTGATAATACTAATAATGGATGGAAACTAACCAAGGAGAAAAGCAACCTAGGACTAAGGCGAAATTTCCTGACAGTTAGAATGACTTGCCTCCAGAAGTTGTGGATGCTCCATCACTGAAGGTTTAAAAAAGAGACTGGACAGACATTTGTCTGAAATGGCTTGAGCAGGGGGTTGGACTAGAAGACCTCCAAAGTACCTTCCAACTCTATTATTCTTTGCTCTAAGTTCTATATTTAAATATTTAAGCTTGATAGAAAACATTATTTTCTCCTTTTTTACCAACAAGCTAACATATTGAATTAATTTGCAGTTGTGCAGAAGATCAATATGATTACAATCAATTCTGTTAGAAATATAGCCAGATGCATGAATCTGAAGTATTGGGGGTTTTTTTTTCCCCTCCTTGGTCTTCCATCTTCACAAGAAAGTTTGGCTTCTATCTATTTTCAATAGATTCTGTCCATGCTTGAAATTTCTTCACCAGGCAGATGTGTGTAAATTAAATGTATCAAACAAGATGAAACTGTACAGCCCATTTGTCTCTCACAAGGCCACACAGCAAGAAAACAATTTTTATCTGATCAGCAGAAAACACATTGCACACAAAAGCCTGCATGTTCTTTTTAGGAATCTTTTCTGAGGCATAAGAAATGGAAGTTTAGTTCATGAAAATGTCTATAAAACCTATATTCTGTGACAACAATAGAGGAACACAACTGTAATTTCCAACACTAAAAGTCCTTTTCGATATGAAGAAGGTAATCCTGAGCATTCTGAGCATGAAACAAAAAGATTCTATTTCAAGCGTGCTTCGAGGTAAAAAGAAACCAGGTTGTTATTTCGTGGTCAGAACATTTTGAGTGTTCTGAGCACTGCCGCTGAATCTTTCTGTTGAAGTTTGATATTAGGTTCCTTTCTTTTAAAAAAAAAGAAAGAAAAGAAAAGAAAAGAAAATGTAGCTTTCTATCTAGCAGGCTAAAGCTGTTGTTACTGGATATGCTTGGAGGAGGAGTATCTGTTCATAAAGCAGGTCATGACAGCCACCATAGTTTGTGCACTTGTGAGGCGTCTTTGTTTTCCAAAGACTGGGCGTACCACACATAGAAGATAACGGTATAAAATATTTTACTGTAGCACACTTCAGCTGAGTGGAGTTCAATTTCCAGAATTCCCCAGCCACCCATACATCTTAAAATTACTGAGGTTGAGAACACTGACTTAGGAACCCAGAAACAAAGACTGAGGTCATAAGAAGAAGCTATCTTTGAATGAATCCAAATAATTCCTCTACTGCACAACTGGGGTTGCTGGAAGAAGGAGGAGGAGGAGGAGGAAGAGGAAGAGGAGGAGGAGGAGGAGGAGGAGGAGGAGGAGGAGGAGGAGGAGGAGGAGGAGAAGAAGAAGAAGAAGAAGAAGAAGAAGAAGAAGAAGAAGAAGAAGAAGAAGAAGAAGAAGAAGAAGAAGAAGAAGAAGAAGAAGAAGAAGAAGAAGAAGAAGAACAACAACAACAACAACAACAACAACAACAACAACAACAACTCATCAAAGGCAGACTTACAGCTGGACAATACAAGGGCTCTTTCAAGCTTAAAATCCCAATCTCTTTTTTTAATATTTACTGCAAGCATGGGTCAGCAAAGGGAAGAATATTAAACATCTTTCAATCTTGTGGAGGTTGGCATTTCCTTAGGCATCATCCTGATGTCTTTAAACAGCCATCTTGTCAATTAGCAGCATGTTATATGCTCTCAGACAGAGCCAGGTGATTATGAAACTTTTGAAGCAGCCATCAATGATCAAGTGGCCAGAAAAAGGCCTCAGACGTAATGCAACTCATTGCACAAATGACAATTTTGGATTAACAGCCCTTCAGCTATTTATTCCAACTACCAGATAGATTGTTGCACCCTTTTTAATAGACAGCCAGGGCCTTCCTAGATTGTTAGGACAGGAGGGAAACGACAGAACTATTTGAAGCTTACAGCTCCTTGGCATTGCCTGCTTCATCTTTTTTTTTTAAAAAAATACTGACATTATTTAAAGATTTTTGTTAGAAGGAAATTGGAATTATAGGAAGGAAGGAAGGAAGGAAGGAAGGAAGGAAGGAAGGAAGGAAGGAAGGAAGGAAGGAAGGAAGGAAGGAGGTTTGTAGGAATATATACAACGTGGCTTTACATGCAGATATTATTATAGCTTTTGAATTTTTAAATGCAAACTTTGCTAATAAAAGTTCTGGCTGGTATGTTAAACTTTCAAAAACTTCCGGCAATGTGTCATTAATGCTGAGTTTCTACACTGCATATGGGAATACATACCCTCTATGTTTTAGAAGGGGCTGGATTGTTCTATTTTTGTGGGTGTGTGCATCCTCTGGTACTCTGAGGGGCTTCCAGAGTGTGCTTTTAAAACATCAAGACTAAAGACATTCTGTTTGTTACAGATTGCTTGATGAGCTTTTATTCATGCACTATTCTTCCGTTTATCTTTTGCTAACCCACGGGTTATATTCTTATCAAAGCTTTTCAGAATGTAGCACTTGGCTTAAAAAAATATTCTAAAAAATTACTGAAAACAGAACAACAAACACAATAGCAATGGAACACATGAATGTGTCCCTGTGGTTAACTAGTTGGCTTCCTCTAACTAAATCTTAAATATTGGCTAAAAACAAGAGGGATACACTGTCTTTTCTGCAATTGTAAAGTTTGAACATGTGCCTAAGGAAGCTTTTTTAAAAAAAAGAAAGGGGAAAAAAATCTGATCTCCCTACTGAAAATCATTATATATCTGAAATGGAAGAGACTTTATAAATCATCTTGCCCAAGGAAGGAATGCACTAAACTGGATACATCCAATGAGGAGAGTCCATCATTATTTTAAGTAGACAGTTTCATTATTTAGCAGCATTTTCCATCACACTGAATCTACTTCCATTTAGCGTCAAGCCACTGGTCCTTGTTTTGCTCTTAGTTTCTACTGAAAAAAGGGGCTTATGTCTGGTCCAGTGGTGGGCTGCCCCCGGTTTGCACCGGTTCTATAGAACTGGTAGTAAAACCAGCAGGAGGCTTCGCCCACCGACCCCGACGTCATCAAAATGCTTCTGCGCATGTACAGCAGCTTCTGCGCTTGTGCAGAAGAGCATGCACGCGTGAAGTGAGCGCATGCGTGCAGCCCTGCTGCGAACCAGTAGTAAAGGTAAGTAGAACCCACCTCCGGTCTGGTCCTCATACTTACGACTGTAGCAGCACCCCTAGGGCCATATTATCATAATTTGGGCACTTGGCAACCAGCATATATTTATGATGGTTGCAGCATCCTGGGGTCATGGGATTGCCACTTGCGACCTTTTCAGCCAGCTTCTGACAAGCAAAGTCAATGAGGGAATTTGATTTACTACAGAGCCTGTAGTAAAGTGGACTAAAGCACTGTTATTAACATCTGCTGCTTGCAATTACTGCAAGTTCAAATCTCACCAGGCTCAAGGTTGACTCAGCCTTCCATCCTTTCAAAGGTAGGTGAAATGAGGACCCAGATTGTGGGGGCAATAAGCTGACTTTGTATAAATATACAAAAGTATGAAGGCTATTGCTTAACGCATTGTAAGCCGCCCTGAGTCTCCGGAGAAGGGCGGCATATAAATTAAAGCAAAAAAAAAAAAAATGATTCACTTGAAAACTGTAATGATTCACTTAACAATCACCTTGCTTAGCAATGGAAATTCTGGTCCCAGTTGTGGTTGTAAAAGAAGGACTACCTGTGTACTCCCCATTCATCCACCTAATCCATAAAGATATCATGGCAGACAATGTCAAATGTTTCATTAATATCATGGTTCACTACAATGTACACCGTTTCTTAAGTCTAACAAACTAGTCACTCTGTTGTAAAGAGACAAGGTTAAGGTGACATGACTTTCTAACAAACTTATATTGGCCTCTGGTGATGGAATCATTCTCTTTTAAGTCCTCACAGACATACTGCTGATAATCTTGCCTATTACAGATGATGAACTAAATTATCCATAGTTTCCCGAATCTTACATGAGGGTTATTTTCTTTTTTAAAAAAAAAAGAGAGAGAGAATATTTACTTTTCTCCAGGAATTACCAAAGATTATAGTCAGTTGTTCTGAAATCACTGTTCTGACCTAGGCTTCCTTAGAAATTAAACAGCACAAACTTAGTACCAGCAAACCTCTTTAATTCATATGGCTGTAAATTACTTTCATTTAGTCCATAAGCCTTAATAAACCTTTTAGGGGAAGGTTATCAACACCCACCTATCTCACATGGAATGCTGCCAAAGAGCTAATTTCCAGACGTAGGGCAAGGCCAAACGTGGCACAAAGTCACAAATAGAATTTTCAAATCTTGAATCAGCCAGATGAACTAAATGCTTCCTGCAAAAGCTAACATTACATTCACTTCTCTTTTATGTCTTATGGGATGGGCCAATCATCTCCAAGCTGTACTCCCAAGTCGACCCTGTTTCCTTAATTGTTCCTGTCTCCTTGCAGCTCTGAGCATGTGCACACTGGGAATAGGCTCACACTGTTCTTCTGCCTCATTGATGTCAGACTCTGGATACTCCAGAAGCAGCAAAAAACTATCAGATGGCCTTGGCCCCCTCTCTGTCTCCAACTCAGAGCCATCATCCGAGCCTTCCCTAGACTCTAGGACTGGCCCACGTTCCTTCCCAACCTCCTCACTGTCTGAATCTGCTGCCAGCTCTGCTGGCTGCTAGCAGGCCATAACAATCACATCTGACAACTCCTTCTATATTCTGAGATGCAATTAATCTGGTTTTGGATCTTAACTTGTTTAAAGTTGATATATAATGTGTATATTCAGAGAGAGTGCCTTCATGTTAACTCTTGCCTTCTTCCTAGGGCTGAGAAGAGTGACTGGTCTGAAGTCACCTAGCTGGCTTTCATGCCTAAGTTAGAACTAAAATTGACAATTTCTGTGTTTCTTGCCTTGGGTCTTAACCATTATACCAACCATTATTAGACAGACTTTCTTTAAAGTACTCACTATATCTTAATTAGTTATACATTGAATTTCTCGTTATTTCTGATTCCTGTGGTGAAAAAAGGCACTCTCTCTCTCTCTCTCTCTCTCTCTCTCTCTCTCTCTCTCTCTCTCTCTCTCTCTCTCTTTGTTCTGAGAGGACAAACTGGAAAAAAAAGTTATACAGTTTCAACTTCACTTATTCCTTGTTATTGCTTATCTCTCTTCCTGCACAATAAATGAAAATTATGAACAATGAACAAACTTGCTTGACTCTTCTTTTATTTTGGATAGACTTCCGAAACCACCCTCTTATTATATTTTGAATTCCCCATCAACTTCACTTTATTTAGCCTTCCCGTTATCAGCACCTACTTCCATTTTCTATATATCTCCTTTCTGCTATTCAGCTTATCAGTCCATTCGCTATTCATCCATAGAGGTCCCTTAAATTGTTCCTTCTTTTCACATGGGGATTGTTTGTGCCTAGGTTTTCAGTATCTCATTTTGCACAATTTCCCATCCCTCTTAAACTCACTTCAGCCTTTAGAATATCAAGCCATAGTATGCTTTTCCTCAGTAAGGGACAAGAAGGGATTATGACCTTACAACTAAAGCTGAACCCCTTTGTGCAACATTGATACATGTACAGAAGTGGTGGGGACTCTTGACTGCAATGCCATAATCGCCATCTTGCTTTTTTTGAAAAACACATCCCCACACACCATACACACAGTGTACACATTTTTCAATTAAACGTCTATGGAGATTCTCAGTCATCGAGGTCATGGTTGTCCAAAAGTCAAGAGAGCCATTGAGGCCACTTGGAGGTTTTCAGTGTCCTCAGGGTCTTTACCAACTTTACAAACCAGGTAAGGCTATTGTCTCAAAAGAACAGCTCATATCAGGAAACTCTCATTCTGGCAACCTGAAAAGTGACCAAATCCTCATACCAGATAATTGTCTATGCTTGTCCCACTCCACTCTGTCCAACCCCACTTGAAGGGGAGCAGTTGATGGAGGGTTTGTCTGCTTGTTAATAACTTTTGATGAGAGGCAAGCAAAGCAAACCTTTTTTCTGCAATTGCTTCTCTTTAACTGACCTACAGTAAAACCATATGAATAGGACCACTCACTAGTCTTGATTTTAGGGAGGTTAGAGCTCAGCCAACAGAGCAGCACAGATAACACTGGCATATATTTTTTGCGGACTCAAGGAATGCACATTAATGTGCCAAGCAGAAGGCGCTAAGGCTATGTCTCTATTTCTCTCCCCGTTCTGATTTAAAGTTCTCCTGATGAGAGCCCAGGAGGCAGGGGGGCAGTTTCTGATAATTAAGTCTTTTTCCCACCACGTTATCAATTTTTTAAAAAATTCATGATTACCCTTCTAGTAATCTGCAACTCAACAAGACAGACACAGACTTCAGAGGATAATTAGAACTGCAGAAAAAAACAATTGCTACCAACCTTTGTTCCATTGAGGACCTGTATACTGCACGAGTCAAAAAGAGGGCTGGGAAAATATTTACAGACCCCTCACATCCTGGACATAATCTGTTTCAATTCCTACTCTCAAAAAGACACTATACAGCACTGCACACCAGAACAACTAGACACAAGAACAGTTCGTTCCCGAACGCCATCACTCTGCTAAACAAATAATTCCCTCATCACTGTCAAACTATTTACTAAGTCTGCACTTATTAATCTTCTCATCGTTCCCACCACCCATCTCCTTCCACTTATGACAGTATGACTGTAATTTTGTTGCTGGTATCCTTACGATTTATATTGATATTGTTTCTGATTGCTTATTTGTACCCTATGACTATCATTAAGTGTTGTACCTTATGATTCTTGATGAATGCATCTTTTCTTTCATGTACTCCAAGAGCGTATGCACCAAGACAAATTCCTTGTGTGTGCAATCACGCTTGGCCAAAAAAAAATTCTAGTCTAGTCTAGTCTAGTCTAGTCTAGTCTAGTCTAGTCTAGTCTAGTCTAGTCTAGTCTAGTCTAGTCTAAAGTGCAAACTGAAGCCTTTCTACTGTTTCCTATGGTTGGAACAGTCAACGTATCTCAAATTTTATTCCAAGCTTGAAACAGATTTTCCATTTTGTATACATTGCTAGAGTAAAACATTTAAAAATGAAGGCCTACTCTTAATACTACTATTTTAAAATCAGCATCAAGGGTTACAAATAGGGCATGCATGTTAATCTAACAACTGTTCTGAAATAATACATTAACATAATACATTATGTTACATTAACATTATAAATACATTAACATAATAAATAATAATAAATAATAACAATACATTAACATAATAAAACAATTTTTTTAGTTTTAGCACTGCTTTCAGATCATCAGTCAGAATATTCTTATATTCATTTTTTACAACTCTAGAATTTTTTGCCCTAATAACAAACCAAATTTAATGGAATTCCAATTGGGGGAAAAAAACAGATTATTTTTTTCCGACATAGAAGTAGCATCACAGTTGGACTGCTGTAAACAAATATTTATAGAATCAGAGCAGATAAGGAACAATGAACTAATCCTTTCCTCTCCTGCCATGGACCTGAGAAAAGTCAGGCTTTGAAGCTGGCATTTGCACACAACAATGGGCGATTTCTTTTCCATGCAAATATTAGCTTCAGAGAACAGATTTTTCTCAGAAGTGCAGCATGCATTAAAAAAAAAAAAAGTCAAATTCCTATCTCTGATGTTAGGTCCAATCTTCAGCACTCACAAGTGATATTTTCAAATACTGCAGATTAAATGGAATTATACAATTTATTTAATGTGATAAACAACTGGACCCTCTCCTTCCTTATATTCCCTTTAACTTCTTCTGCTCAGCATCATTTGGTTTGCTCTCATTCTAACTTCATTTCCCATCCCATTTTTACTTGTTTGTATAGAAAAGCCTCCTTTATGAATGTCAGCCTTAAAACACTTGTTCATTGGCTCTTTGATCTTCATTAAATATGATTTATTAATTATAAGCAGAGAAAAGAAGCACAACCTTTGTAATGCTATATCTAGGAATTTTCCCTAGCACCCTATTGTTTCCAAGACAGCGATCTACATTAATGTCATTAATTGCTGACATCAAAAAAGGACATAGTAAACAAGTTTTAATTTTATTGAGGAAGAAGTCAGGAAGACTCAGTAGTGTATTGATTTCCAATGTCTAACTGTACAATACATATATAAATGTTTGGGGGGAAATTGCAATACGTCCTTTTGTAAGTAAATTAAACACTAGCTGCTTCCAATCACGAACTGGGGATAAACCTGGAGAGGTTTGGCTTGTCAATAATGGGAACTATACTGTCTCACATGTCCCTTATGTCATCAATAGTGTATTGAATGGACATTTCCATTTCCCTCAGTCATTCATTCAAGCTTATGCTGCATGGAAGCAAAGAGCTCCTGGCAATCAGTGCATATATGGAAACAGGCAGGAGACCCCATCATGAGTTCAAATGCAAGCATGTACACCAGGCACCAGGGATTATCTAGAACAACTTCCTTTGGACTACAGGGAAAAAAAGCTTTAACATTTTTGGAATTTAGCCCCCAAGAGGAAGAGCAAGATTACCCCTCCTCTTCTGTTAAAAAAAAGCTTTGCCTTGAGCTGAAGAAAAAGACAGGAAGCAGATCACATGGGAGAAGACCAAGGAGAAATAGCACATGGGAGAGAAAGAATAATTGCAGGAAGATGCAGACAAAATGAAGATTGGAACCAGTCACATTATTTTGGTGAGCTATTTTCAGAAGAAGAAAATGACTAAGCAATTCTGATGACAGATCTCTCTTGTGTGGGAATGAACTTGTCAAGGATGAAAGTTTGGCAGCTATGTGCCTCTTTGTTTCAACTTGCCATTAGAGTAAGAGGGTGGGGGTATTGCTTTTGAATGGGTTAGATGGAAAAACAAAACTTCTATGATTCTGCTTAAAGGCCATGGGAGCCTGGAACCTTTTCAAGGACTTCACAACAGGTGTGGAGTTGAAGCAGACAGTTCCCATAACAAAAAGAACTTGTTTACATGGACTTCGTGAGATATTGGGGTTTGACTGGGAAAAGTGTTGTTTTATTATATGGACTGGTGTTTGGGAACCTCAGAGTTCATTTTGCCTTGACATTACCTTGCTGTGTGTTCAATAAACAGTAAGATTTAAAAAAACGGAATGATCCTGGAAGTTTCATTTGGATTCTCGAGCTGGATCTTCACAGAACTACAGTCAGAAGAAAGCTAACTTTCCTTGGGATTGGAGATGATAAAGGCTATTGAATCAAAGACAAGGAAATCTCCAGAAAATAAGAGAGTAAGTCCTGGCTTGGCAAGGAAGAGACCAGAACTTTAGATTAGCTAGAGTAGACAGAATTCCACAGAAAGAGAGTGCTGAATATCTCTAGAGCTGGGGTGTACAACTTTGGCAACTTTAAGATTTGGGGACTTCAACTCTCAGAATTCCCCAGCTAGCCATGCTCTAATTAATGAATGGAGGAAAATGAAAGCTGGAAAGACTTTTCACTTGTTGTATGTATATAGCAATCTGTTAGGAGGTAAGTAATAGTCACCAGTAATACATGTATTTAAATTTATTTCTCATATAATTTGGAAAGCAAGAGTTTCTCCTTGCAAACTCTGAGTTACTGTTCTGAGATTATTGTTCCATCCATTTATATGCACTAATGGTTGCTATGCTGCAATTTCCAAGTACTTTGCTAACATTTATTAATCTTCACAATATACTATTTAAAAATATATGGAAGGGAAAACAAAACACTGGGCAATATTTGGCCTAGTTCATAAATCAGAGGCTCAAAGTAAAAATTAGTAGCTGTGAAGCCATTTTAAATTCAAGTATATCCAGATTAATTGGTTTGGGGAAAGCTGCCTCAAGGATTTTATTCAAGGTTATGAAAGATACAGTATATGTTTGAAAAAGACTGAATGCCCAAGGCATTATTTTCTCATTTTTTTCATTTATTTGCCTATATGTTTCATCTCCAGTTACTTCTAAACTATAGAATATGTGTGCAGAACAAAAAAAAAAATTAAAAAAAAAACAGTTTATACTTCATGCAAGTGCACACAGTAAAATTCTCTTATAGAACAACCCTAAGCTTGACTTTTGTAGTCTAGAAATTTCATGAGTATCAGTAATTTGCTTGTAGCCCACCAAAAACCTTAGTCCTAAATCCTTCAAAAAGAGACTTCAATGTGAAAGTGTAAAATTCAATGTTGCTAGGAAAATATTATTCATTGGGGGACAAATAAAAATTATGATTTCCTGTTCCAGATAGTGTTAATTGGCTTTGTCATAATATCATATGATCTAAATCGTTATTTACATATAAATTATAGGCAGGGTGGCTTCTACTTACCTTTACTACCGGTTTGAAGCGGGAGCGCAGCGGGAGAGCATGTGCAGATCACCCATGATGATGTTGTGGCAGGTGGGCGGAGCCTCCCGTCGGTTTTACTACTGGTTCCATAGAACCAGACATAACCGGGAGCAACCCACCACTGATTATAGGCCATGTTTTCTTTGCTTGAATTAGTGAAGAAATTGCCTTTGTCATATTAAGGTATAAGAAATTGTTGTGAACAATCACTGACCTTGTTAGCAAATATACATATTTATTTATCATGCTATTCCCTTTCATAGTGACAATGTGCAGCAGTTAGAAAAGGAGTAAGAAATATTTTTTTTAAAAAATGGCATTTATTTAATAGAAATACAACCAAATAAATTAAAGGCATGAGACAGAAAAGAAAATGAAACACAAGTTAAAAATAATTTACCACCAACACCGTTCTTTATAACTCTTCATATTTTTCTATGTTGCAAACTGTCCTTGTTTCAACCATAACTATATATACCACCAATTTTTCTACTGATTCTTTAGCAGATCTCTAAATTTGAGCTGAGTTGTAACATATCAGACTTCAAGCAATTTGGGCACACTCTCATTCTCCCCATACCTCTGTCCATTCACACCTTTCAGCTCAAGTTATTGTTTAATATGTATTAAATCTACTTTATGAAGCCTACATTATGATACGTTTATTAATGCTTAAATTGATGCAGAATTCATAGGTGTTTCAAATGTACTTTCAATATACATTCCTGTATTTGGAATTTTACAAATTACAAGGACCCAGAACTATATTTAACAGAAGCAGTAATTGAGAGTTGTAGCAGCATTGCCAGAAGATAAAAGAAAGGGAAGGGGAGAGAAATTCAAGCTGGGGATTTTAAACATATGAAGTTAAAAGCCAATTTTTAAAGGAAAAGATATGTTCCATGGGATGAAACCCTTTAACAAAACTTCAAATAAGCTCTTGAATAGGAGTAAAAGTAACAGAGGCAGTTCCTTAAAATACACCCCTCTAAATTGTAATTTACATATAAATTATAGGCTATGTTTTCTCTGCTTGAATTAGTGAGAAAGTAATCAGACAGAAATAAATTTAAGTCTTGTAGCCAAGAAGCTGCAGTAATGAGGTACTTCCTTCTGCTATAATGAGGTACTGCCTTCTTAAATAATAAAGTAAAAGTAAAGAGCAATTATCTTTTTTTATAATAATTTTATTGGAGTTTACTAATATAAAGATAAAAAACTAATATAAACTAAGAAAAATATAAAGGTGAAAGAAAGAAAAGGAGAAGTGCAAAGAGATTTTTTTAAAAAAAGAAAACATTAAAGAAAAGAAAAAAGATACATAATGAGTGACTACCTCCCTCCCTTTAGGCAAGTATAAATAATTTCAGTAAGTTAAAACTTTCTATAAAAAAACATTTTTTTTAACATTGTAAGTTAAAACATTTCAATAAAAAAAATAATCTTCTTATATTTCATTCTTTATCAATAATTATATTCTAAAAACTCATTCTTTCCTAATCAGCAAAAATCGATTAAGGGCTATCAGAAATAGTAATATATATTACATTTTAATCATAATCTAATAAATCAGGATTGTAATCCAGTTCCGTTCTTTCTCTAAGAAATGAAGCAAAAGAAATGTCTTCCTTCTTGTCTTTTTCAGGTATAGTTACATTAGTTTAATATGTCTGTTTGTAAATCCAACATAACAAAAGATTTCCAATACATTCTTTTGGTGTAGTAGTTTTATGTCTCTTTTAATTATTAAGGTATCAGATGGTTTCATTTGTAAATCCACTGTGTCATCTATCACTCTTAAATTCCAGTATTTTTGTAACCTTTTTTGCAATTTTATAATTTTGTTTTAAAAAATCCAAATCCACATTCAAATCAGCCTCAGTCTCTGTTTTATCCAATAAAATCTGTTCTTCTTCAACAATTCTAATGTGCTGGAAGTGGCACGCAGAGCCATCTCTCAGGCATGCAAGCCATTGCCCATTGCTCTTCTGGGTTCCAGCCCATCAGCCAGCTGGTCTTCACAAGCATGGGAGCATGGAAAACCGGAAGAGTAGCTGGCCGGTGCACATGCGCGTGCCGGGAAGATCATCTTCTGGTTTCCGGTGCACACATCCGTGCCAGCCACCTGGTCTTCTGGTTTCTGGTGCACATGCGTGCATGAAGACCAGCTGACCAATGCAAATGCGCGCATGTGCACCAGAAACCAGAAGACCAGGTGGCTGGCACGGGAAGTTGCTCTTCTGGTTTCTGGTGCTCCCATATACATGAAGACCAGCTGGCCGGCACACTGGAGCCCAGAAGAGCAACAGGTGATGGCCAAAGACATGGAGAAGGGATCCTGGCAGTCGCTTCCTAGGGGAGCAGAGCCAGGATGGGCAGGCCGAGGCTTCCCTCTCTCTCCGCTCAAGTGGGATTCTTGTGTAGCCCCAGCCCTCCAGCCTGCGGCACCAATGCACATCCACGGTCCAGAGCCTCTGGCTGGCTTGGGTGAATGGGGCAGCAGGACAATGTTTTCTGGCTGGGCAGCTGCCCTCCCGGCCCACTGCTCCTGGGGCAAGGAGCGAGGGGCTAGCAGTGGTTCTCACGCTGCCGCTTCCAGCTGAGATGTTAGAGCAGCCAGGAGGAGGAGCCGCCGTCGGGGAGGCGAGCTGCCCCAGTAGGCGCCCCATCCAGGAGCTGGGTGGCAGGCTGGGGGGACTTCATTGACACTCTTCCAGTTTCCGGTGCACGCATGCCCACCAGTCAACTGGTCTTCATACGTGCATGCACACCAGAAACCAGAAGAACATCTTCCAGGCACACACATGTGCACCGGGTGGCTGCTCTTCTGTTTTTCTGCATGTGAGTGCACATGCATGTGCACATGCTCCCGTTTCAGCACTCAGTGCCGAAAAAGTTCTCCAACACTGCTCTAGTGAATCTCCAGATTCCTTTTTTATCATCTGTTTATTTCCAATCAGTGAAACTTTGTCATGGGATGATTTCTTAATTTCAGAAACTTCAAATATTATTTGGTAAAACATTAAGCGTCTCAGAGAAAATATTCTTTGAAGTCCATATAGCCCCTGGATTTTCCAAAGCCAACATTCTAGTCTCCCATTTGCTGTAGTCCAAAAATTAACGTTTTTCTTTTTAAACCTTAAACTTACATAAAACTTCTTCCATTCAGGGTAGAAGGAGATTCATAAGTTTTTTAACATCTAGAAAATCAATAATAACTAGCTTCCTAACATAATTAAGAGAAGAAATGCGCAAACCCAATACCCTCTTGAAGGCATCAAACCACAGCATAGGCAGGATGTTTTTCTCCCAGTTCTTAGAAGTATGGAGCCTGAGCTTTCTCACGGTGATTCTGTATGAAGCAAACTTGTAAGTGAAACTTGATCCAGAGAAAAGGATTGAGGGGCCAATCCATATATTGGCTCTTCTTTTTGGGTGAATGTGGAGCTAGCTTCAATCTGGAAGTCCATCAATAAGGAGCAATTATTAAGAATTTTTTTTTTGACACATTTTCTTCCTGATCTGCCCTAAAATGTCTGTTCATCTGTTCTTATAGTATCTCACTGGATTCTTTTTTGCAACTTCAATTTAAGCACCCAATTCAGCTTCTGGAAGAGATCTTCCAAAGAATCATAATGCGGTGTCCCCAATTATATCAATGGCACTTAAGTTTTATTTTACTTTTTTTAGATTAAACTATGGCTTCCATTTTGAATCAGAACTGGTCATTTGTCACATGGCCAGAAATATCATAGTTTGGAACAGAATCCAAATGAGTTAAAGACAAAAAAAAAAGAGACCCCTATATGGTATATGAAAAGAACAGTTTATTACTGGTAGGTATCTCCATCTCTGCTAAAGCAGATTTCAAGTGTAACAGTAAATATCTGTATGTAAGCTTCTTTCTATAAAGAGAATTGCGTCTAGTTGTACTTTTTTTTCTGAGGTGCAAGAATTGATTCATAACCATCAACACACTTGTCAACGTTCATAGCTGAATGCACAGCATGAAGAGGATTTTCCTTTAATGATATTGCAGCTAGAAGCTGCAGAGAAGGCAGAATGTGGAACTTAATCTCCTTATAGATACAGAGTGAAAAGGCAGTATATGGACAGAAAGTGAAAAGATAGTATATACAACACACATATAGAAACATATAACATTTTAGAGTTGCTCAGGGTTCTGCTACTTTTGCTCCCTTCAGCATCTTTAATCTAGTAATCATAAATAAGCACATTACGGGGACTTCTTGAAGAAAAGTCTTAGTTCTTTGACATTTGCTAATATCCGATATTCTGAGATCCAAATGAGAAATGCTAAATCGAATTAATACAGAAGACACTGAAATGCTAGCAGCAATTGATGATAAAAATGGTTCTTTATTTTTGTCAACCATGGAATAATAATACACTTAGTTGAAAAGTTACTATTAACTGCACAAATGAAGCTATCAATATCGTGGCCCAATGAGTGGAGGTCGCTTAGGTCTGGATGAAGAGGAATAAATTTTAGCTCAGTCCTGAAAGATTGAGTGACTGTGACTTTTTAGCCTTCCTGGGTTGGAGACAATTCTATGGTGGTCTTGGACAGATTTGTCCTTCTTGACCCTTGACCTTTCCATCTGAGATTAATGAGCAATTTGAAGGTCCTCCACAGGTATTGTTTGATCCACAGGTTTTGGCTGGGGCTAGGAGAGCCTTTGCACAGGTGAACTTGTGCCACAGTTGCACCTTTTCTTTCCTCAACTGGAAGACCCTTCAAACACTTACAATGTGGCCATCCCACAAGTGGTCTATTGCAATGCTGCCCTTGGACACCATCTAGAATTTACAGATGGATCAACATCTAGCGGTGCATAAAGTAATGAATATTCATCATTATACTTATGTGTCATCACTG
This sequence comes from Pituophis catenifer annectens, assembly GCF_029215685.1. Classification (NCBI taxonomy): domain Eukaryota; kingdom Metazoa; phylum Chordata; class Lepidosauria; order Squamata; family Colubridae; genus Pituophis; species Pituophis catenifer. The sequence continues at coordinate 244,498,897 of NW_027256881.1, read as the reverse complement.
ATGTATTGGCTAGCAATTAGCTTCCAGATACAATTCAAAATGTTGGTTATTATATATGAAGACTTCGATGGCATGGGACCGGTTATCTGAGGAACTAGATACATGTATGATGATGATGATGACGATGATAATGATGATGATGACAAGATAGATAGATAGATAGATAGATAGATAGATAGATAGATAGATAGATAGATAGGCAAGATATAAATAGATAGATAGGTAGGATATAGATAGATAGATAGATAGACAGACAGACAGACAGACAGACAGACAGACAGACAGACAGATAGATAGATAGATAGATAGATAGATAGATAGAGCAAGATTTTTCAGATGTTCCTACAGTTGAGACAAAGTACCCAAAATGACCCAGTTGGTTTTGTGCCTAAGGCAGAATTAGAACTCTCCTAATTTCTGGGAAGATGTCTTAACCACTACACTAAACAAGCTATCATTACAGACTTATAGACTAAACAATAAAAACAATACAAACTATGAATCTTATTTGCCCATTAGGTCAGAGTTGAAATGCAGTAAGATTGCCAGGCCCCTCTATCCAACTACAAACTAAAACATGAGAAGCAATAGAAAGCATCCAGAAATGGGTGGGATCTGTCAAAATTAAAAGAAATGAGGCTAAAATTGATACAGTAAAATAAACATAATCAAAATCAATTGCCTGCCTAATTTTTCAAACAAAGGTGTAAGTGTGCGTGCGTGTGTGTGTGTGTTGTGTGTGTACTGCCTTTATTGTTTTACAAATAACTCAAGGCAGCAAAGATATCCAATACATCTTCCTCCTCTTATTTTCCCCACAACAACCAAGGTGGATTGGGCTAAGAGTGACTGGTCCAAAGTCACCCAGCTGGTTTTCATGGCTAAGACAGGACTTGAATTCATGGTCTTCCACTTTCTAGCCTGGTGTCTTAACCATTAAACTAAACTGGCTCTCTAGTTGAGTAATGAAACATCTGCAAGCAAACATCCAAGCTCAGAGACCATCAAGGACTCCACAAATAAATAAATAAAATATTATTAGTCTTGACTCATGGATAAAAATTCTTATACAAATTTGAACCAATGCTGATAGCCATAGATTATAAAGCCCAGTTACTGGACACCACTAGCTGATCTTGAAAAGCTAAAGCAGGATCAGACCACATTAGAATTAGACTGGGAAATACCAGGGCTGTAGACTAGGCTAGATTAGAAATTGCAGAGAATATTTAGGCGGAGATTTGTCCTCCGAGCTTGCTGCTTGGCTCCCATACATTTCATTATCAAACTAGGTAACATCTTCAGTGTGGGTTTTTTGGGTGAAATGTCTTGTTTGTTTATATAAGTCCTGGGTAGTCTATAGGTTGGATATCAGAAACAATCCTGTAGAAAACAATGGCAAACTACTTGACACTGTTGCCAAGAAAAACCATGAAGCTCCAAGAATTAAGCTTGGCTAGAATAACAGGGAAATGGAAATTCTAATGTTTGCCAAGTACTACCAAATAGGCAATACCATCCTGGGAATCCTCTTATTTATGAGATAAATTTAATAAAAATGCAACCTGTCATTTAGGGTAATAGAAATAAATCCAGCCTTAGTAAGAATGTTGCCACAGGCTCAACTTCCCCAAAATGATATAAGAGCATTGAGGATTTATGATAGACTTTATCTACCAAAGAGAAATTATCTCACAGTGATACTCAATTTCACTGACATACTCTTCAGCTTATTTTGATTTAATATATCTTCTCCTCTCCCCAAACTTAGCATTTCTGGTCACCTTTGCACTTTTACACATGAATTAAGCCAAGGAGCCTAACTGAAGGAATAACGGGGAAAGGGAAAGATTAACACTGTGAGATGTAAATGCCTTATTCCCTAATGTGTAAATAATGTATATATGGGACATCGGGGGTTAACTTATTCTTTGGTTCCTAATGTATTCATAATTCACCACTCCCATTTTTGGCTCCACCCCTTGTATATATAAGGAGCCACCTTCACCATTTTCCTTGCTTCTATCTGTGAATATTCAGTGAATATAGAATGCCTGTTATAATTAAAGAGAAATATATTTAAACCTCTAACTCTTATTATCATTATTGAGTCTGATCCTGAAAATATTGCAACAAGCTGGTAGCAGAGGATGGTTAATTGACTCAATAAATACTTAAAGATGTCTAAGAAAGATAGGCCCAACACCAGGGCCTACAGCAAAGAAATAGAAACTGAACAAGAAATAATCAACGAATCCACAAACGCGATTTCGAGAGAATCCGAAGAATACACCACTGAAGAAGAAGAACTAATAAATGAAAATAATGACCAGGAGGAAATCGAAATAGAAAATAACGAACTCAGGTCAGAGATATTAAAACTATTAAAAAGCCAGAAGAATGATGAAAGCCTCATCGCGAATCTCCAAGAAATGCTGAAAAACAGCGGAGCAGCGAGAGAGAAAAACATTGCTAAAGAGAAACCCAAAGACCAAAAAACTGTGAGTGATATGACTACAGAGAAAGTCGTTATGAAAAAGAAAAGATGTGATCCCGCGCGAAATTTTGAATGGCAGCCATCTTGGTTCCAACAAGCCTCCAAAGTGAGCGAAGCAGAGCCAATCAAAATGCTCAGTTCAAAATTTCTGGCGCGAAAAACGTTATCAGACAACGAAAGCGAAAAGGAAGATTCAAACTCTTCAGAAGAACCAGAATCAGAAAGCGAAGACGACTTAACGAAATCCCAAGTAAAGTCAGCAATGAAGACGCTTTTTGCTGCATTTGGGCCAAAATTAAAAATTTCCAAAGCGACAACGAAGAAGCTAGAGAACAAGCCGATACCTCAAGACCTGCACGCTCCCATCCTGACTTCGAGAGCGACGACGCCCGAGCCCAGAGAGCCATGTCGATTCCGCCCTACACCGCAGACCGGATCAAGTACCAACGCACACAAAAGAAAGAAAAGAGCAGTCGCCGCCATCAAAACTCCTAAAACCGAGCCAGAAACCGACTCGTCTGAAGAGGAGCGGAGCGAGCGAGCTGCAATGGAGAGAACCTTCCACGACGACGCCAAAGAAGAAATGAGCAACGCGCATGTGCGAAACTACGTAGACAGTCCGGAAAGACTTGAACTGGCCAGAGAACCGCGCAGACTCGTTGCGAGCATCCCCATGCCGTTTTGCAATTTCCTGCACTTGCGAGACCACGGACTACCTCAGGTTGTAAGTAATGGACAAAATAATGTGGGAAACTTACCCAGTGACTTCCCAAAACTTAGAGTTGATGGCATTAATTTGCAAGAATGGTATCAACAGCTTCAGGTTGTCTTTATGAAAGAAAATTTACTATTCTTTATCACTAGTCCTCCAAGAAGACCTTGGACTTTAAAAATAGATTGTTTACATCATAGAGCATTTTTCTTAATAATATCTAGCGTGTCTCCTGCAATGTATCATAGCATCAAACCAAACCTAACTGTTTCAGAAATAATTCAATGCATGTTTAATCTGTTTCACAGCGATAGTGTAGCTACCACTACAAGAATGTCTAAGGATTTCTTTTCTTCCAGAGTAAAACCAGGGGTTTCCATAAGTGAGCATTTGATATCTCTAAACAAAATAAGAGCTGAGCTGCATTTGAGGGGGGAAGTGATTTCAGACCAAACAATGAAAAGTGTTATTATCAATTCACTTGATTCATCATGGGATAGTTTTATGTCACACTTAGACACCATCAATCTAGGATATTTATCCATAGAAAGTCTATCTAACAAATTGATAGCAGAAGACAATTCAAGAAAAAATCGTTCCAGCAATCACACAAAACACAAATCTTTTAGGAAGGTAGCTTTCCAGGAAAAATACAATGAAGCTTTTAAATGCCATAATTGTGGGTCCAGGGAACACAATAGAAGAGACTGTCCCAAAATCTCAAAGGAGAGACATAGGTCAGAGTATAGGAGCAAATACAATTATAGACAGTCTTCCACAGATAGACATAAATATAGAAGCCCACCAAATTACAGAGATAGTAGAGGGGGTAGAGAAAATTCAAAAGAGAGAAAATCTGGTTCACTGAATGGACTAAATAAACAAGACAGCACTAAAACACAACAAAATGAGAACAATAATTGGCTTATTGATTCTGGGGCAACCAACCACACCACTAATAACAAAAATATATTGTCTTCATTTACAGAAGATAAATTTGTAATAAAGGTAGCTAATCAAGAAAAGGTTCAAGTATTAGGCAGAGGAAATGTGACCTTGCCTGGCCTAGGAAAAATAGAGGGGGTATTGTTAATTCCAGAAATACCTCATAACATACTAAGTGCCATAAAACTAAGCAGAGATTCTGACATCAATATAGTTTTCTCAAAGGGGAAAGCAACTTTAGAGAAGGACAAAACAAATGTAGGCACTGTGATGATTAAAGGAGGCCTACCCTATCTAATAACAAAAGAAAGATGGTTACATAACATTGATTCAAATATGGAAGATTGTATTGAGGCAGATGATGAAAATGTTAGTAACAGTGACAATGATGAATGTAAAATATCTCATGATCACGCAAATACACACAATGAGAAGAAACCAAGAATAGGTAAACCAATTCATGATGAGTGTGCTCACATCTTGCATAGGAAGTTAGGACATGCAAGTTTTCCTGTAGTACAAAAAATGACTGAACACGCAGAAGGTGTCAAAATAAAAAATTGTGAAAATTATTTGGAATGCTCAGTATGTAAATCCACTAAACTAAAAACTAGTCCCAGACCAAAAAAATCCAACAGATCAACTAACAAAATTTTTGACTTAGTACATATGGACCTAGTTGGTCCATTAACTCCATCAATCACTTATAGAAAACGTTACTTCCTAACAATAGTAGACGATTACAGTCGCTATGGTTTTGTTTACACATTAAAACACAAGGATGAAACCTTTCAGAAATTTAAGGAATTCTACAAACGCATAGAAACACAACATAATATCAGAATAAAACAAATTATGACAGATAGGGGATGTGAATTCATGTCTAAAGAATTCTCCCAATGGTTAAAGGATAGAGGAATGCTACATTTCACATCTAGTCCATTTTCTGCGTTCCAAAACGGGATTGCAGAGAGAAAGAATTCCACACTACAAACCATGATTAGGTGCACATTAGAGGATGCTGGTTTAGGCAAACAATTTTGGTCAGAGGCCTTACATTATTCAAATTACACTCAAAATAGAACCTGGTCCAGTATTGTGAATAAAACACCATATGAGGTGATGTATAATAGGAAACCCAAATTAGCACACATGCACATATTTGGAGTCACTGCAGACGTACACATACCTAAGCAGTTGAGAAGAAAGGGAGAAAACGTATCCAGAAGATTAAGATTTATGGGATATGAAACTGGCACCAAAGGGTACAGATTCATTGATAATAATAACAAATTTATAGTCTCCAGAACAGCTGTGTTCCATGAACAGGCCAATTGGTCTAAATTACATCTTAATGAAATATTTCCAAATAAATGCAAAGATACAAAACCTTGTGAGGAAGGGACAATAGAAAATCAAAATATCAACAAAAATAAAAACAAAACCAAAACTTGAACAAATAGTCAACACAAAATAAAGACAGACACATTAACAAAAAAGGAAGCAAGATATTTGCATGATAACCATAGCAAACCCGAAAGAGCTATTAGAAACAATAGAAATCAAGTACCAAATAAATACAGAGATTACATAATGCATATGGATGGTGAACAAATGACACCTAATACATATGAGGAAGTATTAAAACTCCCTCGTGAAGAAAAGGAAAAATGGGAACTAGCTATGAAAAAAGAGATGGAAAGTTTGCAAGGATTAAATGTGTTTACACCTGCGATTGCACCTAAAGATAAAACGATTATAGGTACCAGGTGGATTTATAAAATTAAGAATCTAGAAGGAGGCAATACTCTATACAAAGCTAGATTGGTTGCACAAGGTTATGCACAAAAATATCCGGAGGACTACACTGACACATACTCCCCCACAGTGAGAACAGAGAGTGTTAAAACAGCTCTAGTAGTGGCATCTGCACTCAATCTTGATGTATTTCAATATGACATACAGACTGCGTATTTACACGCAAAACTAGATAAGGAAATATATGTAAGAGCACCACACAGTCAATACACTAATAAGAATGAAATTTGGCTATTGAACAAGAGTCTATACGGATTAAAGCAATCTGGCAAAAGATGGTACGATTGCTTGGTAAAAGTACTTAAGACCATGGATTTCAACGCTACCACTGCTGATAACTGTTTCTTTGTAAAAAAGAGTGATGATCATATTGAATTTGTATTAATTTATGTAGATGATATTTTATATATAGGAAAACACAAGGAGAGAAGAGAAACCTTTGTAAATAAGCTAAACGAACATTTCTCGTTGAAATCTTTAGGTAAGGTAAACAAATACCTTGGTGTACAAATTAACAAAACTAGAAGGGGATTCAAACTTACTCAGAAAGATAAAATCATTGAACTTCTGAACAAATGCAATTTAAACAATGCCAAACCCTGTGACACTCCTATGCAAACTGATTTCCTTAGAAACACTGATGAATCTTCCCCTGAATTCAAGGATAATACATTTTATAGATCAGTCATAGGTTCACTTCTTTATATATCTAATTGGACCAGGCCAGATATTGCATTACCACTCAACTTATTGTCAAGATATGTTAGCAAACCAACAATGTATCATTGGGAAGCAGTCAAAAGAATTCTAAGATATCTGAAAAGTACATTAGACTTTTGCTTAGTATTAGAACCTAGTAATGGTAAAGAACCAAAACTTACATGTTACGCAGATGCGGATTGGGCTGGAGATATATCATGCAGAAAGAGCACTTCTGGTTATATTTTTCTATTAAATGACTGTCCAGTTTACTGGTACACTGGTAAACAAGAACTGGTAGCCACTTCGACCACAGAAGCGGAATATGTTTGTTTGTCCAAAGCTGCAAATAACCTTGTATGGTTTAATGATTTGATTTCAGATGTTTGGAAAAAACCTGCTTTGCCTTTTGTTATGCATGAAGATAATAAAGCAGCCATTGAAATATCCAGATCCGATGCCATTGGACAAAGGTCCAGGCATATAGATATAAAATTTAAGCATGTGAGACAATTGTCTCAAGATGGATTTATCAAAGCAGTGCATTGTGATACCTCTGAACAATTAGCTGACATATTGACGAAGCCTTTACCTTCTAAACAGCACAAATATTTAACATCAAAATTATATGTCTTATATTGTCCTGAATCTGAATGTAATTGGTGTTGTATAGCGAACCGGCATTTAGAGGGGGATTTGTGAGATGTAAATGCCTTATTCCCTAATGTGTAAATAATGTATATATGGGACATCGGGGGTTAACTTATTCTTTGGTTCCTAATGTATTCATAATTCACCACTCCCATTCTTGGCTCCACCCCTTGTATATATAAGGAGCCACCTTCACCATTTTCCTTGCTTCTATCTGTGAATATTCAGTGAATATAGAATGCCTGTTATAATTAAAGAGAAATATATTTAAACCTCTAACTCTTATTATCATTATTGAGTCTGATCCTGAAAATATTGCAACAAACACCAAAAGGGATCCATCAGCTTAATGGTAGGAAAGATAAAAGTAAAAACTCCCTCAAGTCAATCATAACTCCATGTAGTTAATTAGCAACAATACAGAGTTGATTTGATTTTAAAAAGAAAATCCTAGACTTTGTCTATAGCCTTGGCATTTTTTAATGGTCCCTCCGGACCTGGTCTGTCTGGATTCGGCTCAAGAGATGGACATCTTGCAGAGGGTAGAGAAGCAGAAGCAAAATCCGTCTAGCTTGAGAATGTGATACATCCCAGTTCTACTTTCAACCTCTCTTTTGATCTTTGTTTATTTATTTATAACCTTTATACAGCCGTCCATCATATACCAAATCCTGGGCAGTTCCCAATCAAGAATTAAAACAATACAAAAACCATATTAAAACTATTAAAACCATAACCATGAAAAACATGTTTGTCAATTGCAAATAACCTTGGAAATGCCATGTAATAATGTCTCATTAAAATCTCACCAGATTATGGAGTATGGCAAAGAATGGCTAGAGTCTGATCTGTTATTTTGCTTTCCAATTCTTAACTTTCTGTGGATCATCTTCCCAATGCATCACACAAACCACTAATTTTCACTTTCAACCTCCCTTACAGTGTAGACATAACAAAACTTTGTGGTAGCTAAACCATTTGTTTAGCAACTGTTCAAAGTTATAACGGCGCTGACGAAAAGTGACTTACAACCAGTCATCACACTTCCAACTACTGCAGTATTCCCATGATCCAAATTTGGGTGCTTGGCAACCAGTCTGTATTTACAATGATTGCAGTATCCCAGGGTTTTGTGATTGCCATTGGCAACCTTCCCAGTCAGCTTCTAACAAGCAAAGTCAATGGAGGAAGTCGGATTTGCTTGATGACTCTGTGATTCATTTAACAATTGAACTGATTCTCTTAACAACCATGGCCAAAAAAGGTAGTAAAATCAGGCACAACTCACTTAACAACACCTCGCTTAGCCAATTTTGATCCCAATTGTTGTCATACGTCAAGGACTGGCTGTACTAATTATGAACTGTTGCATGTATGGTAAGCAGTGCTACGGTTATCATTGTTTTTCTGAACTTGGACTGATGAGTCATTAAACTTGATTATGAATGATTCATTCATAAAACATGATTCCTCCTACAAGAACTATTCAGGGTGGGGGGGTTGGAAACACATGCCAGCAGGTTAAAAGCTCCCCCTGATGTGTTTATTCCAACTATGTGATTCTGAAGTACTTAAGGAACAAAAAAGTATTGTTTTTTTTTTCCTTGCTGGTTGCTTGTCAAAAATATTGGCAATAGCTTTTTACATTTATTTAAGCAAAGCTGCAAGCTTGTACTGTGAAAATTACATATTTATTCAAAATATTAATTAATCCCTTCTTGACACCTAGTGTACCTGAGACATCTGGCATTCTTCTCTTAATCAACACAAACCCCAAAGGTCTGGTGATTTAAAACGCAGTTACTCTAAATAACTCTGATCATAGATCCCAAATAATGTATTGTGCCTTCAGATGGTTAGAAATATAATTATGAAACACAATCAATCAATTGCTAATTCCTGAGGGTAAATGTTGAAATGCATGGCTTTTTATAGGAATGTGTATTTGCTGCAAATATACATTATTTAAGAATGTGTGCTTGCTTAATGCAACAGGGGAAGGGAAGGCAAATTTAAGAGAGATGAATAGTTGCAAAGCAGACTGATAACCAAATTCTCAAATGGAAACAAGCAAAGTGTGCGGAATATTTTATTCAGAATTATTATACAACGCACACCTAGCTCATATCTCTTCTTGTCATTATTAGAGGACATTATAAAATGTCCTCGTAATTAGAGAAAGCTATCTTCAAGAGAGACAGTCTTCTAAGTCATGGCCACATATGCAAAATCCCAGGGGGATTCATCTGATATTAACATTGTGATATTTTCAAGATGAGAGCACTTTTGTTTTTCTATGTATTTTTAATCTCCAGATTTATTTTATGGGTTGTGGATGTGTGCATGGACACACATACTATTGTGGCCCGTCAGCGGCCTGTGCAGTTAGTAGCTGATTCCAAAGCGAGGAGGCTGGTGTGGTACTGAGCCAGCAGCCTGTGCAGCTGGCACTCGAGTCAGACAATGAGGGGGCTGGAGAAGATGTGGTGCCAGAGGCGGGGATTCAGCCAGGGCCTTCAGAACCTCCAGAAGCTCCCATAAGTGAAGAGGAAGAAGAGGAGGAGCCTCTTCTCGATGCATGAGCGCGCAGAGCTGTGAAAAGGCAGGAGTGGCTCCTCATGAGGAGGTCTCCTCGAGAATAAGGCTTGGGGCTAATTGGCCACTCCCCTAGTCTATTTAAGGAAGGACGACGACTGATGCAATTTGCAGGAAACAACTTCATTCACATTCCTTCGTGTTTTGATTCGGCTCTTGTTTCTCTCTTATCAGTTTTCCTGCAAATTGCTTCTGGGCATTCTGCCAACCACAGTAAGATTACAGTTATCTGAAATATTGTGCCTCAGAATTGATTTATTATTCTTTGGATTCTTGTTGGCTGTTAATGAAGTTAAATTAACAGCCTTTGTTCAGAAAAGACTGATTTAAATTAGTAAACTAAGGTTTGTACGGACTTTGTGTGTGCTGTGTTCTTTGGGATCTGTAGCTGGGGCAGAAGACATACACACACACACATATATATATACACAGAGGTCCCATTATGCCACCTTATTGTGGTGGAATATACCCCAAAAATATGTACACGAGTAGGGTCACCCATGGCATGAAAGTTATTTCTGTTGCCTACACAAGTAAGAATTGTTGGAAACTGGAATGCCAAAGTTAGAAACAATAAGAAGAAAACTTGGTTGGATTGTATGGTACAAGAAATAGAAAAAAGTCAGAATGACTTCATCATATGTCCCTTCATATTTTTCCTATTTCCAAGAATAATTAGAGATACATTTTTACATCTCAGACAATTTCTCTGGTATCATACGGTACATCATTTTTTAAAAGTTCAGTTTTATATCATAAGACAATACGAATTCTAAACATTTTAACCACATTCTTTCCCATTGAGCCATCCGAATATTATAGCCAAAGTTCTTGGCCCATTTTGCCATACATTCTTTAACTTGCTCTTCTTCCATTTCAAATCTCAACAAAGGTTTATATATTTTAGCAATTCACCTGTTCATCGTTTCTACACAATTAATTTTTTAATTCCATTTTATTTCTGGTACTTTTAAAAATCTATATTAAATCTTTCTCCTAACTGTGCATATGAGAACACTAAAAACCAAATCACTCTGCAGTTATTTTTTTTATTGATATTATCCTAAGCTCTCCATTTTTTTTCCGTACTAGCAAATCTTAATACGATAACCATTTGCCTTTGCCCATTGTTTCTTTTGTATAAAATGTTTCTTGGAATGAAACCAACAGAGGTATTTTGGGGTATAGCCTGGTTTGTAATTATTTATCCCATATTCATAAATTGGCATTCCTGATATAATGATTTTTAAAATCTACATTTACTTTATTGTACTGTAAGCAACCATCCAAAACTTAGACCACGATCTTCTAATTTTATAACTTTTATATTTCTTAACAACAGCCATTCTTTCATCCAAACCAAATAGCAGACCACAAAATACAATTTAAAATCAGGTAATCCCAGTCTTCCTGTTCCCTCAAATATACTGAAATAAACTGACTGGAAGAACATAAGTATGGTTTTAAAACTGGAGAAAGAGACATGAATAATCTGTGCTTTGTTAATGCCACTATTATGATCATGAAAAGGCATGCCAGTAGCCTTCAACTTACAATCATTCGTTTAGTTCAAAGTTAAAATGGCACTAAAAATAGTGTCTTGTGACTGGTCCTCGTACTTACAACGATCCCAGAATCATGTGATCACCATTTGTGATTTTTTTTTCCCCTGACTGCTTCTGATAAGCAAAGTTGGGGGGGGAGCCATATTTACTTAGCGGTCATAGGATTCACTTAACAGCTGCAATGATTCATGTGACAGCCACGGCAGAAAAGGTTATAAAATTGGGCATCACTCACTTAACAACCTTGCTTGCTTAGTGATGAAAATATGGATATGATATGAGTAACGTATGATTAACATAATATAATTAACGTAACATAATATAAAGAATGAATGTATAATATAAAGTATTAAAGTAGATGAAAGAAATCTAAGTTTTGGTCAATGGTGGGGGAAATAAATAGAAAGGAAAGAAAGAATATGTTACTAGAAAGATTTGCATAATGTTTTTATTTATGTCTAATCTATTTATGTTTAGTAGGTGTTTCTTTTTCTGACATTCGACTGTTACCATCCAGTCTAGATATTTTGGGATAGTGGAAAAGATATTCAGATGCATGATATAACTATACGTCTCAAAGTCAGAAATCTGCAGGCAATGGTTGTTCTTATGATACTCCAGGGCAGTGATGGTTAATCTTTTTGGCATTGAGTGCCGAAACTGGAGTGCATGCGCATGCTGAAGTGCAGGAACCCAGAATAGAGCAGCTGGCTGGTGCGCATACCAGCGGCGGTCAGCTGCTCTTTCGGGTTCTGTCAGCACATGTTAGCTGGACAACTGGTCTTCACATGAAGACCAGCTGGCGACGGCACACATGCCAACAAAGAGGGCTCTGCATGCCACCTCTGGCACACATGCCATAGGTTTGCCATCACAGCTCTAGGAATACAAAAGTTGCACTTTGAAGTAGCAGGGTAGAAAGAGTACTGGAGAATCCTCTTGAGAATGCTACAGCTTGCAAGGGACATCAGAGAACAAAATCTAAGTTTCTCACCCAAAGTACAAATCAAGTGAAGGGTCAAATTATCATATTTTGGACACATTATCTAAAGGTACATTCAGTGGCGGGTTTCAACCGGTGTAACAACCAGTTCACTTTTTGCACGTACTTTGCACGCATACCAAGCTTGCGCTACGTGCAAGCACACTGCATTTCAGAACAGCTGAGGCATGGCAATCCGCTCTGCCGTGCCTATCAGCTGGGCTAAAAATGAACAAATAAAGGTAGGTATAGTGCAGGGGTGGGTGAAAGGGCCCAGCTGATGATCGGAGCAAACCGGTTCACTCTCACTCATCATCACTGCTACCAACTCGCCCAAACCAGGGCGAACCGGTAGAAACCCACTACTGGGTACATCTCCCCTGAGAATACCATAACATTGGGAAAAGTAGAAGGAAAGGGATGGCCATCAGCAAGGTGGATGGATTTGACTATAGTCACAATAGCAATTTATACCATACAATCTACACTACTGGAAGTTCTGATGGGTCAGGTTAGAGGTAGATCATCCTCTGGAAGGTCTGCATAACTGTTCATTCAGAGATAACATTGACTTGATGACATATAATCAATCAATCTTCTCTAATCTGGAGTTCACACTGCTTTTCACTTTTTCTAGGCAATAGATAGGAGATCTGCTTTTCCAGCTATTGCTGAAATCCTAGCTTCTCTCATCATTGGTCATGCTCATTTCAGCTGCTGAATTTTACAGTTCAGCGGCATCCAAAAATCCAAATATTCCCTGGTTTTGTTTCAAGACAAATTGGAGGCCACCAAACTGGGGAAACTGGGAAGCACCATCATTACCAAATGATGACTAACTTTTACATGTTACCAAGGTAACAGGAAACTCAGTCACATGGGTAAAGCTATCATAATATCACTTTCAGATTGATACCTTGTGCTTTTTTCCCAGTTCTAAACCCATCTGCCTCCATAGTTTATAACACTAAGGACATTATAATAGCTGAATTAGTTTGCATTTTTTACTTATGGCTATGTTCATACCACACTAAACCATAAAGAATAGGTTTCAAAATTACAACAAAGCCAAAAATCATTATCATTCCTTAATCTGATTATGATTAGCAATGTTGCCAGTCATTTTTGTCCATTTTTGTCTTGGCAAGCAGGTATTAATCAGTTTTTAAAAAATTGTCTTATCCTCATAAATAAAACAGGTTGTTGGCATATTGTAATTAAATGTGATCATATGCCAGGGCATATGATCACATTTTAATCCTAAACAGATATTATTGCTTTTCTACCTCCAAAGCAAGTGAGTCTATCTTTCAATGCTGGTTGACAAGAATTCAGTATTCAGTACATCAATAGTACCCAGCAACAGAGAGTTGACACTAGCATCAGTCCCAGGAAATATTGCTACAAACAAACAACATTGATAGGGAAACAATGCACTGTCAGAACAATGACTACTACAGTACTTGAAATTTAAAATCCTGCATGGAAACAACTCTTAAGAGAAAATATTATCATTCAATTAGATACTGAGCATTTAAAAACAATTAAGAATTAGTTGCTCTAGTCTAGCCATTTTGGTGTTTATGTTTCTCTCCTTTTTAAAAGTAATTTTAGAAAATTGTGGGATTTTAATTTCCCACAGCGACTTTGCTTTTCTCTGATTCTGGGGGGAAAAAAAACCCTTCTGCTTGAGCAGTAAATGACACACAGTAAAACCTGCCATCAGCAAAAGTAAACAACAGCAACAACAATAACAAAAAAGCATCACATATTTATGAGCGAAGAAGCATATATTTTTAACATAAAACAATCCATAAAAATGCAGAAGAAAAACTGATTCTTTTTTACTTTCGGCTAGATTTTTAATAAATACCTAGTAGTAAAAATATACACCTACACACCAATATGAATGGCTGTACCGTATGAGCAAGAGCCATCTAAAGCCAGGAAATCCACAACACCCCAAAACATGTCCACTCTCTCTAGTCAAGGCTAGGAATTCCGGAAGGTAATAATTAGAGTGCACTAGAACCACAACAGAACTCTTGAATAGGAAGTGTTATGTAAATAGGTTTGTTTGGCGGGAAGTTTGAATTAACTGACCATCAGCTGATTGGCTGACCACCACAGCTGCAAGGTATATAAAGGGAGCTGGCTCCCTGGGTCAGTTGCTGGAGTCTCACCATATAATAAAGAGCTGTTGTCACTAACTACTCTGGCTTGCTGCATCCTCATTCGCCCAACTTAACAGGAAGTTATTCAGTATAACACTGTTATGTCCTCAGCTGGATTCAGGAATTAAAGTTGTGCAGTCCAAAATCATATTCCCAAAAGTAATTACTCACAGCCAAACAGGAACATCTAGTCAGTGTCATCATCATCATCAAATTTTTATTCTGTTATAGACCAGAATGCAGAAATCACAGTTAATTAGAATAAAATGCAAAAGAAACAGTGTGTGTGTGTGTGTGTGTGTGTGTGTGTGTGTGTGTGTGTGTGTGTTGCTTAAAATATCTAAGAGGGTTAGAATCAATGCTACAGCATAAAGTGCAGACTCCTGAGCAGTACTTGGCTGTAGACAAAGAGATGGTGTTGGATTGATTTGATAATAGCATTTTAAGATAAAACAAATTAGGATGGCCAGGGTATTTAATAAAAAGTAGAAATAATAATTCCTGGTGTGTATCTGCATAGAGGGGACAATAGAGCATAATGTGACACATGGGCACAGTCTTTGTTTGAAGGGGATTTTTTGTATCTTCCTTCAGTAATGGCTGTGGGAAGGGCACTGAGTGTGGCTGAAGAAAGGGCCCTTCTGAATTTTGGGATCTTTATGCGACTGAAATATCTGGCTGGTTAGAGAGGGTCTGCAGAGTGACTCAAGAAGATGTTTCTGGGTAGAGCTGAGAAGTCAACTTGCAGCTCTAAATCAACGGCCTGCTCAGTTGGAGCATGTTCATAGCCCATCAAGGTGATGGTTGGCCATGAATAGCCACAGAGTTGTAATTCAATCCAGAAGTCAGAGCCAATTGCTAATCAAAGTTTCAGGCATCAAAGACAAGGGGATGAGGAGGGGTTGGGTATCTTTAATACACCAAAATGCCTGTCAGGCAATCAAAAGGAGTTGGAACAAAAAAAAAATTAGGGTTTGTAAAATGGATACTGGATAATATTTAGACAAATATGTCTAAATATGTAAATATGTAAATAAGGACAAGGGATATGTATATAAGAACAAAATAGTAATGTATGTTAAATAGTAATTATATTTGCTGTTATGTTAAAAATATGTATGGATATGACAAGACCAGGATGGTCACACTATATCCAATGTTTTTAATGTTTGTTTAATAAAAATTCAAGGTGCAACAGAAGCTGAACACAGAAGTTCATATGAGAGGAACAATAAAGCAATGCTAGAAAATTCTGGCTCCATGCACAGTGGCCTCCAAAATCTAAAAGGTAGAGCCGTGGTGGCACAGTGGTTAGAATGCAGTACTGCAGGGCTACTTCTGCTGACTGCCATCTGCCTGCAATTTGGCAGTTCGAATCTCACCAGGCTCAAGGTTGACTCAGCCTTCCATCCTTCTGAGGTGGGTAAAATGAGGACCCAGATTGTTGGGGGCAATATGGTGACTCTGTAAACCGTTTAGAGAGGGTTGTAAAGTATTATGAAGCGGTATATAAGTCTAAGTGCCATTGCTAGTTGCTAAATGCAGCCATGGCCTGATATCAATAGCTTGGTCCTTCCAGCTATAAAGTATCTTAATATGCAAAGAATATTTGTCTCTGTGTGCTGAAACACAATATGTGCAAAGGAGCACAAAACTCTGGGTATCTGTGTATAGTATTTGTTTTGTTTGTAATAAATCCATGGTACTTTATAAGCATGGCTTTGTTTTGAAGTTTCTGGATAAAAAGCAAAAATGTCTAAAATATTATCCATACAAAATAGGTTTAAAAGGCTTGGGGCTAATTCAAACCACCAGAGTTTTCTTTTGGCGTTTATATCATGACTTATAATTCTCTTTCTCTGTCCCTGCTACATTCGCTTCTTATTTCTTCATATTCTTTCCATTGTGCTTTATTTCATCTCTGTTATACAGATAGTCCTCGACTTACAACAGTTCATTTAGTCACTATTCAAAGTTATGTCACAGAGAAAAGTGACTTATGACTGTGTTTCAGACTTAAGACTTTTGCAGCATCTCCATAGTCATGTGATAAAAAATTTGGACACTTGGCAACTGTTTTCTTATTTATGACGGTTGCAGTGTCCCAGGATCATGTGATCACCTTTTGTGACCTTCTTACGGGCAAAGTCAATGGGGAAGCCAGATTTACTTAACAGCCGTGTTACTAACTTAAAAACTGTGGCAAGAAAGATCATAAAATGGGGCAAAACTCACTTAACAAATGTCTCACTTAGCAACAGAAATTTTGGACTCAATTGTGGTCGTAAGTCGAGCACTACCTGTATTATGTCTGCAAAAATGTGCACACCTCTTGCCCAGGGGTGAAATGCTCCCGGTTCGGATCGGATCGCCCGATCCGGTAGCAATGGCGGCAGGTGGTTCGGAGAACCGGTAGCAAACATCTCTGCCCCCCCCCATGCCCAGCTGAGGCATACAATCATCAGAGGCTTTTTAAAATTATTTTTAAAAGCATTTTTTCTACAACCTCTTTGGCCGAAGAGATTGTAGAAAAAATGGTTTTAAAAGTTAAAAAAAAAAAAGTTAGCCACGCTCACCCAGTCACATTAACCCCACCACCACCAAGCCACGCCCACAGAACCGGTAGTAACAAATTTTACATTTCACCACTGCTCTTGCCCTCCTCATATCTTCCAAAGCACCTGTTTGGCTTTGGATCTAAAATACTGCCCAGCCCTAGTAGCTACAGTATCACATTTGTCCCTGTCATCTCATACAGGTTTTCCTGGCCCAACAACTGTCTACCACTGCTTATCAATAGTCAACATTCTTGCACCTGCAGAAGCAAGGGAAGAGTCGTTTTTGCCTCTGGCATTGGCCGGATGACAAGGGTCAGTGCACCATTCCTCAGTCAGTCAGTTCCCCCCTTCCCCTCAGTGCAAACCCCCAGCTAATTTCCATCCTCCTAATCATTTCTTCATTTTTCCTTCCTTTATGCATCCTCTTTTTAGGCTACAAACCTGATGTCAGGACATATGTCTCAAGTGATTAACATATAGTTCTTTGATAACAAAACCTTTCAAAAATCTGTCTGTCAGACAGTTAGATGCTTTACACAAACATAACAAGCATCAAACAACAAGGCTAACCTTCAAGTTCAAATTAGTCCCTTTACTTAGAGTAGGGGTGTCAAACTTGTGGCCCGTGGGCTAGGCGCGTCACGTGCTGGCCACGCCCACCACTGGTTTAGTGAAGGGGAAAGTCGCAATATGTCATGTGACAACAATGTGATGCCGTTAGTATCACATCCCTGACTTAGAGATAATTATTTTTTTCAGGGAAAAAATTTCAATTTCCTCTAGACTAGGCTGTAGGATTAGTTTTGGATGGGAAGGATGATGTCTACTTAATAGTTTGCTTATACATTTAAAAAGCTCCCCACTCAACTGAACACACAGCATCCAGCAGAATGGGAGGCTTAACCCTGTAAAGAAATGCTAGGTTATCCTCAGTAGTGAAAATCAAAAATTTTTTACTACCGGTTCTGTGGGCGTGGCTTGGTGGACGTAATGTGTGACTTGGTGGGCGTGGCAGGGGAAGAATACTGCAAAATCTCCATTTCCACCCCACTCCAGGGGAAAGATACTGCAAAATCCCCATTCTCTCCCCACTCCTGGGGGAAAGATATTGCAAAATATCCATTCCCACCCCACTCTGGGACCAGCCAGAGGTGGTATTTGCCAGTTCTCCAAACTACTCAAAATTTCCGCTACCGATTCTCCAGAATTTGGCAGAACCTGCTGGATTTCACCCCTGGTTATCCTGTCCACCTTATATAGTAACAAACGCAATGTGTGGAAATAGTTTAAATGTATGGAGGTAATCTATAATAGATTATCTTTTCCCCAAAGTGCTGAGGAAGCAGATGCCATTTATTATAGCTATACAGTACAAAGAATGCATAGATACCTAGGCATGCATGCTCTAAAACAGGAACTGCTGAAAGGACAGCAATAGAAGACAATCCAGAATCAGCATTCAAAGAAACCTTCGTCAAGGTTTTAACTTCATAAGATTTTGATGCCTTTTGAAGATATTTTCAAAAGCCTGTTATGGCAACTTGCTGGATTGGTAGCCTTCCCAAGCAACTACTACCTTTATAAGAACATCATTGTTTGATCAGAATCCTTTCATATTTACCGTATCTTAACAGATTTCATGTCCAAACCTATTTGTTAAGTTGGGTTTGCCTCCCACACCATCTGGCGCTGTCTGGCCTTCTGTTATTTAGCCTGTGCACCGTGCCATGTTTGCTCTCTCACTTTTCCACCGTTTAACAAATAACCGTCCCAGGTATTTTTCCACCCAGACCAAATATTCTTAAGAAGAATAGTGAACCTTTGGGATTTTTATGTTTGTTTAACGTTTATGTGCACATCCAAGTAAACCCCAGTGTCGAGTCAGTGGCAGCAAGATGATTCTGAAGCCTACCTTAAAACAAGCCGCAAAGGTGAAGGTTTTCTTCGTAGTTACTGCTCTCTTTGCAGAGAAGAGCAGCTGCTTTGCTCTTTCCCCACAGATATTCTTTTTCAATGGTAAGTGAGTGACAACTAGTGACAGTTCATATTACTGCACTTTGGTCTATATCCATAATCTTAATTTGGAGACTCCTTTGAGGGTACTAACTCTTATCATAAAACCATTGCACAGGGAAAACTAAGAACATACAAAACATTCCAGATTTCTTTTTAACTTTTACATTTTAAACATCTGTTTCAATATCAGAAAACGGCTTAAGGAATTATAATATAGTGAGGGTAGCAAGAACTGAGATATATTTCAGTAGACATGTTGCAAAATGAAAATACTTAGAATCTCTTAGAATAAGTAAATAATGCAAAATCTTTGCCGGTGCTCTTCAAAATAGTATTTCCAAGTATGTTGCTCATCACCTCCCATAATCTCCATTGAGCGTGGCTGTTGATCAATATGATTAAAAGACTCTGAAATCCATATCTGCAAGAAAACCATACTGGAGAAAACTGACTGAAAACACAACCTCACTGTTGTGTAATTCTAACTGCTGAATCTAACCAAAACCACCAAGTCCAATATTCTTATGAACCAGCAAGGATGCAGAAGCCCACTAAAAACTGGTTCACTTATTATCAATCTTAAACGTTATGTATATTTCAGTACAACATCAGAAAAATACAGCAATTCCATTACCAATATAGTAATTATATATTACTTAATTAGCACAATCATCACAATAGGCAAACATGTACAGTACATAAAATCTCAAAAACCTCTTTTGAACCTCACTTTCTTTAGCATGCGCCATATTCTAAGAATATTCAACAAGATCAAAAGAAACAAAAGCGCTTCTTTAATTTAACATTAGATAACCTCACATACATACTAAATATAGAGTAAAATTACACTTTCATTTAATAGAAGCAATTTATGAACAAATAGCTTTTGTAGCAGAACTGTCTCTTGACCTTCTCATTCAGATGTGGTAATGGCTTCTCACTCATTAAGTGATCAAAGAGGAAAAATTATAAAAGTCTTTCTTTTCAGTACAAATGATTTGCAATGATGAGTTTATGTGAACATGGACAAACTAAAAGATTTTGCCAATGCGTTTACAGATATGCAGCTGTGGTGGCGCAGAGGTTAGAATGCAATATTGCGGGCTAACTTTGGCCATAGCCAGCAGTTCAAGCCTGACCAACTCAAAGTTGACTCAGCCTTCTAGCCTTCCAAGTTGGTTAAAAGGAGGACCCAGATTGCTGGAGATAACATCTTGACATTTGTAAACCACTCAAGAGAGTGCTGTAAAGCACTATGAGTGGTATATAAATCTAAGCACTATTGCTATTATGCTATGTTCTAGTTCCTTAAGAAGTGAACTCTGCCTCCAAGATTTCAGCATCCTACAGCAAGATGACAAGAAGAAATCTCAACTGATGACTAACAAACACAACATGCAATCACAACCTACACTGAACAAACCAAAAGCAGCAGCAGCTATTCTTTTCATTCAAATAAATCTCACCTGTAGAACTTTTCAACATTTTCACAGAATAGAAAATAAATCAGCCATTTCAACTGAAGCAAATGAAGTTATCTATCAATGTTCAGAAATAGCCCAACTGAGAGGTCACCAGAACAGAGTACATCCAAGTCTTTATCAGCTGAGCAACTTGACAAATAGCTAAATTAGTTGGCATTCACCTATCCCCACCTTGCTCCATGTTAAAAGAATGACTGATGTTCAGCTTTAGACTGGCAGACATCACTTGGTAGAAGGGTGGGGGAATAAGTTAGGAAAATCCACTAATCCCTTTTCTTAACATGTCTCACATTAAAATTGTATGGACAACATCAATTGTTGACTTTCTTCTTGGGTCAGAAAAGAGCTTGGCAATCAGGGTTAGCAATGTTATGTCAACTTGTTTTTCCACCAGCTCAGTGACTGATGGATGGGCCTTGAATACAGAATGGGGGCTCTGCCAAAAAGAACCAATTAGTTGAAAGAGAAAGTGGGTGGTGGACCTTTAAGAACTGGGCGTAGCATTCTGAGGGCTGTGATATCTAGCAGCCTTGTTCAAGCAGTTCTGGAAATCCTAGAATTCTTTGGAATTTATCAGGTGCTCCCCTGCATAAAGATCAGTAATAAGTTATAAACTTTCTTGAATGACAGCTTGCTCAGCAGTTATTCTTCCTTTGCAATCTGTAGCTGCAAGGAAAATACTCAAGGCCTCAAGGGATGCACTACTATTTATTTATTTCAATGGCTCCGTTAATTGTTTTTTAAAGCCACATTCTTGTAAAGCACCACGCACAGATGCAATCTATATGCAGACCCATCAGGAAAATATTACAGTGCTTCTCTCAATTTAGAGGAACCCTTCCCAACTTTAAGGGCAGTTGGAACCCTTGTATCCTGGAGCAAAGGGGAAACTCAATCACACAAATTCCACTGGATCGGGCAACTGTAAAAAAGTATGTAAAATATGAAGATATGGAAATCAACACACAAAAGCTCTGTCCACTCTCTCCAGTACCTGTACATAGTCTATAAAGTCTTCCCTATCTGATGAATTGGCTGCCCTAACTGGGATTTCTATAACCTACAGACCCAAGTTATTTGGAGAGCAGGGCAGGCCTAAAAAATAGCTGCATTTTATTTTATTTACAGTGTATAAGATGCCCTACTCCCAATGACTCTGGTGAGGTTACAGTTAAAAGTACAAACCATGAAAAAAGAATCATGGACAGCCCCAGAACAACAAATGATCTAGGAAAATCCATCCAACAGGGGTTCAATCTTCGTTCTGATCCAAAATCTAGGAGAAGAGCCAAGTCTGTAAGAATTTCCTGAATGCCGTCAGGATTCTCAGCAAGGGACAAGGATTGGATAATGGACAAAACTAGAAAGAAAAATTTGCCTCAAAACTAAAAATCTGATCCTTATCAGTATACTTTACAGAGGAGATTTCAACGGGGAGTCTAAGGTTAGGGAACAATATATATCACTAAATGTAGAATGCAATCAGGACAACCTTCCTTAGAACAGATTTGTATCTTAGCGGACACACGTTGCGATTTGAAATACTTCCATCAACATGCTTAAAACATTAAATTGTCCAATTACAAAAATAATTGCAAGCCAATTTGTCTGTGTTCTAAAGGCAAGACATTAAATTAAAATACAGTATGTTACCACTTTCACCGAGAAAATGAAATGTTTCCAATATCTCACTGTATGCAAAGTATCAGAAAAATTTGCCGTGCACTTTCCACGGCCACACAACAGATCTATCTATTCAGAGCTTATACAAACTTGAAGAGAATTGAGCCCTACTTAAAAGTTAAAAACAAACTAGTACAAGCAATTTCCAACAGCTTTCCTGGGCTTTAAATTCCATCAGTCCAGTTCCAGGGCTAGTATACATTACCACTGTGTTGAGAAAATGATCTTTATTTAAAAATTTGGGGGATCCAAAGCTCCTCTCACCACAACCAAGGACTGTAGTGATATTTCTCCTACCTTCTCTGATATTCAAGGTCTGCTGTTTGCACAGCAGTTGGGAGGTGATTTCGTTGGTTTAGTGTTCATCTAATGTCAGGCATCTTTCTTGGTTCTTCATCAGATCCATTCTTTCATCCCTGATTGTCAGATCAAATAGGGTGGTGTGCTGTTAATCCCTTCCTTAAACATTGCCTCTTATGAGAGCTAGGAACCATGACTTTTCCATGGCAACCTCTATCCTGTGGACCACTCCTGAAGTTTGACAGGCCCTCATCCTCCTAGCCTTCTGAAAAGCACTTGACCTGGCTTTTCCCCCTAAGAGCTGGGGTAGGTATAAGTCTGACTTTCAGGAGACCCTAGTATAGGATCTCCTGCTTGAGCAGGGGGTTGGACTAGAAGACCTCCAAGGTTCCTTCCAACTCTGTTATTCTGTTGTTGTTGTTGTTGTTGTTGTTGTTGTTGTTGTTATTTCTGACAAGAGGACGTAGGACGGCAGGAGAAATTAACTTTGGTGCCACTTTTAAAGTTTGTGGTTTAATAGATACAGTATATGCATATAGTATATTAATAGTATATTGATGTTGTTTTAACTGTTGGTTAGAAGCTACCCAGAGTTTGCTATAAGATGAGTGGCTATATAATCTTTTAAATGTGAAATAAACATAAGGCTGCATCCTAATTTATCAGTACAATGCAATACTGGGCAGATAAACAAGCTTAAAATTATGATGGCAATAATCATAAGGATGAAGATGTAGATATATAATATTAAATTAAATCTTTTCATTTTGCATTTCATTTATATATAATGAAGATTTGTTCTACCCAAGTGCAAAAATCTGGACTACTGTAGGGGCAGCAAAGCAGACATCTGGATGCTTACAGCTCAGATCTGGAAGCCCTAACCTTAAGTCATATAAGCAACAAAGCCTTCAATGTTGCTTTTTAATGTTCACTTTCAATAAAAGCTTCTGAGATTTATATTCACAGAATGTATTACAGATTTTCCCATCAGCCACTATGCCAAGAAAATTAAAAATCATCTGTATATATGGAGACCAAAAGTCATTTTCTCCTGTCAAAGATACTTGAAAAAGTCACTCATCCTTCATTGCTGAGCCTCTGAGGGAAATATGAAAAAGGTTAAAATACATATCACATAGGGTTGTTGTTTTTTTAAAGACTGTTAGTAGCTTTAAGGACCAGCTCATCAGATAATATGTGGGATCTTATCACGACAAGGCAACTAAAAAAAACCTGAAATTTTATGAGCTTTATCATCTCTTGCCATTGATCACTCGAGCTGAGCAACGGTATCTTCAAAATCCTGTCACTTCTGTTGCTACAAGTGGAACATTATTTTTTCCTGCAAATTATGCTTCTGACACTGTCTAGACACTAGAGGGCCTCAAACACCCACACTGCTTGTGCATTCATGTGTTAATATACACCTGTGGTTAATCGCTTTGACTTTCATCCAATCACCATTTATGTTAACAGGAACCTTTCCAAAACTAATGAGAACCTAAGAAAAGCCTTTTTATGCAATATACAAAGGGAAAATTACCATAAGTAGGAAGTCTGAGGAGAAATGAAATCCTTAAGCAGAACAGCATCAACTGGACTTCTCTACCTTACAGAAAATTAAATCAGGCAAGTGCAGCTTTTTCTGGGCTGAGGGCCACACTTAATCATTGTGGTACACATTGGAGGTCCTAGAATAGAATAGAATAGAATAGAATAGAATAGAATAGAATAGAATAGAATAGAATAGAATAGAATAGAATAGAATAGAATAGAATAGAATAGAATAGAATTTTTTATTGCCCAAGTGTGATTGGACACACAAGGAATTTGTCTTGGTGCATATGCTCTCAGTGTACATAAAGGAAGATACGTTCATCAAGAATCATAAGGTACAACACTTAATGATAGTCATAGGGTACAAATAAGCAATCAGGAAACAATATCAATATAAATCATAAGGTTACAAGCAACAAAATTACAGTCATACAGTCATAAGTGGAAGGAGATGGGTGGTGGGAACGATGAGAAGATTAATAGTAATGCAGAATTAGTAAACAGTTTGACAGTGTTGAGGGAATTATTTGTTTATTTTGCTTATTATATTATTAGTTTATTATAAATTATTTTGTTTCCCCAAATTACCTACGAGCCAATACTTTTTTAAAAAAAATATGTTTCATTTAAATATAGTTGAAATTAAAGGTGGATAAATGGAGATGGCAGATCAAGTTTTTCAGAAGACAAGATGAAGGAAATCTGAACAGAAGCTATGTAGGTTTGGACCTACTTGACATTTGGATGGGACACCACCAGGAAAACGTAGGGTTACAGAAGCTGGGAAATTGGAAACACATCCTGGAAGAAAACAGTATTTCTGTACTGCTGCTAAGTAAAGTCACCAGAAACATGGACATGAAGTCACCAGAAATCAAGCTCAACTTGAATAAAACCTTACTTCTTATAATTAAATATACTGAGTAAAGATAAACTACTATTATAACAGCAGTAGTGTGCAATTTGGTAAGAGTCTGTGAATCATCCTTGCAGGAGCTGCGTTCAGCACTGATTAATGAGTGATGATCACAAGAAAGTATGTCTGCTACCAGGCTTACTGATGAGGAAGGGAGATAAAGAAGGGTAGGGTAGGGTAGGGTAGGGTAGGGTAGGGTAGGGTAGAATAGAATAGAATAGAATAGAATAGAATAGAATAGAATAGAATAGAATAGAATAGAATAGAATAGAATAGAATAGAATAGAATATGGAAGGGACCTTGGAGGTCTTCTAGTCCAGCCCCCTGCTCAAGGAGAAGAACCTATATCATTTCAGATAAATGACTGTCTAGTCTCTTCTTAAAAACCTCCAGTGATGGAGCACCCACAACAGATAATGGCAAGCTGTTCCACTGGTTAATTGTCCTCACTGTTAGGAAGTTTCTCTTTAATTCCAGGTTGTTTCTCTCTTTGATTAATTTCCAACCATTGTTTCTTGTCCTGCCCTCTGGTGCTTTGGAGAATAATTTGACCCCCTCTTCTTTGTGGCAGCCCCTCAAGTACTGAAAGTGACACATTCTTCCTCTTTCTGTGCTCAAGGGGCAAACCTGGTATCAGAGGTGGTATTCAGCATGTTCTGACCAGTTCTGGAGAACCAGTAGCAGAAATTTTGAGTAGTTCAGAGAACTGGTAAATATCACCTCTGAGACTGGCCCCGCCCCCGTCTATTCTCTGCCCCCCCCCCAGTCCCAGATGATTGGGAGGAAATGAGGATTTTTCTGCAGGCCACAGTAATACTTTACAAGTACTGATGATATTTTCCAGCAAGGTTGGGCCATGGAAAGCATTTGTAGAGGAGGTGCATCCTAGTAGAGGCAGCCTTACAACTCATCTCAGGCTGACCCAGCAGGTTGTATAAACCAGGTTAATCCATATTTCCTTTTTTATCTCATGTCTTCAGTCTCTAGCATTTACTATTTCCTCCTTTTCTGTGCTTTGCATAATGCAATTCCTTCCAAAAGGGAATAGCATGAAGGATGCATATATAAGCATAGTTATGTTTCTTCAGAGTACCTTGGTACAATTTTACAGTTCACAGGATTCCTGATTTGCCATGCTTAGTGTACGAATTTTGTGTTCCCTGAGATACACTTAAATTAGAATTAGCTAGTGTAAAGGCCAGCTCTCCTGCTTTGGCTCTTCCTAAGCCATTGTCTTTAGAAGAAAGGAATGAGAGACATAACTCAAAAAATAAGTGTCCCTTGATAACAGTGCTTGGTTGAGCTGTCATTTCAATGCCTCAAATCCTGTCTTCAAGGCTTAAAGCAGGGAGAACAAACTCTGCCTAAGGAAAGTGCACAACAGTGATATCTGAATAGTGTTTGTTTATGCTGTTCCTGGATTTAACCTGGATTAACAGGTGGCGAGAAGGTTGTGTGTTGAAGTCAAAACCTTTTCTGAATCATTGACATTGACAGCCTGATGTTATTACTCCCTTGAAAGGGAGCTTCGGTGTCCTGACAGCAGGAATGTATGCTACATATGAGATGACAACAAAGCAGATTGCCATTGCCTTCTAGAATATGTTTGGAGGTGTGGGTGGGGGAGTGGCTGTTATTTTCCAGTGCAAGTTGGAGGAATCCAAAAAATTATCCCCCTTTTGCAATAAAAAGGACACAGAAAATAAAAAGGGGGAGGAACCCCCCTCCCCCAGATCTGGTTCAAGACACTTCCAAAATGATTGAAAACCCCATCTGAGTGGAAAACAGTCACTTTCAATGGAAAACCACTAGAATTCAAGACATTTTTCAATTCATTTATTTTTAAAATAGAGTACACCAGGGGTGTCAAACTGGCGGCCCACAAGCCAGTTGTATCACGCGCAGGCCATGCTCACCCCAGCTCCACAAATGGGAAAAATGTCATGAAATGTCACGTGACAGCAACGTGACACCCATGCAGTACACCATCAGGAATATAGGCTCTTTCCTCCTCCCCCACCCCCAAAAAAATACCTGTGAATTGAACATGTCTTCTTATGTCGCTGTCGAGAACAGCAGAAATTGTTGAAAACAAAAGAACAAGCTGGAGGTGGTGCTTACCAGCATGGATTCTTTGCCTTTAAAGCTTGGTGCTTGCGGGAAGCTGCTTATTAATGAATTTTAGTTTAAGGCTTTTTGTAATATCTACACAGAGCTTCTTACTCCTTCCTTTCCTTTCTTATACACTCATCACTTCTTCTCTCATCATCACTGTTCAGTCTTATTCCCCATTTCCTTTCCTTCCTAATGCAGCCACCCTTTATTGCAAAAGAGGGATACTTTCTGGATATGTATATCACGTATATCACACATGCACACATTAATTGGGCAGAGAAAAATATCCAGAAATTGGCAGGTTGATAGCATGTATATTTGGGGCATTTGGGGGCGGGGGGGGCAGACTGAAAATCCCATTTTCCTCCTGGAGGCTGAAGAATATTTGTAACAGCTTGCTCTTCCTCCAATTTATCATCTCAAAGCAGGAGGACTAATCACTACTATTAAAATTGAACCTTACTAGTCATTACCTGGAGGAATTTTTCTCCTTGTTATCAAACTTTTAATAATTCTTTATCTCTTACCAGTGCTATTTGAGTTTTGTCCAATCCTAGACCTCTTTCTGAAAGCAGGGTCGAATGCACCATTTCAGGACCACAGCACCATTTTTATAAGGACATGTCCAGCTACTTTCCTGAGCTAAATGTATTTGAAATTCGCAATTTCAAAACTGAAGGAAACCACCTTCCACTTTTTATGTTTTGTGAAGAACTACCTTACCAAGACTGTTATAGACTGAAAATAAATATGATGTTTCTTAGAGTGCTAAAGGCAATTGGGGAAAAAACCATTATTAATTCTGCTTCTGTTTGTCTTCTTTTCCACCTAGTACACTACAGTTTCTTAATATCAAAAGGGTGTCCTTTATCTCTTCTCTTTTCTACTCCCCAGAAATCTAGGTTTCTGCCCAAGGCTGAAAAGAATTCTGAAAGATTTTTTTTTTATTTCTCAAAAGGAAGAATAGACCATTGATTACTAATCAGGTAATAAAAAATGTCTTCTCAGTACTTGACAATTGTCTCTGAATTCAATCATCTCTGAATTTTCTCAGTCTATTCCTACACTCAATATTTAGATTGTTAAATCAATGCAGAACTCCCAGATGGGGCCTCATGATCTCTCTCCAGTATCCACATCTGACTTTTAGAATAATGGTTTTTTTTTTCAAACAAAAAACAAGAATGCTGCAAAAATAAAGCAGCAGCCTCCTGCTTAATATACAAGAATGCCTCTGGGTTTCACATGACCCCACAGGCATTCTTATAAAATAAAAGGAATTGGTTGCAGCTCAGTGATTTATTTGGAAGGGAACCCAATTTTCTATTCTTTCCCAAAGAAAAAAAATCAAGTTGGGGATTTAGCAAGGTAAACTAAAATATGATGGGCAACATCATCGGTTTATCTTCTGATCAATTAGTTTTCTGAGGCTGATTTTTCCCACTTCCTCATGACTGAATTAAAGTGCTATCTACCAGTGCTTGCACCAGGAGAAAATTATGCTAGCATAAAATTTGCTACCTCCATTGGCAAACCTTACTGTGTGGTATTTTTTATTTACAGTGTAGGAGGAACATTAAAGACAGGGATTGATAGTTTCCCTCAGCTTTGTTGCTTTCCCCTCCCACAATATATCACTACTCAATGGGAAAGCATCCTCTGAACTCCTTAATGGAATGGAGATTTTTTTTATTTTTATTTTATTTGTTAAATTTATTTGCTGCCCATCTTATCATGGGGCTATTCTGGGTGGCTTACAACAATAAAATGGGGAAAAATATAACAAATGAAAGCATAACAATAACAAAGAAATAAAACAAAAAAAAATAAACAAGTACAATGGAAGTACAATAATGTCAGATTAAAAAAGATGGGTGGAGGGGGAGCAGGAAGCACAGAGGGAGGCGGGGCCAGCTAATTAGTCCAGTAGCCACATCCAATGAGGTACTCCCCTCATTATAAAGTTGACAGATCATTAGACTAGCATGCTTAGCCTAAGGTGACCAGACGTCCCGCTTTTGGCGGGACAGTCCCGCTTTTGAGCAATTTGTCCCGCGTCCCGCGGCGTTTCAAAAAAGTCCCAATTTTTCTTGAGCCCCAGCTGATGGCTAGAAGAAAAAAAAACTGTTTAAACTCTTGCCCGGGGCTTCAAAGGGCCGCCCTACAGGCAATCAGTGTAAAGCAGTTTTTTTTTCCCCTAGCTAAGCTTCAGAAACGAAACCGAAACCAGGGTCTTTGGTGCAGCGTGACAAAATGAGGCAGAGAGAGATTTATTTTTATTTTTATTTTTCCTCCCCAAAAAAGGTAGGTGAAAAACTGCAAACAATGGGAAATTTAGGAGGAGAGTTCAAGATTTTAAAACACAAAGGAAAAAAAGCTGTATTTAACTAGGGAATTGTAATAATTGAGATACTATTAATTGTATATTGTGTTGAAAGCAGAAATGGTTAAGTTGTGGTTCGGAGGAATATATGGGAGAAATTATTTGGTTTATTATTATTGGTAAATATAATTAATTGATTTGTAAGAAATTGGATTGCATGGAAATAATTGGAATATTCATGTTCATATTGATTAATATACAAAAAAGATAGTTTTATAACTAATTGATTTATATTAAAATGTTGAATTTGTATTAAACAACTGTATTACATAATTACATAATTAACCAATGTGAGGATGGATATAAAAATAGATGACAATGGGAAGGGGTATAATATAGAATAGAAGGGAAAAATTGAATTTGATTAAGATTAGAGATGAGGATGAAGGGTAATATTGGTTTTTTTTAAAAATAGATGAGGAATAAATATGGCAAAAAGGAAATATAGAAATTGTAAATTTAATTGAAATGACTAAACGCTGTTTAAATTTGTGAACCAGCCAAATATTCTGTTCAAAGAAAATACATTGTATGTTTGTATGTGTGTTTCTAATTATTGCTATTTATTCATATTTGTTCTCTTTTATTCTTTAAAGTTTAACAATTCATTCTTTATCTTAATATCTTTATATTTGCTTGGGGTTGGCTTTCTTCCCTTTCATCTTTTTTATTGTACAGCAATCTTTCTCCTCAAACCTACCACCTCTCTCTTTTCTTTCCTTCTTACTTTCTCTTCCCCCCACCCTCTTTTTTCCTCCCTACTTCCTCTTTCTTTCTCCTTCTCCTCCTCTCTTCCTCCCTCTCTTACCCTCACTCCTACTCTAATTTCCATTCCTTCATCCCTCTCTATTGCTGTAATCCTTTAATGCATATGGACTACTCAGAGGGCTGAAAAAGTTATTTTTGACTGGTCCTCACACTTTTGACCAGTCCTCGAACTTACGACTGTCCTCACATTTTACATTTTTGCCCTATCTTGTCACCATGTTGAAGAGAAGCAGTTGTGAAATGAGTGACATGGTTGTTAAGAATGCTGCACGGGCATAAATGTGAGGATGGTCATAAGTGTGAGGACCAGTCAAAAGTGCGAGGACCTGTCAGAAATGACTTTTTTCAGCCCTCTGGTTAGTCCTTTTGTGCATATGGACTACTCAGAGGGCTGAAAAAGTTATTTTTGACTGGTCCTCACACTTTTGACCAGTCCTCGAACTTACGACTGTCCTCACATTTTACATTTTTGCCCTATCTTGTCACCTTGTTGAAGAGAAGCAGTTGTGAAATGAGTGACATGGTTGTTAAGAATGCTGCACGGGCATAAATGTGAGGATGGTCATAAGTGTGAGGACCAGTCAAAAGTGTGAGGACCTGTCAGAAATGACTTTTCAGCCCTCTGAGTAGTCCCTATACACATAGCCATGGCCACCCGGTCACATGACCAGGTAGCCACGCCCACCCAGTCACATGGCCTCCAAGCCACGCCCACACAATAAGCCACGCCCACAATGGTGTCCTTCTTACCAATGTTAAAATCTGTTCACCTTACCCTATAGACATAGCCATGGCCACCCGGTCACATGACCAGCTAGCCACGCCCACCCAGTCACATGACCAGCTAGCCACGCCCACAAAATAAGCCACGCCCACAATGTCCCTCTTTACCAATGTTAAAATCTGGTCACCTTAGCTTAGCCATCTGTCCAAAATCACACTCATTTGGTACACATTCAAAGAGAATCCAACTATTATCGGGATAGAGATTATTCAGATTAGCATGAAATCTTTGTCAAAAGAAACACCCCTGCACAGAATATTTTGCACAAAGCCAAAACTGATTGTCAGGTCCATTTTGGATACAGATTTAGTGCTACTTTAGAAGAGCATTAAACTTTGATCCAAAGCAAATCTAATCCATATTGTTATGCAGCCCCACTACTACCACAACTGCTCGGACTAATCCGGATCTCTGATTGGGCTCAGAGACATGGCACATACAGCAGCAGACAAAAGAACTGCTTTGAAAGTTAGCGTCCAAAGATGCAGAGAAGGGGAGATGCCTGCATGAACCCAAAGTGGTCAGTAGGCAATGGGCTAATTCCACTTTCCAGTGTTCACCTGCTTGCAACATCAGTCAAATGACTGGTGAACCTGGTCAAGCTATATCCATGGGAACATTGGCAAAGATTAATGCTTGCTTAAAGGGGGAAAACATTTTTAAGATGCCTCCTTTAATATCAGAATAGCTAAAGAAAATTTTAAAACGATTCATTTTTAAGTAAAATTTGGACAAAGAGAACATCATGAGAAAGAGACAAGATAAAGAGACTGCCGGGATATTATTGTGCCATGCTACAATAACATGTGTGAGAAAAGACCCTGAGACAGCTATTACCAATAGGACTTATCCGATACTCTCAAACCTCTTAAGTGTCCACCAATGCAAAATGATTGCAGTTTCAGCCTATTTTGTCTTCTTGACCTTTGATTTGATTTGCCTGATGTTCTGATGAACTCAACATTTGTATATTATTTTCTGATTCTCAGTCTAATAAATACATTTGCCTAATATGGGTTTCAAATTATCTGCCCTAATTAATTCATCCCATTATAGCTTCCACTATATAGATCTTGCAGGTATTGTATTGTTACAGGTATTTTAAAAAACCTAATCATTGTAGTCAGTGAGACAAATTCATACACCAGAGGTAATTTACTTTCTATCATATCTTTATTGCTTCTCCCAAAAAATATTCCTTTTCTTTTCTCTCAAACTATTTATCTAAATATCTGCAGACTTTTGCAGGTTTGGAATGATCGGAATGTCTAATGTAAAAGAGAAATGTATTTGTACACTGTGCTTATGACAAAATACCAAGAAGAAGAAGAAGAGGAAGAAAGGATAAACTCAACACCAGTTTTCAGAAGATCACCTTTAGGACTGTAATCCATCTTGACTTGAGGCACAGTTCATTTGCCAGTTTAAGGCCATTTATCATTTAGCTAAAAAATCACTGCTGCATGAAGGAACTATGCTCCAAAATATTTATTTGCAGACTTTAATACATTAATTTACAAAGACTGATGTGTCACAAGAAAGCATAAACCTTTGTTTCGATTAGACAGAAATCCACATTTCTTTCAGAAGCCAGAATTTGGTGGACATTGCAAAGAAAAAAAATAAACACTGTACTAAATCCTAATCAAAACTATACTGTTGATTATTAAACTTCAACGAAACTAATTTAAGTTTGCTCTCTTTACCTATACAACATTATCAGACAACTGACAATACTGATTTATTTTACTTCAGCATCCAAAAACATTACAACAGAAAAAAAGAGAAAAGAACTTAACATAAGACATGGAAGATTTTGCAAACTGTTTTACAGTGACTCAAATAATTCAAATGTAATCTCGATGCCACTTTCTGAAGATGTTGTGGACACATGAATGATTTTGATTTATTTCTAGGTAATTTCTGTCACTTTTAGAGATCAAATCGAAGTATGGTAAATGACCTTGACTTACCTAGAGCAGGACTTCTCAAGCATTATGATACCCCCTAACATGATAAATGAATTTGTGCAAACTTCTCATGAATAAAACAATGGGGTTAAGAAATGGCCAAGAAAAGAAAGATATATTTGCTAACAGATTTCTGATTTTTATCATACTTTCTAGACTTGGACTTAGTTTTATCAGTGCCATTTTACTTTTTCCCTTACTGTCAACAAGAACTTTCCATTTTGAATGGCTCGAAACTTAAAATAATGCATACGAATACTGAACTTTGCCAATAAGTAGAGATTCTTCAAAGACTGTGAGTATGCTACTATATATCACACTTAAAATTACAAACCAGAGCTCTCAATCAAAGCCCAGCAAGCCACTAGGAGTCAATTCACAATATATAAATGAGTTGAACAACAGTACAATCAAGAGAGATCCGATAGTCACTATCAAAATATTGAACTCATTAGGAAAATGGGGGAGAGTCAGGGGTGAAATCCAGCAGGTTCTGACAGGTTCTGGAGAACCGGTAGCGGAAATTTTGAGTAATTTGGAGAACCGGCAAATACCACCTCTGGCTGGTCCCAGAGTAGAGTGGGAATGGAGATTTTGCAATATCCTTCCCCCAGGTGTGGCGAGGAAATGTGGATTTTGCAGTATCCTTCCCCTGAAGTGGGATGGGAATGGAGATTTTGCAGTATCCTTCCCCTAGAGTGGGGTGGAAATGGAGATTTTGCAGTAACCTTCCCCTGCCACGCCCACCAAGCCACACCATGCCCACCAAGCCACGCCCACAGAACTGGTAGTAAAAAAATTTGAATTTAAGTGGAAGTCTAGTATTACCCCTTCCTCGCTTATTCCACGACCAACTACTACAGTGTACAGTCATTGATAGTATCTAAGAATTTTACTTCTCTATAATGATATGAACAAATGTTCACTTGTTCAATGTGTGGGTAACTGAAATCTTCGAAGAGGACTTCATGAATACCAACAGGTTACAAAGTTGTTTGACCAACACCATCTAACTATTAGTAATGAAAACTATTCAAACTCTAGTAATTATCAATCAAGGACAGATTAACAAACCCAAATAACTACTATAGTAGGAATCCAGCAATTAGACTGCTATTCCTACATGGTGACTACACTAATAAGAGCTGAACTTTAACATCTAAAGTAACATCTGAAAGTACACTTACTTTTTTTTTTCATCTATATGATCAGCACTCCCATTCTATTCTTTAGTCCAGCTTTCCTCTTCAAATGTTGGGGTCCTAACCTCCAGAATTCTCGCTAATTTGTTTTAATCCCAATGCAATAGATTGGGTAAAGGTGGCTGAGTTATGTCACAATCTAGCTCTGTCCCATTTCAGCTATCTAGGCTTTCTCCAAATCTGAAATAAATGTGTTGTGAAAAAAGAGTTAAACCCTTATGTTATTCTACAATTTCTGGCATTTCTCCTATAAAAAGAGTTTATGATGTAGTTATGCCACTGCTATCATTGGGAATGTGGTATGAAACATGATTTGATTAGAAAATCTGAAATGGAATTATATCCTTATTTCTTCCTCTGTAAATTTATATTTAACCTATGTAGAACGAAAATATAATCAGCTACTTCATCAGTTACAGGGGCCAATTATTTCCCAATCATTTTTAGATATCTCATGATTGACTGAAGAATTAATGTCTAAGCAGAAACCCTTGAAAATGATCACTTCTAGAATTTTTAAACACAAAGATTTCAGAGTCAAGCTTTGAGCAAAAACAAATTACTCATACAAGAATACAGTACCAAAACATTTAATAACCATCCAACCAATTATTATTAAAGATTCGTAGAAA
Source organism: Pituophis catenifer annectens (assembly GCF_029215685.1). NCBI lineage: Eukaryota > Metazoa > Chordata > Lepidosauria > Squamata > Colubridae > Pituophis > Pituophis catenifer. Next base: position 244,463,887 of record NW_027256881.1, on the reverse strand, counting down.
CATCACAATAAAAGTCAAGAACAAAGTCACTGTAATATTAAGCTAGCATGTTTAGTGTAAGCAAACAAAAATAAAGCATAGTAGGAACATCATGCTATCTGTAAAAAAAAAACACTAAAAATGCAAAATAAAAAGCATTACTTTGACAGTCAGCATCTCTCAAAGTTTACTTGAGAAGATTGGTAAATCTCCAAAAAAAGAGTTGCTAAAGGTTATTTTATTTTCTCCCTCTCTTTTCAGGTCAGTCTATTTTAAGGATTGTGATTTGGGATTTATCTTTAATGTCAAAAAGCACTCAAACTATTTTAAGTAAAATTGTGAGAAAGTCTTCTCCAGTTGGGGTGTTTTGTGGTAGGGAAAAAAAACGCTAAGTCTTTGAAAGAATGCATTTATGAAATGGAATCTAGTCCATAAAAGCATATGCTGGTATAATTTTATTGTTTTTTACCTGTCATAGAATTATTATTCTTGATATGGAACTCATGTTTGACATTCTTTACCCTCTCAGGACAATCTAACTTCTAACATGGTAGGCTGTATCATTTTTAACAAAATCCCATTCATAATCTTAACACTGAGGAGGATATTTATAAACCCTTGCAAGGCCTTTGGAGGGAAAATTTATAGTTGTTCATCCTCAAATGAACTTTGCTCATATTATTGCCGATATATTTCAAAGATCTAGAAGGGACTATGTAGGCCATCAAGTCCAACTCTGTTTTCTCCAAGACTCCAAATTAAAAATATATGACAGATCTAATCAGTAAAAGTCCACCTCCTCTATAGATAACTGATTTCCGTGTCAAACAGCTTTTACTAGGAATGGGGGAGTGGGAGCAGAATGAAAAAAGCACTGTCATAACAAGCCCTGGTTCCTTTTTTGTATAAATCCTGACATCACTATACACTTCCAAGAGAGAAGATCTTGTAATATCACAACAATGGTTTCACTATTTCAACAAAAGTAGCAAGATTCTGGGGCTGTGCATGGTTCTTTACATTTGGAATGTTTTCCCTATTGTACAACCTTTATTGCCTTTCTGTGTCTTAAAGCCATTGTTTCACATCCTAAATCTGAAATGATAAAGGAGAAGACTTGGCATTCCTTCAAGTATTGGAAGAGCGCTATCATATCTTTTTCTATCTTCAAAATTCATGGGTTCCAATGATTTAACAGGTTAGTCAATAAAACTTTTTAACTTTCCAGTGTTTAAAGTGTATAAATTTAACCTCTGAAGAATAATAACTTCCCATTTACTAGAAGACTGAACAAATACATGTGAAGTGACAAATTTACAAGAACAAGACATATTTACAAATGTAATATACCAGAGAGGCTGCAAATTATTCTTTGCAATGTCACATACTTTCATTCTCCACCAACTTCAACCATTAAATATAAGCCTTTTTTTTTAATCATTCAACAGAAAATAATTTAAATGTGCTAGGTACCAGGTGAAACAAATAAATGCAATTTCAGCTAAACAGTTAAACCAGTGGGATGAAGATAAAATGAATATTTCAGAATAGGCTAATTTCCTCAAAGTGGATCAATTTGTAAACTAAGGTAGTAAAACAGGCTGTGTCGAGGTCAAGCATTCTGAACTACCAAGGAAAGGATAGGAAAAAGTTAAAATTTATTAGCAAATGCACTTTGTAATCCAACTATGCTTTACTCAACTTTAGACACATTAACTACATGAAACTAACTCAAAAGGCTAATGCCTAGCTTGTATGAAATTTGCATCTTAGATCAAAACTAAATTAGCGTAAATTAGCCATATCTTAATCTAATTTAAAATAATGACATAACAATGACTAAATTGCACTGGCTACCAGCTGACTTTCAAGCGCAATTCAAGCTTGCTGGCTATCACCTTTAAAACCATTCAACGCATAGGGCCTAGGTCAGCGATGGCTAACCTTTTTGCCGTCACATGCCAAAAGCGGGGGGAGCGCGGGGGGTTGTGTGCGTGTGTGCCCATACCCAATTCAATGTGCCCCACCCCCCACATATGCGTGCGCGACCCCCCCTGCTTTTGGCACACGATGGCATGGTGGGCCTGGTAGGCCCGTTTTTCACCCTCCCCAGGCTCAAGAGACTTTCTAGGAGCCTGGGGAGGGTGAAAACGGTCTGTTTGCCAACTTCTGGTGGGTCCAAAAGGCCCGAAAATCAGATGTGCGCGCCGGAGCTGAGCTAGGGCAACACTTGTGTGCCCACCAATATGGCTCTGCGTGCCACCTGTGGCACGCGTGCCATAGGTTCGCCATCACGGGCCTAGGTACTCAAGGGATCATCAATCTCCATTGTGTCTAGTCATCCTGTTTGATCTGACAGAGTTGCCATACTCCAGATCCCAGTGATAAGACAGTCTCATCTCAAGACATCCAGCAAGCAAGTCTTCTCTGTGACCGCTTGGCCTCCTAAAACAGCATTTCTCCTAAATGGACTTATTCAAAAAAGCCCTTTAAACCTGGACTAATTTGGACGGCTGCTTCCTTACGAGCATTCTTGTCAATGTGAAGGCATTTTGATTCTTCTGTGTCACTTAGCTTTTGTTGAACTGTTATTGTTTTAACGATTTTTAATCCTGTATGCTGCTTAGAGACTTTTGAATTGGGCAGCCTTATAAATTAAAGTCTGATTTAATTGGAATCAGAATCTAAATGGAATTAAAGCCTGGCTAACAATTTTTCCAGACATAGCTTAAATTATGCAATCATCCTTTTTCATTCCAAAAAAAATTCACCTGGAGGACAGATGGGATACTTCCGAAGATATCATTTTTCCATTGACGTTTCCTGTAATTTTCTACTACAGTACCTATTTCCTATTAAAAACAATGCATAGAAGAGATAGAATAATGATAATGTTTATGACTGGTAGCACAAGAAAGCTTCTATTAATAAATATCTGTAGTCTGGGCATAAACATACACATACACAAACACTACAATCCTTTAGAACAGCTGAGGAAACTAACAGGTCATGTTATATGTCAGACTGTCAAATATTACCTGGGAGAGATAATGGCCATGAGTTGCATTCCAACTATAGGAAAGTAAATTGCACCCATTCATACAAGTAGAAATAACCTACCCAAAAGTCTTATAATGCATCATTGGAATTGTCTGGAAATTAATTTCTTTCCCTTTTCTCTCAACTTTTTCAACTCTTTCCCTCCAACTTTTCTGCTATTCAGCTTGGAAGAATATTATTCCATGTACTTTTTACAGAAAATGCACAGCAAGAGAGATAATTTCTTCTAAATGTTCTGAAACCTTTTCTTTTTCTGGAGTTCAGAGCAATGATGGCCACCAGCAGCCGATCATCCAATGAGAACGCAGAAAGCATTGCCAAAGTAGAATGTGCCAATCATTGGTATTTTAATTAGCAGCAAGAGGCTATGGCAACTGAAAAACACTTTACAGCTATGAACACCTGCAGGCATCACTGCAGAGAATTGCTTGCAAAAGCCCAGTGCAAAAGATTTGATAGCGGGTGTTGGAGCCCAGGAGTCATTTTTAGCTATGTGCAGGTGTGTGAATCACCTGTTGAAATTAGAGGGAAGAAGGAGTGAACATTTTTGTTCTCCTAGAAAATACTTGCCCAACCACCATTTCATGTAATTTACATTTAAATGGAATTTGTTCATGGATATTATTTTGTTAGTCTTACTGTATATTGTTCTTTTCTTATTGCATCTCAAAGAAAGTCTTCAAAATGTTTGGCTCTCCTCTTTACTTTTTTTAAAGGGATGCTTGGTTGTTGTTGTCATTTTGTGATATCTTCCCCAAATTAATTTGCTCAATCCCAGATACTGTAAAGTGACACTGAATTTTTAAAAATATTTCAACTCAATGTCCAGCCTATTTTTGGAACATATTGCCCTGTCCAAACTGGAAAAAGGACCAAAAGGTGTGACCATATTAATTCCCTTGGACGCTTTCATGATTTTCAATATCACCATATAGGTTATCGTTCCTAAATTAGTTTAATGATAAGAAGTAGGAGTATTCTGCATTGCATTGATTTTGCCCCTTTTGTGAGTGGTCAATTCCAGAAGCTAATGCTAATGTTATTATTGCACTAAATTATATGGGTGTAAAAACCTTAAACATTTAGAATTTTATTGTCAGGGTTCTAAGTAACACCCCCAACTAAGTAAGATTCCGAGGCTAGAAGTTCCTCAAAGTTCCATTTTATCAGAGATGTCATATTGGCACCTCTGGGAAAACCCGAATCTGAAAGCCCCCGTGGTTTTCCCCACCCAAAGGAAAGTCAAAGTCCCTTCCCCTGCACCGACATGTCCATCACATGGTCCAATCAATCCACCATCCCAACTGGAGATGTTTCCCAGTCACACGTCTCCAGGTGCAGGCTGAACGTCCTTGACTCCCAGAGAAAAGAATGTTGTTATGGCTATCTACTTCTACCCACTCCATGCAAACCCCCTCCCAGTTTTCCACAGCAGACCTATGCACTAAATATGGCAGCCCTGAAGATCCAAAGAGAAAGATTGCCTCCAGGGCTGACATTTATTTTACAGTATTTTATCTTCCATAGTTTTCAATATATACATTAAACTGTTGAGAATGATCATTTATTGACTAAGGAGAGAAAGTACACTTACGGTATCTCTCACTATGGAAGGATAGTTTCTGGTTAACCTGTCAAGAAGGTTTAACTAGAATCTAAGGAAGTTGAAATTTTATTGATTTATTTATTCCATTTATATGGCCACTCATCTCAGATTCATGACTCTGGACAGATAAGAATAATTAAAAGATTTTTAAAAAGTGTAAAAAAACAGAAAACAATTTTAAAATACATATACTTCACAGCCAAGAAAAAAACCCACCAGTGCAAATGAACACAACTATTGCATCGGCTTTAATGAACTGTGAGAATAACCTTGGGAGACAGGAGGAAGAGCTGTAGCCATGGCAACAGTCAAACAAGAGATGTTTTAGCCCACAGAAGGAATGGGTGAAAACATCTCAGAAGGGACCCTCCATACTTTTCTGGAAAATAAAGGCAAGAGAGGAGAGAAGTGTTTTCAGATTTAAAAGATTATGTTATTGCAACCTTACAATAAAGGAAATCATATTGTTGGTTTCTTGTCTGATTTCCTCAAAGGGCTGACACGGTTACAAAATCATGTGTTTAAGGCCCCAAGAAAAACTAAAATAGTTTGGGCCAATCTAGTATCTGGGGGAAAGAGGTTGTAAATGGCGGACATTACAGCAGAAAAGGCTCTCTTTCCTGGCCCCCGCCAGATTGCACTCCTTAATAGGCAGAATTTGGAGCACACTCTTCCTGATGGCCTAATGGGGCAGGTCAGTGGTGGGTTGCCCTCGGTTTGCACCGGTTCTATAGAACTGGTAGTAAAACTGGTGGGAGGCTCCACACACTGACCTTGACATCATGAAAACGCTTCTGCACATGCGTGGCCCCGTTGCGAACCGGTAGTAAAGGTAAGTAGAACCCACCCCTGGGGCAGGTAGACATAATTGGGAGGAGGTGGTCCCTCAAATAATCCAGTCCCATGCCAGCTGAAAGATGACTGGTAAATAACGAACTCGCAAGTAGTAGGTTTAATACAGCAGCAAAATGAAGTGTTTTAGAAATTATAACTTTAACAAAGAAAATACAGAATTAAACAAAAAGGGAAACTGAACACAGAAATATAACCTGCTGCCTTAAATGTCTCTACACTAATGCACAAAATATGGGTTAAAGTAAAATAGGCTAGATCTCATGAGGCACAAAAGAAGTAGAACCCGAAGGCAGGACATGAAATCATGGATGGAAACTAATCAAGGAGAGAAGCAATTTAGAACTAAGGAGAAATTTCCTGACAGAACAATTAATCAGTGGAACAACTTGTGAATGCTCCAACATTGGAAGTTTTTAAGAAGCAACTGGACCAGTGGTGGGTTGCTCCCGGTTCACTCCAGTTCTTGTGAACCGGTAGTAATGGCGGGAGGCTCCGCCCACCCGCCCCAACATCATCACTAATGATCTGCGCATGCACAGAAGCAAGCGCGCGAGCAAAGCAAGCACACATGCACACTCCCGTTGCGAACCGGTAGTAAAGGTAAGTGGAACCCACCCCTGGACTGGACAACCATTTATCTGAAATAGTATAGGGTTTCCTACTTGGACTAGAAGACTCCAAGGTCCCTTCCAACTCTGTAATTCTATTATTCTGTTAAGAATAATATAACAGGGATTATATACATATGCCTGGATGAATCCAGTGGAACATGGAGTTGGATGGGTATACTCCAAAGAGGAGGTGGTATAGCACTGTATATATCAGGATTAAACTTACATGTACAGATATCCCTTCACCTGATGGTACTTTGAGGATTGAAAGCAACTGGGTTAAAAGAGCAAGCTAGCAGAAGGGTATCTTGCTACACATCTGCTACAGATCATCAAGCCAGTCAGAAAAGGTAAATAAAGATTTATTAAAGTGGATAACTGAAGCCACAGAGAACCATGAACTGGTTGTGATGAAAGATTTCAACTGCCCAGATATTGATTGGAAAACTAATTTCACCAAACATAAGGTGTCAAATCAATACCTGATTTGTACTGGAGATATATTTTCTTTGAAAAGTTTGAGGTAGGCATAAGAATATGTCTTGGATTTGGCCCTTATAAACAGGGATATATTAAAACATTAACTTTCAATGCAAGTAAGCACATGTTGTTAGAGTCACTGATTTTAATAAAAAAGCTTAGAAAAAAGTTAATCACCAACATGTTTTTAAAAAGACCAATTTTAATAAATTAAGATAAATAGAAAGGAAGTAACCATGGGAAGAAAATCTTAAAGGCAAATTTGTTGTGGCATGTTGGGACTTATAAAAATTAAGGATAGCACAGTCTCAAACAATGCCAGTGAGGAAGAAAACCAGGAGACATCTAAGGAGCTAATGTGGTTTGATAGGCAGCTCACAAAGGAGCTGAGACTAAAGACAGATGCTTCTTCAAATGGAAGGATGAGCTAACAAGCAAAGAAATCTATGAAGTTTCAGCTCAGAAATATAGGAGTGATATCAGAAAAGCAAGAATGATAAGTCTATTTTATTTATTTGAAAGATTTGACTGGCTGACCATCTTAAAGAAAACAACTCTGGGCAGTTCACAATAATAAAACTTCAAACTATTTGGAGGAATATTTGTGGCTCGGGGTTGAAATATGGAGACCTTGGTGCTCTCTGAGCTTGGTTGCTTTCTTGCAGACACTGATGATGTTACCTAGTTTGGTAATGAAATGTCTGCAAAAAAACAGCCAAGCTCAGAGAGCACCAAGGACCCCATTACAAAATATAGAAAAGATAAAAAGATAAAATTGTAAAACACAACCAAAACCTGGCACTTCCGACACCCTCTTAGGATGTTCCAATAACCAACCCAAACCACTCTCACACTACCCCCATGCCTGGGTATAAAGCCAAGTCTTGATGGCCTTTTAGAATGAGCTAGGGTAGCAAGAGAGAGAGAATCCAGCAAAAAGCGGTTCTTCAAATATGTCAACAGCAGGAGGAACAGGGCTCCAAGCTTGTTCCAACTGAATACACATTAACAGATAACTACGAGGAAGCAGAAGAGCTCAACTCCCATTTTACTTCTCTCTTTACACTCAAATAAAATGCTGATTTGAATAGTGTACATAGGGAATGAACCCAGGGGGAACAGGGAGGCAAGATTTACAAGTCAGTAAGGAAGTGATTTAAAAAAAACCTTCCAACTAAATTAAATACCTTCAGGTCTTTGGGTCCTAATGAATGAAATACACCTTCAAATAATGAAGGCTTGCTGAAGAGCTGCTGGGACTCTTGTCAATTATCTTTGAAGAGTGCTGGAGAAGTTCCAAAGGATTGGAAAAAAGCAAGTGCAGTCCCCTTTCTTTAAGGAAGAAATAAAGAAAAGATCAACCAGTGAGCCTATCATTAAGATCTCTAGGTTTTTTTTTAAAAGGAGATAATAAAGCATTTTGAAAACAATGCTTGATTGACAAAGCATGACTTCATCAAAACTTGGTCATTTGAGATGACTCTCATCTCCTCCTTTCACAGAGGGAATGCTATGGTAATCTGCCTTGATTTCAGCAAAACCTGTGACAAAGATCCCTCGGCATTTTTACTGACAAACTGTTAAAAGTGTGTTTTAGATGGTACTACAGAAAGATGGGTTCAAACTGCTTTGCTAACTGCAGTCAGAAAGCAAATATTAATGGTTCTTTATCAATTGGGAAAGCAGTAACCAGTGATCCTACAGAGATCGTTCTTGGGGCAGTATTATTCAAAATTTTTAGCAGTGAACCTAATTATTAAAGTAATGCTCTTATCCAATTTGTGGATTACACAATGTCAAAATAAGAACATAGACACCACCCACTCATAAGGTTGAGAGTTTGATCCTAGGCAGCAACAGATGTTTCTCTTTCAGGACGCAAAGAGAAAATATCTCCTGCAAATAGGCATGAGGAAGGACATCCAGACATACACACACACATACAGTATGCACACATACATGTATAGAGAGAGAGAGAGAGAGAGAGAGAGAGAGAGAGAGAGAGAGAGAGAGAGAGAGAGAGAGCGAGCGCATATATATATAGTATGTGATTATTGTTTATATAATATCAATATAGATTATATTAGACTATACTTTCTGGGAGTTACAGTTCAGAGATCAAGTATTTGATCCATTCTCTTCTTAAAGTGTCAAGTACCATGCAGCTAGGCAAGACCAAACAAGTAAAAGATATATATTGATTAGGATATGTTTAATGCTTATCTGAAGTAAGTGCAGAATCTTGCAAACTATAATAAGAATTTCCCAGGCTCATTTACGCTGAGTTAGTTAAAGTTAATTGAATATTTTGAGCTGCTTTTCCTCATCCCCATCTGGGCTTAGTTGCTTTTATGAACTAAACTGTCAACTGATTCACTTCATGTCAATGTACTGTGCGTATTTCTGAATCAGTCAGGCTACTTTTAAACAAAACTGGCTATCAATGCAACCAGTTCACACTACTCACAAACAAAAATCTCAGCCTAAGCACAGTATGATTTGTTTATTCCTTAAAATGGAATAAATTGGTAGTACAGTGGTAGTACAGTGGTCTAAGGCACCCTGTTATTAAGCTGGTTATTAAGACCAGCTGCCTGTAATTACTGCAGGTTCGAATCTCGCCAAGGCTCAAGGTTGACTCAGCCTTCCATCCTTTCTAAGGTAGGTAAATTGAGGACCCAGTTTGTGGGGGCAATAAGCTGACTTTGTATAAATATACAAAGTATGAAGGCTATTGCTTAACGCATTGTAAGCCGCCCTGAGTCTCCGGAGAAGGGCAGCATATAAATCAAATTAAAAAAAACAAAAAACCTTTTTTCCTTGAGTTTTTCCCTTAAATGTGGAGAGGTAAAAACATCTATGTCAATCCTGAGTGTAAATCCTAGGGATGAAATGTAAGACTAGGAAGAATTAATCTGTAAAGCATGAGCAGATATAAACATGTTATTTTTTCAGAATTTATAGTTTCTGTAAGTGACATGAGAAAAAAAAATAGCTAATCTGTTCCAAGAATGTTAGTATTACAGGCTAAAGTCAGGGGTGGGCTCCTGGGGGTTCAGCAGGGTTCGGGCAATCCTCTAGCCAAGGATCGCCGGGGGTTTGGTGAACCCACAAATGGCACCCCTGGCTGGCCACCCCCACCACCCCACCCTTCCCAGGAGTCTCCACACAGCCCGTTCATCACTCCAGGTAAATGCAGGGGCCGCGCGGATGGTCTGGGAGGGCAAAAAACAGGCCTACCGGAGGTCCTGGAAGTCCAGAAATGGGCCTGTTTCCAGCCTCTGGAGCCCAGGGGAAGCAGTTTTCACCCTCCCCGAGGTTCGAGGAAAGCCTCTGGAGCCTGGAGAGGGCATAAAATGCCCCCCCCCAATGATGCAGACGGCTGACTAGGCCATGCCCACCATGGCCATGCCGAGCCCAGCAACGGGGCAGCAAACTTGTTGCTAAAGAATCTGAAGCCCACTCCTGGCTGAAGTATATTGTATATTACAAAAGAAATCTTCTTGAATACAAAAATTGCTGCATCTAGCACAAAAGAAAGGGTTTACTGATTACAAAAAAGAATGAAGAAATAGTGCCAAACAGAAAAACATTCAAAAAGGAAATGAATAAAATTCTCTTACAATTGCAAAGCACTCATTTGTTTTTCTGTGGGAAAGTATCACTTAAATGAAGAGATCATTCTATTTTTCTTAGCTTCTAGGGAAATGGAATATTAACTTACAACACAAACTGTGTCTCGTAATTCTATGTAGTACTAAAATGCACAAGCCTTTCCTTCCTCAAGCAGTGTCACTACTGGCTACCTCTTGAAATATCCACTCCCACCATTTTAGGATTGTTAAAATAAATACAGGGAACACTGCATGTGGTTTCTCTTATTTCTCGCTGAAGCATTTTGAGTGAGAAGCATCAAAGTGTTTTTCTTTTAGAATGTGTTCTGATAATCAGGCTATTTTGGATTTTATGCAAATCAAATTTCTCCTTTTATGTGCTGAAATGCCTCGATAATGTTGATAACCCTACAAACTCATACATTTTTAAACAGAACAATTCTTTGCTAGGTGTATGAAATCAATCTGCCTTTTTAAAGAGATGCAATGGATAAATTCTCAAGACATAATCACAGGCAACTAAGAGGAGGTTTACCTCCTGATTTAAAAACTGAGAACACCATATGAATATGCCCTTAGAATATGAAGCAGTGTGTTGTAGAAAGCACAATGCACATATTCTTGGGTCTACTCAGCACACCAAGTCATGATATGTTTTGTTTGTTTCTGATATTGTAAAGTATCTGGACATTTTAGCTTATAAATCATGGGTTATTGCTGCAAAACACATTTTCTTGAAAAAAACTAAGGGACAAGCCAGGAAAAGGAGCAAACCGGAAAGAGGCTCATAAGGATTTTTTTTTAAAAAAGGTGTATGTTTATAGGTTTGTTTTACAAAGGAAAATTCAAAAACAAAAACATAAAAATAATCAGATTAAATAAATCTATAGGACAACTTTCTGATATAAAGGACTACCCTTTATAATGAAGGTTACATAGTCACTGTAGTTATAGCTTATTGGGAACTCGGCCAACTGTGCTTTTTTTTTTCATCAACCATGATTCACAATGACTTGAGGCTACAGAAAAAGCTTAGTAAAGATCTGAAAACAGAAAGGGTACCTATAAGCCATGAAAAGGGTGCCAAACCATGTTTCGGTTGGAATTCATAAGACAAGAGAAACTATAGGAATAAATAGTACAAATTTACAGTGATATTTAATGCTAACATTGGCACCAATTGCCCAATTGACTTATTTAAATTAATCCAGCTCAAGGCTTTCCAAAAGAGCCAGAGTTTTATCATATCTGAAAAGCCATGAAAAATGGCCTCATCTCCAGAGACAATCTGTTGCATAAGAGGGATACCTCTGGAGCAAATGACTGATATTGGGTCCCCTCCTGCCACACTGTATATCTGAAGCAAAGGGAACTATGAACAGAAGCTCTCTGACTGTACAGATCAGGCAGACTGGATCTATTTGAGAAAGAATGCTGATAAGTTAGCTCTATATATATATGGGCAGGGAGACATGATAATTAAGTCATGTCTTTATCTTACAAAAATGCTGTGAAAGGGCCTGAAGTGGATAGCTTATGCAAGGAAGCTCACCAATTGAGCATGGGGCTAGATTTCAAGGCCTAAAAGGCCCCTTCTAACTTGTTGTTTCTATGATTCTATGCAGGGATGGGTTCCACTTACCTTTACTACTGGTTCGCAACAGGAGCGTGCGCACTTCTGCGCATGTACAGATCGTCCATTTTGACATCAGGGCAGGTGGGCAGAGCCTCCTGCCGCTTTTACTACCGGTTCACAAGAACCAGACCAAACCATGAGCAACCCACCACTGATTCTATGCCATAGAAAAAGTACTGCCCTACTACATTTAGTTATCAAAATCCTCATTTTCAATTTTCAATTAAAGCATTAAGACAGGATCAATGAGTATCTTGATGTTTCCGGAAGCCTAATTTTTATTTGATTAATTCTTAGTGTCTAAAATCCAAAGCTCTCCCAAACAAGGCATCTGCCAAATTACATGGAGTACTTGAAAAATTATTATGTATACAATTACTGAAAATTGCCTCTGTATATGGCTGATGGATCCTCAACCAGTAGGAACAGCTGGCTAACTTGATATGAGCTCACAAAGGAAGCAGTGGCGCCACTCATTAATGCTTGCATAGGAAATCACCAGGAAATCTGAGGACCTTAGGCCAGACTGGAGGAAACAAAACTTATCCTCGGAAAAGGTGATAGCATACCACTTCAGTACTGCTGATAAAGAAATTACATAAATGTTGTCATAAAGATACTATATATTGAACCATGCTTAGAGACTCCTTTATCTCACATAGGTGGTATCTGATGTTTCTCTTATTTATGAGATCAGAAGCCCTCATCATCCAATTTTTACTGAGTTTGTTTCAATTGATGCATTTTAAATCGGGGTCTCCAACCTTGGCAACTTTAAGACTTGTGGACTTCAATTTCCAGGATTCTGGGAACTCTGGGAATTGAAGTCCACAAGTCTTAAAGTTGTCAAGGTTGGAGACCCCTGTTTTAAATAGTGTTATGTACTTGAGGGGAGGGGATAGAATCTATATAACATTCTCTTCAAGTAGGCAAGGTCAGAAATTAGGAGCAGCCAGGATTTCAAGATGGTTCTTTGTTTCTGTAGAGTATAACAGAATCTTGAAAGCTGACAAAGTTTTTCTCTACTATATCTCACGCCATATAAAATCAAGATGAGGTTATTTTGAGTTTCTTTTTTCATGCTCTCCTTTTTTCCAGGACCGAGTAACATTTTCTGAATCTTCTCCCTTAAGTTTGTTCATCCCTTCCTCACTCCCAGGAATGGGTTTACTTCAGTCACACTACAAGATCAAAATGAAAATATAACAAAAGTCATTCTAAAACGATATCAGAAAGAGAGCAGAGCCAGCCAGAAGAGCACATATGAGACAAAGATTCTAACCTTTGTTTTATCTGTCTGAAAAAGCAGGCTCCTTTTCATGTTTCTTCTGAATGAAGGCAATTAACTTTTCTACCATACATACTCAATAAGAATATAGAAGTCTGGCTTGAAATGAAACACAGAAAATGATCTATCTAGAATCTGTCCTTTTTCATGTTTGAATATTCTTTCAAATTTTGTTTTTCACAGGTTCTGTCTAGGCTTTTTAAAGCCACCTGCCACCTAAGGAGTTAATTTTGCTGCTTTTCTATTAAAATACTCATTTGCATTCCTTTTAATTGTATGAGAAATATCTTTCTAAAACCTCTAATCTCTTGTTACATTTCCCCTATTTCAAGCATGACTTAAGTGTGACCTGATAAAGTTTTAGTCATGCAGTAAATTGGCCTGATTCATTAGAATTTATAGGAGGGCCAAACAAGATCATCCTTCACTTGCAACCTCATATCACATCTTCTGCCTCATCATACAGAGAGAGAGGGGGGGGAGATAGAGAGAGAGGGAGGGAGGGAGGGAGGGAGGGAGGGAGGGAGAGAGAGAGAGAGAAAGGGAGGGAGGGAGGGAGGGCGGGAGAGAAAGTTGCTGGAGACTAAAAGAAGGAATTGCTCTTGGGTTCTTTTTGACAGTTAGTGATAGGAGCTCTGAATTATTTATTTATTTATTTATTTATTTATTTATTTATTATTTATTTATTTATTTATTTATTTATTTATTTATTTATTTATTTATTTATTTATTTATTTATTTATTTATTTATTAAATTTATATTCCGCCCTTCTCCCCGAAGGGACTCAGGGTGGTGAACAGCCGAGAATTAAAATACCATACAATATAAAAGTTAAAATAATTAAAAATAAATTAAATTAAACGGCCACCCCAATTTAAAACCCCTAGCAATACAATTAAAAACTAACCCATAAAACCTATTCAGGCCAGATGACACATCTTTCCCAACAGGGATGCAAAAATAAACAGTTACACTTTATAGCTAGGTTCTATTTTTAAAAAAGTTGAAGTTTTATCTTGTGACTCTTTTTTGCTTTTCTTTTAACTTGTTGCCATTATATTGTAAAAGCTGGAATAAGAACCCAACAGAACAAACTATTCAAAAGCAGTCAGATGAAGGAAAGGCTCAATAACCATCAAGATTAAATGCTCATTTTATGATCTGCTATAGTTGCCAAGATCCATAAGGATAAATTTTGCTAAAACCTATGCTGCAAATAAATGTTTTAAATACAAATACAAAACATAAACATAGGTAATTTATGTGCAATACATATTGCCTCTATGCAGTTTCCAATTAAATTCCACTAGTGATCTAACACAATTTATTATTGAGGTCTTTTTTTTATTTCTTAGGATTACCCTGGTGCTTGATTAAGATGGCTGGATTTAAATTTTAAAAAAATCAAGTCGACAATTAAAAGGTTGTTTTATTTAAAATGCTAGAGTTTATACTGCTACACAAATGTGTGAAGCATTGTCCAAAAAGATGCTTAGTGAAATAACGAAATAAAAGAGGCTTTGGATGCCAAAAATATAATGCATTTAGGAAAATAACTGTTGCAAAAAAAAAAAAAAAGGATGACAAGACGATTCTGTAATATGTTTATAGAAAGAAAAAGATAATTGTAAAGAACATAGACAGCAAGGAACAATTAAAAGAGACAGAACAATTTTGATGGAAATGCAACATTATTGTGGGAAATGAGAATGAAGAGTTCTAAACAAGGAACAAAATATAATTAAAAATGACTAAATTTTTGGGGATGAAACTGAAGTGAGGGAAAGTTGGAAAAAGTATTTTATATATCTGTATGGAATGACAACAACGCTTTGAAAAATGGAATTTAGATTAAATTCTATGCAGGTAGCCCTCAACTTAACAACCGTTCATTTAGGGACCGTTTTGAAATTACAATAGCACTGAAAAAAGTGATTTATGATCAGTTTTCACACTTATGATCATTGCAGCATCCTCGTGGTCACTTGATCAAAATTTGGGCACTTGCCAACTGGCATATATTTATGATAGTTGCACTGTCCTGGGGTTAAATGGTCACCATTTGTAACCTTCCTAGCCAGCTTCTGACAAACAAAGTCAATGGGGGAAGCCAAATTCACTTAATAACTGCAGTGATTCACTTAACACTTAATATGGAAAAGATCGTAAAATGGGACAAAACTCATATTAACAGCTGCCTTGCTTAGCAACAGAAAATTTGGTGCTCAACTGTGTTCGTAAGAACTACCTATACATGTTATTGTCCAAGAAAAAAACTGAGATGAAAAGGAACTAATAAATGCTGTGGGGACATAAAAAGTGGTCCATTTCTATGAGTAGGTGGTATAACCAGTGGTGGGATTCAAGTAATTTAACAACCGGTTCTCTGCCCTAATGATTTCTTCCAGCAATCAGTTTGCCAAACTGCTCAGAAAGTTAACAACTGGTTCTCCCGAAGTGGTGCGAACTGGCTGAATCCCACCACTGGGTATAACTAGTAAATGTTCAGATAGGAATTTGAAATGATTACAGAGCAATTGCATTCCCTATTTAATATGAGTGTAAGGAAGTCTTGATACTGTATATAAAGAATGGAATTACTGTTCCCCTATACAAAGGGAAAAGTAGCAAGAAAGAATGCAGAAACTATAGGGGAATTTGTCTACTAGGCATGCCATCCAGAGTTCTGGTTTTAAGATAGGCAGCCATGGAAGTATTTTAAATGAATGAATGCCTGGAAAGTCTTCGGCAGAATTCTGATCAAAAAGGTACAAGAGGAGACAATTAGTAACAATCTGGGGAAATGCAGTGCATTTTTATGCTGGGCAGGTGGTGTGCAGACCAGATTTTACCTCCTTATCAGGTAACTGAGAAGTATATCAATAGGAGGAGATTTATTGCACCTTAGTTGATTCAGAGACAGTGTATGGTAGTGAATAGGCTTGAATTATGGAATGTTTTACATGAATATGGAACTGTTGAATGTGATAAGAGGAGTATTTGAAGGATGAATATGGAGTTGCCGAATGTGATAACAGCAGGGTATGATGGATGTAAAGCATCCACAAGACTAAACTAAATAGTGAATAGTTCAACATTTAGCGGGGCATAAGACAAGGATGTATTATGTCCCTTTGGCTGTTTAGTGATGTTGAAGGTAGAAATGTGTTGGTTAGTTACGCGAACAAAATGTACTTTTGTATGTGTGTGTTTGTGTGTGAGAAAGAAAGAGTGAGATACTGTATTGTTGGTTAGACTGTGTGATGCAATGAGGAGTATGGATCTAAAAATTAATGTAACAAAGATAAATTAGATTGGCTATTATATCTGATAGAAAAAATGAAGTGAACAGTTGCAGGTTGTACAACAATCACTAATAAGCGTATGTAAGTTTTTGTACCCTACTAAAATATTTACAAAAGGAGAAATTTTTAGAAATTTTTAAAGGCACGGGTGAAATGCTCCCGGTTCGGACTGGATTGCCCAATCCGGTAGTGATGGCGGTGGGTGGTTCAGAGAACCAGTAGCAAAAATCTCTGCCTCCCACCCATGCCCAGCTGAGCCGCGCAATCATCAGAGGCTTTTTTTTTATTTTTAAAAGCATTTTTTCTACAATCTCTTCGGCTCAAAAAATGCTTTTAAAAGGAAAAAAAGCCTCTGATGATCGTGTGGCTCAGCTAGGATCGTCAGAGGCTTTTAAAAGCATTTTTTCTACAACCTCTTTGGCC
Source organism: Pituophis catenifer annectens (assembly GCF_029215685.1). NCBI lineage: Eukaryota > Metazoa > Chordata > Lepidosauria > Squamata > Colubridae > Pituophis > Pituophis catenifer. The sequence continues at coordinate 244,447,029 of NW_027256881.1, read as the reverse complement.
GAAGAGGTTGTAGAAAAAATGGTTTTAAAAGTTTTTTTAAAAAAAAAGTTGGCCACGCCCACCCAGTCACATTACCCCCCACCAAGCCACGCCAACAGAACCACTAATATAAGGTGACCAGATTTTAACATTGGTAAAGAGGGACATTGTGGGCGTGGCTTATTTTGTGGGCGTGGCTAGCTGGTCATGTGACTGGGTGGGCGTGGCTAGCTGGTCATGTGACCGGGTGGCCATGGCTATGTCTATAGGGTAAGGTGAACAGATTTTAACATTGGTAAGAAGGACACCATTGTGGGCGTGGCTTATTGTGTGGGCGTGGCTTGGAGGCCATGTGACTGGGTGGGCGTGGCTACCTGGTCATGTGACCGGGTGGCCATGGCTATGTGTATAGGGACTACTCAGAGGGCTGAAAAGTCATTTCTGACAGGTCCTCACACTTATGACCATCCTCACATTTATGCCCGTGCAGCATTCTTAACAACCATGTCACTCATTTCACAACTGCTTCTCTTCAACAAGGTGACAAGATAGGGCAAAAATGTAAAATGTGAGGACAGTCGTAAGTTCGAGGACTGGTCAAAAGTGTGAGGACCAGTCAAAAATAACTTTTTCAGCCCTCTGAGTAGTCCATATGCACAAAAGGACTAACCAGAGGGCTGAAAAAAGTCATTTCTAACAGGTCCTCGCACTTTTGACTGGTCCTCACACTTATGACCATCCTCACATTTATGCCCGTGCAGCATTCTTAACAACCATGTCACTCATTTCACAACTGCTTCTCTTCAACATGGTGACAAGATAGGGCAAAAATGTAAAATGTGAGGACAGTCGTAAGTTCGAGGACTGGTCAAAAGTGTGAGGACCAGTCAAAAATAACTTTTTCAGCCCTCTGAGTAGTCCATATGCATTAAAGGATTACAGCAATAGAGAGGGATGAAGGAATGGAAATTAGAGTAGGAGTGAGGGTAAGAGAGGGAGGAAGAGAGGAGGAGAAGGAGAAAGAAAGAGGAAGTAGGGAGGAGAAAAAGAGGGTGGGGGGAAGAGAAAGTAAGAAGGAAAGAAAAGAGAGAGGTGGTAGGTTTGAGGAGAAAGATTGCTGTACAATAAAAAAGATGAAAGGGAAGAAAGCCAACCCCAAGCAAATATAAAGATATTAAGATAAAGAATGAATTGTTAAACTTTAAAGAATAAAAGAGAACAAATATGAATAAATAGCAATAATTAGAAACACACATACAAACATACAATGTATTTTCTTTGAACAGAATATTTGGCTGGTTCACAAATTTAAACAGCGTTTAGTCATTTCAATTAAATTTACAATTTCTATATTTCCTTTTTGCCATATTTATTCCTCATCTATTTTTTTAAAAAAACCAATATTACCCTTCATCCTCATCTCTAATCTTAATCAAATTCAATTTTTCCCTTCTATTCTATATTATACCCCTTCCCATTGTCATCTATTTTTATATCCATCCTCACATTGTTTAATTATGTAATTATGTAATACAGTTGTTTAATACAAATTCAACATTTTAATATAAATCGATTAGTTATAAAACTATCTTTTTTGTATATTAATCAATATGAACATGAATATTCCAATTATTTCCATGCAATCAATTTCTTACAAATCAATTAATTATATTTACCAATAATAATAAACCAAATAATTTCTCCCATATATTCCTCCGAACCACAACTTAACCATTTCTGCTTTCAACACAATATACAATTAATAGTATCTCAATTATTACAATTCCCTAGTTAAATACAGCTTTTTTTCCTTTGTGTTTTAAAATCTTGAACTCTCCTCCTAAATTTCCCATTGTTTGCAGTTTTTCACCTACCTTTTTTGGGGAGGAAAAATAAAAATAAATCTCTCTCTGCCTCATTTTGTCACGCTGCACCAAAGACCCTGGTTTCGGTTTCGTTTCTGAAGCTTAGCTAGGGGAAAAAAAAACTGCTTTACACTGATTGCCTGTAGGGCGGCCCTTTGAAGCCCCGGGCAAGAGTTTAAACAGTTTTTTTTTCTTCTAGCCATCAGCTGGGGCTCAAGAAAAATCGGGACTTTTTTGAAACGCCGCGGGACGCGGGACAAATTGCTCAAAAGCGGGACTGTCCCGCCAAAAGCGGGACGTCTGGTCACCTTACACTAATAACAAATTTTACATTTCACCACAGTTTAAAGGTATGGAAAAAATTTAACTATACAAATGGTGGTCGAAAGGCAGTGATTAGAAAACCCATTCCTTGTTTAACAATTACCTGAAATAACAATCATCTGCAATTATAATGGTAACAAGCAGTAATTTTTTAAAAAATCACTTTCTGACCAATGTGCATATTTATGACCAAATTTTGTTCACCTAACAACACATGCCAAAGTGAAAGTAAAGCTGTCACATGTTCACTTTGCAACCATTTCGCTAAATTATCTGAACATTGGAATAGAACTCAGTCACTAAACAAAGAGTAGGCATATGTCATTTGCTGTGAGGAATGAGTATGTGTTAAACGAAGCAAAACAGTTGTGTATAAGAGTATGTTTCTTATTATAGGGATTTGTGTACATCAGGAGAAATATTAAAAATACATTGAATAATGTATTTAAGTGTTGGTGATAAAACAAAAAGAGACAGAATCAAAATATACATGAATGGATTCAGACTGAATACAAAAGGGAGTGATGAATTCAGAAGAAGCTCATTGAGATGATTTTGACAGAGAGAGAGAATGAATGAAGACTGAACTACAAACAAATATATGGAAGGAGAGTGAATAGATTGAGAGGAAGAGGGAGACGGTGAAAGTTGTGGTTGGGTGAGACTGATGAAATCCTGAAGATAAAAGAGGCAAACAAAGGCCAATACATTAAGCAGTGCATGGACATGGGGAAAGCCAGGTGATTTACAAAAATAGAATGAAATGGAAAGGAACAGTGAATGCTATCTGTGTACACTAGATACAGCTATATTTCTTTTTCTTATTTTATATCATTTCTGGACTTTGCATAACATTGATAATCCCAAAAAGGAACTGTGTGATGGGTATATATACGCTTATGAATCATAACTCAGCAAAATATAAAGACTAGTTAAATGGAAACAAATATATCCTATGTAAAACTTCATATATTTATGGCCCTGAGTGCATTCATATGTTTCCCAAATCCTAAATTAATATGGAAGGATTTACATGATTATGATACTAAGTTGGATTTCTATTCAATTTCCTCCACTTCTAGATCACTCTGAAGATAACGACATTCTACAGTTTCATTCCTCAATATACGGTAAGACAAAAATGTTCCATCCTTTATATAGAGCAGTGATGGCTAACCTTTTTGACATCGTGTCCCAAAAGCGGGGGGGGCAGGGGTCACACGTGCACATGCCCACACCCATAATTTTATGTGCGCCCCCCCCATGCATGCGTGCCTGACACACACATACCCCGTGCTCCCCCCGCTTTTGGCACGATGGCACGGTGGGCCTGGTAGGCCCATTGTTTGCCCACCCCAGATCTGGGCCATTTCCAGCCTCCGGAGGGCCTCCAGGGGGAGGGGGAGGCTATTTTCACTCTCCCCAGGCTCCTAGAAAGGCTCTGGAGCCTGGGGAGAGCAAAAAAAACGGGCCTTCTGGTCCCACCGGAAGTCAGCAAACGGGCCATTTCCAGCCTCTAGAGGGCTTCCAAGGGGGTGGGAAAGGTCATTTTTTCCCTCCCCACACTCCTAGAAAAGATCAGCAGCCTGGGGAGAGTGAAAAACGGGCCTTCCCCACCTCCCGGAAGCCCTCCGGAGGCCAGAAACAGCCTGATTCCCGACTTCCAGTGGGCCCAGAAGGCCCAAAAATCAGCTGCGCACCGGAGCTGAGCTCACGTGCCCACTGATATGGCTCTGCGTGCCACCTGTGGCAAGCATGCCATAAGTTCACCATCACAGATATAGAGGGATAATAAGAGAAAAGCATACTAAGGAATTCAGATTGAAAAGCACTACAATCCATATTTGCATTTTTAAACCAAACGAAAGATAAATAAAAATAAAATATTAAGACACCAGTGCCTGGAGGAGAATTCTACCATTAGAATTCTCTGTGTGTATTTTTCACACAGTTTTAATATTTTACAATAATGTTATATGTTCCATTGATTTATTGCTTGAGAAATCAAATTGACGAAGGTCAATGAATGACATCATCACAAACACTAATGAAAGAAGAAAATGTCCTTAGTGAAATAGCCATGAGCTTTGGGGAGAAAGAGCAATCAAAGCATTATACTTTTGATGATTTTGCTGAATTGAAAAAAATAACTTTTCTAGTGGAAAATTTCATTAAATGTATACTACACTAAGCACACTGCAAAGCTACTCACACCCCACTTCTTTTTTTCCTTTTGTTTTTTCCCATTTCTATTTCAGCATTTTAAGGAATGAGATTGCTAAGCACACATGCTCAACTTCTACCCTTTAGCTTTCCCCCTCTATTATGAAGATGACTTGTAATCACATGAAAAGGACAGCACCACTGTAGATTACGGATGCCATTATGAGGACAGGCTTTGTTTAAAGGGAGTTCAAAGAAATACACACAATCAGGAAGAACAGATCATAATTAAGAGCTTCAAGACAGCAGACTGAGTTGTCAGCCCTGGCCTTTGCAGATTATTTATTAAGCTTTAAGTGGGTGGTTATGGGAGAACAAAAAACTAATCAGCAAAAGTTTGCTTTTAAAAGCACTTCACTTGCCTTGATAACTGTAAAGATTAAAAAACTTACTAGACTAAACAGGTGTTTGACACGCTGTACAGTGGTCCAAAGCAATGCTAGTCCCTCTTTGTGGCACCTATTGAAAAAAGGGAAAGAAGGAAAAGAGAGTTAATCAAATAGCAATAGCACTTAGACTTATATACCACTTCACAGTGCTTTACAGTCCTCTCTAAGCAGTTTACAGAGTCAGCATATTGCCCCCAACAATCTGGATCCTCATTTTATCAATCTCAGAAGGATGGAAGGCTGAGTCAATCTTGAGCCAGTGAGAATCAAATTACCGAACTGCTGGCAGCCAGCAGTCAGCAGAAGTAGCCTGCAATACTGCATTCTAACCACTGTGCCACCACAGCTCAAATAATGATCAAATAATAACGGATTGTTTAAAAAATAACATTTACTTCTACATCTCTCTCTTGATTTCTAGTTCAAATGCAAAACCTTATACCTTAACATCACAATATTTATTACAATACCAAAAAGTATTCTAATTAACCAAGGGATAATTGTTCATTTTATACTTGTAGTACAATATAAGTTGACACAGAACCTGGACTGTCACAAGACAAAACATGGAAGGAGACACAGAGCTTAACTAAACCGAAGAACATCCATGTTTAAGCAAAAAAAAGAAAGACCTTTGTGAAGGTACTGGTTGTATACTCTATGACTAACCATAAAGTCAAGCTAGAATGGTCTGCGTGTTGGCGGGCATAAATAATGAAATAAATCATGTCAGAAGGAGCAAGATGCCAGTCCATTCCTGATCAGCATTACTATGTCAAAGATGGGCACAGAGAACGTGGTGAGACTTGAGAAATGAGACTGAGGGGCCAACAGTCGAACTACCCATTCTGATGGATTAAAGTATTGTGAAAGACTAATATTGGTAGATTACATCCCTGCAAACAGAAGAGAACGATGCCTTTCTTCCAAAACAACCCTACAATTGTAATATTGTCCAGATCTGGAGTAACTGAAAATTGCTGCTCATAGTCTAGCACTTTGTTCTGTCTAGTACAGTGATGGCTAACCTTTTTGTCATCACATGCTGAAAGTGCGTGTGTGCGCATGCCCCCGTGTGTCCTGTCCCCCGCACATGTGCACATGACCCCCCCCATGCACCCCCCTCACATGGGCCCTTCCTCCCCCATTTCTGACTTCCAGGTTAGTGCAGGAGGCTTTCTAGGCCCAATACAAGGCACAGGGAGCCACACGAGGCCCCAAAATGGAATGCAAGCACCCCTCTGTGCATGCGCCCCACCCCTCCTGCACATGTACATGCATCCTCCGCAATGTGCCCCACCTCCCTGCGCATGTGCAGCAGAGACCGAAGGGCCAGCTGGCCGGTGGGAGGCGCGCATGCGCATGTGCAGTAGACCTGGGCTGGGGCTACGGATGGCATGCCCGCAGAGAGGCTCTACATGCCACCTGTGGCACGCATGCTATAGGTTCACCATCACGGGTCTAGCAAGATAAAACAAGAAGAGAAAAAGAGCTTGTTATTTCAGCTCTTCAATTCAACTCTTCATTCGGCTCTCTATTCAGCCTACTTTCTGACAGGGCACCTTCCCATCGGTTTCATTTCTGTGAATGGAGTGTATCCACTCTTGTTCTGCACCAGTGCCTAAATAGCCACACCGACTGCTATTTAAACATGTGCTGAACAGGAACAATTAGGCAGGAAATTCAGGACTGCAATTTTGACTTTTCTTTGTTTGTGTAACCCATAACTGTAGAATCATTGTGAAAAAAAAATATTATTGGTCATGTCTCGTTGATGCAAGTAATAGAGGCCTAGAGAAGGAGGTGTGAATCACAGTTCTTAAGAGGATTTTGGCTAGCAAGCTGCTTCGGGAGGTACATTGCAGCTCTGGTGTTGTAAACATGGATAAATTGTTTTAGGATGAGGTTACATAAAACATGTCTGAGGGACCCAACTTGTTTACCTCTGGGTTAGGCCTGATTGAAATTCTAGTCTGATATAACTGAAAGGTGCTAGGTTTAGTCAGTCAGTCAGTCAGTCATATCCCTATTATTTTCATAAATAACTGAACGTGTTGAACACACACAATACTCCTTCTGCCTTCTATTTTCCTCATTACAACAAATCTGTGGGGTTTGGGCTGAAAGAGAGGGACGGGCCCAAAGTTACCCATTCAGCTTTCATGTCAAAGTCTGGGGAAGGCTGCTCTATATTTTATTAATTCTCCACCTGGCCCTGCCACTCTACTTTTCAATTTTGTGTTCCTCTTTGCATTTCTGTTTGCCATCCTTCCTGATGCCTATTACCACTTATTTGTCTCAGATCCTAGTCCTCCTACGTTATACCCATATAAATTCACATCCTACATTCTTCTGTATGCTGTATATCCAGCTCTTCATCCTAACTGTGCTTCATCTTGAAATTCTAGCAATACGCTTTCATCTTTTCATGGTTTGACTGAAAACAGCTTTCCTGCTTTGATACAGCACCTTCTACAAATAAAGCAAACAGGGGTGAAAACTATAGCACCGTGAACACATCCAAATGCCACGGGAGAAGAACAAAGATACTAACAGATGCGATCGCTTTCTAGCACTCCAGAATTGATTTCAAAAATAACGACAGATCAAACAGAGGGAAAAAAACAGGTATAGGTTAGCATGTAACTATTGAATTATTTTGATATTACTGGATGTACTAGGTAGCTGCAATTAGGGCAGGCTTAAACTGTTTTTTTTTTTTAAAAAAAAAATCCAGATTACACTTGTAATATTGTTTTCACAAATGTTTACCTGCTGCATCTAAAATCTTTGTTGTGACCTTAATAATTTGAAATCTCAAGCAACTGTAATTCAGCAGTGTCCATTTGCTGATGGAGTAAGTTCTGCCAGATGTAATGGTATATATAGGAATGACCTTGGAAGACAGGAAAGAGATGGTCAGACGAAAAGGGGAGGGAGCCTGCAGCTGCATAATGTACACATTAAGAAACTTAGAAAGGATCCACCCTGACATATTAGAATAGAATATTTATTTATTTATTTATTTATTTATTTATTTATTTATTTATTTATTTATTCAATTTGTATACTGCCCCTCTCTGAAGACTCAGGGTGGCTCACAATGCATTTAAAATCATTATAAAAAACATTTAAGAATTAAAAACATTAAAAACATTAAAACTCATTCACACCATTCATGGCTGGATCTCGCCGGATCGAAAGAGCAAGATCTCCAGGTCTTCACCGCTTTTCGGAAGGCCAATAGGGTGGGGATGGTTATAGAATAGAATAGAATAGAATAGAATAGAATAGAATAGAATAGAATAGAATAGAATAGAATAGAATAGAATAGAATAGAATAGAATTCTTTATTGGCCAAGTGTGATTGGACACACAAGGAATTTGTCTTGGTGCCTACGCTCTCAGTGTAAATAAAAGATACATTCATCAAGAATCATAAGGTACAACACTTAATGATAGTCATAGGGAACAAATAAGCAATCAAATCATATTAGGAAACAGTCAATATAAATCGTAAGGATACCAGCAACAAGGTTATAGTCATACAGTCATAAGTGGGAGGAGATGGATGATAAGAACGATGAGAAGATTAATAGTAATGCAGACTTAATAACTAGTGTTGAGGGAATTATTTGTTTAGCAGAGTGATGGTGTTCGGGAAAAAACTGTTCTTGTCTCTAGTTGTTCTGGTGTGCAGTGCTCTATAGCGTCATTTTGAGGGTAGGAGTTGAAACAATTTTTGTATAGGATGCGAAGGGTCTGTAAGTATTTTCACAGCCCACTTTTTGACTCGTGAAGTATACAGGTCCTCAATGGAAGGCAGGTTGGTAGTAATTGTTTTTTCTGCAGTTCTAATTATCCTCTGAAGTCTATGTCTGTCTTGTTGGGTTGCAGAACCAAACCAGACAGTTATAGAGGTGCAGATGACAGACTCAATAATTCCTCTGTAGAACTGTAGCAGCTCCTTGGACAATTTGAGCTTTCTGAGTTGGAGCAGAAAGAATGTTCTTTGTTGTCCTTTTTGATGACGTTTTTGATGTTAGGTGTCCATTTTAGGTCTTGAGATATGGTAGAATCTAGAAATTTGAAGGTCTCTACTGTTGATTCTGTGTTGTCTAGTATTGTAAGAGGTGGTAGTATGGGAGGGTTTCTCCTAAAGTCCACCACCATTTCTATGGTTTTGAACGTGTTCAGTTCCAGATTGTTCCGGTCGTACCATGAGGCTAGTTGTTCAACCTCCCATCTGTATGCAGATTCATCATTGTCTCAAATGAGACCGATCACTGTTGTGTCATCTTCGAACTTCAGTAGTTTAACAAATGGATCATTAGAGATGCAATCATTGGTATAAAGAGAGAAGAGAAGTGGAGAGAGCACAGAGCCCTGTGGGGCCCCTGTGCTAATTGTACAGGTATCTGATGTGATTCTGCTTAGCTTCACCTGCTGCTTCCTGTCTGTTAGGAAGCTTATGATCCACTTACAAGTGTGTTTAGGTACCGCTCGCTGGTTTAGTTTAGTTAGAAGAATGTCTGGAATGATGGCGTTGAATGCTGAACTAAAGTCTACAAAGAGGACCCTTGCATAATGGTATATAAAGGAATAACCTTGGAAGACAGGAAAGAGATGATCAGAAAAAAGGGGGAGGAAGCCTGCAGCTGCATAATGTACACAGAAAGAAACTTAGAAAGGATCCAACCCGACTTATCAGCATTTAAAAAGAGACAACAAGCAGATGGCAGGCGATTTGTACTTTCAGACTTTCAAGATTCTGTTAATGTAACCTTACATTAAAGTGAAATTGGGGAGACTGACACTAGGAGAACATAGTTTTTCCTTCTTCCTCCTATGCACATATCCCCAAATATGCTCCAGAGGATTGGGGACTCATTGAAATAAATTAGAGCACAGGAGAAACAGACAAGGGAAAAGATTAGGAAAAAGCCCAATTTCATATATAACCATTTGCCTTCCCAAAGTTTGGATTCACATATTTTTTTTCCATCTTCTGGGTCTAAATGGATTAAAAATATATGAAACAAATTAAATTAAAAGTACAACTCAAGTGCTTATCGTATGAAAGCATACAAATTGCTTCTCACTTGAATTAAGCGTTCAAGTTTACTAGTGGTTTCAGGTGCTAAAAGTCCTTGTAACCATTTTCAAGGGCCTTGGAAATCCAAGGTAATAAGGGAGGTAATAGCTTGTTCCCTGCTCTTGTTATCTGAAACCACATTCTCATCTCTGACATTTTGCCAGACTATGAATCAAACTAGCAGCCAGGAAAGTCAGTGAGATATCCCTTAAAAACATTCATTTTATGCAGGAAATTAAACAAGTTTATACCAAGTGTTTCTTGAGAAATGGTAGCTGACAAATGTTTAAGTCCTCTGGGGACAGAAGAATCTTACTGTCAAATCTCATGAACATAATAGCCTTTTAAGGCAGAAGGTAGCTGAAACCCACTTGTTTTGGGACATTTACACAAAAAATATTTTTTGTACAAATAAATACAGGGAGCAAAGGCAGAAAAAGATCTAAAAAGCCGAAGCTCTGAAGGGGCTGGCCTCTTTTACTATGCCAGTGGTTTGCTAATACAAATGCAATCATTGATCTGTCTCTAGAGAGTAATGTTAGATTAAAAGGACAACAGGTTGTTCTCTTCTCCAGGAGGGATTGCATGGTGATCACAGTGCAAGGTGAACCCTTCCCTTTCACTCTTGAGAACGAAGCTGCTCTCTCATATATTAATGTGCATTTTACAAGAACTCAAACTGAAGCCAGCTGAACAGAGGTTAAGGGCCTATTCCCACAGCTATTTCAGCAGGAGAATCTGTGGTTAAAGACTTCAGTCCACTTCAGTCCTTCCACTTGAGAAGCTCCTTGTCTGAAGAAAAAAATATATGCGTAGCATAGACCTGTGATGGTGAACCTATGGCACGCAGGCCCAAAGTGGCACATGGAGCCATGTCGCCTGGATGCACGGCATCGCCCGTTCCTCTTCTGGGTTTCTGGCGCACATGCACACGTGATGACCAGCTGGCCTCTGTGCATAAGGCAGTGCCGGAAACCAGAAGAGCTGGTCTTCCATTTTCCGGCGTGAGCATGCGCACCAGCCAGCTGATCGGTGTGTGCGCATGTGTGGCAGTAACCAGAAGGCTTGCTGGCCTGCACGCATGTGCACATTGGAAACCAGAAGTGCCTTATCTGGTACATACATGTCTCCTGGGTAGCTCCTCTTCCTGGTCACGGCCCTGATGAGTGTGCATGTGCTCCCTTTTCAGCACTTGCTGCCACCCGTGCGTGCACAGGCTCCCTTTTTGGCACTCGGTGCTGAAAAGGTTCACCATCACTGGCATCGACATTCACTTGTTGCCACAGTCAAAAGAAAGAAAAAGACGCATAAGAGAACAAAGCAGGTCAAACTCCCTTCTTTGCAGGAATTATCTTCCTCTGCATTTGAACTAGCCTGAGGACTGATGCCAAGTCTTGGGCCATGACCTTCAAAAGACAAATATAAACAGATCAATGACTGTTAAAAGCTCCAAGGCTCACCTGTTTTAAAATGATTTGTGAATTACTCTCCCCAACAGGCTTGTGGTAGAAGGGAAAACAGGAGTTGTGACCTGTGACAAAGGTGTTTTGGCAACTGCAGAGCTCACCTGTTCTGCTTAAGATGATCACTTTTGCAAGTGAATCTTCAATCATCACCTCTTTTAGCTGAAATATCTATGCTAAACTTCACCTCCTACAATATCTCCCAGTTTGTCTTGAAAAAGGAAGCTCATGGAAAACAGAAAAGCAAAAAGACCATCAGGTGCTCCTCAAACTTCAGCTAAGTTGGGCCTGCTTTAAGTTGATGTTTTTCCACAATAATCACTGCAGTGTTTTACAAACACTGTCCATTCTTTAATTTCCTACCTATATTAATGGGTAGAAAGCCATTTTATTCCTATTTTTAAGCCTAAGTGCAGACTATAACTTATAGGCAGTACTGTATTGGTGTCTTGTCTGGGTCTAGGATAATATATGTTTTCCAAACCCACCATGAATTGGTTAAAGCTACATCAAATCAAATGCATCACTTTCTGGTTTTGTGTGGCTGCTGCAAATGAGCCCATGAAAAGACGCAGCTCCTTCCTTTTAGGAATCACCAACACAGTGACATAGTACTCACTCAGCATTTTCTGAGTAGTTTTTGGTTATATGAGCTACAGCAGTCAAAGTGTTGGACTAGGACAGGGGTCAGCAACCTGCGGCTCTGGAGCCGCATGTGTCTCTTTCACCCCTCTGCTGCAGCTCCCTGTCACTTAAAATATGCGTCACAACCACCAATGTGCAACACCCGCCAGCACACGATTTATTGAGCTTTTCAAGCCCCAGTAGGACAACCATGGATAAATCCAAGAAAAGAAAAGTTTCAGAAGAAAACAGAATGTTTAATTCAACTATATATGCTAATTCTGTGGCCGCTCGAGAAATAGTCAGGCACGGAAAGGGTTTTTGGCTCCCAGTGTTTTCTTTTCTGTGGGAAATGGGTCCAAAAGGCTCTTTGAGTGTTTAAGATTGCAGACCCCTGGACTAGGACTAGGAAGGCTCAAATTCAAGACCATTTTTAGTCCCATAAACTGACTGGGTAACTTGGGCACAGTGAGTCCCTTTCTCTCCCAACACAACCATCTCACAGAATTAGGAAGATAAAAGTACCAGAAGTTCCCATATTAGTGACTTTGGGTTTCTGGCTGAAAGGCAAAATATAAATCTAATAACCAACCCCAACAAATAAATCCTTACTGGTTCTATTATATATAGTTCTTTATTAGCTCTCGCTCACTCGCTCTCTTGTGGTACCAGTAAGATTGAGAAAAAAACTTTGTTTTGGTAATTCTGGACATCTTACAACACTTCAGTTTTGTTTCTGTTTCTCTATTGTTTTCTTTTCTATTCCTCATTCTGTCTCGGTCTCAAAAGGCCTCCTAGAAAATCATGGGGTGAATTTAGCATCAGTATCTGAATTTGAGAAGGCTTATTACACAGGTGTCACTCAAAATACAGTTCTCTATAGATCTGGTTATCTTAAAAGGACAAATGTTCTTCCTTTCCTTGATTTGCTGCTCAAAAAAAAACCACCCCATCACCTTGCAATTGTTTCCATCCAGAATTTTCCTTCTTTCCTCTACAAGGGTTTTTTTTTCTATCCATACATTCACTGTCATCGACACTCATTTCCTTTAAAAACAATGCAGTCAGCTATGGAAATTCCAAGTGCTACAATTTTAAAAGTAACCACAACTGGCATGATGTCTATTTACTTCAAATCAACCATAGCATCATATTGCCTGAAACCTGTCCATCAAATAACCTCTAAAAGCCTCTAAAAATGTGCACTGTAAGTGAAAGCCAACTGAGTGGGGCTTCGTGGAAAAGATTTGTTACTGAGTAGAGCATAAAACTGTCAGGCATGCAAACATACACACAAACTGTACTTGCCATCTTTAAGATGGGGAGCGAAGATTCACACATTAGCCTATTGCTGCTTCATTGAAGATCACTTTGTGAAGAGTGCTAAATGAAAAGATTCTCTTTGCCTGCAAAATGTTCGCATTAAAAGAGAGAGAAAGAATATCACATGCCACAATCTATTTAAGAAGACAACAAAAGGAATTGGAATTGATACTTCTAAACTATAAATGTCAATGCTAATTTCACCAAATTATGTTCTAAGAATCTCGGACAAGTTAAGCCAATACATGGCTGGATAAAGAAATGGTATCCTGCTGAACTGTTATAAAATACTAATTCAATCAGTTCCAACAAGCTGGTTTCAAACTTCCTCCTCCTCCTACTCTATAGCAAAAGGTTAAAACGTGCAGGAGGTCTGTGAGTTAAAATATACTCCATCGATACCAGCTAACAGAAGAGTCCTCACTATTGATTGACTCCAGATGAAGTCCTCCATTTCTACACTTAAAGACAGCTATCTGTATTGACTGATTCATACATTGTGTGGTTCCTTTCTGCTTATGGAAACTACCTTTTCAATCACCTTCTAGAACTGACCTCTTATAATATCCTTAACCTTACCTCTTTCATTCCCACCATTATCTGCTACTTCTATTTCTCCTTCACCTGCAATATTTCCAATATAAATTTACATAGGTTACACAAGCACTTATGGATGATGCTGGAGCATCAGAATGAGTACAGTACAATATGCTCAATTGTCATCATTTAAATTCTTATATCTGGTCAGGCACACACACACATAATGATGTATGCAAAATATTATAAAACTCATGGACTGCACATTTAAACTTTGAAGGAGCAAGAGCCCCAAAGGCCCCCTCCAACACTACCTTGCTAGGATATGACTCCCACACATTCTTCTAGTAATACCAAAAGTCCAGGGGTCAACAAAGTGTCAGTGTTATTATCCCAGCTCTCAGAAAATTGAATATTATTATAGGAGTTTTTAGCTGCCATGGAACTTGCCACCCTGATAGAAATGTAAACTCAGAATAGCCCCCAGGATGCCATCTGCAACAGTCAATGAACTTGTCAACCTTTACCAATTTGGTTTCCTCCAGATATGTTAGGACTACATTGGTATTTCAGTAATTATCATTAATTGGTTCCAAGAGGTGTGATGAGTACCAAAAATGATAAGTACTAAACAAATTTTTCTGATAAGGAGAAACATAAGTCACAAGTCAGCCAATATTGACAATTTCTAGCTTGTGTGTTGAGTACCAAACAAACAATGAGTACTGGGACAAAATTTTCATGTGAAAATGCACTGAGTACCAAATTCTATGAGTTTCAAGCAGTTGAGTACCAAGTATTCAAATTCCTAGCCATCATGGAGGATGCCAACTGTGGAAGGCTCCCCTGGGTTGTGCAAAAGAAACTAGGTAAGTAAAAGCACAAGGGGTCTTTGGAATTCAACTCACTGCTTTACATTTTTGCTTCTTTTATCTGTTCAGTGTGAGCAGTTTGGGGATATTCCATGTGACTGACATACCTGTATGCATTCTGCACAAAATGTCAGTGTTACAAGTCCTCTGAAAAGTTATTAATGTGTTTTTGAGCAAGCTACTGCTTGCTGAAATGACTACAAAACTGTGGTGACAAATGACAAATGTTTTACATTAATCATTGTCACAATGTAAACAGTGATGTCTTTTTCTTGTAGAAGGAATCAAATTACCCAATTTTACCAAAAATGGCCAAGGTATCTTACTTCAAATTTAAGAGACCACATAATGCCTGTAAAATTGAATTGCCTCGGGCTTAAACAGTGTGTGTTGATTTCTGATCATTATAGTAGTTACTTCTTCAAAACAGAAAGTGGGAGCACGAAGCAGAAATCATGATGAGTAAAGGACAGCCTAAATGGAGAGGGCAAATCTGTGTACTTATCTGCTCCACTTTTTACTGAAAAGTCCAAATAAACTATTTGTTCTCCTGATGATAAAAAATACTATGCATACTCAAAAGAGAATTGCAATCTATGTTTTTTTTAAAAAAAAAATCTACAGGAAGAAGAAAACAACTAAACCATGTTTGAATGAAAATGGTAGAAAAAAGTATTACGATCACCCTCTCTTCAGCACTTCCTTCAGCACTTGCAACAACGACAAAAACATTTGAAACCAAAAGAGTCCCTTAGTTATAGCTCAACATTTTCTGAGGGTCAGCATTCCATGACATCATAATACAGGTTTCCAATGTCTTGTTCAGGAACCCTTGATTCATGGATTTCCCTACCCCATTCCCTCAAAAAATCCTCCCGCAAAAGATTCTAGGTCACACACTGGGGCTACATGGCCACTGGACAGGTTTGTTTCATCTCACCATCGTTTAATACTCATGCTCCTAGAGTGCACGACGCTCTAATGTCATTTACTTGGTTTTGGCTCAGAGAATAGAATAGAATAGAATTCTTTATTGGCCAAGTGTGATTGGACACACAAGGAATTTGTCTTGGTGCATATGCTCTCAGTGTACATAAAAGAAAAGATACATTCGTCAAGAATCATAAGATACAACACTTAATGATAGTCATCGGGAAACAGTCAATATAAATCCTAAGAATACTAGCAACAAGGTTACAATCATACAAGCTCAGTATCTAAGATGCCTTTAATATGATTTCTGAACCCAGTCATTGAATATTGAAGGCTCATGGCTCATGGAAATATCCTCCTCATCCAGGAAAGCTTATCTACCATTATCAATATGAAGTCTTCCAGATAGGTTTCCACATGATTCTCCATTATGCCATTTGGAAAGTCCTGAGTTGCAGGATAATACTTGAACTAGAACAGAGTTCCCCAATCTTTTCAGCTTTGCAGACTAGTGGGGGAGGATGTGAAGAAGAGAGGATGGTTCTCTCCTCAAGCAGCAAGCCTCTGTGTGCATATTTGCTTGCTTCTCATGCAACTGGAGATGTATGCCCATGTGCACACGCTTACCTGCTGCTTCCACAGTCCATATCTTAACATCTCATGGCCCAATAGTGGGATGTGGCCTGGGGATTAGGGACTCATGAACTAGAAAATGAGAGGGATGCATTGATTTGGCTTTCTCTATACAGGTAGCTCAATTTTCTGCTCTGAACTCCACAAACATATCTATTTGGTGAATCACAAATGTAGAGCACTTTTTCAACCAGACTTCCCCAATCTCAAGCATTCCAGATCTGTTGGGACTGTAATTTCCAACAATCCAACAAACGGAGAGCTAGTTTGTTGTAGTAGTCAAGGCACTACATGTGAGCTCTAGTTCCACCTTAGATATGAAGGCCGGTTGAATGACTTTGGGCTAGTCATTCTCAGCCCAACTCATAGAGTTATTGTGGTGAGGAAAATAGGAGGAGGAAGGAGTATTAGGTATGTTTGCTGCCTTGAGTTATTTATAAAAATACAAAGGCAGGATAAACAATCTAAAGAGTAAAAAATATATATCTAAATTTCCATCTAGCACTGAAGAATGCAGCCAAAGTATTCTGTGTCCTGTGCTGCTGATAAACAAAATCTGTTCCACAAATGTTACAGGCTATATGCTCAAGCTTCTAAGTGACATTTTCTCATCTTTGCTTTGCTAACATTTATCTTCATGAAAACAAGTTTATGAAGGGCTAGAGTCCAGAAGGGCTGAATGTCTGTAGGCAGCTGTTCTTCCTTTCAGTTACAGCCAAGTAATAGACTCTGCTTAGTTTTCAGTAAAAAGACAGCATTAAGACCAAAATATATTTAAAGATATATGGTGTGATTACCAATATATTATTCCATTGTCATCCATAGTTTATAAAAAGGCTTTCTTATACACTCCCCAGGCAGCCACATACTTCTTCAGCAATTGCCTTGTTACTTATTTTCAATGTCACATTATTATGTTAAGCCCATGCTATTATGTCAAGCTTAACTCTACTCTGGTACATCCCCTTCAGCAATTCAGCCGTGTGTATGATTTATCCACATAGGATATTGCCTGGACAAAGCATCTGTATCTTTTTAACTACAAGAAAGTCCTAGCCACAAGATGCTACATAAGTACTGTTTCAATCACAAAATAATCAGCAGTTAATACTAGGAGGGGACATCTCTCACACCCACACATTTCTTAACTCCAGAATAGAGTGAGAAAGTGCTTGCATCCTATGCAATAGAATAACTACAATCCCGTGCATTGCATATTGTGTAGCCCTTGGCCACAAAAAAAGGGGGGGAGGACCCTACAAAGCTGTAGAGAGCTTTACTCATTTCCCCCGACAGCCGGCTGATCAATGGGCAGGAAGGAAAGCATTACCTACAGTTTTTCCCACTGTTAATGTCATCAGAAAATTCATCCTTCTTGAGCAGAATCAGTAAAGGGAGGAGGAGGAAGGACAAATGGTCCTACTCAAAGTAGCTGGGAAAGAGAAGAACTAGGTTTCACCCTCCATCCTTCTTCTCTGGGTTTTGTAACCCTACAAGTCCACCATCAGTTAGAACAACCACTATATAAAGATCACATGATTCAAGTGGTTTTTTGTTTTTTTTAATTCTTTAATGTTTTGTAGCGAACTGCCAGGGTAAAAAGTTTACTTATACTAACTTTTATATTCTCATGCTGGGTTATTATGATTGATACCTGTTTCAGGCAGCTCAGTCATACAGCCAAGGAGTTTGCCCATCTCCAACCCCAACTCTCCCGAGCAGGGGTCTCTAACCTTGGCAACTTTAACCTGGTAGACTTCAACTCCCAGAATTCCCCAGCCAGCAAACCTTTGCTGGCTGGGGAATTCTGGGAGTTGAATCCTCCAGGCTTAAAGTTGCCAAGGTTAGAGACCCCTGCTCCAGAGGACCCAACCTACACTTTTAGAATCCTAGCCTTTGGGAAACAGCATACAGAAAAAAGTATATTTTACTAGCATGGCATATTCAAACATATGCATTTTCCCTAATGGTTGCATTTTGCAAACATTAAGATAAGCACATTCTTTTAAAAACACACAACTCCTGACAAAATACATACCAAAATGGGTTTAACTCCAAAACCTGTAGACGGATGGAGAAATAAAGTAATAGAGCTATATAAAATGAAAGATGGATTCATCTATCCTTACTGAGGCATGCTGCTTTTCATCCAAGGGTAGTTGGCCTTGTATTTTTCTTCCTGATGTTGTTCTGACACCTTGCCCACAGAATCCATTTCATTTTGGAACGACCAGGCTTACAAAATTGTCAAGAATAAGAATCAATCACCAGAGGATACAAAGAGACAGAATCTTATTGTTTATGCATTCCCACATGATTATTGTAAATGAAAGAGAGCTGCTCCTGGCCAGGTCATCATCCAGTTAACTAACCATTGGCCAAATGTGGAATTTTGATGGGGGAAAACTGCTCTATCCTGAAGTACAGGTAGTCCTTGACTTACAACCACAACTGAGCCCAACATTTCTGTGGTTAAGTGAATTTTGCCCCACTTTTACATCTTTTCTTGCCACCGTTGTTAAGTGAGTCACTGCAGTTGTAACACAGTTCCTATTAGTAACATGGCTCCTAAATGAATCTGGCTTTCCCATTGATTTTCTTTGTCAGAAGGTTGCAAAAGGTGATCACATGAGACCTTGGGACACTGCAACCATCGTAAATATGAACCAGTTGCCTTATCTTTCCAGAAAAAAATTAGTAAGGAAAAGGTATATTTGATTATACAAGTAATAACAGTTGCAAGAATTGTGTATGCTCAAAATTGGAAATCAGAGAAAATACCCTTGGAAGAAGAAGTAATAAAAAAAAATTAGACTGTGCAGAAATGAATAGATTAACTTTGATGATTAAAGATGAGGAGGAATCAGAATATTTTAAAACATGGAATTATTTTTATAGTTGGTTGGAAAAGAGATATAAATGATTGATACTATAATTGTGTACAAATGATGACTATAATATTGATTTAGAAATGAAATGTTAGAATAGTTTGGATGAATGTGAAGATTGAAGAAACTCATGGAAGATGGAAAAGAAGCCTAGAAGATAACACCGAGGCGTCACAGGGAAGGGAGGATTGATGTATTAAATGTTTGTCTGTCTTAAAAAATAAAAAAAAATATTATTAAAAATAAATAAATAAGTATGAACCAGTTGCCAAGCATCCAAATTTTGATCATGTAACATGGGGATGCTGCAACAGTCATAAGTCATAAATCACCTTTTTCAGTGATGTTGTAACTTCGAACAATCACTAAATGAACTGTTGTAAGTCGAGGACTACCTGTATTCCTGCATCCAAATTATGTAAAACAGACACTCCTAATTATATCGTTTGTTTCACCCATCAGTAACTATTTGTCCCTCAATATACAGATATTTAATTGTTGCGTCCAACAGATCTAAATGAAATAAACAGCTAGGAATCTCTTTGAGACTTGTGTTCATTTCGCTGGGTGATACTATTGATGCCATTGTTTTGCCCTTTCCTGAGTTTCCTTTAAAACCATTGAGTGGATTGGGCACTTTGGTTCACATTTTGAGTGTGATGCCATTCGTTTTTATTGTCCTGTAGTTTACGGTTTTGTTGTTGTTTGCCTGAATACCCATTATGCATACTGTAGCTTTAAGGTAGACCCAACATTAATTTGTCTTCAAAACTGTTCCTTGCGATATCTTATTAGTTTTATTTCTGCACTGTTTTGGTGCCTCCTGTTTTTGCAATCATAGTATTCCATTTCTCTCCCCAAACGTCTTCATTGCCTGGCGTGCCCAGAGAAAGCCACATGGTCTCTCTGCCCAAAGGAAAACTTATGGGTGACTGCATGGTGAGTCCACAGCTTGAATCTATTGCTTGAAATCCCAAAACTTTGAACTTCCTGTTTCCATTTTCTGGAGTCTTATGGAGCTGAGTCTTATATGAGCTGCTATATTAAAGCAATCTTGTTACAGTCAAGCAGAGAAGGATGCATGAATAGAGGGACAAAATCAAGATCACGTGAAGTGTCAGTACTGCTTTATAATGCCTTGGTAAAATCATGCTTGAAATACTGCATCCAGTTTTGGTCGCCCCGATATAAAAAAGATGTTGAGACTCTGGAAAGAGTGCTGAGAAGAGCAACAAAGATGATTAGGAGGCTGGAGGCTAAAACATGAAGAACTGTTGCAGGAATTGGGTATGTCAAGTTTAATGAAAAGAAGCACTAGAGGTGACATGATAGCAGTGTTCCAATATTTGAGGGGCTGCTATAAAAGAGGGGGTCAACCAGGGGTGGGCTTCAAAAATTTTAGCAAAGGTTCTCTGCCCAGTTGCTGGGTGGGCGTGACCATGGTGGGCATGGCCTAGTCAGCCTCCTGCATCATGGTGGGGGGAGGCGTTTTTGCCCTCCCCGGGCTCCAGAGGCTTTCCTCAAGCTTCCGGGAGGGTAAAAACGGCCTCCCCAAGCTCTGGAGGATCTTGAACTTCCAGTAGGCCCGTTTTTCGCTCTCCCTGAGCCTCCGTGCACACCCTGCACTTACCTGAATCCAAAACAGGCTGTGTGGGGACTCCTGGGAGGGGAGGAGAGGGGCCAGCCAGGAGTGGGATTTGGGGGTTCTCCGAACTGCATAGAATCTTAGCTAAAGGTTCTCCCAAACCCCTCTGAACCCCCAGCAGCCCACCTCTGGGGTCAACCTATTTTCCAAAGCATCAGAAGGCAGAACAAAAAGCAATGCATGGAAACTAATCAAGGAGACAAGCAACCTAGAACAAAGAAGATTTCCTGACAGTGAGAATAATTAACTAGTAGAACAAGTTGCCTCCAGAAATTGTGTGTGATCCCTCAATGGAGGTTTTTAAGAAGAGATTGGACAACCATTTGTCTAGAGTGATATAGGGTCTCCTGCTTGTACAGGGGTTTGGAAAAGATGACCACTAAGGCCCCTTCCTACTCTGTTATTCTGTTAAGTGAGCACAATTCAAGAATATTTTTCAAAGGTTTAGAGCTGAACAGTTATCGTTTAGATATATTTTGGTTCAAAATGGTTGCAACTCAAGCTTTTTAAAATAACGGCTAAGTTTCTGTTCAGTCTACCTACTACTGTATACATAGCACTGACACTACTGTATGCTAACTGTTAGGTTCAGCTTGCAGCTTACTCCTAACTTGTTGGTCAGGCAATATATCTGTTTCTTTAAGAAACAACTGAGCCACGTAATCAGGGTTTGCTGAACCCTGTAATTAGGCTACAGTGCATAAATAAGCAGCACAGAGAAGCGTTCCTTCTTCCTGCTTCTTCCGGATTGATACCTGATTGTATCCTGTTGCTTACTGCGTCTGTTATATGGTACTGTATACCAAGAGTTACTAAAGTCTGTTTGCTTTGGTAAGGGAAGATACTTACTGGACTGATATTACTGTTTATGACCTTGGACTGTTTTACTTACACCGAGACTGCTTGTTATCTATAAAGTATTTTTCTCACACGAGCCGCACGTTTATCTCCTTCCCAGGGTGTTTCTGCTCTGCTTGTTGCACAAGCAACAAATACTTTTTACACACACCCTAACACTAACAAAGTTCTAGATGGGATATAACTCTCCTCTCTAAATCAGAAAAGAACCCATAGCAGAGAGGGCAGCAGAGAAGGAGGGACTGCCAATCAAATGATAAAGAAGTTGAGCATTCCCAACACAGCGAAAAAGCCTCTGAATTTAGAACTAGGAGGCAATATAAAATAGAATCAATGAAACCGTTTTGGTCTAGTGGTTTAAGGCACCTAGCTAGAATGTGGGAGATTGAGAGTTCTAGTCCCAACTTAGTCATAAAGTTAACTGGGTGACCTTGGGTCAGCCACTCTCTCTCAGTCCAACTCACCTCACAGGGTTGTTGTTGTGTGGATACTAGAAAGAGGAAGGTATGCTGGATACACTGCTGTCTTATTTGTAATAATAAAGGCAGGAAATAAATAAAGTGCTAATTAGAGCTGTTCCTTAATTTGAAGGTTGCAATTTACTTTTTCTTTTCTTTTTTTTAATTAGTGATCAGGGGAAGCTGCCATTGTAGCAAGCACTGCTTCAATCAACTTATTATTTTACAGTTATAGAACTACTGTCAACAATGTAACCTGCACGATCTATAAGGCCCTCCAAACTTTTCATAACTGATAAATATAACGACAGAATGACTGTGGAGTTATGCATGACCTTATCAGAAAAATGAACTTTTGTGTCTATCTTGTGTGTCTCCGCTTCCTTGAACAAGATACGATATAGAGAACCTGCTGGAATTTCTTCTGGGAATTTCATCTGTACACCAGTTTTCTTAAGTATGCCTAAGGGGTTTCAAGCTTTATTTCTCTTTTGAACTTGTAACCCTGATTTGCAAGCTAGAAGGATCCTTTGCATATCTACTTTTTACCTATCTGTGACCAATTCAGAAGTAAATCCTTCTGTGTTTCCCTTATTTTAGAATAAATAAATAGTAACTTATACTCTATTCTCCATTTCTTTTCTTAGTCTTTGATGTATTCTCCAGCTCATCTTTATCAATAACCAAAGGTATTTGTTGATATATATAGTCTTTTTATGACCTCTTTCTATTTCTTATTTAACAAATGCTAATTTTTCTCAAGTTTCATCACTGTAAGAACCATTACTGTTCCACTCACTAGAAATTGAGTGTTTCAACCCACTATTCTTTATAAAAATAAACTCTCTAACTTCAGATTTGGCTAATCATTACTCATACCAGGAAGAATTACATTAAGGCACAGTACAAAAATCCATTGGATGTACTGCACTCTGGAAAAGGTCCCTTGGTGTAGTTTTCATCTTGATATCATGCACATGATAATAAGTTTTCATCTGAATATCAACCAAGGGTACAGAACAATATCTTCCATCATATTATGAAGCTGCTGCCAATGGCTATTTGGCTGTGCTTTTGTCCTGGGGAAAAACTAAAGAGTTATAATTCTGGGCTCTGAAGAATTATTAAACCCATTCAGTTGCTCTTTCAACCCAATCTTTCCAGACTGACTAGCAAACAATTATAACTTGAAATGTCATACCTTAAATGTTGAGTTTGCTCAGAGTTGTGGAGTGCCTTATGCCCATCTTTTTCTGCCTCCAAATATATACAAATATATAAAGAGTTGTTCTAATTTAAAGAAATTAATTATTGATTTCAGACAGAATAGAATAGAATGACAGAGTTGAAAGGGACCTAGGAGGTCTTCTAGTCCAACCCCCTGCCCAGGCAGGAAACCCTATACCAGTGATGGCGAACCTTTTTGCCGTCATGTGCCAAAAGGAGGGAAGCATGGGGGGGTCACGCGTGTGTGTGCCCACATCCATAATTCAATGCGCCCCACCCCCTACGCATGTGCCTGTGACCCCCCACACGCTCCCCACACTTTTGGCACGCGATGGCCCGGTGGGCCCGATAGGCCTGTTTTTCACCCTTCCCAGGCTCCAGAGGCTTTCTTGGAGCCTGGGGAGGGTGAAAACGGCCTTTTCCCCCCCCACGCCCCCCAGAGGCCCTCCAAAGGCCGGAAACAGCCCGTTTCCCAATGTCTGGTTTCTGGTCTCCGGAGGGCCTCCGGGGGGAGGGAAGATCATTTTTGCCCTCCCCAGGCTCCTAGAAAGGCCCTGGAGCCTGGGGAGAGTAAAAAAACGGGCTTTTTGGTCCCATCAGAAGTCAACAAATAGGCCGTTTCTGACCTCCGGAGGGCCTCCAGGGGGATAGGGAAAGCCATCTTTGCCCTCCCCAGGCTCCTAAAAAGGCTCTGGAGCCTGGAGAGAGAAAAACAGGCCTCCCCCCCCCAAGGCCTTCCGAGGCCAGAAACAGCCTGTTTCCTGACTTCTGGTGGGCCTGGAAGGGCCAAAAATCAGCTGGCCGGTACATGCATGTGCGCCAGAGCTAAACTAGGGCAACGCTCATGTGCCCCCGATATGGCTCCATGTGCCACCTGTGGTGCCACGTGTGCCATAGGTTCGCCATCACGGCCCTATACCATTTTAGGCAAATGGTTGTCCAATCTCTTTTTAAAAACTTCCAGTGTTGGGACAGTCTCACTTCTGGTGGTAAGTTGTTTCACTGATTAATTGTTCTAACTGTCAGTAAATGTCTCCCTAGTTCTAGGTTGCTTCTCTCCTTGATTATTCTTTTCAACCTTCAACAGGTATTAGGTATTCTTGTAACTGAAACTGTCCTGAACACTGCAACTTACCATCATCTAGCACAGAGGTGGAGAACTATTACCTTTTTATGACTTGTGGACTTCAACTCCCAGAATCCGTGAGCCAGCCATACTGGTTCAGGAATTCTGGAAGTTGAAGTCTGCAAGTCATAAAGGGGCCATGGTTCCCCACCTCTGATAAAAGTAGTGTCAGAAATGTCAGTTTTGAAATCCAGCAGGAATTATCACCATGAAGCATGGGCATAAGTAAATATTTATTTTCACTGAACTTTCCAACTACAAATACTTTTCTGTTTTAGCAAGAAGACATTATACACAGATTTTATTTAATTCGCGCTAGGATCTTCTCAAGCTCTGACTATTAATATTGCTTTCTAAAGCAAAGAATCTGCTCTAGAAATTGAAAACGACTTTAGCTCCAAGTGGCTGTGCTTGATAAGAAGGCATTTATTCAAGGCCTCTGTCAAAATCAACATATCACCAGCATATATACTAAACAGCCCCCGAGAAGAACCTTTCCTTTTTTTGCCTGTCTTGACAGGCAGCTATACAAATGTTATAATGGTTCCTGCCAGAGGAGATGGTTTTGTCTGAAAAGAAAAGCTGGCACTTATGGATGTCTCAGATATCCAGCTGTCAAAAACCTCCCAGCCTTCTATTCATTCGTAGAGCCTTAGAGCTGGCCATTGCTGTCCCTGGCTAGCGGAACTGTACACCCACCCGGCCAAGCCCTGGTGAATGATTGAAGGGAAACATGGATGCCGAATAGCTTAGTCACACTTTTAAATCGCTTTTGTGCACATGAAGTTCCCAAAGCCATGTGGCTTTTTCCCATTTTAAGTTAACACAATATGTCATTATACAGCAGGAAATTCAATAAGCAGCCACTCTACATTTTAGAATACATAATGACAAATGACTGGAAGCAGTTTTGCTCACCCAAAAGGTTTTTTTAAATAATAGTGACAGTAGCAAGGCATGCTTAAAGATGGCCCTGCCTTGCCACCCCTGAAATAAAAAAATGGCGAGGCTCGGTTCCCCATCACCCTGCCTATGGCAATTCGAGAGCAGGTCAGGAATGCTTCACAAGTTGACACTGGATTTGGGGGAGTTCTCTGTGGCTTCCCTGTCATAGCCAGTTCTTGCCCTGATAACCATGAGATTTTTTGGTACTGCCTTTTACCACAGGGAGATGGGATCTATTAGATCAGTCCACCCCCAGCACCTGAGGGACCAAAGGTGTGTTCTGGAGGGAGTTGAGGGTTGTTCCTGATGATCTGCTGTGGAGTCTGACTGAAATCTTGCATGTCGCTTGGAGTGAGTAGGCGACTAAGACAGACTTCTCTCATGTGACCTCTAGAAAGACCTCTGCTTCTGGGTCCAATTCAAAGGTGGGTTTCAGCAGGTTCTGACCAGTTCTGGAGAACCGGTAGTGGAAATTTTAAGTAGTTTGGAGAACTGGTAAATACCACCTCTGACTGGCCCTGCCACCATCTATTCTCTGCCTCCCGAGTCCCAGCTGATTGGAAGGAAATGGGGATTTTGCAGTAACCTTCCCCTGGAGTGGGGTGGGAATGGAGATTTTATAGATTCCTTCCCCTGCCATGCCCACCAAGCCACAGCCACACAACCAGTAGTAAAAAATTTTGAAACCCATCACTCATCCAATTCAAAATGAACTTTGACCTTTAAAGCCCTACAAGGTATGAGATCAAATTATCTTCCAGATTATATCTGCCTGTCCCAGCAGGTCCAGTAGAAAGCATATGCTGTGGGTCCCATCTGCTAAAAAAAAATCTATCTGGCAGGACCCACAATATGTGCCTTTTCTGCTGTGTTTTCTACCCACTGGAACATCATGCCCCACAAAGTGAAGTTGGCCCTATCGATGTTAGCTTTCCCAAAAGCCTTTTCAACATAGGTTTTTCCAGCAACCATGGGGATCCCATGGGGAGCTTGCAAGATTATTGTATGATATTACAATTAGGTGATTATTAGGTGATTATTATTCTTCTCCCATAATCTTGGCCTTTTCGTGCTCTTATTTTGATTTAATGCTCCGTATTTTAAGATTTATGTTGTTTTAATTGTTGCTGTGTTTGTACGCCACCCCGAGTCATGTTATATGAGATGGGCAGCCATATAAATTTGCTAAATAAATAAACATTTAAGATATTTAGTCCCTTTACCAGATATGACCATTTTAAGGAAAGAAACTTTAAATCAGGTGGAAGAAAATCTCAGTTGGATTGAACAGCATCTTCTACCCATGAAACGGATTTTGATAATTCTGTTGTTTTTAGTCCTTTAGTAAGTCATAAAGCTAAGGTCACTCTTGAATTGAGTTCAGCTTCTGGCAATACAGGGATATGTACAAAGAGCAACAATATGAGATCCTTCTTCCAGGATTTCTTTTTAATTTCCCAATCAAGCCCGGACATTTTCTCAATGTTATTTGGCTTTCCGAGATAACACTGAAAGTAAAGTTTAATTCAGGACAGGGGAGAAGCGTGACATGTTCAGAGTACATCTGATGTTATGAGAGTGTTTATGATTAGTACTTTGCAGGCATTTGTTGTGAGTTTTATCTTATTGAACACGTATTTGAGAAGACTTGTGCAAACAATATGGACAGATATGCAATCCATGCTGATTTCAGGGTTTTTGTCAAGGAGGCAATCATTTAATTATCTTCAAGCCAGGATTAGCAATTTCGTAGGAAACATCTCTAGAAAAATTCTTTCTAGAGATGTTCTTCTTTCTTTCCAGAAAGAAAGTAATGCGATCAAAATGACTGCTCACTCTTGAAAGCAAGAAGGAATAGGTGGGTGCGCTGACTGCCTCTTTTTGACAGGTGGAAAACTATCACAGAGAAAAATCTCTATCAAGAGCCTGGAATAGTATTTTTTTCAGATTTAGCAGCTTTAAGATGCGTGGACTTCAACTCCCACAATTCCCCAACTGACACAGTCTAGAGCCAAGCCTTATGTCTCTCATCTGATTCCAAATGGCTGGCATCAACTGTGCATGGGAAATAACCAGGGACAATCTAGGGGACTTTATTATCTTGATGTAACAGCATGTTAGGAACAGGTCATCAGCAAACTATGGTGTCAGATGGTGGTTTCTTAAATATGATTAGGGTTAGGATTAGATCACGCACAATATACCATATTTCCCCGAAAATAAGACCCTGTCTTATAATTTTTTGAACCCGAAATAAGCGCTTGGCCTTATTTTCGGATAGGTCTTATTATTTTGGGGTGCATGGAGCAAGATGGGGCTCCTCTTGCTGTCTTACCTGATTTCCAGCTCTGCATTTAAATATTTTCGGGGAGGGCTTATTTTCGGGGGGAGGCTTATTTTAGCTCATGCGCTCAAAAGACAGATTGGGCTTATTATCAGGGGATGTCTTATTTTTGGGGAAACAGGGTAGTTTTAGGTTATTCAGGTAGACTTCGACTATAATGGGGTCTGCCCATCATGATCATAAGTCATGGAAATCATAGAATGTATTGATCACATGACCAACCCAATTTTACAATCTTTTTTGCAGCAGTCAGAAAGTGGCCATCATGGTCATTAAAAGAACACCACAGTTGTTAAGTGAACCAATGGTCTACTATTGGCATGGCTTTGCTGGAAACCGGAAATAAATGTTGGTTTTCAGCAAAACCAACATAGAATTTGGTCACATGATTGTGGGACACAGCAAATGGCCGTAAATTCGTCACAACTGCCAAGCACCCATGTTTGGGCGTGACCATGGGGGGGAGGCACCCATAAATGTCAGAACTTTGAATCTGGGTTGCAAGTATCCTCCAGGTAAGTACATTGTAACTTTGAACGGTCGCTAAGTTACCAGTCGTAACTCAAGGACTACCTGTATGCTAATAGACCAACATACAAAAACAAAGTTAACAATCATCATATAACCTTGCAAATGCCAGAAAATGTACTGACTATTTTTATTCCATTATCTCAATTATCTGACATACAGTATAAGGTACTAACAGCGGTACTTGAAACGTTAAATTTCATACATTTAATATACTGTATATAAAATACACTGTTTAAACATAATATCTAGGAAAAAAAACACGATACCATAGCATATAATATTCATTATACTGTTTCTATACAGAGAGAAAAATAAAATGGTTTTATAGAACTCATAAGAGCAGGATAGTTAACGTCACGGAAAAGGTAAAGCAAAGTGGCAACATAAGGGAAGCAATTTCATCATTTAATTTAACAGGCACTAATGTATGCATTTCTTTCTCTCTCTCTCTTTTTCCATCTGCATTTATATACCTTATCCTAGTCAAATAGCTAAGTTATCAAAAGGAAAAGAAGTATCTATAACTATCAGGAAGAAAAAGCTTTGATCCTTGAGTACCCCATAGAGCAGGGGTCTCCAAACTTGGCAAGTTTAAATCTTGTGGATTTGCTGAGCCACTTCACCATGCTGGCTGGGGAATTCTGAGAGTTGAAGTTCACAAGTCTTAAAGTTGCCAAATTTGGAGACCCCTGTTTTAATCCATGCAGAAGTGTACATTTAAAATTCTCCCTGGTGAGATAATTGATCCAATATTTGGGGTTGGGGAGAACTGATAGTATAATGAGTGATTTAAAATTCTCTGTTCCAAACACTCAAAAACTGGGCCAAAAATAGGCCACCGAATATGGAGTGTTCCACCCCAAATCATACATCCGCACTTCCTAGCATCTATTTCAAGGTGTGATAGCAATAGCAATAGTAATAGCACTTAGACTTATATACCACTTTATAAGTGCTTTACAGCCCTTTCTAAGCGATTTTCAGAGTCAGCATATTACCCCCCAAAATCTGGATCCCCATTTTACCAACCTTTGAAGGATGGAAGGCTGAGTCAACCTTGAGCCGGTAAGGATCGAACCCTTGGCAGTGAGAAGTGAGTTAGCCTACAGTACTGCATTCTAACCACTGTGCCACCATGGTATATAATTCAGTCTAGCCCAGGGGTCAGCAACCTTAAACACTCAAAGAGCCACTTGGACCCATTTCCTACAGAAAAAAGACACACCAGGAACCACAAAACCTGGGTGGGCGTGGCCAACTCAATGTCACTCACTCCCACCCAGTCACATGAACACCTAGCCATGCCTACCCAGCCACAAAACTATTCTCTATGTCTCTCTCCCCCTCTCCCTATCTCCCCCTCTCTCCCCCCCTCTGTGTCTCTCTCCCTCTGTATCTCTCTCTTCCTCTCTCACCCCCTCTCTACTATCACTCTGTATGTGTCTCTCTATGTCTCTCTCTCTCTCTCTCTCTCTCTCTGTATGTATGTGTGTGTGTGTGTGTGTCTTTCTCCTCCCGTCCCTTCGGGCGACCGTCCTCCACCTCCCCACCTCCTCTCATAACTCCCTGGCCAACTGTGGTTGAGCCGGGAGCGTTCGCACGCACAGGGAGACTCCAGCCTGAAGTGGCAGGAAGCGAAGGCTGCCTTATGTGCAAATGTGGCGTGAAGGCAGGTACAAGGCAGCTTCACTTCTGCACTCTCCAGCGACCCTTTTCCCCCTCCTCCCCTCAGGATGCCCCACAGGGGCAGCTGTGGCTGAGCCGGGAGCTGTGCACGCATGGGAGACCCTCCTCAAATGAGTGCCGAACCTCAGGAAAGGCGCGCGTGGGGCAGGCAGCGGCTCACTTAAGAAGGGTCGCTCCATGCATGCGCACACTCCTGGCTTAGCCACAGTTGGCCAGGGGGTTACAAGAGGAGGAGGGGGAGAAGAGTGCAGGAGCGAAGCTGCCCTGTACCTGCTTTCATGCCACATTTGTGCATAAGGCAGCCTTCACTTCCTGCCGCTTCGGGCTGGAGTCCAAAAAAGAAATAAGAGGGACGGGGTGAACCAGTGATGGGAAACGGAGCCACGGCAGAGGGCCCAAAGAGCCGCTTGTGGCTTCAGAGCCGCAGGTTGCCAACCCCTGGTCTAGCCTAATATGTATCTGGTAGAAAAACAATTTTTACTGTTGGCTACACCTATGTTATTTTTGTGTGCACTCTGTTCTATTTCTAAAATATAAAGTTTAACTTTGAGCATTAAACCTTAAGATGGTGTTTTTTTATTATCAGTGTACTGATGTAAAACAAATGATCATATTAAAAGATTAAATGACTAAACAAGCCATTCCTATGCTGTTTCATGAACCTTTGATACCAGACTGATAGAATTCAAAAGAACTCTGGCGAGGCAGAAATGAGAACGGAAAGATGTGTTTAACTCTGCTTCACTTTCCTGACAGGAAGTTTTTTTAAATATATATATATATTCTAATGTAAAGAAGTCAGGCTTGTTTGAATTTCCTCTTGATGGGGAAGGGGTCATGAAAGAAGGCTCAGAAGTTTCGCATAATTTAGATTCAAATTCTTTCCTAGCTCAGTCACTAGTTCCTTTTCAACTAATTCCTAGGAACTAACATTAAAAATTCCATCCAGTTTCCTTCAACATTATCCATTCTCCTCCTTCAGTTCTAAATCAGACCGATTTCCCTTTTTGCAT
Organism: Pituophis catenifer annectens; assembly: GCF_029215685.1. NCBI lineage: Eukaryota > Metazoa > Chordata > Lepidosauria > Squamata > Colubridae > Pituophis > Pituophis catenifer. Next base: position 244,416,048 of record NW_027256881.1, on the reverse strand, counting down.
TAAAATTTCTCTAAATTCAGAGAAGACAATTGCGGCTATCAAATTTGCATTGCTCACATTCTGCCATATTTCAAATATATTTCTCAATTGCTTGGTTAATCGTTTCTTGTTAGAATCTACCCACGCATCTCTAATGAAAACAAATGCTTTCAGTGATTTACTGGTACAGAATGTGCTTTCAAAATGACCATAAAAACATAATTTCAAGTTGTTCAGCACTGCTCAGTTATCTGCCATGAAATTTAGAGGAATGATCAGTATGTTATCAAAGCACAGACACATTGAAGACATCTTTATGCAAGACAGACACACTTAGATTATCATACACTTCTGCCAGCCTGAAAGGGCAGGACGGAATCAAACCTGTTAGAACCACAATTGATTTCAAGAGAAGACGACAGGGCTTTCCTATGCAATGGTCCTAATGTAATAAAGCACAGGAAAGCTCGGGTGCTTTGCATTCAACAGACTAAAATTTCTCTGGTGAATTATTTCATTGACATAATGGTGTAACGAGGCAAATTGCATCTCTGCATTTCCATCAATTTATGTTAGCTGCCTAAATGATGCCATTACACAGATTATGCAATTTACAATATTGCAATGATGCAAACAACACGGTGTTGTAAAATTGTGAACGATGCACTTTGCATGACATCATCACACAAATAACATAAATTGCCACTATAATTTCTTGCTTAACAGGTTTTTATGAAAAAACACACACACAACCATTACTTAATCAAAACAAGATTTCACTATATTGTTAGAATGAAATGAAAGTAACCAAATTTTATCCTCTGTATATGCCAAAAAAAACCCCAAGAACAGAATTTAATGTTGATTCCCAAGATATACGCATCTATAGTTAGAACTTCTCTTCACACAATCATCTTCCAAATTAAGGAGTCTCCTTTGGGTTACCCATTATGCTAAGTTTCTCCCTGAACTCAAGCATCCACTTTCTTTCCAGTTGTGCAAAACACTTGACATGGCATTTGATAGGGCAGTGATGGCTAACCTTTTTGCTGTCACATGCCAAAAGCAGGGGGAGCACGGGGGGGGGGGGGGGGGTTGCGCACGAGCGTGCCCACACCCATAATTGAATGTCCCATTGCATCCCACCCACCCACCCACACATGCGCGTATGACCCCACCACACTCCCCCCACTTTTGGCATGCAATGGCAAAAAGGTTACCGGTGGGCCCGGTAGACCCGTTTTTTCTCCCTCCCCAGGCTCCAGAGGCTTTCTTGGAGCCTGGGGAGGGCAAAAAATGGCCTTTCCCACCACCACCACCACCCCGGAGGCCCTCTGGAGGCTGGAAACGGTCTGTTTCCTGACTTTTGGTGGCCCCAAAAGGCCTGAAAATCAGCTGGCTGGTGTGCGTATGCACACTGCAGCTGAGCTAGGGCAATGCTTGCGGGCCCACAGATATGGCTCCGCATGGCACCTGTGGCATGCATGCCATAGGTTCACCATCACGGTTATAGGGCATGTCAAATTTTTCAACTTTCAATAGGGGGTGCTCAAAAGTTGTGAAAAACCTTGAGGATTGTAAAGATATTTGGGTAACTTTAATATAACGTAGATGTGTTTGGTAAGTCACTACATAAATATCTTAAATTTTTAACATTTTGTTTGTTTCATTTGCCATAGGCAGGCATCTTCCATTCCAAATTTATTTTTTATGAATTTATGAATGTATAAACAATTTCAGTCAAGACAATTCAAATCTATTGTACACAAACATGCAGGAGAACGAATGTTTATGGAACCACCCCCATTTGCACTGCTCAGGTGACCCTGAGGACACAAATAAACCTCCAGGTGGCCTCAACAACTTTAAAAGAATGCAAATAACCAGCTGTCTGCAAGGAGTATAAATACTTCTTCCATTCCCCATCCAGTCAGAGCTGAAGAAGCTTCTTGGATGAGAAGTGAAATGTCTTCAAAGGAAAAAAAAACAGAAAGTCCAGTTGCCTCTTGAAAAAGCACCTTTGGGATACAGAAGAACAGCATCTGTTTTCATAAGTCAACCCTGGATACCTACAAATACCAGCCCCCACACAAAGATATATTCTTGTAATCTCCTATTAACCATAATTGTGTGCTCTCCTGCAAGTTAAAATCTGATTTACTTCTGTTATAAACACTAAGTCCACTCAAGTATATCATCCAGTCTTCGCTATCTATCATGCTCTTTTTTATATATAGCTGATACTTCCCCTCTAACAAATCCTTCTTTTTTGATGTTCTGGAAGATAGTGAACCACTTCATTTCTCACTTCATGGTTCATAAAGCATGTATCCCAACTTTTACTTTCTCTTCTCTGTATTTGAAGTGAATAAGCTTGCTCTCAATGGTTGCATCAACAAACAGATAAAACTGCATGGATAGAACAGAAAGTATTACCTGCTGCTTGACATCAGTCTTTGAAAGAGGTGCTCCTAGTTAGGTATGAGATGTCACTTAAGAGGATAGTTCCTTGTTTTGAGACATCCCTGCCCCATGGAATGAAATGCAGTAATCATGGGATGGGTTCATGCATCACTGTAAGACGTAATATAATTTACTAGCTGGATACCCATGCTTCGCTACGAAACTATGTGATGGGGCTTGATAAATCGACACTTATAGCTTGACAATTAATGAGTAGTTACGATCGGCCTCTCCTCTCCCCTTCTCTCCCTCAGCCTTGCCCCACAGAAACATCTCCTATCCTATCCCCTCTCCCTCAGGCTTGCCACACAGAAGGTTCCCGTATCCTATTCTCTTCTCTCCTTCAGGCTTGCCCCACTGGTTGCTACTGTGAAAGTAAAACTGAAAGTGAAACTCCTCTCCTCTGCTTGTATTTTGCATTTGGAACAGATTTCTTTTCAGGTGGAGAGGGAGAGTAGAACTCCTTAGCATCAGTGTGTGTTAATAATAACATAGGAAATACTGAGCCTGGTGGCTCAGCAGACTAATAGCATTGTGATTAACACCAGCTGTCTGCAATTACTGTAAGTTCAAATCTCACCAGGCTCAAGGTTGACTCAGCCTTCCATCCTTTCTAAGGTAGGTAAATTGAGGACCCAGTTTGTGGGGGCAATAAGCTGACTTTGTATAAATATACAAAAGTATGAAGGTTGTTGCTTAACGCATTGTAAGCCGCCCTGAGTCTCCGGAGAAGGGCGGCATATAAATCAAAATTAAAAAAAAATACTAATGCTCTGATGATCATTTTGAAAAATCCTTTCTTAGTGAGCACCTAAAAGCCAAGAGGAACATACATGGCAAATTTCAAGTTTGTAGGCTTTACAGTTCTGGAAATTTCATGATTACGGTGTGAGTGGTTTTTGCTTTTATATGTATAGATTATTTGGTTGGTTGGTTATTAATTGTATGAGGCTGCCCAATTATTCTCAAACTCTGAATAGCAAATAGTTCAGGTAGTCCTTGACATACAACTAATCACTTAGCAATTGTTTAAATTATGAGAGCTCTAACTTGGAACTATTTACCATTTACTACCTTTTCCAAAATTCCGACAGTCTGGACCCTCCCGGAGTCACATGATCAGCAACACAACTGTATTTACAGTCATATGCAGTGTTCTGCAGTCACATTTTTCAGCATTTACTTCTGGTTTTCAGGAAACTGCCCCATAGCAAACCATGGATTAACTTAACAGCTGGGGCTTTTGCTTAATGACTATGGCAGCCGCTTTACAACTGCTACAAAAATGGTCAGAACAACCATCGTGACTTACAACTGTGATAGTCAGGCTTTATTATGGTCATAAGTTGAGGATTACCTGTTTTTTAAAAATGGAAAAATGCACACATACACACAAAAATAGGCATCCAGGGGAAAAAACCTCACAAGCTCTAAGAAGCAGCATATAACGCACAAGGTGCCCATATCAGTGGTGGATTCCTCCCAGTTCCGCCCGGTTCTGCCGAGCCGGTAGCGGTGACAATATGACATCACCGAACCAGTTCTGCCCCCCCTGCCCTACCCACCCACCCACCCACCCCGCATTATTCTTACCTTTTATTGGCCCCACCCCCAATCTATTGCTGCTTCCTGAGTCCCAGCTGATGGCTAGAGGGGAAAAAAACTGTTTAAACTCTTGCCACGGGGCTTCAAAGGGCCGCCCTACAGCTGATTAGTGTTAAAAGAAAACAAATGAGTAGACTGGTGCCTGCAAAAATAAATGGGTAGACCAGAGCCTGCAAAAATACATGAGTAGACCGATGCCTGCAAAAATAAATGGGTAGACCAGTGCCTGCAAAAATAAATGGGTAGACCAGTGCCTGCAAAAATACATGAATAGACCAGTGCCTGCAAAAATAAATGGGTAGATCAGTGCCTGCAAAAATAAATGGGTAGATCGGTACAGCTCTGCAAGCAGTTAAAAACCTGGTAGACCAGTACCTCTGCTAAATCCTAAATAATTGTCACATGACCATCAAACCACGCCCACAAAATAAGCCACACCCACAGAACCGGTAGTAAAAAAATTTAGAACCCACCCCTGGCCCCTATCCAGCCCAAACCCCTTGGAAAAACTAGGTTTTAAGAACTCTTTTGAAGGAGTTCTTGGGGCCCATCTAAAAATTGGAGAGGGGAAGGCACTGCAACAGGGAAGACACTTCCTGGGACCAATCAGGTGAAAATGCCTAATCAATGGGACCCAGAACATACCAACCCTGCCCGATTGTACAGGACGGACAGAGATTTCTCTCAGATATGCCAGGAAGGTTTGTACATAGGGCCGTGATGGCGAACCTATGGCACACGTGCCAGAGGTAGCATGCAGCGCCCTCTCTGTGGTCACCCAAGCCGCCACCCCAATTCAGCTCCATCATGCATGCATGCATGCCTTCTACCAGCCAGCTGGTCTTCGGGTCTCTGCTGCAAATGCGCGCGAGTGGGTGGGTCATGTGCAGGGGGCAGGTCGTGGGGGGGCATGCGCACATGCATGGGGGGTGGGGCATGTAGAGGGCCATGCACACATGCGCAGGGTGTGTGGCACGTGTGGGGAGTTTCATGGTTAAAGCACCAGGCTAGATACCAGGAGACTCCGAGTTCAAGTTCGGCCTTAGCCATGAAAGCCAGCTGGATAAACCTTGGACTAGTCATTATCTCTCAGCCCCACTCACCTCACAGGAGGAGGAAGGAGTATTAAATAAGTTCACTGCCTTGAATTGTTTATAAAAAATAATAAAGGCAGCATATAAATTAATTTAATTTAATAAATAAATATCTCTATTCATTGATATAACGGGATTAAAACAGTTTCTTCATATGTGTGCCTAGCACAATCAAAGATAGCCAAGTTGAAAACTCCACAATGCAACAGAAACAGGTCAGCACAATACTTCTACATTTTTGGCATTTCACATGGATTATATCAATTGTAAATAAAGAGTTTGTTTGCTTTACTGTAACAAAAATTATAGCTTGAGAAAAGTTCAAAAAAACATGTTGGTTTTTTTAAAAACAATTTCTTGATAGCTCTAAATAACAGACCATATAAAATACCAGAGAGTAGTCACAATGTTTCCTGACGTTTTCCCTCCCACTCCCCTTTTTCTTTCATATATATATGTATATGTATATGTATATGTATATGTATATGTATATGTATATGTATATGTATATGTATATGTATATGTGTATACATATACATATACATATACATATACATATACATATACATATACATATACATATACATATACATATACATATACATATACATATACATATATATTTGGGCAAATTCAGCCTTTTCACACTGGAATTTGCAACTGACCTGCTAGTTTACTTTTAAGTAAACATAAAGGGAAGATTTATAAGTGCTGCTAGTGCTTGCTTCTAAATTGGTTTCTTGCATTTTTTTAAAAGCATGCTCTGGATTTGGGTGTGGTTTCATTGGTTTAACTTTTTAAATTATATAAGCCTTTCTGTAGATAAACAGAAGGACTCTTTCCAAAGGCACTTTTGGAAAGAGGTGAATAACAGTTTTTTATTCGCCTTTTTCCATTCCATGCATGTTTTTCTGTCTCTATCATGCCAGTTTTTCTTTCCAAATGAAAAAACTCCAAAGGCTGTTGTCTTCTTTGTTCAAAGACAGAGAATCTAAACTTAGGCTTTTTGTAAGCAGTTATAAAACAAAGCACATTGTCTCTCACACCTAAAGACCCGAGCCAGTAACTCCTAGATTTGAAATGTTCCTTATTGTGCTTCTGAAAGGCTCCAGTAAATTTCACAAGATCTGGATAGTAATTACATCAGAGGTGGGTTTCAGCAGGTTCTGACCAGTTCTGGAGAACTGGTAGTGGAAATTCTGAGTAGTTCGGAAAACCAGTAAATACTACCTCTGACTGGCCCCGCCCCCATCTATCCTCTGCCTCCCAAGTTCCAGCTGATTGGGAAGAAATGGGGATTTTGCAGTAACCTTCCCCTGGATTGGGGTGGGAATGGACATTTTACAGTATCCTTCCCCTGCCACGCCCACCAAGCCATGCCCACCAAGCCATGCCACACCCAAGCCACACCCACAGAACCAGTAGTAAAAATATTTGAAACCCACCACTGAAATACATAGATCCGGGAAATGTATTTTTTAAAAATGTACTGTCAAGCTTTATACCCTATTTATTTAGGTTTAAGATGTATTTGCACATAGATGTTTGCACCCTGGATATACTCTATCTACACATCACAAAAGATCTTTATTTCAAATATACTAGAAGGTCAAACTATTCCTCAGTTTACACATTCAAACTGGCAAATAATTAGTTCACCTCTTTTCTGAATTTTTCACTAGGTATCTCCTAAATCTCTTTCATCCTCTCTGATTCCCTAAACACTTACACAGTTCACTTGAAAATTTTAAATAAGTAACACAGGCAATAAGAAATAAATGTGAGAAATTATAATCAGCAAAACATGAAATTGTCTTAAATGCATTTTGGGAAATCAGAATGGAATCAGAAAATGTAAGCAATATTCTAGTGGGCACCTGAAACGACAATCAATGTAATTAAATACATTTTCTCAAGAAATATCACTACAGTGATACAGAGGTTAAGCTGAGGGTTGTTTTTTTTTATAAAAGTTGTTGAAATTATGTTCTGCAAACTCATATAGATGGAAAAAACAGAGCTGCAAGAAGGATCTACATTTGCCAGTGAATAAAATCTGTAACAGGACAGATGTTTTCTATAATTAATATTCCGACTACGCTTGGCTGATTTAACAAACAAAAGGTAAGAAAGATCAGACCTGTTATTGCTTGGATGGGATATCATTAAGAAATCCAGGGCTTTATGCTAGTCTGGAAAGATTTTTTTCTTTTAAAGTGCTAATCCTACAAAAAGCAAATCATGTCCATATGGTTAGCAAGAAAAATCCATGGACACATCTATATAGTCGTAATGGAGTTCAACTAAACTCAAGGTGGACTTTACTTACAAGGATGACTACAGTTACCATTATCAAAAGCAGGGATGTCAAACTCAAGGCCCAGGGGCCGGATACAGCCCACAGGGTGCTTAGATCTGGCCCGAGGGGCAGTCCTGGAAACAGCAAAGTATTGGCTCGCGGTGCCTCTGCCAGTGAAAATGGACGTCAGGAGTGCCACATGCAGCCCTCCTGAGCTCCGTTTTCACTGGCAGAGGATTGCAGGAGGCCATAACAGCTGAAATCAGAGCTCGGGAGCCCGTTTTCTCTGGCAGAGTGCTTGGGCCACCACAGGCGCCCCCGATATGAATGATGTTGAGCTGGCCACGTCCACCCTGGCCATACCCACTCCAGCCCCCCCCCGAGAACAAACACAACCCTGATGCGGTCCTCAATGAAATCAAATTTGACACTCCCGATCTAAAGGGATTACTCCAATTGGTCTGGGGAAATGTGCCCAAAGATAGATATGAAAAAAATAAACAACAGGGAGGAATACGCCAGACCTGCCACACTGTGATATGATCCTGTTTAGGTTTTCAACCAACTCATTCAGGCAATGATCCTGGATATGCCCGATTCAGACACAACTTCTGACATTCCAAAGCATCCATGCCAAGTGGAATCTGAAGTATTGTGCAGGCCTAGTAAGCATGATCAATCTTCACTGAGCACTGGGAAAAGGGGACTGCCCCAAGTATTTTCCCTAAAGTTGAAGCAAACTTTTGGAACATCTGCAAACTTATGAGGTTCCCCAGAGTGCTTTGAAAATGAGCTTCTGCTTGTTTCTCAATGGGCCCTCTTGGCCCTATTGTTTTGAGCTCTCGCCAGTTAAACTCATTGTTAAAGAAGGCAATGCTAGGGATCAGAGCAGGCTTGGGAATTTTAGCATATGATTGGATTTCTCTGTGGTGAACTAGACGGAAGGAATCAGGGGGATGATTTGGGCTGCAAGCTGCCTGTTAAATCAAGCAGTGGAATACAAATCCACACTATTTGCCATTGGCATCTTCCTGCAATGGAACTTGGGAGATATTGTGAAGATGGATAGCTCCCTTTGTCTTTGGGACTGACAAGGAAGTGCTCTTTGCATTTCTTCATCATGTAATGAGATGACTTAAATGCGGCCTCAGATGCTTTGTGTTGAACAAAACAATTCAACACAAATAGGGAAGGAATACTCAAAGGCATGTTTAAAAACATATCATGTGTGCAAACAGCCAATCCCATGCTTGCTCCTTAGAAGTGAGATCAATTGAATTAATTGCAACATTGTCAACACTACTGATTTTTACTGCGGTGCCCTACACCTTGGATATTCTGCAGGGAAATGAGGATCTCGTTAAAGGGAATCTTAAGCTGACACCTCCAAAGACCGGACAAATCAATGCAATGCTAATACGCATGCATTTTGCCAATCATGCCTTTGTAATTTGCATGATTAATTGAGCTGCTTGGTTTTCTCCTCTACGGAGCTAAAAACCAACTAGCTCCATTTTAGCATAACACTTTGAGGAAACCAATCTGACACTACATCAGAGGAACAGTGATAGAATGGATACTGCCCTGAACCTGTCTTTGAAATTCTGCTTAGACTATGAATTTTAGAATGTAATCAGTTCATAACCAACAAACGCAGGAGGGGAAAAAATAGAAATAATCAAGGAAAGAATAATGGGAATCTGTTTGACCTTGAGTGAAAACACACAAACAGATAACTCACACACTATAGCACTATTAACAAAGTAGAGCAAGAAACAGTGAAGGACAGCAGAGCCAGGATTTCATGGAATTCTGAAATGGGAGGAATTATAGATAGCCTGATCCATATGGTCATCTTTGAAAGCTGTGATGGGTCTTGTGTTATTATTCCCCCCTCCAAAGAGCTGTCTTATGTGAAAACTACTTTAAATGACAAAGCCATCCTCTTCTAATGGTTGAGTTCTAAAACTCACATTCCTAGACTGACACTGCAAATCATTACAGGTAGTCCTTGACTTACGATCACGGTTGAGCCCAACATTTCTGTTATTAAATGAGACATTTGTTAAGTGAGTTTTGGCCCCATTTTACGACCTTTCTTGCAACAGTTGCTAAGTGAATCACTGCAGTTGATAAGTTAGTAACCTGGTTGTTAAGTAAATCTAGCTCCCCCATTGACTTTGCTTGTTGGAAGGTCACAAAAGGTGATCACATGACCCCAGGACACTGCAACCATTATAAATATAAATCAGTTGCCAAGCGTCTGAATTTTGATCATATGATCAAGAGGATACTACAAAGATCATAACTGTGAAAAACAGTCATAAGTCACATTTTTCAATGCCATTGTAACTTTGAACGGTCACTAAACAAACTGTTGTAAGTCGAGGACTACCTGTATTTGGACAAATAAAGACTCCCAGCAGAGTTATTTAAATGAATGAGATTCTTGCCACTGACTTGGAACCAAGAGTCTGTGGTATCACAGATGGCTTCTTAACCATACTTATCAACAAATAAACTGCCAATAATAAGACATCATCATCATATAGCCCCAAAATTAACATATGAATTTGTCTTTTAATTTCTTTCCAGTGGTATTAAGTTATGAGAAGCGGTAATAATTTAAACTCTACAGGTAGTTGGTTTTCCACCAAATCTGGTAAATTAAATTCCAAACTATTTTTACTTATTCAAGCAGCCAGATGTATCAAACTCCTACAATTCCTTAGCCGTATGAGATTGTAGGAAATGGTAGTTCTTATTTATTGATAAGGATAGCACTTGTGTCCCTAATTCCATCTACAGTAGGAAACTTCATGTTAGGTTCACACCTAAGGCCAGTAAAACTTAAGACATCATCTTTAATCCAGTGGTGAAATCCAATTTTTTTTACTATCGGTTCTGTGGGAGTGGCTTGGTGGGCGTGGTGTGGCTTGGTGGGCATGACAGGGGAAGGATACTGCAAAATCTCCACTCCAGGGGCCAGCCAGAGGTGGTATTTGCTGGTTCTCCGAACTACTCAAAATTTCCGCTACCAGTTCTCCAGAACCTGTCAGAACCTGCTGGATTTCACCCCTGCTTTAATCTGACATGTCTAGAGAATCTATAGATCCATATTGCTCAAAACGGAGGGAAAAACTTAACATCCAATTGCCCTTGACTTCAGTCAAGTTAAGAGTATTTTGCAGGAAATCTGTCCATGTAGTGTAGACAACTACCCATGTTGATCAAAAAAGGACTATGGTAGCTATGCATAGAAAAAGTTCAAAACTCAATTCGTAACCCTTCTCCCTTTTAAAAAGCCAGCTAATGAGAAAATCTCTTTCTATTTGAGACTCTGTTGATAAATAATACTGATCTTCATGTCGGGTAGGCAATCTTTGGCCCACAAGGCTGCATGTAGTCTCAAGGCCTATAAACTAGATCGTTTTTCCCCCCTCTTCTGGGGAATTTTAAAAGGCAAAATGGCAGCCTTTAGCATTGCACAAGTCTTTTTTGAAACCCCCAAAACATAAAATGTTCTGAAAAGTTCAATCTCCCCACTCCAGCTCCAGGATAAAGTTGGCTGAATTAACAGGGAATAATTAATACTTCTCTTGCTGAAGTAATGTTGTGATTATTTTCATCCCAATAGCAACAGGTTTAGAAGGGCTTTGAAAAAGGCTGACAAACATGCTATGAGATGAAAGAACCCCAGTTAGTTGGCTGATAGGCAGATTGTTAACTTTAATTCTTGGACCTCATGCCTCCATCATTTTTCTGATATTCCAGCAGGCCCTATGAAAAAGATGTATGAACCGATTATCCTTCTTTACAATGGACTACCAGTTAAATGCTTATTTGTCCAGCTCAAATTCAGGAAGGGAAAAGGGGGAAAAAGAGATGAAATTAACATTTTCACATTGTAACTATGACTATTAGCTTTCCTCCACTTACTTACATCCTGTTTTCCATAACTTATCACTCACTCTTGTTACCATTCTTCCTACCTCTCCTCACTATATTGAATCTATCAGTTCTCTTCAAACAATGCTGCCTGAAGGACACAAGCAAGAAGAAGTTACAGACAATCTCAAATCATGGCTCTGCAATATCAATTTGAAGGATGTTATTGATTGGAATGGGTAGGGCTCAGAATAGTAATTGTGGGAAAAATCTGTAGATAGTCCTATACTTCTCTACTGCTTCCATCATATACACCAGATTAAATCAAATCCATTAACTTAATAATAAAGTTGGAAGGAACCTTGGAGGACTTCTAGTCCAACCCTCTGTTCCAGCAGGAAACCTTACACCATTTTAGACAAACAGTTGTCCAATCTCTTCTTAAGAACCTCGAATGTTGGCTCACCCACAACTTCTGGAAGCATGTCATTTGACTGATTAATTGTTCAAACTGTTAGGAAGTTTAACTCAGGAAATCCTGAGAGATACAGGAAATTATTCCTTAAGCCTTCAGATGCAGATATCTCTTTGGCTGCCAAGGAAACGTTTACGGAAAACCACCCGTTCTTTTATTCACACTCAGAATGTGAGAAGTACATTATGGGGAAGATATTGTGATGTCCAGATCAGACTCAGAACTGGGGGAAGAATACGACTTGGTGCCCAAAAGAAGAACCTGGAGAATCTCCTATCCTCTCTGAGCTCATACGACCCAATATATGCCTAATCTCAATTCCACCTTTCCATCTACCTCATCAGAATATGGGCTTCCTAAATCCACAAGAGGAATGCCAGTATTGTGTGCAAATCCAGTTAACTGAATGGCACTAGACTATGAAGCTAGAAGGCCAGGCTTTGGGGGAATAATGGGTGCAGATGTGTATTACTTACATGCTAACTTGCTTCTGACATGATAAAATGCTGCTGGGTATAATCTTCAGACAGGACTTAGTTTACTCTCTTGTTTATTGTATCTTGCAATGCCTTGATTTTTGTGTTCTAAATTCAGGACTACGTCTCATTATCATCCCCAAAGTAGAAGACTATAAATTCCGGAAAGTATTGAAAGATTTAAAAATGAAATAACACATTCCCTGCCTCTCTTATTTGCGGAGATACACATAATCAAAATTAATGCATTAGTATTCAGCTTTTCAGTCCTTTGCAGCTACTCTGGAACCTGTTCTACAAGGCAGCCAAAACACCTTCTATTTCTGATTAATCTCTCTCTTCTGTTAACACCTTCTGTATGTGAGATCAATACATGAGGTCCCAGTCAATTCAAAATTGCCTTTTTTCTCTAGAGACCACAACAGCCTTCCAAAGGGCATAACAGATCTTATCTTTGGAAGCCCTTTTAATTGCACCGGTGGTTCTCAGATTTCAAGGATATTACAATATAAATCTGTTGGTTATCAGCAGGCAAAGTCAGCCTCCTGACTGCCCCCCTTTCCAGTGAACAATCAAGTGGTTTGGAGGAGGAAAAAATCCCAAGGAGAACCAGTTTACTAAGTAGTTTTGTGATTACAGTACAGGTAGTCCTCGACTTACAACAGTTTTGTGACCGTTCAAAGTTACTGGAGAAGTGATTTATGGTCATTTTTCACACTTACAGCTGCTACAGTATCCCCATGGGCACATGATCAAAATTCAGAAGCTTGGCAACTGACTCATATTTATGACGGTTGCAGTGTCCCGGGGTCACGTGATCACCTTTTGCAACCTTCTGACAAGCAAAGTCAATGGGGGGAAACCAGATTCACTTAACAACCATGTTACTAATTTAACAAGTGAAACGATTCACTGAACAACTGTGGCAAGAAATGTCATAAAATGGGGCAAAACTCTCTTAACAAATATCTCACTTAGCAACAGAAATTTTAACCTCAATTGTGGTTGTAAGTCAAGGACTACCTGTATTACTAACTTTAGTATTATGTCAAAAGCACAAATCTTTACAGGTAGTAAATCCTCAACTTACAGTCACAATGGAGATTGGATTCATTATAAGTTGTTATGGTGCTCAGTTAAGTCAGACCTGATTATACAACCATTTTTACAACAGTCATGAAATGAATCATTACTTATTAAGTGAATCCGTGGTCATTAAGTAAACACTGTGGTTGTAAGTGCAAACCCATTCTTCTTGAATAGGCAATTTTTGCCTGAAACCAGCAAAAATAATCAGAAATTGTGCTCATGTGACTGCAGGACAATGCAATTGGTCATAAATGCGTGCTGGTTACTGAGCACCCACACTCCGATCACATGATTATGGGGATGCTGCAAAGGGCATAAGTGTGAGGACCAGTCAAAAGTGCAAGAACTGGACTTTTTTCAGCAATCTTGTAACTTTGAAGAGCCATTAAATGAATGGATGTAAGCGAAACACACACAGTTACCTAGTAAGTTTTCCATCATAGGGAAAAACCCTGAAAAACACTTTGACAAAATTCTGTTAATAGCTTTTCATTCTGCAAATACCTTGCTCTTACTTTTGAAAGGGATGCCATGATTGACAATCCTCAAGACGGGCCACAGTAGAGAAGGAAATAAAAAACTAGTTGATTTGGCAACATTTATGCATTCAGAAAATAAAAGTTCAGGGACAAAAACTTTAGCAGTGACTCTACCCTCACTTTTCCAGAAGCAGCTGCCTGGTTTCTTGAAAAAAAAGAAAAAGAAAAAACAACAACAGGCAGATGGTTATTCTCTTGGTGACAGTTGTTTTTTCTAGTCAGAAGAACACTAAGAAAATCTGGAGTATTTCCTCCATCTGCTGGCCTTCTCATGACCATCTGCATCTCCTGTTTGATTCCTCTTTTACTAATAGAATTTCTGTAAACAAATCCAGAACTAGCACCAGCAGATCGTTTTGTTTCGCCTTTCTAATCTTATTCGTTGTCTAACTCTCCCCTGCATTATTAATTTTTATTTGCAATTTGGCTGACTGTCCTTCCAAACCAAGTTTACTCAGGGCAACCTACAAAACATCAACTAAACTATATGCACATATGCAAAATACCTTTCCCCCCCCCCAACTGTAGACAATTATCTGGTGCATTCTCCTACCTTCCTATTCTTCTCAAATTGAATCCCTACTACTGTATTTTCAAATGAAATAAATACTCAGCCACATAGATTATCCTCTTCTTCCCCAGATTCAAATAAATATTTTGAATTGCATCCTCAGATGAAACCAACAATTGAGAGAAACTCTTATTCTTTGGCAGGAAGCATTGCTCCAAACCCACCCACTTCCTATAAGAACCCTTAAGAATAATCTCATATGAGAAGATGCACACGACATCATGGACAGATTTAGAATTCTCAGAAAGGTGGGTAAAATTTAATCTTTGCCCTAATCAGATTTTATCAATAGCCTATTTGTCTTTAAAAGCCAGTGTAAAACAACATTTCATCATGATTAAGCCTTCAAGACCATATTGTATCTTCTTATGACCGGAGAACCTCTATTGCTAAGTAATGCAGTCATTAGTGAATCACACCCAATTTTATGACCATTGTCATTAAGGGAATCACCACAATTGCTAAGTGAATCATGTGGTTATTAAGTGCATCCAGCTTTCCCTGTTGACTCTGCTTGTCAAAAGCCCTCTAGGAAAATCAGAAATTCACGTGACTCCAGGATGCTACGACTGTTGTAAATATATCCCACTTGCCAAGCATCTGAATTTTGATCGTGTGACAGCAGAGACACTGCAAATGTCATAAATGTGAGACCAGCCATCAGTCATTTTTTACAACGCTATCATAACTTCAAATGGTCATTAAACAAATGGTGATAAGTCAAAAATCACCTCCATTAACTTGATACTTAGCATTTCTGGATAGGTTCATATTGTTCCGAGTCCATTTGTATAGGAATTTTCCTTTGCATTTAGTATTAGTGTATCAGTAATTAGTATTAATACAGTATTAGTAACTATTATTTATTTAATGGAAGAATGTCTTGGTGTAAAGCAAAAAGCAAACATGCTTTTTCTCCAGTCTGAATTTGTTTTTCTAAAACAAAAACATCAACAAAGACCACTCATTTGTTAAAACACCTATATAATTTTCAACATGGAAAATGAAAGCTAGATTAACTTTATTATTAAAATCAGTAACCATATCTGTATACAATTTTAAGAAAATCTGAACTTAAAATTATAAAATTTTGTAAAAATAAAATGGGACATTATAAAAATCTAAAATACCCCAAACCCAGAATTAACTTATTAAATTCAAAACCATTAAATCTTACCAATCACTAAAAACAAAGCCAATAAACCATTTAAATTTTAACTCAGCAGTGATTAAAATTGTCAGTCACTTAAGCAATAATTCTAGGGTGATAGACATAAATAAATATAATGTTATTAACTGAGTGTTACTTAATATTGTAAATTATTAAAATGATACAAGAACCATGAGGATTACAAACAGGAAAAACTGAACTATTTTGGAATGAATAGCGGGTAATGAAGCAAAATTTAACTATTCTCTAGGTATTCAACCCTGGAGGGGGAAATAAAATCAGTCCCAGTTTTGCTATATCTGGTTGGTTTCTGGTTTCTGTCTGGTTTGCTGCAAATAAATCTACACAGTACATCAATTTAAGGAAAAGGGACAAAAAGCAAGGAAATATGCTGTTGATTCAAATTCCTCAAGTTGACATAGAAATAAACAATCTTGTATAAATGTGTCACTGCACTTCCCTTCCACAAAGCTGAAGGTATGGTATTGAATCCAGTTAATGTCAAAACTCTTCTGTGTTGGACTCTAAATATCAGTAAGATTCTTGGCTACTAACTGTTTCCCTAGCATCTCTAAGTCATACAGAATGTTTTAGAGTAAAGCTTAGTACATTTTGTAATTCTAAGTTGAGAATCGATTATATTATTTCTGTCAAAGCTTTCTCATTGCCAGTGGGTCAAATATTGCAGGGAAAATACATAGAGTCTTAAATCAGACTTTATTTCAATTAACCCCATTGGTGTAAAATGGAAAACATATAACAAACCAAAGTCACAAACCTCTGCAATCTTCTGAATATTTTCTCCATCAGAGAAAAACCAGCTACAAATGTAGCTTTAAAGTAATACCTAAGGCCCAACTAGGAAGCTAAATCTTGTCTAGCAAAAGGAACCAGAGTGTTAAAGTATCTGGCATTTTTTATGATTGTATGTCTATGTCTATGTCTCTGTCTGTCTCTGTCTCTTTTTCTCTTGCTCTCAGTTACTTCAAATCTTCAAATTCCTACATACCATATTTTTGGAGTATAAGACGCACCTTTTCCCCCCAAAAAGAGGGTGAAAATCTGGGGGCATCTTATACTCCGAATGTAGCCCCAGCCAGCTTCTCAAATGGAGGTTTCATAGGCTGAAAAAAGCATCAGAAACGAAGCTTCAGAAAAGAAGCCCCCAAACAGAGCTTCAGAGGCTTTTTTTCTGAAGCTGTTTTGGAGGCTTTCAGAGGCAGGGAAAAAAGTTTTTTTCTGAAACAGAGTTTCAGAAGTTTCAGAGGCAGGAAAAATAAGCAAAAAAAAGCAAGGCACAGAGCTCACAACAAAGGAATCTGTTGCTAAAATTCACCTCTAGAAAAAACAGCTGATTGGGGGTATTCTGGGAGGCCGATCCACCTGCCAATCAGCTTTTTTCTTATTTTCCTCCCCAAAAACTAAGGTGCATCTTATACTCCGAAAAATATGGTAATAATAATATGTAAATAAAGTTAATGATACTCCTATGTAAATTACACAAAGGACATTTGTTGTTCTTCCCATCTCAAAATGAAGATGTATCCTTTTCACCATATATCTTATTTGCAAGTAGTGTTGGAGAGATTTTCCTTAGAATCAAGTTAATCAATCCAATCAAACTTAATATTTTCACTGCATAGATTTAGCACATTATGCAGGGATTTTTTTTTCTTACTTTAATTTAGAATCTAGAGAAGGAGTGAATTAAAACAAATTACTGACAAGCCCAATAAAATATGAAAACACTGGGAGATGCAGAATGTACATTCACATGATTAGGATAATAGGTATATAGGTACAGTAGAACTAAAATAAAGAACTGGAGAAACAATTGTTGTCCCCAGGCAGGGAGTGAAAGCTGCACATGCTGCATCAAAAAAATTATTTTTTGGCTTGCTGGCTGCTGAGAAGAAGACAAGACCCATCCTTTCCTTGAGGGCTCACACGAGGCAAAGGAATGGACCACATTAAGCACATGGCCATGGTACAAGGGTGAACTCCAGCTGTCACTGATGTAGCACGAAGATTTCTTGGAAATGGGATGACAGCTTCTAGGACTGAAAGGAAAGGTCAAAGAGGAGAATGACAGCCCCAGGGGTGGAAGTATAGTTGCTGGGACTGCAGCAATGCACTCACGGATGGAATGATGTGTCTTTTATGTTATTTCAAACAGCACACAACAATCACTGTAGAAGGATTTCTAAAAACTCTTCTCAAGATTCACTCAATCAGAGAAGAAGCAAGTCAAGATGAATACAGAGTCAGAAATGTGTTGTGGCCCCGCCCTCTGAGCCTGTCCCATCGGAGGAAGAAAGCTCCGAGCATGAGGAAGAGGAGTCAGCCAGGCCTCCCTCTCCAGGCCCCTCCCCTCTGGCATTGTCTCAAGTGCCGGCCGAGGGAGAGGAGACAGCTGATTCGAGTCAAAGTGATAATGACACATCATTCCTGGATGCACGCCTCCGAAGGCGTGATAAACGTTTGCAGCAGCTTGGGAGGCGTGCTAGGGATTAGAACTGAGTCACTGGACCACACCCCAGAGACCACACCCCAGAGACTATATAATAGAGAGTGGTGGTCAAGGATCTTTTGTGATGAACAAAGCAAAACCTTGGACAGTCACTAAAGCCTCGTCCGGAACTGCTGGGAGGAATATTATTTCTGTTTGGACTTTCTTGAACGTTCGTATCTTATCTGTCTGTTTGTGAAAATAAAGTAACTTGGCAGACGGTGTGTCTATTGCTGCCAAGTCGGAGATAAGAACTGGGTGCGTTCCAAAGTGTTTCCTTAACCCTCGACTGGCTGTGTGTGTGTGTGTGGGGACGGGGACAGATCAAAATGTCTGTGCTGAAGTTCCATTCACCTACAAGTGCCAGAGGAAAAAAATCATCGAAATGTCCGATACAGTACAATAGAATATGAGAGGAGGTGGCTATGTGGAAATACCACAAAAGATGCTTTTTCTACCTCCCTTTTTTTTGCTCTTTAGAAATAAAATGGCAGGTAGGAGTCAGAACAGACAAGGAAGCATGAGATCTGAAAGACTTAGATGGAGGCAGGTGTACAGCTGAGAGCCAGTTTGGTGTAGTGGTTAAATGGTTCAGCATCAGGCTAAAACTGGGAGACCGTGAGTTCTAATCCCGCCTTAAGCCCAAAGACAGCTGGATGACTTTCAGCCAGTTACTTTCTCTCAGCCCTAAGAAGGAGGCAATGGCAAACCACTTCTGAAAAATGTTCTGAGAAACTATAGGAATTTGTTCAGGCAGTCTCCAAATGGGACACGGCTGAAAGGAGGAAAAACAAAATATATTCAGCTGTATCAACATTGGACAGAATTAACATAGCATAGCAAATGGATAAAGGCTGGATAAAGGATAAATGCATGTAAGAAAGTACAATCAAGATGGTAAAAAAATAATACTCGATCCTTTCCAATGTATTTGGCTTTATACAGTTCTTTTGGAATCCAGGGGTTTTTAGAGAACTATTTGATTCTGTGGCATCCATCAACTTAGCAATGGAATTTAACTTGAAGAATGCCTACAGGTTACAGGTCTCTCAATAATAATTCAGAATTAACTGTTTACTTACAAGTTGACCCTTTCCCACTTCTTTTTTTTTTTTTTTTGTCTTTGTCCTATATAACAGGCTATTTGGACCCCTTTCATGCAGGAGGACTGGTTTCGAAACAGTTTTTCCTGGTTTTTGCAGACAACCAAGTTTGTTATCATGGTGGGCATTTTACTGACTGTGTGAGAATGGGCGTTGGTCTTACCTGATACGCCTTTTCTGTGATAGGTGGGCACGGCAGTCATGCCTGGGGAGTGACACTGCCTTGCTCCAATGAGACTGAGTCTGCTGTAAAGTTCTTAAGTCCCGCCTCTTCCTGTGTAGTCCAGTTTTGAGATGAGGTAGACCAGCAAACTGTCGTGTCTGGAACATTAGAACATACATGAGATTGCCACCCACCCCCATGCCCGGGAACGGCCCAACAGGGAGGGGCTGACTGCCAAGCCCACCTATCACAGAAAGGGTGTATCAGGAAAGACCAACACCCATTCTCATGACGGTGGGCAGAGCAGTCATGCCTGGGACATACCAAAGCCAATGTCTTATAGGGTGGGATCAGACTGGACCCGGGAAGCAGTCTCCAGATGTACTCCTTGCAACACTCTCCTTCCAAATGCCACATCAGCCAAGGCGTAGGTATCCAACCGGTAATGCCGGATGAACGGAGTAGGAGAGGACCAGGTGGCCGCCTTGCAAACTTCCTCTAGGGAGGCCCTGGTGGACCAGGCCGCTAATGTGGCCGCGCTCCTTGTGGAGTGTGCCGTAATATTCCGGGGAACCGGCAAGGCCTGCACTGAATACGCCGTAGCTATGGTAGCTCTGATTCACTGGCCAATGGCCGAAGAAGACAGCTTGGCGCCCATGGACGAAGGTGGAAGGCAATAAACAGAGCTTCCATGCGATGGAAAGAAGATGTGCAGGCAATGTAGATCTTAAGGGCTCTGCGAACGTCTAGAGTGTGCCATGTCCGTTCTAGTCGGTGCTGAGGAGAAGGGCAGAAATTGGGAAGAACAAGCTCCTGAGATCTGTGAAAGACAGAGTTAATCTTGGGAATAAATGCTGGATCCAGACGCAGGACCACCTTGTCTGCATGAAAAATACACAGATCTTGTCTGGCCGACAGGGCCACCAACTCTGAAATCCGGCAGGCTGAAGTTATGGCCACCAGGAAAAAGACCTTGAAAGACAGAAATTTGAGGTCCACCTCCCGAAGAGGTTCAAAGGGGTGCCTAGTGTGTGCTGACAATACCTTGGTAAGGTCCCAAGTAGGGAACCTGTGTGACTGGAGGCTTGAGGTTTGTAGCTCCATGTAAAAAACTGCAAATCAAAGGATCTTTAGACAGCGATACAGCTGATGAGTAAGACAGAATAGATGAAATCTCTGATACCTGGCGTCATAGAGTATTTGGAGAGAGACCTGAAGAGAAACCGTCTTGTAGTAAACCAAGGATCTGAACTACTGATGCTGACGTGGGAATGATACTGCGCTGCCTACACCATTTGGAGAGAGCAGTCCATGTGGCGTCGTAAATACGAGTCGTAGATCCGCGTCGAGAGGCCCGAATGGTTGTGATAACATCTGGCGGAACTTGAGCCTCCGTCAAGAGGAACCGCTCAATCTCCAGACGGCTAGCTGGAAGGACTGTGGATCTGGATGAATTAGCCCTCCTTGTAGCAGCATCACCTGACTGTCGGGAATCCTCCAGAGAGGGGCCACTGACAGGGACACTAGGTCCGCGAACCAAGGATGGCGAGGCCAATGGGGGGCCACCAATACCAGTTCTGCCCCCTCTCTGATGAGTTTCCGGACCACCTTGGCTACCAGAGGGAATGGAGGAAAGGCTAGAGAAGGATTCCTTTTGGCCACGGGCTGTGTAAGGCATCAATTGTTTCCGCCCCCTGAGCTGGGAAACGGGAAAAGAAACGGGGTAGTTGATGGTTGACTGCTGAGGCGAACAGATCCACCTGAGGATGGCCGAACCTCCTGGAAAGCTCCTGGAATAGATGAGGGTGTAGGCTCCACTCTGCCGGGTCGATTGGATTGCGGCTGAGCAAGTCCGCTTGAACATTGGACACCCCCAAAATGTGTTCTGCCCAGAGAGAAATTAGGTGGGACTCAGCCCAGAGCCTCAGCCGAAGAGACTCTTGGAGTAGAGCTCAGGAACGGGTCCCTCCCTGCCTGTTTATGTGTGCTTTGGCACACATTGCCAAATGTTGTCCGTGAGGACTAGGACATCTCTGCCCTGGACCTGGGCCAGGAATCCCTGAAGTGTGAGGAAAATCGCCCTGAGTTCTAGGAGATTTATGTTGAGGTCGCATTCCGGAGGGGTCCACCTGCCTTGAATCATGTGTGTCTCCAGATGAGCTCCCCAACCTACTAGGCTGGCATCCGTCATTATGACTAACCATTGCAGTTCCAGGAATGAGCAGCCCTTGGAAACATTCTTTGGTGTCCACCATTTGAGAGACTCGACGGCGTTGGTGGTCAGATGTAGGAGGGAGGTTGAGGGACTGTTGAGGTTCCGCTGGTAGGGTAGAAGAAACCACTGCAACTCCCTGCTGTGAAGACGAGACCAGGGTACAATACCATAACAGGATACCATCTTGCCTAGCAGGCTAGATAAGCTCAGTAGGGAAGCTGACCTGGATTGAACAAACCTACGGGCCATATCACAGAGACTATCTTGTCAATCCTGAGATAGGAAAACCTTAGCTGACACTGTATCGATTACAGACCCTAGGTGCTGAAGACGGGTAGAAGGAGTCAAATGACTCTTCTTCCAGTTAATGGAAAACCCATGAGTCCTTAATATCTCGAGAGATGTGGCCATGTCCCGACGAGCCTGAAGCTCAGATTAGGAACAGATTAGGAAAGGATGAGTATATCATCCAGATAAAAAAGAATCCTGACCGGAATGGAGGAAATGTGAGAAGGGCCGCCATAATTTTTGTAAACGCCCTAGGCGCTGAAGATAAACCAAATGGAAGAGCTTTGTACTGGTAATGTTTACCATTGTAACAGAACCTGAGGAATCTACGACGGGCAGGGAGAATAGGAATGTGTAAGTAAGCTTCCGTCAAATCAATAGAGGACATAAAATCTCCCTCTCTAATCGCTAAAAGAATAGTGTGGAGAGATTGCATCTTGAACCGGCGGTAAATTATGTACTGGTTCAAAGATTTTAAATCTAGAATAGCCCTCCAATCCCCCGAAGGTTTTTGCACTAGGAATAAACGGGAATAGAATCCCTGACCTCGTTGGAGAGAAGGGACGGGCTGGATGGCTTTTATCAGCAAAAGATGTTCAATGGCCACCGTAACACGAGCACGTTTGGCTCTATCCAAGGACAAAGGACAGCGCAGAAAACAATGGGGGGGTTGGAGCGGAACTCAAGAGCTAGGTCGAATCTAATAGTATCTTTAACCTAAGAATCTGAAACTGTGTTATCCCATATATCAGCGAAAAAGGATAACCTGCCCCCAATCCTAGAATCAGGAGGAGAATTAACAGGCTTGGCGAAAAGGCCAGCCTCTGGAGCCTATGAACGGTCTCCTGGAGGAGAACCTGTACCCCTGTCTGACCTGAGAGTCCTGTTGTTGAGATCCTCGTGGATGAAAAGACTGAGTGGAACATTGCTGGTAGAAACTGGAGTCGTGGGCCCGAAAGGATCCCGCACGAAAGGAAGTCTGTGGGCGGATCTCCGACCTCCTAGAAATAGATGGCAAGATTTTACGATGGTCTTTAGTCTCAACCAGGAGATGTTCTAGAGGAGCCCCAAACAACTTTTCACCCTGGAAAGGAGAAGAAGCTAGGCGCCATTTGGCTCTTTGATCTGCCTGCCAATTTTTGAGCCAGAGGAGATGCCGAGAAGTAACTGAAGAACCGATAGCCTTAGCAGAAAATTGAGCTGCATTGAGGGTGGCATCTGCAGAGAATTCCACCGCTGCCAAAATTTTGTTTAAGTCCTGGTGAGACCTATGATCAATGGCTGGAATTCTCTCCTGGAGTTGTTTCAGCCACAGGATGGTAGCGCGGTTGAAGAAAGAGGCCGCAGAAGAAGCTTGTACAGACCAGGAAGAAGCCTGATGTCCTTTAATGAGATTTTGCTCCGCTCTTTTGTCCTCCGGGCGCAAAACCTCTTCCACCGGGCCTGAAACTGGAAACAATGAAGACAAAGCTACTACAGGAGAATCCACAGAAGGAACCTGTCATATATTGGAAAAGTCAGCTGCCAAGTTATAGAAATGTTTGTCCAGTGCATTAGGAAGAGGACCTGTACTTGGGAAGTTCCATTGTCTCTGAACTATGTCTGAAAACAGTTTGGGAGCAGGAACAACGTCAGCTTGGCAGTGGGTTCCAGAAAAACAGATGTTGTTGGATCAGAGGACAAAGAAGAGGAACCAGAGCTGGAACTGGGGATACCCATATGTGTAGTAGTTTGAGCTTTGAATAACAAGGATCTAAACATCTGAGGTTTGAATAGGCCCACAAATGCCGGTTGGTCTGGTTCTAGGCCTTCATCCTCAGAAAGTTCTTGATCTGGAATGATCTCACCCTCAGACAGTGAGTCCTATCAGATTGAGGAGAGTCATGAGCCTCATGATGACTTACAGTACCTCTGGACTCTTGATGCCTATGAGAATGGCCCTGATGGCTCTACATCTCTGAAGCCTCAGAAGGAGCCCGCTGATAAAGACCTTCAGCAATACCCTGGCAGATGGCCATAGAAATGAGGGAGGCTAGAGCAGGAGAAATTTCTGGAACATCTTGGGCAGGAGAAGAATGATCACCCCCCCCCACCCCAATTTCAGAACCTGACTGAGCAGGAGCAGTCAGAGCAACATCTTGAGTTTCAGCTTGATTAATGCTGGACTCTGCTGTGGATGCTGGAAAAAACAGTGGAAGCATCTGCCAAATTTCTATCACCTTGCAATGATCTATCTGGAGATAGAGAAGATGTATGAGATGGCTGTGATCTAGTAGCTTGAACATCTGTGGGAGGAGCCATTACAGAGAGGAAGACTGGGATGGGCCTGGAGCTTTGTTCTTATCAGCTTGAGCCTTTTTAAAAGCCCTTTCCATGGCTCTGTGGCGTCTTTCCTCATCTTTAGAGGATTTAGATCCTTTAGAAGCAGATGATTGAGCTATTTTAGTAGAAGGGTGTGTGTGGGAAGAACAGCCCTCCCCTGGGTCAGGCCCATGCTGCTGCTTTCTTTTGGATGACTTGCAAGAAGCCTTAGAAGGAATAGCGTTGGCCATTTTGAATTTCCAATTTAAATTTCCAGAGATTCTTAAAGACACACATGCCTCCCACAGCACAAATTAGAGAAAACAGCCACCAAATAATAGATTACAGGAGCCAAGCTGACAGAAAAATCCCAAATACTTGCTGTTGTATGCCTTTTGAGAACGCTGAGATCGTTAGCCGTCCGGCTTGGTGCGACAAACATAGGCGCGGTAGGAACTTCGCGCCAATCAGCTGTAGAGCCGAAGCCCTTGAAAAAGCTCACAGCCCTTCAGAAATCCTTCAGAATTGCCAAAAAACGGCTCCACAGGGCTCCAAATAATTTTTCTGGGCTCAGAAATGCCACGGAGCAAGCTCGTGGGCGGAAGAAAATTTTTTTTTAAATGGTTCTGCCAGCCGGTAAATACTCTAAATATAACAGAGAAACTACAGACACGACTGTCCCAGAGAAGACCAGGTCGAAACACTGGACTACACAGGAAGAGGCGGGACTTAAGAACTTTACAGCAGACTTGGTCTCATTGGAGCAAGGCAGTGTCACTCCCCAGGCATGACCGCCGTGCCCACCGTCATGAGAACCCATTTTTGCAGAAAGTTAGATTAAAGGCAGTGCTTTCCCTATCACATAGCAGACAAGATAAACCTGTATTTGCAAGGATGTACCTGCATTCCAGAGCTTTCTTCTGGGAAGTGATCTGGACCAGGGGTCTCCAACCTTGGCAACTTTAAGACTTGTGGACTTCAACTTCAAGTTGAAGTCCACAAGACTTAAATTTGCCAGGGTTGGAGACCTCTGATCTGGACTCAACTTTGGAGCAATGCTAACATTGCTAAGAGACCTAATCAGCACTCCAGTGTCAACAGTAGAAGCAGAGTGGATATTCTTAGTTTTAAAAACAGTTTGATTTTTTTCTTGGAATGCCAAGTC
Organism: Pituophis catenifer annectens; assembly: GCF_029215685.1. Taxonomy (NCBI): domain Eukaryota; kingdom Metazoa; phylum Chordata; class Lepidosauria; order Squamata; family Colubridae; genus Pituophis; species Pituophis catenifer. Next base: position 244,390,655 of record NW_027256881.1, on the reverse strand, counting down.
AAAGTACAGGCTCAATGCCTTAGCAAAGCTATGTCCTGAAAAACAAATGAGGAGGGAAATTCCAGACTTAATCACAGAACATTTGAAGGGTTTGTCAGAGGGAAAGAATGTCAAGGAAATTTCCTATACAAAAGATAAAATGAGAAGAAACAAAAGAATTGAGGTGACTCTAAGAGGTATTGGAGGCTACAAACATTTCCTCCCAGCATACAGCCCTTCTGAACCAAGGTAAAATATTCTTACATTTATTTAGAAAATAATAATTTTAATATATATGGGTTAAATATTCTTCGTACCCTGCAAGGGAGGAAGATGGGACTAAAACCCAAGGCATTTGTCTACCCATATCTCCATCTTCTGCTCCACTAGCCCCAATTTGTTCTAAAATTTCTTCATAAATTCAGCTGTGGTTTTATAAAGAATATTTGCTTACCTATCCCTTGAGTATGTAAAACGCACACCCCATATTTCTAATGATCATTACACATGTTTACTTGAAGTATATGATTAAGACTATAAGCAGTTCTCAAGAAAGTCACTTGCTCCAAAAAAAGGTTGGAGGCAGTGGTGGAATTCAATTTTTTTTACTACCGGTTCTGTGGGCGTGGCTTGGTGGGCGTGGCAGGGAAGGATACTGCAAAATCTCCATTCTCTCCCCACTCCAGGAGAAGGATACTGCAAAATCCTCATTCCCTCCCCACTCCAGGGGAAGGATACTGCAAAATCCTCATTCCCTCCCCACTCCAGGGGAAGGATACTGCAAAATCCCCATTCCCATCCCACTCCAGGGGAAGGATACTGCAAAATCCCCATTCCCTCCCCACTCCTGGGGGAAGGATATTGCAAAATCTCCATTCCCACCCCACTCTGGGGCCAGCCAGAGGTGGTATTTGCCGGTTCTCCAACTACTCAAAATTTCCATTACCGGTTCTCCTTTGGAATAGCACCCCTGGTTGGAGGTGACTGAATAAGCCTCCACTTCATCCATCATAAACTTCATTCCCTTGTTTGAAAAATGTAGATTGTGAAAAGGCCAACCTTCAAGCACCTCTCTGAGGCATCCTTTATGGCATGCTCTGAGCTCCCGGACAGGGATGATATAGGAGAAGGCACCCGAGTTCTCAAACTCACCAAAAAGTATTTATGGAGGTCCTGGCTCCAATTCAGCCATCTCCCCCTTGGCAACTTCAGGCACATCAGATTGCAACTCAACCTTTCCCAACTTGGCACCTTCCAAAGTAGTGGGGAATTCCAGCATTTAGAGCCCCAACACATCTGGAAGGTGCCAGATTGGGAGAAGTTACTCTACAGTTGGCATGAATGAAACTGTTTAAAAATATTGCAAACAGACAATATTTGCAAATAGATAAATTTACAAATAAATCGTCAGGCACTTCATTATAGGCTTTTTCCAGTTCTGGGAGGAGAAATCTCCTCTGAGAATTAGTCTCCTACTTGTTTCATTTGGAGCTTAAAATCTAAAGCCAATATATTTGTCTAACTAAAAGTCCATCATTTGTTATTTATCTAATTACAGAATCTTATTCTTCATTTGAAATTAAAGAGTGCCAGAAAGCTAAAGTACTTTCCATTATCATTTCTGTGTCAATCCTCCATTTCCACTACAATTTCTCTAATCTTTCAACCTACTGTAATTACCCATTAATCTTCAGCTTCGTTTATTTGATAGTGTTATATCCATTTTCTAGGTTTAACATTACTTAGCCATTGTTGCAGATCTGCAGAACCTTTACTATAGAAGGAAGTTGGAAAAGGACAAAGTGGAAAACTTGGAATGAAGCAAAATACAGGTAGTCCTCGACTTATAACCACTTGTTTAGTGACCATTCAAAGTTACAATGGCACTGAAAAAAGTGACTTATGACTGTTTTTCACGCTTACGACAACTGCAGCATCCCCATGGTCCCTGATCAAAATTCGCCCGCTTGGCAATTGGCGTGTATTTGTGATAGTTGCAGTATCCCAGTCATGTGATCACATTCTGCGACCTCTTGACAAACAAAGTCAATGGGAAGTCAGATTCACTTAAAAACCATACTATTAACTTAACAACTGCAGTGATTCACTTAACAACTGCAGACAAGAAAAATGATAAAATGGGGCAAAATTCATTGAACAACTATCTCAATTAGCAACAGAAATGTTGGACTCAGTTGTGGTTGTAAGTCGAGGACTACCTGTACTTAAGGATAGAGCAGTTTTCCCCCACCAAAATTCCACATTTGGCCAACGGTTGGTTAGCTGGATGATAGCTTGGTAGGAACAGCTCCCTGTCATTTACAGTAATCCACGTGGGAATGCATAAACAATGCTTAGCAAAGCAAATTTTGGGGCTCAATTGTCATCGTAAGTCGAGGACTACCATAAATGCATCTCAGCTCTTCTAAAACTTTTTATAGTTATCTCATCTCTGTTGGTTAAGCTAATTTGAATTATTTTATTCTCTGAACTGCTATAATAAATCCCCTTGAAGTTACTGAATATTTCTTCCTTGCAAAAAATACTAGTAACAAGATCAAGTAATTAATCCAATGAGGGCCAACTGTTCGCCTTCACAGCCATCTTGATATATTTCAGCACCCTCTATGGCCCCTCATAAATGCTGACCTATTGAGAAATCTTTAATATGTACCACGTTACTAAATTCTTTTGGCAATCTTATCATTCAAAACGAAAAAGCCTAAAAGCAACTGCGTTGCAGTCTTAATAAAGCATGGATGGTATATTATTTATTCAATTGTACCTTACAGTAAACAAGAACAATGCTACATTAAAAAAAAAAAAAAAAGCAAATGGAGAACTTTCAAAAAAAGGATTTTTAGGATTAATACAAATCTTGTAATGGTAAAAGAACACACCTGAAATGTATTTCTGTTAGTTAACCATTAATAATTTTTCTTGCTCTATATTGGCCAGTTCTACTATAAGACACAAGTCTTGCTCTCTACTACTTTGATTATGTCTGCACAGTGTCTTAATACTGCTTAGTATCTGAATTACTGTTTATTTCCACTAATTTCCTGTTTATCTCTCGTCTATGAAGATTCTCAGTCATCCAGACCATAGGGACAACTTTTCAAGAGGCAACTGGACTTTCTGTTTTTTCGTTGAAACCATTTCACTTCTCATCACGGGTAAAATGTTCCCAGTTCGGACTGGATCGCCCGATCCGGTAGCAATGGAGGCGGGTGGTTCGGAGAACCGGTAGCAAAAATCCCTGGGGCCTCCCCATTGCCCAGCTGAGCTGCGCCATCATCAGAGGCTTTATTTATTTTTAAAAGCATTTTTTCTACAACCTCTTTGGCTGAAAAAATGCTTTTAAAAGTAAAAAAAAAAAAAAGCCTCTGATGATCGCACAACTCAGCTGGGATCGTCAGAGGCTTTTTTTAAAAAATGAAAGCCTCTGCAGATCAGACAAGTCAGCTGGGATCGTCAGAGGCTTTTAAAAAAAAAGAAAGCCTCTGCAGATCAGACAAGTCAGCTGGGATCGTCAGAGGCTTTAAAAGCATTTTTTTTTTACAACCTCTTCGGCCAAAGAGGTTGTAGAAAAAATGGTTTTAAAAGTAAAAAAAAAAAAAGTTGGCCATGCCCACTCAGTCATATTATCCCCCCACCAAGCCACGCCCACAGAACCTTAAGTAACAAATTTTACATTCCACCACTGCTTTTGCTATTTATCAATAGCAGATATCTGCCTGATTAAGAATAAAATGCATCCAAATTTAGGAGCCGATGGATACATTCTGGATGGAAAAAGCACAATGGCCTCCTCTGACACAGTTTCTCTAGGTCAGCTCTAATTCTTCTGAAATATTCTTCCCTGCAACCTTATTCTCACAACTTGGAAATATGAAGCACCAGATGTTCAAACCAAATCTCATATAATTGATGCTCACTGGCAAATAACATTGATCTGACTGCTGCAGCTTAATTCTTCTATTTGGCAGGCAGCTCTGGCAGTAAATGTATGTTCTGATGCCAACAATAGGTTTGGTTTAAGTTTCACAAGAATAACTAGAGTGAATAGAATTTCAGAAAATCATTTACAGAACTCGGCATCAGGAATATTAAACACTTAAGTAAAGCACAATGTTCACACACTGTAGAACTGGGTGAGGTATCACTGCATGGGAGCAGTGTACCTTTATAATTTTAAGGGCTATAAATGTGTAATATTGTGATTATTATGCATTAGTATTTCAGTCTTCCTCTTCTGCATTAGGAGTAAAAAAATTAATTCAAATCAAATTCATTCTTCTCCACCCAGAAGGATAGTGAAGAGGCAGAGGTGTACAAGGATAATAGAAGCAATCCAGGTCTAGGTGAAATTGAAGAAGATTGGATGTATTTTTGCTGTAGCTGGAAGCGAAACGCGGTGGGATTGGAAAACAGTCCAATAGTTAGTTATCCAGATTCTGAGATGATCGTGTAAAGAGGAGAATTACAATTTGCAACGATGGTCAGCAGAATTCAGGAGTTTATAATCATGAAGTAAATATAATGGGCCATCGTTCTTTTTAACAAAAATAGTAAGAGTGAGAATAGAAGATTGCAGTGTGTCATCAAATCCCTTTAGGCTGGGCAATTCAGTTCCTGACATGGGGTATCAGCATTCTGCAGGAATCTGAGCCACAGGAATAAGTGTTATATTATAAGTCACATGAAAGTTAGCATGGTAAACAGGTGGCAGGGTAAGGTGGCTTTGTAGATGCTGAGTTCTGTATGCTTGGGATTCAAATGTAATGCTGGCTCAGCCTCAGTGAATATGTGGGTATGACTTTGGGAGGCAGGAGGGAGAGTCACACCGTGGACAACTGATATGTAAAAGGGATCTCTGCACAAGGGAGGGCCTGGGAAACATTTCGTAAGAAGCCTTCCCTAGTTTTCAGTAGAGAAAAAGATAAGGAGGAGAGAAATTATTTCAGTCTTGCAATTGTAGGTTAATGTTAACAGCAATAGAATAACACTTTAGACTTACATGCCACTCCATTGTGCTTTACAGCATTCTCCAAGTGGTTTACAAATGACAGCATATTGCCCCCAACAATCTGGATCCTCATTTTACCAACCTCAGAAAGATGGAAGGTGGTGTCATCTTGAGCCCCATCAGGATCGAACTTCTGGCTGTGGGCATAGTTAGCTGCAATACTGCAATAATGTGACTTTACAATAAATATAGACCTAATACTCCTGGCTGGGCTTCTTGTTTGGACTACCTTACAGGGCTAACAGATAAGCCCTGAGCGCTCCCACTCTCACACAGTGTTTGGCAGGTTAAGTAACCTAGAATAGAATAGAATAGAATAGAATAGAATAGAATAGAATAGAATAGAATAGAATAGAATAGAATAGAATAGAATAGAATAGAATAACAGAGTTGGAAGGGACCTTGGAGGTCTAATCTAATTCCTGCTTAGGCAGGAAACCCTACACCAGACAAATGGTTATCCAACATCTTCTTAAAAATTTCCAGTGTTGGAGCATTCACAACTTCTGGATGCAAGTTGTTCCACTGATTAATTGTTCTGTCAGGAAATTTCTCCTTAGTTCTAAGTTGCTTCTCTCCTTGATTAGTTTCCACCCATTGCTTCTTTTCTACCCTCAGGTTCTACCCTTTGGAGAAGTTTGACTCCCTCTTCTTTGTGGCAACCCTTGAGATATTGGAACACTGCTATCATGTCTCCCCTAGTCCTTCTTTTCATTAAACTAGACATACCCAACCATTCTTCATATGTTTTAGCCTCCAGTCCCCTAATCATCTTTGTTGCTCTTCTCTTCACTCTTTCTAGAATCTCAACATCTTTTTTACATCGTGGCAACCAAAACTGAATGCAGTATTCCAAGTGTGGCTTTACCAAGGCATTATAAAGTGGTATTAACACTTCATGTGATCTTGATTCTATCCCTCTGTTTATGCAGCCTAGAACTGTGTTGGCTTTTTTGGCAGCTGCTGCACACTGCTGGCTCATATTTAAATGGTTGTCCACTAGGACTCCAAGATCCCTCTCACAGTTACTACTATTGAGCAAGACACAAATATGTTTGTGTCTGATTGGAGATTCTAGTAGCAGATTATTGGAACAAAAGATAATAGTAGTATCTTCTCCTCCTGCACAATATCTCTTTTTCCATTGATTTCAAAACAGAGTTGAATTAATGTAACATAATTAATTAATGTAATGTAATGTAATGTAATTAATATCTCATCTTAGAGATATTTAAATTGGTCAATTAAATCAGTATGGGATTTAGCCATGATTTAATGCTGGAGCTTACAGTGTGTGTTTTTCCTCCTACAGCCTACAGTGTATGTTTTACTCAAGAAAGTTTTCTTGAGTAAACTTTCAAGAAAATTAGTGCATTTCAATGATCGATCAGACCAACAGTGGCAACAGTTCAGACTGGACATCTGTAAGCATCCTCTGAAATATCCAGACAAGATACGCTACTGACATGAGCGTATCACAAAGAGTGGGGAAAATGTATTGGCCAAATCATGGTAAAGTTGATTATAGGAAGACTTCAAACGCAATTCAGTGGGAGACTGAAACGAAAACCCTAAGGTAACTCTAAAGACTTAAGCACTGTATGAAGTGGAATGTTCTTACACAAAAGGACTTCTTAAAGCGTTCAAAGAAACACACAAAGCTTATGGTCTTTATTATCTATATATTCATGTTCAAAATATAAAAAATAAGATGAGCTTGTCCTCTTAGTACAGAAAGTCAAAATGGTTTAACAGCTATAACAGAAATCTACCAGGATTAGTATTATAGCTGGAAAATCAAAGAACGCAACTTGTTCAAAAGTAACGAAAGCAATAGAAAGCGAGGGGGAATTACACTGTTTAGAATATCCAATCCTGCTCAGAAATCCAAATGAATGAACTTGGCCATGCTACAGAAAGCATCTGAATTAAACAAAGTGGAAGAGCGAAGGAAAACGAGACCATGGTCATTGTCTACTGTAGTATCGTCCTGCCAATCAAGAAGAAGTGGATGTTGCCTTCCAAAGGCCAATGGCAGATCTTTCAAAAAGGTGTTGAAGTCATAATGATAGCAGACTTTTATTATACCAGCATCTGTCGGGAGACAAACTCTGCCAGGTATGATTGCTTCAGAAAGTTCCTGACTTGTTTTGCTGACAGCTTTCTGCTTCAGAGGGTAGTGGAAGGTATAAAAGATTCAGCTATAATTGACTTGATACAAATCACCTGGGAATATTTAATTGAGGAAGCAGCAGGAACTGGGGAAGGGGAGGATCCTGTAATTCAGGACTTCTGATGTTAAGAAAAACAATATCCAAACAATCAGTCATGCACCATGCTGAATGTTTAAAAAAAAAAAGATGTTAATAAACAGAGAGAAACTGTAAACAGGATCCACTGGCAGAGGAAGTTAAAGGGAAAAGAAGCCTGAGTTTAATTGAGTGCTACGTAAAAAGGAAATATCAAAAGCTCAATTGGAAATGAGAAAAAAAGGAAGGCAGAAAAAGAAGCTAAGTGATTATACAAAAAACTTAATGAAAATTTGAAAAGCAAAAAAAAAAGCAAGAATACAAAAAGAAGAGTTAAAACCACTCAAAAACTACATCACAAAAATACTCAGGAAATTAGAAAGAGCTTTAGAGCTTTTCCCATCTTAGCTAAAGTCAGTATTTGTGACTCCATAATTTTTTAAATTTATCATAAATATTATCAAAGCTGTCATATTTAGTAGCACATATACTGAAAAATTTAGAAAAACCAAGAGGAGATTAATAGTTTTTCATTGACCTGTAAAGATAATGTCCGTCTGCAGGCTGACTTCATAAATTCAAAGCTCATGATAAACATCTCTGTCCAAACTATAAAACTAAAGGATTTAAGCATCATGCCCAACTTCTTTTAATACTACTACTATCCACTCAAAGGGACACTGTGTATTACAAATGCAAAAAAGGAACCTTTAACATTAATGGTTACCACAGGAGTCAGCCCTGTCATATGGAATAATCATCCACTGATATTTTTATCCTACCTGCTACATTAAAGTTTAATGCAAACCAAGCCTCAGAGATTAAACCAGGTCCAGTGACATAAGAGTCTGCCACAAACAGTAAGTTCACAGTCCTAATCATTCAGTGGGCCTAAATTACCCGGTTAATAAGATAAGACATAAAATAAAGACATCCCCTGATAATAAGACATCCCCTGACAATAAGCCCAATCAGGCTTTTGAGCGCATATGCTAAAATAAGCCCCCCCCCGAAAATAAGCCCACCCCAAAAATAAGCCCTCCCCAAAAATATTTAAATACATGCACAATCAGTCCCCGCCATTTCCTCTGGTTAGGTTTAGGGAGAGGTAGAAATCAGGTAAGATGGCAAGAGGAGCCCCATCTTGCTCCATGCGCCCCAAAATAAAATATCCCTGAAAATAAGGCCAAACATGGTAGGGGCAGGCGTTAAAGGAAAAGATCTGGTTGTGCAAAATTGTTTTTGCCAATTAACTGGACATGTTTAATTCAAAGGACAAGCCCAAGACACATAGCTATTTTATTGCAGTAAGTCCAAAAAGCGAATGGGCATATGTAAGAAGAGATAATATTTGAATGAGTTTTTAGAGAAATTCACATCAAAACACACCTGAAAGGATTTAGCCTCACCTGCACAAAAATTTAGCTGCTTTAGTACTTCTGAGAGCACAAAAAGTTGACCTTTTAACATGCATAATACAAGCTATTATGGAAACGTGAAAACTGCAATATGGAAAAATAGCTTTAAAGGCAACTTGGAAAAAACAATTGTTTTCAAAAATGTGTTTGTGTCATTTTATTTCATTGTCAGGTATGTTTCAAAAGTATTCTTTTTCAAGGGCTTCTACTCTTTCCCTTTTCCCAACAGCCTCCTTCCTTGAAATGATGTGTCCAAAATGCATTAGGAAATTGTAATAAACTTTTGTCAATGGACATTCAAAGACTATTCTTTTCCTTTTTTTTGCTGAATTGTGCTTCTCTACTTCATGTCTGATCTTACAAAAGCAGCTTTCGTGTATTTCAGTTTTTTTCAGTCTAAAATACAACTTCTTACTGGCTTTCATTTAAAAATGCATTTACCTAAAAACCGTGGGTGAAAATTACTGACCTTTTTCAGGATTTGTGCTGAATGAAGTTTAAGAAAGAGAAAGAATAGAGAGGATAAACAAAAAGTATAATAAAAAGACAGACTCATACGCAATTTTTCTCATCAAATGGTAGAATAGGAAGAGCTATCTCCTTTACCAAAAAATCCTCTGGGGAATTCTGGGAGTTGAAGTCCACTAGTCTTAAAGTTGCCAAGGTTGAACACCCCTGCTTTAAGGCAACCTTCTTCATCCTAGTTAGGGATGGGAACTGTACTCCCCTCTATCTGGCAAGTATCAATGCTCAAGAGCAGTCATGTTCTCATTTAGAAGGTGATTGTCCAACTGAATCCAAATTACAAAAAAGAGACTGGAATTCTCCACCTGCCACCTGATTTTTAACTCATGGATTAGAATGTCATGAGTCTTTAAAAAGTACTAACATGATTTAATTGTTCTACTTTTATTTGAAACAGCTGTGACAACCTTCACTTCCATGAAAGTAACATTTTTTTTTTTAAATTTGATTTATATGCCGCCCTTCTCCGGAGACTCAGGGCGGCTTACAATGCGTTAAGCAATAGCCTTCATACTTTTGTATATTTATACAAAGTCAGCTTATTGCCCCCACAAACTGGGTCCTCAATTTACCTACCTTAGAAAGGATGGAAGGCTGAGTCAACCTTGAGCCTTGGAGAGATTTGAACCAGCAGTAATTGCAGGCAGCTGTGTTAATAACAGGGTGCTTAGACCACTGTACTATCAAGGCTCTTTTCATAGAATGCAGGCAGAAAAATTGTTTTTAACTTTCTGAAGGAAGAAAAATTGTTTTAAACCCGAATTGTATAACTCAGTTTGATGATGCAATACTCTGTTTTGTAAACCACACTACGGCAACAAAACCTGTTAGGGACAAGTCATGTTTAAAAAAATCAAACACAAATGAAAGAGATGCAGTTGTTTCAAGCCTTCCAAAACTTACAGCATAACTTAACTTCTTAGTGGACCTGTAACAGGGTTTTTTTTTGTACCCAAGAAGCCTAGCTTTATTTCAGATGTCATTAAAACAGAATGCTCAACTGGGTAATTACCCATCCACTATCTTCATCTGAAAAGTTGACCTTTAAGAATGCCAATTGCACAATATTTCAAACCACTGTACATGGATCATGAACAAAACTCTGAACACAAAAACATTATTCTCTGATACCTTCTATTACTTTGTGCATGTAAGATTTAGGAGCTGTGGAAATGCATCAAACATAGCTGATTATAATAGTAAATTATAATGTTTTGTTTGCTTAGGATATTATTAGCTAGTCTTGCATTTCAGTGTCTTATGGGAGTCCAAGAGCACTTTTTTAAAGACATAGTAAAAGCAAAAACAGCAGAAAGTCAGGCAATCTATAAAAAGTTGAAATATATATATGCGTTCATACCAATATAAAGGTCTTTATCTGGTGCCAGAAATACAGACGCTGCTCTGGGAAAATGTTTTAAGAATCAGCAAATCAAAGTTGATCTGCTGCTATTACACTTTCTCTACTTGTGTCTGAGGATTTTATGAAATTGTCCTGTCTTCATCTTACTTTGGGCCATGATTAGTAAAGCCATTTTTAGCTTAGGAAAAAAGAAACTAGAAGCAATTTAGAAGTGGGGACAATCTGCTGAGCTCCCCATCCATGACACGTTCAAATTATTTTGGGATGATGCTGTTCTGGAGTAGCTGACTGCTTTGTATCTATAGCTCTCCATGGCACGGAACAGCTGATCAAGGAGGTGAGAGATCTGCAAAATAGAGAGCATTTGTGTGCTTCAACACAAAAACAGATACTCAACAGGTGCCACATGGGGTGTGGGGAGGGCTGCCCTGCAAATAATAGTTTAGTAGCATTGCCTCATCCCGTCCTAGTAACTGCCAGGCATCTTGCTTTGAGTGTTGGGCAGCTGAACCAAGGGGTAGCGGAGATAGCCTAGGAAAGCAGGAAAAGCTGCTTTGTTGCGCAGAATCTGGCTCAGGCTTCCAATCAGTTGTCTTGTTAGCAAATTTTGAGATATGGCTGAACCAATGAGTCTAGCCATCTGTCAAAGCCATCTGCCAATCACAGCAGTCTCATGATTGGCAGGCAGTTTTCGACTGGCTGATGACCCCCAAGAAAAGAAAGGGTTAATAAGTTTGCAAGTACGAACCAATCGATTTGCATCCCCTGGCTTGAACACTCAAAACCAGGGCGCCATCCTTCCACAGTAAGCCAGAACTGAGGCTATAAAGGCAGGATAGGCATTGACAGTAGAGACAGCCAATTTTATCTTGATTTAGTACTCTGCCAGCTCAAGATGAAGACTATTTTAACTGTGCCATGGGGGGAAAATCTCGCAAATAAAATTTTAATATTAAGGGCAAATGATAATCCATTCCCAAACAGTTTTATGGCTTAACATTTAAGACTGGCATCTTAAATTGTGCTTAGAATTCAAGCATGCGTGCCCTCCATATAGCTTCCTCCAACATGAGCAGTCTGCAGACATGTGAACTTCAACTCCCAGAATTTCCCGAGACCATAACCCTTGAAGTACTGGGATCTTAAATCTATTTATCAGGTTGGGGAATATTGGTGTAGCTGCTATACTTTGAACTATCTGAAGCTCCCAAGTGGTCTTTAAAGGATGCTCCCTGTGCAACAATTCAACACAGATCATCCCCAGGTCCATATAATGACTGCCCAAGGAAAGATGAAGTTGGTATTCCTGTTTTATTTAATTACAGGTGTTGCCAATGATTACTGGAGACCCAAGCACAAGGTCAAGCCTAATAGCATCCCAAACTCCTTGCTTAGGTCAGTCAGGAGGACATCTTCCCCCCCCCCCCCATGAATTGTTTATCTTCCTACTGGTCTCATTCCACATCAAATGGGTTCCCTGTCTTTGTACTCCTTGCCATGGTGTCAGATGATCCATAATGTCACCTAGTCTTGCAGGTATTTGCTGCAGTACAAATGAGGCCACATGCCAGATCACTCCTTCTTGTGACGTGCTCCACTCATCTCTTTTCACAGCTTGGAAGCAAGCCATCAGTCTCAAGAAATCTGTGTTGTAGGAGACCAGATGGGAAACAGGCAATTAGCAATGTGGAAGCAGGGGAATGAGAAACTCTGAATGGGGATATTTTTGCACCAGGATGGCTCCTCTCTAGTTAATTCCAACCTCTTAAGTGGAACTACGGTTTCTCCCTCATTAGGCACCAACTCTCTGTGACCCCTTCATTTAGTACCTAAACTTTGTTGCAAAATGAGAAGACAACTATAAGACAACTATAAGACAACTATAAACTATAAGACTGCAGCGTAATGGTTTTGGTTCAGACTAGAATGATGAAATCCAGGTTCAGGTCCATCCTCAACCATTCAAAAGTGTAGGTGACTTTGAGCTAGTTACTCCCCCCTCAGCCCAGCCAATTACCCTCCATTACAGAACCAGTATGACTGGGATAACATGGAGGTCCCCATTTAACCTATCTTGACCTTCTGAAGGAAAGATGGCATATAAAACTAGCACAAATCAGATGTAGTATTATCTAGTATAAATCAGCTAGTTCAACAGAAAGAAAAAAAACACAAATATTCCACCACAGATTTTTTTTCACCCAAGACAGCTGTAGAATGCCCTATTCCATTGTCTGGTTTTTCCTTTTGTGCAGGGAGAGCTTCTGAGTGGATTTGGGGGCAGGGGATGACTCTCTTCATAGATAAGACTACAAAATGGCCAATTCTCTCTCTCTATCATATTTTTGGAAATCTTGGTTCCAACAACTGACACTACCTACTCGCACAGTGTATAGGAATACTTGTACCCATAAGTCCAATAACATGGATGCCCCACCTTTGTCTCGCTAGCTAGACCCACTGGAAAATCAAAGTTCTCCATGCCAGTCACCCTTCTGAAAAAGCCAGAAGCGGCTTCCTTTTTCACTGCGTTCCTCCTGTCTAAATGAAGGGGGAAGCAATTATCGCAACTTGAAGAAAGGAGCAAGTTAGAATATAGCAGTTTGGTGAAAGTCCTGTGGGTGAAAACAAGAATGGGCTATATGTGGGTGTTGTTGCATCTAGAGGTTCATCACTAAATACGAAAAGAGCTTTATTCTGCTTTTGGCAAAAAGCAACCTTACTTGACAGGCTAAGGAAATGGAATAATAATGAACAAGATACAACCAACTTGACATCGCCTTTCTCTACTGTATATATGTAAAGGAAAGCTCTTGTTTAAGTTCCTTTAAAACACTAACATTTTTAAAGCTTTATTGAAGTTCTCACACCTCCATCCCACAAACTATAAATTAAGTGTCAACATGCAGATTAATGGAAACAATAAGCTCTATTATACAATAAATATATGTGTATACGCACATGCACACAGACACTCATAAGCAGACCCAGAGTAATTTACCAATTTCCAAAGAACACAGAAGCCACCTGTGACCAAACTTTCACCAGCAAGGCTACTGAATAGAGGAGATCAAAACAAAGCACAATGTTTATAAATCTTAAAAAGGTCAAAATTAAGAGGGAGAGATAAGAGATAAAGAAAATAAATGTCACACTGTCTGCATAAGTCCAGATAGACTCATATGATAGGAAGAATAAAATCAAAAGTATTAAGAATTGCATTTTAGGAAAGGTTAAGAATTGTAGGATAAGATGGGAAATGAAAGAAGTTGTTTTGGGAAAAGATTTGTTGGCGTTTAAAAAAAAAACCCGTTTCAAGAATAGGTAAAATGATATGTAATAAAATGATGGGGGAGGGGAGTATTACTCCAGTTGCTGCTCTTTGGAAGAGCGAGAACAAATGGAGAGAAGATCTAATGAACATATGGTATATTGCTTCATTCTTCCCTCAAAGGACTGTGCCCATGCTATATAATTGAGATTGGAACCTCTATTAACTTACCAAACACCCCTTTCTTATAGGAATACCTTGCTGCATGGTCATTCCACACTTCCAACAAATTGCTCTTCACTGCCTGTAAACCAGGGGTGAAATGCAGCAGGTTCTGACAGGTTCTGGAGAACCGGTAGCAGAAATTTTGAGCAGTTTGGAAAACTGGTAGTGGAAATTTTGAGTAGTTCAGAGAACCGGCAAATACCACCTCTGGCCAGCCGCAGAGTGGGGTGGGAATGGAGAGTTTGCAGTATACTTCCCCTGCCACGCCCACCAAGCCACACCATGCCCACCCAAGCCACGCCCACAGAACCGGTAGTTTAAAAAATTGGATTTCACCACTGCTGTAAACCCCGCCCTAAGATTTAGGAAGACCCAGCATGGTAACTAGATTTGGACAACAAAGAATTGATATACCATGTGAACACCATAAGCCTCGGAGAAGGTACGGTTTTGGCTCCAGAAAGGCTGATCTAGAAAAAAGCAAAGCAAGGTCAGATCTGTTAGTCACTGAATGGGAGACCATCAGAGAAAACCCAAAATGAATCATTCTAGAAGACAGTTGCAAACTACTTCCACACTGTTGCCAAGAAAACCAGAAGAACATATCCATGAAGCCACTTGAAGGTGGCTTTCCCTTTTTAACCTCCTCAGCTGTTATGTGCTGTACTATACTGCGCTGTACTGTACTGTAATCCCAAAAGAGAAAGCTGATCTTCCACCAGACTCTCTTTCTGGTGCCAATAGCAATAGCACTTTAGATTTATATACCACTTCAAAGTGCTTTACAGCCCTCTCTAAGCAATTTTACAGAGTCAGCATATTGTCCCAAACAATCTGGGTCCCCATTTTACCGACCTCGGAAGGATGGAAGGCTGAGTCAACCTTGAGTCTGGCGAGATTTGAACTGCCAAATTGCTGGTAACCTGCAGTAAGCAGAATTAGTTGAAGTACTGCGTTCTTACCACTGCGCCACCACGGCTCAATGCAGAGGCAATCTCACAGCTCACCTCTGGGGAACTCCATCTCTCTCTCCACTTTGCCCTTCATCCTTGTATAGGGGAAGGGAGTGAAAAAAGCAAATTAAGCTTCCTTAAGCTCTCTATAGAAATGTCACTGCTGCATTTTTTTTCTCTCTCCAAAAGTTAAAAAACGAATCAGCAAGAACTCAGTGTCTCAGTCACATTTACAGTAGCTGGAATTCAATGGATTTGTGACTGTGAATGGCAATAGAAGGAGATACGTGTTTCTCTAAGGCAGGATTTCCCAATCTTGGCAACTTTAAGATGTGTGGACTTCAACTCCCAGAACGCCCCAGCTGCACATCTTAAAGGGGATAGCAGATATTTAGGTCATCTATGTTATCAAAACACAGCAACAGAATTCAGTTCTTGGATTTGAATGAAGGTTTAATGCGCCACCCTCAATGGGATGCATACAAAGCCCAAAAGATTTACAGTCAAACCACAGAAAAGGAACAGAATACTATACGAACAGAACCACTTAGATTTAACAATGCTTATTTTAAAGGTCAACCAGCTGAACAAGCAGACATGCTTTGCAATGTTATCCACATTCTTACATGTTTTAGTAAATCTATAGCAGACAGACTATAGCAGACTCCAGATCAAAGCAGTTCTAAAGTCCTAAACAGCATCTGCTCCCTCTTTATACCAACTCCTGCTACTATACCTAGTATGAGAAGAGCCCATGATTATCACTTGTTCAAGAACCAAACTAAGACTTCAAACCTGCTACACTCCTACCATGAGGAGGGATCTTCTACACAGCTTCCATTAATGGATTGGCTGCCCTTTACTCCTGACTGTAACCTTTCATCACTCATATTGTCAACCCAAATTTAATGCAGGAATGGAACTTGATGAGCTGTTCCAGCAGATTGGAGACGATATCTGGCTCAATTCCCATTCTTCTGTGATGCTGAAAGAAACAAACAATCATACCGAAAATATGTCCAGTCTCACTGACGAGCAGGAGCACGACAAATCAAAGAAAATACTGGATGCATTCGAAATGCTGCTACTGCGGTGCACTGGACAAACTTGGAAGAGGAGGATCGGCATACAAAATGTTTCAGTTTCAAGCACAAGTTGTTTTTATTTTTAAACTGTTTTTAAACTAGCACCTAGTTTGAAAGCACTGGCATTCTTTGCCTTGGAAGGGGGGCAAAGATGCTACTGTCCGATCATAACTGGAATAAAATTATGATTTCTATATTGTTTTTACAGGTAGCTAATTCAGCCCTGGATAACATTTTAAAACCTGCCTTCAAAATGAATGACACATTTTCTTATCCAAACCACAGTGGTTGTCTTTTTATATTTCTGTGATACCTCCAGATCCCAAAATGTTATACATATCAATGGAAAGGACCCAAATGGTTTCTGTACATTATGGTACAATCTATAACAGATAGAAATTTCAATAAAGCTAGCAGCCCCTAAGAAACTGTGTTGGTAGCATTTCTAGAACTTGTGAGGAAAAACAACAATAGTAGTAATGTGACAGACCACCATATTGTAAAGGCCCCGTGTGTTTAAACCTTCAGAGCAACTACATACCAGTGGGGCTGGATTACAATCACCTTATTCATATTGGCTGGATAGACTTGTTTTCATATTCCCAATATAGCCTCCTAAAGATTGATTTAAAAGCATTACAGTTCTTGCCAATTCAATAATATCCTGTGGGTCAGCAAGTGAGGTGTAGTTGCCTTGCCTCATTGCCCCAATTTGTCCACAAGCACAAGAATTTTCACCTCATTTCTTTCATGGATTGGAACTGGAAGAGAGATATTAAGAAATGCTTGTCACTTATCTGATTTACTTCTTATGCAGGCCAAAAAAAAAGCTTCATAAGTGTTATTAATCAAACTGAAGGAGGCTTGAAAACAAAACACACATTAATAATTCTTGGAGGAAAAAAACTCACAACTGACAGTTGACTAGAACTGTGACACAGTTCGCTACCCACAAGTGAAATAAGCTTTTCAACAACTGGTAGGCATAGTTAGTGGACAGACCTGTTCATCTATTGATCTAGAATCTTCCATCAAACGTCAGCAAAAGGAACCTGTTCAATTTTTAAGGTGCTTGGTAATAAATCACAGGAAAGCTATTTCTTTGCTAAAACAAGTTTCTTACACCATTAGGGAGACTGAATGCAGATAGAGCTTGCAAAAGCATTTGAATATTTAAGCAATGAGTAAAAGGAAACCAAATATACAAAAGAACACTGTGAGGATGGGAATGTTTCTAAACTTTTTTTTGTACTTAACATCTTCCTCTACCCAAACACTATTTTTTTTTCTCTTCAGCCCTCGTATTGTTATTCCTCTTATTGAACTCTGGTTAACACCTTTTTGACACTTGTTATTTCTCAACTTAGTTCATGGACTTTCACTTTTATTTCCTCTCTTCTTTCTACCAGCCTCCTTTTCCCAAATCACTTCTCATGTTTCTTCCAATGTCTTTCTTCAAGGGTTTGGTCTGAAGGCGGTGCTCAGAAGACAGAAGGCCAGGATAATATTGCCCCTTCTTTTGTTGATACAAAGCCATCCCTATTCTCATCGTTCCTATCACCCATCTCCTCCCACTTACAACTGTATGACTTAAGATGACTTAAGATTTATATTGACTGTTAAGATTTATATTGACTGTTAATCAATATTTATACTGACTGTTTATATTGACTGTTTATATTGACTGTTTATATATTGACTGTTTATTGACTGTTTATTGACAATGTTTATATTGACTGTTTCCTAATATGATTTGATTGCTTATTTGTTCCCTATGACTATCAATAAGTGTTGTACCTTATGATTCTTGATGAATGTATCTTGTCTTTTTATGTACACTGAGAGCATACGCACCAAGACAAATTCCTTGTGTGTCCAATCACACTTGGCCAATAAAGAATTCTATTCTATTCTATTCTATTCTATTCTATTCTATTCTATTCTATTCTATTCTATTCTATTCTATTCTATTCTATTCTATCCCTTCTCTGTCTTCACCCTTCTGCGAACAGTCTCTGTGGAAACTTTCTACTGTGGAAAAGCAGGCCTCCTTTGTCTCAGTCCAGTTCCTCCTGGCTTCCTTTGGAGTCCTTGGTGTTTTCTGAGCTTGGTTGGCTGTTGGAAAGACATTTCATTACCCACCAAGGTGACATCATCAGTACTAGGTATGCACTAGGTAGCTGCACTGATTGTGTTCCTGGTCAGGTAATGAAAGGTCTGCAAATGAGCAAATGAACCAAGCTCAGAAAGCACCAAGCCCCACAATTCAATCCTGAGCTAGATATTCTCTTCTATTGATAGCTTCTCCTTTTTCTGTGTTAATAGGCTCTGCATAACAAATAGGAAAGTGACTTGACTACAGTCCTCCCCCTCCCAAGCAAATCTTCTTCTCTCCAAGGTTTTGGAGTCTTTCCATTTGCTGGATTTCTGGCTGCTGAAAGCTTTTCTACTGTTGTCTCACCTACGCACACCTACAGTTCCAAAAGCAATTTCCCCTTCCACAGCTCACCATTTTATCCTTTTTTCTCTTTAGACTGATTTTTTGAACTTAGAGATGCTTACTTTGAATGAACTTTGTGCCTTCCGTTTTCCATCTTCTTTTTCCTTTCCTTTCTTTTCTTTTCCTCACCAGCCGTCTCCAATTTGCCTTGTTGATGTTCTTGTGGCCCCGCAGTCCTTTTTCTAGCCAATGGAGCTAGTACTCAACTATCCCTATTTAGTGCTTCTCATCACTGCTTCCCTGCTATCCAGGAAGGTGCTTTTTTTCATGCTGTAGGAAATGCACTCTGTGGGTAGCACCAATGGATGACTTAATTAATGAAGGTGACCTTGGTGAGGGGAAGGCAAAGCTACCCTCTCTCAAAGAGATCATCAATTTGCATAAGATAGCATTTTACAGCATTGGGGGGGGGCATATCTTTCGTATCATCAAATTCCCAGTCAATAAAGCATTTTCATGTAGTTCACCTATGCATCATTCACTCTGCAACAAATACAGGTAGTCCTTGACTTATAACACTTCATTTAGCGACCATTCAAAGTTATAACAGCGCTGAAAAGAGCGACTTATAACAATTTTTCACATTTACAACCGTTGCAGCATTCCCCATGGTCACTTGATCAAAATTCAGAAGCTTGGCAACTGACTCACATTTTTGATGCTTGCAGTGTCCCGAGGTCATGTGATCAACTTCTGTGACCTTCCAACATTTAGCGAAGTCAATGGGGAAGCCAAATTCACTTAACAACTGCAGTGATTCACTTAACAATTGCGGCAAGAAAGGTCATAAAATTGGGTAAAACTCACTTAACAAATTTCTCACTTAGGAACAGAAATTTGGGGTTCAATTATAGTCATAAATTGAGGAGTAGCTGTATATAAATACTGTGGTTTCAGTGTCTGTTCAGGAAAGAAATGTTTATAAAGTAGCCAGATTTGTAATAGTCCTCAGCTTTGTATGTAGAAAGTATCATGTTAGAAGCTATCACCTGATGTCAAATCCCAAGGTAAAATTTCCAATAGGTGATTAATTTTCGACTCTGCTGGCTAGGAATTATGGGAACTGTAAATCCATCCATCCAGAGGTCACCAAGTCAGGAGAGGATGCCACAGTATTGGCAACAATGGTAAGAACAATGGAGATTGGCCAAATGCTGTTGGAAAAAGAGATCTAGTCATACATGAAAGGATATTCCAAAACTCAAGACATTATTTAAAGAAAGAGTGATTTTTCAAAGAATAGACTGGCTAACAATAGCAGGAAAACAGTATATTTTAGTTGTACCAAAATACGTATTTTTCAAAGCTATTCAGCAGAAAACAATATTCGTTATGGCAACAATTCCCATTTTTTTTACAAGCGTAAAAGTATTAGCTCTCTGTTTTAGGTTGCTTGCAATTTAGAATTCAATATAAAGGAGACAACAGAAAGTGAATGGAAATGGAGGCAGGGATAAACAAGTAAAAAATATCTATTTATTTTAGTTATACATCCTGGAGACTGAGGCACTGGGCCAAAGATTTCATAGATCTGAAGAAAAACAACATTTTTCACATTCAGGAGCTCTGGAAATACTGACTTTCCTTGTCGCCTTTTTTTTTTAACTTCTCTGCTCCTCAATGTTTAATTTTGATTGTTCCAGAGATGGATGTACATTGTGACAAAATTAAAACACTTTTTTCATCATGTTTATAAAAATGGTTGTTGTTGCAAATTTCCCAGAGTCAACAAATGGGACAACATATAAGTGTGATAGATGAAAGGAGGGTGGGAGGGAATAACACAGAGAATTTAAAGTATGAAAATTATTTTAATGGGACAACATATAAGTGTGATAGATGGAAGGAGGGAGGGAGGGAATAACACAGAGAAATGAATGCATGAAAATTATTTTAAAACATTTTGAAAAGAAATACATCTTAATAACAATACAGATGGTTTTCACAAGAAGGTTCAGTGGTGGGTTTAAGATAACATGGTTAGATCTGTTTGACTGTGCGGTCAAACTATATTATTAGTTTTCTCCCAGCTGGAACTCTCTTCAAATTTTAGAATTTATAGATTCCATCATAAATGTTTTGCTGGAAAAGATCACAGTACAGGCAGTCCTTGATTTATGGCCACAATTGAGCCCAAAATTTCTGTTGTTAAGAGAGACATGTGTTCAGTGTGTTTTGCCCCATTTTACAACATTTCTTGCCACAGTTGTTAAGTGAATCACTTGTACTTGATAAATTAGTAAACTAGTTGTTAAGTGAATCTGGCTTCCCCATTGACTTTGCTTATCAGAAGGTTGCAAAAGGTGATCCCGTGACCCTGGAACGCTGCAATGGTCATAAGTATGAACCAGTTGCCAAGCATCTGAATTTTGATCATGGGGATGCTGCAAAGGTCCTAACTGTGAAAAATTGTCATAAATTACTTTTTTCAGTGCCATTGTAACCAGTGGTGGGTTGCTCCCAGTTCAGCCCAGTTCAGCCGAGCTGGTAGTGGTGACGATGTGACGTCACCGAACCGGTTCTCTTTGACTGGGAGCTGGGGCCTCCCACCCGCCCCCGCTATATTCCTATCTTTATTTCTTGTTTTTTAGCCCAGCTGATAGGCGCAGCAGAGTGGATTGACCCACCTCAGCTGGGCAAAAACCTAACACGCTTGCGCAGAGTGCAAATTCGGCATGCGTGCGAACAAAGCGACCATGCGCGCGGTGATCACGTGCAAGGCACGTGCGTGAAGAGAACCGGTGGTAACACTGGTTGGAACCCACCACTGATTGTAACTTGGAACGGTCCCTAAATGAACTGTTGGAAGTCAAGGACTACCTATATAAGATGCTGCATCAGTGGGTTTTTCCATTATGGCTGTAATCTTAAATAAAATTTTAAAACTGGCTGGGGAGCAGGCTGATTATTTGTTTGCTTGTAATTCAAATTTAACGACCGGCCATCTAGTAACAACTCTGATTGACCTCTGACCTTTTCTATTCAAAATGCCAACAGACAGACCAGAATCTGCTCTGTGGAGAAAAGATCTGAATAGCTATGACTATCCAGAGGGAGGAAAGATTTAATACTGAGCAAAAGCAGCTAAAAAGAGTTGATGAATCTTAAATAAATACAAGGGGAAGAATTAAGTAATCCTTTCCATCTGTAGGATTGTTCCTAATAATATACAGGCCTAAATCAAATACACCAGTAATCTGAGCCAATACAAAGCAGCTTAATATGATCAAAATATTTTGCTGCACCATTCAAAGGTAAAGTCTCCTGAAAGTCTAACTCAAAGTCTCAATGGAGAAGGAAAACATAATATGGAAATAATTGCCATTTCATTCTCCCATGATGTTTTTTTTATCTTCACAATGTGAACCAATCATTTTTGGTGTGGTTTTTTTTTTGCAATTATCATCTGAGTACTAACTAGATCAAATTCTACTTGCTGTAGCTTTTCAAGATCAGTCAAGGCTGGCTTGATGTTGCCACCTTGCAAGGATCTTCACCATTAAAAATAATCCTTATTTAGCAACTACAATTGGTACAAGTGACTCCACAGTTAAGCAAAGTGGTCTTTGGGGGGGGGGAATCACATGATCATGACTGTGCTAATTTTGCTTCAGCTTTCCTTTATAGACTCAGAAGAATATGACTGAAAACATCTGGGTGAGTCCAAACACCGGGGAAGGTTTCTGGAATTCTGCTCCTGAGGAAGGCTGGTGAAAGGGCAAATCTCATAGACCTTCCCCCACTCCCTCCACTAGGCACTGGGATAATTAGCAGGAAGAGAATTTATGTTTGCATGTGTATTCATTGGAGAGAAAGGGATTACCAAAGAGTAATCAGACACACAATGGGGAATATACATCAAAAATAATCCACTAGCACTGGCTGGTTGCCAGGTGGACTTGTAGCTGTCAGCCACAAGCCGTTTAAGAGCCAAACAAAGGCCTTCAGGATGAAACTGACTAGGGCAGTGATGGTTAACCTTTTTGGTGCCGAATGCCCAAAGCGCACGTGCGCGTGCACAAATGCATGTGCGTGTACCAGAACCCTCAAATTCAATGCAAGCATCCCCATGCATGCGCCTCCCCCTGCACATTTGTGAATGTTCCCCGCGCATGTGCCCCGCCTTGTCCCACTGCACATGCATCCCACCCACCCACCCGCATCCTATTTTGGGCCTGGAAAGCCTCCTGCACCAACCTGCAACCCCCATGCATGCGACCCCTGCACATGTGTGCACAATCCTCCACATGTGCCCCCCCCTGTGCATGCGTGGCAGAGACCCAAACACCAGCTGGCCAGCGGGAGGCACGCACACATGCGAGGTACATTTGGGCTGGGGTGGCGGCTGGCGTGCCTGCAGAGAGAGCTCTGCGTGCCAACTGTGACATGTATGCCATAAGTTCACCATCACGGGACTAGGGTCTTGTCAGTTTCAGATAACAGCACAGAGTTGAGTTGTTAGCTTGCAGGTAACACTGTTGAGGGAAGTGCTTCACTACACCAGGGAATAAAGCAGCTCAGGAAGATACAGCTTGTTTCTCCACCATGAGAGAGGGGTGAAGGGGGAGAGAAATGACTCAGCCAGAGACAGGTTCTAAATGTGTGTATTGGTCACAAAAAGTCTTTTTCATCACTGTTGTAACTTCAAACTGTCTGAGGCAGTTGCTAAATGAGGACTATCTGTACCAACAATCCAAAATACAACTAGTAAGAATGCCATCTATTCTGTTCTACTTCTACACAGTGCAGCAAATGGTATTTGGAACAATCAGTCTAATGTATATATCAAATTTGATGATTGTTACAGCAAAGATATAATTATGCAAATGTGCTTATGTTGTAAGTAGTCTCATGGATTTCGGTCTTATCTTCTCCATCTGGGCTGTATGAACCATCATCACCCAGGCAATGGAAAAGCTTTTCATAGACATAAAACCACCACCTGTAAAATACAGCTGGCAGACTGAATGTTCCTGCATCATTTGGAAAATAATTAAATCTAAAAGTCGGCTGACTAACCAACACTCTACTCAGAATTAAGCAACTTGCTGATAACTGTTCATCTAAAGTAAAAGGAGCAAACCCAAATGGAACAGGGAGATTTTATAAAGGGATTTCACAACAAAACTGCAGAAAAGTTGTATTGCTAATTAAAGATGGGATAATTTTCACACTATGTTGTGTCTATCAACCTCTAGCTCAAGACAGGCCCATTCTACATATTATGCACATGTAGGCAAACAAAACCTATTCTTATAATCTCCTCATCTAACAATTATACTTAACTAAATAGGATGTTATTAAAGGTCTTTCTGCAACAGCTGCAGTAAATAGTTTGTAATTGCTTGTACAGAGAAAAAAGACTGCAAAGATTTGGACAACAAGGGACAAAATCTGACCTATGAGACTGTTATATAGATATGGAGATTTGATGATAATGGCCAGAACTACTTCAATAATACTAATCGGAATGCCTCGGTTTATTTCATCTACTGGAAAATAAGGTAACCTTTAATAATCTAGACTCTGGAATATTAGTATGACCAGCACAGAAGCTGACTAATCAGCTGGAATTAAAATTCCAGTTCCAAGTACTGATTCATTTTCCAGGAAGGAAAAAAAAAAAAGCAATGTTTGCAACTTCAATTAGGACTACCATCTGCCCATCATGTACATTTGATGGGACACTGCAATCGCTCTATTTTAGAACATCAAAGCCAAAATTTAAGAAGAAACCAAGGGTTTCTAAGAAGCTAGTGGCAAACTTGTCATCCTGCTGCCAGGAAAACTATATATGGAAATAAGGATGGAAATCTGCTTCAAGAACAGTGATTTGTATTTTGTTCCATAGATTTTTTACATAATCATTAGACAACAAAGCCCCGCCTTTAATTAAGATAACTCTATATTCACAGCTAAATCAGTTTGTTTAAGCTGAATAAGACGCAACTGGCTGTATTCATACAACACACTAAAAACAGACAAACCACATTCTACTTTACAGCAATGTGTGAACACATAGTGTCATACACAAGTTTTCAACTTCCTCAAAAAACATTCTTCTAGAGACCAAATGACTATATCTAACTTAAAAATAAATGTGAGCTTCCCATCTCTTGGGATTTTAGCCAAACACTAAAAACAGAAAAATAGAGTATAAGAACCAATTTCATTATAACATGCCAGTATTACTAAAAACTGATAGGCCTGGTTTATATTGCATTTATATCCAGTTTTATGGTCCATAATTTCATCAATTGCTAAATTAAATTTTAACAGATTATTAAGAGAGATAAATTCAACACAAGGAATAGCTATTATAGGATTTACCAAATAGCACAGCAGATTTATGGAAAATTCAGGGTTTTTTAATCAGAGACTTGATCAAAATGGATCAAATAATCTTAAAATAAAAAGAGCAATCTGAAAGCCCTTAATCTTCAGTGTAACAGTATGCCCTAAACTTAAAGCAACTGATAAACCCTAAACCAGTACTTTCTTCAGGAAGATAATTATTTGTTTTGCTAATCTGGGAGGGAGGGGTGTTTTGGAACTCTGGTGTAATTACTGTCATTCACTGTTTTCCTATATCTCCCTTCCCCAAGAAACTTTTTATATTAAGATATTTTGCTTCATTAGTTCAATAAGAATATTTATCTTTCAAATGTTCATGTGTAATGTTGCATGGTTACCTCTTGTCGTTTATGACTGGCACATTTGATTATTTTGTTATTTCTAGACTTTAAACAAGAACAGTACCTCACCTACTGTGAAATACTTTTCTGGACATTGATAAATGAACCCAAAAGAAAAGGTCTCTGTCTTCTAGCTAAAAAACAGAGCTGAAGAATTTTTCCTATTCTATTGAATAAACTTCCTGTAGTCATCACATCAACTTAACTGAATGTAGTTCAACTCTTCCTTTACTGTATAGTCTACTATAATTATCAGACTTGGAAGTGGTAAAAAACATATGGGATCAGAAAAACAATGTCTTATTTTTAGCATAGTACAGTAACAACATCTCAACCCTTGGGACGTTTAATTTTTCCCTTAAAATTCTGCCTCTTTTAAATAAGGTTGGATTGTTCAACCTATCTTCTGATGGTCAGAAAAGCACTTTGTGGTAAATCCAACTACCATTCTCAGTATTGGAGATGAAGCTATAAGAAAAGAAATGTATTCATTCCCAGGGTAATCAGTGTGATCCAGTAACCCAATACTCTTTGTAACCCAATGTGAACAAGTCCAGATGTGAGATGGTAAACAGATATATTGTATAAAATATGATGTTGCCCACATAACTGTTCTACTAGTGTCCATCAGCTGTAACTCCTGCTATTCATCAGTGTATGAGTATGCTGTGAGAAGAAAAGGGACTGCCTCTTGCTGGCTGTGTATACCAAGATTATCCATTTTCCGACCCACCTCATTAGGAAAGGTCAGGAAACTTGTCTTCCCTAATTTCTTGTTTTCCTAATTGGACTCACCTTCCAGCTAATTAACTAAGTTCCTCACTGATACTCCTTCAGTCAGTTCCTCCCTGCAAAGCCATGTTGTCCTATCAGCAAAGCACCTCCTGTTGATGAACCAATGAGAAGAACGAAAATGATTCTTCAAGAAGACATAACTTAAGACTGAACGAAGGAGGTTTCTTTCATGAAATAGGAAGAAGTCTTAAACTTTGTCTACTTTGGCTGTTTATAAACATCATCATTAAAATTATTCAGTTTTGATTTAGTTAATTTTTTCCATATCATCCACATTCATTATTATCTTTTCTTACTGTATTGTAATGTAGTCTGGATTGCCAGGAGGGAGGGGCTGCATTCCAGAGGGCAAAGAGGCAGTGAAGCTTAGATAGTTTAGAAGCTTAGATATCTTAGAGAGCCTGGTGGCACAGCAGACTAATAGCCTGTTATTAACATTCAGCTGCCTGCAATTACTGCAAGTTCGAATCTCCCCAGGCTCAAGGTTGACTCAGCCTTCCATCCTTTCTAAGGTAGGTAAATTGAGGACCCAGTTTGTGGGGGCAATAAGCTGACTTTGTATAAATATACAAAAGTATGAAGGCTATTGTTTAACGCATTGTAAGCCGCCCTGAGTCTCCGGAGAAGGGCGGCATATAAATCAATTAAAAAAAAAAAAAGATAGTCTGGTTGGGAGAAAGATGGTTAAGAAGGCTCCTCCCTAGGAATTCTCAGAGGATATCTTTAGTGGTGCAAATAGTTGCTTTAGTTTGGCAAGATTTCTGTCTATAGGTGGGGAACAATAAAAGTACTTAAATCTGCAAAAGTAAATCCATGTGTCTTTCTTGGTACTTGACCTGACCTGGCCAGATACTTGCATTTAGAATAGATAGAGTGCAAAACAGAAGTGGAACTTAGTGTTTACAAATGGTTTAGATGGATTACAGTAATACACATATCAGAAGATTAAGAATGTATTATATAGCATGAGGTCATTGCTGGATCACTATTATCATAATAAGCTATATTAATGGATTACTTGGATTATTGAGAGGTAAGGGGCATTCACACTTCAAAGACACAGCTCCTTTCTACAGTAAGCAAAATACTTCTATTTAAATGGGATAATATGTTGCTCCAATCATACTAGACTCTGAGCAGTTTACATAAACTATTCTGTAAATAAAATATACATAATGTTATACTTTCACATGGAGGAACAATTTAAGAACTCCATTAAATAAACCCTCAACTATAAGAAGGTGCAAAATTCATACCTCAAAGTCCTGCTGAAAAACATCCTTTTTTGAACCTAGCAAGATTGGGGCCCTACTGATATAAAACAAGCAGCATAAATTTCTGGAAAAGGCTATACAAATGCTCTTCTATTATTCTCACTCAATGCATTAAATTGGATAAACAACCAAAAGAACAAAACAAAATAGTTCCCCAAATCCTATTTCTCCAGGATTACTTCTTTAGAAATTGAGTTCATGCCCAAAATTATATGATTAGAAATCTGAAAGATTTACAGAGACAGCCTTCCATTTCAACAATAAGAAAGACATCACTATAAATTCTAATAAATAAAATTAGATGTCAACTTAGAAAGGAATATGGGAAGAAGGACACTGTAATTTTAAATGTCTGTGATATTATAAAAGGTTATAAGCGATTGCTGGCTTGGCATTTCTCAATATACTTCAGGATGATAACTATGCCTTCCCTTTTTTAATTTCTTTCGCCTACGGACCATTTTACATATCTTGTCAGTTTCAAAATGGGAAAAGTCGTACATTTTAAAGCATCACTATTCTAAAAGTTAACCATTAACAAATAAATAAACCCTTCTAGAAAGAATTAACTTCTTCTAAAAGCAAAAGAAACCTGGGTACAAATCCATACAGCGATTTAATGTTTTATGTTATGTTGAAACCAGAATTACTCCTATTAGGTTTTATGGAGAAGGAATTAGAAAAGAAATATGGGAAATTAATATTGTATATACTAACTGTGGCAGTATTATTGTTTGCAAAAAAAAAATGTAAAAACGATGAAATGCATACCATGGAAAACTGGATTATTAAATTAACTGAACTTGCATAAATGGCAAAGTTGTCCAGTTTGGTCAAAATAAAAACTAGACTCTTTTAAAAGACTGGAGTCCATATATGAACTTTTGGATGAAAGAACAGAAAAAATGAATAGATAATTTGGGTATTAAAAAATGATACAAAGAGCTTGGAGAAAAATGTTAGATAATTAGCTGACAGAAAGAAGGGCAGAAGGCACAATTAGAACAAAAACAATGATTTTCTGTTTTCTTTTTCAATTTCTTGTTTCTGTATTTATTTTCTCCCTTCGTTCTTATTTGTGTATGTCTGTAAAAATTTCTCACCTCTATGGGTGTTATATGTCTTCCTCAATTTTGGGTCCTCTATGTTCTCTATGCCTATGGAGATTCTCAGTCTTCCAAGTCATGATTGTCCCAAAGGTGCTTTTCAAAAGGCAACTGGACTTTCTTTGGTTTTTTTCTCTTGAAGACATTTCACTTCTCATCCAAGAAGAATCTTCAGTTCTGACATAATGGTGGGGATGGAAAGATTTATATTTGGATCCTCTACCAGAGGCTGAGAAATTTGAGGGTTCTGCACACATATCTTGTGTTATCGGGTTTTTTTTAAAAAAAATCAATTCCTTGATTTGAACTAAATCAAAAAAGATAGCTCCATTTGTTTCTATGAATATTTTAAAATCTTTTTAGCATTTTTTGCCTTTGGTGCCTTCTTCAATTTCAGTCTGTGTTTGTTCTTTGTTTTTGTTTAATTGCTATTTGATTTCATTTGTTTAATTTAGCCACAGGACAACTCATAAAACAAATATTTTAACCTCTTATGCTCACGGAAATCTCATAGGGACATATTGAGGATTTTCTCTATGATTCTAAATTTATCTAATCTTATCTAATCTTTATTTAAGTTCATGGGATTTACAACCAAGTAAAAATACATTAGTACTGCTGCCTCCACAGAAACTCCAAATGCTTCTTTTTTCCAGGATAATCCTGTAAATCACTATCTTTAGAAAAACTTGGAGGAATTACATCATAAAATACCCACATGCTTTGTATTTCTGGTATAGTTGATCCAAATCCAGGTTGATCAAGTAAATCCTACTATTGATCTTAAGAAGTACATTTTGGTAGCTATACACGTTGACAATGAAGTTATAATCTTGCCAGGCTTCATCCAATAAGCAGGACCGTGGATTCAGGAATTTCTGATGAATAATATTTACTGAAGAAAGTTGGGAAATCATAATTAAAGTGTTGCGATTAAAGAGTAAGTCCTACAAAAAGTGGTTGAACCTTCTTCCACTATTTATCTCTCCCTGCTTGACATAACCAAATGCTTAACTCCTTCTTTTGAGCAGGTTGATTTGTTTCCATCTGTCTTTTGGGTTTGCAAGGCTCAGATCTGCTCTCCTGCTGTTTTTCATTGGTTGTGGGATAACTAATTCTCACAATTTGTGAGGTTTCAAGTCTGTTCCCAGGGTTATAGGGGGGAAGTGGGAATAGAAGCAAGTGTACTGACTTATATATATTAACATTAAACTTCCCTGTATCTTCCAATTCACGTGTTCAGCCAAGGGAATTCATTGTTAAACATTAGCATATCAGAAGAAAATTAGTCAGGTTCATAGTTTTGTAGATCATGTGAACCACTCCTCCCAAATTCTCATTTGGGACAATATTTTTATTAGGAAAGCCTCAAGTAACAATCAACTCTGCATATGTCCATATTGTTAGCCTACCACCCTGGAATTTCCTAGCACTCTTCCCATTTCAGTATTATTCTAAACTCTAATTTTTTTAATGCAACAAAATTAACAAACCACAAACCACAAATTAACAAACTTTTTAAAAAAGCCTCTGCCGATCAGGCAACTCAGCTGGGATCGTCACAGGCATTTAAAAGAAAAAAACCCTTTTTTTCTTTTAAATGCCTCTGACAATCCAAGCTGAGTTGCCTGATCAGCAGAGGTTTGGGTTTTTTTACTTTTAAAAGCATTTTTTGGCCGAAGAGGTTGTAGAAAAAATGCTTTTAAAAGTAAAAAAAAAAAAAAAAGCCTCTGATGATTGTGCGGCTCAGCTGGGCATGTGGGGGGGGGGGGCGCAAGGATTTTTGCTACCAGTTCTCCGAACCTCCCGCCTCCATCGCTACCGGATCGGGCGATCCGATCCGATCCGATCCAAACCGGAAGCATTTCACCCCTGCTCTGGAACATTGGCGGGGAGCAGAGCTTCACAGTGGGGTGTGACTGTAATATATGGGCACAATGCAGACTACTGAACTCACATGTTTCATTGTTTATTTTTGGTTTGTTTTTTTTTTAAATTTGATTTATATCCCGCCCTTCTCCGGAGACTCAGGGTGGCTTACAATGCGTTAAGCAATAGCCTTCATACTTTTGTATATTTATACAAAGTCAGCTTATTTCCCCCACAAACTGGGTCCTCATTTTACCTACCTTAGAAAGGATGGAAGGCTGAGTCAACCTTGAGCCTGGTGAGATTCGAACTTACAGTAATTGTAGACAGCTGATGTTAATCACAATGCTTTTAGTCTGCTGAGCCATCAAGCCCTATATAATTGTGTGTTTATCTTGCTGCTTACCTGCAACATTCACTATATTTATAAGGCAACAGAGTGGCAAAATTTGGAGAAATGCATTATCACTAATGCAGAAGGTGATTCTATTTCACACCAAGTTCCCAATGAATGGCAGTAAAACTTTACGTAAGTGAGGGGTCTAAAGCAAAACTTCCAAAAACAAGGCGAAGTTGGGAGAACAAACACACGCTGTACCACAACCTTAAGGCTGAACTAGAATTTCCACCACTGGACCATTGACCACTTTCCAGGTCAAGAATAGGGTTCTTGAATTCTAGTAGGTTTTCCTTCATTGATGAACTGGGGAGGGAGGAGATGCTTGTTCTATTCACTTTCACTTCCTACATTAGCCAACCCTTTGCTATTTAAATGTGGAACAGCACCAATTTTTTTTTAGACTTATGGTTACACTTGTACGTGCCCATGCAATTCATTAGGAGTTCAGTTCAATTCAAGAGTATCTTTATTTTATTTTTTAGTATCTTTATCTTTTTTTTTTTTCAGCTAGCAGTTCAAGATGGAAATTGAGTTGGTCATTTCACCTCCAGAATTTTATTTCCATGCCAGAAAAGGCTTCACTACCTTATTTGAAGCAAGGCCAGGGAAAACCCCAGCAAGCTGCTCCAACTTTTTAGTAACTTCAATGTCTCACAGGACTGATAGTCTGGGGAGCTATTTGCTCAGAAGGGGCTATAGTTTCCCTGAAGACTTCTGTTGACTGCAACATTGGGAAAGAATATAAATATAAAAGCCCTGCTGCTCTTTCAATCTCTTTTGCACATTGCCTCAAGCACCTAATTTGGTAGGTAGGCAATTAAGTCTTTAAAAAATAAATATACATTCTTATACCGGTGACCAGAAATATTTGTCTTGTTCCTGAATCTCTTCTCTCTTCCCCACTCCTTTTTATTTAATCCACCTTTGCTTCTGCGCTCCACGTCTCATCACTCTTAGCCTTGCACTCATGCCTCAAGTCAGATGAAATACAATAAATCTTAGAAATTTGATGACATTTTAGATCATATCTTCATGTAATAGGTTTTCCATGTAAGCCAGGATTTTCAGCTGATCTTTCAAGTGAAAATCCTTAAGCCAGGCAGTTTTAAAATGTTATTAAATTGAGAAATGTACAATTTCTAGTGCTGAATGTAAAGGAAATAAAATTCATTTTTGTAGTGCAAATAGGCCCATCTGTTTTAAGAACTGCAGTACAAAAGAAGTAATAGTTACGAGCACTAAATATTAATGCTGCCTGATCTCCAGTCCTTGAATAAATAACCATTCAATGTAGAATTCCTATGTGTGACACAAGCTAATGGGCAATTGATATGATTATGTTAAATCACTATTTTATATTTTGACCTTATGTGTTAGAGTAATTACACTGATAAGCTAGCTGGTTGATTGATGCACACTACATATTTACACAAAGTCAGTTTTTCTCAAAGAGTTCACTCCCAGATAACTAGATATCAGTTACAACTACTGAACAGCTAAACTTTTTTTTTTTTTGCAAGAATTATAATGAATTATTGGGGATCTTTTGTGGTATTGTATTATTAGACTGTATCCAAATATATACATTACACCTCATTCATTATTCATACACACCTAAGCCATCTTCCTTATTGGTCAAATATGATAAAAGGGATGAGGGAATCTAGGAAAAGTGTCCTAAAGTAGGATCTTCACTTTGGAATACTGTGAATTTTATATCTGCATTTCACCCAATCAGAGAAAGCTCTGCCCAGCTTCTACACCATTATCTTCCCAATCAAGACTAAGTCCATCATGTTTAATTGTTCAGTCAGTATTGTGTTTCTCATATATATCATGTATCCATGGCTATGGCATCTTTATAT
This sequence comes from Pituophis catenifer annectens, assembly GCF_029215685.1. Classification (NCBI taxonomy): domain Eukaryota; kingdom Metazoa; phylum Chordata; class Lepidosauria; order Squamata; family Colubridae; genus Pituophis; species Pituophis catenifer. The sequence goes on along the minus strand of NW_027256881.1, from coordinate 244,358,054 downwards.
AATAATGTGTTGTTCATATTCCATTTTCTTTTGATGTATTTCATCTTGTTTGTTTGTACAACGTTTTAACCGGTTGTCTGATTTTCATTACTCTCTTATCAATGCTGGACAAAGTCCCAAACATCATTAAATACTACCTGCATTAACACCCAAGGATATAAAATGATGTCAGGATAACATGATATTGGTTATAATTGTTGGTCAGCACTGTCCAGTCAAAATAAAAAAATATCTCTCTCTTCTACCTCTCTTTTAACTCTACCCTTTTGACTTACAAATTCTTAATATATGTATATGATTTGGCTGTATGTATTGTATGCAAATGATATTACCCCCAAATGTAGAGATTTCTGAAATGATGTTTTCTACTAACTCTCCCTTCCCCCAAATCATCACAAAGAAGATACTGATTCCAAATGTTTCAAGGGAAGTTTAAAGCAAAAGTCAACCATAGGTCAGAATCTAATCCTTTTCTGGTCTGCAACATGCTACACCACCAATAATGAAATTCTAAATTTCTGTACTATACAACCATGATGGTGAACCTATGGCACGGTGCATGCAGAGGTGGCATGCAGAGCCCCCCACACGTGCCATCGCCAGCTGCTCTTCTGGTTTCCAGCGCATGCATGAGCACTGGCCAGTTGGTCTTCACACGCACCAGAGCGCCAGAAATACGAAGTCCAGTTGGCCAGCGCATGCATGCGCACTGGCCAGCTGGTCTTCAGGTTTACGATCCTCCGGCGCAAGCATGTGTGTATGCGTTCCGGTTTGAGCACACGGTGCCGAAAAGATTCACCATCACTGCTATATAACTTGTTTATTATTGGGGACTATTGGGGGCGAGACATTGGCCCCCACGGAGAGGGTGCGTAACTTGGGTGTCCTCCTGGACGCACGGCTGTCCTTAGAAGAGCATTTGACGGCCGTGGCCAGGGGGGCTTTCTATCAGGTTCGCCTGATACGCCAGTTGCGCCCCTTTCTGGATCGGGACTCCCTATGCACGGTCACTCATGCCCTCGTTACTTCCCGCCTTGACTACTGTAATGCTCTCTACATGGGGCTCCCCTTGAGGAGCACTCGGAGGCTCCAACTGGTGCAGAATGCGGCCGCGCGGGTACTTATGGGGGCGGCATGGCGCTCCCACGTGACACCTCTCCTGCGCGAGCTGCATTGGCTTCCAGTGGTCTTCCGAGTGCGCTTCAAGGTGTTGGTTCTCATCTTCAAAGCGCTCCATGGCTTAGGACCCAGTTATTTACGAGACCACCTTCTGCCTCCGATAACCTCCCACCGGCCAACACGCTCCCACAGAGAGGGTCTCCTCAGGGTGCCGTCTGTCAGGCAATGTCGGCTGGCGACCCCCCGGGGAAGAGCCTTCTCTGTGGGGGCACCCGCCCTCTGGAATGAGCTGCCCCCAGGGATACGACTAATCCCGGATCTCCGGACCTTCCGCCAGGCCCTGAAGACTTTTTTGTTTCAGCAAGCCGGGCTGGGTTAAAATTTTTTTAATTGGTGAATTTTATGGGTAACGGGGTTTTAAATTGGAGAAGCCTAAGATAATTTAATTCTGTTTTAATGCATTTTAATATTTGTATTGTGTGTTTTTAATTTTGGCTGTTCACCGCCCCGAGTCCTTCGGGAGAGGGGGCGGTATAAAAATTTAATAAATAAATAAATAAAATAAATAAATAAATATTAGAGTACAAACCTAGAAGACGTCAGGGTTTTTTTTCCCAACAAGTCAAATAACTATGGAGGAAGGGAGGGAATGCCACAGTCAGCTTTTCAAGTTCAAAGAGTTTGCAATATTTGGTACAGTTGCTGGGCCAGACCTTCTCAGTCTGGTGACCTCCAAATATCTTGGTTATGATGATGCTCATCTTCTCCAGCCAGCAATCTAGGGGTCTTGAAAAAGACTCCTTGAAAACTTGTCTTCCTTCTCATCTACCTACGGTAAATGTACTGGTGAGCAAGAGGGTTGATCTTGGCAGGGAAAGCTACAGCTAGATAGAGGATCAAAGAACAGTTTTGATTCTGATTGGAAGACTCCCAAAAGGAAATATTCAATTCCTGTTTATCGTAGATCTTGTAAACTGCTGCTTTCATGGGGGACTGATAAAGGGAAGATTTGGCAGGTGATGAAGGAATGGTCTTGGAGCGGTTTTTCATTCAAGGCAGCATTTGTATATCCTGGATTCATGCAGTCCAGGCAGAAAACTTGGCATTCTGAGGTTCCTCATGCTTGCAACTGAGAGAGCCATTCTGAAACTGTATGGGCATCACCCACTGAATCAATACATCAGACATACAGAAAGATTTCTGTCATGCCTATCTGGTCTTGTGCTATGTTACAGTACATGCTCTAAAACAAATGTCATCCATCAAACCAGATGCTGATTTTCAAATATCATCAAGTCTATTCTAAGATGCTTGGGGCCCATGCTTTTCAACTAACAAATGCTATGGATATTTCCATATGATGAACCCTAAGGTAACTTTGTGTAGAATTTAGTCTGGGAAAAACATATTGTCAAATCAGTAATACAACTTTTATTCTGTCAGGTTATGTCCTTTAACCCTGATCATTCATAGGAAACAGGAGGGGGGGAGGGGGGTTGAGAAAAGAGAGAATATTACAAGTGCCCTCTCTCAGGTGAAATTCCACAACACTGAATATGTAGAATCAGAACAAGAATTATTATGAGAAATGAAAGACATTTTTGACTGCAAAATTATTTGCCACACTCTTATCAATATTTCCTTTTGCTTTTTATCTAGTTATGTCTGGAATGTAGAACATGCAAACAATTTATTCTAAGCATTTCAATCAAATGATAAGACACACTTTTCTCAGATCAAAATGTGTGTATCGCTCAATTTCTCTTGTCAATTGGTTGTTTGATTATGTACCATCAAACAGGTGTCAGCTCCCAGCAATTATACAATTTGTTTATTAGATTTTTATTCCCCATTTATTACTTTATATGTAACTCAAGGTGGCGAACACATATAATATTCCTCCCTCCTCTTATTTTCCCCACAACAACAACCTTGTGAGGTGAGTTGGGTTGAGAGAGGGTGATTGCCTCAAAATCACCCAAAGCTTTCACACCTAAAGTGTGGGTCTTGAACTCACAATCTCCTGGTTTCTAGACCAGCACCTTAACCACTACACCAAATTGGTTCTCTTTCTCCATGACTTTCTGTCCCAAACCTGCTCCTTCACGTCTTCCAATAGTGCATCCATCACACTGTAATTGGATTATCCACCATCCTCTTCTTTGCCTTCCAATTTTACCAGTGGCAATGGCTTATGGAACGACCTCAAAGGTTCTTTGAGATATGAACAATTATCTAATTTTTAGAGACTACGAAAGATTATCTTGATGGAGATATACAAGCTCCAAAACAAGAGGAAAACATATCTTTGTTTCATGACAAAAATAAATAGAAACTAATAGAAAATATGCAGAAGAGGCTTAGACAGACATATCCCTAATTTGTGTCTATAAAGGGGATCAAGTATAACATAATCAGAATCATGAAAGATGTGTTATTATAGCCGCTCTCAATAAAAAAAAATAGCCTTTTTGTAGAGTTGAGTCTTATGTGATCTATCTGATGAGATTGAGAAATTCGCTCAAATTTTTCCAATACAGACAATTTAAATGTCACCAATCCCCTTATATGAGTTTTTCTTTTTTAAAAAAATTATAATTTGCATGTGAATTCATTCAATTGCCTTTCTCTCCTCCATTATTTAGAGCAGCACCATCTTCGACTGTTATCCCCATTTAATCAGGGAACTGCAAAATACCATTTGTAAAAGCATGAGCAATAACCAACTGCTTTAACTTCTCAGTCAACGCCATGTATTTTCATCCTTCCCCTTACACGCACGTATTGCCCAAGCCACAGTCTATCGCCCCCATAGCATCATCGTTATGGTGAGCCATATCCTCCTCTATCATCCTTAAGGGAGAGGAGACATCTGTGCCAATTTACCTTCTGAATACTGAGAAGCTGCCACTGTTCCTGGCTTCCTCATCAAGAAGCAACAGTGCGTGGCTCTGAGTGCAAGCATAGCAGTAGCTAACTAGCAGACTATCATATTCAAGATCCTTCTTTTCCTTTTAGAAGGAGGCTGGGTGTGATTTTCCAGTCCCTGGAAAATAAGAGAAGGGCCTAGTTGAAAAAGTGGAAAACAGCTGAGAAGGATTTCCTAGGTGGTCAAATCTACAACTTCACTTCTCCCCATAGAGGCCTTCGCTGCTTCTATGGCCTGTATAATCCAGCTCACTTTTACATTTCCTCTTACCAAAACTCACATATGTGTATAAATCCTCACGCACACAAAAAACAGACTCCACCAAGTAAGCAAACATATGGAAGATGGAGGACAAAAACTGCAGTAAGATTTCCAACTTCCCACAGTAGAGTACCAAGCTCAAAAAGTGTTGGTTTGCTGGGGAGATAAAAAGAAACCCTCTGGGCAAAATAGAAAATGCCCCAAAGAAGTCAAAGGGGGGAGGGGAATGTTGCTCTGAGCAATATCTCCTGCACAGAAATGATACACAAAGAAACATATTCTGATTCCAAGAGAAAACAGACTTCATGCCATCCTCGTATCATCTCGCAGAACACACAAATAAAATCACTACTCGCTCCAACTGGGTGTCAGAGTTACTGAAAAGAATTAGCATTGGTTCCTAGATATCCAACATGGAACAGCTTGACAAAGCTCTTAGACCAGAACTTTGCTACAGACTATCATAATACAAGACATGGCACAACTAGATAAGAAACTATTGCACACTAGGATAGAGCCATATAAAACAGTTGGCTGCTTTCTTTTGATAGGAAGGTGCAATTCTCCTTATACCTTCACTGGTTTAATTCTGCTGTGTTCCTATCTTTCCTATGGTTTAACACAGTTTTTGCTTTGTGATTTTGCCCTTGAACCTGGGAAATTGTTGGTTCTTAACATTACCAATACCTCTTCCCTGAGAAATTTGGTCTCTCAATTTCCACACAATTATAAAAAAATAAAGTTATCCTGTCTATGGACAAAGTGTTTTGCTCCTGAAATGAGCAAGCCTGAAATTCTTTTCTGATAGAGCAGTCCATATTCAGAAATCATAATTTTAGGGAGGAATCATAAAAGACCTGATCTTTGACAGAAGAAACCAAAGGGGTGGCTCTTGCAGGTACTTTTTGCCCAAGTGACTAATTAATCATGTCTAAGGCCTATTTATTCAAAGGGCTGATTTCTATACGCTTTTTGCCAAATTGTTTTCTCCAGATCAAAGAGTGATGCTTGACACCCTTCAACTGAATTGGTACACAATATCCAGAATTTACATTCCCAGAATTGTGGAAATAGAAGTTTCAAGACGTCTCCAAAAGCCCAAGCTGGGGACTTCCATATATGTACCATTCTGACAAAATGGGAAGTAGCATTAAAAAGCAAACTCTTATTCAGCCCTTGCTGGAAAAGACCAGTCTCAAGAAAATGAACTGTTTTAAGAATATCCATTCACTGGGGTTAAAACAAAAGAAGCCAATGCCATCAACCTCATTCATCAAAATAGCCTCTGAATGAAATATATCAGAAGACAGTTCACTTGTGACTTTATTAAGAACAAAGAATATTTCCTTTTCTCTTAAGAGAAGACAGATTTACTTCAGAGTTCATTTAGAACAAAGAATATTTCCTTTTCTCTAGCCTGCAGTGCTGCATTAAGCCTTTCTTTGGAACTGCTATCCTTTGTCAAAGAAACAGCCAGCTAAATCTAAATGGAAATGTCATTTAAACATTGACAACTCAAAAGAAATGGGAACTTGAAGGTGCGTGTTCTGGGTCTCAGAGCTGCTGTCAGACGATTGATGAAGTCACTGTTCACTTTTGGACCTCTCTAAACAAGGTGGTAGTCAAGCAATAGCAATGCAGAAGTGAGAATGGAGAATAATTGGGTGCTGTGCCACTCAAGGATGCAGAACATTTTTGCCAATGGAAGTCCATTGCTAAGCAGAATTGGATCTTGAAAGGGCTCCAATGGGAAGGTTTAGGAATTGTTACTTGATTCTCATGGAAGGAAGTGTGCAGAATACATTTAACAGCTGTAAGATAATCATTGGAGCTTTCTATGGAGAAAAGGTGACAGTAAAAAGAAATGCAGGGTAGTAGAGGGACAGAGTTAAATCCATCCTCCAATGCAAGATATTTTGCTACAAACAGAAATGGAGTCCTTAAAGAAAGTCAGAAAACTCTTGCTGAAGTCTAAAAAAAACAGGTAGACCAAAAAAAAACAAAAAAAACCTTATCCTTAAAAACATTATTATCCCTATCACTCTTAGCTATGATTTTTTTTTTTCCCCTATCTTAGCCTACATTTCTATGGTGAGATATGTGTTTTAATGTTTCAGGGGAATTTTATCTTTTTTAAAATGGAAACAAAGCAACAATTGTTTATTTGGAAACTAGGAAGGGAGAAGATGTTTTGAAACGATGTTCCCTATTTGCACAGCAATGGTCCCTCCAAGAAAGGCCTAGGCTTTCTATATCCACCAGGCTACTGGTAATTTGAAGTGCCCAAGGCTCTCTCCAACCTTGACTGCTGAAAATCAACCATGGGAATTCTCTCCATGTTCAGGCAACTGTGGCCTTAAAGTTTAATGCAGTATGAATAAAACAGAAAAATGCTAATGAGAACTTTTTAAAAATAGAAAAATAGAATCATGCTGTACTGTGTGGTCTTGTCCACATATTCTCACTCTTCCACAATCTCCCAAAATATGACTTGGAATGCCAGTCATACAAAGAAAAATCTAACCCAACCCCAAAATAAAGAAGGATGGATGGGGAATGGATGAATGGATGGGTGGATGGGTGGGTGGATGGATGGACGGACAATCTGGTAACTTCAAGTCTGTGTTGACTCCTGGCAACTGCCTAGACTTGTCTCCACAATTTTTTTGGCATGGTTTTTCAGAAGTAGTTTGTCCTTGCGTTTTTCCTATGGCTGATTGGCCTAAGTTACCCAGTTAGCTTTATACCTAAAGTGGGACTAGAACTCACAGTCTCCCAGTTTCTAACCTGATACTTTAACCACTATACCAAACTGGCTCTCAAGTTTAAGATATTTTCATGTTTACTTTAAAATGATAAATTCTAACTATTATGTTCAATTATATAATTTGTTAAATTAAACAGCAGAGAAATTACATCATATGATTATAAAGTAACATTTTTATTAAAATAGAGGTGGGGGAAGCAAAAAGGCATCAGGATAAGTAGAAGATAGGCAACACTGTTATCTCTTGCCAAACACTCATCTTCATTGTATCACTAATGGCTGATTCACGCTGTAAATTTAGAGCTAAGACTTGCTCAGAAAGCTGGGAAATAGTTTAAATTATTTCTAAGCAAAACTAAAGCCAATTAAGTCTTGCCCCCCTTCCTTCCCCCTTTCCCAAGCTTCAACACTTTCATTTTAAAGTCAGAATTTCTGATTAGGCGGGTGGCAAAATTGATGGATCTCCTGCTGTAGCTTGAGGAATGGAGGTATTTCTCATCTCTGTTTTCTCTGACTAGTGCCTGCATTTGACATAAAGCATAAGCTCTGCCAGTCTTTGGGGGGGGGGGTTCTTCTGAAATTGGAGTTCCCTTGAGACCTACCCAGCATGCCAGCTGCAGTAACCACACAGAATAGGATGACAACGAGACCTCTCTCCTCTTTGAAGAAGGCCATGGCTGCTACTGTCACCCAAATATTATTGCAGAGGAAAAGGTTAGAGATGGAGAGCTGTCTGGAAAGACTTAGAGTTTATTTTTTTATTTTTTTTTTTTATTTTTTTATTTTAATTTGATTTATATGCCGCCCTTCTCCGGAGACTCAGGGCGGCTTACAGTGCGTTAAGCAATAGCCTTCATCCTTTTGTATATTTATACAAAGTCAGCTTATTGCCCCCACAAACTGGGTCCTCATTTAACCTACCTTAGAAAGGATGGAAGGCTGAGTCGACCTTGAGCCTTGGAGAGATTCGAACCAGCAGTAAATTGCAGGCAGCTGTGTTAATAACAGGGTGCTTTAAACCACTGTAGTACCAAGGCTCTTGTATTCACTGAAAACAAGCAACAAAAATTGTTTCTCCAGCTCCACATTGACACAGGTGCTAAGAAGCAAAGGTTTTTTTTTTTCATTACCAGTTCATGCAAGAGAAAGTGAAAGAAAAAATAAAATTTGCTTGCACATAACATATGCATTCCAATCCACTTCATTATGTGTATTCATTTTTCTGGCCTCATAAACTAATATTCCACTCTGTCTTGTGAAGATGAATTTAAAAGATACCAAGTTGTTTTCAAAGATCTGTGGCCCAGGAACCAGAAGGTATGGTGGAGGCAGGGAGTCACAAACAGAGAAACAGGCTGCCCACGAGCACCACAGGGCTGTACAGTTGCTTTTAAACAGTGTAGTTTGACTGCATTTTCAAGGATACTGTAGCTGAGCCAAAAATGAATCACTCAGCTTACAAACACAGCCAGTGTTGTGGGATCATAAAGATCTGAAGCAGCTTTTAAACTGGCAAGGCGATCTCATGGGGAATGGTCTTTAAATTAAAACCTATACTCAAGAAACCAGGAACTGTCTTTAAAGCAAACAAATCTCCAGTTATTTTCCAAGGTTTTCAAAAGAACGACACCAAGAGTTTGGAGGGAATCTATCCATATTAACTTTTGCATTATGGAAGCAGAAAGCTTCTGTCTCAAGAACTTCAATATAATGCCCTTTAAACACATAGAGTGTTAGGAAAGCAAACTTGAATTATAGTCTGACAAAACTTTACCAAAAAAATGGTACTTCGCTATTGTTAAGATGATCAATGGGATCATCCATGAACAACCCAACAAGAAACGAAGAGACAAACATTTCATACACTCAGCTCCCAAGAGCCATTTTTTATATCACTGCCAATAAATATTGTTTAGTAACAGTGTATTTTAGTAGAAGTATCAAGGTAAATGGAACTTACTATACAAAATAACTTCCGTGAAGCATCAGCTTCTCATTTAAATAGAGAATATTGCTACCACAATTTGCATGTGTATTTCCATATGGGTCAGCTTTGGGAGAGATCATTCCAGAGAGCAATCTGCTAACAGTCAACACCAACTTAATGGCACATAATCAAGATAGATAGATAGATAGATAGATAGATAGATAGATAGATAGATAGATGGATGGATGGATGGATGGATGGATGGATGGATGGATGGATGGATGGAGGGAGGGAGGGAGGGAGGGAGGGAGATGTCTGTGTATGATCATAAATATTTTGCAATGCATGAAATATAAAGGAAAATAAGTATAGTTTAAAGTTTAAATAGTTTGGATTAGCAGTGGGAAGATCTTGTTTCTGGTCTATTCTTAATCAGAAAAACTTACTGGATGACTTTGGGCCACAAATTAGTTGCTGTGGAAAACACATAGGCATTGTTGATCAGCAGCCATATAGGCTGATCCAAGTCTCCAGGAAAGAACTAGGCTCATCTGCCAATCAAGCTTAGAATGACTTTGAAAGACTGTGTTTAATGGGTAAGAAGGAGGTGGGTAAATACCTGAAGTTGCTTAAAATAACCAATGAGCACTGGGCTGAACCAACTCTAGACGTTACATGAGCATATCACCAAAGAATGGTGGGAAAGTGTGCTAGGAGCTGTGGTGGTGCAGTGGTTAGAATGCAGTACTGCAGGCTAATTCCGCCAACTGCCAGCAGTTCGATCCTCACCAGCTCAAGGTTGACTCAGCCTTCCATCCTTCCAAGGTCGGTAAAATGAAGACCCAGATTGTTGGGGGCAATATGCTGACTCTGTAAACCACTTAAAGAGGGCATTATGTAAAACATTATGAAGCAATATGTAAGTCTAAGTGGTATTGCTATTGCTAGGTTACATTCATATATAGCCAGTACATTGGGAAAAATCTACTTTAAAACTGGAATAGCTAAGGATGAGTTAAGGTTGCCTTGGATATGGACTAGGGACCATATGAAGGTAACAACATGAGGATATAGCTTAAACTCATGGCTTAAACCATTTCCAAGATATTCAGAGGTTTGCTTGGTGACTTTAGGTTACTGAGGGCAGCTTCCATAAACTGGGTATCACTGGCTGCCTTGCTAGCTACAGCCCTTAGCGTAACCAAGATATGCAGCTTGATCAGAGGTCAAAGTGAAGATTTACCTTCTGATGATATTTTATCTTTAAAACCGACTTAGAGGAAACTCCCTTTCAAACAAATTTGAATTTACAATTGCAAAGAATAGCACTCATGTAAGTTAATAGAGAAAATTGCTTCTTATTTCACCTTAATGTGTAGAAGGATTTTAATACTGGGAAGGGATCAACTGCATTTTTAAGCAGTCCTCTATCTACATTGCTGAAGTGGTATGGTCTAACCCAGTGTTTGTCAGCTTTAACTATTTTAAAATGTGTGGACTTCAACTCCCAGAATTCCCCAGCCAGCAACATCTTAAAATGGCTAAGGATGACAAACACTGGTCTAACCTCACATTCTATTACTGCACAGCCGAAACATGCCTAGTAAAACAAAAGGTTCATTTGAATTTCAAGAAATTTCTTATTATTTCAATCATTTTCCTGTGCCACCTATTGAATTACTTACAAAACAAGCAAAGGAAAAAATTAATCTGATAACTTGCACAATTTAAAATATCATTTCCCCCCCAAAAAACCCACCCAGCATAAACCCCAACAACAGGTACACCCTGGGAGACATTTAAAGCTACTGATCCTCTTTCCTCCAAGCTTTTTATCAGCCAAATAGGTGACTCTGAATTTCTCATCTGAGGCTGAGCAACCTTGAAAGTAGCTTTAAAAAAAAACAACCTCCAGTGCCAGCTGAGGCTAACAAGCTAAAAATTTCAAGGCAAACCTGTCAGGAAAGCAGGAACAGGAAGGCTGGCATGAAATGTTCAGAGAAAGACCAGCTCTTTCTAGAAAGGGTCTTGTGAGCCGTCCTTGCAGTTTGTAGGTAAAAGAAAACTGAGGGAGGAGAAGAGATGTAAAGGAACTTTTGGCACCATGAAGAATTGAATTTCATGCCCTGAAACTTGGAAACCATTTTTAAAAGTCAAAGGACGGAGTAGAGGGCAAGGAAATGCCATCTGCATTAAATGCAGGGAAGCTCAGAAATAAAATAGATGTACTCTGTAGAGTGGGGAATAAGTGCCCCTTTTGTGCAGGTCAGGTAGAGTTTCACTTAATCCAAAAACAGCAATATTACTTGTAAGCCTCCTTGTGTAGTAACGTTAAGGCAGCAGACCCCCCAGGAAAAGTGAACAAGGAAGAAAATCTCAAGTGACTTGCCAGACGTTATACTTGTCAGGATAACAGTGCTAAGCCAATTGCAGCAAGACGACTAAGAACCTTGTTTCCCTTACAGATGAACCAATGTTTTAATATACTTTAGTTGGAAAAAATATCATAAGCAGCATATAAATATAAAAAAATTGAACAGTACAAATAATGAACGTCATACATGCATGCTAGACACTGTTATGCTTTCAAGATAGAAATGACAAATCTGTACAGAAGTATTCCTTCCTTTCACTGATATCTCCCCTTTTCTCCAGAAACTCAAGATGTAGCACAGTTCTTACCCCTCCTGCCCATGTATTATCCTCAAAACTTATTTTTTTCAGCTAGCCGGTCTGTCCTGATTTTAGGGTTAGTTTTAAAAATTTTAATATTTATTTTAATTGACAAGTTTTAAATTATGGGCCAAATTTATAAATTATTTTAACTTTATTTTTAACTGTGATGTTTGTATAGATGTTTTTTATCTGGCTGTTCACCGCCCTGAGTCCGAAAGGAGAAGGGCGGTATAGAAATTCGAATAAATAAATAAATAAATAAATTTTTCCCAAGCTGGCACTTTCCAGATAAAGTTGAGATTCCAGTTCCCATAATGTTTCAGCTAGCATAGCTGATGTCCATATCTGTACAGGCAGTCCTTGACTTACGACCACAATTGAGTCCAAAATGTGCTAAGTGAAACATTTGTTAAGTGAATTTTGCCCCCATTTTATGACCTTTCTTGCCACAGGCGTTAAGTGAATCACTGCAGCTGTTAAGTTAGTAACATGGCTGTTGAGTAAATCTGGCTTCTTCATTGATTGTGCTTGTCAAAATGTCTCAAAAGGTGATTTGCGTAAAAGAGCCTTGGTGGCGCAGCAGACTAAGTGCTGTTAAGTAACACCAGCTGCCTGCAATTACTGCAAGTTCGAATCTCAACAGGCTCAAGGTTGACTCAGCCTTCCATCCTTTCGAGGTAGGTAAAATGAGGACCCGGATTGTGGGGCAATAAACTGACTTTGTATAAAAAAAGAACACCCCTTGGGGGGAGGGGGCGAAAGCCCTACTAAGCAGGTTTATACAAAAGTATGAATGCTATTGCTTAACGCATTGTAAGCTGCCCTGAGTCTCCGGAGAAGGGCGGCATATAAATTGAACCAATAAATAAATAAATTACATGAACCTGGAACACTGGAACACCTAGAACATTGGGACACCTGGAACACTGCAACCATCATAAATGTGAACCAGTTGGCAAGCATCTGAATTTTGATCATGGAACCATGAGGAGGCTGCAACAGTCGTAAGTATGAAAAACGATCATACTTATGAAAAACGATCAACTCATATTTTCAGTACTGTTGCAACTTTGAATGGTTACTAAACAAATGGTTGTTAAACCATGGATTATCTGAATAGAGAATCCAGGAGTTGCAGTTCAAGCATATCAGGAATATATTCATCTTAGACTATAAAATACTGTGAGTGAAGAACATGGGACAATGACAAATTGTAAAATCTGGACTGAACAAAGAAAAATGCTGATACAAAGGAAAGAAAAGTCTGGGGAACATATCCCTGAATTTCTAATTCCAGTTCTTCCAGTTCTTCCAAGATAGTCAAACCATGCTACCTTTTGAAACTCTACAACTGACAAAGGGTTTTTTCCCCCCCGGTATATCTTTCTTTTCTTAACTTTCTTAACTTTTCTCTGGGTTCTTGGCATGTTTATTTGAACTTGAAGATCAGTTAGGAGTTTAACGTCTTCACTGAATTGTAGATATATATTTTCATTATGCTTGAATGCTATAAACAGTGAAGTATGAATGCTGAACGCTGGTAATGGAGATTAATACCAGAGTCAGGCTTGAATATACTTTTTTCTGATTTGTCACTGATTATTCCTTAAATTGCCTCTGGTTCACTTTTTATCGTACATTTTGTCAGTCACTGCAATTCTTCCTTTGAGTAATCATTTGATTCCTCATTTATGAATACGTGGGACTTTGCTTTATGTTTTAGTTTTTGCCTATGATTTAGCACCATTCTGCCTTTTGTTCCTACATTTAAGTGCACTTTCTCTCTTCATGCCATCTTGAGCCAATGGTTATCGCCATCAACTTGCTGGACCAACCCAAAAAAAGGGAGATAAAAGAGCCTAACTTTCAGCAGGCACTGGATTGGAAAAAGAGGAATTGGATAAACACTGAATGTATAATTCCAAAGAGCTTCATAATTGAGATAAAACTCCATTTGGATCTTTCCAGGCCTAGTCCACCATTTTGCCCCCAGAGTCCAGTTCATACTTTGATTCTGAAAGAGATTTGCTTTGCTAGCAGTCATGATGTTCGAAATTTGAACATGTGCTATATTCATCTCAAGACCTCACTTCGAACAGTAATAATGCTATGATTATTACAGAAATTCTTAATGGAACTGAGGGGGAACTTGAGAAGAACTCATCCCAACTGGCAAAAAATAATGCATGCACAACAAGCAAATATTTATAATTTTATAGCACTGAGAACAAAGGACAATGTGGTAGCTGGATAAGTTGATAAGATCCTGATTCACATTCCAGCTGATCCAGGACAGTTCCAGACCCAAGAGGGTCCTTATGTTGTCGAAAGGTTATTGGAAGAATAAGAGAGCCAGAAGGAAATCTTTAGATTTCCTCATATTGATATACTTGTGCTCAGCAAAGAAAATAAATACATATAGTAAATAAAACAATCACACATTCCTTCCTGTATCTGTGGAGCTTCAAAGATAATTATCTGCCACCCAGTTTCTCAGTAAGTGAAAATGAATAGGTTAGCTAGTAATTATTCAGTTGTCTGCCATATACAACTCTTTGCTCAGGGTTTTTTGCAGCCTTTGTGGCAGTTCATTTGATGCACAAGGAAGGTTTTATGCATTCCTTCCACACATCACCACCTCCTGAAACCCCAGAGGGAATTGCATTGGTCTCATGCCTCATATCTTATTGTTCTGTTTAAAAATTCAAAAAAAAAAAAAAAGGTAACATGTCAGTAGCTAAAGGCTGAGCCTAATACACCATTCCATATCAATTGAAAATCCCTTGGTAAGACAGTTATCAGAGTTTATACGTAAAGTTGATGCCCTTTTAATATATATATACACACTCTCACTAACGTACTAACATCCAATGGATTCCAAAGAAATAAGATCACCAACCTAATCCAAAAAGAAACCCCCACTAAAATCCAAGACAGAGAACAAGAAAACGGCAAAGCCCTCCTCCCATACATAAAAGGCACCACAGACAGAATAAGCAAAATCCTCCACAAACATAACATCAAGACAGCATTCTGCACAAACCAAAAAATATCCACCATCCTAAGGAACCCCAAAGACAAAATTGAGTTAGAAAATCAAGGAGTATATGAAATCCCATGCACTGCCTGCCCCACCACATACATCGGACAAACCAACAGACGAATAAGTGCACGCATAGAAGAACACAAGAACTCAGTCAGAAAAGAGGAACCAACTTCTTCCCTGGTCCAACACCTTAAAGCCACAGGACATGATATTGACTTTAAAAAGACCAGAACTATCGCCAAAACTGAACACTTTAACAACAGAATAATCAGAGAAGCCATCGAGATAGAAAAATGCCCACACAGCATGAACAAAAGAGACGATACCTCCCACCTACCAGCCATTTGGAAACCCGCCCTTATTGACAAACGAGTCCCTAACACGACGAATGACACCAGACCCACACTCACGAGAGCCACACAGGATGTCACCACCACACATCCACGCAGAAAGCAGACTCAAACCCACACTGATAATGAGCCACGACCAAGGACCAGAAGCCAGACCGCAGCTGCATCATTAGCCACTTTAAACCCCTCCAATCCATACATGAAGCAGACTGACACCCACCATGAAGAGCTCGCACGGCCACAAACACGAAGCCAAACAACAACAACGCAGCTCACCAGCTCAAATCCCCCTGCAACTCAGACTAAGCTGAGTACAACCAAGCCCCCACCCAAACAGAACACACCCCCAGCCAATCAGAGCACAACCAACCCCCCATCCAATCAGAGCACAGCCAAGCCCCTAACCAATCAGAACACACCTCCACCCAATCAGAACACAGCCAAGTTCCCACCCAATCAGCTCACACCCCCACTAGCAGTTAAAAGGAAGAGACAGCTGCGATCTCACATTGCTCCTGGAAGCACGAAGCCGAGAAAACCAGCCTGAAGATGACGAATGAGACTTCGTCGAAACGTCGCCAAGACACTTCCAATTTTACGTGGGAGAAGACCTGAATAACCAAAGACCTACATACAAACACCCGCGAAAACCTGAGAATATATATATATATATATATGTTTTTCTTCTAGCCAGGTTTTCCCTATGTAACCAAGGTTTTTTGTAGCTCCAGCTCAGTAGAATCACATCTACTCGCTTCTGGGCTTTTTTCCTTTCTAACAGCTAGCAAGCTCTAACTGCTAGGTAGGAGACCTAAATAGATCCATTTCTAGCTCGTTTGCTTTCATCAGTAGGCCACACCCATATCTTATGTATCCTCCCTGTGTGGGTGTGGTCTGGCTTCTGGTCCTTGGTCGTGGCTCATATATATATATATATATATATAAAAAATTTGATTTATATGCCGCTCTTCTCCAGAGACTCAGGGCGACTTACAATGCGTTAAGCAATAGCCTTCATACTTTTGTATATTTATACAAAGTCAGCTTATTGCCCCCACAAACTGGGTCCTCAATTTACCTATCTTAGAAAGGATGGAAGGCTGAGTCAACCTTGAGCCTGGTGAGGTTCGAACTTACGGTAATTGCAGACAACTGGTGTTAATCACAAAGCTATCAGTCTGCTGAGCCACCAGGCCCTTTGTGACTTTTGCAAATATAGTATGCATTTCTTAGGACATTGGATATGGTTGAATCAGTGGTGAAATCCAATTTTTTTTACTACCGGTTCTGTGGGCATGGCTTGGTGGGCATGGTGTGGCTTTGTGGGCGTGGCTTTGTGGGTGTGGCAGGGGAAGGATACTGCAGAATCTCCATTCCCACCCCACTCTGGGCCCAGCCAGAGGTGGTATTTGCCAGTTCTCTGAACTACTCAAAATTTCCGCTATCGGTTCTCCAGAACCTTTCAGAACCTGCTGAATTTCACCCCTGAGGTGTAGATAGGACAGTGGAAGAATTCTAGTAGCTGAGCCAGAAAAGAAAAGCCATCTTTGGTAGAAGATAAACAATATAGTGCAGTAGTTCTCAACCTTTTCTTCACTACTTTAATTACCTTTGTGGCCACGGACCATGGCCATGGATCATGGCCACGGATCACCAGGGCTTAACTCAAGATTTAAATCATAAATTTTCTTCAAGCCTTCACAGACCCCTATGACAACATCATGCCTCCCTCCAGAAATCAATGGACCACAGGTTGAGAAGCACTAATATATAGTACAGGGCCGGATTTTCCTATAGGCTAACTAGGCTTCAGCCTAGGGCCTCAAGATCAAGAGGGGGCCTCAAGATCAAGAGGGGCCTACATTCAAATTGTTAACAAAATTAAAATTACACTTTCACTATAGGTGAAAGGGCCTCATAAGTGGAATAGCCTAGGGCCTCTTTTCATCTAAATCCGGCCCTGATATAGTGGTTTGAATATAGCAACGAAGGGTAAAGAAATACTCAAAGGGGAAAGCAAGACTCACTCAAGAGTGTAGATGGCAACAGGGTGGATACAGAGATCACGTCCGAAATAGATTTTGAGTAGTTCAGAAAACCAGTAGTAAAAATTCTGATTGGCCCTGCCCCCATCTGTTCTCTGCCTCCCAAGTTCCAGCTGATCGGGAGGAAATGGGGATTTTGCAGTAACCTTCCCCTGGATTGGGGCAGTGGTGGTAGAGGGATTTTCTTTGATTCGCACTTGTCTGTGAGTGGACATTGTCAGTAAGAAGGCTGGTCCCCTCCTAGGGTCAGGCCATTAATCCATACAACTTCTCTTTGTTATCTTAGGTGAGTGTATGGAAGGGTATTGCCTCTATTTCTACCCGATGTTCAAACTCATTTTTTTCATGTGGGGAAAAAAATCTCTTGAAATTCCTCTTGGTTTTAATAACAAATGATCTCATAATAAGTTTGGCGTTTGACTACTACTTTGCGGCTCAGTGGTTAGAACATTGCTTTGTGATGTCTACAATCTAGGTTCATTTCCTGGCATCCTTTCAGTTCCCCAAATATCTTTTTTGCTCCAGATCTATCAAAATGATCCATTAACCTCTGCTTGGCTTATTGGGGCTCCTGCTTGTCACTTGCGTCTTATGCTGGAGATGGGCAATACAAGACCCAAAGTTATCAGCAGCTCAGCTCCTCTCTGGACCCCTCTCCAAATAAAAGGAAACAATTTCTCAAGATCAGACAAAGCGTCAACTGCTTGCACATTTATTGCTTTGAAAACTGGATTATCTCTGCACAGTACATGGGGTCACAGAAGACTAGAAAAAAGTCGTTACCGAAAGACTCTGTGTTCAGTTGAATTTGTGGCTCCCTCCTGTTACCTGTCTTAATGTCTGCTAAGCAGAAGAACCCTAATCTTCCTATCCTCACTCAGCCTTTCCCACAATCTTTGCAGACCGCCTGCAAAGTCTCCTTCGTCTCTCTCAGTGCCCGATGCTCCAAAACAGTGTTGTGACTGGACATTGGCGGTTGCTCCGGTCATTTTCCCATCATTTGGGGAACTGTGTGTACATAAAACACTGCCTGAATAATTAACAAATTGCTCTATTATCATGTTTCTGCACATAAAAGCGCTGTCCATAAAAAGTCAAACATCCAAAATGCAGCAAATGGAATAATTACAAATAAAATCACGCAGAGCATTTTAAAAGACAGAACTGTGAATAAGCAAGATCTCAGCCAAATTATGCTTCGGTGATTAAAATACACTGATTGTTAAACTGATTGAA
Organism: Pituophis catenifer annectens; assembly: GCF_029215685.1. Taxonomy (NCBI): domain Eukaryota; kingdom Metazoa; phylum Chordata; class Lepidosauria; order Squamata; family Colubridae; genus Pituophis; species Pituophis catenifer. The sequence goes on along the minus strand of NW_027256881.1, from coordinate 244,339,698 downwards.
CATAATGGCTGGAAGGAGGGGAACTCTGGCAGATGATTCTTGTGAGCAAATCCCATTAGGTAGGGGCTGCTTTACTGAAACTTACCATCACTGTCTAAACGTTTACAACAAGACGTGTGTGTGTAAAATGATATTGATCTCATGCATCTAAAGCAAAACACCTTTTGCAATCTCCCTGTCTCTTCACGGTAAGAGTTGGAGAAAAACTGCAATCCTTTGGCAAGTTCTGTTAAAATCTGTATAATTTTCCAGACTGCGCACCAGAGGTGAAATGCTCCCAGTTCAGACCGGATCACCCGATCCGGTAGCGATGGCGGCGGGTGGTTCAGAGAACCGGTAGCAAAAATCCTTGCACACACACACACACACCCCATGCCCAGCTGAGCTGCGCGATCATCAGAGGCTGGTTTTTTTACTTTTAAAAGCATTTTTTTCTACAACCTCTTCAGCCGAAAAAATGCTTTTAAAAGTAAAAAAAAAAAGTCTCTGATGATCGCGGGGCTCAGCTGGGATCATCAGAGGCTTCTAAAAGCATTTTTTTCTGCAACGTCTTAAGGTTGTAGAAAAAATGCTTTTAAAAGTAAAAAAAAAAAGTTGGCCACGCCCACCCAGTCACATTACTCCACCACCACCAAGACACGCCTACAGAACCGGTAGTAACAAATTTTAGATTTCACCCCTGCTGCACACCCTTATATGCTATATGTACATATGCTCCTCAATGCCCATTCCTCAAAAACCTGCAGATTCAATCTTGAATGACCTGCAAAGAGAAAAGGCTCTGCTTGAGCAGGTAGATATGAAAGTTGTGGCTTTGGGGTTTGACGTCCAAATTAAAACAGGGAGGAAACACTTCTGCAGTGTTGCTCTAAAACCTTATGTTATATGCTTAGGCTCAGCTCAAATTATACATTAGATTGCTGTATTTGTTTGTTGGTTTGTTCTTTTTGTGCCAGAACTGCAGTGATTAGTTTTACAGCTTTGTCATTATAGTTAGTTACATTTCAAAAATATACTTACAGACAGAGGTATGATGTAAGATCGTAAGATTGGTTCTCTGGTACATAGTGAGCCGCATTCTATGTTCTTTTAAGCAGGGGTAAAGAAGCTTAAGCTGCAGGATCTTTGGATTCCAATAGTCCATCTGCAAATAGAAATCTATACTACAAGAGCTAAGAATGAGGGCATAGATTGCCCCTAAGCATGTGATCAGCAGCCAAACAGAGGTGTTACAAGTCCTTCGGTATTACAGTTCACATTGGATCTTTCACAGTGTCTTCCCTTAGCAAGTCAATTTTGGAAGTAGGGAGGAGGGACAGAAAAGAACTGGAAAACCTTGCTGGTTTGACTGCTAGACACCCCGAGATCTACCAGAAGAACTTGATCTCATCCACCCTAACACACGTACTTATGATGGACAGCAAAATACCTCCTCATTCACATGTTTCCTGCTATCATCTCCATCCCTTCCAAGTTACAATGGAAGCATTAAAATAGGAGCCAACCCTTCCATGCAGGCATATATTTCCCCATTTACCAAAAGGACTAATGAATGGAACAGGGAACTCCATACTTCCTCATTCCTTTAACATAACAATCCGTTGATGTAGTTCTAACTGCAGTCTTAAAATATCCAGTTATATATTGCCTCCAAAGCAATCAAGGTACATAACTGGAGAAGAAAAAGGGGTTCATAAATACAGCCTTTTCTTTAAAATGAAACTTTTAAAAATCCATAATAGTACAGCTAGTCCTCATTTAGTGACCGTTCAAAGTTACAATGGCACTGAAAAAAATGACTTATGACCATTTTTCAAACTTACAACCATTGCTGTATCCCCATGGTCATGTGATAAAACTCCAGATGCTTGGCAACTGACTCACATTTATGACAGTTGCAGTGTCCCAGGGTCATGTGATCACCTTTTGCAACCCTCTGTCAAGAAAAAGCAATGGGGAAAACAGATGTACTTAACAACCATGTTATTAATTTAACAAGTGCAGTAATTCATTTAAGCAATGTGATAAGAAAAGTCATAAAATGGAGCAAAAGTCACTTAACAAATTTCTTACTTAGCAACATAAATGTTGGGCTCAATTGTGGTCATAAGTCAAGGGCTAGCTGTAATAGCTGCTCTTTTAGTCAGGAGTGCTCCAAATGTGCTTGAGTGACAGGTGGTCAACTAGCATGGACATTACTTCAAAAGGCCTTAGATTGGTGAGTGGGCTACTAAGATCATTTCTAAGGCTGTCTTCACTCAAAATAAATAGCCAGTATTCTATTATACTGAGCTATTTCAAATTGGTAAATAGAATTCACTCTTATTCACAGAACAGCTTGGAATTATTCTTTATTATTATTTGCAGTGCCATTTTTTTTTAAAAAATCAACCTAATAGTTTTTCTTGCTTGCTTATTTGTTTAATTATCTAAACTGAATGTTTGAATAATGTAGACATATAACTGGATTTCAAGAAGGGAATTTTTAATAAGCTACTCCATTCCTCATACGATCAAGCCATTAAACTCATATTTATCTTGTTAAAAAGACAGATAAGCAAACACAGTTGCATCCTTGGCCCTCAAATTGATATCTTATAGGTTCAACTGTATTAGGCTGCGTGGATTATAGACTCCCAAATCATTGGAGAGGAAGAAAAGTGTCTTGACCAACTAGCACTTATAGCAGCTGTTGATATGCCTCAGCTAATCATCACCTGCTCACTGAGAAAAGAAACGAAGTTTTACATTCACACTGTCCATTCACATGCCTGAAAGCTCCAGTTAATTGCCATATCTCAGAATATTTGAGTTGAAATTTGTACGCCGATTTAATGCTTTTTGTATAGTCAAATGTAGGTAATGTCTACTTTTTATACCCAAATTTAGAGAATGTCCATTTATTCTGTTGTCAATAGGATGTGAGGGCGAGCTGGCTATGACATCTGCAACCCATTGATATCGGTTGATATGGCTGATCTGGCTGGCTAGCCAGATGTCTCCTTCTTCCCTCACTGCTCCATGTGCATCCCTCTTGAAGCTGCACACTCAGTGAAAGAGGATGATCATCCCAGATAGGAGTGTACCAATTGTCAGGGTTCCAAGTAATACACCCATAACAAACAGAACTCCAAGGCAGGTAGATTCCTCAAAGAACCGTTTTATTGGATATATCATATTGGCACAGGCTGGTGAAAACTGACTCTGAAGGTTCCCCCAGTTTTCACCTAATTAAAAGTAAAAGTTTTCCCTCAACCCCAAATCATCAGTCACATGGTCCAATCAAGGCGCTGTCAGGTTGCCTTGTGAAATCACTCATCCTTCCTCCGGCCAAGTGTGAGAACGTCCTTGGTTCCCAAGAGAAAGTATTTTATTTTGGCTGCAAAACCCCAGCTATCTCTATTCCCCTCTCCCTATCCTTCAACTCCAATGTGGCAACACTGAAGCCTCAAAAATGGCCTCAGTCAGGTCAGCTTCAGAGTTGACATCGATCTTCAGTCAAGTGTATTACAATTGCTGCACTCCCCTGCCATAACCTCCAAACAAGCTCAATTGTCAATATTAAGACAGATTCAGCATCCAGACATTCTTCTGAGCGCCATTAACAAATCTTTACAGATCAGGAAAAAAAATCAGAGGTAATAAAGACCGCATTTAGTTTCAACCGTTCCATAATTTCTGCTGTTTGAAATATCCAAACTAGGCATTCAAAAAAACATTCCCACTCTCCTCGCAGGGATCCTCTAAATGTCAACAATTTTAATGGATGAAATCCCAGACTGGAGTATAAAGGCAAGCAAAGACCGGTTTATGATCTTATTTGTTTTTACTCTGTTATGCGTCATCCCCATAAATTTTCTGACTCTTTCCCTGGAGTAAACTGCTAGGTTAACAGCTTGGCCAATACAGTTTCCAAACACAACCAAGCTTATGAGTCAGGCTTCCCATAGATTTCCACTGTATTATCCCATCTTACAGCCACTATCCAAACTTTCTAAGAGTCAATACAACCAGCAGAAAAAACATGTCATTTGAAATGGCATTCAGAGTTGTAGCTTGATTTCACTTTAGCAATAGCACTTAGATTTATATACCGCTTCACAGCCCTCTCTAAGCGGTTTACAGAGTCACCATATTGCCCCCAACAATCTGGGTCCTCATTTTACATGTTATTATGAGAAATCCCATCAGTTAATTTTGTTCACTAGCAGTTTCTGACTATGGAATCTTTTAAGTAATCGGATGGTAAACCAACAAAACTTATAAATGTTAAAAAGTCAAGTAGGTCAAAAGCAATAAGAGAAAGTAGGGACATTAGGCCATACAATACATGGCTTGGTTGTCCCACTATCCAAAAATAAGTTAAATAAGTCAAAGCACTGCATTTCATTCCTAAAATCATACATCAACAAGTTTCTTTTGGTGGAGATTTATTATTTTTATCTTTGATTAAAAAGAAAAAATTAATAAAACCTTGATTCCTGACAAATACAGACAAATGCATGCAATTTTTCTTTGCATCAACATAGGATGTTGTTCAACTTAACCTAAATCTCCGGAATTTCCAAGTATGAACTAGGTTTAACTCTGAAAAGATTTTTCAAGTTCAGCAAAGTTAATAAGGTTCTGTCACCTGCTATAATGCGTATCTTTAAAGATAGTAACAATGCTCCCTGTGTTTTTTTTTTATTATTTTTTTATTTGATTTATATGCCGCCCTTCTCCGGAGACTCAGGGCGGCTTACAATGCTTTAAGCAATAGCCTTCATTCTTTTGTATATTTTATACAAAGTCAGCTTATTGCCCCCACAAACTGGGTCCTCATTTCACCTACCTTAGAAAGGATGGAAGGCTGAGTCAACCTTGAGCCTTGGAGAGATTCGAACCAGCAGAAATTGCAGGCAGCTGTGTTAATAACAGGGTGCACTAAACCCTTGTACTATCAAGGCTCTTGATGTTAAGGATCTTACAGCCTTGCTATTGGTAGCAGCAAGATAAGAAGTGGTTAAGCGCTGGAAATTGTCCAACCCACCAATATTTTAGGAGTTAAGAGAGTAGAATTTAGGCCATGACATTATCAGTAAAAATTAAAGCATATGTTACATATGACTCATAAAAACATATGTTACACATGACTCATAAAATCAGTTAAATCAGGTTGGAAGGTATCTTGGAGATTATCTAGTCAAGTTCCTGCTTAGTGCAGGAATCCATCACTACATCATCCTCAACAGATGTCCATCTGCCCTTGTTTATAGATCTTTAGTGAAAGAAAATCCTTCTTTTCCTTAGGCACTTTTGTAGAGCTCTTACCATTTGGAGATATTCCCTAATCCCTGATCAAAATCTAGTATCTCATGATTGAACCCCACTGTTTCTTTTCTTCTGGAACAAGTCAGAACAATTCCTGTCTTCTACCTGACAGCTCTTCTGATAACTGAAGACAGCTCCCATGTCTCCCTGCAATATTGAATCATGGTATAGTCAAAGGAGGGCTCAAGAGAGAGAGTTTTACAGAAATATGATTTCTTTTTTTCTTTTTCATGTAAAGAAAACTTTTTATATCAATCTCAATTTAACAATATTTTTTTAAAATAATAACCTTTCAAATGGCTATAGGATTATGGTTAATTGCAAACAATGATGATTATTATTTCAATCAAAATAAGATAAAAAATATTATAATGCAATATAAAGACATCATTTAAACTGGCTCAACTACCATAATCTTCTAGGAATCTTTTCTGACATCCCAATTGGGACAGCAGCCCTAAATTTTCCTCCTAGCTTCTGAATATCAACCAGGGCTGGTCTTATTAAGACACTAAGCAAACATAATACAAAAATACATATTATCTAAAATATCCTTTTGAGAGATGTTCTACTCTTCTAGGTTGGCTAATAGAGAAGGTAGTATTAACAAGTTGGCCTCTGCAGCTAATTTTTCTTTTCCCCATTAACACTTTTCAGAAAGTATCACTTGGTTTCAAAAAAAAAAAGGATAGCCCCCATTAATCGATGCCCTATGACTGATCCAAACTCTACTGATTTAAGGATCTTTTAGTACACCCAACAGGGTCCAAAATATGTGGTACATTTGCACAAACATCAGCTTGAAAGCTACTTATAATATGTCAACTTCACTTAGACATAATCAATGGGATCTGATAAATATGTGGAAAAAATTGAAATGAAGCATAGTATGTTCTGCAGTATATAAGTGAATTGGATTTCTAAGTGGAAGTATGTATTTGTGGCAGAGCTAAAAGAAGAGAGAAACAAAAATGACATCATTGTGGGAATTTAGATTGCTGGAGCAGGCAGAAAAGACAAATGAGGCCTTTCTGCATCAGATGACAAGTCTTTTGAAGAGTCATGTGATAGCAATAAAGAAGATTTCAATTATCTTGACATGTGCTGGGAATATAACTCTGCCAAGAGTCAGAGGTCCAGCACATTTGTGTCCTCTCTTGGTGACAACTTCATCTGTCAGAAGATGGAAAAAAGAAGAAGGAGGGAGTATTACTCACCACCAAGGAGGACTTGGTTGAATAAGTAAAAACTACTAGTACCCTGGGAAAAATGTAGTTTCATTCCTATATCCATGACACCCTGAGGAGGAAATGAGAAGAGTCAAACTTGTATACTGGACTTCAGAAAAAACTGATTTTGATAAACTCCAAGAAAAGATGGGATACAGCCAATGGTTAGAATTCTTGAAGGAGGGAAGTTCTAGAGCAGAGGTGTCAAACTGAATGCAACCCGCAATGTAGTCGAAGCCACCCCATGGGGCCGTCCTGGTCTACACAGTGTGAAGAGGAAAGATCAGGCCAGAGGAGCTTCGGGCCGGTCTACCCAATTTAAACAGGAAAGATCAGACTGATGTAGTGTCAGCCCAGTCTACCCAGTGTGAAGAGTAAAGATCAGGCCAACATAGCTTCAGCCCGGTCTACCCAATGCAAAGAGTAAAGATCAGGCCAATGTAGGGTCAGCGTGCGTAGAGGAAACATGCATCAAGCTGGCCACTCCCACCCAGTCAGCCAGCCCCCCCCCAGGTCAACCACAGCCCTGATGTGGCCCTCAAATGAAATTGAATTTGACAGCCCTGTTCTAGAGGGATAGAAAATTCTATAAAATGAGATGCTAAAGATATACTCACAATTCCTACAGGAAGAAAAATTGAAGAAATAGATGTATGCAGACCTCTCCAAAATGCTGAATGGGAAAAAGGGAATATTTAGGAAATTGAAGGAGAGTTCATAACAATTATTATTATTATAATTGTTTAAATTGTTATAAAGTTCAGAATGAGTTGAAAGAGATATTAAAGAAAACTACAAAAAGTTTGTATATTTAAAAACAAAAGAAAAGCCAAAGAATGTAGGCCCGCTGTAAGGAAAAAAAACTGGTAAACTAGGAATGGTTTGTAATGAGAAGACAAGACTTCTGAACCCCTATTCAATCTATCCAGACAGTTGTCACTGGCCAATATTAAAGTCCATTGAAGGAGTGGATTTATCTCTATTGCCCAAAAGGGAGAAACAGAAAAAAATCACAAAGAAATGGTTCCAGGCCAGGGGTGGGTTTTACCTACCTTTACTACCGGTTCTCAACAGGGCCGCGCTCGTGCGTCCGCTTCGCTCGCGCTCGTGCACGCTCTTCTGCACATGCGCAGAAGCTTCTGCGAATGCTTAGAAGCGTTCTGATGACGTCGGCATCGGTGGGTGGAGCCTCCCGCTGGTTTTACTACCGGTTCTATACAACCGGTCCGAAGCGAGGCCAACCCACCTCTGGTCCAGGCTGAATACCAGAAAATGTTTCCTCAATGTATGAGACATCGGGCAATGAGAAAGGGTACCTCATGAAGTTATGAGAACTCTTTTACTGGAGATCTTCAAGCAGAGACTGAATGGTTATCTCTCAAAGATGCTACAGTAGATGTGGAGCAGGAGGCTGGAGAAGAAGACTTCTGAGATCCTTTCCACCTCTATGACTTTATGATTCTACTGTTCTTATACAATGTGCCCAATACCTTTTTCCATTCATCTCCTTTTCCTTGTGTTTCTTTTCAGATACAATTCAAATCCAATTCAGAATTTATTTAACATTGCACAGATTTGATCACTTGAGCTACCATTTCCATAAAATATGGCAGGGTAATAGGAAGAAGCAGATCACTGTAAACCTTCCTTACATTATTAGAATCTATTAAAATAAATGTTTTAATGATTTTATCCTTGTGATAAGTATGGATAAGCAATTTTTACTACTTGGGACAGGCAATCTAGCTCAAACGACAGTAAAAGGAATACTAACTAAAATGATTCCCCCACAGGATGGACAATTTTTAATAAGTACATATTGAAAATGAGGAAAGGAATAATCTAAATGCTGATACTTAAAAGTCGATATTTGTTTAAATAGTGCTAGTTTATGGAAATGACTTGCCAAGCATTGAAACATGAGAGAGATTAGGAAAAAGCCAACAACGCCTGAAAGGACTGCTAAAAGAACAAGCTTAAAAAAGCTATGCTATTGATTATATTATTATGAATTTTTGCTAGACTATCACTTCATTCAGACATGGCACCTGCTACAGCCTCTGCCATGGACCTGTGGATATTAATCCAAGTGAGTCTCTGTACTGCTGAATTTTTATGCAATTCAGCATCCTAAGCAAACAGGGAGAAAAAAAGTTAACAGTTGGTCCATAGTCAAAGCTCTAGATCAGGAGTGTCAAACTCACATCGTCACAGTGGCATCACGTGACTTATCGGGACTTTTTTCCCCTTCACTAAACCGGGTGGGGGTGTGGCCAGCACATGACACATCCAGCCCACAGGCCAGGAGTTTGACAGCCCTGCTCTAGATTACACTTTTGGTAAACTTTTTAGCAATTTTAGACAGTGTTCTTTCCTCTCCTTCTGCTAATTGATAGCAGAGCTCTTTAAATAACACCTGCAGCTCTAAAACCCAAAGTTTGTGAAATGGGTTTGACTGGAAACAAATGAATGCTACGTGTTTGGATCTCTTTCTTGTCCTTTTTTAATTAGGTATTTGACACTGTGCCTTCCCTGTGGGTTTGTTTTTTTTTTGTCTTAAGTATATACAACCCAGTGAACCATCTTCAAATGAAATTATTAGCCTTTGCTGCCCTTTAAAAAAAAGGGGGGGGAGATGTTTGCATACTAGTCAATTTTCAGCTGGCAGAAAAAATAAATTACCACAATTGTTCCTTAACAATCAAGGAAAGCAACATGGTCAGCATAGTTAGGCACAGTTACAGAGTAGTAGCCCTTGCCAGACACCATTCCTAGAACTTACCTGGAAAAGAAAAATGTCAGATCCTGGTAATTTTAGGACAGGTTCACAAATTACAGGAATTACACAAAAGACAGTTCTCAGGAAAGAAAGAAGGCAGGATTCTGGGTATCTCAGTGTTAGAAGAATTATCCTTCTGGGTTCGGTTCCAAGTGGGGAAAAAAAAGACACTGGAAACATGGAGACTTCTTGGAAAGATGGTTTAATGGTAGACAGGATCACATGGTTTGAGTTTCTGAACAGAAAAGGGTGAGATGCAGCGAGTCCCTGGATTTTATGCCCTCTCTGGCTTTGAACTTCCTGGGGCCCCAAAAGAGTATCCTGATTGGTTGTCAGATTCCCAGAGGGTGGGGGTCTTAGCTAGCCTTGCTGGCTGATGTAATCTTCCCAGGTGCCATGTGGTTAGTTTCTGTTGCTAGATAGGTCCTATTGTGTTGCAGATGATGGTCCATTGACAAAGATGGGAGGAAATTGAGTTTCTGTCTCTGGCCCATTGACAAAGGGTGGGGGGGCAAGAAGGTGGGAGCTGCTTCCTCTTTAAAACATGCTTCTCCATTTTTCATCCAGGGAAACATAATATTCTGCCTTTTTAATATTTCCTAAAATATTTCATTCTTCTAGGAAAGGGGTGGGTGCTAACTTCCTACATCAGCACATAGACAGATTAAAGTACCTAGTACAAGATTTAGCCCTGTGGAGCTACTTTTTTAAAGAGTCCTATCTTTTCCCCCCTTCAAATAGAACAGTGCAAACAATAATTGCTCAAAATTTAGCCTACTGTGAGCTCTCTAGCAAGGACTGTTCTTTTTCTCTCACCTCCCCTCTTCTCTGCTGAGCAAACTGTATTTCTTTATCATTTTTTATCCTCTCTTTATAATTTCATTCCACAAAGACTGCATGTCTGAAAATACCATAACCAGGAATAACAGCCACTAGAAACACGGAAATGCTAACATCCAAAATGCTATATGGTTTTGACTTTTCTTCCCTCCTCCTATGATAAAGTAATATACATAAGTACTCATAGAAACAATGAAAAAAGATAACTGTGAGTTAATAATGTTTTAAAATGTAAGCCTTCGGCTGGTATAAAATTAACCCGAACAGTGAGATGGGCAGCATATAAATTTAATTAATAAATAAAAACATGTAGGGAGAAGTTCCAAATGTGCTTCTTCAAAAAGCAACTGGCCTTTGTTTTTCTTTGAAGACGTTTTGCTTGTTATCCAAGAAGCTTCTTCTGAAGTTCTGACTTCAGTTTCTTTGGATGAGAAGCAAAATGTCTTCAAGGAAAACAAAGTCTGGTTGCCTTTTGAAAAAGCATCTTTGGGGTAACCATGACCTGGATGACTGAGAATCTCCACAGACATGCAGGGAGAAGAAAAGCCTCGGTACAAGCCTGGGGCTACATAGGAAGTTTGACAGTCTCCCATGGACACTTTGTCAACCAATGCCACGTACCAAGAAGCCAGAGCAGCCAATCCTAAAAAGAAAAGCAAGGTGATGGGGGGGAGGGGGCATGAGATGAAAGACTTTGGAGATCAGTTATGAGTTCTAAGTCACATTGACATGCAGGGCAAAGCTAGAATGAACAAAGCAAAACCCAGATATTGAACATGGTGGCTCCTGTCATAAGAACAACCTTTTCTTATTTTCTTTGTGTACAAACAAGGGATGCAGTCACCAAAATTGATCACTAGCATTCTCTGATGGCACAGAAAAAATGAATAAAGAAATCGGTAACACTTATTTTACATATCTTAAGGGATGGTAGGTTAAAGGCACACATCAACACTGAGAATTTTAGAAATGCATTCCAAGATAAAGTATTTTCTCTTACGCAGAGCATGTATCAACGCAACCAGCTTGCAGAAAGAAATCCTAAAAATAAGAGAAATAAGCTTTTTTTTTAATAAGCGTGAGATGATGTTACTTAACTGAGTAATGAAATGTCTGCAAGTAACCAAGCTCAGAAAGCACCAAGAACTCCACATTGTCAAAAAAAAATATTAGGAAAAAAACAAGATTAAGTGGACAGGCAGTGTTGAAGATGATCAGGCCCTAAGCCAGTGGTGGGTTGCCCCCAGTTCGCACCAGTTCTATAAAACTGGTAGTAAAACTGGCGGGAGGCTCCACCCACCGACTCCGATGTCATCAAAATACGCATGCGGCCCCATTGCGAACTGGTAGTAAAGGTAAGTAGAACCCACCCCTGCCCTAAGCCAGGGCTGTCAAACTCCCGGCCCATGGGCCGGATGCGTCACGTGCTGGCCACACCCATGCCTGGTTTAGCAATATGTCACGTGACACTGCCGTGACGATGTGAGTTTGACACCCCTGCCCTAAGCCATGCAGGACTTTAAAGGTGGTCACTACCACCATCTTGAACTGTGCCCTTATTTGTTCTACACAAATCTAATCATGACTACTATACAAGTAGTCCTCAACTTTCACTTAGTGACCGTTCCAAGTTACAATGGCACCGAATAAAGTGATTTATGACCATTTTTCATAATTGCAACCTTTGAAGCATCCTCGTGGTGAAGTGATCAAAATTCAGATGCTTGGCAACTGATTCATATTTATGACGGTTGCTGTATCCCGGGATCACATGATCACCGTTTGCAACCTTCTGACAAGCGACATCAATGGGGAAGACAGATTACTAATTTAACAACTTCAGGGATTCACTTAACAATTGTGGCAAGAAAGGTCGTAAAACAGGGCAAAACTTGCTTAGGAAATGTCTCACTTAACAGCAAAAAGTTTGGGCTTCCTTGCGGTCATAAATCGAGGACTACCTGTACTAATCCCGAAGATTGCATTACTTTGGCAATTTGGCATCCCCCCAAGTTGTCGAAGAAAAATCCTTTCACCCTAGCAGCACCTTTCAATCAGAGATTTGGCGGTGCCTCTGACAGGAATAGAATAGAATAGAATAGAATAGAATAGAATAGAATAGAATAGAATAGAATAGAATAGAATAGAATAGAATAGAATAGAACAGAACAGAACAGAACAGAACAGAACAGAACAGAACAGAACAGAACAGAATAGAATAGAATAGAATAGAATAGAATAGAATAGAATAGAATAGAATAGAATAGAATTTTTTATTGGCCAAGTGTGATTGGACACACAAGGAATTTGTCTTGGTGCATATGCTCTCAGTATACATAAAGGAAGATACGTTCATCAAGAATCATAAGGTACAACACTTAATGATAGTCATAGGGTACAAATAAGCAATCAGGAACAATATCAATATAAATCATAAGGATACAAGCAACTAAGTTACAGTCATACAGTCATAAGTGGAAGGAAATGGGTGGTGGGAACGATGAGAAGATTAATAGTAGTGCAGACTTAGTAAATAGTTTGACAGCGTTGAGGGAATTATTTGCTTAGCAGAGTGATGGCATTTGGGAAAAAACTGTTCTTGTGTCTAGTTGTTCTGGTGTGCAGTGCTCTATAACATTGTTTTGAGGGTAGGAGTTGAGGGTAGGAGTTTATGTCCAGGATGCGAGGAGTCTGTAAATATTTTCACAGCCCTCTTTTTGTCTTATGCAGTATAAAGAAAAGAATGACTACTATAAATGGAACCCCAATGGAAATCACTTGCAATGCGTCCTTCCCTCTCCGCACAGCAGAGGTACCTGCTCTAGCAGCATTCCAGGAGGAGCCTATTAGCTCCTTTAAGTCCAAATGCTGGACTTAAAACAGAAACACTAGACTGGGTTTGTGTCCAAAGCCCAAGAAAGTCAAAACAAAGGTCCCACATGAGCCCCCCCAATGTCCTCTTGGCCATTCCCACAGCAGTGGCTGTCACAGCCATTTTCTAACTCACAAGACTGAGAGATGAGCAATTATGGGAAGGCTGTGCTAGGTCACTGCATTCCCTTGAGAAGCTGCCTGCCTGCTGGCATCAAAAAGCCAGACAAGACAGGCTTCATGCTGCTCCAGCAAGCAACCTCTTCTGTTCCTATTCATCAACCAAGGCCAATTACTACTCCTTTGCTTTCACAAGAGGACCGGCTGGCTCTCTCCCTCCACAGACTTTTCATGTTTGCTTTTGCAAGTTCTACCTTCCTCTGAGTTTTACCCACCTGCTTTTGGCTTTCTCCTGTGTAGCTGACTCAATTATGTGGACTCTGCTTACTGCTGTTTTAATGGAAGTTCTTTAATGCATTTAACTTACAGGTAGTCCCCCGTTTGAGAACGAGTTCTGCTCTCCTTAAAGTCAAATTTGTACGTAAGCTGGAACAGTATTAGTGTATTGTGTATTTAGCTTGAATTTTGCTACTATATGCTCTGTTCTTAACTATAAGTTGTCCTTAAACCTAGGACTTACTGCATTTAGTGGACAGTCCTGATTGAGTTTCGACCCCCCCCCAAAAAATTCAGAATGTAAGTGTTGGAAGTCACTATGGGAGGTCTTTGTTAAGAGCAAAGAGACAAGATAGAAATGTGTTAAAGAGATAACATCCTGTGCCTCTCTTCCAATTTAATTTCCTTTCCTGATTCTCCATTTTATTAATTTCTTTTGAAAAAGTTGATTCCCCTCCCAACAATATTCCTTCTGCTTCAGTCTTAAATTACCAAAATTCATTCTCATATAATAGATTCACAAGAAAAAGAACGTTGTTGTGTTTTTTATATTCATGTTTCCAGCATCTTTCCTTTCATTTCCTTTTATTCCAAACTGCATTTACTCAATAAAATGGATTCATTAATCACTTCAAGGTAGCAGTTTAATGTCATTATTTCTTGATTACGCTTCTAAAACTTTAGGAAAGAGTTATTCAGGAGCATATGAAGCTACATTACAAGTAGTCTTCAACATGAGAATTGGAACTTCCATCCCCATTAAATGAATCACATCCAATTTCATGACCTTTTTGCTTGCAGTCATTAAGTGAATCACTTAGTTGTTAAACTAATCCAACTTTCCCTATTGACTTTGTTGGAACCCCCCCTGGGAAGACGGGTGAGTTCTAAAATTTTTTACTACCGGTTCTGTGGGCGTGGCTTATTTTGTGGGCATGGCTTGGTGGGAGTAATGTGATTGGTTGGGCGTGGCCACCTTTTTTTTTTTACTTTTAAAAGCATTTTTTCTACAATCTTAAACGGTTGCTGAAAAAATGCTTTGAAAAGGCTCTGACGATCAGGCAACTCAGCTGGGATCATCAGAGGCTTTTCAAAGCATTTTTTTACCACCTCTTCGGCTGAAGAGGTTGTAGAAAAAATGCTTTGAAAAGCCTCTGACAATCTCAGCTGAGCCACGGGATCATCAGAGGCTTTTTTTTTTTACTTTTAAAATCATTTTTCCACTGAAGAGGTTGTAGAAAAAATGCTTTTAAAAGTTTTTTTTAAAAGGCTCTGATGAGGTGGGCGGGGTAAGTGAGCAGCGACCAGGCCGGGGACCGGTTCGGGAGCATGGCCAGCCAATATTATTACCGGTTCTCCAAACTACTACAAATTTTTACCACCGGTTCGAACCAGGAGCAACCCACCACTGTGGGAAGATCACAAATCGGAATCATGTGACCCCAGAGCACTGCAACATGCTGGTTATCAAACACCCAAATACTGATCATGTGAACGTAGAAATATTGATCATTGTAAGTGTGAGGACTGGTCGTAAATCACTTTTTTCAGGGCCAGTGTAAGTTTGAGCAGTCATTAAACAAATAGTTGTAGGTCAAGGACTATCTGTACCCAAAATCAAACTCTTGACCCATCTGTCCCAATGGTATAAAATGTGTACTTCTTCATAATTTCTGGTTGATCTTTTCTTCCAGCCCTATCCAGAGATGCTGTGATCAGGCCAGCAAATTTTTGCATATAATTCATAATTCAAACACAGACTACCTTTTCCTATCCCCGTAGCCATAGGCTGCTTGATTGGGTGGCTTCCTTCAAGCTATCATCATTACATGATCATCTACTGGCTAATAAAAGCAAACAATTTTAGAAGTTATGTGTATAGCAACAGAGATATTCTACAGGGCCTTTCAACCAAGTTAGAAGTGAAGCAGTTTTTACTTTTCAGTGCAAAGGAAGAAGAGTTCAACTAAAATTGAAAAGTTATGGCAAAGGAACGGCACCTCCTCTGTTTGAAGCATGTCTCAGGCATTTTGTAGACTTCTGCCTTCTCGTTATCTTTCATATTTAATTTTTAAATTTCATACCTTTCTGCAATACTGTACTTTCTCACCTTTTTTTCTTCAAATGAAAGAACCTTGCAAATTTCACAAACCTATTGGCAACACCTTCCATCTTTTTTCTATTTCACCCCCTCTGAATCAAATATATAGTGCCATAACACATTTTGTGGGAAGAGTGCAAAAATTGAGGGGGGGAGGGGGGTTGAACAAACTCGTCCGCATTTTCTGAAATGCCAACTAACTACATTTATGCCCACAAGTCATCTCTTCTTTCTATATATCTCTGCAAATTATGAAATAATATAGATTGAATCAAATGTGCTCAAAGGAGAGGGGGGAAAAAACAAGTATCTGGTAGAAATCCAATTTTACATTATTTGTGTTTTATATTATGTTGCAATCACTTACAGTTAAAACATACAAACAGAATATTTTGGGTCTCGTGTTTTGTTGAAAGATAGAATTGAACATAAATATAGCACAAGTCGATTTGATTTTATTATTTATTTATTATTTATTAATTCAATTTGTATGCCGCTCCTCTCCGAAGACTCAGGGCGGCTCGCAATGCATTTAAAATCATTATAAAAAACATTTAAGAATTAAAAACATTGATGCTTTGCAGTTTATACATTCAACAATTTTGTCTTTAAAGCTATTCATTTCATGCAATAAAGAATACAGGTTTTCATCATCTTTTACTACAAGAAAAGCTACTCAAATGTCCACTTAAAATACTTCTGAAACTCTTTCTTGCTATTGATCTGCATATAAGAAAGGCTGAAGTCTTTAAAAAGACATGCTTTCAGAGTTTTGATTCTTGGTCAGGCAGGAAGATGGAACTACAAGGAATCCAAACCACCATCATGTACTTTGAGTCACTTATGAAAAAGGCTAACCAGTTCGCAAAGTCCATATTTGGATCCTTCCACTTATCTGTTTTTTTCCCCAAAGTCAAAGGTCACTAGCCCAGTGGAAAAAAAGACTAGTAGATCTATGTCTTAAAATAGCTTGGAGATAAGTTCTCTCAATGCACTTTGCAAGCTCCTCCTTATTTTATCTACCTCCCCTCCATATCATTGATTCTTAGGCAGGTTATTTTTTTTTAACCTGCATAGATCTATACTTAGCAACAACCTCACTGATATATTGTCAAGGTGGAACGTGCTAAGAGCATATCCTTTCGGCAATCTGAAAAGTAACTAAAACTTCTACTACAGGCCTCTGCCCACTCACCCAAATATTGTGGGACACTTGAAGGAGAGTAATGGGGGGAGGGGTTGTTGTTGTTTTCTGATGGCTGGTGACACCAGGGAAAGAGGGGAATCCACCAATCCCTGCCTTTGAATTGGCTGGTAGTGATGCTCCAAGGAGTGGACCACTTGCTCACCGAGTTACCGAGGCAGATTACAAATTGCCCACTAGGGCAATAGAAACTACACCAGCATATTTGTCCAGCATACTTTTCTATTGACTGAGGAATGCACATAAATTCAGCCATGAACAAGAGCTCAGAGTCACGCAAAAATGCAAGCCAGAATTCACCAGAGGCAGAGGAACTGGGAGAAACAATTAACTTCAGTGCAGAACAAAAAGTCAGGCAGTGGGCTGATCCAAAGAACAGTACAAAGTAATACAAAATATAATTAATCTAAAAGCACTTCCCTAGAACATGTTATCCTGTTCCCCTCACTCCATAAAGAGAAAAAGGCAGATAATTTTAAAGATCACAACAGCAAAACCGAACAGAAAAATGTAGGAAAAAATGCCATTGGGTAGTATGAAGAAACAGTAAAACAAGAAGATAACTAGAGTTGATCCCACACTCTCTAGAATTGAGACCATTTTAAAAAGAAAAGAATCTATTAAAAATTATCAAAAGGCAGGGAACTAAAGAAAGTTTGGATGGTTAAGAATTTCATGTTGAACACTAATAGAAGGCACCGCTGGAACAAAGCTGTTACCAAAAGCGATGCAGAATCCCACCAACTATTTCCTGTGCTAACGTCAGTGGTGGGTTGCTCCCGGTTCAGCCCGGTTCGGCCGAGCCGGTAGCGGTGACGATGTGACGTCACCGAACCGGTTCTCTGTGACTGGGAGCTGGGCCCTCCTACCCACCCCTACTTTATTCCTACCTTTATTTCTTTGTTTTTAGCCCAGCTGATAGGCGCGGCAGAGTGGATTGCTGCACCTCAGCTGGCCAGGAACCTAATGCGCTTGCGTGGAGCACAAGATTGGCACACGTGCGAGCGAAGCGATCGCACATAAAGCGCGTGAACGAAGAGAACCGGTAGTAACACCAGTTGCAACCCACCACTGGCTAACATACTTATATGAACTGGCTAATGCTAAATCCTGTCTGGTTGGCTATGTACTTCCTTATCATTCCGTGAAGATCCAACTTGCCAATTCAGCATAAAGTGAAAGGTCTTTGTTGTGTGCTTCTCATTAAGAAAACCAAGAAGAGTGATTCTAGCTTCAAGCAGAATGATGCTGAGTGTAAATTTCTTTAAGAAAAGGATTGTTTAGCCTGCCTATTTGATTGCTTTCTCTTTTTTGCTCACTTATACTGAATTTACCACATTAAAAATAGATGTTCAACCCAAAAAATACCATTAAAACCGGAAACATATTTATTGGGTATACTCACAAATAGCTACAAAAAAGAAACAATATATTTAATTACACATATTCTGACCGCAGCAAGAATCATCTTTGCACAAAAAAGGAGCCTGGATAGCTCAACAGACTAAGCGCTGTAATTTAACACCAGCTGTCTGCAATTAAAGTAAGATCGAATCTCGCCAGGCTCAAGGTCGACTCAGCCTTCCATCCTTTCTAAGGTAGGTAAATTGAGGACCCAGTTTGTGGGGGCAATAAGCTGACTTTGTATAAAAATATACAAAAGTATGAAGGCTATTGCTTAACGCATTGTAAGCCACCCTGAGTCTCCGGAGAAGGGCGGCATATAAATCAAATTAAAAAAAAAAAATTGGAAATCTCAACACAAGATAAAATAATATCGAAAGTAATGGAATGTGCCAAGATGGACAAACTCACTAAAGAAATCCAAGAAAAGGAAGAATCTGAATACTACCTGGTTTGGCAAAAGTGGTATCAATGGCTGGAGAAAAGGAAAACCAAATAAAAAGATGACCTAAAAGATTTGAACCAAATCGTGTACCAAACGAGATACAATAGAGTTACAACAAAACTTCAAAAAGTATTGTTATATAAGGTGAGATGTGGGAATATATATTGAGAAATACAATTTACCAATGTATTTTCTTAAGAAATAAGATATCATGTTTAAATGTTATATATGTTGTGTATTGTTTTATCTGTACCTGTTTGTGTTCTTTTTTTTCTGTGTGTGTATGTTTTTTAATTCAATAAAAAAACATTTGAAAAATAGATGTTCAACCTTACATAGGAGCTCTGCTGGCACAGTGGTTGAACTGCAGGATTGCAGGCAAACTCTGCCCACAGTCTGGAGTTCAATCCTGACCGGCTCAAGGCTGACTCAGCCTTCCATCTTTCCGAGGTCAGTAAAAGGAGGACCCAGATTGTTGGGGACAATATGCAAATAATGCTTCTACCTTGTAAATCTTTCAGAAAGTGCTATAAATCACTATGGGGTGTTATATAAGTCTAATTGCTATTGCTGACTAGAACTACCAATGCATAGTGGAGGAGTGTCAATTAAACAAGATGGTGGTCACAATCACACAATTAAATTCCACCATCTTTTCATATAACTCACATGTGTGGTGGACAAAATAAAGGGATAGGGCTTCAAACACTGGCCACCGTACCTTGAACTTTTTGGAGCCCTGTGCATATGCCCCAGTAGATAGCTATTTGCCTTCCACATCATTCAGTCCCATTCAAGTGCCTCAATCATTTGAAGTCAAACTACCTGCTTAAAAGAAGGTTTTGGAAATGACTACCGCATTTTTCAGAGTATAAGACGCACCTTTCCCCCCTCCACCAAAAGGGGGTGAAAATGTAAGTGTGTCTTATACACCGAATGTACCCTGCCCACCCACTGGCCCCCACCCTTTGGCCTCTGCTTCCCTGCAGTTTACCTCCTTACAGCATGCAGCAAGAAGAAACAGCTCGTTTCAGCTTCAGCACAGCCTAATTAGCTCAAGTTGATTGGATCGGCTTCCCGACTCTCAGCTGATTTGCTCTCAGCTGGTTCGCACAGGCCTCTGCTGCTTGCTGCAAGGAGGTAAATTGCTGGGAGCAGATTTTTTTTTTCTTGTGCTAATCGAGCTATGCTGAAACGAAAATGAAAGTAAAGCAGGCTGTTTGCTGCAATGAGGCAAAATTGCTGGGAGGCAGATTTTTTTTTCTTGTTTTCCTCAGCAAAAAAGGTAAGTGCGTCTTATACTCTGAAAAATACGGTAATTGGATCCTGTATCCAGGCAGGAGTTTGCTTAGGTAACTTAACATCATTGTTTCAGGTTTTTCTTTATGTGTATCTTAAACATTGTGTTTCCATATCGTAGACAATGCAGTTAGCCATGAGTTAAAAGACATTTTTGTGTATGCACATGGGTGTGCCTGCAGGCATGTGACTATACCTGGAAGACATCTGTGAAACTGACAGATGATTCCCTGGTTTTAAGTTTCATAAGAGGGGAAAAAATGGTAATATGATGAAGGGAGGGATAGGGAAGCAAGATATTGCAGAAATGCCTTGAGCTCTCAAGGAACTACTCGTCCAGTGTAAATTGAACAGATAGGAAAGGTCTACTCCCACCTTAGCTGTGGCTAGGTGACAAACAGGAAAAGCACATCTTCTAAGCAGTGGTGAACACAATAATTGAACTGGAGAACGAAATCTTAAGTGATAATTAAACCTTTTGTGTTTGTGTGATTTCAGCCTGAGCTTTTCACTTGGTGTTAAGACATTCTGTAATCTCTTGCTTGAACTGTGGCATCTGCTTATTTGAGATATGACACATTTTCCCCCTTACAGTCGTTCCCCAGACAATCTGTACATTAATTAAACTACTTACTGTCTGTGGCTCTTTTCCATGGCTGCTGCTATAGCTCAATAACAATATGGGAAGAAGTGGCAGTGGAGAATGAACCATTTTTAAAATGTTAATAACAAACCAGTTTGGAATTGCGACAGTTTTTATTCCTATCAAATTTGAGAAAAGGGACGTTGGTCTTACCGTGATACGTTCCTTCTCGTAGTGTAAAATGGGAGGTGCCAGTCTGGGTATTCCCTTGCTCTAGCTCTATGTCCTGAGCTGAAAATTCTGAAGATCCGCCTCCCTGGTGACGTCTCTTCAGTTTTTGCCAGCGAAGCCAAAGCGAATGGTACGCAGTCCAGGTAAATGACATTCAGACTGAAAGATAAAAAACAACAAGCTCCACCAGGGGAGCCGGCCCAGGCAGCCACAGATAGGGTGGGGCTGGCACCTCCCATTTTACACTACGAGAAGGAACGTATCACGGTAAGACCAACGTCCCTTCTCCATAGTGTAGAAATGGGAGGTGCCAGTCTGGGATATACCAAAGACTGACCAGCCCTAAGGGAGGGAGCTGTCCTGGGCCGACGACCCCGGATCTTCAAGAACCCGCTGCAGTACTCGTCTCCCAAAGGCCGCTTCCGCCAAAGCGAAGGAGTCAAGTCTATAGTGACGGATGAAGGGAGTGGGAGAAGTCCACGTGGCCGCCCTACAAATGTCTTCCACTGATGCCTGCGTAGACCAAGCCGCCGTCGTGGCAGCGCTGCGGGTAGAGTGGGCAGTAATCCCCTGAGGTACAGGTAGAGCCTGGAGCTCATAAGCAGAAGAAATGCACGTCCTAAGCCAGCGTCCCACCGTGGAAGAGGTCACCCTGTGGCCAAGAGTCGACGGCTGAAACGAGACAAAGAGTGCCTCCGTCTTTCGGAAAGAAGAGGTTCTAAAAATGTAAATGCGGAGGGCCCTCCTCACATCCAGGGTGTGCCAGGTCTGCTCCAAGGCGTGCCTAGGCCGAGGGCAGAAGTCAGGCAGGACCAACTCCTGAGCTCGGTGGAACAAGGAGTTGACCTTAGGAAGAAAGGCAGGGTCCAGCCGCAGAACCACCCTGTTGGGATGAAAAATGCACAGGTCTTTCCGCACCGATAAAGCCGCCAACTCAGAGATCCGTCGGGCCGACGTGACGGCCACAAGGAAAGCTACCTTACACGATAGGAGACGGAGACTAGTCTCCCGTAAAGGTTCGAAAGGTGCCTTTGTTAAGGCCTGGAGAACCTTAGCGAGGTCCCAAGTGGGGTAACGGTGAAGAGGAGGCGGCTTTAAATTAGCCGCCCCCCGCAGAAAAATCTTCACCCTCGGATGGTTGGCGAGGGAGCCCCACTTCCTAAAAGTCAAGACAGTGCCTAACGCAGCCACCTGTCGTCGTAGTGTGTTAGTGGAAAGTCCCATGTCCAACCCGTCCTGAAGGAACTCCAGCACCTCCACCACCGATGCCGAAGTCGGGCTCAACTGTCTGGAGGCACACCACCCAGCAAACCTGTTCCACGTTGCCTCATAAATTCTTGTGGTGGAGGGTCGCCTGGCCGCCTGCATAGTCCTGATGACCCTGGTCGGAAAGTTCTCCCGCCTCAAGAGGCCCCGCTCAACCTCCAAGCGGCTAACTGCAGTCTCTGTGGGTCCGGATGCAGAACCGGGCCCTGGCTGAGCGTGACTCTGTCCGGGGGGATCCGCCAGGGATGGGCGACCGACAGGTCGACCAGGTCGGCGAACCAAGGCCGTCTGGGCCAATGAGGGGCCACTAACACCAGTTCCGCCCCCTCCAGCAGCAACTTCCGAATGACGGCTGGGATAAGGGGTAGGGGAGGGAAAGCGTAAAGGAGGCCCTTGGGCCACGGGGTCCGCAGAGCGTCCACCCCCGCCGCTCCCGGGGCAGGAAAACGGGAGAAGAAAAGAGGAAGTTGAGTGTTCGCTGGGGAGGCGAAGAGGTCCACTACCGGGCGACTGAACCGGTCGACTACCTCCGCAAACAAGTTGGGATGGAGCCTCCACTCCGAGGGGTCCATCATGGCTCGGCTCAGCCAGTCGGCTTCTATGTTGTCCGTCCCTGCGATGTAGTCCGCTGTCAGAGACAAAAGGTGAGTCTCTGCCCAAAGACAAAGGGTCTCCGCCTCTCGCATCAGAGGCCCGGAACGAGTCCCCCCTTGTCTGTTGATATGGGCTTTCGTCGTCGTATTGTCTGTGAGAAGGAGCACATGCTGCCCCCTCACCTGCGAAAGAAAGGTCTGAAGAGACAGACGGGCCGCTCGGAGCTCCAACCAATTGATCTGATGGGATAGTTCTTGGTGGGACCAGCGGCCCTGGGCCACCTGAGACCCGCAATGGCCCCCCCAGCCCATCAGGCTGGCATCCGATGTTACTATTACCCTGTGGGGATCCCTGAAGAAGCACCCCTTCTGGATGGCCCCTGACGTCCACCAGGTCAGGGATCGTAGGACCTGCGGGGGAACCTGAACTCTGACCTTGGACGAGCTCGTTCCTGCCTTCTGAAAGGGGAGCAAGAACCACTGTAGTGGTCTCGCATGGAACCTGGCCCAGGGAACTATGTTTATACAGGATATCATCTTTCCCAACAATTGGGATAGCTGGGCTATCTGAGCTGTCCGGGACTCCCAAAGAGACTGGATCAGCGCCCTGATACTGTCCTGTCTGTCCGGGGACAGGAAGACCTGCCCCGCTAGTGTGTCTATCAGGGCCCCCAGATGAACTAACCTTGTAGAAGGTATGAGATGACACTTCGCCAGATTCACCGAAAACCCGTGGTCCCTCAATACCTGAATTGTCGTGGTCAAGTCCTGTTCCACTCGCCGCTGGGAAGACCCTTGAATGAGCAGATCGTCGAGGTAACATTGAATTCTGATAGGAAGAGACCTGAGATATGCCGCCAAAACAGAGAGAATCTTGGTAAACGTCCGGGGGGCGGAAGCCAGCCCGAACGGCAGGGCAAGATATTGGTAGTGACGGCCTGAATAGCAAAACCTCAGGTATAGACGATGCTCCGGTCGAATTGGTATGTGGAGGTAGGCTTCGGTCAAATCTATGGAGGCTAGGAAGTCTCCCTCCCTGATTCCGGCTAAAATGGAATGCAGGGAGTGCATTTTGAACCTCTTGTAGACGATAAACTTGTTGAGGTCTTTCAAATTTAGAATTGCCCTCCACCCTCCCGAGGCCTTTGGGATGACAAAGAGGATGGAATAGAACCCGCGCCCCCACTGTCCCAGTGGAACCGGCTGAATGGCCCTGATATCCAGTAAATGCTGGATAGCCGATTCCATGAGTACCCGCCTGAATGGGTCTCCAGAAACGGGGCAGTGGAGGAAACGCCTCGGAGGGGGTGAAAGGAATTCGAGGGAGAGCCCTGCTCTTACTGTCTCCCTCACCCAATTGTCTGTAGTTAGGTCGTCCCAGCGGTCCGCAAACAGGCCGAGCCTGCCCCCAAGAGGGTCCAGCGACGGATAGTCACTTAGATCTCCTGGCCCCTCTGCCACCGGAGCCCCTGAAGGGCTTGTTGGATGACTGTTGTCGACCCCGGGAAAAGGCTGACCTATCTGCCTGATAACTAGATCTGGAGAAATGAAACGGCCGTTGCTGACGGGGGAAGCTTGGCCCGGCTCCCCCCTGGCGGAAGGAGGGCCGCCTATAGTAAGGGGATGAACGGAAGTCCGTTCGTCTACTCTGGGATGGGAGGACCTTCCTCTTATCCCTGGTCTCGATGAGTAAGGGATCTAAGGCCTGCCCAAAAGGAAACCCCCCTTCAAAGGGAGCGGAAGCCAACTTCCACTTGTTCTTCCCGTCCATTCGCCAATGACGTAGCCAGAGCATACGCCTAGCAGTGACTGATGAAGCCATGGCCCTGGCAGAGAACCTGGCAGCAGCCAAGGTAGCATCCGCCGTGTATTCGGCTGCAGCTAAAATCTTAGAAAGGTCTTGGTGGGCCCGAACATCATCTGGTGCCAGATGGTCTTGAAGCTGGCGGAGCCATCTGACCGACACTCTGGTGAGAAAAGATGCCGCCGAAGAAGCTCGTACAGCCCAGGCATCCGCCTGGTGCGCGCGACGAAGTGCCGTCTCCTCTCGCCTATCTTCAGCCTTTAGAGCATCCTCTGCATCAGGTGGTAAAACAGAAGAAGACGTGAGAGCCGCCACCGGAGCGTCCACCTTAGGAACTTCCAACAAGGCAAGCATGTCCGCATCCACCGTAAACAACTGATTGTCCAGCCCTGATGCCCTGGATGGGAGAGAGGGGGCCGCCCACTGTCTACGGATCATGTCCAGAAACATTCCCGGAATAGGAATAGTATCTGCCTCCACTGCCTGCTCTGTAAACAGATAATCATCCTGTTCTCCCGTACCCGAGGTACCAGAGAGTGCTGGGTCAGGGCCCAATCGAGCCGTGGCCCTGGCCTTTGTCAGAAGTGGTTTCAAAAGAGCGGGGTTAAATAAGCCCTTGAAGGCGGGCCTAGGTGGCTGCATCTGATCCCCATCCGAAATCTCTCCTTCCTCCAGACAGTCTTCTGCAGAGTCAACTAACTCAGAAGGAGAAGGGGAAACTTGGCAATGATAATCCTCAGAAGGGGCAACGAAGCCCTGGGGCTCCACCTCAGGTCTAAGGGCATACATTTGGGCAAACATCTGTGACTGAAGTTGCATCCCCTCTGCTATGCCCTGCCTAATTGCCTGCTCCACCCAGGACTTCATGGAATTCTGCACATCTGTCTCCCCCCCTTCATCCTGACGAAGGCCAGCCGCAGTGGGGGTATAGGTGGCCTCAGGACGTTTGTTGGTCCCAGAAGGCCCTGGACGCTGATGGAGCTCGACCTGCATCTCTGGAGACCATGCCCTGGACGGCCCAGCCAAAGTGGGAGAATGGACAGTCTGAGGGACAGAATCCTCCCCAGTCTGAACTGATGTCTGAAGTACAGGCGCAGAGGCTTGAGAGGTGTCAGCAGCCATATTAATGGCAGCAGCCCTTGCAAATTCTCTGTCCAAGGCACGTTGTCTAACTTGAGCTGTCCTTTCCTCAGCCTTGGAACGCCCGGGGCGAGATCTAGCCTTGGCCCTAATTTTATTTGCTGCAGCAATGCTGGCAGTTCGAGGCCTAGAAGCCCTGCCCTTGCCAGGTGGAGGAGACCAGGAGCCCTCAGCAGAGAAGGATGATTGCCTGTCAGCATCCTCCATGATATAAAGTCAGTTGGCAACACAGAGAAAACCAAATTCCAAAGACTCTGCAAATAAATAACAAAAGAGAGAGAAATAAATTAAAAAATAACTTATACAGGCCTTGAATTGAAAAACAAAATGGCTCCCGGGTCTCAAAATGGCCGCTCATCAACTGATGCAGTTTAAATAAAGGCCCTCTCTTAAGATCAGAAGCAGTATCAGGTCAGGCCGCCCAGCAAACCCGCAGATAGAATTACTCTGTTCAAAAAAAAAAAATTTTACTCTCTCCTCTGCTTCTCCAAAGAAAAACTGCAGCATTGTGCCCAAAGGCTGCCAGGGGAGCAAGGCCGCCTGAGCCAGTTCGCGCCCAAAATGCGCGGGGACGAAGGCCGCCGCGACTTACAGTCCGCCATCACAATCACGTTATATCATGGCCCTGGCTCCAGGCCAACACCCCACAGCCATCGCCTTTTCTGAACCCACCAGCCAAATCCAGGCTGGTGGGGCTACAGCCAGTCTCCAAACAACGAAAAAGGCAAAAAAACGCCGCTCCGCTGCACAGCTGACGAGCGGTGATCAAAGGGACGCCGCGGCAAGGCAAAATGGCGCGCGCGGCTCCCGTGGCTGTTTTGCACGCCCTAGAGGCTCCAGGGGTGGATCAGAAGGGACCGGGGCGAAAGCCAGCCGGCTAGCCCCTCACCGCTGCCCAGCGTAAAGGGAAGAGTGGGGGGAGGACAGCAGCCGCCCCCCCACGCTCAATCCAGGTACCGGAGAGCTCCCCTTAGACCAGTACCTGTAAATCCAGACTCAAGCTGAGCCGATAACAGCAGCAACTTTCCAATACCAGCAAGAAAGAAATAAAGAAATAAAGAAAAGAACGAAAAACTAGGAAATCCAGGGAAAATTAACTATTTTTCTCTGGCTCAAAGCTCAGGAGCTAAAACTTGCAACCATGAGCTGTGCTGAGCTGAAAAAAACTGAAGAGACGTCACCAGGGAGGCGGATCTTCAGAATTTTCAGCTCAGGACATAGAGCTAGAGCAAGGGAATACCCAGACTGGCACCTCCCATTTCTACACTATGGAGAAGAACCCAAGCCAAAACTAAACTTAGGAAAGGGGATTGGAGCAGTGGTGGGTTGCCCCCGGTTTGGACCGGTTCTATAGAACCGGTAGTAAAACCGGCAGGAGACTCCACCCACTGACCTGGACGTCATCATAAGTGATCTGCGCATGCATGATGCGGGCATGATGCAAACTGGTAGTAAAGGTAAGTAGAACCCATCCCTGGATTGGAGTGATCCAAATAAGGCCAGAGGATAAGATAGGTAGCATTTCCCTACTTTATCCATTTATCCTGCAGAAAAACAATACATTTTTCTTTTATTGAGGTCTTGCCAAGCCATATCCAGCTGAAGAAACTAATTAGAATAAATGCAGGAAGGAAGAATTTCTGTACTGACAAGAAATGTGTATCTCTCCACAGTTAGGAAATATTTCCAGTTTTATAAACATGTTTTAAATATTTGCTTTTCATTCAGATACTTTGTTTACTACTTAGACAGGCAGTTCTTGATGAAAAAGGCTTTAAAATTTAATTCTTCAAGGATTAACATTTCCTTGAAATTTTCCACAAATACAATCTTCTTAGGAAATGAGTTTTAAAAGACCATGATTGTAACTAAATTTCTGCCCTACTCAGTTCATTTCCTTACACCACAAAGCATCCCCTGTAACCCAGAAGCATTCATCTGAACAATTATTATTACAGGTTGCAATAAAGCTTTTAAGTCAGTCTATAATTGCAACTGTCCTGTAAGAGGTGTTCTAAGTAAAAGGACAGGCATTTTCCTCCATCTCTTAATTTAAGCAAAGCTTCTGAATGATGAATCTTAAGCAAATTGCTGCCATCAAACAATTACAATCCAAATATACAGAGACTCTAGTAATTCGGATAGCCTGATATTCAGCTGTCAAAGTTAAATGTTTAGTTTATTTACTGAATGGGTATCAACCGCACTTATTGGTAATGTTTATAGAGTTGAGAAAGACACTATAACCCTTTCTTTGCTTTGCTTCTGCCACAGACAGGAAATAACACAGTACCTTTGTGTGTCAGATCTAATTAAAGGTAGACACTGGGTTGACTTAAATCAGCTGTTTTATATTTAATTGATACTATCATCCCCACCACCCTCAATTTACATCATCATTTTTTTAAAAAAACTCTCCACTTTGAAACACATGTCTCCTTAAGAAGCATTCATACCATCTGGTTACTAACACTGAAATCATCGTACCTTGGTTTGCAATTGAGCAGTTGCAGTTATACAATTCTTGTGACTTTTGACCCACCTGATTATTCCAAGGATACTTGAAACAACCCTCACTGTTAAATGCATCCTTCTTCCACCTCTGCTCCAGGGGAAGAGGCTGAGATATTAAATTCTGTCTTCGTTCCTAGTGCAAAACTAGAATGACCAATCCCCTGCCCCTTAATATCATTCACACTTTTTCAAGGTCTGCATGTTAACTACAAAGACACTCTTAATATCAAATTCAGTTTGCTCCTTGGACTACTCTCTGGTCCTCTCTGGTCCTGAAGAATGATACTAAGCAAGATTATTTCTCTGAAGACAGTGGC
This sequence comes from Pituophis catenifer annectens, assembly GCF_029215685.1. NCBI lineage: Eukaryota > Metazoa > Chordata > Lepidosauria > Squamata > Colubridae > Pituophis > Pituophis catenifer. Next base: position 244,311,369 of record NW_027256881.1, on the reverse strand, counting down.
AAAAGCAACATTTATAAACTCCCTGCCTGCAGATTTCCCCAGCTTCCAAGGGAGCATTGTACACTTCCCTTCAAAATAGATCTTTTGTGCCAGTATAATTGGAAACTGGTAGAATGTTAGTCTTCATGTTGTTTTACATTTTAGCCTTGGTGGTGCAGTGGTTAGAATGCAGTATTGCAGGCAAGCTCTGCTCACTGCCAGAAGCTTGATCCTGACCAGCTCAAGGTTGACTCCAAGCCTTCCATCCTTCCAAGGTCGGTAAAATGAAGACCCAGATTGTTGGGGGCAATATGCTGACACTGTAAACCACTTAGAGAAGGCTGTAAAGCACTGTGAAGTGGTATATAAGTCTAAGTGCTATTGCTACTATTCCATGTCTCCATCCAGCAGTTCAATGGCAGTCAGAAAAAGCCATCTGCATAGCTGGGCTGCTTTTTTCAGAAGCATCTTAGAGAAGCGCTTGAAAACAAAGACCATTTTTAATAAAGGTAGCAGCATCTTGGGATACCCTTCACAGGATGGAAATTGAATCTGTAGTATGTAGCCAAAACAAATTTCTGACCGCAAGATAACACCTTCACGTTTCTCATCCCCAACCTCAAGGTATGCATCCAGGAGAGCAATTCCTAGCGTTACCAATCAATAGGCATTGTGCAGCTATTCGATCTTACCCTCTTTAATGGATTTCCGTGATAAGAAGCAAGAAGCAGAGGAAAGAGAAAGAAGATTAGAAGATGAGACAAGTAATGCCTGGAAATTCCAACAACACTACGTGAATCCAGCAAACTAACTGCACAGGAAAAGCTTTATCAGGAGGCATTCATTATGTATTTTCAAAATGTAGCATGGCTGCCAGTAAAGAAATACTTAAAAGCAGAAGTAAACAGCATGGGACCTACAGCCATGGGGCCTATGGGCTTCATTGTGTCTACTAGATTCCCTGTTCCATCTGAGCTTTCGTTTCTTGGTTTGCTTAGTTTCCGTTAGTAAAAATATCAGACCGTTTCACATCTTGCTTATTTCCAGCAATGTTTTTGGTCCCGCCGGAGATGGGGCATTTTCACTGTGTTAGACACAGTGCACTGTATTAGACACAATCAGCCTCTACAAAAAGGTTGGCTTTCTATTATGGTCCACATTCAATAAAATTGAGAGTAGTCCTTAAGGATGAGGAAGACCCATCGATCAATACTTACTTACTTACTTACTTACTTACTTACTTACTTACTTACTTATTTATTTATTTATTTATTTATTTATTTATTTATTTATTTATTTATTTATTTATTCAACTTATATGCCGCCTTTCTCTGAAGACTCAAGGTGGCTTACAATGCATTTAAAAACCATATATAAAAACATTAAAAATTAAAACATTAAAAACAATTAAAACCCATTCACACCATTCATGGCCGGATCCAGCAGAAGATCCAGATATTTTTCTCCAATCATTCTTTCTGCAATGGGTATTGTCTTTGAACATGTACTGAAAACCCAAAATTTCAGACAAGCAAGTAATAAGTAATTCATTTTGCTAAATTGACTGTATTTATTTCATTTGCAATGCTATGTATCTTTCTCGTTTCTTCCCCTTATTTTTCCAGTAATTCCCTTTACCCAGCGAAACGCCCATATTATATCTAGAGATTGGTTTCATTGATTTAATAAAGAAATTTCTCATCTGAATCTTATCCAGTGCAAGCTTCCATGCTTCAGAGATTGGCAAAAGGGTTGACTAAAATTTGTTTATTTATATGGCCACTTAATTTACAAGAGTGATTTTGAGTGACTTCCAACTTGAAGAAACACAAAAGATAAAAAAATAATATAAAATATAACAGACCTTCAGAACATAAAAAGAACAGGATAGCAAAATAACAGAAATAAGCCTAAGAATAGAAGTAACAATGATAACGTGAGCAATTTTGAGGTCAAGCAATGCATATCTTGTTCAAGGGTCTTACATTCTATATCCATGATGGCGAACCTATGGCACGCGTGCCAGAGGTGGAACGGAGCCCTCTCTACTGGCACGCACGCCATTGCCCCAGGTCAGATCTCCGTGGCGTTTCTTTCGTGAGCTTCTGTTTCCCTGCAAATGACAAAACAGAAGCTCACGAAAGAAAAAGATCTTACCTCTTGCCGTGCTGCCGGTTTTAGGATGCCCCGCCTCCCACTGGCCAGCTGGTCTTCTGGTCTCTGCTGTGCATGTGTGCATATCTGTGCATGTCTGTGCATGCGCATGCACACCTTTCAGTTTGGGCATGTGCATGCGCGCAATTTGGGCACTTGGTGTCTAAAAGGTTCACCATCACTGTGGCGAACACTATCTGCACTCATCTGGCAGGAAAAGGGGTCTAGGTTTTAGGGCTTTGTGGAAAGGCAGAAAGGTTGAAGCAGTCTGAAAAACAGGGTGAATGATGTTCCATAAAAAGCAAGTGCTTCACTAGAGAAGGCATACTGTTGGATGCCTTTTGGTTTGTGATAAGGAACCCAAACCACATCTACTTCACAGGATCTCATAAGATGTCCAGAGATAATGGGGTGGCAGATGGTTCTACACCAGAGGTGGGTTTCAGCAGGTTCTGACCACTTCTGGAGAACCGGTAGCGGAAATTTTGAGTAGTTCGGAGAACCGGTAAATACCATCTCTGACTGGCCCCGCCCCCATCTATTCTCTGCCTCCCAAGTTCCAGCTGATCGGGAGGAAATGGGGATTTTGCAGTAGCCTTCCCCTAGAGTGGGGAGAAAATGGAGATTTTACAGTATCCTTCCCCTGCCACGCCCACCAAGCCACGCCCACCAAGGCATACCCACAGAACCGATAGTAAAAAATTTTGAAACTCACCACTGTTCTACACTTCTGGGCTTTAGCAGAAAGTATCTTTTCTTCCAAACAAGACCAGGATATCGATAGAGGAAAATATGTGTAGCTCAGGGTTAAAATGAGGGCTTCTTAGTACTTTCTGGACTTGGTTGTTTTCTTGCAGACATTTCATTACAGACATCTCCTTACCAGCACTGAGGATGTTAACTAGTTTAGGTAATAAAATTCAAGAAAACAACCAAGCTCAGGAAACACCAAAGACCCCTCAGATTAGGATATGTTAAAAAGTTCAGCTTTATTCCTGACAGTCAACTACTATAATTCTCTTTTTATTGGGAAATTCTTGGAAGGAAAAAGGGCTCTGCCAGTGAAGTTTTAAATTATGGTGGTCTGCAACATCCTCTTACTCAACTACTGAACTGCAGTACACATTTAATTTCTTCTCCACACTACACTGGCGTTCACAATTAAGCCCCTTTTATTACAGAATGCAGAAATCCCCCACAAAAATAAATTAAAATTGGAAAAAAGACACTGGGAAGGGGAGGCAAAAGGCATTTTTATCGAAAGTTTTCTTTCATTAAAGAATAAACTCCCAAAGGATTGAAAGTATATGTATTAGTTTGGGGGGTGTTTTTACAGATAAACAGCATATCCACCAACCAATGCCCTTCAAATCCTGAAACTGTGAGCTGCTGGAAAGGTATGGCAGCTGAATGATCTCTAACTATTTCCACAGACTTTGAAAGAAATCAATAGCCATGCAGAATTCCCTTTTTCCATCTAAAATATATTCACGAGTGCGGGCCCGGTCACAGCTTTTGTTAAGCAGATTATTGGCTAATGGTTCAAGCTGACCAATGAAATGGAAGCTGATATTTGAAGCTCTCCATCTTAAATTATTAAAAGCCACCAGAGCTTGGGGTAAATGGCATGCATTCCTGTCATTCTCCAGCAAAAACTATTTACTGTACAGAACAGAAAGTATGCAGAGGAGGATCTATAGGGATAGAAAGAGATCAACTGAGGATGAAGGACACCTCTGGGAAGTCTAAGCACTTGATGTGGGGCAATGGATTTGTCCGGTAGCCTTTACTGTACATTTATAGCTAAATCCCAATATTAAGTGCAAGACGGCAAATATCCACTGATCTTTCCTTACAAAGGAAGCAAATCCTCTCACTGGAATTTGCAAAAATAATAACATCAGGAGCGTAGGTGGTTAAAAAGAAGGATCGGCAGCAATAGGGACAGTCAGGGGATAGCAATAGGGCAGAGGACAGATGAAAAGAAGGCATGAGAGTTTTTATATTTTGCCCTCTTTAGGAACTGTCAGGGAAACAGGAGGAGGAAAACACTCAATAGAAGTCAGACGACGTGCTTGCTTTTGAATGACACCTCCTTAAATCATTCTTACATTTGCAGCTTGGCCTCATTTGCGGCAAATTTCAGCTCTTGTTGAAATAAATTTGGTGAGACATCAGATCCGGGATACAATGGAGGGGGCAGTACTTATTGCACAACTCTCCTCGACAGGGCAAAGGTGACACACTGCAGTCACAATCCTGACCAAAGGTAGCATTAAAAATAAGTTATAGAGACCATGTGAGCTAAGCATGATTCAATGTCCTGGTCTGCCATTTCACCCCATTAATGGAATGACTCAGGGTGATAAGAACTTCATCACTGGACCACATTTTTTTTGACTCTTTGAGTCTTCTTCGCAAGAGATTTTTTTTTTTAATCCCATGACTGGAGGCTCACACCAACCTGCTTTGGTGTCTAATGATAAAGTTTCTGCCATATCACTGGAGATACACTGACATATCAGACGGTTCCATTATCAGGGAATGACTATTGTATGAGTCTAGGTGGCACAGTGGTTAGAGTGCAGTACTGCAGGCAGGGGTGAAATATTACCAGTTCGGACCGGATCGCCTGATCCGGTAGCAATGGAGGCGGGTGGTTCGGAGAACCGGTAGCAAAAATCATTGCCCCCCCCCATGCCCAGCTGAGCCACACAATCATCAGAGGCTTTTTTTCTTTTAAATGGCTCTGACGATCCAAGCTTTTAATGCCTCTGACGATCCAAGTTGAGCTGCCTGATCGTCAAGCTGAGTTTGACGATCCAAGCTGATGATCCAAGACAATGCCTGCCGATCCAAGCTGAGTTGCCTGATCATCAGAGGCATTTAAAAGAAAAAAAGCCTCTGACGATCAGGCAACTCAGCTGGGATCGTCAGAGCCTTTTGAAAGCATTTTTTTACAACCTCGTCGCCGAAGACGTTGTAGAAAAAATGGTTTTAAAAGCTTTTTTTAAAAAATGGCCACGCCCACCCAGTCACATTACCCCCCCCCCACTAAGCCATGCCCACAGAACTGGTAATAACAAATTTTAGATTTCACCACTGACTACAGGCTACTTCTGCTGACTGCCGGCTGAAATCAATTTGGCAGTTCAATTCTCACCAGGCTCACCAGGCTTTACTACCAGTTAGCAATGTGGCCACGTGCACATGCACAGATCATCCTTTATGACGTCAGGGCGGGTGGGTGGAACCTCCCGCCGATTTTACTACCAGTTCTGTAGAACCGACTCAACCAGGAGCAACCCACCACTGCCTTCCATCTTTCTGAGATCGGTAAAATGAGGAGCCAGATTGTCGGGGACAATATGCTGACTCTGTAAACCACTTAGAGAAGGCTGTAAAGCACTGTGAAGTGGTATATAAGTCTACGTGCTATTGCTATTGTTATCTGGTTATTAAGTTGTAATAGCAATCAACATCAAGATAATATGAAAGGATAAACAGCTTTGTGAGTCACTGAAGAATATCAGGGAAAGTTTAAAATGGTACTTTTGTGCCAGCACAAATATGGAAGAGGCTTTTCATTTCCTCTATATAGGACAAATATTCCTTTGTCGGGAACGCCGTTGAAAGGAAATAGAAGAGCAGAGGTAGAATTCAAAAATCAAATCCTGGATCAAATTGGTGTCTTATTCAGAACATATCTGCAACATTCACTGCCTCTTAAAGAAAAAAAGAAAAGAAAAAAAGTATTTTGTTTGTGTGCCTAATCCTTCTTTTGTCAGGGAAGAGGCTCTCAATTTTTACAAAACATTTTTTTCAACCACCTGACCTTCTGATTAGAATATTATTTTATTATTCCTACTCTCCACAGGAAAGCATCACCGCAGCTGCTATTGGATGAAAAAAAGAAGCCGGTGCCCTTAATGAACTGCTCCCTGATGAGCTATGCCAAATGATTTAATCAGGCACTCCATGCCCACCAGAACTCAAACACGATGCACATATCACCATTTTACTATGCACAGAAAGACGGCATGATGATGGCACAAACTGTCTGCAGATGAGAAAGGAAATGTTCAGCCTCTCGCTTGTAGCATCTGAAGGGCTTGTAGACATGCTGTTCCCAATCCACTTTGCTTAGAAGCAAACCTCCTAAATTCAATTACTGTTACTCAGGAGTAGCAATGCAGTTACTCCTGAGTAACTCATGGAGTAGCAATGCAGCTTTCATGCTCCTCTTTGCCCCCAAAGATCCCCAAGCAAGTAGGATCCTGCTCTCAGCTTCCTCCTTACTTGTTCTTCTTTGATAATACAGGTAGTCCTCGCCTTACAACAATTCATTTAGTGACCATTCAAAGTTACATGAACGCTGAAAAATGTAACTTACGACCGTTTTTCACAGTTACAACCTTTGCAGCATCCCCATGATCATGTGATCAAAATTCAGATGATTGACAGCTGGTAGATATTTATGACTGTTGCTGTATCTCAAGGTCATGTCATCCCCTTTTGCGACCTTCTCACAAGCGAAGTCAATGGGGAAGCCAGCTTCATTTAATAACCAGGTTACTAACTTATCAACTGCAGTGATTCACTTAAGAACTGTGGCAAGAAAGGTCGTAAAATGGGGCAAAACTCACTTCACAAATATCTCACAACACAAATTTGGGCTCAATTGTAGTCATAAGTCGAGGACTATCTGTAAAGAACACCTTGCAACGTGTCTCAAATCACATTAGGAATAAATTGATGGCATAGAATTTTAGGAAGAAGCTGGGTTAATTTCAGAAATTTTGCCCAATTTTAACGTTTTAATTTAGTAACAAAATCTGCTACTTGTCCACCCCTTTCCTCAATATATTCACTGTTACTGTTTCACCTTCCTCCTGCCACAACTTTTAAGTAAGGCATTCCCAACTCCCCGATCACTTTTTCAAGAGGTGGGAAGCAGGCAATTAGCAATGGGATCAGACATAGAAGCTTTATCTGGTGAAACGGCTGTTTTAAAATCTGTAATGCTGATTATGTTCTAGCAACTTTATAATCAGGAGTGGAAGAGGACTTACGCAAATACATTTCAGATAAAGCCACCAGAATGCCAATCATGCCAATATGATAATGTAACTTCTTTCACTGACCACTTTAGCAAAAAAATCTCATCCAGCCAGCCCATTCTTCCTCACCTACAACCGTCATCCAGTAAACCGGCTGCAAATAAATTCCAGCAGAGGCACTTTTAATGAAAGACATCCGCAAGAGACACAAAAGAACTAAAATCCATTTTTACAAAAGCTACGGACAGGCTTAAGGGCTTTCCTTCTTTTTTTTTTTTTTACCCATTAGAACATAATAGTTTCTACTCAAGCCTGAACACTGTAATAAAAAAAATTAAAAAAAAAAAACTTTTGCCAAGTCATTACAGTGCATGCACAGTAGTTTCTTTAAGACCTAAAGAGTCCATTTGGAAAAGAGCACAACAAAAAGCAATTTGCTGTTCTACAGAGAACCCTGCTGCAAAAAAGGGAGAGCAATTTTAAGAGCAGTGCTTTAAGCATCGGACCCCTATGGTTACTGGATATGTAGAGCAATAGCTTCAGTGTCTCTTGCGAGACCAAGCATGTCTCCTTAATGGATGCTTAAGGTGAGAGAACCACCATGCTGAGCGTGGTCTGTCAAGGGGGGGGGGGGCGCACGAGGGGGAAGAGAGGCATACTTTATTTGTCAAGGGAAGCCACACTGTATGACACACAAGGGTACTTGTTTGGTTTTTTTTTATTAATTATTTGGGGGGGGAATTAGCAATTGTATAAAATTAGTGTCTCTCTCTCTCTCTCTCTCTCTCTCTCTCTCTCTCTCTCTCTCTCCCCCTCTCCCTATTCTCCCCCGTCTCATTTTTACACACAGAGTAAGCTGGCTTTAGACCAGACTCCTTTAATTTTCTCCCCCTTCCTTGGATCCCCACCTCGCCAGTGGTGGGTTGCTCCTAGTTCGGTCCAGTTCTTGCAAACCGGTAGTAATAGCGGTGGGAGGCTCCACCCACCCTCCCCGATGTCATCACTGATGATCTGCGCATGCGCAGAAGCACGCGTGCACTCCCATTGGGAGCCTTGGTGGTGCAGCGGACTAAAAACTGCTGTTAAAGTAGCACTTAGCTGCCAGCTGCCTGCAATTACTGCGAGTTCAATTCTCACCAGGCTCAAGGTTGACTCAGCCTTCCATCCTTTCGAGGACCCGGTTTGTGGGGGCAATAAACTGACTTTGTATAAAATAGAACACCGCTTGGGGGGGGGCAAAAAAGCCCTACTAAGCAGGTATATACAAAAGTATGAAGGCTATTGCTTAATGCATTGTAAGCCGCCCTGAGTCTCCGGACAAGGGTGGCATATAAATCAAACTAATAAATAAATCGAACTAATAAACTGGTAGTAAAGGTAAGTAGAATCCACCCCTGCATCTCACCAAACCTTTATGACAGTCCAGAGATCCATGCAGAACTAATTTGAATGCCAAATGTTTAGGAAGGGAAAAAAGCCCTGTCCAGAAAACCAGGAATCTTAGCTATCAGGTACCTTAAGATCTTTTGCCCTCTCCCCATCACCTCTCCCCCCCACCCCACCCCCACACACACACTTTTTTTTCTGCTTTCCAAACTTTTGCAGAGAGGGAAAAGCTGCTCGAAACAATTAGGGAGAACAGCTGCCACTGCATGCTTGCCAAGCAGGGAGTGGTATCTCCCTCACCTTAAAAATTCAGAGCAGTTTTTACTTTTATATAAATGCTTAAAGATCAAGTGGTTCCCCCCACTTTCCCCTGAAAAGGTCAAGCGTTTTCCTCTTCTCCCCACAGGGAAAGCACAAGGCTGTCACTGATCTTTTTATCTGTTTGTACTTTTGTTTGGGGGGAGAAAAAAAATCCTAATTTCAGGCTCTGCTGGTGAAGGCTGTCATTTCAGAGGCTACTTGTCGCTCACGGGGATGCATTGAATCCATCACAAAAGCGGAGGATAGCAGTTGCACACCTCTGCCATCTGTAAAATTCAGCCCCAGCCTACCTGCTGAACTTCTCCTTTAAGCAAGAGAGCAGAAGAGAGTTTGACACCTCTGCACTTGTGTGGGTGGGTGGGCCATTATAGTTTTATAAACAGTGGTAGCTCTTAGTATAAACATCAGCAAAGAGGGGAAAGAATGTCAAGTCATTCAAATAGGAAAAAATAGGAACCTTGGATTAAATTGGTAGGTTTGATCCTACAATGATCATGCAACCGTTTCTACTTCTAAAAGTTGTGAAATGCCCCCTAAAGGAAGGAACCTGTTATAAAACATGTTGAACATTTATTTGTTTTAAGCTTCTCAGAAAAAAAACATTTCCTTGGGCCATCTACTGTTTCAAAGAGAAACCGGCTGATTGAATTCTCCCTCTGTCTGGTTGATGCCAGTGGTTTCACCCAAAAAATGAGTGGTCCTTCTTGGGAGCTAAAAACAAGTAAGATTGTAGTCCCAAAGATGCATTTTCAAGAGGCATCTGGACTTTCTTGTTTTTCTTTGAAGAGTTTTGCTTCTCATCCAAGAAGTGTTGTGGCCCACTGGTGGCCAGCAGAGTTGGACAGTGAGGAGGTTGGGGAAGAATTTGGGCCAGTCCTGGGGGCTGGGGAAACGAAAACTCTGTGTCGGATGCAGAGAGGGAGTTAGACAGCAGCAAGGCAGAGGAACAGCTGGAGCCCGTTCCCAGTGTGCGCATGCACAGAGCTGCCAGAAGACAAGAACAATTAAGAAAGCAGGGTAGCAAGGCCACACCTTGGAGATGATTGGCCCCTCCCATAGGACATAAAAGAGGAGCGAACGGGATGTGGGCTTTTGCAGGAAGCAATTAGTTCATCTCGTTTCAAGATTAGAAAGTTCTGTTCGTGACTCTAATAGACTCGGTGCCAAGTTTGGCCTTGCTCTGCTTTTGGAAATTGGTTCTCTGGCAGCGTTCCAAGTGAGATAAGGTGAGGGTTGATAAACATTCCTCTGAAAGACTGTTTGCCAAAGCCTTGTTGACTGTGAATGAACAGAATTCACAGTCATGTTAATAAAAGAGGTTTTACTGGGATTAAGACTTTGCTTCATGCTTTCTAAGGAAGCCTAGGTCAGAACAAGAAGCTTCCCTTTGGATGAGAAGCTAAGCGTCTTAAAAGAAAAACAAGAAAGTCCAGTTGCCTTTTGAAAAAGCACCTTTGGGACAACTATGACCTGGATGATTGAGAATCTCTATAGACAAGTAAGATTGTAACAGCCTACAACCAGTGTGGGCCAAATTGAGCATCCTACCATCATTGCTGTGAGAGATAATCATCTGTATAGTGACTGGGAGCTGATATTGCAGGACCTCAGTTCTTCTATCAGAGCTCATTCTCAAGTACAGAAACATTTTCCAGTCAATAAAACTAGCACAGAAATAACTTGTTTCCAGAGTAGTTTATGCTTGAGGAATAGAGACAAGTTAACTACTTGTTAAACTTTGATCTTTGATTTATTTGAATTATGCTGTATGCTTGACTATCACTCTTATTTATGTTCTCTGGACATGCTCAATAAATTACATGGTTTGTCTTTCCAACATGAAACTTTTTAAACATTTTTTTTTCCAAGTTAAGGCTCAAATCAGTATCATATTGTAATCAATCCAAAGCGTTACATATTCTATTATGTTTTCCTTTCTGGAGATTCTGCTCAAATTGCTTTTTGTGGTCTGAATATATCGTTATCTCCTATGTCACCGAATGCTTTATATACAATTACTTAAAGGAATGAATTAGGTTTTTTTCTATTCTTTTTGTTCCTTTTGTAACACAGATTAATATCTTTAATGTTTGTAAAAACTGACAGTCAGCATGGCATAGAAGTTAAGATGCTGGACTAAGAGTAGGAAGATCCGTGTCCTAGTCCCTCTTTACACCATGAAACCAAGCTGGGTGACTTCCAGCTAGTCACTGTCTCTCAGCCCAAATCAGCATCAGATTCTGAAACAGACTGGTTGAAAAACAATTCCTTCGTTGCATCATGATATCTTCATGGTGTGAACCAGGCAGATGCGATGAAAAACAGGTATGGACCCCCACATGCAAATCTGACAAATGCTAAGAAAAAATCAAAACATCTAACACCTGTAAAATTGATCTATCTCAAAGGGAGGTGGGATGTGCTAATTCTAATCATGTGCCTTATGTCACAGGTCTAGGAGGTGGCAGTACAAACTTGTATTTCCTTTTTATCGTATCTTGTCTTCCATTTGCCAGTAAGGCAAAAAAATTCCTAACTGCCCCACATGCCAGGTTTAAGGGATGAAGGTACCAAGTACAAGCATCCCCTTAGAACAGGGGTGTCAAACTCAAGGCCCATGGGGAGGATCTGGTCCATAGGGTGCTTAGATCTGGCCAACGGGGCCACCCTGGAAACAGCAAACAACCAGCCCATGGTGCCTCTGCCAGCGAAAATGGAGCTCAGGAAGGCTGTGTGCGGCCTTCCCAAGCTCAGTTTTCACTGGCAGAGGGCTGCAGGAGGCCGTCGCAGCCGAAAACAGGGCAGGAGGACTGCACGCAGGCTGCAAGACATCAAGTTGGCACACCCATCCTGGCCACATCCACACCAGCCACGCCCACTCAGCCCCCCCCCCAGGTCAAACACAACCTTGATGCGGCCCTTAATGAAATGGAGTTTGACACCCCTGCTCTAGAAGATAAAGGGATGTCATTAGTATCTAAGAACTAGAACATAGTAGGATTAGTAGGAGTGTATAGAAGCAAAAACTAGAAGAGAAGTCTAGTAGTACTTTTTGCAACTATCCTTTTTTAAGATATAAGCTTTTGTGAATTACAGCTTGCTTCGTCTGATAAACAGAGTGCTAGACTGATGTGGGGCTTAAATTGGGTTGAGCCACGGAGAAAAGAGAAAAAGACAGGTTGATTGGTTAGACAGGAGACAGATTACCAGCACCTCATCCATCAACAATAATAATGTGTTAAAAAAAAACTCAGACAGGAAGGTAGGTCAGAATGTGTAAACTCAGGATTTGTAGGCAGGAGTTTTGAGACCTTCAACCTTTTGCTCTACCAGCCGAGTTCTGTTTTTACAGATATTCTGCAAGGTTTTGTAAAAGAGAACTAGGGTTCTCCATTTTAATGTATCTAGCCACATGCTAGGTATTATTATTCAACCATTTAATTGCCCTGGTTTCCCTGAGAGAATTGTCAGTTGGGAAAAGTGCTGGAAAATGTCTTATTAAAGATTCATAAAATCTCTGGACTGAGCAACAGTTCTTAGAGATGGAAAAAAGAGGCAAAAAATCACAGAATCATCATTTTGAAGAGCACCTTTTAGGCCACCGAGTTCAATATCCTGCTCAGAACATGAATCCAAATTAAAGGATCCCGGACAGATTTATGCCTAGCCTCTATTTGAATGCATCTAATGAGAGACAGAATAATAACAGAATAATAGAGCTGGGAGCTTGGAGGTCTTCTAGTCCAACCCCCTTCTCACACAGGAAGGCCTATACCATTGGTTGTCCAATCTCTTCTTAAAAACTTTCAGTGTTGGAGCAGCCACAACTTCTGGAGGCAAGTCATTCCACTGATTGTTCTTTCAGGAAATTTCTCCTTAGTTCTAGGTTGCTTCTTTCTTTGATTAGTTTTCATCCATGGCCAATCTCCTCTCTGGCTCACTGCTTCCATTGTCAAATTGCTCAGTTATGAAGTTTTTCCCAACATTCCGTTGGAATCTGCCTTACTGTAGCTTAAACATATTATATATATATATATGTCCTGCACTCTGGAATGAGAGAGCTAATCTTGACCTTTTTCTAGGTGACATTTCAAGTATTTGAAGGCTGCTATCAGATTTCTCCCTCAATTGTCTTGTTTCAAGGCTAGATACATCTTTCAATCTTTCCTCCTAGGTCTCTGTTTCTAATCTCCTGATCATCTTTGCTAACTGCTCTAAATTCTCCAAATCTTCCTTGTAATGTAACGCCCAGAACTGCATACAGTACTTGAAATAGGAGGCTGATCAAATATTAGTCCAATTTTTTTCTTCCTCTCAACACTCCTATAGATCAGGTTTTCCTCCAGATCCATTCGTTTATACCTCTCATAATTCCAAACCTGGCCAGCCAATAACTATGCTACCCAAGTATTATGGAAATTAGTTTAACACAACTGGAAGGCACCAGATTGGGAATGGCTGCCATAGACAGAAATTGACATTATTTCCCCCCCAGTTTGGATCTAATGAAAGCTTTGCTACTAATATGACAGCTAGGGTAGAATATCAGTGGTATATAAGGCCAGCCTTACATTCTTAGCATGTACCACTCCAAAGGTAAGACTATAGATGTTCATAAGCATCTGTATTCTCTCTATAAAGAAAAATAAAATAGAAAGGCTCAACTAGTTTCTTTTCATTAACCCCAAGGAGAACCTAGTGGGAAGATGAGATTGCAACATAAGGAGGTTAGAAAATTGGTAGCATTCGGTGTCTTGATTTATTGATTAAAACTACAGAGAGGTATCTTGTCTTCTTCATGAATCAGTACAAATTACGGTCCCAATTAGACAGCAATATATAGTGATGTAACAGTAGTTCTTCCATGGTAAAGAGCCTGTCAGGCAACACAATATAATTTAGCCAAAGAGGAATCAAAATGGTAGCTTTGATTTAAAACAGAGACTGAACATTTCCATAATAGCCGTCTTTAAGCAGACTCCAGAGCTCTTGTGAAGATTTTATCTTTACCTCCTGCATTAGAAAGAATCAATCTTTATAAATCCCTTTGTACCTTTGAAATATGTATCCTAAAATATAGTTTTACGTTTTTGGGTTGCCAATTTGTCTCTGATTGCAAATTATCACAAGATAAAATCACAATCCATTTCGCTACTCTCCACTTCTGCTTCTCACTCAGCATGAGGCATCCAAATGGACACACAATAAACTATTAAGAAATAGTGTTGTTATCTCACCATACATTTGGATCTTAGCTTTAGTGCACTCCTGGAGTCTACGAGTTCACATTGGAGTAACCACATTGCACATCTGGAATTAAAGAACAGGGCTCCCAAGAGAGGAATACTATACTAACCAAACATGACTTCCAGCACAGTCTTAAGAGAAAGAAGGAAATTAATTCTAGGATATATGACAACTCTCTTGAGGACAACAAGAGTGTCTGGGTAATTATGGTCCCTATGTATTCCAACTGGGTCCAGCAGGGATATTAATTGAGACATGAGCTTCTGTCACCACTTACCTCCTCTCCCAAGGAGTAGAATTGCTAGCTGAAACTAATGCCAGTTTCTCCTTTTTTCAGGCTGGCTGGCCTGGGGACAGCAATGCAACAGTTGGAGAGGCAATAACTGGCTGTTTTATTCCAGAAAGAGAAGGAGAGAGACCAGTTGTTATGACCTACAATTAGTGGTAGGCTGGAGCTGGTTCACACTGGCTCATGACAGTCAATTGTTAAATGTTCTGGAATTGTGAGCTGGTTGACAGCAATGGTGAGCCTCCATGTGTGGTGCACCTGTCAGCTGTTCTGTGGCTAGTGGCACAGTTCAGGAAATGGAATTGACAGAGCCAGTTCTTAAATGTTTAGAAGAACTCATTGATCACAATACACTGGTAGTTCTTAGCTGGCTATCAAAACTTATTTATTTATTAATCGAATTTATATAGCTGTCCATCTCAGAACGAGCAACTTTGAGCAGCGTACAACAGTCAACAAAAAGAATACATATATAAAAACAGGTTTTAGAACTAGAAAAATTAGCATTCAAAATGGAGATGATTAAAACTAAAAATGCAGGTAGTCCTCGATTTATAACAGTTCGTTCAGTGACTGTTCAAAGTTACAACGGCACTGAAAAAATGTGACTTATGTCCACTTTTCACAGTTACAACCTTTGCAGCATCCCCATGATCATGTCATCAAAATTCAGATGTTTGGCAACGGGTTCATGTTTATGATGGTTGCTGTGTCCCAAGGTCACATGATTGCCTTTTGCGACCTTCTGACAAGCAAAGTCAACGGGGAAGCCAGGTTCACTTAACAACCAGGTTACTAACTTATCAACTGCGGTGATTCACTTAACAACTATGACAAGAAAAGTCATAAAATGGGACAAAACACACTTAATAAATGTCTCACTTAACTACAGAAATTTTGGGCTCAATTGTGGTTGTAAATTGAAGACTATCTGTATGTACAAGCCCCAAGCAGAGAGAGTTAAGTACATCCATCTGACTAGTGGAGCCATTTAAACATGCTTTCAGTTCCCTGGAATGATCAGACTTGATGGCACAACCAGATCTTGAGGAACTTCTGGAACATCATATGGGGTGAAGCTGACAATGTCCAGGGGAGAATGTTCCATTAGGCAGGTGCCACAGTAGAGAAAGTCTACCCCCTGGGACCCACCAAATATAGGTTCCTGATTGATGATATCCATTGCATGTCCTGTCTACTGAATCTAATAGATAACATGATATAATAAGGGAAAGGCAGTCCCTCAGATAATCTGGTCTCATACTATAAAGGACTTTAAAGATTAAAACCAGCCAGGACCAGGAAGCAAAATGGCAACCAATGCAGCTCATGGAGCAGAGAGGTATAATATGTGCCATCTTAGAAGAACACATAATTGCCTAACCTGCTGCATTTGCACCAACTGAACCTTCCAAATTCAAGAACATATTATGCAAAGCACATTACTATAGTCCAATCTTGAGTTGACTAGGGCATGAGTGACTTTGAGCAGAGCACAGCAAAATGGCAGATAACAGCCAAGATTCGCGCACGGGTGCTCACATTTGCAAACCGGTAGCGAAGGTAAGTGAATACCACCCCTGGCCAAGGTGTGTAGAACCAGAAGGTGTAATGGTATGTGGGAATGACCTTGGGAGACAGGACAAGGAGTTGCAGGCTGGCCAACCAGCATCAAAAGTATCTCGGTCCATTGAATGAGGGAGAGCATGGGAAATGTTTCAGAAGGGACCCTCCCTAGTATTCTAAAAAGTAAAAAGAAAGGAGGGGAGAAACACTTTCAGCCTTGCAATTTTTTTTTTATTAAGTGACATTATAAAATAAAAATACATGAAAAACAAATGTTAGCCAACTAAGAGAAAGAAAGAGAGATGTGCCAAGAGAAAATAAAAAGTGACTCTCTATATTTTAGGGCAGTAAGATAAAAAAAAAAGTCAAGTTTTGCTTTATATTTCACAACATTTCAAGCTACATCTAAAATAACAAAATCATTCTCATCACCAAACAAAGTTTCATTGTTTTCAGTTGCAAAGCAAGAAGTCCAGGAGAGTTTCCAAATAGAAATAAACTAGCTAAGTTCTTCTCTTTAATTAAAACAGTTTCGGCATCCCCGCTATCTCCATCACCTTTATCATCCATTCTTGCATTGTGGGAATTAGTGCGTCTTGCCATCTTTGTGCATATAAGATTCTCCCTGCTGTCAACCTATATAAGAACAAGGTCCCCAGTTCTGCAAAATTCTCTTAATATAACCTTGAAATAAACACAGAGCTTGTACTCCTTGCTGTGCTCCTTGTCTGGACTACAACACAGTTTCTGAGAAAGGAGACCTCTGAATTGTCGCCTTAGGCTTAGGGGCTCAGCACTGCCACTACAGCTACAGGCCACTAGATGGGGCCACAGCCAATCAAGTAAGCCAAGCAACGATCCAGAAGGCAGTGAGGGGTTAGCCCAGGGTACTCTGAAGCCTAGCCAGGTGTAGCTTTGATTAAACCAGAGCTGACTGTGAGCATCATAAAACCTAACTCCAGCTGTGTTTCTTGGAGGATGGATAGAATTTGAAAAGAGAATAGAAGGTTAGAAATGCGGACAATGACTGGTTATCCCCTGGCCCTTTACTAAATTGCTTTTGTCAGGGGACATGAGAGTAGCAAAGCTACAGTCTGCTTGTTTGTGTAACCTTCTGCAGGGACTTCTTTATTTACGCTATTTATATACTGCCTTCAATAGAATTGGATCCCCAGTGTTTCCTTTAATTAAAATATCAAAACAATATGCTCAAGTACAATCAACAGAAGAGCATAAGCCAACAATTTGCCTAAAACAGACTGAAATAGAAGTAGATTGATTAGATGGGGATGTTTTTCATTCCTAAAAGGCTCTCCCTGGACTTATCGCATGTCTGCCCTCTTTTAAGAATGAAGCAGAGAAAAATCTCTAAGCTGATGAACTGAGAGAGCTGGCAGATTGATACCAAAGACGTTTTGTGCAGGGAATTGGGTTCTAAGACATTTAGGGCTTCAGGTCAATTTCTGAACATTGAACAGAACTAAGAAATGAACAGGCAGCTACCAGAGCTCTTTTAATCCCTCGGAGATACAATCCAAATAAAATGTACTAGTCAAAACCCTTTTGGCCCTGTTCTCAATCAATTGACGCTTCCAGGTAATCTTTAAAGCACCTCTACAGGTAGAACAGTTGCCGTAATCCAATAAAGATGTTAAGACATGGATATAAGTGAACAAGTTCCCTGTCTATGGTGAGGTTACAAGATACAAAGCTACAGAAATCCAGGATCAAACTACCATTTGGATCATTCTGGGGCAGTGCAGCTGCATCAAGAGCAGTTCAAATGCCACACTTTTCTGAACCCAGAAATCATCTGCCTTAATACTTCCTTTTCACTAGGATTGAGTCTTGATGGGTTGGCCGATTCATTCCTTGCCCAACTTCATCCAATGTAGATGACAAGAAACCAGAGAAGCAAGTTTCCAACATATTAATGCCATCTCCTGTAACCATGAGTGTGATATTAAAAGCACTGGAGGGGGGGTGTAGCCTCTCAAGAACTTAGCCAACAGACAAGTTCTGGTTTTTATTTTACCAAATTGTCATCTTTACACCTAATAATACTGGTGATTACACCAATTTCCCCCCCCCCTTTCATTCACAGCATGTGCTGAATCACCCAGAGTTTAAAAATAGTCCAACAGAAGCCTGCCACAGTCCTTCAGATAAGGCTGGTAAACACCCACCTTTATCTTCTTTGACACACTGCCAAAGACCTAATTGGCAATTATCTTGGCAAGGCCACATGGAAACACAGAGTCAAAAACGGAGCTTCAAAGTACAAACCGACACCATCCACAACGTTGCTTCCTGCAAAGGCCCACGTGCCTTTGCTCTTCCTTTATGTCTTATGGGAGGGGCCAATCATCTCCAAGCCTTACTCCCGAGTCGTCCCTTTTGTTTTAACTGTTCTTGCCTTCTGGCAGCTCTGTGCATGCACGCACTAGGAACAGGCTCCCCCTGTTCCTCTGCCTCTCTGATGTCCGACTCTGGAGGCTCCGGAGTCTGCACATAACTCCCAGATGGCCCTGGCCCCATCTCTGCATCCAACGCAGAGCCCTCGTCCGAGCCTTCCCCAGACTCCAGGACTGGCCCATGTTCTTCCCCAGCCTCCTCACTGTCCGACTCTGCTGCCAGTTCTGCAGGCTGCTGGCGGACCACAACACAAAACTAGCCTTGGAGACAACAACATACCTACTCCAAACAGTAGCAAAACTAGCCTTAGGGACAGGTAATATACTGACTCCAATACCTCCAACCCCCCACTGTTCCGGTCTTTCAGAAGAAATGGGATTTTGTGCTCTATTCCATTCCATTGACAACCCTTATATTTTCGCTTCTGTACAACTGTTCCAATGGAAACATTCACAGATTCACTTGCATTCACTTTCAAAATAAATATAACTAGGAAAGAGGGATCATTAAAATTTCTTTCCCAGGTATGAATTTATTCTAACTTTACTCCATTTATAATTTAAGTGGTGCCACCAAGTGTGCCAGGAGAGATACAGTCATAAATTGTCTTTAAAATATATACAGTTAAGCATTCACATTGTTCTGCATTCTCTGTAAAACGCTGTAAAATGGGGCTTTTAAAATAGTTTCTTTTTAAATCTAGCTATAAGTAAAACCTTCTTCCTTAGCAAGCATATTTTTAGCATATATCCATATCTTTTGCCTGTAAGCAGAATTCTAGAAGATCCTAATTGTAACCTCATTCATATTACAACAAGGTACCTCGTATAGCTTAGAAAGGCACAAAGAGATTGGATATGCACAGGGCCCTGCCTGCAACTTCCTATATACCTTTAAGTATATTAGCAAATTGCAAGGCAGCTTGGATGACAGCCATCCCATCTGCCCTTGCCATTATGACATTTATATTTTGTTCTCTGCAAATCCTTGGTTACCAAGTCACAATTGTTTGTTTCTTTAAAGGATCAGAACGGCCAAGAAAGAAATGGGAAGAATGTACAAAAAACTGCAATAAACCAAGTATCTTAATTCTTCAGGGAACATGACATCTACACACAGAAATGAGCACACAAGTACAATAAGACCCAGCCAAAGTCCAATATCACCTGCGCCTAGCCAATGTCCACGAAAATTTATTTCTTCCCCGAAACAACTGTCTTAAAATCACAGTGCTTAAAAACTCTGTCCTATACATTTAAGTGTTTTAATCAAAATATTATTTATTTCTCACTTTCAAGGCAGCAAAGCCATTAGCAATACCATAATTTATTTGTTTTGCAAGTTTAAATCAAATGGTTCAGCCAAAGGGTGAAATCCAGCAGGTTCTGACAGGTTCTAGAGAACCGGTAGAGGAAATTTTATTAATTTATTATTTATTATTAATTCAATTTGTATGCCGCCCCTCTCTGAAGACTCAGGGCAGCATACATTGAGTAGTTCAGAGAACCAGTAGCGGAAATTTTGACTAGTTCGGAGAACTGGCAAATACCACCTCTGGCTGGCCCCACAGTGGGGTAGGAATGGAGATTTTGCAGTATCCTTTCCCTGGAGTGGGATGGGAATGGAGATTTTGCAATATCCTTCTCCTGCCATGCCCACCAAGCCACACCACACCACGCCCACCAAGCCATGCCCACAGAACCGGTAGTAAAAAAAAACTTGGATTTCACCACTGGTTCAGCCTATTCTACCTAGTTGAGGAGTGCAAAGAAGTTCTTGGTAAGTGTACAAAATAACAATCTTCCCTGGATAGAAGAATCAGACAACACAATGAGCATTCCTAAAGAAAGGTATATCTGAAGGTATAGAACATAGATTCTAGGTTCTCAGCATAAATATGGTTAAGAAACTCAAATGCATTGCTTGTGCTCCTCCAGTGGTACACAGATTTGAATCCTTGCCAATTTATAAAGCAAAGTTCATTTGAAGCTCTTCCTTATTTAGATTTAGCAAATGTGGCAGACAGATTTGGCAAACCTTACAACTTTTTTTGCTGTGTGTAAATAGGGGAAGGATAAGTAAAAAGAAGCTTGGGAGTTTCTTTATGGTTCAATGTAGAATTCATCAGTTTGAGAAGCTTGTATCCATGGTTGTGAGAAAGACTTCAACTCCAAATTTATCCTTAGTGAATACGAATATATGTTCTGTGGTACCTGGCACATCATGTAAATGCTTCCTTTTTCAGATCCTCCCACATTTTTTCTTCAATTCTGTTGCGACACCTGGACCTTTAGCAATAACTTTGGTTTTCCTGAAAAGATTTAGCTAAAAATAGTCCAATCCAATGTTAGATTGCTTCCAAAAAATCTCATAATGATCTTAGATCCTTGGACAATTTTGTTTAGAACATCAATAGGCCATAATACCTGCTGTAAAATGGATGAACTCAAAAGACCCAATAAAGCATGAAACATCTGAGTTTCTGGGATGAAATTCAATTCTTCCTCAATTTTAAAAGAGAATTTGGCATTTAGATATTAAAAATCTAATCGTATTTTTTTTTTTACAAGGGCATGGATAGAATTTGTGTTGATGCTGAAATGGCAGAGAGAGAAGGCTTATGTCATTTAATTACTGTATTCAACATCTTGCAGGCCAGCAGGAAAATACACCATACAGCTAGAATATATTTCCAAGTCACATTTAACTTCAGACTCTCATCACATCGTAAGCTATCACACAGATTCTGAGTGTGCTGGGTAGATAATGAGGTGGAAACATATTCATTATCCATGGAACACTGATCAACAGTTAAGAGGAAAACTGAAAGAAAAAGGTAGAATTGAGAATGGATTGCTAAAGAGAGGATAATTCACATCAAATTTATATTCTAGTTTAGGTGGGAGAAACATATTGCTCTATAAGAGAGTTTTATAAATACAGATAATCAGCCTCTCCAAATTCTGAGGATCAGGAGATATATCCCATTTGTTCCAATCTTTAAGGGGCTGCCACAAAGAAGAGGGAGTCAAGCTATTCTCCAAAGCACTGAGGGTAGGACAAGAAGCAACGGATGGAAACTAATCAAGGAGAGAAGCAACCTAGAACTAAGGAGAAATTTCCTGACAGTTAGAACAATTAATCAGTGGAACAACTTGCCTCCAGAAGTTGTGGGTGCTCAAACACTGGAAGTTTTTAAGAACAAATTGGACAACTATCTGTCTGATATGTTGTAGGGTTTCCTGCTTGAGCAGTGCGTTGGACTAGAAAACCTCCAAGATCCCTTCCAAGTCTGTTATTTTGAGAGCATATTGCCAATGTCCAAGGAAACGTTTGGCCTACAGAACTGGCTTTTTGACAAAGAGCTGCCAGAGCAATTAGACGTTAATTATTATTCTTTTTACGCTGTTATTGTCTATTGAACGTATAGTTCATATCAAATTTAGAGGGATTGTTCTACAGTGAGAATGTAAACAGATTCAAAAAAATTTTTATTAAGTATTTTTATAGCATAGTTCCCAGCAGCTTCTGGCTTTCCTTTCCCAGTTCTCAGAAAGAAAATGGATCAGTGTCGTTTTTTTTTTTCTCTAGTGCACCCAAGCCCTTGACGTATTCTGGTGAAAACATTTCTCAAGGAGAGCCGTGAAAGCTTTCAATCTACTGTAATGTAGCTGCAAGTTCTATTATGAGTTTTCGGCAGCCTCAGCATTAAAGTACAATGGCAGATGCAGAGCAAGACAAGGGCTTTTTTTACTTACAAAACAATATCCAGTAAACAAGTTAATTTAGATGGGAATTTGGCCAAAAGAGAGAAAAGAGTTGAAACTTTTACTTTACTGCTGTTCAAAAGAGTAAATATATACATATATATATTCTTACACCTTGAGGTCAGAGAAGCATATCTTAGTACCACCACATGGTTTTAACATTTATTCTTTGTTTTCCACAACTAACTAGAAATAGTCAGGAATAGAAAGTTATAGATTGACCTTATGGGAAAAACAAATGCTTCCTATAGATATGCATCAAAAGCATTCAGAGTAACTTGGCTTGAAATGCAACAGAGATTTATACATGAGTATGGGCACTACTGGTAACCTTTGTATAGAATAGAATAGAATTCTTGATTGGCCAAGTGATTGGACATACACGGAATTTGTCTTCGGTGCATAAGCTCTCAGTGTACATAAAAAATACATTCATCAAGAATCATAAGATACAACACTTAGTGATAGTCATAGGATACTAAATAAGCAATCAAATCATACTAGGAAACTAAATAAAACAATATAAATTGTAAAGATACAAGCAACAAGGTTATAGTCATACGTAGGAGGAGATAGGTAATAGGAAGGTTGAGAAGAATAATAGTAATACAATCTTAATAAATAGTTTGACAGTGTTGTGCAAATTAGTTCTTTAGCAGAGTGATGGCATGCAGGGAAAAACTGTCCTTGTGTCTAGTTGTCCTGGTGTGCAATACTCTATAACGTTGTTTTGAGGGTAGAAGTTGAGACAATTTATGTCCAGGATGTGAGGGGTCTGTAGATATTTTCTCAGCCCTCTTTTTGACTCATGCAGTATACAGGTCTTCAATGGAACGAAGGTTGGTAGCAATTGTTTTTTCTGCAGTTCTAATTATCCATTGATGTCTGTGTCTGTCTTGTTCAGTTGCAGAGCCAAACCAGCTGACTTTCAAGAAACATCTTCACTTCTGTGATGATTTTATATGTTTACTAACCCATATTTGCTTATTTGAACCGATACAAATGAGTTCACTGAATTGGCTAAACCAAACTATAATATAACAAAGTGTGTGAAAGTTTAGTGCTTGGTACAGCCTGTGAAATATACAGGGAGGTAGGAGTATTAGATATGTTCACCACCTTAAGGTATGCATATAAAAAATGAGGTAGTAATAGTAACAATAGTAATAATAATGCTTGTTGATACATATTAAACTGAAACATTTCCAGTAGGGGGAACTACCTGAAAGGACATATTCCGGACTGTCACCATTTTGTGCCATTTCCCAGCAAAATTAATTCCTCTTTCTAAGCAGAAGGTGGCAATGCTCAATGGAAAAATGCCATAGTTGGTACATAATCATCTGAGATGATTTGTCCCTTTATTAGCCTACCTAACATTGAAAAACTAAATCAATGGTAGCAATTAACAAGGTATAAAATAAACAGCTTGGTCCCCGCCAAGTTCTCCTTCCTCCTTGGAACAAAGCAAGGGCTTTGCACCGCTTTCCAAATTGGCAATAGACAGTATGTATGAATTTATTCCGCAGCTGTTCTTTATTGCATCCTACATAACAAGCTTACCAAAATTCCAGCAAACTGTTAAATACTAAATTTAATGAAAGTAGGGCATATGAATTTCAAAATTGCTAGCCAGGCTCCTAGCCTTAATTCTTCTCTCAGCCATTTCTAGATTGGCTTCACCAGACACAGAAGCAGAACGTGGACAAGAAGAATCCTTCATAGAAATTTCCTTTGGGTTCTGGAAATACAGACTTCCGGCAGCAATTTTTTTTCAAAAGATCTTGTGGCTCCTGCTGCTTCCCATATCCCACACACTGTTATGGAGGCTCCCCAATTCTCAGAGCAGATTTTTAAGAGAGTACAAGCATTGTCAGCTAAAACGCTTCTCCAAACACAGTTCCAGCTACTGGAGACATTCTATAAGTGGAATTCCACCCATAGATACAGAATGCCAGTGCTTTTAAATTGTTTTAATGGTCGTTATGACAAAGCACCAGAATGGTTGCTGGAATTGGGTATGTCTAGTTTAATGAAAAGAAGGACTATGGGTGTCATGATAGCAGTGTTCCAATATCTCAGGGGATGCCACAAAGAAGAGGGAGTCAATCTATTCTCCAAAGCACCTGAGGGTAGAACAAGAAGCAATGGATGGAAACTAATCAAAGAGAGAAGCAACCTAGAACTAAGGAGAAATTTTCTGACAATTGGAACAATTAATTAGTGGAACAGCTTGCCTCCAGAAGTTGTGGGTACTCCAACATTGGAAGTTTTTAAGAATAAATTGGACAACCATCTGTCTGAAATGGTATTTCCTGCCTGAGCAGAAGGTTGACCAAGAAGACCTCCAAGGTCCCTTCTATCTCTGTTATTCTGTTATTCATTATTCACAAACATAGACATGAAATTTTGATCCCGCTTCATCCCAGACCAAGAAGTTCTCAAAACCATGATAAAAGGAAGCGATTAACATATATATATCCATAGGCTCTATTAAAATTTCTTTCTTAAAAAAATGATTGTCTACTTGAAGCTTGAACAATGATATCTGAACAAGTATAGCAGAAACTCAGACATACCTGAGTTGTTAACAGTTCTCGAATAAAGGCAAATATATGTGAAGAATTCCCCACCCAAAAGAGACACTGCATGTATTAGTCTGATAATATATGTTTTACCCCATCTTTCTCTAGCTTACTCTTTTATTCCAAGTTCCTAAAGTTAGATATTAAAAAGTAGAGAGAAGCACATTTCCCTCACCATCGTAAGCAAATCTAAGGCTTTTCCTGTATTTGGTATCTTTGGCTGAGGAAATAGAAGGGAGGAAAGTTTAGGGATGGCTGTCAAAAAGAGACATGCAAAGTTTGGCCTTCTGCTTTTCAACTCAGCTGAAGAGGCACAAAGTTTCCTCTGCAGCAGAAGAAATTTCACAGCCCTATAATGCACCTTTGCTGATTGTTTTCAACATTGAAAAGCAACACATGGTGGAACAGTGTCAATTTTAATTAACTAACACTTTTTCCTTTCTCAGTGCAATCTTCAAATTATTGAAGAGGCTTATGAGAAGCCCATAAGCTACCAATATATGTGAATGCAGGTGTAACAGGGGAGAAATACAGCAGGTTCTGACAGGTTCTGGAGAACTGGTAGCGGAAATTTTGAGTAGTTCGGAGAACCGGCAAATGCCACTTCTGGCTGGCCCCAGAGTGGGGTGGGAATGGAGATTTTGCAGTATCCTTCCACACCCACCAAGCCACACCCACAGAACCAGTAGTAAAAAAAAATTGAATTTCACCACTGAGGTGTAGCACCATCCCACTCACGTTTCACTGAAGGGCACTTCTGCATGCTATTTGTCTTGTCTTTTCCCTTCTCCTTCCCCCTTACTTTATTAAACAATAAGGAAAGATTGCTTAAGTATTTCCCTGCATAAACCCTCAGATTCTTAAAGAAATGACTTCAATAAAAGAGCAATGCAGGAAGAAGTGATTTTTGTCAAAATGCAAGAGACTGAAAGGCCAGCTTTCCATAATCAAATGAAAAGGCATTCTTGAACTCTTCGTTGTTATATTATTCTATTTCTTCCAAATACAAGCACACAGGTAGCCAGCGACCTTCGACCAGAATTGGGACTAGAATTTCTGCTTCTAAGCAAGGTAGTTCTTAAATGAGTTGCGCCCAATGTGGTCATTAAATGAATCCAACTCCCCCCCCCCAGACTTTGCTTGTTGGAAGTCAATTTGTAACAAGGTTACAAATATACATATATGCTGGTTGCCAAGCATCCAAATTTTGGTCATGTGACTGTAGGGATGCTGCAGCGGTTGTAGCTTTAAGGATCAGTTGTAAGTCACTTTTTCAGTGTTGTTGTTACCTCAAAAGGTAGCTAAATGAGTGGTTGTATGTTGAGGATTAACTATGCACACAAACCATTTCACTTGTTTCCAGTTCAGAGGACAAGCTATGGGTAGGAGACGTTATGCATCTCTGCAGCAGTTACAAGAAAACATGAGCAGGATGGTGCTACACCTGCATTCACATATACTGGTAGTTTATGGGCTTCTCATAAGCCTCGGGTTAATCTCTGCAGGAACCAACTCCTAAACTAGAGTGACTTCCATCTGACCCAGCATATGTCTCTATATGTTGTTATGCCTGCTATTTTTCATCTAGAGAGGGCAGTTCAAACAGCAGGCCAGAGTTATGGGGCTGCATAAAGACATAAATATATGCCCTTCCTCTTCACAGACAGGGAACAAATGCATCAACCCAACCTAATAGATATTCCATTTCTTCCAACTGCCAACAGGGAGAGCAAAAAAACAAACAAACCAGGAAAGGCTCCTGGCAACAGTTTCACATGAATCATGCAGTTTGCAGCTTGCTGAAGCGCCCACATATCATCTGTTGTTAACTCCTTAAAACAGCTGTGTCCGTTCCCAGAATTACATGGATGCCCTCTACAACAGGAGCAGTATCCCAGGAAAAGCTATGCCTAGTTTTAAAGATTGCTGATAAGATGTTCCAAAGTACCTTTCTCCCTTTGAACCCAAAGGCCTGTATAGCCCGACTTTGCATACTCTGGGACAGGGGTGTCAAACTCAAAGCCCGTGGGTCAAATCCGACCCAAGGGATGCTTAGATCTGGCCCGTGGGGTTGACTTGGAAACAAGCAAAGGACCAGCCCATAGTACCTCTGCCAGTGAAAATGGAGCTCCAGAGGGCCGTGTGCAGCTTTCCCAAGCTCCATTTTTGCTGGCAGAGGGTTGCAGGAGGCCGTCATTGGGCCACCACCCAACACAAGTGACATTGAACTGGCCATGGCCACCATGACCATGTCCCCCTGGCCTCTCCGAGGTCAAACACAACCCTGATACGGCCCTCAATGAAATCAAGTTTGACACCCCTGCTCTGGGAGATGAACTTGGTCACAATTTCATAACTCCCCAACCCATGTACAAACAAAGGAACATCCCCACCTCACTATCACTATGCAAGGGGGCTTTGTATAAAGTGTGCTGCCATGTTGGCAATGAAAAAGGGGTGCAAAAGAGAAATAGCACACTTAAAAAGCTGCAATTATTTTATATTCTTAATCATTCTTCTTTCGCTCCCCTTCCTGATCTCTGTCCTATCTGTCTTTCACTTTTCAAGACCCCAGTTGGACACCAAAACATCTTAAACTTTTGCTTGATACTAGGAATTTTAAACAACTTGGGTACTTCATGATCCCAACATTTAATTATTCAGTGACATCACTGTTTTCTCAGCAGGAAACTCATCCAACTTAAGAGGCAATGGCAAAAATGCAGTATTTACTAATTATGTATTCTTTTTTTTTTTTATGCTACTTCCGGCTTGCAACTCCAGAAGGTTTACTGAAATGGAAAGATGATCTCCAGGGCCAAAGCAACAAAATGGAAACAAGAACGCCAGAAGTGCAAAGAGTTCTGAAGTAGATCAAAACTTTGAATGAATGAGAATAGTGCAGATAGAACACTTTTTCCCATAGGACAGCTGCTTTCCAAGGATCCAGAGCTGCTGCTTTCAAGGAATCCTGTATTTTTCTGACTCTCAGGATTCCTGCATAATTACAGGTAGTCCTCAACTTATGACCACAATTGGAACCAGAATTTCCATTGCTAAGCAAGGTGGTTGTTTAATGAGTCGTGCCCAATTTTATGACCTGTTTTTTGCCATGGCAGCTAAGAGAATCACTGCTATTGTAAAGGGAATAACACAGTTGTTAAGCGAAGTCAGCTTCCCCCACTGACTTTGCTTGTGTCAGAAGCCAGCTGGGAAAGTTGCAAATGGCAATCACATAACCCCAGGATATTGCAATTGTGGTGGTAAAAATATGTAATTTGCCAAGCACCCAAAATTTTGATCCATGATCGTGGTTATGTTGCAATGGTTGTAAGTGTGAGGATCAATTCTAAGTCACTTTTTCTAGAGCCGTTGTAACTTTAAATGGTCACTAAACAAATGATAGTAAATCAAGGATTACCTAAAATATGGGGTGGGCACAGTGGTGAAATCCTCTTACCTTTGCTACCAGTTCGGGAACGGGAGCGTACGGGAGTGCGTGTGCACTATGCGCGAGCACACCTCTTCTGCACATGCGCAGATGATAAAAAACTATCTCCCTCCCACCACCGGCGCTACCAGTTCGGCAAGCTGGATAGAACCGGGAGGATTTCACCACTGGGTGGGTAGCTATTGAACATTCACTGACAGTGACCTGGCCAGCGTCTTAAGTGAGCAGAGAATGTGAGCTACAATACAAACCCAGTATTCTTCACAGCATCCTTCACAACTTAGTCAAGGAAGTAAGAGACACCCTTCTAGAACACAGGTGTCAAACTCGCAATGTCACATTGTTGTCACGTGATGTATCATGACTTTTTCCCCTTTCACTAAACTGGGGTAGGCGTGGCCAGCATGTGACGTATCTGGTCTGTAGGTCGCAAGTTTGACACCCCTGTCTGAGAAAATACAAAGCTTGAAAACAACAAGAAGAACAATAATAATCAGTAACCAAATAATATCAATTACACTTTGTGGACAACCCTTAATATGACCATCATGCACATTTATGCTCCAACTACCATGCACCGAAGGACCAGGTTAGGGCTAGATTGTCATGGAGACAATCTACCTATGCAATTACTAGAAGTCAAAAACAGTTTGATAGCACATAATCAATCCATGTATTATATATATTGTTAAAAATATTTACACAGAAAAAAAAAACAAGCAGAAGATGGAATAAAGATGGCAAAGGAAAGAAAACCTGGAGGGGAACAAGAAAAAGGAATTATGGAGAAAAACCCAGAAATACTTGAGAGAAACCTCATTCTTCGACACTTAATTAAAAAATAACAGAATAACATAGTTGGAAGGAACCTTGTAGGTCATCTAGTCCAACCCCACGCCCAAACAGGAGACCCTACACCATTTCTGACAGATGGCAGTCCAGTCTCTCCTTGAAAGCTTCCAGTGATGAAGCTCCCACAACTTCTGAAGGCAACTTCTGTTCCATTGGTTGTAACACCAGTTGTTACATCAGAATATTATAATCTGATGGGAGTTAGGAAGCATGTTTTTTCTGTGGCAGCCCCTGTCCTATGGAACACTCTGCCCCTGAAATTTGCCAAGCCTCTACTTTTAGCCTTCCATAAGGCTTTTAAGGCCTGGCTTCCCCCCTCCCCCACCTCAAGTGTTGGGAGAAGATTAGAAGATGGCACATTAGCACTGATTGGTGTCAGGTTTTAGTTGTTTTTAATGTTTTGTTTTACCTGGTTGAGTTTTATAATTTTTAAAATAATGTATACGTTATTTTTATTATTTTTGATTGAGAGTTGATTGAAGGATGGATGGCTATATAAATGTTTTAAATAAAATTAATTAATTAATTAATTAAAATGGCAAGCAAGAAAGACCTACATGTCACATACCAAATCTTCTCAAAAGATAACTTGCAAACAGATTATTCAGTCATTTGAATCACTAACTTCACTGAGCTTGAGGAGGAAAAACAACCTCACTGGTTAGGAAATGCTCAGATGACAGAGAGAGAAACCTGTTTATTCAACCTGGACTTTGCTTCAAAAGCACTGCATTAGCCTTAACCAAGTCATCCCTACTGATGTGTAATCAGCAAAAATTGTATGCAAAAAAAAAAAAAAAGCAAGCATTTCAGTAAACCAAGTTGGTGATGATTTTACTTCAAATTACAGATTAGAAATCAACTTATTTCAGGCAAACATTACTGATCGTTTCATCAGCAAAACATACACTTTTCCATACACCACCTGGAAATGTTCTGAATGATGCATTAACATTTTAAGTAAACAAGAGTAAAATTAACTGTATTTCACAGTCTACCCAGTTCAAACTAATGTGTAACTGTCTCTGTTGCAATATTTTCAGGATCAGACTCAATAAAGATAATAGAAGTTAGAGATTTAAATATATCTCTCTTTATTCATAATAGGCATTCTATATTCGCTGAATATTCAAGATAGAAGCAAGGAAAATGGGGAGGATGGCTCCTTATATATACAAGGGGTGGAGCCAAGAATGGGAGTGGTAAATTATGAATACATTAAAGTCCAAAGAATAAGTTAACCCCTGATGTTCCATATATACATTATTTACACATTAGAGAATAAGGCATTTACATCTGACAAATCCCCCTCTAAATGCCGGTTCGTTATACAACACCAGTTACATTCAGATTCAGGACAATATAATACATATAATTTAGAAGTTAAATATTTGTGTTGTTTAGAAGGTAAGGGTTTTGTTAATATATCAGCTAATTGTTCAGAAGTATCACAATGTATTGCTTTGATGAATCCGTCTTGAGATAGTTGTCTCACGTGCTTAAATTTTATATCAATATGCCTGGACCTTTGTCCAATTGCATCGGATCTAGATATTTCAATGGCCGCTTTATTGTCTTCATGCATAATAAATGGTAAAGTAGGTTTCTTCCAAACATCTGTGATCAAATCATTGAACCATACAAGGTTATTTGCAGCTTTAGACAAGCAAACATATTCCGCTTCTGTGGTAGAAGTGGCTACCAGTTCTTGTTTACCAGTATACCAGTAAACTGGACAATCGTTCAATAGAAAAACATAACCAGAGGTACTCTTTCTGCATGATGTATCACCAGCCCAATCTGCATCAGCATAACAAGTAATTTTTGGTTCTTTGTCATTATTTGGTTCCAATATTAAACAAAAATCTAATGTACTTTTCAGATATCTTAAAATTCTTTTGACAGCTTCCCAATGATACAAGGTTGGTTTGCTAACATATCTTGACAATAAATTGAGAGGTAATGCAATATCTGGCCTAGTCCAATTAGATATATAAAGGAGTGAACCTATAACTGATCTGTAAAATGTGTTGTCTTTAAACTCCGGGGAAGATTCATCAGTGTTTCTAAGAAAATCAGTTTGCATAGGTGTGTCACATGTTTTGGCATTATTTAAGTTACATTTGTTTAGGAGTTCAATAATTTTATCTTTCTGAGTAAGTTTGAATCCCCTTTTAGTTTTGTTAATTTGTACACCAAGGTATTTATTCACTCTACCTAGTGATTTCAATGAGAAATGTTCGTTTAACTTATTTACAAAGATTTCCCTGCTCTCTTTATGCTTTCCAATATATAAAATATCATCCACATAAATTAATACAAATTCAATATGATCATTACTCTTTTTTACAAAGAAACAGTTATCAGCAGTGGTGGCGTTGAAATCCATGGTCTTAAGTACTTTTACTAAACAATCGTACCATCTTTTGCCAGATTGCTTCAATCCGTACAGACTCTTATTTAATAACCAAATTTCGTTCTTATTAGTGTATTGACTGTGTGGTGCTCTTACATATATTTCCTTATCTAATTTTGCGTGTAAGTATGCAGTCTGTATGTCATATTGAAACACGTCCAGATTGAGTGCAGATGCTACTACAAGAGCTGTTTTGACACTCTCTGTTCTCACTGTTGGTGAATAAGTGTCAGTATAGTCTTCTGGATATTTTTGTGCATAACCTTGTGCAACTAGTCTGGCCTTGTATAAGGTATTACCTCCTTCCAAATTCTTAATTTTATAAATCCACCTGGTACCTATAATTGTTTTATCCTTAGGTGCGATCGCAGGTGTAAATACATTTAATTCTTGTAAACTTTCCATCTCTTTTTCCATAGCTAGTTCCCATTTTTCTCTTTCTTCACGGGGAAGTTTCAATACTTCCTCATATGTATTAGGTGTTATTTGTTCTCTATCCATATGCATTATGTAATCTTTGTATTTATTTGGTATTTGGTTTCTATTGTTTCTAATATTTCTTTCAGGTTTGCTATGGTTGTCATGCAAATATCTGGCTTCCTTTTTTGTTAATGTGTCTGTCTTTATTTTATGCTGACTATTTGTCCAAGTTTTGGTTTGTTCTTACTTTTGTTAATATTTTGATTTTCTGTTGTTCCTTCCTCGCAAGATATATTATCTTTGCTTTTATTAGGAAATATTTCATTAAGGTGCAATTTAGACCAATTGGCCTGCTCATGGAACACAGCTGTTCTAGATACTATAAATTTGTTATTATTATCAATGAATCTGTACCCTTTGGTTCCAGTTTCGTATCCCATGAATCTTAATCTCCTGGATACGTTTTCTCCCTTTCTTCTCAATTGTTTAGGTATGTGTACGTCTGCAGTAACTCCAAATATGTGCATGTGTGCTAATTTGGGTTTTCTATTGTACATCACCTCATATGGTGTCTTATTCACAATACTGGACCATGTTCTATTTTGAGTGTAATTTGAATAATGTAAGGCTTCTGACCAAAATTGTTTGCCTAAACCAGCATCCTCTAATGTGCATCTAATCATGGTTTGTAGTGTGGAATTCTTTCTCTCTGCAATCCCATTTTGAAATGCAGAAAATGGATTGGACGTGAAATGTAGCATCCCTCTATCCTTTAACCATTGGGAGAATTCTTTAGACATGAATTCACATCCCCTATCTGTCATAATTTGTTTTATTCTGATATTATGCTGTGTTTCTATGCGTTTGTAGAATTCCTTAAATTTCTGAAAGGTTTCATCCTTGTGCTTTAATGTGTAAACAAAACCATAGCGACTGTAATCATCCACTATTGTTAGGAAGTAACGTTTTCTATAGGTAATTGATGGAGTTAATGGACCAACTAAGTCCATATGTACCAAATCAAAAATATTGTTAGTTGATCTGTTAGATTTTTTTGGTCTGGGACTGGTTTTTAGTTTGGTGGATTTACATACTGAGCATTCCAAATAATTTTCACAATTTTTTATTTTGACACCTTCTGCGTGTTCAGTCATTTTTTGTACTACGGGAAAGCTTGCATGTCCTAACTTCCTATGTAAGATGTGAGCACACTCATCATGAATTGGTTTACCTATTTTTGGTTTCTTCTCATTGTGTGTGTTTTTGTTATCATGAGTTATTTTACATTCATCATAGTCACTGTTACTGACATTTTCATCATCTGCTTCAATACAATCTTCCATATTTGAATCAATGTTATGTAACCATCTTTCTTTGGTTATCAGATAGGGTAGACCCCCTTTTATCATCACAGTACCTACATTTGTTTTGTTCTTTTCTATAGTTGCTTTCCCTTTTGAGAAAACTATATTGATGTCAGATTCTCTGCTTAGTTTTATAGCACTCAGTATGTTGTGAGGTATTTCTGGGATTAATAATACCCCCTCTATTTTCCCTAAACCAGGCAAGGTCACATTTCCTCTGCCTAATACTTGAACCTTTTCTTGATTAGCTACCTTTATCACAAACTTATCTTCTGTAAATGAAGTTAATATACTTTTGTTGTTAGTGGTGTGATTTGTTGCACCAGAATCAATAAGCCAATTATTGTTCTCATCTTGTTGTGTTCTGGTGCTGTCTTGTTTATTTAGCCCATTTAGTGACCCAGATTTTCTCTCTTTTGAATTTTCTCTACCCCCTCTACTTTCTCTGTAATTTGGTGGACTTCTATATTTGTGTCTATCTGTGGAAGATTGTCTGTAATTGTATTTGCTCCTATATTCTGGCCTATGTCTCTCCCTTGGGACTTTGGGACAGTCTCTTCTACTGTGTTCCCTGGATCCACAATTGTGGCATCTAAAGGCCTCATTATATTTATCTTGAAAGACTACTTTCCTAAAAGATTTGTGTTCTGTTTGGTTACTGGAACGATTTTTTCTTGAATTGTCTTCTGCTATCAATTTGTTAGATAGACTTTCTATTGATAAATATCCCAAATTAATGGTATCTAAGTGTGACATAAAGCTATCCCATGATGGATCAAGTGAATTGATAATAACACTTTTCATTGTTTGATCTGAAATCACTTCCCCCCTCAATTGCAGCTCAGCTCTTATTTTGTTTAGATTTATCAAATGCTCACTTATAGAAACCCCTGGTTTCACTCTAGAAGAAAAGAAATCCTTAGACATTCTTGTGGTTGTGGCTACGCTATCGCTGTGAAATAGATTAAACATGCATTGAATTATTTCTGATACAGTTAGGTTTGGTTTGATGCTATGATACATTGCAGGAGACACGCTAGAAATTATTATGAAAAATGCTCTATGATGTAAACAATCTATTTTTAAAGTCCAAGGTCTTCTTGGAGGACTAGTTATAAAGAATAGTAAATTTTCTTTCATGAAAATAACCTGAAGCTGTTGGTACCACTCTTGTAAATTAATGCCATCAACTCTAAGTTTTGGGAAGTCACTGGGTAAGTTCCCCACATTATTTTGTCCATTACTTACAACCTGAGGCAGTCCGTGGTCTCTCAAGTGCAGGAAATTACAGAACGGCATTGGGATGCTTGTAACGAGTCTGCGCGGTTCTCTGGCCAGTTCAAGTCTTTCGGGGCCGTCTACGTAGTTTTGCACATGCGCGTTGCTCATTTCTTCTTTGGCGCCGCTGTGGAAGGTTCTCTCCATTTCTGCTCTCTCGATCCGCTCCTCTTCAGATGAGTCGGTCTCTGGCTCGGTTTTTGGGGCTTTGGTGATGGCGACGGTTCTTCTCTTTCTCTTGTGTGCGCTGGCACTCGATTCTGTCTGCGGTGTAGGACGGAATCGGCATGGCTCTCTGGGCTCGGGTGTCGTCGTTCTCGAAGTCAGGATGGGAGCGTGCAGGTCTTGAGTTGTCGGTTTGATTTCTTGCTTCTTCGTTGATGTCTTGGAGATTTTCAATCTTGGCCCAAAAGCAGCAAAAAGCGTTTTCATTGCTGACTTTACTTGAGACTTTGTTAAATCGTCTTCACTTTCTGATTTTGGTTCATCTGAAGAGTTTGAGACTTCTTTTTCACTTTCTTCGTCTGATAGCGTTTTTCGCGCCAGAAATTTTGAACTGAGCGTTTTGATTGGCTCTGCTTCACTCTCTTTTGAAGTTCGTTGAAACCAAGATGGCTGCCATTCAAAATTTCGCGCGAGGTCACATCTTTTCTTTTTTACAACTATTTTCTCAGTAGTCATTTCACTCACAGTTTTTTGATCTTTGGGTTTTTCTTTAATGACGTTTTTCTCTCTCGCTGCTCCGCTGTTCCTCAGCATCTCCTGGAGGTCCGCGATGAGGCTTTCATCATTCTTTTGGCTTTTTAGTATCTTTAATATCTCTGACCTGAGTTCGTTATTTTCTATCTCAATTTCTTCCTGGTCGTTGTTTTCACTCATCAGTTCTTCTTCTTCAGTGGTGTATTCTTCGGATTCTCTCGAAATCGCATTAGTGGATTCGTTGATCATCTCTTGATCAGTTTCTATTTCTTTGCTGTAGGCCCTGGTGTTGGGCCTATCTTTCTTGGACATTTTTAATTACTTATTGAGTCAATTAACCATCCTCTGCTACCAGCTTGTTGCAATATTTTCAGGATCAGACTCAATAAAGATAATAGAAGTTAGAGATTTAAATATATCTCTCTTTATTCATAATAGGCATTCTATATTCGCTGAATATTCAAGATAGAAGCAAGGAAAATGGGGAGGATGGCTCCTTATATATACAAGGGGTGGAGCCAAGAATGGGAGTGGTAAATTATGAATACATTAAAGTCCAAAGACTAAGTTAACCCCTGATGTTCCATATATACATTATTTACACATTAGAGAATAAGGCATTTACATCTGACAGTCTCATCAAATGCAGAACAGATAATTATATATCTACAGTCCTCATATTTTCTTGGAAAAAATAAAGGACAAACATGAAAAGGGACAAATTGAAAAAGAGATTCATTTTAAAAAAAAAATAATTGTTTATGTTTACAACTTTGCTTTACATAGGAAAATTCAAGAGCAAAACCAAGAAAATAAATTAAATACATCTAAAGGGCAGCTTCCTGAAGTAAAGGACTGTCCTTTATAATAAACAATGTATGGTCACTAGATAGCATCACTGAATAAGATCCATAGAATATTTTGTATTCTGTAAGAACAGCTCAAGATTATAAAGATCAGGAGGCCATCACATTGTCATGATGTCAAGAGAAGGCCACATGAACAGATGAAACCTCTCTAACTCATTATAAACATTGTCAATGAACACTCTTGCACCACAGAGGCAACCTAAATACATCAGTTGCTTTTACAGAAATTAGTTACGAAATGCCCCCGAAACACAAGCTCACTTATGAGTTCTCTATTCCCACTCACACATATATGGAGTGGCTTTAATCACCACTAAGAAGAGTTATATCTGATTCTTTTTCAATTGCCAGTCAGACTAGCAAATGCATGTACCCCAAGGAACATAAGCCTTCATTCATGCCACCCATTTCATATGCTGCAGGAATCCCTACATTTTAAAGGCCTGCAGCAATATGAAATACAAAAGAACTCCAAGACCTTATATTGTCCACCTCAGAGTAGCAGGGCATACAGATACTTCCAGTGGTGAGTTGCCCCCAGTTCGGACTGGTTCTATAGAACCGGGAGTAAAACCAGTGGAAGGCTCTGCCCACCGACCCCGACATCATCAGGAAGCTTCTGCACATGTGCATGCGTGGCCCCGTTGCGAACCAGTAGTAAAGGTAAGTAGAACCCACCCCTGGATACTCCTCACTTAATAACCCATCACTTAGCGACCATTCAAAATTAAGATGGAACTTCCCGGGGTACTTACACCCAGATTCAAAATTGCACCCATCCCTTGCTTAGATGCCACATATTACCATGTGTGGTGGACTTGTAAGAAAGTGAAGGCTTTTTGGATAAAAATTTGGTGGGTCATGCAGAATGTTTTGAAGAAAAAAATTCAGTTTTCTCCACAACTGTTTTTATTGGGTATAGTTAAGGGTTTTACATTGGGTGAAGTAAAGCTGATATTGTATATGGTAACAGCAGCGAGATTACTGATAGGTCAATATTGGAAAAATGAGGCTATGCCCACTATTGAAGAATGGACTTTGAAGATGGCCAGCTTTGCAGAGATGGCGAAGATTTCAGCATATCTAAAAAATCGGACACAAGAGACTTATGTATGGGAGTGGAAAAAATGGATAGATTATGTGCAGAATAAATATCAAACTAGGAAATATCAGATAGCTTTTAACTGAATGTATTATATAGGGATAGAATAATTGAACTTTGTGAAGATTTGAATAATATATAGGGGGTGGAGGGGTTCAAGTTTTATAAAATGTGATTTTGATTTGGATTATATTTTGTGGAAGTCCAGGGGGGAGGGGAGGGTTAGGGGGGGTTAGGGAGGGTAAGGGGGGGACAGGGAGGGCTAGGGGGGGGAAACTGGGGAGAAAATGTATTTGTAAAACTTTTTCAATAAAAAAAAATTGCCCCCATCCCCACAGTCACATGATTACATTTTGCACACCTGGCAATGGACCCACATTTACTGTAATTTGCACTATCCTGTGGGTCACATGACTGAGATGTATGCCAAAACCCCACTGCGGACAATGGATTTGCTTAATGACCATGACGTTCACTTTTATAACCACTGTAACAAAGGTTGTAAAATTGGGTGCAGTCACATGGCGACCTGCTTAACAACCTGCACAACTTACAATCATAATTCCAAGCTCAATTACAGTCATAAGTTGAGGACTACCTATATGCAAATTGATCAGACACTAAAAGATGTGTTTAGTGAGAAGGCTCATTCCTTGTAGCAATTCAGCTTCTGAATAGTCTGGGCGGATGGAACTGCCTCCCCATATATTCAGCAGGCTGTATTTCCAAGCAAACACGCATATGATCCGACTGTCACAATACCAATATAATTCTTGACAAGTAACTATTAAAATACTGATTTATGTCAAATATTATTGCTGCATTACAGTACAAGGTTACAAGTACACCGTTAGGAGCTGTTGCTTTTCCTCCCTTGATCAACATGAGCAAGCTTATTATAGTTTTGTCAGATACTCTTCATAAGTCATCCGAGACTAAACAAAAGAATGAATACCCCTGGATAAATCTAAATGGATTTAGAATCCAATACTGTACCAAACTAGAATTTCAGATATTAGAAGACAGGACTGGGGTTTGAATCTCACAAGTAGCATTGTGGTTTTATTGCACCATAACATAAATTGATCTTTCAAGGAACAATTGTTAGATGTCCGTTCAGTTATATTTGATGAAAGAAAGCTATAGAAGTGTCTGTAATTGGAGTTTGAGCAGAGGAGGGAGCACTGTGAATGGTGACAGAGCAAAACTTAAGTTACAGCTGCTCTCTTATGATGCAAGAATCATAATTATAAATCAGGTTGCTTAGTACACAGTAAGCAGGCAAGGACGGTATTACAAGTTCTAGAATATGTTTTACAGCAGTTCCACTGTAGGGGCAATTTAGTCCACAAAAATAATACACAGATTTTTAAATTCTCTGGCAAACAAAGAAAGCAAACACTGGGGGAAGAGGAGGAGGGAGGAAGCTTCCCGTTTTTATTCATTCCAACCCCGATATGGGGAAAATATGATGAAAAGTGGCTCATCAGGACTCCCTCCTCCTTAGTGATGGATGTTCCTGTGTCAATTGCGGTTGTTTAGTCAAAAACTACCTGTATATGTTACTGTGTAGAATTAAATCTCCTACACTTAATGGGACCTGCTCTCTAATTAAGATTCCTTAGGATTACTCCCTTAACAATACTTGCGTTTCTTTATGTATTTTTTTTTAAAGATTCATGAACAATGTGGTATTTGCAAGACAGGTGCAGTCCTGCGAGAGAATTATAGTACTTGGACTTGTGAATACTTCAATGCTAATGAACACGAACAGGAGTTGCTTTTATAATAAAGTGCCAATTCAATTCTCTCCTTTCAAAACTAAAGAAAATTACTGGCCTTGGGAAGGCAAACTACTTTCTTCATTAGCACTTAGATGTCATAAAAATCATGTCTCAACTATAGTATTTAACTTTTATACAAAAAGAAGAGGGTTTTCTTTCCTCAAAATAATTACCTGTATAAGAGCAAGGGATTCACATTCACAGAGAAGAAATTACTGAAAATAAGGAAACAGTGAGTGGGCACAAGACTGCAGACATCCCAGCTGAAAACTGTGGATGCTTTTGAAAATTAGCAATTAACTATTGCTTGGGAGAGGCTGCTTCCCTGGTGAATTCAACTACTTTTGTAACATCCAATCAAGGTTTTCTTAGTGGGTGCACCAGTATTATAGACTGCCTTTCCTTGGAAGTTAAGTTGGCCTCTCCCTGACTTCTTTTATGAAAAATTTTAAAAAGTTATTTCTATACTGAAACTTTCCCTTCTGGGAATCCATAATTTTAGGAGGGCTGACCAGGATTTTAAAATTGTAGCTGTGGATTTTTATTGTGTGTTTCTCGCTGTTATAACAATGCTCATCATTTCAGAGAAATTTCCTTAACCTAAACAGAATGACAACCACAGGGGGGCTGAAAATCAGTGGGAGCTTCCGATTTGCTGTAGGCTTCCCCAGAGTTTTCTTGTGGGAAGCTGTCAGAAATCTTCCTTCCTTCCTCCCTTTCTCCTTTTATCCTTCTTCCTCTTCCTTTCTCCCTTCTCTCTTTCCTCCCTGTCTCCCTCTTCCTCCCTTTCTTCCCTTTCCTCCCTATTTCTCTCTTCCTTCCTCCTTTCCTCCTTCCTTTCCTCTTTCCTTGCTTCCTTCTCTCCTCCTTCTCCCTCTTTCTCCCTTCTTCCCTCCTCCCTCCCTTCCTTTCCTTCCTTCTCAACAGGCAGGTAAATAGCTGTTGCTGGGTGGAGGAAAGATCAAGTGTGAACAAACAGGGATGTAGGACTTGTGAGAAGCTGTGAGGGAGCATTGATGCTGCAGCTACCTAGCAGAACTGAAGAAGCCACAACTTTCTAAAATTTCACTCCACGGGAGTCAGGGGTCTCAGCATTCTCTAAATTAGTCTATTTGAGGTATCCTGGTAGAAAACATTTTGCCCTAAGATGGATCATTTCGCCCAGTCAAAGGTTACAAATGTGAGAATTTTGATAGCGTACAGATAATGCACTGTGATATTTTATCGTATTTCAGGGTTTGTTAGAATTTTATTTACGATATTGAATTTATACTGTTTATACAAAGACTGGTTTGTCTCGGAGGCCTACAGGACATAAATATGATTTTTTTTAAAAAAAAAAATTCCTTTCCTTCTGTTTCCCTCATATTTATTCAATGGTTTCTCTTTTTTCTATTTTCTTTCAAATTCAACAGTTATCCTTTCTTTTATCTTTCTCATCTCCACCCCTTTTTTTGGCTGTTATTTTTGCTGGATCCATGGGGGGTCCATATCTATAATATTTCTGTGATGAAAGTAATTTGTATTCAAATAAGAAAATTAGTACACTATGAAGATAAAAGATGAATTAATAATATACCTTATTTGTGGACAATTTAGTTATTAATTCAATCAATTATTTATTCTGGTTTGAATTCTGTCACGAACATATGTATACATAGGTATATGACATAATCTACATGTGGATCACACACATTTATGCAGGGGAGAGAAATCTCCAGAACATCTTTTTCCTAGATCTGGCAATCCTAGATTGACATAAGTTGTATTGCAAGTAGAAATACTGTGCATCACGTCAATGATCCATGTTTTTAAAAAAAAAAAAATCATGAAAAATGCATTAACGCAAATTGTGCATCACGGAGCAA
This sequence comes from Pituophis catenifer annectens, assembly GCF_029215685.1. Lineage (NCBI taxonomy): Eukaryota > Metazoa > Chordata > Lepidosauria > Squamata > Colubridae > Pituophis > Pituophis catenifer. The sequence continues at coordinate 244,270,497 of NW_027256881.1, read as the reverse complement.
TTATTTATACATAGGGCAGTATAATGGTTTGAACAGGTCTCACGTCAGGGTCAAGGGAAATTTCATTTTCGGGAAAAGCCAGCACTTTAAAATATAAAAGTCTTTCAGGAATAATAACAAGGAGAACAAACATGAACATTTTCTCCCTAATGTTATTACAAGAAAAAACTAATTCAACAAAATCAACAAACTTAAATAGCTTCAAACCCATAAAGAACACATGGTCTAATTGCCTGTCCCGAGAATCTACCATTTTGACTTGCCTATTCTTCACATAGCCAACATTCCTAATATGCCACCCTGCCCCTCGTTTTGTCTGCTGTCCAGCTGTTCTTTTCCAAAGACATCCAGGATCGATTCTCCCATGCGATGCAGCTTCAAAACAACCTAAGACACCCAGCAACAACACCAGCAACGAGAATGTGACGAAGTAGGAAATTGTAGTGACTATTGTCTCAGAAAATGGTAAGGTACTGAAGACTCTTCTATATGCCTCAATATGTAGATATACAAACAACTGAATATTGTAAACCTCTAATATAATACTCTCTGATGGTTCCAAATATTACTAACTTCATGGCTTGCTTGTAAGCTTGAAAACAAGAGAGACTGGGCTTCTATTAAATCAAACAGAGCTCTTTTTAAAGTTCAAACTCTTCATAACTTCAATGTATTTTTGCAAAGTACAAAACAGGCCACCATTCTCAATTCCAGGCCCTCATGGAAGGGCCTGGCCCAGAAATGGAACAATATGGCATCAACCCATGAGCAAATTCTACTTTTCCTCAACAAGTCTAGACACTTATGCAATTTTTTTTTGGTAGGGAGAATGTACCTAGAACCGTGATGGCGAACCTATGGCATGTGTGCCACAAGTGGCACTCAGAGCCATATCTGTGGGCACACGAGCGTTGCCCTAGCTCAATTCCAGCGCAGATGTGCGTGCCGGGCAGCTGATTTTTGGGCCTTCCGGGCCCACCGGAAGTCGGGAAACAGGCCGTTTCTGGCCTCCAGGGGGTGGGGGTGGCTGTTTTCACCCTCACCACGCTCCAAGAAAGCCTCTGGAGCCTGGGGAGGGCAAAAAAACAGGCCTACCAGGCCCACCAGTAACCTTTTTGCTATCACGTGCCAAAAGCAGGGAAACTGCGGGGGAGGTCATGCACACATGCGCGGGGTGCAAGGGGGCATTGAATTATGGGTGTGGGCATGCAGGCACATGATCCCACCGCACTCCCCCTGCTTTTGGCACGTGACGGCAAAAAGGTTAGCCATCATTGACCTAGGATATTCATGTGTACTCTAAAACTACTCTTTGCCTTCCATTGTCAGGCACATTTGCTTCTCATTTGGATCCTGATTCTTGCAAGGAACAAGTGCAGAAATAGTATGAGTGGCAAGCAGTGTCAATGGACTAAAATACACAATCCCCATACATTACCTGGGTTTGTGGATCCCCGAGCACTTTTAGACCAATTTCCTATTAAGCAGCAAATACGGTAACTTAGACCAAATTTCACACACACTCAGATCCTACAACTGTTAAATTCCATTCTCACTCACATGGGATGTTTCATCTTATATCCATCTTCTGGGGATAATGATAATAGAAAACCCTGAATGGAGATGATTGCGATGCTGTCTATTACATGAGGCTAAAAAATTACACTAAAAGTAACTCTTCATAATATATAGTTGGAGAGAAATAAAGATAAGCTGTCATAGCTTGTTAAAAACCAGAGCAAACATACCTAATAGTCCTTCTTTCCCTATTTTCCCCACAACAACTACTCTGTGCAGTGGGTTGGGCTAAGGGAGTGACTGATCCAAGGTCATCCAGATGGTTTTCATGACTAAGGCAGAACTAGAACTCACCATCTCCTGGTTTCTAGCCTGGTGCCTAGTAAAATTAATAGAAATTGCCTAGTACAGGAGTGTCAAACATGCGTTGTCATGGCAGCATCATGTGATGTATCGCAACTTTTTTCCCTTTCACTAAATCAGGCATGGGTGTGGCCAGCACGTGACACATCCGGCCCACAGGCCGCAAGTTTGACAGCCCTGGCCTAATAGGACTGGAAAAAATGCTCAGTCTCAATGTATTATATATTCCCAGTATATCAGTTTATTTAGTTTTTTAAAATGCAACTCTGTTTCCCACAAAAAAATATAATAGCAAACTGAAATGTCTCCTGTTTTGTGAAGTTAACAAAGTTACAAATATGTCTAAAATATCTTAGTCCTAAAAAGACATATATGAGAAATCATTTTTAGACATTTGTTCCAGATACTGCAGAACATTTTATCAATGTGATAGTACAACATTAACTGAATAGACATAAGGAAATGAATCAAGACTGGCATATCCAAGTTTTGCATGTTAATGACTGCACATCTTTACCTACTAACAACATGAATAATTGTTAAGTTCTTGTTTTAAAGAGATATTCACTGAATGTGAAACTAATTCAGATGCTTCTCTAAAATATATGTTAAAATCTTATGTTTGCATGGTCCCACTCAGTGGTGAAATGTAACATTTGTTACTACCAGTTCTGTGGGCGTGGCTTAGTGGGGTGGGGGTGGCGTAATGTGACTGGCCAACTTTTTTTTTTTTTACCTTTAAAACCTTTTTTTCTACAACCTCTTCAGCCAAAGAGGTTGTAAAAAAATGCTTTTAAAAGCCTCTGCTGATCAGACAACTCAGCTGGGATTGTCAGAGCCTTTTAAAAGCATTTTTTCTACAACCTCTTGAAGAGGTTGTAAAAAAAATGCTTTTAAAAGCCTCTGATGATCCCAGCTGAGTTGCCTGATCTGCAGAGGCTTTTTTTCTTTTAAAAACATTTTTTCTACAAGCTCTTCAGCTGAAGAGGTTGTAGAAAAAATGCTTTTAAAAGCCTCTGATGATCCCAGCTGAGCTGCACAATCATCAGAGGCTTTTTTTTTTTTTACTTTTAAAAACATTTTGAAGAGGTTGTAGAAAAAAGGCTTTTAAAAATTAAAAAAAAAAGCCTCTGATGATTGCGTGGCTCAGCTGGGCGGGGGGGGCAGGGATGTTTGCTACCGGTTTTCTGAACCACCGACCTCCATCATTACCAGATCGGGCAATCTGGTCCGAACTGGGAGCATTTCACACCTGGTTCCACTCTTTTTAAAAGAGGGCCTACCCTCTTAGAAGTTACACTATAAAATCAAACAGAGAATAAAGTTTAAATCTGCAACAAATTCCAAATCTTTTCCCATCTGGATGCCATCTAGTTCTCATTCTTCTAACCACTGGATCTGCAAAAGGAACCTTCCTTCTAAACTACTACTAACAGAGGAAAGACAGAACTGAAAAGTTATCAGACGCTACAGAAAAGTCACTATCTTGCAAATATAGAGGCTACAAGTAGTCCTCAAGTTACAATCATAACAAAGCCCATCATTTCGATCATATGTTATGCCAGTCATTAAGCAGGTCATAATGTGACTGACCTGATTTATTACTTTTTTGCAGCGGTCATTAAACAAACCCATTGTGGGACACTGCAAACAGCCGTAAATGTGGGCTGGTGGCTGAGAGCCCAAAATGGAATAATTGATCATGGGAGGTGGATCAGAACTTCAAATCAGTCATAAGTACCTTTGGAGGGGGTTCCATTGTAAGTTCAAATGGTTGCTAAGAGAGTGGTCATAAGCTGAGAACTACCTATACAGCATGATGAACTAGGAAAAGACATGGACTGCCTTATTGTCCTTAGGAATGAAAACGTGAGCTGAATAAACACTAGGAAAGCTATTTAACCCTCCCTGCTTTAAGAATATTTTATGTAGTACTGTAAATAACAAAAAGTTGGAACTTGTAGGCCTTCAAATAAATTATAGCTGCATATGCAAGTTTCTGCAAGGCCCACTTATAGCCTATTTCTAGAAATGTTTATTCAAAAGTCATTTCTCTTCAGTTTAATGGTGCTTACTCTTACGTTGGCAAAAAGAAAATTTTAATCTAATGTCATACGAAGGGAAATTGCATCAGAATGGGGCTAGATATGGTTATATCTGCATGACTTTTTCCTTCAATTCCTATTTCTTTGGAAGCGTCAACTACTGAACATCTGTAGTTCCTGCACACATCTTCCATTGAGCTTCTTATTTTCCCCCTGGTTTATTCCTAATGCACATTTCATGCTGAGATAAGCATTACAGCTTTTCCATGAATAAAGAATTATAGAAAAGGCTGCATTTTGAAAGAAGAGGAGGCGCTGTACCTAACTCCATTCAGGATGGCAGAAATAGCTGCTGGATCTACATCTGAGTGTGCTGTCATTGTAACATGCACAGTTCTTAGTGTACGCTAAAGATTTTGTTTTATTCTGCCAATCACAACCAGATCTGATGCAATCCAAAGCTACTGCTGGTCAAATGAAACTATGTAATAAGGAAGGGCAATAAATGTGGAACACCACAGTAATTTGATGAACATATGTAATAAGATTTATTTAGGTTGTGGTCATTTAATGCGCTGAACCACAAATTAGTCAAGTACCCTTTGGGCTAGTATGTTGTGTGAATCCAGGCCATATTGTTAGTTTATTGTTGACAGTATATCCCTGCAAACCAAAAAAAAAAAATGGATTAAGTAAAGTATGCTTTTGCTCAAGTAATGGTAGACCTTTTAGGCTCTGCATGTCAACAATTCAGAAAATGCCTACCTTGTCACAGATACAATAGTCCCACAAACGAGAGAGAAACAATTTTCTATTTTCCTTCCATCTAGGCCACCCCAACAATAACACCCAACTCAGCAACAACACTGAGGCTGGGCCTGAAATAGAAGTCAAGGCATCAACTTCAGCCCTAGTAAAACTGCTGCTACTCCAAAAAGCCACCTCGTAGTTCCCCATGAGCCTTGGGGAATGGTGTGATTGCTCCACAGCTCAGCAATCCCCAGGATCTGCTGTGTGCTACTTACCTTCAGGCAGTATTCTCTTTCTATTGAAAAGGCCACTGCAGCATCTCAAGATGTAATCAAAGTTGCACAAGGCCTTTGTTCTTGAAGCAGCTCCTTCTGCAGCCTCTGCAGCCAACAAACATGAGAAAGGACACCCCATTCTCATGTGATTTTTGGAGTTTTTAGAGGCCTCAAACCCATTCTTGCACGGTATCCATAACCTCCAAAAATCACAAGATAACAGACTATGCTTTTGAGAATAGTTGTTGCTGGTGAATGCTGGCATGTCATCCAAAACATGGCATGTTACCTTTGATATGTATCATGATGGTCCACCATCACTGGTTTAATTAAATAAGGCAAAGAAACATGAAAACAGTCTTAAAGTGAATGCAGCAATTTGCCAGCGACCCAACAATACCATGAGTTTTGTTCATATACATAATTTTCAAGAAGCCATTTGCCACTCCAAATTTGTGAAATATTAATGTACTTTCAATGTATAATATTCCTTCAGTCTATAAAATTACCTAGACAATCAAGTAAATAGCATCCATATAATGTTATCTTTTCTAAATGCTAACTATTTCAACCATAATTATCTGCGACACCAGGAGAGAAAAGATAAAATAACATGTAAGATCTTTCCAAATCAACTTTGCTAAACTGGTAGGTAAAAGAATTCAATACCTCAGATGGTTTTCAACTGTGAACTGTAGACTATTAATTAGTATTTTCTAAGCAAGACATTTAGTCCTTCACTTCCTTCACCCCCCCAAAGAGTATTTTAATTATACCTTATTATCAAAAAACCTAACAAGACCTTAACTTTATTGATCAATGGTCCTCATAAAACTGATACATATTAATGTTTCTAAAATTAATTATTTGCAGGGCGTATGATTGTCATAATAAAGTATTTGGTTTTGACAATGATGACGGCATTACTGAAAAACACTGAAATATGAGTGAAGTATACTTTTTTGACCTATAAAACAAAAAAAATTGATTAAGTCTCTTCTGAGACCACCATAGTTTTCAAGTAGACTGCAAAATGGTGGAACAGAAATGCTGGCACAGGAATTTTTGTTATTTGCAAAAACCCAAGGGGAAAAAAACACAACACTAGCAATATTCATAAATCAGTGGGAGAACATTTAAATCTACCCAAACATTCTGCTCCTAAATTGTATGTTGTCATTGCCCAACAACTAGATTTGAAAAGTAAATCTCTAGCATAAAGTAGCTAAATTAGAACTATTTTTGTTTAAACACAGAGTTAGAGTTGAATGTAGACAATTTCTTGTCTTGATAAAGATATTCATGTGATGAAATGTGCACCTGCAGCAACAGGGGAGGAGTATTTTGTCAACGCAGAGCCTTCACAGAAAGAGGGCCAGATTAAGAAACAGCTCAAGTCCTGAGCTGGATGGGAGAAGCGGGAAGAGGTTCAGGGTAACCACATCCTAAAGTGGTGCAGCCTCGGTGGTGCAGTGGTTAAGAGTGCAGTACTGCAGGCTACTTCTGCTGACTGCCAGCAGCCTGCAATTTGGCAGTTCAAATCCCACCAATCTCAAGGTTGATTCAGCCTTCCATCCTTCCGAGGTGGGTAAAATGAGGACCCAGATTATTGGGTGGGTCAATATGCTGACTCTGTAAACCGCTTAGAGAGGGCTGTAAAGCACTGTAAAGCGGTATATAAGTCTAAATGCTATTGCTATTGGTTTGAGCTCCAAGCTTTTAATGATTTGGTTACAAACATTTCATCCCCATTCGAGGATACATCTTCAGTGTGCTTTGGATTGTGCTTGTCTTGAGGGTGTACTGACCTTTAAATACCTTTCTGAGTTCTGGTCTGATTTCGGGTTGTGTGATTGGCTGGCTGCAGTTGCTGAGTAGTCCTTGGTTTTAAATACCATCTGTGTGATGTAAATTAGTGCTGGTGTTGTTGTTAGGATGTCTTCTGATGATGTCATGGTCCGGTTTCAGTTTGATTTGATCGGCTGTGTGTGCTGTGGTCTGATTTCTTGTGATCTGTCGAGTCCAGTGCTCCCCCAGACAAGCACAATTCAAAGTGCATTGAAGATGTCTCCTCGAACGGGGATGAAACATTTGCAACCAAATCACCAATCTCGGAGCTCAAACCAGCAACATTAACTACCAACCTGAGCTACTAATATTCAAAGACATTTCAACATCCTAAAGCTGTGATGGCAAACCCATGGCCCATGGCGACAGGTGGTATGTCACCTGTCTGTGGGCATGTGAGCTGTCGCCCCAGTTCAGCTCTGCCGCGCATGCGCACGCGCCTCCCGCCAGCCAGCTGGTCATCGGGTCTCAGCCACACATGCGCAGGGGGTGGACGCATGCACGGGGACCACACATGCATTGCATTTTGGGGTTTTGGGTGCATGCTTTGTGCACTCTGTTCGGAAAAGGTTAGCTATCACTGTCCTAAAGTCTCTCAGGATAGATCTAGTAGATTAGAAAGTTATAGCCTTAGTTTGGCAAGATTCTGTCCATTAGATGTAAGCAAATAAAAGATTGGACTTGATTGGATCTCAATGTCTCATCTCTGGGCTTGGCCCTGACTATCCATTAACACAGAAACATTGAAATAGTTCTAGTAACACAATGCAGAGTTGCACAATGGGGTGTACCTACTCCAAATCCATCTCCAAGATAGTTTGCCTGGTTCTTGTTTCACAAGAAACATTCAGCATTCTGTGGCAACAAAGCATTAGCTCTGAGCTCAGTGGGCTATTTTGTCCCTTATCTATATTGTTCCCTAAATTTGTTTCTGTTTCTACAAGGTCTGGGGTACTCCCAAGAGTTCTGATACTTCTCTCATGCAATGACCTCACTGTTTTGCTTACACTGAGATCAATATTGTGAGAACCAGAATCAATCAAACATTAATATATATTTGTCATACATCTCCGTTACTTTTAATTTATGTACTAATTAACTTCATACGGTAGGTACAGTAAGAGATCGAAGTTAAAGTACTGAATGTTAGGTCTGAGCATGTTTCAAAAATGTTCAAAAGATACATTTTGGAACATATGAAAGCAAGATAGCTGCTTTAAGGAACCAAGTATTTTAAAACAGCCGTGTGTGATGCAATTTATAAAGTAGCCACATTAATTTTCAGATTAACAAAGAAAGGTGACAAAGGTGTTATTCAATATTCAACAATTAAAACATATAAAATAGATTAATTCAATCCAAAACAGGCAAGGTAAAACTTTTACAGACTCTAAAGTGTACCACAAATGTCAGAGAAGGCAAAGAATTTCAAGAATACGTGTTGAGCCCCACATGGGGAGCAAACAAAGGAAACAAGTTCATATTACTTTCAAGAAGGCATATGTAATGTTAAAACTGTGATAAAAACATAATCTTGGAAACTCTAAAAGTAAAGTACAGGTAGTCCTCACAATTGAGCCCATGTTTTATGTTGCTAAGTGAGAAATTTGTTAAGTGAGTTTTGCCCCATTTTACGACTTTTCATGCCACTTTTGTTAAGTGAATTACTGCAGTTCTTAAATTAGTAACACAGTTGTTAAGTGAATCTGGCTTCCCTGCTGACTTTGCTTGTCAGAAGATTGCAAAATATGATCACATGACCTTGGGACCCTGCAACCGTCATAAAGATGAACCAGTTGCCAAGCGCCTGAATTTTGATCACATGATCATGGGGATGCTGGAAAGGTTGTAATTGCGAAAAACTATCATAATCACTTTTTTTCAGTACCGTTGTAACTTCAAACAGTCACTACATGAACTGTTGTAAGTTAAGGACTACCTGTATTAGGCAGAACCATTCAGTAGTGAATTCATTACAATTAAATAATTTTCTAATGATGCTTCCCACTACTTTCACAACCCAGCTGTACTATCTCTTCTCCCCAAATGTGCTTTTCTTCCATTTTCTTCCCAGTCTCTCACAATATGCCACTACAGAGAAATCCCCTTTGTAGATTACTGTTATATATCACTTCCCTCTATGTAATTTATTGAAAGAGGGTACAGGACATTTTCTTCTCCCCCATGTAACTTACTGTTAAAATGAAGTGATCATTGTAAATTACTTGAAAATCTGATAATAAAAAAACAAGAAAACTTAATTTTCCATTTGGGTAGGAGTGAGGAATCATTTAAAATTCATTTTACTTTGAATAACTATGTTAACCACATAGGATTCAGGAATGTGATCCCACTAAATAATCTTCATGATTGCTTAGATCCATTCATTTCCTCCAAAATCAGTTGCAGTCTGCAACTTGCAGATACTATATATATCTGCCAATTTAGCATCTACTTTAAATATGCAATATATGTGGCATCACACTGTTATGTTCTTCAATCTAACTGTAATAATACAGGTCTTTGAAACTAGGAATCCTGCTGGAACAGACCAAAAGCATATCTAGAATAGCATCCTATTTTCCCACAATAGCTAACTTCCAGAACTTTGGAAGTTTTTAACCACACCCTTGGGGGGAAAATAAGATTAGCATGCTATTAGATTTTCTGTTCTCCATCAGTTCATAAACTAAAACAAAACAGAAGACAAGACATGGGAGAACATGATGGTTGGAGATTTTCATGAAGGTCAACACTTCTTCAAACTTGCAGCTCTTTCTATCCTAGCAGTGAAGGAGTCAATAGGAATATTGGGAAAGAGTCTATCCTTTGTTTTCCCAATAGATTGGATCAAACGAGCTTAAAAGGTTAATTCTGTGGGCTTTTCTTCCGACAGTGAGCAGCAGTTGTAAAGGCCAACCACAGCATCTAGAAAAGGGCAGTTATATTAAAGAGGTACAAAGCACCAAAGACCTTGGTGACTTTAAATTCGAAGCATGCACAACTCTATTAGCTCTGGTAGTGTGATGATGAGCCCAAAGATCTCCAAAAGACCATAGGTTTTTGGTTACAAAACCACCCAAAAATGTCCATCCTTCAACTTGTCCCAAACATCTCTTTGGTAGCCTTACAAATTGTAGGGAAGACCTCCCTCACACCCTCTTTTACAAACTGACTTGGCTTCCATTCTGACATTCAAAGATCTCCCATAACCTTTCTTTTAGCATTTGCCTAAAAGTGCAGATATAGTTTGAAGAAGGGCAGAGACCTAACTGCAGACTTAAGACCCCTTGTATTGTTCAAATCTTCTCCTCTCCCCCATGGTTTATAACTCCACCACATTCCAACTTTGTCATTGGACCACAATCCTCCTAAAGGTATAAGTTTCTGTTCTAAATACACGTGTGAATAACTCCCAGCCTTTGGAAGGAAAGTAGTCTAGACTCTAGACCAGGGGTCAGCAACCTGCGGCTCTGGAGCTGCATGTGGCTCTTTCAATCCTCTGCTGCGGCTCCCTGTCACTCAAAATATGCATCACAACCGCCAATGTGCAACACCTGCCGGCATGCAATTTTTTGAGTTTTTCAACCTCCGGTAGGCTAACCATGAATAAATCCAAGAAAAGAAAAGTTTCAGAAGAAAACAGAACATTTAATTCAACTACATATGCTAGTTTTGTGGCCACTCAAGAAATAGTTAGGCACAGGAAGGGTTTTGTGGCTCCCAGTGTTTTCTTTTTTGTGGGAAACTGGTCTAAATGGCTCTTTGAGTGTTTAAGGTTGCAGACCCCTGCTCTAGACCAGAGGCCTTCAAACTTGGCAGCTTTAAGACTTGTGGACTTCAACTCCTATGCTGTACTGGCTGGCTGCAGAATTGTGGAATTGAAGTCCACAAGTCTTAAAGCTGCCAAGTTTGAAGGCCTCTGCTCTAGACAGAGCCTCTTCAACACATTTGGCCCAGAGGGAGCAAACCAAAATTACGCCAGATTAAGTCAAATGGGCCACACCCAGTTGCTTCAGCCAAACTCACAAGAGCAGAAAAGTTCGTGTCTTGTGACACCCACAACGGTCCGCACTGTAAAGGAACCTATTCATTGGATTACAGGACCTCGGAGTAAGCTAGGTATACAGTACGTAATCAGCTCTTTCCCCGTTTATTTTCATCAGCGTTCACATGCTTAGCGCACCTACCCCACCCGCCGCCTTTTTAAGTTTACGCGGGGTGATTTTAGATCAGCTCCCACCTCTTGTTCTGAAACGCCTCATGAGATTACCACGAAGCGCGGGGGGGGGGGGGGAGGAGAAAGAAGGCGGCCGAAGGACGTCGAAATGCTTGGAAGGAAGAGCAGCGCATATGTACACGGGTGTTTTTTTCCTCGACGGGCAGCCTTAAAACCCGAGCAACGTCCGATCAATTGAGCCAACGGGACTTGCTCCTCTGTAAGCGACCCGGCGATTTCAATCCAGGCGGATTGCTTAACAGGCTTGCCCGCCTCCCCAATGTAAACGTCTCCCCTTCAAAGGCCGTACATCCTTCTCGGGGCGTAAAACCCACTGACACCCACCACACACATACACACACCCGCGGGGTTACGCCTGAGGAAAGGTGCGCGGAAAGAAACCGGGACGTACCAAATAAAACACAAGAGGCTGATTTGAAGGGAAGCTCTTCCCTTCAAGAGGCTGGAGAAATTAAACCAGCTCCTGGGGGTGGGGGGGAATCCACATCTATACCGGGCAAGTTTTCGCGTGACGTTAACATAGTCACCGGCTCCATTAACTTAACATTCCGAAGGAAGGAAGGAAAATTCCTTCTTTCGGAAACGAAAAAAAAACGATGAGCAAGAAGAGCCGGCGCTGTCAAGGAAGAGAAAAAACAAAAACAAACCATTGCTTTCTCCTCAACTCGGTCTCCTAAGTTAAAAAGAAAGGAAGGTTTGGTATTATTTTAGTAGCACCAGGTTTCCATTTAGAGTTCCCTCTCGATATTTCAAAATGCACAGCGTGACATCGCAGTCACCTCTCCCGCATCTTCTCCCCCCCCCCCCCGTGCATGCAAACACGCACATCTCTACTAACTCGAGCGGTTTGGGGGCAAACGCGAGAAGAAATCACTCTTCGGCAGCAGCGGAACACAAACCAACCGGCCCTCCTACGTAAGATCACAAGCAGCAGACCGACAACGGCAGCGAGCAGCTGTTTTCTATCCGCTGCCTGCCCTCCGCTTATTTTCTTTAGTGTAGCATTGCTCCCATCAACAAGCGGAGGGGGGGGGGGGAAACTTAGCAGGGCTCAATGGCAACACCACCAGTTGCGCTTTCCAGTTTGCAGAGCACATCAGCGGAGCGGGGAGACGAGCCTTTCCATCCCCCGTTCCGAACTCTCCGTTGGAAAAACTCTCGGCAACAAGTGTTGTCCAAACAGCACCGCGGCAATGCAAAGAGAAGAAGAAGAAGCGAGGAAATACCTTGCCGTCTCGCCGCTGCTTCTGATGAGCTCCGGAACTCAGCCGCTGCCTAAAACTCAGCGCTCCGCAAAGCGAACGCACCAGCCAGATAGATACTCAGCGCACCGCGCACGAGAATCGCGAAGCTTGTAGAGGAACGCAGTTATCTTGAGCCAACCGCGGTGCCGTACCTCTTGGAACGTACCATTTTTTTATCCTTGGGGGGGATAGATTTGGATTAAAAAGAAAAAAAAGGGAAGGGATTTTTTTTTTTTTTACGCTTGTCACAGATCACGCTGATATCTATGGGTACACGTCTCTATTTTCTGTTACTGCCCTGGGACGCTAAAATAGGGAAGGCAGGAAACGTTATTTCTCCCCTTTTGCGGAGTAGTAGCGCCCGCGGGAGTGGGCGTGACCTTGCTAAAGCGTGGACCAGCGGCAGCTTCGTCGCCTGGGGTTGAACGGGAGGCAGCCGTTGGCGGCTCGGCGTGGTAGGTACCCCGAGCGACCAGAGAGGAACTTGCCATTGGCTGTTAAGCTTTGGAAATAGGACTTGCCGTGTCCTATATCACCCAAACGTGGAATGTTTCCCCCCCCCCCCCGACAGGGACCGACACACCAGTCTAATTGCAGCTCGTGTCCTTTCAGTTTGGTTTTTATTCTGTTTTTCTGACTCTTTCTTCACAAAAGATAACCTGATGAAGAAAAGACGAAAAACTGTTTCGGGGATGCCGTCGTGGGATTCGGAGGCTTCCCCAGAAAAGCTTTTTAGCGGGAAGAAACCTTGTGTGCTGCGCATAATTTAAGGAGTTGACAGCTTGACACAAACATACAGTGCTGAGCTAACGCTAAAAACACCCCATAAGTACTTCTGTGTGAAGCCTGCCGGGTTTGGGTTGTACAACATGCTGTGAAATTTTGGTCTACACTACAGTGCTGTGCGAATGTAGCCTGCCTTGATTAATTTATGATTCACTATAATGGTAGGTTACACTGAATAAATTAACATTGATTAGATGAGCAATATCATACAAACAGCCGATCTGTAACTATTCCAATGTTTCCTCCTCTCTTTTTTTTTTCTAGAAATGATGGAATAATGAGGGGAAAAAACAGGGAAGGTTACAAATGGAGGATGACAACATTTGCACACACCCCAAATGAATGTCTAAATGAACTGTGTATCTGTCCAGAATGAAGCCTTATCTCTAGAAGCATCACAAAAATGTCTATTGGATCTTTTGTATCTTAGTTTTTTTTCCCCTACAATGAAAGAGTTGGAAAAGAGTAATGAGAAAACACAGAATTGCAAATAGAGATTGATACAGTCTGATCCTCTGTACGATTCCTTAAATGAGGCTAAATATTTACATATGAAAAATCTCTAGAAACACTTCCATCAGATAAAACATTTATTGCAAAATGGCCCTTGCAGAATTTTATCAAATAACTAGATAGCATCTTTCATTATATTCCGTTCCTATTTCTTTCTTTTTTTAATTTAAAAAAAGTCAACTAAGGAAAGAACAGAAGCATGTATTTTTATTGACAATGCAAGCATTCTTATCTAGAAGCATCAGCTGTTTAATACAGAAAAATGCAGAAAAGCATCACATGAACCCTTACAAAACATTTCATGAATGAAACAGGATAACTGTTCCATTTCAATTAGTTTTTTTTTTTTTTAATTTGATTTATATGCCGCCCTTCTCCGGAGACTCAGGGCGGCTTACAATGCGTTAAGCAGTAGCCTTCATACTTTTGTATATTTAATACAAAGTCAGCTTATTGCCCCCACAAACTGGGTCCTCATTTCACCTACCTTAGAAAGGATGGAAGGCTGAGTCAACCTTGAGCCTTGGAGAGATTCGAACCAGCAGAAATTGCAGGCAGCTGTATTAATAACAGGGTGCACTAAACCCCTGTACTATCAAGGCTCTTGATAGTTTCACTAAACAAGTACTTTTGTTTAGTTTCACTAAACAAGTACTTTTGTCACTTAACACTCTCTTTTCTTCAGGGCAATACCCATTGGCAAGCTGATTTATTAATTGCATTTGAGCGCACAGACATCTTGCACAAGGTCATGCTGATACAGACCAGTTCTAATTCCCTTTCATCCCACAAATACCGGTAGCTCAAATACTATGAAAAATGATCAAAAGAACATTTATTGAGAAATGAAAGATGTAAAACAATCCTGCAAGATAATTTGGCATCAGGCTAAGAAAATGTAATACACTTGTTGATTACCAATAGAGGAGAATATTTGTAGCTTAGGGTTGAAATGAGGGGTCCTTGGTGCTATCTGAGTTGGTTGTTTTCTTGCACATGTTTCAGTACCTAAACTAGATAACATCATCAGCACCAGGACTGATGATGTTACTTAGCCTGCAAGAAAACAACCAAACTCAGCAAGTATCTTCATTTATTGGTTAGCAATAGCACTTAGATTTATACACCACTTCACAGTGCTTTATATCCCTCTCTAAGCTGTTTAGACTCAGCATATTGCCCCCAACAATCTGGGTTACTCAAAGAACTCGGTGATTAAGCCAAAATTTAAAGCTGGGTTCTCATAATATATTCAAACCATAGCCAGCCCTTCTGAAAGGCAAAGAGAGTAGGGATTGCTCTTGCAAGGTGTTTTAAAGGGTAGGAGCCATGGCAAAAAAATGCTCTTCTAGACCTGAAATTCCTTGACCAAAGGGGTGGCAGCAAGCCCCACCTGCCAGAAATATGTATATAAACATCCAAAAAAAAAATAGATACACTTATAGTCAGATGGGATTTTTTGCATAAGTACCTGATTACTTTGGTTTCCTAGACATCCCACCATTCAATCCACATTCACTTCAACAGTTATGTCCTTTGTGCCCCTATTCAAGGAAATACCTTATGTTTAGAGTTGTGTTATATAGGTAGTCCTTGATTTATAACTTATTCATCTAACAATCATTCAAAATTACAATGGTACTGAAAAAAAGTGACTTGCAACCATCCTCGCACTTTTGACCATCACAGCATTTCCACAGTCTTGTGATCAAAATTCAGGAGCTTGGCAACTGGCACATATCTACAACGGTTGCCGCATGCCAGGATCACATGGTGCCCATTTGTGACCAGAATGGGCCCAGTGAGCTTCCAACAAGTGAAGTCAATGGGGAAACCAGAATTCACTCAATGATCATGTGATTCACTTAACAATTGCAGTGACTCCTATAACAAAAAGGTCATAAAATTGAGTGTGAATCACTTAATACCACTTTGCTTAAATGTTGTTTTGTTTATATTTTCATAGATCAAAATGATTATACCTGTGAGATGCTTCACTTGTGGTAAAATAGTTGGAAATAAATGGGAGGCATATCTTGGCCTTTTGCAAGCAGAATATACAGAAGGGTATGCATTCTCAACTATATTTTCATAACTATTTTATAAAATAAGCAACAATTTTATCAATATAACAATTTGGATTGCAATGTAATATTTAAGTATATTATTCCCATGCCACTGAATGTAAATGTTGCTAATTTTCTGATGGCTTCAGTTGATAGCTTGTACAGGATAAGACATTGCTTAATTATTCCCTTGTAGTGTCCTGTTAGATCTGTATTTCTGAGTAATACTTTAGTTTGTTATATTACCAAAACAGATCAAATAATTTGATCTTGTTCCAGCAGTCCCTAACACTGATGTGCTCTTTTTTAAAAAAAAGCTTGCTTGCTTTTGCAGTCATGTAGTACTGTTTTTCAATAATAGCAATTAAATAGCACATTATGTTGAATCCTATTATGTACTATAAAAGCATGAAAAACATTTCTTCCATTGATTGCTAGTATTTGGAAACTATTGTCTATTATTCTCTTTTGTGCTATATTCACCATTTTCCTTACCTTGGTAGAATTGTCTCTGGTTGCAGTAAATCATGCTGTGATAGCCATTGATTTTTCATTGCAAATACAGAATTGGAAACTATGGATCTACAGCCTGAGATATTATTTTAGTACATTAGTAAAATATTTGCATGATAAATACATCTGATTTGAGTGTATGCCTAAATTCTCTTGCAATTTATTGTATGATTTTAGATTGGCCAAGTGAGCATACAATACATAATTGAATTCCTCCTAGCAGCAGAATTGTCTGTAGTAACTGTCATCTGACAATTTTCAGGACACTCAAGTTATTGTTAAAATAATTTATTGTAATAAAAAGGAGTCAGGTCACCTGAATAAGCTAGTTGTCCAGAGATGCAGAGATTCTGCCGTATTTCAAAATGTTGCTTTTCACTTACATTGAGTTTCTTCAAACAGCACTGACTAAAAATAATATTGAAGAAAAGAACATAATCATTTCTGCTTAATTGTTTAGCTTCATATTATCAGATACAGGGTTTTTAAAAGCTGGAGCATGGGTTCATAAAAATTGGTATATGAGAATTCTTTTGCAGCACTCAGCTTTTCTGCATTTTTGGTGGAAATTAATGTGTTTATATGCATTTCTACTTAGAAATAAATTCCTTGGAGTTCAATAAAATCATCTCCATATAAGCTTATACAACTCTGCAGCCTATGTATGCTGGAATTTTCATCAAAACACTAATAAAACAAATAGAACAATTATAATACACCATTAAAATGTGTAATGATCTATTTTTAGTTTTATTGTTGTTTGAATAGATTTGAGGTTGAATTCTATGAAGCTGCTTTCATTTGATGTAGAAATCTGGAACTTGGGGAAGCTACAGATTGCTATTTTGTGTTCAGCAGTTCTCTGTTTACATTTTTTAGCTTTCACTTACTTGATCTGTGAGTGACTGTCATCTCAAACTGAATGTTAAATGCTCTAGATATTTTATGCCTACACAAATCCTTACCCAAATCATGAGCTATGCAGGTAGTCCTTAATGACTGAAATTTCTGTCCCAATGGCTGTTGTAAATCAAGGATTACTTGTAGTGTCCCGTTTAGAATGTAATATTTCCTTACATGTGAAAATATGCAATAATAACACTTGAAAAATGCTAACTTTTTTGAGACTATTGCTATCCTTGTTAGTGCCTCTGACTCTGCCATATGAAAGATGCTAATTAGTCCTTATTGAAATCCTGGATTTATATAAGATAGAAACAAATGGAATATTTACCTGGAAGATCAGAATTAAGCCCAGATAAACTGTTCCACTACATAGAGGCTGACTAGCTATATCTGATCATGAGGGTTGATAGAGCCTAATGAACAAGTATCCATCTAAAACCAGCATACTGTTTCCTATCCCTCCATCTGAATAATCCACTGCATGCATCAGAATGATAAAATCAGAGTGATACAATCAATCCTGGATGATACAGCAAGGTCAGATAGTTAAAATCATTACAAAGCCCCCATATGGGGGGGGCTCTAAATCAGAGGAAATGGTTCCAAGAAAGGGACAAGTTTTAAAGATACATCAACCTCAAGTTAAAATTCAAAACCTCCTCAAAATAAAAGTAGGAGGGAGGAAGAAAGACTGGAAAAAATACAGAAAGAAAGGAAGAATGGAAGATTAACTTTTTCTGGTCTAACTTGATGTATTAATGATTAATTACAATGATTAAGTAAATGAATTAAGAAAATATAGAAATTCAATTAATGATTAATTAAGGTTTACTTATTGTTGTATTAAGATTTTTAAAATGTTTGAATTTTGAGAATAAAAGTAGGAGGAAGAGTAAAATGATTAAGTAAATGAATTAAGAATATTTTACAGATGTATTTTTGGGGTTTGAATGATCTATTAGTGTTTGTTAATGTTTTTAAAACTCTTAGGGCTAAAGGATTATATGTTATTTTGAGTTTATAAAAAAGGGAGGCTGATGAATAATCTGTAGAAGGGGAGTTAAGGGATCTAGAGAGTTTTAAATCTTGCATAAAGTTAGCATATATTAGCGTATGTTTGGTAAAATTTATACCCTGTTTTTGTTCTGGGAAGTCGGGGGTGGGGGGTGGGAAGGGGGGGTTGAAGGGGGTTTATAAATGTTTAAACAGATAAGTTAAAATGTTATATTAAATGATAACTGATAAGGAGAGGTATATTGATGATATATTGAATGATTGCCTATATTGTATATTTGTTTGATCATAAAATAATTTAAAAAAAAATCATTACAAAGCAAGGAGTTTCTGCCATACTGCATTTATACTACTGGGGGAAAAAACTAAATGCTTTTTCTTGAGAGTGGCACTATACTAGTAGCATACAGCATTGCAACATGTGCCCTGAAATTAATTTGAATGAGTAGTTATTGGTTCAGTAAATTATTGTTGTGTTTCAATCCTGTCATTTTTGTATAATGGGGACTCTTGCAGGCATATGCATATACATGTGTTCATAGGCACGTGTGTCTCTCACACAATCCACACAGTGATAATATGAGGATACAATATTGTGCAGTTGGGAAGAAGAAAAAGAGGAAGATGCTGAAAACTGCTAGAAGCCAACACTGTGTGACTTTTGTGATAGAGAATTCCTAAGCATTGGGATGGAAAGAAAATAAGCAAATCATAGATCTAAAAGTTCCTCACATTTTCTTTTTACATTTCCCTGCAGGGCAGAAGCCATCTTCTACATCTGCCTTGTTAAGAAGATAAGATTTGAAGTAGTCAAAAGCATCTTTTTTCCCCAATATATAGCCTTGGTTCTTCGATCAAAACAGCAGTTCCTCTCACTAGACTATCAAGACACCAGATGTGATTTTAAGTGGGAAGGCTCAAGGCAATCAAATCAGGCACATGTTTATGAGTAGAAAAATCTAAAAACTAGTAATTGATCCAAGTAGAATTAACAGAGCATTTATGAGGCAACTTCTTTCACAACTTTTCCCCCTAATGATCTCTGATTAGTTCTTAGTTGCACCATCCTCTGCTGCAGATGCTCACATTATCTTTGTCTCTCATTCTTCTTCCTTTTGTGGACAAGGCCTCGAATTTGTATTTATTTTATTGGGATCTGATTTAAGCATGATGCTTTTCTTTGAAAATACTATTGCTTTTGTTTGTTCCTAGTGACGCCTTGGATGCTTTGGGTCTGAAAAGATACTGCTGTCGCAGAATGTTGCTTGCCCATGTAGACCTGATTGAAAAGCTCCTGAACTATGCCCCACTGGAGAAATAAATATGAAGAATTTATGGTGCTATGTGTACATGAACCAAAGATTTTACAATCCTCAAGCCAAACTGCTGGGATTAGAAATCAAATTAATGATCTGTGGGAAGTTCCTTAAGCCACTTCATATACCCCAAATAAATGACTTAATATTGAATTTCACCTAAATCCAAAGTTGGGGACTGTGCTTTTAATTACAGCATGTTTTTTGTCAGATTCTAAGTATATTAGAATCTCTTGAATTTTCAAATATGGCAGTTTGAAAAAACCCTCAAAATTTGGATTACAGTTGGCAGTTGTAATGAAGTTTTAATAAAAATATGTTGGTTAAACCAGTTCCCACCGCCTTATTCTAAATCTCATTCCTGAATTACATGAATTGCATTTCAGCCTCATTCAGATCATTGACTTGGCCATCTAAACATTATGGTTACTTCCATTTCAGTGTTCTTCCACATTATTACATGATATCTTAAAAACTAGACTGGGCCTAATGACATATGCTATGGGTTGTCAAAGGAAAAATAAAAGTAGGAAGGGCAGGCAGCCTCTTCACAAATGACCTTTGTATATCAATAATTTCAATATATATATATATTCACCCTTGTAGAAAGTTATCTGTATTTGATTAACTAGATAATAGAATATTTTTCATTTCATATACCAGAGTGTAAAACTAACAATTCATTTTCTGGAGCCGTGGCAAACATACAAAGATGGAGAGAATGTGAGCAACTTAGTTTCATGGTGAGCAGTTATGTTTCATGGAAATCATTACATCCAAGAAGGAATAGATTAACCAGATGCAAGTCGTAAGTAAGCTATACAGATATGTGCTTGTTATGCAAGTCATAAGGAAGCTAAATAGATACATGCATGTTTTCAATTTTTTTTGTTCATCTGGGTCAAATCACTGGGACCAGAGGTTTAGTCTTCCTAGCTTTCAGACTTGTGGACACCATCAGGGAACTTTTCTCTCACCAGAATGTCTCTTGTTCATCCTTAATTCAGAAACTTTTTGTCTGTCAACCAAAAGATACTGCTTCTATGTTGAATATGTTTCTGCCAGTTCTGGAGTTGGTTTTTAATAATTAGAGTTGAGCTGGAAATCAACTTGTATTTTCTGTTTTGGGATCTTTTGAGGGAACTTAGTAAATAAATATGTGCTTGTTGCCGAATAAACCTGGAAGAAATTGTAAATTATTCATCTTACAAACTGTAGAAAACAAATATGTGATTAATTCAGTAAGAGGTAATAGATGTTTTCCTATTAGCCAGCAAAACACTTTTAGATGTTTTCAATCATTTGAGTACTGCTATGATGCAAGTACAATCCAAAACCGTATTTAGAGAAAGACATTTTGGACTGTCGTTATCCAGGTCTGCTATAATGGCCTTGAGTTTCAATATAGCACAGTGACATTTTAGAGATAGCAAATGGCTTAGAGGTATTGATACTTAACAATTTATAGAAATTATTCTAACTTGTTATCTTTTAAAAAATAATATTTCCTGCAAAGGCAGAATAAAGTTTTCCTTTTTTATATTATCTTCAGCAAGCCCAGACCACATAAGAAAAGTAATCTAATAAAATTTTAATAAATAAAACTAAAAATACAAGAAAAGCTTGCTTCTCTACACACTGCCATCAGGGATTAGTAAATCTTCTCTGGAATAATAGTACTAAGGATTCGATAAAAATGCCAAATCCAGTCTAAACATCTGGCTGACTACAACCAACCACAGCATAATTCAATTCATCTCAAAGCAGCGTACAGCGGATGATAAACTTTAAAAAATCAAGTACAGTAATAACTGCATAGCAGGGAAATACAGAGGAAAAATATCAAGCCATGCGAGATTACCAAATGCCCATAGCCTGTTAAAATATCAATTGTTAACCATCCTTTCAGCTTCACATACCCTCAAAAGTATCAAAATCCCCTTCTTCTAATAATAAATGTAAAGCATGCCAAAAGAAAACTGCTTCCATAAACCAATGGTATATTACATTAAGGAGTATATGGTCCATGTACCTTGCTGAAACTAAGAAAATCAGTCTAGGCAGTGCTTGAGTTGGAAATAATCTAGCAAATCCATATATCATGCTTTGGTGGCATGAACATAATAAATGAGGTAACATCATTCCCAGGTTTGATATGATATGAAAAGATTTGGAGAACATCAAATCTTACGCTCAACTTCATAATTCAAGAAATTATGCTTATGTAACTTGTCCCAAAAAGACCAGCAAAGACAGGTGCATATTTCATTACTTCAGCTATTTTCAGTTCCTTGTGGAACCCAATTTTTTCCAACACTCTTGACTAGTTTTGTCAATTTGCTTTTTTTTTTAAAAAAAAAAAAACTATTTTAGAAACATTTAAAAACTTCTAAGCATTATTCTCATTCCCTCCTGCAAATCTTTATATGTTAACCTTCCATTCTTTCATTTTTACTGGGATGCAAAATATTGTTTTTTTTTATCCTCCAGTCTTTAGCCATTTAAAATGTTCTGTTATATTTTAAACCGCATGCTGAATCCTAAAGCAAAGGGCATTAAGTGATTAATTTTGGCATTTGTGTTT
This sequence comes from Pituophis catenifer annectens, assembly GCF_029215685.1. Lineage (NCBI taxonomy): Eukaryota > Metazoa > Chordata > Lepidosauria > Squamata > Colubridae > Pituophis > Pituophis catenifer. The sequence goes on along the minus strand of NW_027256881.1, from coordinate 244,248,516 downwards.
CATGGTTGGCTGGAGAGCTTATGTTTTTATAAGCTTGTAAATTATCTAGGAAAATAGCTTTTTAAAAAAATAACATTCTGTTTCAGGCTTCAGGCTTCTGGAATCCATCAAGCTACTGTTCCTTTGCTTTTTACCCCTTCAAAGTTACATTTTTAGGGAAGAAAGTCACACTAGTTCCAGGTGCTACAGTTGAGGGATTTTTTTCAGAATCTATGCCTTCCAGAAGAAAATCCTGGGTTATTCTGTACTTCCAATGTTTCACTGAGATGGTCTCCTCCATTATATCCAGGTTATATTGCTAATACCATACAAAACTACTGTGACAACACCAGAAGGCATCTAGGTAGTTTAAGATGCTCACTTGTGCCTACCACACTGAAAGTGTTACACTTTGATCAAGGGATTATGTTTGTCTTTATGCCTTTTATTTGCCTATATCTTATTTTCTTCAGCCCCACTTACACTGAAACTGTAAGTGGGACTGAGGAAAATAAGATATAAGCAAATAAAAGGTGTAAAGACAAACATAATCCCTTGATCAAAGTGTAACACCTGATCCAGCACAGTGGGATAGATTAGCAGTTCTTAAACATTAAATCTCAGGACTTCCTCTTTATATTGTTTAAAAATGAGTGAGGAAAGAACATTGGTTTATGTGGACTATATCTATAAATATTTACTGTATTAGAAATTAAAACAGAGAATTTTTTAAATATTTATTTGTCTTCATGGACCCTTGAAATACTGTTAGAGACACCCAGGGTCCCTAGAGCACACTCTGAGAACCACTGGGATAGACGTGTATGTACATGATATAGCTGTAAAACACCTAACTGCACCAAATAAAAAGTTTGATTAATCACTATATGTTTTGTTAACCATTCCTTGTTACGAAGATGAAAATTTGACCTGTAAAACTTAAATATGCAAATGGGAGTTAAAAAGTATTTCCACTGCAAATATTAAGCAATAAGAGTAATTAGTACTGAAGACATGCTAATGTGCGTTTGCAGAGCTATAAGAATTTGTCAGTGAGCATGTGCCACAGGTATTTATTTACCATTTGAACACAATCATCAAGATTTTAATTTTAAACAGGGAAAATATTATTTTCCCTATGTGTTAAATTTGCAGAAGGTATTTTTGCTATCGGATTCAAAATGAAGATTCTTACCTTTTAGAGAGCACAATGCAGTACTACCGTAATAAAGGGAAATTTTACCCTCTTGAAATGAAAAACCTATCATTGATTCTGTCACATACAAGCCCTGTTGCCAAAAGGGGTGTCCTTATTTTCCTTGCTTTGTTCAAAATTAAAGTGTAACCCCATTATTTCAAGGATAGTTCTATTGTTTTTGCTGCCACAAGACCATTTCCATTTCTTTCATTTTTCTCCTATATTTATTTATTTATAAATATTTAAGGTAAAGTGACTAGGAAGAATGTGGGAAAGATATAAGACCAGCACAGTTTGTGTGTGTGTGTGTGTGTGTGTGTGTGTGTGTGTGTGTGTGTGTGTGTGTGTGTGTGTAAGCTGCCCTTCTTGCCATCCCCAACACTAAATATATACACATAAATCTATCCCTTTGACAGATGGACGTTTTTCTAGGGACTGTGACCTTCCGTCCAATCTGTCTTTCCACTCACACTTCCTAAATCTCTCTGTTCATAATTCCTCCAGAATATAAACTGGGAGGAGGTGTTCTCTGTTGCCACACTTTGATGAGTTGTAATACCCAATCATCATATATTTACACCTTCTGCTTAGCAATTATGCAACTTGTTTCTTTTTCCCCCCCAGTGTGATGTGTAAATGATAAACCATATTTTCATTGTTATAAAATGAATTAATACCCACACCAAACCAAAAACAAATGCATAGTTATACGTAGCTTAGTCCTGTGTCTGTCAGTCTGTCAGTGGGATCTCTAAACAAATTCAGGAATAGGAGCTTCACTGTAAAGGAATTGTTGACAGTTTGGCCTCCTGACGTCTGAACTCCAGCTAGAGCACAATTAACCACTTAGGACAATTAACAATTAACAGTGAGAACACTTAACCAGTGGAACAGCTTGCCTCCAGAAGTTGTGGGCACTCCATCACTAAAGGCTGGACAGCCACTTGTCTCAAATTGTATAGGGTCTCCTGCTTGAGCAGGAGGCTGGATTAGAAGACCTCCAAGGTCACTTCCAACTCTGTTACTCTGTTAGAAATGAAAGCTGAAATGATGTCCCTGCAGGTGGTGAAACTGGGACAGTGATTGAATATGTGAACAATACTCTCATCAAGTTGTGCATCACACCAGGCCCCATAGGTGTACATAAGTGAGAAAAAAAAATACAACTATTTGCAAGTCGTAAGACTATATTGTTAACAGACATGCACCTGACAAATTTCTCCAGATTATACAACCACAAAAATTGTTCTGACTTCAGATACAATCTAATATAGAAAAGCAGTCTCAGGAAGCGTTCTGACAGTGGTCTTCAGCAGGTCTTCATCAATTTATTGTACTTTACCTTGTCATCAATAGGAGGAAAATATGGGATGTGTTGTTCTAGCTCATTCCCCAAACTATCTGCAAGGAAGGCTGGAGTTAGAACTAGGGCATCCTACTATTACTGTCCGTTCAATGTTGAACCATTCAGTAAGGGTTCCATTTATTTTCACATGTGCTCTTCTTTCATCATATGCTATTCTTACTCATTCAATAACCCAACTTCCAATCCAATTGAGAGCAAAATATTCATATTTCAAGCTTGTTCATTTTATCATACCCTTCCTTTCACTCAAGAAATGTACAATAAATTCACTCAAGAAATGTACAAGGTTTCACATTCATGCATTTGTTTCCCAACCATCTGCTGAAGAGCAAACATCTGGCCTATACACCCCATATTCAGACTAAAGCCCCTCTACATCTCCCAAGTTTTACTCTCTGTTACCTCTTGTACAGAATTCACTTCCCACGGTACTATGACAAACTAGCAGTTTTTGCCTTCACTCATGCAATCTTTCCCTTTCTTCCATTAATCAGGCACAGATCCGATCTTCACACCTGCACCTTTCACATTTTTTCAGTTACACCATCAGCCCTGCAGCTTCCGCATTTTGCATCATGCTCAGCAATGTTTGCTTCCTTTTCATCATTTTAGTCCCATTCTTTTATATACCACTATTATTTCCATAGAAATCATCTTATAGCATTCTCTTACTTCAAATTTCATTCCAATTTGCTTCACTTTCTCATTTTGTTCTTCTTTAAAACTATTTTATTCCAATAAAAGTAACTGCATTTTCTCTGTTTGTTCTTCCTTTGTCTACATTCTTGCAACCATATTTCTCTATACCCTTTTGTAGTATCTTTCCCTCATCCTCAGTTTTGCAGCAATCATTGTCACCTATGCATTTTTTTCTTCTCCACAGCTTTTTCACTTCATCATCCCCCTAAACATTATTTTTCATACTTCCTATTAGCATACCTTCAAACACTTCTTGGCAGTCTGTTACATAATTATTTTTACTGTTTCACTCTGAACAGCTTACACATCTTCTTTCTTTATATATTCACTGTCCATTCATTGTTGAGAGAATAATCTGTCTTTTAATACTTTTTTTTAAAAAAAAACAACAGGTTTATACTTTCCTTTCCTATCTGCTTCCAATTTCTTTTAATCTGATTTATTTTACTTATTTTGTTTTTCTATGTTCTTTACCTCCCATCCATTCTCCACATGATCAAACCCCCCTAAAAAAAAGAAGCCTCTCTCACGTTCAAAGCCTCTCAATATTCTTGCATTATTCAATAATTCTCTCACTTTTCCATCATAAACAATCAAATGAATCATCTTTTTTGAATTCATTCTTTGTCCATGTGTACAAATGAGTAGATTTATGCTTAGACCACATATTCAAAGCCAATACAGATTTTTGAAGCAGATGCTCACCAAATGACCACATTTCTCATTCATTTTAATGTCTCCAAATAACCTAATCTCTCTACTGTACTCTTCTACCTTGTTCCAACCAGCCATTCAAATATTTCATTCACACAGACTGTTGCATACCTTTCCCTAAAATATGTCCTTGGTTTTAGCCATTATCACCAATTATTGCAATATAGCATGCAACAATTACCAACTTATGAATTTCTACTTTCATATGCACCCGTAGCAAATTCATATTTGCTTCATTTTTATATCTTTTGTTCATAATTAAACCTACACCTTAATTTCCCCGTATGTGTTTATTGACTCTTCTCCACAAGATCAAACCAACCTTCATTCAAATTATATCAAAGACCAAGGTAATTGTAATTTGGTAGGAAAAATGAAGTGATAACTGTATTATACATAAAAGGTAGCAAACTAGAGAAAGTCAATGAAATTGGGTCCTTCTGTAGAACATTCACTAAAACCAGGGGATACATGGAGAAATTTAAAGATATGCAAATATTTGTAGAAAAGTGATGGATAGTAGTTATAAGAATGAATAGCTGTCCAAAGCAGTGAAAGTGGTTGTGCATAGAGCATGCTTCTTCCCACTTTGTTATATAAAAATGAGAATTGGGTATATCAGGAAGAAACATAATGGAAGTCAAATGCAGAATAAGATACTTAAAGTGTGTGTGAATATAAATAATGATCATATTTTGAGATAGGTTGGTCATGTAGAAAGAATGGGTGAGAACTAAATTACAAAACAATACAAGAAAGATAAATGGATTTAAGAGGAAGAGAAAGGCTGAGAAAGTCATATGATTAAATGGACTTGATGATTTCCTCAAAAGGAGGAGTTTAAAGAACAAAAAGCAAAACATGAAATTGTGTTTGAACGTTGGACAAAATGGAAGCAAGGGCAATTTCAAAAATAGAAAGAGAGAGGATAGAGGGAGGTGACCATTTTGTTGCTAATTCCGATTACATAATTTTGGACCAGGGGGTGGTGATGGTAGAATTTTTAAACATAGAAAGAGGAAAGATCATTCATTCCCATTCTACCCTTAAGTCTTTCCCAAAAGGAGAAAAAGAAATGAGAACTTTGTCTGAGTCCTTTGCAGTGATATGACCACCCTTTTGGGGATACAATCTATGGCCCATTCTCTATATCAAAAAGGTAGATGGAGTTTATCTCCTTTTCTTATTTCAAGCTTTTCATTTCCTTTATTTACTCTTCCTTACCTCAGGTATTCAAGCTGAGAGAAGGTGATGAGCCAATGAGGGAGGTTGTATTCTGGTCTGTTGTGCCTGAAGGCAGGCAAGCCGTTCCTGCTGTTGCTGGACCGAACCATGCTTGGGAACCAGGGACTGTGGCTCCTCCACAAACACAACTCTCTTAGTTAACAGCTTCTACAGGAAGCTTAATATCCTTCTGACCATTGCCCATGGTGACCTGGCGAGCATAAAGGTACTATGTACTCCCCTTCCCAGGGCAGCTCTCCATTGACTTTTTCCTACTATATGAAGCTACACTCTAGGTCTTATGCTAAATCTTCATTCTCACACTAGGCAATTGTGGTGTCTAGCCTGCTGCAAAAAAACAAAAAATCCTCACAACAGCTGGCCTGTACACTTGGGCTGCCTGAGGGAGTCATGCAGGCTCGGTGCTGGACCAGAGGGAGCTCACCCAAATTCATCCATTATTGTAGGATATGGCAATTTGAAAACCTTTGTCTTATTCTTCTTTTGGCACTTTACATAATACTCTTTACTCTGGAAGGGGATAGTTGGATGTGTGTATGTATTCAAGAGTTTTAACATGTTATTTAGAATTTTACTATACTGTTTTATACTGTCAAACTAGTTACCAAGTTTGCATTGCTATTAATCTTCTCATCATTCCTATCACCCATCTCCTCCCACTTATGACTGTATGACTGTAACCTTGTTGCTGGTATCCTTAAGATTTATATTGACTGTTTCCCTATGACTATCATTAAGTGTTGTACCTTATGATTCTTGACGAATGTATCTTTTCTTTTATGTACTCCAAGAGCGTATGCACCAAGGCAAATTCCTTGTGTGTCCAATCACACTTGGCCAATAAAGAATTCTATTCTATTCTATTCTAGGAAGCAGGCAATGGCAAGCCACTTCTGAAATCTTATTTTATTTACCTATAACTGCTTTTAAGCGATATAGATGCCTCATGGAAAATTGCTTTCATAAAGGGGAGCTAGGAATTCTATAAATAAAACTGAATGTGTGAGAACTGGCTCCTACAATATTTCTAGCCAGGAGAAGGGGGGAAAGAGGAAAGGAGGGTAGCAAGAAGAAAACCAAACCATCCCTGCCAATAGATGTGATTTTGGGGTTTTGGTTGCCATCTCTATCCTGAAGAGATGCATTGCATACCCTGATTGTAAGCCTCTAGATTTAATTGGACTACCATGTATTATTTTATCTTCTATCATTATATGCCAATCACTCTAAATACCCTACCTAAATAGTATCTGCTGCTCCAAGGTTGAAGGGAGAGGCAAGAAAGAAACCATGGCAAGTATTTTATGGTTTCTGCTTTTATTCCTGGAAAATAGCAGTATTGCCTTCTGCAGAAGTGAATTAGAATTTGCTGAGCATTCCCTCTGTTCATCTTGCAACAAGAGCAAATAATTTGCTGAGTCTAAACTCACGGTGTGCTGCATATATTGATTTCTTTTCTTTTTTCTGAAATGGAAATAATTTCTCAAAGCCAGATTTGCCCTTGGATTTGCCATTTTGATAGTTCAAAATGCCTAAGAGTGGGATTGATTTACTCAGGAGTAAACACAACTAGAGCTAGACATCCATGGTTTCTTGACTACACTAGTTATTATTCCTAGAGCAGTCTTAATCCCCAAATCTGCTATTTGGAAGAGATTACAGAAGGTCCCTACTTAATGGCCCGAATTGGATCAGCAACTCCATTGCTAAGCAAAGCAGTCACTAAGTGAGAAATTACCTGACTGCAATTGTGCTTTCTGGCTGGAAAGAGACAAGATGAATAAGTTTCACACTTCCCACTTTTGTTCCCTTATCACTCCCCCATCCTTTGAAATGCTCAAGTGCCTATTTTCCAGGGAACAAATAGCAAACTGAAGACAGCTTTGTGAAAGGTGGAACTGCTAATCATTGCAGAATGAAGAGCCAGCAAGTAGGCCAGCTCTTCAATAGCTCCTCTCTAGACAAGGAGAGGACGTGAGGTTGCCCACAAGTACTCCAGACAGTTGCTCTAGTAAGGAAACTACAAGACAGTGATCTCTGTTTAGGTTTAGAGTTCTGTGAAATGAGAGAATAGCCACCTTGCTCAAACTGTGGTCAGCACTTGTATGAGTCCTTGGTTCACATACTTCCTTTTCTAATTGTTTTTGGAAATTGTTAACTGCTTTTCAGCTATTAGGAACCTTTGAATTTATAGCACCTATGTGTTTTCTTCCATTCTTAGCAAAAGAGGTTTTAAATACAAGATTAAGGACTTTTTTTAAAAAAAAGGGGGGGTTAATAAATAGCAAAAAGGTGGTTAAACATTGATTTTAGAAAATTACACATGGAATAAAGGGTCTGGTACAGTTGAAATAAGATTTTGGAATTAATTATACAGAATCCTTCCCATGGTGAAATGCTTTTGAAGACTTTAAAAATTGGACACTAGAGGGAACCAGAAGGAACTAAAGACTACAATTGAAGGAGAAGAACACTGAAACTCTACTTACAAATACAAATAAAGAATGAAGCAAAATAGTTTAACACTGGATATATTTTTATTTCAGACATATTGAAGGATATTTTTGATCAATGGACCCAAAAGAGTGAGCCAGATAATTTTGTTATATTAGATTTATAAAACAGACTTGTTAAAGCTTTGAAGAAGTTTGTGGAACAGAACAAAAATATCCAATTCTAGCACATTGTTTGAAGAAATAAATGAACAAGATTGTTAAAAGTAAAATGAAGGAATACAAGGATGGTTAACTTGATCAAGGTTAAAAGATATATTGTTAATCTTTTAATGGTATTGTTAATCTTGCTAACATCAGGACTGAAATGACAAAGTTTTAGGATTTATTCTTAGATAAGAGATGGGATATGAGAAGAAGAGTTCATTTGTTATATTTTAAGAGATAAGTTATTAAAATTTATATTTGTTGTAATTGAGGGGAAGTCCTATTTTGTTGTTTGCATTAGTTTGCATTGTTCTATCCATCTTACAGTACTCTTTATTTTCTTTCTCTCCAATCTCTCTACTCAGCAAGGGAAGGGAGAAAAAAAACAAGCAATTTCTGTAGGCAATCTCTCTTTTGTCTGACCCTTTCCTGCTGCCAGCATGATCACTTTGCTTTTGATATGTGGAAGAGAAACTGTTTATTCTCTTGCAATCCCATCTTCTCCAATCTCTCTGCTCTTCTAGGTGGGAGGGAGCAAAAACCACAGTTCAAGCACAATTCAATGCATATTGACTGTGATAGCAATAGCATTTAGACTTATATACCACTTCTTAGTGCATCACAGAACCCTGTAATGGCAATCACATGATTGAAGGAGATTGTGAAGGTTGTAAATGGCTGGAAAATTGTTTTTTCAGAACCATTTGTAACTTTGAAAAGTCATTGAACAAGTGGTCGGTAAGCAAGGACTATATGTATAGCAAAGAAGCACTCATGTTGGGAGAGAAACTATCTCAGCAGCCCTGCTATTTGTCTGCCAAGTAAGTCCCTGGCACTAAAATGGGATACCCTTGTGATAAATGGAGGCAGTCTTAGTTCCAAAACTCTTTCCAGTTTGCAGCTGGCACAAACATTTTTCTCTACCATTGAAATGAAAACAAAACTGCTAGAGAGAAAGAAAAGTAAAATTGTCCCCAAGCCAGTGTGACTTGGCAGACTGGGAAGCTGCAAACAAGCCGCTACTTTATCCTTCCCCCTTTTTGTAGGATTGCCCTAATAGTCCCAACAAGTTAATAATGACTAATTTAATTCCACCAGTTTCCAAGGGAAAACTTGGAAAATGCAAGACTCATTTCATCTGGCTACAAGCCTATGTTGAATTAAGAGGGCATGATTACATTTGCTTCCATCTGTTAAATGTTATTAGTTATTTAAGGCAGAGGCAGTGTGGGGGTCCTTTCAGATGCTACATTTAAATGAAGATAAGTGAAGAAACCTAAGAATAATCATGGGCAAATGAGGATGACTGGTTACCAAGCAGGTACAGACGGCAAATTAGATATGACAAGAAGTTCAAACCTGAAACCAAAATGATAGCCTTTCAATTGCTTTAACTTCTCCTCAGCTTGGTGTCTCCAGATATGGACTACAAATCCAGAATTGTCAGTTAGTGAAAAGGAAGTTAGGATATCTTAGCTTCTTAATAACGACATGAGGTGTTTCAGACCCACATCTTTGCTACTATTAGAAAGATAGAAAAGTTATCAGTGTGACAAGGTCAAGAACAAAGGTAGATCGAACTGTGAGAGTTTTTGTGGACATCAGGGAGAGAATGTGACTAAAACATGCATTTGTTGCCAACAGCCTATGGTCCCATATTCCTGGGACTCCATTGTGATATACAACAGATGGGGGGAGGGAAGCGCCTCTTTCATTGTTAAACTTATACCACATCATAGGTGGTGGTAGTGATAGAGAGTGGAGAGATTCATGACTGAACAATCCATCATGCTAAAAAATTCTCTGCACATAGAAAAATATCAAGCCATGGACCACAGAAAGCTAACTTAGACTTTATTTCCAACAAAGGGGTTGTTTTTTTCAATCAGCCTCCTTTTTCAGACTGAAGAAATGAGCTTCAAAAATATATGGGCTGGACTTACATCTTGGTTTGTTGGTTTGTTTTTAAAAGGAATAAACAACCTACTTCGTGGAACTGTTGCTGGAAAAATAAGGATGGATGGACACAGGAAGTTGTTTTACAAGTTTTAATATTAATTAATAACAGTGCCATCCTACACCAGAATACTGTAGAAAACAAATGCCTTGGGAGTATTTGGGAGATAAAAACATTCCTTAAAATGGTTATGATTTACAAGCCCTCCACTCTAAAAGTGCTGTCTGGTATCTTGTTGGCAGCCCACCATAAAACATCTCAAGCCACATGGTTTCCCGAGTGCATTAGCAAAATCTTTCAAGCAGTATTTTTCCCCCCACCGTCCCCACTGATGTGCACCAGGAGAGAGTAGTGCAATAATGATCAGACTGATTGAACATCCCCTACATCCAAATCACCAATAAGTGTCAGCAGAAGGTCAGCAGATGCTTAGATTATATAGGAAAGATGCTTAAAGAAGAGCACTGTTAATAAAATAGGTAAGAAAAAGCAGCTGTAACTGAAAGATGAGCATTGCAAGCTCCTGTGGTTTCTCAGGCTGGGAGCTGTATAGCCCAATACTAATCAGAGGGCTTTTTGTTTTTTACAATCAAGCGTTATGCTGAAAACCAAGAACCAGTGGATTGGTAGCTTTGCAAAGATTTGGGGATTCTCCTTTTTAGTTCTGACGGCTTCTTGCAGCTGGTCCGTCTTCATCTGAACACATCTCACAGCTGCAGTTCCCCTGAAGCAATTTGGCATGTCTCTAAAACAAGACACAATGAAGCATCTACTAACACAAGTAGTAGATGTTTCATTGTAGTATTATTTCCTCCCCTTTGAAGGAGAGGAAATAATATAATCTAAAGCTTTGGGGAAAAGAAATCACTATCTGGGTCAAGAGATTAGCCATCTACTTGGAGCTGGAGCTGCTCCCAGCCATCAATTTGGCTCCTTTGCAAAATGCGAAAGGGTGTGTGTGTGTGTGTGTGTACTGATGCAATTGCTCTTAGCCAGAGTTTGACTATGATGTCCACAGCTTTTACAAATAAAATAATTACAAATAAAATCAGTTTTAAAATTGTGTGTGTGTGTGTGTGTGCGCGCGCGCGCTATCTCAAACAGTACCCAGAGGTTTTACTCTATACAGTGCAAATAATTCTGGAAGTCATTTGGTGAAAGTCCGTGTGATGTAGCGGTTAAGGTGTTAGATTAGACTAGAGTGAGGGGACCCAGATCTGTGCTCAGCTCATGATTGGGGCATCTCTGAATTAGTCACTCCATCTAAGACAGGCAAGAGGAACTATGGCCCTTTTATGACTTGTGGACTTCAACTCCCAGAATTCCTGAACTAGCATGGCTGGCTCAGGAATTCTGAGAGTTGAAGTCCACAAATCATAAAGGGTCCATAGTTCCTCACCTGTGGTCTAAGCCTATCAACCTCCCAAAGAATTGTTGCAGAGAAATTATGAGAGGAAGTCCTTCCGTTTGCTCCTGTACAAAGGTGGGATATAAATCAAATAGGTAAATTTATTTTAGTTAAGGATATTGAGGAAAGGAAGCCTCTAACATCACTGCCTTCATGTAAAAAAAAAACCTGTACCCTGTCCCATTGTTGCTGTTAACATATTTTGTTCTTATTTGTAATAGACATGGGACAACTGAGCATGATGCTCAGCACAGGCATCTCCAACCAGAAGTATTTTAAGATATACCAGGAATCCTTCCCATAGATTTCTATCATATTTTATTTGACTCTCAGGGGAGCCATGCTATAAGCCCTTGTATAAAGCCCAGACTTTAGCCCTTGTTGTGGATGTGGCTTCCATGGCAAACTGGCTCAGGCTGAATACACGTTCCCATGAGGAAGAGGTGATTCTCTGTCATGTATACAAAAGCACCTTTCCTTCTGGGACATAGAGAAAAACTGTAAATATTTGAAACTCAGAAGCAGAAAGCCAGGGGCTGTGAACTAGGATTCACTAACGGAGATTAAAGTTGCTTTCCCCAGCAACTTTATTAACCTAATTGTTAACTTTATTAACAATATTAACCTCATGGAAAATCTAGAAAAAGTAAAGATCAATAGAGGTTTTGGATAATATCTTTGAAGAAACTGATAATGCATCAAACCACATGTTTGCATTAGATTTCTCTGTGTGCGTGTGTATGTGTGCGGTGTTAAGTCTATTTGGTTTTATTTCTCTGTACAAGTGAGAAAAATCGGGTCTATCAGTCTATCAGTTTTCAATCAAAGCTCAAGCTATATACAAGATCTATTGGATTCCCCCTCCCAATATATATATATATATATATACACATACATACATACATACATACATATATACATATATATACATATATATACATATATATATACATATACATATATATATACATATATATATATATATATTCCAAAGAAATAAGATCACCAACCTAATCCAAAAAGAAACCCCCACTAAAATCCAAGACAGAGAACAAGAAAACGGCAAAGTCCTCCTCCCATACATAAAAGGCACCACAGACAGAATAAGCAAAATCCTCCACAAACATAACATCAAGACAGCATTCTGCACAAACCGAAAAATATCCACCATCCTAAGGAACCCCAAAGACAAAATTGAGTTAGAAAATCAAGGAGTATATGAAATCCCATGCACCGCCTGCCCCATTACATACATCGGACAAACCAACAGACGAATAAGTGCACGCATAGAAGAACACAAGAACTCAGTCAGAAAAGAGGAACCAACTTCTTCCCTGGTCCAACACCTTAAAGCCACAGGACATGATATTGACTTTAAAAAGACCAGAACTATCGCCAAAACTGAACACTTTAACAACAGAATAATCAGAGAAGCCATCGAGATAGAAAAACGCCCACACAGCATGAACAAATGAGACGATACCTCCCGCCTACCAGCCATTTGGAAACCCGCCCTTATTGACAAATGAGTACCTAACACGACGAATGACACCAGACCCACACTCACGAGAGCCACACAGGATGTCACCACCACACATCCACGCAGAAAGCAGACTCAAACCCACACTGATAATGAGCCACGACCAAGGACCAGAAGCCAGACCGCAGCTGCATCATTAGCCACTTTAAACCCCTCCAATCCATACATGAAGCAGACTGACACCCATCATGAAGAGCTCGCACGGCCACAAACACAAAGCCAAACAACAACAACGCAGCTCACCAGCTCAAATCCCCCTGCAACTCAGACTAAGCTGAGCACAACCAAGCCCCCACCCAAACAGAACACACCCCCAGCCAATCAGAGCACAACCAACCCCCCATCCAATCAGAGCACAGCCAAGCCCCTAACCAATCAGAACACACCTCCACCCAATCAGAACACAGCCAAGTCCCCACCCAATCAGCTCACACCCCCACTAGCAGTTAAAAGGAAGAGACAGCTGAGATCTCACATTGCTCCTGGAAGCACAAAGCCGAGAACACCAGCCTGAAGATGACGAATGAGACTTCGTCGAAACGTCGCCAAGACACTTCCAATTTTATGTGGGAGAAGACCCGAATAACCAAAGACCTACATACAAACACCCGCGAAAACCTGAGAAAACATATATATACATATATATATATATATATATAAATTTTCTTACTTCTAAATACATTATATATAATGTATTTTTATATATAATGTATTTTTTAAAAAAACAGCAACAACTCTCCAGTATTTTGTAGAAAGTTTCTAGCTTTCTACAAAAAAACAAGCCTTTTGTCACAGATCTTTACAAAAGGGATTGGGGAGTATGCCAGTTGAGAAGATAGGTAGTAGTAGCAGGAATGACCTCTAAATAGGAGCCAGATCCAGTATATGATGACCCAGAAAGCTTCAGGAAGAGGGGATTACAATAGTGATTTCCACCCAACCGGACAAGCTGTTCTGATACAGGCTTCCAAGGTACTAATGTAATGTTGAGACAAGGAAAAGTTCAAGCTCTTCAAATGACTTGAGTCAAAAGTCACATTCAATCTTGGGTTTACATATATTTGCTTTGTTTTCCTTGGGAATTTATATAAATCTAGTATCGTGGTTTGTTAATGCCTTAATATTGCATATGCACAGCCAATTCAGTCGTATTCATTAAGCCATGCTTAACACTGTTGACACAGTGGGTTTTTTTCCTGACTCTGAAATGCACAGATTTCAATTGTCTGACATATTTTCCTTGTGCTACTCCTGTTTCTCTATGCTGAATGTAATCATAATGCATTCAAAAGCATGAAGTAGAGACATAATAGAAGGAAATTTTGCATTTATCCCCACTCCAGATTGGAATAGGAGACAAGGGTCTTAGTAAACTAGCGTGCTCCACTTTGTGGATAAGAATGAATAATACAATTTAGAAATAGTAGCTTCCAGGAATTCAAAGATTAGAAAGTTTTGATACTGTACGCCTATGTCTGGATTTTACAATAAGCTGTGGTCTGGTTAAATATTTATAGAATAAATCACAATTAACAAATTGTATGCAATGCTTTAAGTTTTCAGCTTTATAAACTATAAGGGCTGAGTTTGTTCAATGTGTGAACCATATTGCACAAACATATGGTTTGTGCAATATGATAGAAACAGTTGCTTTGTCTATCACTTTACTGCCTTTGGCTAAACATTGGTGTTGTTTTAAAGAAAAGAAAAATAACTAGGTAAGTTTAGTTGTCCAGCCAGAACTATAAAGCAAGTCTAATTTGAAGGATTGGGCTTTTTCAGTATAAACACTTCAGTGAATAAACTGTACCCACTATCTGAGTACATACAACATGCTACACCAGTGTTTCTCAATTTCAGCAACTTTAAGATGAGTGGGCTTCTTCTTGCTGGCTGAGGAATTCTGGGAGATGAAGTCCAAACATCCTAAAGCTGCTGAGGCTGAGAAACACAACAAAAATCCAAAAATCAATCAACCAACATTAGGGCTTAGTGTTGTATTTGAAGCTATGCGATCTGTCAAAACCGAAGGGGCTATTTCTGCATTTACTTTCATGAAGTAAATTAAATTTACTTCAATTTAAATTTAAATTTACGTTCATGAGCATTTTCATTAACTCTCCAGCTTCAATAACCCCACGGCACAATCCCCCTCTGCACTCCATCATTGTAACAATTCCAGGCCCCACCTCACTCCTAGTCTTGAGGGCCATGGCAGAGAAAGGGCCCTTACCTTGGATGCTCATTTCCTAACCTGACATTAGGAGAACGTAAGAGAGTCCTCTTACAACTAGCAGCATTTCCATCCCTCGCCAAACCCTGCTTGTTTTCGCAGCCCTATTACACTCGATAAGTGATGGCTGCTATGTTCTCCCAGCCCCCCCAAGAGCTTCAAATGCTACTGTTCCAGCCATTCTTCTGGGGCTTTTTATTGCACTATCAGTCACCTTGACACCGCAACCAACAACTTCCTCACAGCAGGTTTTTAGATGCTGTTTTCTTGCCTGCAATCTATTCTCCCAGATAGTTAATCGTTTTCTCAGAGAGGGCAATGGGGGATGGCAGCTGGAAACTGCAGAACCTGGAACTTCTCTATTAAGGGGCCGGATTCATATATAGACAATGAAGCTTCTCAATCCAGACTCTGTTTTTTACAGAACCCCATACCATGCAATATGACCTCATACAATATGACTTAATATTCCGTGTGACTCAGACTTCAATGCTTTATTCAACAAACTATGATTAAAAATATTCCCGGCTCAATGCCCTAATGAAGCTTAGCTGATGGAGTTATGCGTTATTGTTGTGTATAAATTCATGTATTCATAAAGACATTGTTAAAGACAGGGAAATGTAACAGAAGAAACCCTTGGAAGCCATACGATCTGTCAGTCTGATCATTTTTCTCTTAAACTATGCTCTGTTGTGCAAATTAATGTTGCACTTTTCAGTTTTGGATAATGTGTTGGTAATGGGTGGAGTCATGCTTTTGGAGGAGTAAATTAGTAACTAAAAATTTCACTATACCAATGGCATCACCTGGCTGCACTCAGGGCAGCTATGCTCCTTGCCCCACAAATCTTTGTAAATTCTTAAATAGCCCTCCTTTGCAAACCCCAATCAATTTGCCTATTGTCTCAAATATCCCTAGGACTGTAGTCCCAAAATAATGACTATCCTGTTTAGCAACTGTTTGGAGTTATAACAAGCATTATCACCATTTGGGTGCTTTTCAACCAGTGCTCATTTATGACCAATGCAGAATCCTCAAATTACCTGGTCACCATTTATGAGCTTCATAGTCAGCTCCTGACAAGCAAGGTTAATAGGAAAACTGGCAGCAAAATGACAAATCGCTGTCACACATGTGACCATGTCACATAGCAATAGTTGCAGTCGCAACTACAGTCATTAAGTGAAGACTACCTGTAATTCAATGTGCTGGCAAACCAAGAAAACCCATCTAACCATAGACAACCATAGGTAATCATAGTGTGAACACAGCCATTATGTTTTTCATTCACGGCATGAGTATGTTCTAAGGAAGCTTCAACAGCTTTGGCAGGTGTTTTGTTTCTTCACTGACCGGTTATTATCACATTATGCTGCACAAATATAATTGGGGACAGATGAATTCTAACCTGGGCTGCTTAGAGCTCCAGCTCTTTCTGATACGTTTTCAGAAAGTGTGGCATCCACACTAGGCTTGTGAAATAAGCAAGAAGTGTTCCTTAAAATTCAAAGTGTAATTAACGCTGAAGACCAGTCCCTCTAACAAGTTCTGCAGTCCAGGCTATTATTAACTTTACTTTTTCTAACTCCACTGTTTGCACAATAAATTCTACCTCCAGGAAAGATCTATTAAATTAAACCATTAAGCTAATAATGGCTTGAGTGCTTCACATTATTAGCAGGGAAGGCCCACGGCTTAGGCCGGCACTA
The DNA here is from genome assembly GCF_029215685.1 of Pituophis catenifer annectens. NCBI lineage: Eukaryota > Metazoa > Chordata > Lepidosauria > Squamata > Colubridae > Pituophis > Pituophis catenifer. The sequence continues at coordinate 244,231,805 of NW_027256881.1, read as the reverse complement.
ACTTTGTTGTTGTTGTTTTCTTATTGTCCGCTGAGTCAGAAAAATATCTTTTGGTTTCAGTCTTTGGTAACTGCAACCTTAACAAATGGATCTGCATCTCCATGGTGCATAATTTCCAGGACTATCATAATTAACATCTAATGCTGAATTGTTGTTTTTTGAGCAAAACTAAACCAATAACAAAATAATTATGGGGTTTTGTTTACTGCCGGCAGAAAATGGAGTTCAAGCATTCAAAAAGAATGGAAAGGGGAAGACAGGATTGGCAAAGAGACATTTCATTGTTTTGCTTTATTTTGCTTTTAAGTCACAATATCCATTGGAAACAGTAATTCAGTAACTTTGGCAAAAGTCTCCAAAAAAAAAAAATAATAACCAACAACAATGCAATCATAGCTAGATAAAACAATAAAAAAAAGTAAAGAAATTGTTCCTCTAGCTTAGGATCATATATAAATTCAGAGAGAAGGACTATTTGAGAGTTAAAAGAACTGGATGTAATTGGCATCCATTAAGAGTAGGAGATGAGACAGCCCAGTTAAGCTCAGGTCAACTTACCAGTCTCAGTGCAAGCATCTCTTTCATTGACCAGCTAGAATACAGGTAGTCCTCGAGATACGAATGTAATGGAGCCTGCCCATTCCATTTTTAACCAGAGGATTTGTGAGAGTGAATTTTGTACCTTGAATGCGATCACTCCCTCCTTTCGCCCACGCATTCGCTAATCGAATGTGCAGTTCGTTAAGTGCACATGAGGTATTTCAGGGGGGGAAGGCCATGCGGGGGGGGCCTAGTGATGGAACAGGCTACCTGCTTAAGACCACCCAAGGCCTCCTTGCCCCACTGAAATACCACATGATCCCCACAATTGCTTTCCCCCCAACCTGCCATACCAGGTCACTTACTGTGCAAACATCTAGCAAGCTGTCTCCTCTCCAACCTCTCAGCACCCCTCCAGAGCTCTGTTTTGGCATGTGCAGGCCTCGTCCAGCATTTTACAGCCCAAACAAAGCTTTGGAGGGGCGGCCCACTCCCAAGAACTCTGTTTTGGGCTGCAAAGTGCCAGATGAGGCCTGTGCACACCAAAATGGAGCTGCAGAGCTGTATTGGGCTGCAAAGGTTTTTTGCAAAGATGGCAAAAGGCTTTGCAAACAGAGGGAAAGCTTCGATGTTCAAGGCCTTCCCTCCATTTGCAAAGCTGTTTGCTGCAGATCTTATTCAGGTCTCCATTTGCAGAGAACAGAGAACTAAAGTACCATGAGAGACCACGAGAGATCAATAGCATGAGTTCTCATGCTACTGATCTTGCATGATCTTGCAGTACTTTAGGCCTCCATTCTCTGTGTACTCACCGAAGGCCTGAACTGCCAAAACAGGCCAAGAAAGTGAAGGCTCTCTAGATCTTCACAATGTGAGTATCCAGAGGCCTAGTACCTATGAATACCTGGCGCAGGAGGGAAGGGGAATAGTTGGATAGGTGAATGTTGCAGAGCCTCTACGGTTGTTTGTAAAGGGAAACAACTGCTGTGGTACTGCAACATTCGTAGTTTTGGAACTTGTTTGTAAACACTAGGGGGCGCTTATCGCATAACTTTGAATGTTCGCTAAGGGAATGCTCATAACCCGGGGATTACCTGTATAGGCACTCAAGTGCAAGAAGGATCCCTGATACAATCTACACAAATCAAAAGCCAGGCAACCTGTTTTGTGATTTCAAGCAAAGGACTCTACCTCTATATATACAGTGTCACTTAAAAGTTTGTGAATCCTTTTCAGTTTTCAATATTTCTGCATACATATGACCTAAACACGATCTGTTCTCCACACAAGTCTTAAAACTAGATAAAGAGTTAAACAAACGGATCAAAAACTTTATACAAGTGGTCTTCACTTAACAATGATAATTGGGACTGGCAACTCTGTTCACTAAGTGACATATTCATAAAGTACAATGTTAAATGACTGTGCCAACATACAACAGCAGTTGCAGCAGTTCCGACTGCCATTAAGTGAAATCCTGCACACAGTTTTAGGTGCTGCAACAGCCACACCTTACTACAACATTGTTGTAACTTTGAACAAATGGTTGTTAAACAAGGACTACCTGTACTTGTTCATTGATTTATTGAGAGAATTGATCTAAAGCTACATATTTCTATGTGACAAAAGTATCTGAACCGTTGCTTTCATTAACTGGTGTGCCCTCTTGGGCAGCAATAACTGTAACTAATTGTTTCTGATAACTGTTGATCAATCCTGCACATTGGCTTGGAGAGAAATGTTGATAGGCTTCCACACGTCAAGTTCTTCCACATTTGTATAGCATTATGATCAGGACACTGACTTGATCATCCCAAAATTGACTAATTTTTGTTTTAACCATTCTTTGGTCATACAACTTGTGTGTTTTCAGTTGTTTTGCTACATGACTGATTTTCTCTTGAGCTTCACTTTATGAACAAATACCCTATTACTTTCCTGTAGAATTTGCTGGAGCAATTCAGAATTCATAACCCTGTGATTGATGGCCATCCTAATATCGAGGCAACAAAACAGGCACAAACTGTGATATTGCCATCACCATGTTTCAAAGATGAGATAAAGTTCGTATGCTGGAACACAGTTCAGTTCAGTTTCAATTTATTGTGGTCATAGATCAATACAAGTACTCATTTAACACTTTTCACTCAAGCCAAAAAATTTTATTTTGATCTTATCAGTTCACAAAGCATTCTTCCAATGATTTTCTGGCATATCCACATGCTCGTTCACAAACTGTGCACAGGTAACAATATTCTTTTTAGGGAACAGTGCCTTTTTCCTTGCAAGCCTACCACACACACCATTGTTGTTCAGTGTTTTCCTGATAGTAGTCTCATGAACACTAACATTTGCCAATGCAAGAGACACTTTTAGTTCCTTAGATGTTATCTTGGTGTTCTTTGATATCTCTCAGAATATTACATGCCTTACTCTTGGTGCAATCTTGGTTGATTGACCACTTCTGGGGAGAGTAACAATAGCATTGAATTGCCTCCATTTGTATACTGTCTGCCTGACACTGGACTGGTGGAGTTCAAATTCTTTGGGAAATCATCTTGTAAATTTTTTTCCAGTCTGGTAAGCATCAACAATTACTTTTGGATGTCATCAGAAATCTCCCTTGTTTGAGCCATGAGACATTTCTAGACATCTATATTGTGAAGATCAAACTTCAATAGTGAATATCAGAATTCTGTTCTTTAAATAAGGCACAACCTCCCATACTCATTCTTGAGTATCATTCCATTGATCGAAATGCCTGACTCTAATTTTCTTTTAGAATGAATTGATGATCATCATAAGTACCAAATACAACTGTAATCCATGGACAGAAGTTGATAAGAATTGGATGTCAATTCTCATTTTAACATTGGTTCCAGGATCAATCGTTACCTCATCCATTGGCAGGTTCTATGGTAGCGACATGGCTTGGTTCTCAAAAGAAGAGAATAGTTAATAGCTTCATGGCTTGATTGGTTTCATAATTCAGTTAAGAATGGGTAACAGATTCTTCCCCCTCCATATCCAAACACATCCTCAAGTACACATGGAGATGTGAGTGGTAAGAGAGTTTGACCACTTGATCTGAGACTTCCTCCAACAGCTATGTGAGAGCCTACCTGACCTAACAATTTAAACAGTTCAAGAAAATAATAGACTAAATAACTAAGATCACCTTTTGACAGACTGGAAAATAGCCTCCCTGATCCCAGAGGATCAGAACAATATCAGCTAGTCAAAGCTAATATTCTTTCTCTTTCTGTTTCTCTCATTCTCTTTCAGATGAAATGCTGGAATGGTATGATGGCCAAATAACTCCAAGCTTTCTTTAATGATGTTGATGCATTTTAATTTAGTTACTAGCTTGGTTACTAGCTTGATTGCAACACAAATACCACCTTAGTAACCATGATGGATAGATGGGAAAAGGGCTAAGGGAAAACTAATTCCCCTACAACTCCCAGCAACATTCAACACTATCCATCATCGTATGCTCTGGGTGCTATGATTTCTGCATCGAGAATGGGAGATGCAGTGTTTGATGGTTCCATTCGTGCTTCAGGGAGAAGATCCCAAAAGGCGACTCTATAGACCTAATCCATAGAGTTTGATTATTTTGTGGTAATGTGTTGTGTGAATCTAACTTCAATACCATTCAACAGATTGTGATTAAATAAACCATAGTTCAGGAAGATAAGTGAATATAGCTAGGATGCTTCATTTTGCTCTGGGTCTGATGGCATCCAAATTCTCAGTGTTAGTTGCCATTTGTGGCTGCAGGCTCCCATCACCTCAGGCTTTTGTGTCAACTATGACCTGTCCTGGGCAGATTAATCAGGCCAAATTAATTCATTTTCTGCACATTTCTAAAATGGACTCTTCTAGCAAACTTCTACATGGGACAACTAAGTAGGACCCGCCAGTGGGAAGGTGGCATTCAGGTATTTGCAATATTCCCCTCTTTGTGGACAATTTTCAAATGAGGCCGAAAATGCTGATATATTTTGGGGGGAAATGTAGGAGAAAAAAATGAGCAGACAGAGGAAATGAAGCAAAATGAGAAGTTATATGTTTCCTATCCTGACCATAGAGCTATGTGTGCACATACTTTGTATAATTGGCAGCAATTTTATATTATTTGCTACATTTCTACATAATATGCTTCATTTGTTTTTATTTTGTCACACTGCATTTAATTTGCGCTGTGCTCATAGGTTTTTTTATGTTTTTAGTTTTGCTCTAATTTGATTTTACATTTTCTTTTTTGTTACATTCTTTTCCTGGTTAGTTCATTTATTAATATTATTTCATATTGCTTGATGTGTGTTTCCATTTGTAGTTATTATTTGATAAATGCATTGTAAAGATATCATTTCTATTATTCACAGTCCCCCGAAGGAAAGTTTTTCTTCAAAATGCATTGGATTGAGACTTGGAATGAAATATGTGTGCACTATATTCCTTTCTTTCTCCTATCTAAAATGAGCTAAAATAAAAGTGACATCCAACGCAGTATGGAATCAAAGGAAGCATATTTTGAAATGACCAATAGTTTACTATTCTACTCAGTTTTATCGCTAAAACAAGCAGGCAAGTCAAATATCTTGGAGTGAATACAAAGGAGTGTAATCCAGCCAATTCCATCTAGTTTGTGCAAACTGGCTGTTCAATGCCAAACGCTTTGCTTGCTTTTTTTCCTTCTTTTTTTCTCACTTTTCCCTCCTGCCTCCTTTTGTCCATGTTCCCCAGCCTTTCCTTATTCTAGGCAAGAATGCACAGCAATAAAGCAACCCCTGTGGGAGAAAAAAAACTATGGGGGGGGCCCTTCTCCCTCAGATTTGCACTTTCAATGAGAGGGGGCCACAGGGGGATCAGGCTGCCCATGGGCCAAGTAACAGTGAAGGGAGGGAAAGAAAAGTCAGGTCCATAAACAGGAGGGGCCAGGGGGGATTCGGGGAAGGGGAGGAGAGGTTGTCATACAGGAACTCCTGATGACTGTTGATGGGAAGAAGATCGATCTATGGGTCCTGAGCGTAAGAGCCAGCCGTCAATAGTTTCAGCCCAAACTAGCAGATTGATAGACTGCCTGGGGAGAGCATATTTGTGTGCAACAGAGGATTCAGTGAAGTTGCCAGGGGCATCGGAGTCTACTACAGCCTGCTGTTTTATTTCTGGATCTGTCTGGGTCTGTAATGTAAGAGGAATAACTAAATGAAAGCAAGTTGTGCAATTGTCTGGCTCCACTGAATTTCTGGGTGTCCCAGCCTCTTAGCTTTTGAGACCTAGGCGGGCCTCTTTTCCTGAAAAACAAGACCTGGACTATTCACGGTATCTGCTTACAAAATGTCCCCCTTCTCCCCAGATTTGACACATATTTGATGCAAATCCGGGCTGTTCTAAATCAGAAAGGCAGGTGTCCATTCTGCAGCTCTCTCAGACATTAAACTGATTAGAAATCCTACTCAAGATTGGTCAGTGGGAAAATGTGCAGCTCGTAGGGAGATGAACAATCTTCTCTGAGCAAGAAGGTAGCAAATACACCAACAAACCCATTATATTGTCAAGCGTGAAGGCAAATACTTGATATGGGAGGGTTGCTGAAGCAACAATAGCTGCTAAATGGGCAGTATACAGGAGATGCTATTGACACAGGATGTTATTTTTATCTCATACTATACCAACATTGGCAACTGATGTATTATTTAAACAATGGCAGAAATATATTTCCATATTTGTACGGCAAGGTATGAAACCAAGAATTAAATATAAACTGTTGCAAGTTTTGTCACGTTTAAATTTCTCTTTCCCCTTGACCTCCTCCCACATTCCCAATCTTTGGTTGTGGTTCTTATTTTATATTTGAAATTCAATAAAATTGATTTCTTTAAAAAGAAAAAAAAAAGATATAGGCAATACTGAACATTTCTGTTCCACCTTCTTGGTTAGCTCGTTCATCACTAGGGGATGGATGGATGATGGGACTATCTGACTCACAATTTGGTGGTGATATTGGAACAAGGTGTTGGTGATTTCAATGACAGTCAATGGGATTGAAGAAAGGTCTAAATTCTAGAATCATATCTTAATCCTGAGGTGAGAACATGCCTCCCATAGCATTGGAGGTAGTGAGATAGAAAAGTTGGTGTCAAAGCATCATGCCAGGCATGGCTATATAAAAATATGCTTTATAAAAATTATATTGTTTGGAGCCAAGGAATTTTTTTCCCTATGTGAACTTAAATTTGATGGTCTTGATTTTTGAACTGTCAGAGTGCACAAAGTGTGACTACAGAGTGCACACAGTGACTACAGAGTGACTACAGACTACAGACTATAGTGTGACTACAGAGTGCACACAGTGTGACTATTTTGAGACTACCCAGGAGCAAAATACAGTAAACAGAGGTTTGTCTTTCAAATAGTGGTTTATCTATAAGGAATATATATATGAACATACTAGGTAAAGTCAGGCAATCAATCATCAATTATAGCACGGAAGCACATACGGAGAGAGAGATACGCCCTCATAGGGCTTCTCTTATATAGATAGCCTCTTAAAGTGATAACTTTGCTGACTCATTCTCATTGCATCATCATTTCAGTTTACAGCCTTACAGCAGCTGGTCAGCTATTAAATCATCATTACATGATGACATGTACTGTACTGTACTGACATGAACAATGTTCTTTAAAGCAGCCTTCCCAACTGGCACATTCCAGTTGTATTAGACTTCACTTTTCATAATCCTGCTTTGGGATTATGGGAGTCCAAATCCAGCACAAATGGAGAAATTGGGATAAGGGAAACTGTTCTGACCAGTTTTTTTTCCTTCTGTTTCCAAAAGACAGTGGGAAGTTTTAGAAGGGGTTCCTGCCTCTTTTTCAAGACACCTGAGTGCAAAGCAAGCTGCTTGCTGATTCTTTATGAAACATTCAGCATCTGAACAGAATATCATACAGATCACTGCACGATTCGGCTGCAACCCCACAGGGTGTTTTTGCAGCTCCTCTGAAATATACTAAGACAAGATTGCTGGAACCAACTTCAGATTGATTGTGCTTTCAGCAGTTCAGCTTTGGCTCAGCATGTCGTTCAGTCCAAACTTAACTGTATGAGTTTTTCCTTTAACTCCTGGTCTTATCTAATGCCAGGCTAAATCTATGTTTTGGGATTAAAGCGCTTTAGGGAAAGATCCAAAGCACCAGGTTTTCAGTTCTTGAAACCTTCTGAACCTCCTGGCTCAGATTTGCTCTCTCCCTCAGAAGACAATCCTGAACTGTAGCTCGTAATTGAATTGTACTTTGACAAATAATGTAACCCCTTGTAAGCAGTCTGTCTTCCTGTTCCCAGTATACATCATTCACTATCATGCTTTGCTGCTTTTGTGCTTTATAGGAGGATGGCAACTGCTAATTCTCGGGCTTTGTCTCTTTTGCTTATCCTTTTCAGCCTTTTGATGCTGACTTTGGCATCAGTGCTCCAATGTGGATATCTCATTTTTCTTGGGGCTGTTTGTCCTGCTTTTTGGAAGAGCATTTCCATGAAAACCAAGAGGAACTACTGTTAAATTCAAAGGAATAATAACTTAGGTTGCCCCATAGCCCAAGAAATATATGAAAAATGGGTTGAGAGGGGGGTTTAACCATGTCATATGTAAAATATTGGCAGTAACGCTATCTAGTTACATAAATATGTTTGGGTTTCACCAAATGACAAGGCATTTTTGCAAACAGTACAGAAGAAATGCACTAGTACTTAGTTTGTCTTCTTAATTTATTTTGTAAAGACTTCAAGGCAACATCAGTATGTTAAGAACATGAATGGAATGCACCCAGTATCTGAAGACTGTTGAAAATTTAGGAACTGAAAAAAACTACCCTATTTTGACCTGCTTCCTATACATCAGGGGTGTCAAACTCGATTTCATTGAGCGCCGCATCAGGGTTATGTTTGACCATGGGGGGCTGGGGTAGGCCTAGCCAGGGTAGGCATGGCCAGCTCGATGTCACTCCTATCGGGGGCACCTGTGGTGGCCCAAGCACTCTGCTGGCAAAAACAGGCTCCTGAGCTCCGTTTTCTGCTGTCACAGCCTCCTGCAACCCTCTGCCAGTGAAAACGGAGCTTATTAAATTAAGTCTGGTTGCTTTAGTTCCAATTGGCTGGGTTTACATGGGTAGCAAAACCATGCACTGTGTTTTATACAGGTAGTCCTCAAATTTCAACCATTTGTTTACCGACCATTTCAAGTTACAGCAGTCTGAAAAAAGTGACTTCCAACCGGTCCTCACACTTGTTACACCCACAGCATCCCCAGGATCCTGTGATCAAAATCTGGACACTTGGCAACTGACCTGTATTTGTGAAGACTGCAGCATACCCAGAGACGTGATCATATTTTTAACCTTCCCAACCTGCTTCCGACAAGCAAAGTCAGTGGAGGCAGCCAGATTCACTTAATGACCATGTGATTCAATTAATAACTGCAGTGACTCACTTAGCAACTATGGTAAAAAAGTTCATAAAATTGGGCATGACTCGTTTAGCAACTGTCTTGCTTAGGAACAGAAAGTCTGTTCTCAATTAGGTTGTAAGTCGAGAGCCATCTCTAATGTGCAGTTTCTGAGTTCACACAATATGCTAAATCAGAAACCAAGATAAGGCATCTGTTCTGACCCAGCTCCCCAAACACGACAAACCCTCTGTAATGAATTAATGATTCCTTTATATAGGAGCGCTAGCAGCCCCAGCAAAAGTCTCTCTCACAGCAGGCTAACAAGTCCCTCCAGCAGGGAGATGAATAGTTGTCTGCCACATCTATTCATCTCCGCCCCCTGCCTTTTATCCCCAGAGTTAGGGTGGGGCTTCACTAGCAGCGATGGTTCTTCTGTCCCAAGGATCGGCCCACAGATTTCCACTACTCTCCTCTCCTCTGTGTTCTGCACATCTGCGCATCAGGCACTGGACCCAGCTGTTCCTCCTTTTCCTCATCAGCCACCTCCAGACGTGGGGGCTGTTGACTCGCTATCAGAGAGCTGATGGACAGCCCAGGCTCTGCCTCTGTCTGTCTCTCTCTCTCTGACAGCTCCCTCTTCCCACACGTAGCTCTCAGGTTGCCTTGATCCTGACTCCCACACGTCCTCCTCATGTGATTCAGCTGCTGGAGGGGCCGGTGGCCAACAGGCCACAATAGCACCAGGGATTCTTCTGGTATGTAGAGCCACCATTCTTTCATTTGCTCCAGTTTTGTTAATAATTGTTATGCTTGAATGATCTACTGAACTCCAAACTAGTCAACTATGTTTTAGCCTAGAAGGTGGTGGTGTGAGCCATGTTCCTGTGGTTAAGACATTGAACCATTCAGTAGCCACACATTTACCAAAAACATGTTTGATTGCATCGTGTGAATACAATGCTGGTACATCGTGAGAATCCTCAAAATTAAGTTAATAATCTCTTGATTTAGTTCATCATGGGTAATATGTATGAATAGATTTGGTGACTGGGCAATGATTCCCCTATTGTCAAGGCAATCATTTCAGTAGCAAACCTAGGGATGGAACTGACATTCTTGAATCTAAGATTCTAGGTTACCACGTAATATTCAGTTATTTTTCCACCTTGAATGTTCTAAAGCAGCATATAGGAAATTGACAACTTCTACTGATAATAAGGAAATGCAGGGGTAGTTTTTAGTGTCGTGAGCATTATGCAAAAATGCCCTGATAGGTGTTGAGATAAAATCCCAATTCCAAAAGACATACTAGCTGACGGGCTATGAGACAAAGTTGATTTTTTTTTTTCTAGATAGAAAATATTGTTTTCCGATCTGAGCAATTGTAGTTCTCTGGCAATAGATGGACAAATTCTGGCAAAGATGCCTGGATCTTCTTCAACAAATAACAAGAAAACAACATTGTGCAATAATGACATGGTTTGGAAAAGCTGTCCCTCTGTTTCATTCAGATGGTAAGAAATGCACTACTCTTTTGAGAGTTTAAGTAGTCAGATTTTAATGACATTCTGAAGACAGACTCTTTACAAGCCTCACCATAGGTTTATTTCTACTGCAGATTCTGGAATGAAAGATAAAAGCTTGGCTGCAGTTGCAGAATTTTTGCCCAAAATGTTTCAACTACAAACTATTCAAGCTTTTTCTTCCTTCCTTCTTCCCTCCCTCCCTCCCTCCCTTCCTTCCTCTCTTCCTTCCTTTTTCTCAAGTTTTTCTTTCCTTCTGATAAATGAGATATACAATTCCAGATCTTGCAGTTACCTCATATTGGCCCCATAGCAAGCCTAACATTTTCTCGGGGTCTTACAAATATTAGCACTTTGGCTACCTATGGAGTATTGGAATCAGTCACTTCCTAAACAGTAAGACAACAGGTTTCTTGTAAACAGACCATTTTTTTCAACCCTTCTGAATAAATCTGCAAGTTTCCAGGAAGAGGAAACTCAGTGAACCTCTGTCCATCCCTTTTAAAATTTAAATGATCCTATTGCTAGAAAGGACCCATTTAAATTGAAACAGCTGCTTCTTATATTATACACCAACTCAGGCACATTACCCATGTTGGGTTTGCTCGTTTATTTATCCGAAACCTATTCTGATCTCCTTTCGGCCCACTCAGGAAGCATCAGAGTCAGAAGAAGCTACATTTTTCTGCATCAGTTGTGACGGTACACTAGGCACGGCAGCTGTCGCCAATCAAGAAGCTCAATTAGCAGAGCCTTCATACCTGCCTCTAGAGACACCCATTAACTTTCAACGTGCCTGCAGTGATCCTGGGCAAAGCTTTGGGGTAGCCTGTGTATTTGAGAGGGCTTCAGGTTTGGGGGTCACCATTCCTAACAAGTGGGTCCTGGCATATCCTCCCAAGACCACATTTTATGTTTATTTACAACGGAAGTAAATAAACATACATTTTAATCCAATCCATGATAAGGATTAAAAACAGAACTACGGAGAAAATTTGCCACAATGCCAGAGACAACCTCCTCAGGCAATCTAGCAAATTTTAATCATTTTGCTATATTTTCAGAAAGCATCAGTCTTCCAAGCAGCTTGTTGCAAAATAACAACTTTTTATATACCAGTGGTAAAACGTCTGAGCCCAGCCAACGTGTGCCAAGGAAGATCTTGCCAAGAAATATCAGATTTTGCTGAAGCCTAAACCTCCCATTATTCTAGAGCTATCTCAACTATCCTGTGAGAGCTCTGAGCAGAGCAGTGGCATGTGGAGAAGTGGCCCTCCAGCACAATTCAGGTCACCGGGCTGTGTGTATTTCAGGTGGGAAAAGGTTTTCTTTGAGCAGACAATATTTAACTGGGAACATCTTGCCAAAACAGAATTTGAATTTAACATGCCTTGGGCAATCTGTCCCAGTCCACCATCATGCTGATGGCCACTCTTTAAAACACTTACCATTTCTGAAATCCATACCAAGGCAAATCTACATGTATGTTACTTTTCAAGTCCAACTCAAGAAGTTGTTAGAGCATGTACATCATTGGTTGTCCTACTTTTTCCATCTCTCTCTACAATCTTCTGGGCAAACACTGGTTGACTGGAGCACATGAGGATGTAATTGTGGAAAAGACAGTATAAACTAAATTCAAAGATGCTAACACGTAAAATGCTCTTCAGATACAGTTTCAATGCTTGGAACTAAACTCAGATAAGCTGCCAATCTTCAGCATTAGCTCCAATTTATTGTCCACCATGCTATCAATTATTGTTATGCAAAATTAGCACTCAATTTTGCTAGTTAGTGTAATTTCTATTTATATACCATGTAGAATGGAATGGAATGGGAATAGGAGCGAAGAGACGAGATGAGAAGAGAATGACAGAGTTGGAAGGGACTTGGAGGTCTTCTAGTCCAACCCCATAACTAACCTTTAACTCGGTGAAATAGTGCCTCATAGAATAACAATTTTTGAACTGAAGTACCGCAAATGGACTAACTTACAGAATGCATCCAAAATTTGAAACCCAAGAATTTAATCAAATTGAAATCTGAGAAAGTTGTGGTCACTTCAGTGCTGCCATGCTGCCATACCACCTCTCAGAAGTTCAGTAGATGGGTCTCATCCTATCACTCTAAAAGATCGGGTAGACAGGTCCCACCATCATCTGCTGGAGAGCATCAGCCGACCATTCCTGTGGTCAAGCCAGCAGGAAGTTGGAAGTTGTTCCCATTCCCACTGCTTTTTTACTCTTGATTGTTCTGTTTCTCTGTTTAAGTAAGGAAATACCTTTGAAATGATGATCCAATGGATCATGTTTTATCTAGTTATTTTTTAATCTTTAAAGAACAGAATAATCTTTTCCTACAGTCCCATTAAAAATTAATATGGACGTCTCCACTAATATTGTATCTGTAGATTGTGCTGTAACAACACTTTTTGGGGTAACCTGCTCTCTGTTTATGGTTGGGAGGCAGGAAGGACAAGTTGAGATTTTAAGACAACATTTGGTCAATAATATTCCACGACTCTGTCCTGGCCTACTCTTGCAGGGGCAAGGTTATTATCAAGGATCACTGGGATAGGGCATTTGTTTTGATTGTGGATTTTGAAGAAGTAGATCATCTGTGGAATAAGCTTTGTCATTTGCATGCTGAACCCAAGAAATCTAGAGCTGGATCCAAGAGATAGCCAAATCTTTTTTAAGAGAGGAAATTATGTCACCCACTTTGAAAGAAATGGTTATGTATTCCTTTCTGAAAAGTTCTTTTTTTGGTCTTCCAAATCTGGGCAATTATTGGCCACATTCCAACTTTCACTTTTGGGGAAAAGATTGTTGAGATAATGGAGAGGCTCCAGCTATAGAGTGCCCTAGAGAAAGAAGATTAACCCCATAGTTTCAGTCAGGGTTCAATCCTGGGTTTAGGATGCAAACCACCTTAGTAATCTTAGTGGATGACCTACATCATATTGATATTGCTCACTTCCTCTTGATGGTGTTTGATACCATCAACTGTGGTATACTTCTCCATTGCCTACAAAATTGGATGTACTGTGTGACAGTGGTTCTACTCTTACCTAATTGGGTAGTGCCAATCAATCATGAGAGATAAAGTTACTTTTCAGTTGCTCCATTGTGGGATACTGCAGAATACTTATTTCTTCCCTAACTAGTTAAGATTTATATATAACTAATAGGAAAGTTCTTCCATCACTTTGGAATGTGGTATCATCAGATACCTAGTTTTACATTACAGTATGTGACTGAGAAAGAGTCAAGGCCTGGAATCAGGATGGTGTAAGGATGTGGTTGACAAGAAATAAGCTAAAATTTATCTCTGCAGATGGAGGCACTGTTTATCAAAGGACTATAAGGGCATTCAGCCTGTTCCAATATTAAGTATGGATGTGGAGGCACTTCACCTGAAGAAGTAGATGCATGACTTGGGGTTCACCTAACTCATAGTTGCTGTTAGATATACCAGTGGAGGCCATGGTTAGTAGAGGTTTATTGGTTTTTGGTAGTACAGCCTTTCCTGGAATATAATGCCTTGGAAAACAGTTACATGTACCTTCATCTGTTAAGAGATCTGCAATGCAATTTACTGTATTTGAAGGGTACTTGCAAGCTGCAAATGATATAGAATGTTTGCTGGCATATAAGGATCATGTAACACTGGTATCGCAGGCAATGCATCACTAAGCGTCTGGGTAATAGCAATAGCAATAGCACTTAGACTTATATACAGCTTTACAGTGCTTTACAGCCCTCTCTAAGCGGTTTTACAGAGTCCGCATATTGCCCCCAACAATTTGGATCCTCATTTTACTCACCTTGGAAGGATAGAAGGCTGAGTCAACCTTGAGCCTGATGAGATTCAAACTGCCAAATTTCAGGCAGCTTGGAGTCAGCAGAAGTAGCCTACAGTACCACAGTACTCTAAGCACTGAGCCACCAAGGCTCAAAGTTTGATGTTCTCTATAACTTAGCCTCTGGGCATAATTTTGAGACTATTTACTCCAGAGGCAAACAAACAGTTCAATGTGGGTGGGCCCAGAGAGAATCCTATCTCAGTTGAAATCTTGTATTCCCCCATTGTTGTGGACATTTTTTTATTATTATTATTTATATGCCGCCCTTCTCCGGAGACTCAGGGCGGCTTACAGTGTGTTAAGCAATAGCCTTCATACTTTTGTATATTTATACAAAGTCAGCTTATTGCCCCCACAAACTGGGTCCTCAATTTATCTACCTTAGAAAGGATGGAAGGCTGAGTCAACCTTGAGCCTGGCAAGATTCGAACTTACTAATTGCAGACAGCTGGAGTTAAATTACAATGCATTAGTCTGCTGAGCTATCCAGGCTCCTCTTTTGCCTCCAGTGATCTGAACAGTGCCATTCTTTACCATATTTTGGAAAGTGGTATATTTTTCTATAGCACTTCTGATGGATGATGTTTGGTTATAGTATGGTGCTTTGACATTGGGGAAGGCATGTGCTTAATTGTTGCTTTTATACATTTGCAAACCTCCATGCATCCTTTGGTCAATGGTACAGAAAAGTACCACATCAATTTTTAAAAATTAAATAATTATCATTCTCTTTTCTTGCAATATCAGCAAGCCACTAGGAGTCAATTCACAATATATAAATGAGTTGAACAACCCGATAGTCACTATCAAAATATTGAACTCATTAGGAGAACGGGGGAGAGTTGACTAAGAGCAGGCCTCAGAGACCATCAGATACCCAAGACTTCATAAAGTAAGAAATGTAGTCAAGTAGAAGTCAGTGAAGACATTGCTTCATCACAGACAGTCAACTTCATTTTTTTCTATTGCTAATGGCTAAGCAAGACCAAGTGCTAAACCAAAATCTATTTAATATAGAGTTAACAGATATGGAATACAAACATCCAGACCATCATCAGATAGTAGTCCAGGTTTGATAACTCTAATAAATATGGTATATTCTAACAGATGACACTAGCCAGTCAAAAACTACAAGTTTTAGAAAGCCAAGTCTTCTGTGTGTCAACTGATAGATTTCAAATCCTGGAAAAGACACTCACACATGAAAGTAAGTCTTGAATAATGCCCTGCCCCCAAAGAAGCCCATTGTTCAGAAATAAACTGCATCTTGTGCTTATCAATATCATTAGCACTTAGACTTATATACCGTTTCATAGTGATTTGGAAATCAGCTATTTTATCAGTCTCTCTGTGTGAGTGGGTCTAGTATTCCCCAATGCTGTGTATGGGGAAGCCATCCTAGAGACAATAGGTTTGATCTTCTGGCCGAGGGACATGGCTGAGGGACTTGACCTTCCTCCTCTCATTTAATGAGGAATCAGCAAAGTTTCCTCCAACGCACACACTGGCAATACTTTAAGATATATTGCAGTGGGTAAAGAAAAATTTTCAGAGCAGCAGCTATAAAATATCAATAAAAGAGTGGCAGTGTAACAAATATGTATTTATTTATTTATTTAAAATATAACTTTCTTCCTTTTGGAATGAGAGCTCTCCCCGGGCGGCTTTAAACAATCAACTGACAATATAAATAACAATAAACTTATATAGTGCTAAATTTAAAAATAAATAAGAAAGAGCAATAACACCAAAAGACAGCTCAATAAAAAGAAAAAAGCTAACCCCCAATAAATCACTCTGACTAAATCTATTTTATAAATCCAGAGACTGAATATAAACTTATCTAAGAACATTCACCGGAAAAGAAATAAGTCTTGAGGCGCTTTGTAAAAGCTTGATGTGATGGAGTCTGATGTGCCCCCACTGGCAATCATGTCACGGGGTTACCGCAAAAACAGTTCTTTCCCTTGTGGGTGGCCTTCAGCCAAAAAGAGCAAAGGAATACAACTTTGGAAGCTGTTCTGGCCCAATGTGGAAAACTAAAAAGTTTGCCATATTACACACCACTCCGTTCTGGACTGTGGTTTATTGGCTGTGTTCTCACAACCCGTTAAACCAAGTTACTGAATTAACCTATTTTCTGGATGTATACAATAAACTGAACCATCAACTAACCAGATAGGCAGAGTTCACATAACTTGCAAAGCCCCAGGAAAAAATGAAGCAAAATGAACCCTAGCCAAACCTTGGACATTCATGTTTTATGAATGTTTCCACAAAACATTTATCTGAACAGTGGAACTGAACTATGGAGCTGTTTTGGAACTTAAAAAGATTCACCCATCCCAGGTGCCAGGATTAACTCTTAAGATGTGGATAAGGGAGATCCTGAAAATATCTTAGTCCTGAACCCTTTTAGTTATTTGGACTACCTCCATATATACTGTTATCTTCACTTGAAAAATCCAACTGAGTCCAGTGGGAATTCTCCTGCCTAAATAAGTCCAGAGTTGCATATGAGAGCTATGCAGAAATACCGTGGGTTCTCAATTTACAACCACAATTGAGCCCAAAATTTCTGTTGCTAAGTGAGACAGTTGTTAAGTGAATTTTGCCCAATTTTATGACTTTTCTTAGCACAGTTGTTAAGTGCAGTTGTTAAATTAGTAACATTTCAATGAATCTGGCTTTCCCATTAATTTGGCTTGTCAGAAGGTCACAACAGGTGATCAGATGATCCCAAGACACTGCAGCAGTCATAAATCCATGCCAGTTGCCAAGTGTGACCAATATTTGATTATGTGACCACAGGGATGCAGCAACTGTCACAAGTGTGACAGTGTGACACAAGTGTGACACAAGTGTGACACAAGTGTGACACAAGTGTGAAAAAATCACTTTTTTTCAGTGCCATTGTAACTTCAAACAGTCACTAAACGAAAACTGTTGCAAGTTGAGGACTACTTGTATCAGGGGAGACCTCAACTGGAGCAAATGCAATATTGAAGTCTCAGACTCCCACTGATTTGTCTCATCAGGTCCCAATGAAGCTTTCAAAGAGTCTTTCAAAGCAGCTTCCTATTAAGCTAGGCAAAGCAAACCACATTTTGGCTTAATATGCTGTATGTCCCTAACCCACTGAGGTTTGTAAAAGGTTTGTGTATGGTTTGGGAGGTTGACTGAAGGTAGCAAATTGTGCTTCTTGAATAAAGCTTGTCACAGTGTTAGGGATAAGCCTCCTCTTGATCTCTTCTTCCCTGATTTGTTTATTGTGTGTTGCAGCAGGGATGTTCCTTCTTGTTGGTTTCTCGCAAATACCTCAAGACATTCTAATCAGGGGTGAAATGCTACCAGTTCAGATGAACCGGTAGTAAAAAAAAATGCTACTGGTTCAGACGAACCGGTATTTCCAATGATCAGTTGTGACGCGTGATTTATATTAGCTAGAATCGTCGGATTTCCTACTTTCTAACTAATCTAAATCACGTGGCACAGTGGATTCCCCCACCCTCACTGTTCTACTTACCTTTGCAGACTTGGAAGGCTTCAAAATGTTCCTTTTTTAGCGCTTCGTGGGTGTGCCTCAGGTGCACATGTGCACGCAAAGCACGCTCGGTAGCAGACTCACAGAACCAGTAGCAGACTTCAGAGGATTTCACCGCTGATTCTAATAATATGCTGCACATCACTACTTGCCAAGAAGCATCTTCTCCCTTCTAGACAGAGGGAGCAACCCAAGTCTTGTTGCCCATTTCCATTTGAAATAATGTGTGATGTAGCCTGGGCCTGTTGCTTTCACTCATTTATGGAAATCAGCATTTCTACACCAGGCAAGTGAGATGGAGGAATCAATATGCCCACCTTTATGAAAGAACAATGCAATGAGTGATAAGCAGCTCGAGTTCATAAAGAACAGATCGCACCAGGCAGACCCAATAGCCTCCTTTGACAAAATTACTGATTTGGCTGACAAAAAGAATTCAATCTAGCTAGATACAGAAAGGCTTTAGGCAGAGTTTCTCGCAAAACAACTTTTCTAATCAATGGGCTGTGGAGTTTTCCTTACAAAATATTGTGGAGATAAATGTGAATATATTACAAAAGGTGGCACAATGTTAGAAACTCCTGTAAGAAACACTTGTAAGAAAACTCCTGGCCTTGAGAATATTGCTATTGTAAGTTTTCTATAATGTACGGCAGAAAAACAGAGTTGGAAAGGACAAATCAAATAAACTAAACTAAACTTTGGGGTCTTCTAGTCCAACAGCCTGTCAAAGCAGGAGACCCTATACCAGTGATGGCTAACCTTTTTGCCATCGCGTGCCAGGAGAGGGGGGGCGGGGGAGGGTCGCACGCGCACGTGCCTACATGCACCCCCCCCTGCTCCTGGCACATGATGGCCTGGTAGGCCCATTTTTCTTTCTTACCTGGTTCCAGATCCTCTCTATTTATCTGGGAAGGGTGAAAACAGCCTTTCTCACTCTCTCGGAGGCCCTCCAAAGGCCTGAAACGGCCCATTTCCCAACTCCCGATGGGACAGGAAGTGACATTTTTTGCTGTCCCCAGCCTCCAAAGCCTCTCTAGGAGTCTCTAGGAGCCTCTCTAGGAGTCTCTGGAGACTGGGGACAGCAAAAAAGTCACTTCCTGTCCCACCGGGAGTCAGGAAATGGGCCCTTTCAGCCTCCGTAGGACCTCTAAGGGAGTGGGAAAGGCTGTTTTCGCCCTTCCCAGATAAATAAAGAGGATCTGTAGACAGGTAAGAAAGAAAAACGGGCCTTCCCCACCCACCACCCAGACCCTCCAGAGGCAGGAAACAGCCTGTTTCCCTACTTCTGGTGAGCCCAGAAGGCCCGAAAATCAGCTGGCCAGCACATGCATGTGCCCCAGAGCTGAGCTGGCGTGCCCACTAATATGGCTCCGCGTGCCACCTGTGGCACGCGTGCCATAGGTTCGCCATCACGGCCCTATACCATTTTAGACAAATTGTTGTGCAGTCCCTTCTTAAAAATTTCCAATGTTGGAGTAACTAAAGCTTCTGAAGGCAAATTGTTCCACTGGTTGATTGTTCTGTCAGGAAGTTTCTCTTTAGTTCTAGGTTGCTTCTCTCTTTGTTCAGTTTCCATTCATTGCTTCTTGTCTTGCTTTCTGGTGCTTTGAAAAATAGATTGACCCCCCTCTTCTTTGTGGCAGCCTCTCAAATATTGGAACACTGTATCATGTCACCCCTAGTTCTTATTTTCACTAAACAAAACATACCCAATTCCTGCAACCATCCTTATATGTTTTAGCTTTCAGTCCCCAATCATCTTTGTTGCTCTTCTCTATACTCTTTCCAGAATCTTAATATCCAGAAAAGGAAAACCTGCCATTCTAATCAAACTCCAAACAGCCTACATCAGTGGTGGAATTCAATTTTTTTTTACTACTGGTTCTGTGGGCGTGGCTTGGTGGGTGTGGTGTGGATTGGTGGGTGTGGCAGGAGAAGGATACTGCAAAATCCCCATTCCCTCCCCACTCCTGGGGGAAGAATATTGCAAAATCTCCATTCCCACCCCACTCTGGGGCCAGCCAGAGATGGTATTTGCTGGTTCTCCTAACTACTCAAAATTTCCGCTACCTGTTCTCCAGAACCTGTCAGAACCTGCTGAATAGCACCCATAGCCTACATGGTAAGAGATGTTGAGAGTCGTGGTTCTGCAGCATGTAAGGATCTCAGCTGTACTCAAATCCTGTTTCAAAGGTTGGCACTGTAGACATCCTTGGTCTACAGTAATGTAGACCAAGGATGTTCAGATTGGAGGTATGACCTTTGGGGAGATCACAAGCAATTGGTGGGAACTCTTTTTTTCCCCCCAAGCTGAACAGACTCGTACAGGCAAAGTAGGGGACTGTCAAAATTGAATGGGTCCAGACTTGCTCACAAGCAGAGTTTAATAGGTGGTGAAACCCAATCACAGCAGGTTTGTGACTGATGGGTAGTTTTGCACCACCTGGCAAATTCCAGCATGGCCTAAAGCAGTATATCCCTTGTCTTTGCCATGTTGATACATGTAATCCAAGATCAGAATTGTTAATCCATTCTTTTCAGTTTCTAGCCTTTCAAAATGAAAATGGTTTTGCTGGATGGAGAAAAGGTAAAACTGACCAAGCTACAGTTAATGCTTATAAAAGTTAAGTCCAGGTCAAACAAGTTTGAGGAAATTTACATATTTTTTTTGTTTTTGTTTTTTTAAAAAAAATAAATTTTTATTTGAGTATAAATATTAAAAAAAAACATAACATAACATACACACAACAAACATTTATACAACATATAAACAAAAAGAAAAGGATTATGTTTCCTTCTTAAGCATTATTTCAAAGTGACATTCTGCTTATAATACGTTTCTTCACCTCTCCTTAATCTAATAACATTTTTTATACCGGTAATATTTCCCCCTATATTTTTTGTTTGTTTCTAGTTTTTAACCAATTATACCAATTGTTCCATACTTTGTAATAGTCTGATTCTTCTCTTTCTTGTATTTCTTTGGTTAATCTATCCATTTCAGCGCATTCTAGAATTGTTTCTATTAATTCTGTTTCGTTTGGCGTTCTTTCTTGCTTCCAATTTTTTGCATAGATTATTCTTGCAGCTGTTAATATGTGAATTGTAAGGTATTTGATATCTTAGGGTATGATTTATTAAAGATTCCTATTAAAAATCTTTCTGGTTCTTTATCTATTTGTGTTTCTGTTATTTGTTCCAATTATTTTTTAATATTAGACCAAAATTTCTTTGCTGCTCTTTTGCATGTCCACCATAAATGATAGAAGGTTCCTTGTGTCTTCTTACACTTATCTGCTTACATAGCAGATTGGACTATTTTTGGGCTGTATTTTCGCCAGTCTAGTTGGAGACATGTGCCACCTGTAAAACATTTTAAAATACATATTTTTTTTTGTTGAATGGCATGTAAGCAGCCATAAACCCAATTAACCATTCATTTCGCTGATGGGAGAGGGTAGTCACACAAATTCATTTACCATTTTAGGAGGTCTCAGTACCACAGCGTTTGAGAATCTCTGCACTAGCCTAAAATATTGTTATTAGTTTTGACTCAGCATGTTGTAGGAACTCAGCATGTCAGTTTAGGAAACAATTGGGTTAATTCAATAAACTATGATTTAGCCCAGGGGTGAAATGTTCCCGGTTTGGATTGGATCGCCTGATCCAGTAGCGATGGCGGTGGGTGGTTTGGAGAACCGGTAGCAAACATCCCTGCCCCCCACCCCCATGCTCAGCTGAGCCGCGCGATCATCAGAGGCTGGTTTTTTTACTTTTAAAAGCATTTTTTCTACAACCTCTTCGGCCAAAAAAATGCTTTTAAAAGCCGAAGAGGTTGTAGGGAAAAAAATGCCTTTAAAAGCCTCTGGCGATTCCAGCTGAGTTGCCTGATCTTCAGAGGCTTCTAAAAGCATTTTTTTCTGCAACCTCTTCAGTCGAAGAGGTTGTAGAAAAAATGCTTTTAAAAGTAAAAAAAAAAAAAATTGGCCACGCCCACCGTCACATTATCCCCCCCCCACCAAGCCATGCCCACAGAACCAGTAGTAACAAATTTTAGATTTCACCCCGATTTAGCCGTATACTTACCTATGAGTTAGTATATGCATCAAACTGAAATAGCTAGAGATCAACTCAACTCCAAAACTGAATTTTGCTGTAATCCAGTGTGCCCTTAGTGTGAACTATAAACCTGTCTGATGAATATTAAATTGCTAAACTATGTCCATTTGTTACCCTTGGCTCTTCCACCATTTTAGTTCATTTACTTTATTTATATTCCACCCTTTCTCTAAGACCTCAAGATAGCACATATAAAGCAGTGGTGGGATTCAAATTTTTTTACTACCAGTTCTGTGGGCATGGCTTGGTGGGCGTGGCTTGGTGGGCGTGGCAGGGGAAGGATACTGTAAAATCTCCATTCCCTCCCCACTCCAGGGGAAGGTTACCGCAAAATCCCCATTTCCTCCTGATCAGCTGGGACTCATGAGGCAGAAAATAGATGGGGGCGGGACCAGTCTGAGGTGGTATTTACCGGTTCTCCAAACTACTCAAAATTTCTACTACTGGTTCTCCAGAACTGGTCAGAACCTGCTGAATACCACCTCTGATATAAAGGTCTTTCACTTTTACCTCTACAATACCAACCCTGTAAGGTAGATTGAATGAAACACAATCACTGGCTCCAGTTACCTAAAATTCCCATTTAAATCCTCAGTTGGGGCTAAATGTATTTATTTATTTATTTATTGGATCGATTTATATGCTGCCCTTCTCCGGAGACTCAGGGTAGTTTACAATGTGTTAAGCAATAGCCTTCATACTTTTGTATATACCTGCTTAGTAGGGCTTTCGCCCCCACCCCTGTTCTTTTTTATACAAAATCAGCTTATTGCCCCCACAATCCGGGTCCTCATTTTACCTACCTTGAAAAGGATGGAAGGCTGAGCCAACCTTGAGCCTGGTGAGATTTGAACTTGCAGTAATTGCAGGCAGCTGGTGCTACTTAACAGCACTTTAGTCTGCTGCGCCACCAAGGCTCCTTAGGCCAAGAAAATGGGATTTTCTTGGCCTAAGTCCAATGCCATCATCACTATATCCTCATATATACCCTATACTCTATACCCTCACCCATAAAGGCAAAGTACTCAAGGAATAAGAGAAGCTTCAGCCACTTTTTTTTATAAAGATTCCTTATGGAATCTTGGTATTGCGACAAATCTTTGAAATGTTCTGTTTGAGAATATTGCCGTGCAACCAGAGAGCTGCTGACAGCCCATCAACAAATCAATTGCACTGAACGTCTCCACAACTGGCTGTGATATATGAGGCATAGGAAACACCAGGTAAGTCTGAGGCTGGCTACCCTCTAAAATCTTCATTAGTGGTTTTCAGAGACAAAAATACATTGCGGTATCGATCACCTTTGCTAATCAAAAAAGGAGGGCTTGCAAAAACAGCAAGTAAATGGAATCACTTAGAGATGGAGGGACCTCAGCCAAATGGAGGAGTTTAAATGGGATGAGATTTAATTTAGAGGCCATAAATGTAAAGCACTCTATAATAGCACCCAGCATGGGGACGCATAATGGAAGAAAATTCCTTTCACTTTAGCTAGCACAGAAGCATGATTGGCTGGGAAAGTAAGAGCACGCTGATATCTGCAAAGGACGGGTCCTGGTACTTGTATATCAGTCCTCAATGAGCAGGACAGAAAAGGATGTTAAAAAAAAAAGAATGGAGCACTTGGATTATGTACTAGTCTACTTTCCTGATAGGGCAGAGCAATTACATATGCTTTTTGACTCTGAAATGTATGGATTTACTCAGAAATCTATCAGTAGATCTCATCTATCTTTAGACCTTTCCTTCACTTCAGGGTTTCAATTTAACCTTTCTTCAATTTCTCCCTGCTCTGAGCATGTATGGGGAGTTGCCACTGTTTATGTTGCAGCTGTTAATAGCCCCCTGCAAATGCACAGTATGGTTTGAAGAACAGGAGATCAGCAATTCTAAGTTTTGTTAATGGGTTTGTTTGTTTGTTTGTTTGTTTGTTTGTTTGTTTGTTTGTTTGTTTTAAAGGAATCACAAAGCTTTTCTTGCAGCAATAAAGTCTGAACCAGTTCATTGCCCCTTCTTTCTAAGGTTGCATTCACACAGCACGCTTAACATATCCATATTTTTCTCAACGATCCCAGTTTTTTGGGATTGTACCTACAGTGGAATGTCTGAGTCCATAGAGTTGAAGGATGGAAACATCAAACCTCCTCTACCATAAGCTCTCTGGCTCTTCACCCCTGAGTTCCACCTCCTGCTTGGGGGTAGCTGGAAGATAGTTCCTGTTGCTGATACCGAAGCAGCATTTTATTTGACATTCTCTGCTGGCATTTTTGACTGACAGCCAACAAGATAACAAGCTGGATGCCTGCTATAGTCCAGCGATAGGCAAAATTGGATGGACCTTTGAGAAGTGAAGAATTCTTTTCATCTATAGTTAAAGATGGCAACTGCGTCATAGTCCAAGGCTTGGCACAGATTGAGACCAGGAATCCAATAAACAAGCAAGAAACCCATGATATAAGACAAGAGGCCTGGTGAGGTGGAATCCAGAGTCTTAGCAAGGCAAACACCACAAAGTTTAGGCTTGAAAACTTGTTCTCAGAGTTTTCTCTCAAGGAGTAATAAATAAGCTAAACTGAACCAATAGCCAAATACACAGCTGAGACACCTTACTCATTACAGTCTACTCTCCTCCTAGCCCGATTTTTTACCAGTCTGGGTGACCATGGACCTCTGCTGTTTAAAGCCTCCAAAGTTCAGACACCAGAGTCTGAAGTATAGGCAAGGAGCCCTGAGGACTTTCTGGATCTACCTCAGCCTGAGTGGAGTCATAGGTTTCTATGCTGCTGGAATCATCCCTTGCAAGACTATTATTGGGCCACAATATTTCCCCACATGTTGGCAAGTGTGAGAGAGGAAACTCTGACATACTGGGCTGTCTTCCTAGTGATTAAAGATAAACATGGGACAAAAAAAGCTTATTCCGGGTTTTTTTTTTGGAATATGAAGTCATTTCAAGAAGTAATAAAAAAACACACATCTTGAATCACAATAGGCCGTGTAGTTTAGAAGTGTGCAGCTACAAGATTTCAGCCTTTCCTTAGGAGCGAGATCAATCTCACAAGAGATAAGCAAAATCAAATTATAAAAAAGAGATAAAGTATAAAACTTGTATAGTTATAAACTTGAAAGGGTTCATAGTCAACATCACAGAAAGGAAGTTACAGACTTTCTTTGATCGTGATCAACAGCTAAATGTAAAATGGTCAGTAGCATCTACTATATAGATACCTAATCTCAGTTTTATACTGTAGAACAGGGGTGTCAAACTCACGATGACACATTGTCATCATGTGACATATCACAACTTTTTCCCCCTTTGCTAAAATGGGGGTGGGGGTGGCCAGTGTGTGATGTATCTGGGCTGCCGCAGGCCATGAGTTTGACACCCTTGGTCTAGAACAAAAAGCACTTCAAAAATTCTAGTGACAAAGAACAACTTTTCATTGATAAAGCAATATTTAAAAATGCTGAAAGGCATAAAACAATCATTTATACGGCTTAGATTAGTTACAAAAAGCATTAGATTCACTACACAATAGTTGGATTAAAAATATTTGGAAAGTTTTGAATTCAATGGGAAAATATATAACTTTCTAAATAATGCAATAGAAAATAACACAAAAGAACTTAGAAGTCAAAATCAAAAGACAATTTGTTTAGAGATTCTTTGTCTCTACTGACTAAAATGTTCTCAGAGTATGGATCATCTAAGCAAGGAACAAATGTTTTACATTTATTCTTCCGATATGGTTTGAAATTATATGCAAGATTGTCAGAAGAAATACATTTACTTTTAGATACAGTTAAAAACTTTAGTGATGACATGAAAATGGTATTTGGATTGAGAAAAATCTGCAATAGTGGCAATAAAAAAGGAAAAATTGAATACTTAGATGGAATTGAATGCCAGCAAAATGAAAACACTGAAATGGAGGAGAGTTGTACATATTTAGATGTTTTAATATTGGTATACTTAAATGAAAAAGAAAACCAGCCCTGAATATGGAATATGACTTTTTAAAGTTTTCAATCAAAACTGAATGATGGTAATACAAAGTCAAATAATACAAAGTTGTTCTTGCAATATGCTGTACAACAGATACTGTTGGCTGGATTCAGGTGGAATTAGATGCTTTAGACCACAAGACCTAAAATATATGATAATACATCATGCAGTAAACCGCAAACCCAACATTATGTTGCTGAACTCAGTATCATGCACTGTGATCTTTAACATTCCAACCACTCCAGGAAGCAACACTGATTTTTTTTTTTTTTTGTATTTACCAAGGAAAATTGGTGCTTATTTGCTGCAAGTAAAGCAGACAGTGGAGGATGAAATCTGAGGTTTCATTCAGTGATTACATAAAAGCAAGCAAAAAGAGGATATTAAGTCTGCAAGGAAAATATTTTGAAAGTGACAGAATCAAAGGTGACATAAAATATGAACAGGTGCAACAGTAAACGAAAAATTAGATAAATCTTTTACACGGTCAATATCTAAATGAAATTGAAGGCAATGTGAATAGTAACAAAACTTGGCAATGGTTTCAGACTGGCTCAGTCAAGAAGGAAAGAGATGGCTTAATATTTGCTAGCAACAAACCCCATAAAAGAAAAAAAATAGAAAAAGTGGAAACTATAACAAATTAGATTATGCAAAGATGAGGATGAGACTATCTGATCAGTACCAGTAGCAAAATCGCCTACACACAAATGATCGTCATTTGAAACCTTCTCTATATATCACAGAATTTCCTCTGACAAAAACAAGCGGGGGGGAGTTTTGAGGGAGGAAATGCGCTGAAACATTTGCTTTAAAAAAAAAAAACCAAGGAAAGGTTTCCCAATTCCCAGAAAAAAAACAAAAGCAAAATTCCAGTCCCTACCTATCACCTGGCCACTAAGCATCTCAGTGCAGCTTTTGCCTTAGCCACCAAATGTTGCTCCCTCTGTAGCAAATCAAGGTTTACAAACCAGGCTGAGTGGGTTATACAATGTGCTAAACCATAAACAAAACACCCATTTTGTCTTAGTGCACTGGTACAGGTAATCCTCGATTTACAACTGGTTACTTAACAACCATTCAAAATTACAGTGTTCCTATTGGGTATCCTACCTAACAAAATTAAAAAGGAATATATTTATTTGATTATACACGTAATAACAGCTGCAAGAATTGTTTATGCTCAAAATTGGAAATTAGAGAAAATACCTTTGGAAGATGAAGTAATAAAAAAGATTTTAGATTGTGCAGAAATGAACCGATTAACTTTGTTGATTAAAGATAGGGAAGAATCAGAATACTTTAGAATATGAAATTGTTTTTATTGTTGGTTGGAAAAGAGATATAAATGATTAATTTTATAACTATGTGTAAAAATTTGATGGCAAGAATATGGTTATAGGAATGAACTTTTATAGTGGTTTGGATGACGATTAAGATAGAAGAAACTGTTGCAACAAGAAAAATAAAAAGAACTGAAGAAGTCAACACTAAGATGTCACAAGGCAGGGATGACTGATGTATTAAATGTTTGTTTGTCTTAAAAAATAAAAAACTTAAAAAAAAAAGTACAGTGGACCTACCACAGAGCTACTGATGACCTGGATTCAAAGTTCTGATAATTGCACCCCTAGTGGTCAAATGACTGAACTTCAGGCATTTGGCAACCAGGCTGCATTTATTGCCATTTGCAGTGTCCCACGGTTACACGATTGCATTTTATAATGGTTTTGCCAAAATGTGACAGTTACTTATGGTTTTTGGCAAAACTGCACCCATAGCAAGCCATTGGTTCACTTAATGACCCACATATAAAAGTTGTAAAATCGGGTCAGTCACATGACCAATCCTGTTTTACAACCATCACATCTTATGACCATGATAGACAGGCTTCATTACGGTTTTAAGTAATGAAGAGCCTTGATAGTACAGTGGTCTACGTACCCTGTTATTAACACAGCTGCCTGCAATTTACTGCTGGTTCGAATCTCTCCAAGGCTCAAGGTTGACTCAGCCTTCCATCCTTTCAAAGGTAGGTGAAATGAGGACCCAGTTTGTGGGGGCAATAAGCTGACTTTCTATAAATATACAAAAGTATGAAGGCTATTGCTTAACGCATTGTAAGCCGCCCTGAGTCTCCGGAGAAGGGCGGCATATAAATCAAATTTTTTTAAAAAAAAGTTGTGCATGTACATCATGTTTTACATTATGCTGAAGGCCTCAAGGAAAAGGGGATAAATACAGTAAAAATGGGGCAGAATCTGGAAATGTAGTCTAATAGCAAGATTCAAGTTGCTGGGAGTATGCATAAAGGTAAAAGTAAAGATTCCCCTCACACATGTATGCTAGTCGCTCCTGACTCTAGGGGGTGGTGCTCATCTCTGTTTCAAAGCCGAAGGGCTAGCACTGTCCAAAGATGTCTCTGTGGTCATGTGGCCGGCATGACTAAACGCCAAAGATGCACGGAACGCTCTTACCTTCCTACCAAAGGTGGTCCCTATTTTTCTACTTGCATTTTTTACATGCTTTCGAACTGCTAGTTTGGTAGAAACTGGGACAAGTAACAGGAGCTCACCCCATTACACCTCACTAGGGATTCGAACTGCTGAACTGCCGACCTTTCGATTGACAAGCTCAGTATCTTAGCCACTGAGCCACCACATCCCTGGGAGTGCATACAACTCTCCAAATACTGACACAGAAGCTACACTCATTCCACCTTCATAACCACCCTGTCAAAAAGACACAACTGTTTGGGCCAAAGTAGCATAGTAAACTTGATAATGCTTCCTGAGAATTAATTTCTAGGGACCACTTTATACAATCGTAGTATATTAGCCTCAAGTAGTAAAATTTAATGGGACTGTGATATTTCCTGTTGAAGGGAAGAAGATTGTATACTTGAATGCTCCATCATTAAAAAAAAAAAGATCAATGCAAAGAGAAAAATAGCAGAGATTGCATTTGCAGGACATTTAAAGATCTCTTACAGCATACAGATTCAGTGCTTTGGGGGGAAAATGTGTTCAAGAGGAACTCCTTAATCACACTTCATTCCCAAGACTGTAGATATATTTTTAACTGTTTCTTGTGTCAACCACTGGCCTAAGGAGGTTAACCTAAAGCTAGTGTTCTTTGGCAGCCTTTGGTAAAAGTCTAGAAGAGTGGGCATTTTTTTCTCCCCAGAAATATAATTTCACGTAAAAGTGGAAAGCCCTCACTTAACACCTTACATTAGACTCAGCATCAAGGAATGCAGGATTTTTTCTCTTGCTTGTGTTCATAGAATTGTCAAATTAAAAGGTAAAGGTGGCTTTTATATATTTCAGTTGGGCACAAGGTACAATTAGTTTTACAGAACACTGATGGCTGCTAATGTTGCTTCTCCCAACAAGAATCTTTGTTATTTTTTGATATCCGATCATCTTCTAACTTTTGTAACTACTGATAATTCCCCTCATAAGACCAAACAAAATAAAGGGTAAGGATACTAGAATTGTACGCAATCCACTACTTGAATAGCAACATCCTGGACTATTCTGGCGTGCGCAAGAATTTTAACCATCCTAAATCCAGGCCTATGAATTCTCACGGGTCTTTGCCTGTGGAAATGCAGTCTTGGTGGGAACCAAAATCCAAAACATCTCAAAAGTGCCTATCTTTGTCCACCATTAAGCCATCTTTCCACGTAGTCTCCATGTTTCCAGTGTCTCTCCCTACTTGGAACTGAACCCAGATGGACATTTCTTCCAACACTGCCTGCCTGCCTCTCTGTCCTTGTCCTGCTTCAGACTGTGATGCTTTACAAGTAGTTCCACTTCACTTCCCTTTCTCATTTGCCCCTTTCTCTCCCTTCTGCCTCCCCTTGGCCCTGTGTCTTCCTGATGACAGGGGATAAGTTGTCATCTCCCTTTTTCTCCTGATAGAATTCCAATACTGAATCTGGGCTGTGGGAATTGAGGTGGCAAATCGTAACCTTTTGCTGCCATCTAGTGGTTGTTGGGATTTTTGTAATCTATATATGAAACCCCACTCTGCAGTCATGCCAATGTCAGGTCCCCTCAAGTTTAAGAAGTAATTTGGTGTGGGTTTTGGGGGACGGGGCTAAGGCTTCTGATGTATTTAACCTCTGATGAAGGCGTGTTTGTTTGTTTTATTTATCTAAAACATTTATATAGCTGCCTATTTTATTCCAAACTCTGAATGTGTTGAATCAAGGTTAAGCAATGAAGCTCCTTTTTCCCCCCCTATATCTGTGATCATTCATGGAGCTCAAATGATATACTCCTAAGACATTTGTAGGGTCATGTGGGACATCCATGCAATATGAGAGCATAGGCTTTGGCTATATTTTCAGGAGATGGCTGTGCCCAACAATGGAAAGAAAAAGAGATACCGGCTAGTGCACAAATTATAAATAAAGTATTAGAGTGCGCTGAGGCGGACAGAATGATGTATATGTTGAAAGGAAAAGAGGATTCTGAATTTTTTCAAAGTTGGGACAGTTGGTATCGGTGGTTGAATAAAAGGATTGAGATGAAGTGAGGGCCTAAGTCAATATGAAGAGAGAGATATTTATCTAGATTGAAAGATAATTGTATGAAAACCATATTTGGGGATTATTACTTTATTCTGTGTTGTGGGCATAATTATTTATTAATGAGGGCAGGAATATTATCTGCCAAGATAGACGTGTTTATATGTTTAGTGTTATGAATGGGGGAGGGAGGGAGGGGAATGTATGGTTTTTGTTTTTATGTATAATCAATGTTTTTGTCTTATGTGGATTTTAACTTGGAAAAATTAATAAAATTTATTTTTTTTAAAAAAAGGAGATGGCTATTGGTCCAGTGGTGGGTTGCCCCGGGTTCAGACCGGTTCTATAGAACCCATAGTAAAACTGACCCAGATGTCATCAGGAAGCTTCTGCGCATGTGCAGAAGCGCACACACGCGCGGCCCCATTACGAACCAGTAGTAAAGGTAAGTAGAACCCACCCCTGTATTGGTCCCCCACAAATCATCCATACTTGTCATCTCCTGGAAGCACCTGGTCATCAGAACATCCCTGTAATTAGAAAACAATGCCCATCTCTGTAAGGTCTGCATATTCCCCAGGTATATGCTGCGCCACCTGCTGGCCTGGTGCTGTGTGTCGGCTGCAATAGACCAGCGGAAGCTCTAGCCTTCATGGGTTGCATTCAGTAGGCTGCATACAGAGAGGCAGTGGATTCTGAGCCAGTACACACTGATATTCAATACCAGCTGGGCTTGACATGAATAAACCTTGTAGCTGTACAGTTTTTTGAAAAATGGAGCATATGCTGGAGATGCTTCACCTGCAAATACTGTAGTGTCATCTAAATGGAGGACAAGAGAGAAGTCATCTGGGTCTTTAAGAGGCTGTAGGGTGGGGGCTATGGACTCCACCCGTGTACCTATCCTGGCATCAAAATAGGTTGGCCACAATATTTTAGACCAATGGGGACCCCAAAGACTTCTTTATAAGTATGTATGGTATTCAAGAGAGGAGCTTTTGGCACAACACTGCTGTTTTAGAGCATCCCATCTCTTGCAGTGGATGGCGTTTTAGAGCTTCCACCTCCTGAAGCAGTTCTTCAGTTCAATTGGTGGATGGTTTTCTGAGCCACTCCCCTCATTCCTCATTCACCATGTGAATCAGATACGACTGATGGCTCCCTCTCATTTCCCTGCATACTCCAATACCAGATCTTGAACAACTACCACAGCCAGGCCACAAATGATGGTGGAAGGAGTGTTTGGTCTTCAGCCTTCACATGATCTTCTCCAACTGTTTCTAGATTTAGCTCTGGATATGGCCATTGCTTCTTCATTACAACACTGAGAGCTGTGAAGAGTTATAAATTGGGATTTTCCATCAACAGACTCATGTCTTGTATTTAAACTGCAGATGGGAATATTTCCCAACTGCAGAATTACATGATGCAAAAGGATCTTGCTACGGTAAATCAGTAACTGAGATCAGCTTCAAAAATCCCATGTTTTTTAGTAATTTTCCTATGTTCTTTGTTGTATTATTTTTTTGCTGTAAGGCACCCAGAGTCCCTTGGGAGTTGGGCGGCATAGAAATTCGATAAATTAAATTAAATAATAAACACCAAATGCATAGGGACCAGGGTTACCTATCAATCTAATTTTCACAGGAATGAATTCAGACATTTCGCACTTCCTCTCCTGAGAATCCCAGCAAGATTCATCCCTTTCTTCTCTAATTTCAGTGGATTCTGAGAACTTGATTATCTCTGGATCTGGTCCCAGGTCATTTGGTTTTGTTACTTCTTTAATTGTGCTCATTATTTTACAGCTCTAAATTTGCATGCCTACGTGTGTTAAAAACTGTGACTCATGGTTAAGATTGATAAGTGACTCTTATTAAGAATCCTCGCTCTTCTTCATTTTAATATTTTCTAGATGCCTTTAATTTGGACCCATTTACTGCCTCTGAGTCAGTCACTCGCTCTCCAACAAACTACCTCAACAGATTGTTGTGAGAATAAAATTGGGTGAAAGAACTATGCACGCTATTTAATCTGCTCAAGGAAAATCGGTAAATAAATGTAATAAAAGTCAGAGGGGTTTTCTTTCTCCCCTCAGGAGCAACAAATGGTTTACGTGGTAAAGTCTTTGGAGTTGTTCGAGACAAAAGAACATTTTACTCTTTTAATTGAAACCTGATAACGAATGTCTTTTATATGGTATTGAACAAGTGCTCTGGTTGTCACTACAGTGCAATGTACAACATCAGCAGTTTGGACTTGAATCTCCCTTGGAGGCTTTTAGTTCTTCTTTATGCTTCCAGATCTTTATATACTACATGTGAATGATGTGATCTTTAACATCAATGGCTTAATGAAATCCTGGCTCAGGAGGTTATGGAGTTACGTCCACATGAAAAACAGAAAGGCATTCTTATTGATGTATCCATGGAGGACCCCTTTGCTACCACCGACTTGCTGAAAAGCAGAACAAAAACATTTTGAAATGTTATTGATCTTAGGTTTTCATGAGGTTTCCAATCGTTATTTCTGTTTCCCATTGCCTGGGCTTTTAAATTTCACAGAGAACAGAAGGCCTATGATAGAAATGACCAACTTGAAATGCTGAATAAATTCACTCATTTCCTTCCATTATCCAACTACAGTATTTTGTCTCTGGGAAATTGCTTCATGCGGTATAAAGCAGATATCGATATCATAACTGCAGAGTGGAAACCTCAGGCATCCTATTGAATACCTTTGGGAGCCTTTAATAAGGACACATCTTGGATTAGTCTCGCCCCATATTCTGTGGATCGCTTTGCACTCATGCAATAGGTCTTTCTGGTTTTTCTTTGAAGAGGTTTTGCTTCTTATCCAAGAACTTCTTCAGCTCTGACTGGATGGCGGGGGGTGAAGGGGAGGTGCAAGCATCTTTGGGACAACCTTGACCTGGATGACTGAGAATCTCCATAGGCACTCATGCAATAAGAAGTTTCAAAACCTAGAAAGAATGCAAGGATCCTCCAATTACTTTTTTCATGCTTTGACATGAGCTTGTTCTTTTCTACTTCCATAAGGCTTTTTCATAAACAAAAGCACTGCAACAATAAAACTATGTTTACTAAGAAGCAAATCCCATTCTAAAGCAGTGGTTCTCAATCAGATGTGCCATGGGCTTGTCTCCAGCATGTTACAGGATTTTCGTCTTATTTTTTTCAATGAATAGAATAGAATAGAATAGAATAGAATAGAATAGAATAGAATAGAATAGAATAGAATAGAATAGAATAGAATAGAATAGAATAGAATAGAATTCTTTATTGGCCAAGTGTGATTGGACACACAAGGAATTTGTCTTGGTGCATATGCTCTCAGTGTACATAAAAGAAAAGATACATTCATCAAGAATCATAAAGTACAACACTTATTGATAGCCATAGGGTACAAATAAGCAATCGGGAAACAATATCAATATAAGTTGTAAGGATACAAGCAACAAAGTTACAGTCATACAGTCAAAATTGGAAGGAGATGGGTGGTGGGACCGATTAGAAGATTAATAGTAATGCAGACTTAGTAACTAGTTTGACAGTGTTGAGGGAATTATTTGTTTAGCAGAGTGATGGTGTTCGAAAAAACTGTTCTTGTGTCTGTCTAGTTGTTCTGGTGTGCAGTGTTCTATAGCGTTGTTTTGAGGACATTGAAACAATTTTTGTCCAGGATGCGAGGGGTCTATAAATATTTTCATAGCCCTCTTTTTGACTCGTGCAGTATACAGGTCCTCAATGGAAGGCAGGTTGATAGCCATTGTTTTTTCTGCAGTTCTAATTATCCTCTGAAGTCTGTGTCTTTCTTGTTGGGTTGCAGAACCAAACCAGAGAGTTATAGAGGTGCAGATGACAGACTCAATAATTCCTCTGTAGAACTGGATCAGCAGCTCCTTGGGCAGTTTGAGCTTTCTGAGTTGGCGTAGAAAGAACGTTCTTTGTTGTGCTTTTTTGATGACGTTTTTGATGTTAGCTGTCCATTTTAGATCTTGCGATATAGTAGAACCTAGAAATTTGAAGGTCTCTCCTGTTGATATTGAGTTGTCTAGTATTGTAAGAGGTGGAAGTATGGAAGGATTTCTCCTAAATGTAGTTTTGAGTGTGTTCAGTTCCAGATTGTTCCAGTCGCACAAGGCTAGTTCTTCAACCTCCCGTCTGTATGCGGATTCATCATTGTCTTGAATGAGACGGATCACTGTTGTCATCTGCGAACTTCAATAGTTTAACAGATGGATAATTAGAGATGCAGTCATTGGTATACAGAGAAAAGTGGGGAGAGCACACAGCCTTGGGGGGCCCCTGTGCTAATTGTACAGGTATTTGATGTGATTCTGCTTAGCTTCATCTGCTACTTCCTGTTCGTTAGGAAGCTTATGATCCACTTACAAGTGTGTTCAGGTACCTGTAGCTGGTTTAACTTAGTTAGAAGAGTGTCTGGAATGATGTTATTGAATGCTGAACTAAAGTCTACAAAGAGGACCCTTGCGTAGGTCTTTGGAGATTCAAGATGTTGTAGGATGTAGTGCAGAGCCATATTAATAGCATCATCTGTTGATCTATTTGCTCGGTGTGCAAATTGCAAGGGGTCTATTTTTTGGCATTATGTATATTCTGTATAAACCATATATTCAATTCAGTGCAGATATTTTTAAATATTGTATAACTTTCCCTCAAACCATGTTTTATATGCTTAAAAATACATATATAGAATTAATAATTTTCTGGTGTGTCACAGAACTACTGCTACACTTGAGATTGTATGGTTGATTCAAAGAAGTTGAAAACCATTGGTCTAAACAAGAACTTCTGTTTCTGTTTGAATTACCAAACCAATTTTATTTGAAATCTCAAATTGCTCCAAACAAACATAGCTTGATGTAATAGATGCTAGTCATGGCCAATAAAGGAAAAAAATGCAATAGGTCAGCTTTTGACTGGAGAAATTACAGGAAGACCTTGTTTACGGACTGCCTCATTTGACTGTTTTTAAGTTATGATGATGGAAAAAATAACTTTGTGACCAAGGTGTGCATTTATGACCTTCACAGCATCTCCCTATCATGTTTGCCATTACAGTCAGTTCATATGCGTCATCCTACGCCTGACCCATTTTTGCTTTCCCCCTCCCCCGCAAAGTTTGTTTCAATAAGCAATCTCTTCTTGAGCTATTTTTCTCTACATTGCAGTGCTTCCCCAAAAGATGATAACCACAAGTTAACAAACTCAGCTCTGTAATCTTAATTCACTGGCTCCCAACTGCTGCCTGTAACTGACAAGATTTCAATCACTTTCACATTTCTGCCTGGAGCTGCTAGTGCACTAGACTAGGCAAACAGCCAATGCTAACTCATTTCTTTTTATGTGCATTCTCCATTGTGTGCCTGCTTATACTCTTTTGTAATCCCTTCCTTTCCAACGAATGTAAATATGAACATAAATTATCTTCTTTCTAATTATCCCAGTGTTGGGGTGAGGATTCCAAAGGGCAGGAGAGTGAAAGGTCAGGGAAAAGGAAAGCTAAAGTATAGTCATGGTCGCTTAGCAACCGAGATGCTAATCCCAATTGTAATCCCTGAACAATAATGCCCCGTATAGTCTAGAATGAAATAAATAGAGGCAAGACAATTTCATCCTTATATTACCACTATAAAACAGAGGTGCACATCCCAAATTGCAGGACCATAGTGCATCCTTTAAAAAAAAAATTGGGCTGGGTAGTCATCAAATTGCAATAAGATTAATAATTTAAAAATTACTAATTTTTTTTTTAATCTTGATCCCACTTTTTTTATAATCACAGCCCCCAAGCATCCCGTTCAAAGTACAGGCACAACTTTTAGGCTGGAAAGAACATTACATAACCCAGATAAAGTCAACTCATGTTGATTCAAGGATAATTTCATGTGGTTTTCTTGGGAACAACAGGGAAGTAATTTGCCATTACCTCCTTCTAGCATTGATTACTTCCCAGTTCCGGCTACACTTTTTTGGATTTTCTGGAGATCTCCCATCCAAGGTCAACCTTTATGAGATTAGCCAAGTCACTGGGTATTTAGACATACCCACTGGCAACATTACAAATGAACTGTGGCAGCAGATGGTTAGACTCTGCTCCATCACATAAAAAAATGGAAACTGACTTGCTCTAATGTTTACAAAAAATATTTTAATACAGGTATTATTTCAGAAGAGGAAATCAGCTGGGTTTCTGAAATGTGTGAGCAGGGGGTAGCAGTAGAATCTGTTTTTATTAACCCAGAAGGCAATTATATTTCAGCTAAGGAGGGTCCTGGACAGCTGGAAAGTTAAAAACTTCCCTTCTGCCCAGACTTCATCCTAGGAAGATATGTTGCTGTTACTCTTCCACTGTATATGAGATCAGTTCAGCATTAACAAGACAAATAAAGACACATTTAACTTTATTGGCCAGCAACATAACTGCATTTAAGCATGGTTAATATATACATATATTTTAAAAAAGAAAAAAAGAAGAGCAGGCACAGCTTACCAATCAGCATATCTGGTCTGCTTATACCATGGCACTATATGACTCCCAGAAAGAAGGGAAAAAGAAAGCTAGCCAATGTGCATGTACATTTCAGTAGTCAAACATCATTTCAAGCTATCATAGCAGTAGTTTAGTTAATAACCCATTTCTCAAGGAACACACCATGTCATATTCAAGAAATAATTCACCCCTAATTCTAGAAATGAATTTCTGTCAATAATTTAAGACCTGTCAACCTTTACAGTGAGAATAGCTTTTCCCCTCACTCCTGTGTGAACATTTACACAAAGAAGATCTGTCTTTTCATCTTGCCATTTGCCTTCTGAACATTCGTCTCTTGGACTCAAAACAACAACATGGATGTTTCAGAACAATGTGAGTTAATGTTAGGTGTTTGCAGTAAGGGTCTACAAAAGGGGAGAGAAAGAAGAGAGAGAGAGAGATTTTTAAAAATACTTTCTTCCACCTTTCCTTTCTCTGAGAGAATGAGTAGTGATTTTGCGGTGGGGTAGGGAATATGGCCACTCAAAGTGGATTGGTCCTGGCTGAAAAAGAAGTCTCGGATCATGTGACTTCCCTTGCTGCCAATTCTGTCAGAAGAACCAATAAGAGAAGAGATGGGGAAAATGGAGAATGGAGCCCTGCTAGGCTCCAAAGCATCACAGACCTTACAGGCAGTAGTCTGTTAACCAGGGATAGACAATCTGGTGGCCCACTATGACTATGGACTGCATCTGCCATTAAACCTAAATGGCACGGCTAATGGCCAGGGATTGTAGGAACAACAATCCATAATGAACACTTTAAAAAGCACACTCGAGTGCCCACTGCTGTTGATGAGGGATAAACAAGCATTAACTAAAGATCTTTATACCTGAAACCCAAAATGGGATGTAGGAAGGGGCAAGAAATGGTCTAGCAGTGGGTATACCAATTGGACCCTGAATGACTATAAAGGATAGGCATCTTCTC
The DNA here is from genome assembly GCF_029215685.1 of Pituophis catenifer annectens. Lineage (NCBI taxonomy): Eukaryota > Metazoa > Chordata > Lepidosauria > Squamata > Colubridae > Pituophis > Pituophis catenifer. The sequence goes on along the minus strand of NW_027256881.1, from coordinate 244,193,703 downwards.
TAGGAATTCTCCATGTGGATGAATTCTTGGGAAATTAATAAATCCAGCGATGGGAGCCAGTGCCTGGTCAGCCTCTTCAAACAGCACCAGATGGAGTATTACTATGGCTGCAAAGAGGTAGTGATCACTTTTCTGCTTTGCTGATCAATTTTTAATGATCACGTTTTAGAAAAGACACCACCTTCTCAACCTTTTTTTCCTAATGAATCTCACTCATGATGCAAGGTGATCAAAATTTTGGATCTCTTCCTATCAGATCATACCTGGCTGGTAAATGAGACTTTCATATCAGTCTTCAAACTTGATAATATATTTTTTTCCCCAATGAAGAGATGTCATTCTGGAAATGGATCTAATTCTATGAAGAGTTACTACTGCATAACACAAAGTGGGATTATCTCAACAGCCTTCCTCAAACAAGAAATCAGTTTTTGGTTGTTGTTTTTTAAAGTCCACAATTTCTAATTATGTGAACAAAATAATATCTTCCAACACTTGGTTTGTGAAACACAAAATAATATTCTTCTCCAGAACAAAAACATTCCTTGAAGGGGGGAAAAATGTGCAGGGTACGTCATTCATCCATCCCTGGGTAGTAGTATCCTGTAAGGCAATTAGGAGGAAAAATTTTTCCAGTATGGAGTATCTATTGACAGATAGAGCTATCCTCTTGGGTAAGGTGTCATGAAAACTTCCATATAGACACTGTATTTAGGAAAAGGAAGAAAGCATCTACTGCACACACACAATGCTTAGTTGTCATATCTTGGAGCTCAAAGACCTTGATTGATGGTTTGGGAAAAGACAAAGGCACCATGTCCTTGGGAGCTCTCTTTCAGATTGTGTGCTTGTAAAGAATTCAACCAGACTGCATTCTATAGTTCCATTACGTTGGAGTGAGAGGAAAAAAATGACTTAGCTAAGCACTGAATTCCCTCCTTACTGACTCAAGGAGGACTATTATTTCTGGCAGAGGCACTGGATGATCCCAGAATAAATTCCTTGAAGCAGCAAAGTCCTGGAAAGGTTGATAGTTTTGTGCTGCTGTAGAGAAGGTCAGGGTGACGGGCTGGAACGTGGAGAAATTGAGTAGGTGGGCAATCCATGAGCTCTTAGTAAGGCTCTAGCTTCAAGCTATTATACAGACAGCAAGTAAAGCACATCCCAAATATCTAGGAGACAAAGAGAATGGAGGTAAGTAAGAGGAGGGCTATAATATTAAGCCAGAACATCTGTGGATCCATGCAGTTAATTTGTTTTGTTTATATCCTGCCTTTATTATTTTTGCAGATAACTCAAGGTGAACATAGCCAACACACCTTCTTCCCCCTATTTTCCCCACAACAGCAACCCTGTAAGCAGTGGTGAAATCAATTTTTTTTTTACTACCAGTTCTGTGGGCATTGCTTGGTGGGCGTGGTGTGGCTTGGTGGGCGTGGCAGGGGAAGGATTCTGCAAAATCTCCATTCCCACCCCACTCCAGGGGAAGGATACTGCAAAATCTCCATTCCCACCCCACTCCAGGGGAAGGATATTGCAAAATCCCCATTCCCTCCCCATTCCTGGGGGAAGGATATTGCAAAATCTCCATTCACACCTCACTCTGGGGCCAGCCAGAGGTGATATTTGCTGGTTCTCCGAACTATTCAAAATTTCCACTACCGGTTCTCTGAACTGCTCAAAATTTCCACTACCGGTTCTCCAGAACCTGTCAGAACCTCCTGGATTTCACCCCTGCCTGTAAGGTATGTTGGGCTAAGAGAGAGTGATTGGCCCAAAGTCACCCAGCTGGCAGGATTTGAACTGACAAGTCTCCTGCTTTCTAGTATGGTACCTTAACCACTAGAGCAAACTGGCTCCTGGTTTAAATCACCATTTCTCAAATTTAGCAATGTTAAGATCCATGGATTTTGATTCCCAGAATGATATGGATTGCTGCAATTTTATATTAACTTTGCTAAAATCTATGATTGCAAATAAAGGTTTCAATGTTAACTCCCAGAATTCCCAGGCCAACAGTTTAATGGAGGTGCTGTTTGCTGGAGAAGGTTAACAGGATAAGAATATTCCACCTATGTGCCATTGGTCTCTTGGTCTTAGCTCTTATAAATCTGGTCTTAGTTCTTATAAACTTTTAAATTGTTGTTTTTCTATTTATCTTTTTTTATCATTTATAAGCCACCCAGAGTCACTTTATCAGTGAAATGGATGGCATAAAAATTAATTAATTAATTAATTAATTAAATCAAACTGTATCCTATAATCAGAAATGCTGAGTGTGCATTTAGGTGGACCTATAAGAAAGAACTGGAGATTTTCTCTTGGTAAGTCATGGGGTAACTGAATAGGATGGCAATGAGCTTTTAAGATAATCAATATATTATGCATAGGGACATTTCTTTCTATGGTGTTGTAAGAAAGCAAAACCTGGATTACATCATAGTGTGCAGATCCAATTTAACAAAAATTCTCAAGTGAACTGTTGTACTGTTCTTAGGAGAATTGGGTTATTTTCAGCATTTTCACAGCAGGCTTCCTTTTTTACTACAAACAAAAAACTAACACTCTCCAAAGTTATTTGAAATGTGCAGGGAGGAGGGAGATACCCAATGATGGAAAACTACTAATTTTCCAGACACTGGATGTAATTATCACAGTGGGTTATACCTCTGATGAGAGGAATTTGTAAGAAGCTGTTCAAAACCTCTCCCTTCCTCAGGAGTTTGCAAATTGGTTTGTTGTTGTGCTACATTAACACCAGGGGGCGCTGTTTGACTGCTCTAAATTTTCACATTTCCTGAAAGACTTTCTAGCCTTCCCTACCCAACACACACACACACACACACACACACACACCTGAAAAAGAAAAAAAAAAGATTACTGGAACTTCCACCTACACATTTAACAAAATGCAATTTAAAATAATTCAAAAATTCAAGTGTCTCTCGCTTTTTCACTGAGGTCTCGATTGAAAAGCAGATTCCAATCCATAAATAGGGCTGCTTGTATCATTTTTAACCCAGCATCCAAACAACATGAAATCACATGGCTATTCATACATGAAAGAAATTCTCTTTAGGCAGAGAAGTTTCTAGATGGTAAGAAAGAATGTAGGTCTTCGGAGCCAATTATCCTCCTTTAAATACTGGCTGGCTTTTTTTAAAAAAAAGTGGGGATAAGATCTTTGCAGGGTTTGTTCATAGAGTTTTTTGCCCTGGAGGAACACACAGCCTCCAAGAGTAAATGACAGCCACAAATCTTCAGGATCCAGAAATACTCAATTTCAAAAAAAGACACAAGGGTGAGAACATTCCAACGCATATATAGTGTAAAGTAAGATGAGGTTTCAGCTTAAACTATTTGCTGTTGTAAAAATATAAAGTTAAGTTCAGGTCAACACCTCTATGTATGTATGACTGGCAGGGGTAGTGATGGCCTGGGTGAAGATATAGAAAATAACAATTGTTTCAATATTTTAAAGTTATTTTTGACAGGAATTTGTTTGTTTGTATTTACCTACCAAATCATGATCTATCATTTATCTTGGTGCTGGATGTTTTTTTTTAAATGTTTTTAATGTGGTTAATTTTACAGTTTTATGTTGTTTTCACTTTTGATTGGAACCACCCAGAGTTGGACATAAGATGGAGGGATATATAAATGTTTTAAATAAATAAATACCCATGCTTCAGTACATTTTGGCCCCACAGACCCTAAAAACAAAGGTGATAGCCATGATGGATGAAAACAACTTATTAACAACATACACAGTTTTAGTTGAGGTATACATAAAAGCCACAATGAATCCTGCAGTTCATTTATTTAAAATATTTAAAAATATTTATTTATTCAAAACATTTATATACCTCTCATCTTATGTCCAGTTCTGGGTGGCTCCAAAAATGAAAAACAACATAAAAGCCATAATAAAACTGTAAAATTAACACAACATCACAGGTCTATAAGCTTTCTATTACTTAATCTTGGTTTTATGACACACTTTGCATAATGACAGAACTCTGAACTGACTGTCATTCTGAAATTTTTTACTTAGTCTTAAAAAAATACCTTTGAGAGAAATATAAGATTTCATGTTAGCTTCTCCTTGAAATTTTATCGAATTCATTACAGAGGATGGCACTCTTGAGAAGTATTTTCTATTCAGGTTTATTTCTAAGGCAGTGGAATAAGTAAGATTTCCTTTTATTACCATGCAATCTTCAGCAAGATTCTAGTTGAGTAAAAACCCCTTACCCCTACTTCAATTAACTGGATCACTGGGCCTCTTATAGCACCAATTTTGGTCACAGTCGACAAATTTGGCTTTCCAAGTGGCCTGTCAAACTCTGAGCAGGCCTAATTCAGTCTTTGCTGGTTACATACCTGTACAAATGCAATGCTCAGCCCTACCGCTCCAATAATTATCAAGTGTTCCTGGATAAAGTTTCCCAGCTTAGTGATACAGCCACCCTGGGAATAAAACATTGAGATGATGTTACTTTTCATACCTATCTTCTTAAGCTCGTTTTATCTTCTCATGTTGTACAATGTCACATCCTTCAAGACACAAACATATGAATGGATGAGGTAAAACACAGGTTGATACTTGTGGCAAAACTGTCATCAGCCTGAGAATCATCCCCATCTCCTGATGAGCTTTCTATACAGCCTTGTATCAAGTGGGTTTAAGAAGGTTCAATCAGGAGTATTGGGAAAGCCAAAAGAGATCATCAAAACCATAAAAAAGTGAAAGTTAGAATATTTTGGGAATGTGATGTGACACCCAGAAAAATATGGCATACTTCACTTAATCCTCCAAGAAAAGATTGAAGGCAAACGAGGTCCAGGCAGAAAAAGAACAACATGGCTTGAAAATCTAAGGGACTGGTTTGGAGCACTCAACAGCACTTTTTCATGCGGCTGTTGATAAAAATAGGATCGCAACATAATCGCCAACCTCCGATGACGGATATGGCACAAGAACAAGAAGAACCAGGAATATAACCCTAACCCTAAAAAAGTTTGATACATAATCTGGGATCAGCGAAGCCTAGCATTTCTGGAAAATATTATATTTGATGTCTTACCTGCTTCTCCCTCAGATCTTCCAAGATCTTGCAGACACAGAAACAGGATATGTGGTTGTGTATTATAATCCGAGCGTATATTCTTTTTTTACAGACAATTGGGGAATGTCTGAACATTCATTATTCATTTCATACCCATGTACTCCAGTAGCGGTATAAGATATTTATTTATTTATTTATTTATTTATTTAATTTCGTCAAGCATGTATTTTATGACAGATACAAGTATAAATATAATTATAAATACATGAAAAGGATACGAATAAAAGAAAACATTAGGACAGGGGCGGTAGGCACGCTGGTGCGCTTATGCATGCCCCTTATGTCCCATGATTTTAAAACTGAGCTAGCAAGAAACATGCTGAGACGATCTAAGGTCAGATCCTTCTTCGATCATGAAGCTGCTAGATGCCCTCAAACCCACTGGCTATTTAGCCTCATGTTTCTTACAATCTAATTCTTGCAAAGATAAAAACAAGTGATTATTTTTATGACAGGAGTCATGAATTGTCCCTTTCTACCTTCTCCTCCTTATCAATTGCCTCCCAGGGCTATACAACTGCAGCGGAATAAATTAAGTAGTATAACCCCCAAAGTAGTCTTTCTCCTTATGTTCTCAACCTATTTATGGCAGGTCAGATTCAAATACTGGCTGGAAGGAAATCTCATCAAGAGGAAATTGTTCATTATTGTTTCTAAGTCTTTGGGAACATTACTTATTTTATGGGTTGTATGGAGTTGCCCTGTTGAACATTTGGAGCAAAAATAAGCCAGTGTCTTGTGACAACTTAAAAATAGCCCATTTTATTATTACCATCATCTAAATTTTTGTGAATTGTAAGAAGTGATTTGCAATCCATGATAATAAACTGGCTAGTCTTTAAAATAACCCAGCCCTGTTAGTTATTTTTTTAAATTATACAGCAGCAATGATAGAAGGAAGGTTCGCAATTTAGAAACAAAGATAAAGAGAGAGAGAGGAAATAGATGCAGGGAAAAATATAGGGAAAATTCAGATAAATGTGATGGAATTTTCCTTCAGAAGAACCTCTTTCCCCAACATTTTAGATAAGGGGCTTTTTTAAAAAAAGGTCCCCTGGATTCAGCAGTCAGCAATTGTGCCCTGAGGCAGAGTTTGGTCTGCCTCTGCATGACCAAAACAAGCTTAGTTGCAGAAGTTATTCATGTGCCTTCATGTCCCTTAATCCTCCCCTGAGCCCCACTGAAAGGGACTGCTTCATCATCATCATCCAGCAAAGTATCCTAGAGGCTGAAAACATCAACCAGCTCAGTGGGAAAATGGAGTTTTGCACTTAAATCAATTCTAAAGGATTGGAGTAGAAATGGGCGCTTTGAAATATATACATTTCGCTACTCTTCACACTGAAAAGCTTATATGCACAAGAAAACAGAAGAAAAATACTTTTTAGAGCGAGTTCAGTTTCAGATATTCCCATTTGTTTTCTTAATAACGAAAGTAGGTTACCACTGTTTTCTTCCAGAATGTTTCTTCCATTTCTAGCATATAGTCTTGGGCTTCCCCGTTGGTGTCCCCTTCAAGAACTAATCATACTGGCTTAGTGAAGATCAGAGAGGTGCAGCTGCCTAGCTAGGCTAAACCTCTTGGCCTCGTATGCCAAGAACAGTAGGGCCAGCTCTGCTAAGGAATATAAGTATCTATTTTGCTTATATGTTTACTTCTGTAGAACAATATAATCCAGATAAATACAAATAGTCCTTACCTACGACCACAATGGAGCCCAAAACTTCTGTTGTTAAGTGAGACATTTAAGCGAGTTTTGCCCCATTTTACAACCTTTCTTGCCACAGTTGCTAAATGAATCACTGCAGTTGATAAGTTATTAACCTGATTGTTAAGTGAATCTGGCTTCCCCATTGACTTTGCTTGTCAGGAGGTCTCAAAAGGTGAATCACATGATCTGGGGACAAAGCAACGGTCATAAATATGAACCAATTGCCCAGCGTTTGAATGTTGATCACATCATCATGGGGATGCTGCAAAGTTCGTAACTGTGAAAAACGGTCATGTCACTTTTTTCAGTGCCGTTGTAACTTTGAGTGGTCACTAAACGAACTGTTGTAAGTCATGGACTACCTGTACTGTGGTATAGTTCGAGATGGAGGTTGTTATGATGTTCAAATGCATACTGACTAAGGTATGATTGATCAGAGAGTATAATCAGTCAACGGTTTCATCAGTGTTTTCTTCACACAATAACTGGAGAGGGCTCGGTTTGGTTTCTTTTTAATTTGTTTTTTTTTTTTACCTCTTTGTAGATATTTGAAGGATGATCTCTTTTACCACAGGTATCAGTCATCGTCTTGCAGCAGCTATCCGGGACCTTCCTTCCTTCCTTTTCAACTTTGTACCAATAGCTGTCACTCCAGTCTGTGTAATTATGACTGCCGCAGCACTTGAACTGAAAAACACAAGCAATGAGACATTATGAGAAAACCAAAATTGCATGACGTATTAGCCAAAATTACAAAATTACGTGTCCTGTCTTTGACAACACGTCCTTCAAGTATGCACAACTTGTGGCCACTTTTCATAAAAAGGTCAGTACATAACAACCCACCAGCCAGGCAACAAAACAAAAATGTTTTGTTTTTAAGTTTCTTGTTGCCATTATGTAGTTACAAGGCTATGCATCTCTTCCCACGAGTCCACTTTGTTTCTGGAAGCTTACAATGTCTCTTTTCAGTTTGGGAGCGAGAAAAATGTGTATCAGTACAGTTTAGGAATCCAATGTTTTTCCCCAAAAAAAGAAAAAGTACTTTCTAAAAAAAAAAATTCACCTGAAGGCAGTCCCCTTCACCTCCTTTTGCAAATGCTGTTCTATTAAAAATAGAATTGTTATTATTCTAAAGCCCTACATGCCTTGGGATCCATGAGGGATCACCTTTTTCCAAGAGTCTCTACCAACTAAGTCAAGCAGAACGTGCATATGCTGCAGTCAATCAAAGAAGGTTGGCTGATGGGGACTAGAAGATGGGCTTTTTTCTCAGTGGCATCGTCCCTTCGGAGATCAGAATGGCCCCAGCCCTGTTAGTCTTTCATAAGGCCTTAAAAACCTGGGTATGTTTCAAAGCCTGGGGCGCTGAATGTGTCAAGGGCTCCATTTCCTGGCTATATTGCTAACAGGCCAAATAGCTTGGTCTAGTGTATCTTAAATTGGAGGTTCTCAGTGGCTAAGACGCTGAGCTTGTCAATTGAAAGGTCGGCAGTTCAGTGGTTCGAATCCCTAGTGCCACGTAATGGGGTGAGCTCCCGTTACATGTCCCAGCTTCTGCCAACCTAGCAGTTCGAAAGCACGTAAAAAATGCAAGTAGAAAAATAGGGACCACCTTTGGTGGGAAGGTAACAGCTTTCCATGCGCTTTTGGCATTTAGTCATGCCAGCCACATGACCACGGAGACGTCTTCGGACAGCGCTGGCTCTTCGGCTTTGAAACGGAGATGAGCACCACCCCCTAGAGTCAGGAACGACTAGCACATATGCGAGGGGAACCTTTATCTTTACCTTACTGTTTTTATTGCTTTAAAATGTTTTTTAAATGTTTAATTGTAGTATATTTTCTGAACTCTAATCGCCCAGTGACTAAAAAGGGAGGTCATAGAAATTGAACAAACAAACAAACAAACAAATAAATAAACTCCATCTCAGAGAGATATAGACTGGACCACCTTCTGGCACTGAATACTGTAGAGGAATACCTGGAACTAATGAAGCCTTGAGCTTGATACAAATACTGAATATTAAGAGTCTCTTTCAGTAGTGTTGGAAGATATTAGCTCCTACTGTTAAATATAAAGCCAGGCTTGGTTGTGCCACTTTTGCTTCGTATCCATGGGCATATGCTGGCCTCCATTAGTTTGTTCAATCAATGAATAAATCACTGTAGTTGTTTTCACTATATCAAGCTACACTCCCTGAAGTGGATGATATACCAGCTGGGTGTGGAAGAATCATTTCTGAAAAATGCAATTCCCTGTAGAGACATGGCATGCTCAAGCATTTCTGTTCAATTACGGTCAAAAGGAGTCTCCTTCCTTCCTTGTACAGTCTTTTTCCATCTGATATCATGATTACACAGAAGTATCCCAAGGTTCCAGTTTGTGGCATGAATCCAGAATATATATATGTACTGTATTATCTCTGAGCAGCTTATTCCCTGTGCTATTATACTGTTAGGCAGCAATCTCACGCATGTTGGGAAGTTAATTTAAATGCAGCTGGATTTATTTCTGAACAGTTTGGAACATGTGCTGAGTGAACCCTCTACTATCACACACTCTCTCTGCCCTACTGCCCAACGGCAGAACCTTTCATTCACTGCAAATATTCTAAGGATAGATGTTAGGATGATGTTCCTGTTTAGACTTGGCATACCAGTGGCTTATAGCAACACACTTTCACAAGTGTTGAAATAAAATAGAGTGATTTTATAAACTGAAGAGCAGAAACGGCCATTTTCCTATCAGCAGTTTATAAAAATAAAAAAGATGAATAGAATTTCCCACCAGTTGGGAAAATGCCCTCAATCTTGTCCTTTCGAATGAATTACTCAGTATGTTCCCAAATCTTACTCACCGTACCTTAAAGTGTCTAGCAACGTCCAATATGATCATCTAAATTCTAAAATAACCAGACATATTGATCTGAAGCCCAGCTGCACTGGTCAAAAGAAGATGAAGCACATCCCCTTCACTCTCTGAGGGAACTGTGCTCCTCTGTTAATTACATTTTATGCCATGCCTCTCTGTAACCGGAGATTAATAGCTTCAAGAAAAATACTTGACAATCAGGAAGTGATTTACCACTTTTACTCAACAAAGACCCATCTGTTTTTTTTTTCTAAATTTCTCATGCTACAAGACTATTAAATGGTTGAGGGCGGAAATAAGAACTGGAGAGGTATTCCAGTGACCTGATCATTAAATAGGACCAGCAGATTATTTTTCCCAGCTACTTTTGTACCTCTCCTTTGGGATCTGCTGTTTCATGCATGAAGCAAGAGTGCTAAAAATACACAGGCTTTATTGGACCAGGGAAAGTCAACACAGAATGGAAGGCATGGGAAAGTTATCTATGTGTGATGCATTTACAAGTGCCTTGCCCTTATAAAAGATAATTTAAACACAGTTATTTGGTAGAAATGCAGGCCCCTTCAGATGTTACTTGCAGATAAGTAGGCCTATAGCTACCTCTTTTCAAATGTGCACCTACATTCTGGGTAAACATTCTGGGTCAATTGGCAGTAGTCAAGTCCATCGGTACTTATTTGAGTAGTGCTATTGGGCTTCATTTGATTAATTTTTTCATCCACAGCTTTCTTGAAAGGAAGGACCACATTATGACTTTTGTTCAAGGAAAATGCCCAGGGATCCAGGATGAGTGGGATCAATATTCTGGCCAAAAACAACTGCAGGCTAATTTTGAAAGTATCTGCATGAATAAAAATGGACCCAGAAAACATGCCTCAAAGATACCACAGTCTGAAGATAGGGGGAAAGAGCTATTTTATTTTCTGCCATGATTGATAGATAGATATAAATAAATAAATATACATACATACATAAATTCAGCTTTTCCCATTTCTTCCCCTAGATCTTAATCTGTATTAATCTCTTAATCTTAATCTCTTAAACATACCTCCTGCTGAAGTTTGTCCACCGCATTAGTCACACTCTCTTCTCCTTTTTTCCTATACTTCTTGATTATCGTGTTCCTCAGATTTTCCTTCAGCTCGTGGTTCAGCTATACAGAACAGGACATCAACAATGGGGACAGATATAAGATATAGCAATATGGTTCTTCAACCCAGTTGCCTGTGTAACAATTGTTACCAACTCTTCTGAGAGAATTTTAATGTAATACAAAATGGCTCCCAGAACTTGGAAGTCCAATTTGGCAAATATAAATTTGGCAAATTGTGCAAGGTGGATAGCTTGAAATGCTGCACAAACTGAATGCTCTAGAACAGGCTTCTTGAACAAGTGTCAGTCCAAAACTTGGACAGTAGTTCCCACCATCCACTACCCAACATGATCATTGGAGAAGGCTACTCAAGGTCTCCTCCAGCTTCTGAAGAAATGCTCATTGAATGTGTCAATATGTCCTGCTCCTGTTTCTTTTTTAATATATTGCAGGACAGCTCTGATCTTTCCTGCACATCCTGCCTCATGCTTTGCAAACCAAGTAAGACAAAGCACTTAACTTGGTTAGAACTCTAGAACTGAAACAGTTTTAAGACCCAGTACTCTTGGTTGCCTGGATTTACTTTTAGAAGTATATTGTTGGCACTGAGAGCTACAAGTGCTTATTCAAATGATTCCCCCACACCTGAAAGAAAACAGCACTACCTTATATGTTGGAAGCAAAGAATGGTTTCATCTAACGGAGAACCAGTAACTCATCAAGTTGAACAAGACCCATTATTTTTATTAACTCTATCAGCCAAGGTAATTTGAACTATAGACGTCAACTGCCCAATGTACAACTTTGCTGTCTAAACTAGTACATTGTTATGCAAGCATTTGTGGAGAGAAGCATATCTGGAAAAAAGCCAAGGTCAAGATTTTGCATCATCAACTCAGCAATAAGCCTTAAACCCCACTTGTCCAATCAGGTAGCATATCACCTTGGCTATGTCCAGATCACGTTTTTATTTGGAAACCAAAGGTTGTGAAGTTTTAGAGCAGAAAAATCAGGAAAAAAAATTGCAAAACAGAATACCTTAACAATACTAGAAGAAAACATTTTAAAAGCCCCTCCATTAATCCATGCCATGCAGAAAAACAAAAGCCGATTTACCTGTGGGTTGATAGGGGAAAACTGCAGCATCAGAAAGAGGCAGCAAAAATAAACACACACACACAGAGTTTATAGGCATTTTGGAAGAAAGCGCCAGCGAGGGAAGAAATACAAAAGGCAACACAAAAGACCAATTCCTTGAGTCTTTGAGAGGACAGAAAGTTTGCCAAAGAAAAACTAGCAGAGGGAGAAAATGAAGCTTACAAAACCAAGATGATTCTCACATTAAAAATCCCCAAAGAGTGAAGATCTCAACATGCCATGCCTTCTCCCCTTTCCCTGTCCCCATCATCAATGCTTGCCATGCATTCCTTTAGCTTCCAGTCCATTTTCACATACAGGTAATACCTCAGATTCTGCAACCTGCAAACTTCACAAGGGATGGGATCAGGATTTTCTAGTGATTCCAGCACTACTGCATTTTATTTCACTAGCATTCAGCCTACTTATCTTTTCAACACCTGACATTTTAATGCTGCTAATCCCTGTATAAATCATAGGATTTTTATAATCCATATTTGAATTATATTCGAACCTAATGTGACAGTTCAGAGTCCTAAATCAAGCCATGACCAAATTATTAAGCACCTACAGGTGGCAAACCTCCATGCTTTTCCACCTGACCTGATCCATTGCACTGCATTTGCTGGAAAAAGCTAATGTGGAATTGTGTAATTTGTGATTTAGCATGCTGCGGAAACCTGAACATTTGTGTTAGCTTGCCCAAATTAGTTTATTAGTTTGGGCACAGCTTGTTACACAAGCAAAGACACCAGGCAAACAGGATTTAGATTGTTGTGTGAACCAAAACAATTGTGTCAGGTCTTCTTTTCAGGTCACATTCAAGTTAAGGCTGGTTTATTTCTTAAGTAGTAAAACTGTTGCAAACTCACTCTCTGGGATGCCAAAAAACCCACTATTGATTAGATCAGCAGTCTCTACATTTATTATGAAAACATGCATCAATCAGGACAATATTAAAAATGAAGCGAGTTTCACAGACATCCATCTCTGGGATTCTATGTACTTGCAGTTGAATGTGGATATTGCAAAATATATAATGAGACACTTAGGAGTTTAAAAACAGATCTAGGTGTCACCCATTCACATCTTCATTCCTCCCCGTTTCTTAGCTCTCTGGGCTTAGTATAGACTATGTGAATAGTCAAAGAGATATTGCAGTGACAATCACCTTTTGTTAGTAATAAGATAAAGTGTTAAGAACTATAGAATCAAATGGATGGTTAGTTATTCCATTTTATACTACAGCATCAAAAGAGAAGAGAACAAGGCAATGTACATTCCAATATTTGCATTCCAAGCACAGATGTAATAAGCAGAATATTCTCCTAGATGGTATTCTCACAATTCATGAAAATGGCTTCAGACCAACTCATTCCCGATCAATTTCATGTTATATTAAATTGGCCAATGGTGCATTGGTTAGAATGAAGCATTTGCAGGCTGGCTCTGCCCACTGCCAGGAGTTCGATCCTGACCAGCTCAAAGCTGACTCAGTTTTCCATCCTTCTGAGGACCCAGATTGTTGGGGGGAATATGCTGACTCTGCAAACTGCACAGAGAGTGCTGTAAAACACTATGAAGTGGTATGTAAGTCTAAGTCTAAGTGCTATTGCTATTGTGGAATAGGATGATGCAACTACATGTCAGAAGCTTAACTTGGTGCTGGGTTTTTGTTTTCAATGTTTATAGTTTTAATATGGTCTTAATGTTGTTTTATTATTGATACTGTTTTAATTCTCGATTGGAAGCCTACCAGAATTTGATATAAGATGGGCAGCTATGTAAATAGTTTAAATAATAAATGGATCTGGTGGTAAGGATCTTCCCAGGTGTGTGCATGGGTGAACTACTGAAATGCTCTAAATCATTTAGAGCAACGTTTTACGCTCCTGGTTTACTAAAATTTACTGCATCATAAAAGTTGCCTTACTTGGGCCAATGGCTGTACATCAATGCCTACATATGAATTTTATAATCAAATGCATTTTTATTGTAGCACTGGAACAAAGCTAATGAAAGAAGTGTTTGCACTACAGTTTCAAATCATAGCATGGCCCTTGAGACACACTGAGTGCCCAGATGCCAATCCCTTGTTCATTGTAGGTTTGCACAAATCTGTAGCCTAGGAGGTTCTATGCATAACAGATGTGCTTACAGGGTTTTGTGGAAAGAAGCCAAAAAGCCCCATGACTACCACTGTCACAGTAGTGCTGGCTCACAGTAGACAAGAATGAGTAGATCTCTGTAGACAAATATTCATTGTGTTGAGAAGACCTGCAGGGAATGAAATGTAGCCTGTTTACCGATCACCCCCTTTTCTCTTGTTACCTACCTGCTGGTAATAGACACAGGCCAGGATTCCAGCAATTATCTCAAGCAGGAAGATGCAGAGTAGTAGTACAAAATACTAAAGAAACAAAATGAACAAAGAAATTAAAGCAGCGCATTGTACACTATGGGATTTACTTTGCCTATAAAAATATAGTATTGACAAAACAAGCAGACTTAGCTACCTAACGTTGAAGACAAAGCAGAGGCAAAGCAGGGAAACAGTAACAGGCATGATGCACTCCTGGCCAAGAGGAAGTGGATTTGGAGGTTGCTCCTGATTTGGGGGCTTATCAGCCAACTGCTCTATCTAGGAGTGGAAGAATGGCTTTCAACTTTCAGAGCTAGTTATTTTATGAAATGCTCAGAACAAGTTGCACAAAGTACACTTTACTCAGAAGTGGAACAAGCATCCACCTTGTCTAGAAGGTAGCTTTCTTGATACATTATTTGATAGCTTTCTTGATAAATTAAGGGGGAAGACAAAAACAGGTCTTCGCTGCCGTATAAATTCACCAAAATGAGATTTGTTTGGTTTAGCACATTTCAAAATTACAGCCCTTGTGCTTTATTCCATAAATCATAATTAACTAAAGCATGGCTTTTGACATTAAACCTTTGTCTACTGTGTGGCAATGGTTTTCCAAAATAATAGGTGAGAGTTCATTTGCAGCCCTGCTAGCCAAGATCCTTTCAATGAGTCTGGGGACCGATCCGTAGAATTTCTGTGTGTAAAGCATGTGCTCTACCACTAAATTATATTCCCTTACCCATTGCTTTCACAGCTGTGACTCCTACGCCTCTTGCCAATACTACTTGTTTTGAAATGCAACCCCTCCAGCTGACATCAGTAAAAACTCATCACAAGCTTGTTAGATGATGGTGGAATGCTTAATTGCTCAGGGCAGAAAACATTTTGAAATAGCTGAGCTTCTTGTGGCTCCTAACAGTACCGAAAGTCAACAAAATGTAGGCAAGCACTTTGGGCTGAATTATCAGCTGTGAATTTCACAAAAGAATAAAGGAGATAAACTTTTTTTATTTTAAAGATCCAACTACTTAGCAATCTCTAAAAACATTCAGAACAGATTAACACTAACTCTGATGTGAGGCTTAAAACTGGTCATGTAGACATCTCCAACAGGCACACCAGAAAAAGGGACAAATTGAGAAGTCAGGGAACAAGCAACTACATGACTTTGACTCAAAAGGGCAAGAGGAACAGGCCCAGGATATAAAACTAGAGACTAAAAGAAAGAGGAAGAAAGAGAGGACCAAATTTGAAAGTGCTGCTATACAGATAACTTCTTCATATTTATGAGTTCCTAATCTTCTGAAATAAATCTGCTTACCCAACTTCTCTTTGCTTGGGAATGTGGAGTTAGGAGGGAGTTTAACTGCCATACCTCGTATAAAGTCCCCCCGCCCTCACTCATAGGGATACGACTGATCCCGGACCTCCGAACCTTTCGCCGGGCTCTGAAAACGTTCCTATTTCGGCAAGCCGGGCTGGCTTAAAATTTTTTATTGGTGAATTTTATGGGTAAGGGGTTTTAAATTGGGGAAAGCCATTAGGGATTTAATTTTGTTTTAAATGTATTTTAATGTTTATACTGTATGTTTTTTAATCTTGGCTGTTCACCGCCCCGAGTCCTTCGGGAGAGGGGGCGGTATAAAAATTTTAAAAATAAATAAATAAATAAATAATAAATAGGATAAAGCTATGGCTACAGATCTGGGGATCAGAAGAATCACTTGCTCTAGTATCAGTATTAAGGTGCAGTCCAGTTAATCAAGACAATGAACCAATTCTAGCCCAACAGGTGGCAAGGAATTTGCCACAATAGTAGCTCTAGTCACACTTCCTGCTCAAATCCTCATAAACTGTTGCTGCTGAAGTAGCCCTCTGAAGTCAAACTTCTGCTACTCTGCCTGAAAGGAAGAACAACTGAGCAGGTTCATTACCTTCCTGTAGTAATTACCCATTGCTTTGAGGGTTTTCCCATCAACCCTTTTCAGGATTTATAATTGACATGATGGCTAAGAGACCAACAAAACCAGCTATCTTATCCCCAGGCTTAGACATCTCCAATTTATGACATTCTTGGGAGCTATGCTCAACAATCCTGTCAAACATACGTACAGTATACTTACTCAATTCATGCCTCTACAGATTTGTCATTTCGGACCACTTACACTTATCACTCATGACTGCTCCCTGTTGCTTTTTGGCTGTCTTCTACCAGAGCTCTCACGTTTACTCCAGGACATGTAAACTGCTCAGGGCCTCTTCAAGGATTCCTCAGGCCATTCAAGGCCTATTACAAGCACTCCAACTGTCACCATCAGGGACTCTCCACACTGCTAACAATATTTCTTCCCTCCACATGAACATCAAAAAAGTTGGATCCAGGTTGATGGACCATTTCCCATTCCTGCATATTCTTTTGCCTTTGGTCTATAGCTTCCCCACATTCAGAAGATATGTCTTGCTTTCCATCCTATGTTCTGGAATGCCTCCCTTGCTCCCTATGCCAGTCTGTTCCCTTTATCCCTGAGATCTCTAACTAAGTGGAGGAAGAGGTTAACTAAAAGAACTGAAGGGGTGAAGTTTTTTTTTTAATAACTCTAACTGTAAAAGAAATGCAACTCCCCTGGCTTGAAATACCCAACTTAAAAGAAACAAAGGAGAAGGTAGAAGGGAGGAGACTTTGTCAGTTCCAACTGAAAAAAAAAAAAAAAACAGAGATGGAAGGAAGGACATCCTCCAGTTCCCCCAAATCAGAAGAAAGCATCCACAGGGTCAGGTGACAGGAAAGGTAGAAACAGAGGTAGTATAAAGATAAAGCTGATGAGATGAAAATCTTTTATTCTTATAGCGTCAGCACTTCATCCAAGCGTCAACCATAAATCTCCCTCAAGGAACTCAGATCCTCATTCAAGAATTAGCAGGACAAGGCAACATACATTGATGTTATTGTAGAAACAAGTATCCCTAATAACAAGGAAGTTCAGTTATCGCCAATCAAGCAATCAAGCTCTCTATTTAATAACAGCGTGTAGATAGAATTATTAAACCTCCCCCATCTTACACAATAATGGACCTGCTTATTCATTATATCATGTATGCTGATCTCAGTGTCTTTGCTTCTGGTCATCAGCCTGCACATTTGCCACAGCAAGTCCTTTAGCTAAACAGGGGTAAATAGTCAAGAATTCAAAGTCAGGAATTGAGCAAACATGGCCTTTGACTCAGAAATTCAAGAGGAGAAGCCCAGGTCTTAAATTTGAGGACTAACATATAAAGAAGGCAGGACTTGAGGGCACTGTTAGACTAAAAACTTCTTCGCATTTATGGCTTTTTTGCTATTTATCCAGCCTTCTTGCATTTGCTTGAAATGCACAGTAGGGAGTAAGATTTAATGACGGCGTCTACTGTGATGCTTTGACAATTGGAGTGCTTCATGTTCCAGATACCATAACACATTGCACCACTGAATCTATTATAACTTGCTTTTAATTAAGCACATAGTTAACTCTGATTAATTTAAATAAAACTTGGATTCAAATGTTCAAAAGACTACCACCAGCTTTATTCATCCTTCCATGTATAAGCAGTGCTTTGGATTCAGGATACTGAATAGTCTTTCACAGAGAGTTTAGGGAAGATAAAACGCAGTTCTTTTAAGAAAACAGATTTAATGCCACAAAACGTGAACAATCTCCCAGAGGGAAGCAATTCAAAGACGTATTAGAGCAGATTACTTCTTCTTCTGCAATGATGGTACTCTCTTTGTAGCTCAATTTCTAACATTGTTGGTCCAAACAATTTGCTGCCTAAAGCAAAGGACAAGGTAACAACAACCTACATTCATTTCTTTACATACAGAGCTGTCTGGACAGCTGGCTAAGTTCAACACTAGAGATGGATGAACTTCCTCTTTCTGCACTATAAGGCAGTAGAGTAATTTAGAAATAAAAGAGTGGACTTTATGAGATACACATCTTTGTCTTTCAACACACTCTAGTTCCTAGTTTCTCATTTTGCCTAGTAGTACAGCCAGCCTTCATCTCAACAATTCGGCCACTAAAGAAAACAGACAACTCAGCTATGACACATTGGTGGTACTACTGCTGCATGTCTCACATTTCCTGGAGCCTCCTGCTTCAACAATGGGAACTCACAGCATGCCCAGTATGTCTGATTTGATGCTGGACCACTTATATCAACCAAAAGTGACCTGCTATGTGTAGCACCTCTAGGATAAAAACAGCCTGGGAAGAATTGCCCATGCGCTGACATCTTCAAGTTAGATTACTGCGGTAGATTATACATGAAGTCATTCTTGCTAAATACTCAAGAATTGAAGTTAGTTGTGAGGTAGAACTGGGACACTAGAATGTCTGTCTTCTGGCAGCAGAGACAAAGCTCCAATGGTTTCTAGTTTGACCCTGGACAAAATTCAAATTGCTGATACTTATCCTTCGATCCCCTTATAACTTCCATCTGCCCTCTGCTATTTTAACCTGCCTTGGCCCCTAAATTACATCTAGATCCCCTTGCCTTAAAAAGAAAATCAGATTCTGATGGAAGCAAGTATCCTTCACTGGCTAGCCACGTCCAGTTCCTGCAACCGTTCATCGTATGTTTTAGCCTCCAGTCCCCTAATATTATTTGAGCATTTAATATTTCATCCAGTATTAAATGACAATACTAATTTAAGCTTAATATTTTTATTTCATATGTATTTTATGACTAAGCACAACAGATTTATTTTTCTCCATTACACTCACAATGTGAGGCTAGCTGAGTTATGAACAAAATCATCCCAAAGTCACCCAATGAGCTACTGTGGCTAAGGGAAGACTAGATCCTCAGTCTCCCCACATCTAGTCCAATATCTTAGCCGTCTCCCTATACTGGTTCTTAAGTGTTATATGCTATGTTGTTTTAAGATAATGGACTTCATTAAAAATATTATGAAACAGTTGTGTTGGTTATTGTAGTTGTTGCAGTGTTTCTTAATTTCCTCTTAGTTTCTAATTTTATTCTGGCTAATTTTATTTGGGGGGGGGGGTTCCACCCTTTAATTTATACATTGGTCCATACTAGTAGTAAACACAATTGAAGACTAAAACCTAAACACATTTATTCAGTTAAAAACCTTGTTTCCCTGAAAATAAGATCCTGTCTTATATTTTTTTGAACCCCAAAATAAATGCTTGGCCTTATTTTCAGGGAAGTCTTATTTTGGGGCGTGAGGGGCAAGACGGGGGTCCTTCGCTGTCTTACCTGATTTCCAGCTCTGTCTCCCTAACCAGATGAAATGGCGGGGCCAGCTGCGCATGCATTTAAATATTTTTGGGGAGGGCTTATTTTCAGAGGGTGCTTATTTTAGCGCACGCGCTCAAAAGCCCGATTGGGGATTTTTATTTTCAGGGAAACAGGGTAATAAACCTCAAACTTTTTTTTTTCTCTTGGCTGATCTCAGCCCTTCACATCCCACAAAGTTTGTTGAAGCCTTGACCATCTGTGTGCTGGACAAGATGTCCTTTCATACCACAGGCACGAGTAAACAAAGAGAGAGCTAGCTAACTCAAGACTGGACTTCATACTAAAAGGAGTTGCAAATAGAACAAAAACACGCCTTAACCCACAGGTCACTTTTGGAAACAGAATAAGTAATGTTACTGACGTCATCCTTCTAGCAGCTGAGATCTTTAAAAAAGAAACAACTCGCCAATGAGCTAGAAAACTGATTCTTATGCTTGTATTCCTGAAGTTCTCCTCCTCTGATGTACACATATGGCCCAATTAAATTATATTTTTCTTTCCATTAAGAGATGATTAGAGCCAATGGTTCCCAAATTAAACAGGACACAGCTGTTTCTTTTGTAGAACATCAAAGGTCAGTAATGCTCTTCTCAAATGTGATGCCTTCTAAATATGTTGACCGAGAACTGTGATCATCCTCTGCCAGCAGGAGAAAGACTGATCTATAGAATCACAACAAATCCTTGTCAGTTGTGATCTAGCAATTGACATAGTAGGAATTGAGATCTGCATCTGGCACTTGCAGATATCTCTCAACTGTTTGCTAGCCTTCTTGCTATATGCTAGATTTTACTTTTGATATTTTTAAAAATAATATTTAAATAGAATTTTTAAAAGGAAGCCAGCAAGTTGTAAAGTACAATTCTCTTTTTTGCAAGAACAGACTTGGGTCTACAAAAGTCCCAAGTATTTTTTAAAACAAACAAACAAACAAACAAACAAACAAACAAACAAACAAACAAACTGATTCTAGAGTTAGTTTGGTATAGTAGTTAAGGCACCAAGCTAGAAAGCAGAAGACTGAGTTCTAGTCCTGCTTTAGACACAAGACAAGTTGGTGACCTTGAGCCAGTCATTCTCTCTCAGCCCTAGAAAGGAGGTAATGGCAAACCACTTCTGAAAAACTTTGCCAAGAAAATTGCAGGGATTAGTCCAGGCAATCTCCCGGTGTCAATACTGACCAGAAGGTGTGTACGCACGCACACAGACACAGACACACAAACCTGACTGTAGCCCAATCTTTGTCAACTCCCTCCCAGAAAAGACCAACATCACACCCTATTATGAATGCTTAAATGTGGATGACAATTTATCAAAGTTATAACTGACAGAGGGAAAAATATGGGAAAAAATTCCATCAGGTCATTATTGAGGTGAGCTAGAAGGGAGGAAGAATGCCTATCAATAGGTTTAAGTTTTGCAGTGGGAGAATTTTGAGTTTATTTTGAACTTACAGATATGAGGAACATGCCTAATATCACTAAGATGCAAGTCGAAACTTAGTCATTGTGGCCATTAAAAGAGTTGCCAACCCATTTTATAGGGATCATAAAGACTTCCCCCTCAACAGCCTGCTCTTGGAATGGCAACAAGTGACTTACACAGCAATTGGGAGGGGGGCAGGAGAAGAAATGGAGGGGATTCATCATCAGAGGTAAAGGAAGAAAATGTATTTTGAAGTCTGTGCCTTCTTTCCAAGGCATTTGATACCAGATTTGAATCATTAAGCCCACAAGAGACCCACTCGTCCTTTGATGTTCACTCATCACGGTGGGCCATCATATCCATTCATCTTAATGTTCAATAAGAAAGAAATGGGAATATACAAGTGCACAGCTCTTTATTCTAATCACAGAGATGCTTGAAATATGGGCTGAGCTCAGACTTGGCAGAAACAGCTGAAGCCAAAGCCAGCCAGGCCAAATGAACTGCTGGCCCCAAATCAGGAGACAATCGACCTGTCACAGCCAGCCACTTAGAGCAGAAAATGCAGAAACAAACAGCTCTTTTCTTCCCCGAAAGAGAAGTATTAGTTTTCTATGGCAAAACAACCTAAAAGACTGTACCAACTTTTAATCTGTAATTTTTGGCTTTGGGGAAGAGAAACAAACAGGGATAATTTTCCAACACAGGGAGTTCTTGTGTGCAGCCAGAGTGGAATGGCCTGGCTTGCAAACCACGTCCAACACCAACATCTTCTGAAGCTGCTAGAAGAACTTCAAAAATATCCTCAAGGGTGACTTGATCTTTAAACTATAACAACCTTTCCCCCAACATGGCACCCTCCAAATGCTTTGGGCCAAAGCTCTCAGAATACCTCTCTTTTGCCCTGCTCTTTGTCATATCATATGTATAGAAAAAGGACAGCAACACAACCAATTCGGTACATTTGTTTTTTTCTCTATCAAAAAAAGATGCAAGTTTTTCCCACCGAATAATTTTGCTGGAGCAAAACTGATCTGTATTTTGCTGTTCCATATTTAGAATTTCCTATAATATATGAACTAAAATAAACTAACACAGAAACAGTAGTTGTTTTTTTGAGCTGTCCCAAATCTGGGTTTCTTTTCTAATTTAGCTTGCCCTTCGTCTGACTAAACACGTTCCCCTTCGCTTTCTGCGTTCCAGATGTAGTCCATTTAAATAAGAGAAACTCACCACTTTCAGCAGGCTCCGTTGTTCCCTGAAGGTTGCACAGCAACCCAATATGCCAGTAATCATGACAACAGCACCTGCCACCACCAGAATGTAGGCTGTTGCCAGGTATATATTGGACTGCAAGAGACTAATGTAGTCACTCTTCTCAGCTAGGGTCCAGATGCCCACTGCCATCACAGCTCCGCCTGCCAGCTAAAGAGGGAGAGAGAAACACATACAGGATGAGTGAAAGATATCTGCATTCAAATGTCCCAGAACCACCTTGTCTAATTTTCTTCAAACTGGTGTCATCCACATGCACTGGACTGTGTCTAGAAATTGTGGGTATTATAGCATAGCTTATTTCAACCTTGGCAACTTTAAGAGTTTTAGATTTGAATTCCCGGAATATGTCTAAGCATTTTTTTTCACTTTCACTTTTCTCTGGGTTATATGATTAGGAATTTATCCAATCAAGAAATCAAAACTAAGCATTTTGTAAAGAGCTTAGAATGCCTGGCAAAGGCAATAATGTTTCTTGGTGAATATAAAAGGACATAAACCTCAATTTAGGAAACTGTATCTGAACCACACAAGCACAGAAACAATTCATTACATAGCCTGAACACAAAAACCCCATATATTTGTGTTTCAAGGACCTTCCAATATGTTATCTCCTAAATGTTATCTCGAACCCCATTATTAAGCTTTTGAAACTCTTTTGGTGGGCTTCCAGGCTATGCAGCATGGAGTTCAAACAAGGAAAAAAGAAGGTAACTCCTAATCCAGTGCAGGGATTTAAACCAGTGACTTAAGTTCAGGGGGAAAAAATTATCTTCTGTACAAATGAAAGTTTCAGATGCCACCTTCCTCAATCACCAATTACTTGTCATTTTTAGAAAATTGCAGCCCTCTGAGCAGAAAAGGTACATACACGCTAAGGCAAATGATTGCCTGAATACCTTATCTCAGTCATTCTTAAAAACAGAATAAAGGCAGATCAATATCATGCATTTATTAGATTTATGTCGCCTTTCCTCTAAAGCAGGGGTGTCAAACTCAAGGCCTGGAGTCGGATCCAGCCTGCGAGGTACTTAGATCTGGCCCGCGGGGCCACCCTGGAAACAATGAAGGACTGGCCTGTGGTGCTTCTGCCAGCAAAAATGGCCCCCCTAGCTCCATTTTTGGCTGCCATGGCCTCCTGCAACCAGTGTGCGGCCCTCCCGAGCTCCATTTTTGCTGACAGAGCACTCAGGCCTCCACAGGCGGCCCTGATAGAAGTGACCTTGAACTGGCCACACCCACTTTGGCCATGCCCATCCCGCCCCCCTGAGGTCAAACACAACCCCAATGCAGCCCTGAAGGAAATTGAGTTTAACACCCCTACTGTAAAGGCTCAAGGCAACATACATAACTCCCTCCTTCCATTTTTTTTTCAATAGCAAGTGGAGATGGCTGAGAGTGGACTTGGACCTGGGTCTTTGCAATCCAAATCTAACACTCTAGCCCACAGTACTACATTAGATTAACTTTAATTACGCTTCCCTCCCCAAAAAAACCCCCTAGATTTACAGCATGATGCAGGAAAGTACCCCAAATAGCAGTTCCTTACCCAGAAGAAGAAGTTGAAGATGAACAGCAGGTATTTGAGACAGATGGTCATACATGTCTCCTTGCTTTCACTGTATTCACGCATGGTCACAAATCAACAGAACTGTAAAGGAAGAAGAAAGCAAAACATCAAACCCATGAAGAAGCCTTTCTTTCTGTGTTTTATTTTGTGCAAGCATGATCATTCTGCATTTCTCTACACAATGACAACCCAGCTGGCATGGCTGCAATACACCATATAGGAAATATGTTAGGGAAAGAATGCAGAGCATGCTTGTGGGACTCTTTTACCGACAGTGACCATAGGGAGGGTCTGCATTTCCTTCTATAACAAAATAATACAGTGCGTTGTGTGTACGTTTCTGCTCTCCTCTTCTATTGTTTCTGCATACGTTTGTGTTATGCTGGAAATTGCAGGCACTCAAACACATTTACAAGAGACAGGCAGACTCAGGATCATCCACATGGCAACCAGTGGTGGGATCCTGCCAGGTTAACAACCAGTTCGGTGACTGATGTGCACGCGTGCACAACTTTATGAAAACTTACTTTTCATGTTACTGCTGGGGAGTAACACAGCTGAGGTGCGGCAATCCACTCTGCTGTGCAAATCAGCTGAGAAGATATAAGTCAGTAAAGCACAGAGGCAGACGGGTGGGCAAACCTGATCATTGGAGTGAACCAGTTTGCTCCCAGCTGATCGTCGGAGCTACCGGTTCACCTGAACCAGTCCGGACCGGTAGAATCCTACCCCTGATGGCAACCTTTCACTGATGGTCTCCTGTGGGTAGTTTTCTCTAAAGGAAGCCAAATTAAAACTCCCTTTCCAAGTTTTATGCCTTTCTCCACTTTGGCCATGATGAGGGCTGAGAGTTCTGTCACAGGTTTTAGTAAATTATGACCAGCATCTTGAATTCTTACCAGAAGGCTATATACACACAAGTGAGAGAAAGAGAGCAAATGTATAAGAATGTGCTCTCTTAGGTTTCAATAAAGGAGAACATTTGTAGTTCAGGGTTGAAATAAGAAGTTCTTCGGATTCTCTGAGCTTGCTTGTTTTCCTGCAGATGTTTTATTACCCTAACTAGGTAATATCACTAGCACTGATAGTGTTACCTGATTAGGATAATGAAACGTCTGCAAGAAAACAAGCAAGTTCACAGAGCATCAAGGACCCCTTTACATGGGTGTTTCAAGTTAAAGAGGCACTCTGGATTGAATATAAATAGGAGTTTGCACTACAAACACTCCCCCCCCCCCCCAGTTTTGGTCTCTCACATTTAGAAAGCTCTTCTGTCTCCCCAGAACATGGGACATTTTTCTGAAGAAAAAAATGGGAATGCTTTCATCTCTACTCCAATCAGTTCCTTTTGCCCAACTGCACAAGTAGAGAGCAAATGATTTTTCTCTTAGGACAGGTGACGGCATAATTGGCAGAGGATCTTATTCACAAACAAAAGGAAAGACTGGGAGATGACTGCATGCACCCAAGATAGTATCAGGGACAGAATGCTCCAGTCTTGGCTTGCTGTCAACCCAGTCATCATGAAACATGTCTGTGCTCCCCTTATGCATCCCTTCACATTCCAGTATCCTACTTCTATTAGGCTTCCCAGAGATTTATTGCTTGTAAATAGTGAGAGATTTACTGTTCCCAGGACATACAGGATAGAACTGTTGTCAAGCCCCATATAATTAACCAATCTAAGAAGCAAGAAAACCATGGCTTTCAGGAAGGCATCATTAAGGCTAAGATGAGATAAAAACATCCCTATTTTTCAAACGGCAAATTCTCAGCCAGACTTACAGCAAGTTAATTAAGGTGGAATGTCTTCAAAACATCCCCATAAACTGTCATATTTGGTTTGTTATTTTCTCTTCTCCCCTAAACTTTCTTCCTCTTCACTTCCTTCCTACAGTAACTAACTGTGGGAACTATCACTAACTATTTAGTGGTATCAATCACAAGGAGTATATAATTTCAAAATGACATGGGGGGCAAATAAATTCAATAAATAAATTACATTAAAACATAAACTGGCTTTACCTTTACGGAAATATCAACTAAAAACATTGGAACCAACACTCCAGAATCTCCAAACTGCCAGGAATTAAAAATAGTTCTTTCCAGAGGAAAATCTTTAAACCCAGCCAACCCTACATTTCAGTCTATTTTTTTCTTCTGAGCATCATAAGAGCATCATAAGAAATGAGATTTCAGATATGATCCGATGTTACTGCAAACTGCTCCACTTCTATTACTGCTTCCCCATTTTTATCACAGGAAACAATTCAGCACTTCAAGAGATAGTTATGTTCCTTCTAAATTTCCAGAAGCTTGTAAAATCAGTGGGATTTCACAGACAGTTTTAAAAGGCACTAACTGGTTTTAATGCTGTAGCCAAAAAGCAGCTGGAAATTCAAAAAGCAGCATGATTAATGCCCCGTTAATGGGCAGTGAATCATGGAACTATCACTGCTCTCTCCAGTTGTCCTGGCCAGAAAGCAGCATTTCAGAGTATAGCAAGACTGTTCTTGCAATGAAACTGGCAAGCCACTGGGAATACTATTAGAACCAATCATGCTCTTTTGGTAATTCTATCTTTGCAGGTTCATGCTTTCCTTTGACATCAGCTGGAACAAACTCACTTTTTCATGGTGCACTGGAGATGCAAAGTTGATTAATCTTTAGGTAGAAAAATTGGCATTTGTAGGCACCTTCCTTAGTGCCCATTGGGTTCCTTGGTCTCCTGAAGTTATAGCACAGTGCTAGCCTCTTACAAAATATTTATGCCAGAAGCACTTTTTTAAAAAAGAGGTGGGTGGGTGGCTATAGTTCAGTGCTTTGTTTGGAAGTGTGTCTATTTGCATGAGCAAAAGTGGAAAGCTGGGATGTTAGAAAACATTGTGAAGGGACTAGATAGGGAGAACAACAGCAGCTGTTTTCTAATAAATTGGCATCCTGTATTGAACATGCCTCCTGGGATGCCAATTTAGTGCACAGGAAAGTTTCATTGTAGATGTTTTGTGAGAACATCAGTGGTGGTTTCAAATTTTTTTACTACCGATTCTGTGGGTGTGGCTTGGTGGGCATGGCATGGCTTGGTGGGCGTGGCATGGTGGGCATGTAAAATCTCCATTCCCATCCCACTCCAGGGGAAGGATACTGTAAAATCTCCATTCCCTCCCACTCCAGGGGAAGGTTACTGCAAAATCCCCATTTCCTCCTGATCAGCTGGGACTCGGGAGGCAGAGAATAAATGGGGGCGGGGCCAGTCAGAGGTGGTATTTACCGGTTCTCTGAACTACTCAAAATTTACGCTACCGGTTCTCCAGAACCGGTCAGAACCTGCTGAAACCCACCTCTGAACAACATGCTCTTAACATTCCAAAGATTGAAAATTTGAAAAGATTCTCCATCTCTTAGCTAGCACTACAGTTCTGTATGCACCTCAGTTATCTTTCTGATATCAGAATTTGCATGCACTTCTTCCAAGGAAATGTGGATTTTTCAATACTGCATAAATGAATTAGACAACCTAAACAAGAGGTTAATATGTTTCTTCTAGGGCCTCTTGTTCTACTTCTGCTAAAAGCCATGCTCATGATTCCTGGAAATTACAGTATGCTCATACCTGACTATTTGAGTTTCTCTATGTTATGGCTTTGTCTGCACAATGCTTACAAAATTAATCCAAACAATTAATTAATCTTGCCATTCCCTCCAAGCTTATGGGAAAGGAAATTGAAAATGGAAATGACAAATCTGGAGGGAAACTCCTCTGCAGAGGTGGGGTGGTTCATCCATATATCCAAATTATGCCCTGCTTTCTCACCCAGATTATGGTTGATTTTTAGTCCCAGCAAAACATTGGAGTCAAGCCAATCTTCTGCTGCAGATTTCATGTTGGGACCAAAGAATTGAAAGAGGTCCCAGACAACTGTTCCAACCTGTCCTTCTGAGAAGGACAACTGAGCCATCAGCCATCAGATGATCCACAAAAGATAGCTCTCTAGGGGAACCTGCAATATCTTGATGGCTTGCATTTCATTCTAAAACACCATCTTCTCATCCAGCCCACAAAGGTTGATTTATCAGCTCAATGGCACAAGCTCATGCAAACTGTAACATGCAGAAGTATCTGGAGCCATTCATACATATTTCAAGATATGCATCACCAAGAAAGGCTGCAAACATCCTGCAGGCAACACTTTCTTGTTATTTAGACATACGTGCAAAGAGACTCCAATAAAATACCAGCTGGTTTCTTGCAGTTATGCACAGGTGCATGGCAGAATCATTCAGCCAAAGCAAGCCAGAGAGAGGAGTTAGGAAGAAAATACATCCATAGTTCATTGCATAGTTATTACTAATCTTCTTTGAGGAGTTCTGCATAAGGGCTTTTCATAAAGCATTTCTATCTAAGATTCCAACACCTATTAGACTGATACATTTCAAAACAGTTTGTTCAACTTAATAGGTACACCAAAGATTTTTTAAAAATCATTAAAATATTTTAAGAAGCAAACATCAAATACTACCGTAATACTATAATAATCCTCTTCTGCACTGAAATCAAGATAAAAGGCCATTTTCAGTGTTATGTCTGCTGAGGCTTTATATCTATGAATTGGGAACCTGATCTCTTTCTTCAAAAGGACTCAATTTTTCCAAGTTGAAATCCATTTATTTTAACTGATTCCAAGCCTAATAGCACCGCTTGTCTCATAATAGCAAAATGCTGAGGCTATAGTATATAGTGGGTTTTTGACTAGTCACACCTGGTTGGCACAAGAGACCAGCAATTGCATACAGATAAGTGAAGTTGCAGGCAAAGAAACAAGGGCTTAGAATTAGATGATTCCTCCGATTCCTCTAACTCCGTGATGGCGAACCTATGGTACGTGTGCCAGAGGTGGCACGCAGCGCTCTCTCTGATGGCACACAAGCCGTCACCCCAGTTCAGCTCTACTGCACAAGCGCACACGCCTCCCTCCGGCCAGCTGGTCTTTGGGTCTCTGCCATGCATGTGCGGGGGGCGGAGGCGTGCACATGCACGGGGGGGGCGCATGCTGGGGGCCATGTGCATGCATGGTGGGTGGGGTGCATGTGCAGGCCCCCCACGTGCATTGTATTTGGGGGGGTTCGGGCATGCGCACTTTGGGCATTCAGCCTGGAAAAGGTTAGCCATCACTGCTCTAACTCCTCCCCTCCCTCCCTCCCTTCATTTCACTCTTAGCTCTACAAAAAGGGTGCATCTTTCCCACTCCTCAGCCTTCCTTTACTAAGGAAGTATTATTTACTAATAGCTTTTTAACTAACCAATTCAGTAGAATACAAGTTTTGTAATATCATTCTGAGAAAATAGCATTGTGAATTTCCCCCTTTTCTGTGGCAGGATAAAATGCTAATAATTAAAAACACACAACATATACACAGACAAAAAAAACCTGCTGGCTATTAACTTGAGCTTATTCACATCAATCTACCAATGTTAAATATAGTTTAGGTGCACTTTAAGGAAGGAGAGACTAAGAGAAAAATATACCTCAGGGATAAGGAAACAAAAATAAAAGCTTAAAAGCTATTCAGTAGCAGATTTATTGAGGCACCTACACTCATTTGGTAAAAAATTATCTCATCGATGGCAAGTTCCAGCAGTCTCTTTTTGCCTTATGCCACTTAATTATAGGGTTTTGTTCTCAAGAATACTGTAAACCAGAGGTGTCAAACTTGCGGCCTGTGGGCCGGATGCATCACGTGCTTGCCCTGGCAGCCATCCGGTTTAGCAAAAGGGGGAAAAATCCCGATACATCATGTGACGATGCGAGTTTGACACCTCTGCTGTAAGCCATCTTGAAGCTGGGGGGAAAAGGGAGTAGATGGGTTCATGCTTGCTAATCAAAACACGCTATCCTCTGGCAACGTGTGAGCCCAGAGACTGTCCCAAGGCATACTGTAGATGCAAAATTGGGTAGAACACCTGTCAAACTAGAATTTTCTCTTACCTCGCATATGCTAAGCACTGAATTATTAATTATAAACAAGAATCTCAACAAAGTCATCTGCTCACATCATCACTCTCTTTTATAATTATAACCATCTTTATACTCACACTCCTTGCCCTTCACACTTGTCTCAACTTGTATGGTAATAAAGAAAGCAGCTCCTGAAGCTATTTCTTTGTAGCCTATCTTGAGGCTAGATCTAAACCCAAAGCGGGAGTTTAGGAAATAGAGGTAAAATAAATCTTATGTAGATTTAGAAGCTACAGCTCATGCAAAACAAGAGCATAATAAACACTGCTCTCCAGAAATATTACAGCCTTGTTCCTCCAGTTTTAGGAATAATAAAAAGCTTAATTGTTGCCCAGAGCCTTAGAAATGGGCAATTACTATTCCTTTTTGTGGCAGTGGGAGGAAGCTCTTGATAATATAAAAGTTTCTTGCTAAACTTTCCTAGCAGAAAACAGTTTACATCAGCCTTCCACAACCAGATGCCCTTCAAATTTATTGGATATCCGTTTGAAAATTGAGGGGTCCTTGATGCTTTCTGAGCTTGTTTTCTTGTAGATATTTCATTACCTAAACTAGATATCATCATCAGTGCTAGTCAACAATGTTACCTAGTTTGGGTAATGAAACCTTTGCCAGAAAACAAGCAAGATCAGAGAGCACCAAGGGCCCCTCTTGGCAACCCTGAGCTACAAATATTCTCCTTTATTTGTTTGAAAATTCTCAAGCAGTATGATTTGTGTACAAGTCTGCTTTCCTAATGTACTAGACTACAGTTCTTATTATCCTATGGCTATTCTGGCCATGAACACATCTGGGTGTCATCGGACTGGGAGAGTGTGATATGTGGTTTTATTCTGTAAGTCTCCTTCAGCTTTTCCAAGACAGGCAAACTAGACATTTACTAAGCGAAAGAAATGTCAATTTTCCAATTAGGGGGGAAATGCATCACTGTATTTCACAGCCAGGGCATAAGATAAAGGCTACAAAATATTTCATGGAAGAAATTCCAGATGGATGGAACTAGTCCTCAGCCAAGCAGCTAAGTGAATATATTACAGTGCATTAAAACACTTATCCAAGTCCTAGTCAATGCAGGTAGGGTAGGGTAGGGTAGGGTAGAGTAGGGTAGGGTAGGGTAGGGTAGGGTAGGGTAGAGTAGAGTAGAGTAGAGTAGAGTAGAGTAGAGTAGAGTAGAATAGAATAGAATAGAATAGAATAGAATAGAATAGAATAGAATAGAACAGAACAGAACAGAACAGAACAGAACAGAACAGAACAGAACAGAACAGAACAGAACAGAACAGAAGAGTTGGAAGGGATCTTGGAGGTCTTCTAGTCCAACCCCTGCTTAGGCAGGAAACCCTATACCACTTCAGACAATGGTTATCCAACATCTTCTTAAAAACTTCCAGTGTTGGAGCATTCACAACTTCACAATAACAAGCTGTTCCACTGATTGTTCTGTCAGGAAATTTCTCCTTAGTTCTAAGTTGCTTCTCTCATTGATTAGTTTTCACCCATTGCTTCTTGTCCTACCAGGTATCCATATTGTTTTAGGAAGCTCATAATTCATATTATGCTCATGACAGAGCACATGATATCCAATGTGCCCTCTCTATTTCTTGGCCAAATAAATATTTTGCATGATTACTCCACAACTTCCACAAGAGTGATTTTCCATATGGCTGGCGGGGGTGGGGATGAAGAAAAGTTAGAAAGGGTTCTTTGAATCAAGCTTCCTTGATAAATAAATAGCAATAGCAGTTTGAGTTATATGCCACTTCAGAGTGCTTTACAGCCCTCACTAAGCGGTTTACAGAGTCAGCATATTTCCCCCAACAACCTGGGTCCTCATTTTACTGATCTTGGAAGGGTGGAGGGCTGAGTTAATCTTGAACTGGTCAGGATCGAATTCCTGGCAGTGGGCAGTCAGCCTGCAATTCTAACCACTACGCCACCATGGCTCAGTATATAGTTGAAATGAATAAAAAAAAAACCCTAGGAAACCATCATTCTTCATTTTATTTTTGGGTAGGAAAGTCTGATGCTTTGACTTACAGCATGGCAGTTTCACTTCTTTTTTTGGAACTCAATGCTTTATATTGCAAATGGTCAAGTGGGGCAGGGAGTTTGGTGATCATGAAGAGAGATGCCTGGAGGCCCAAGGTTGTCATACTGGGGGTCTCCAACCCTACTCCGTCCCTGTAAAAGCTGTGGGGGGGGGGAATTCTTCCTACAAAAAACAAATATCTTTCATTTTACAAATGAACATTGTGTACAGTTCCCTTTGCGTTTGGCAGACTTAGACCAGATTAAAAAGAGCTTTTTTCTAGGGCCTTGTTGTCACTTCACTGAAAGATGCGAGCCCTTCATTTCTTATTGTTCCCTCATTCATCTCAGTGGTTGCTGAAGTGGCTCCTGTGAATCAATCACACAAAAAGCTTTTAGAATGAAACCATTATATTCTGTACACTGGCACTCCCATCAGCTGGTTGGCTGCTTTCCTAATATAAACGTAACAGAGCTGCCTGCCCCTTTGGAGGTTTCTTGCTAACACTTTTTTCCTGATATGTTTTTGTTGGAGCGTGTCTGACATGCACAAGATTCTCCCCATCTGATATACAAAAGCATGCAGCCTGCCCTATCTTAACTTAGACATTTAAAATTTTCACTGGATAACTGGTTCTCTATAAGTGCATAACTGAGATTTTTTTTTTAAAAAAAAAAACTTTAAAAGATTCTGAATAAAAATCCTTTCAACTGTTTGCCTCATATTGTCAGTAATCTATTGGCTTTTTTTCTCCCAATCCTTTCCTAGGGCTCAATTCTAAGACTCCATAGAAAATATATAATGAGTATTTTGAGGAAAATAACTATGATGGTAGCGTTATAAATGAACTCTTGCAACATTGTGACTATCCTAATATTTCTTGGTATAAGATGAGCTATCAAAGGCAGATGGAGGAACATGTAAAAGGAAAACAGATCTCTGGACATGCTCGTCCACCTTCTCAGTAGTTATTAGAAATATAGCCCACTGGATTTTTTACTATCAAATAAAAAGAAATTGGGGCAGGGGGAATCACGAAGGCTGGAGTTCAAAATGGGACTCTTATGATGCTTTTAAAGCAAGTATCAAAGAAACATGACAACTGTTTCAAGAAAGAAGCAGAATTCTGTTCACTTTATTGTTTAATCAAATCAAAACAAATTTTGCCCCTTTGGATTGGGTAGAAAGACCATCTCCAGAGATCATAATTGTGAAACCAAAGAGGTTGAGAATGGCATATTACAATGGAGACTAGATGATTAGAGTTTCTCTTCTATCTGGAGAGAACCAAAATCTGAGGGTATGTTAATGACCACCAGTGCTAGATATGCAGAGAGTAGAGTCCATAAATTAGATTGAGGAAATCTTACTAAATTACTGTCTTTTAAAAAAAATGTACCCAGAAGCTTATTGCTAACCAATGCAGCTCTTGAAACAGAAATGTTACATGGTCACACAGAGGAATGCCGGTAACTGTCCAGGATGTAGCTTCTGAGTGATCTTCAAGAGAAATCCCAGGTAGAGCACATTGCAGTAATCCAGACAAGAGACAAAGGATCAGTATATGTGAGTAAGGCCTCTTGATCCAGAAATGGATACAACTGGAGCCCAAGATGCATTTGTGCAAATGCCTTCTGAACTGCAGTTAACACCTGTTCTTTTATGTAGTTTTTTGTCAATGCCACATAGAAATACAATTTCAAGAGTGTCACCTGTACCCACACAGAATTATTTATTGTGATATGACTTGGAACAGCCAATACTTACCTCTGTGTAACATCACAATATCTGCACCGTTTGTCACTCTCCTTTAAAACTGGGTTTAAAATTCTGTTCCAGAGGCTCAATTCAGCCTCTCAATTGTTCATATAATGGTCAAAGAGTGACCCTTGATGAAAATCAAGCAGCTCAAGTCAATTTTAACTTCTGGTGTCTTTGTGGAAATAGTCATGTAGTTTCCTCAGTTGCAATATAGAAATGATTGGCCACTGCAGGATATTTTTATCTATTTTTCACTGTAGAGAGTAGCCCTAGTATCTTTTCGTGGTCTTCAATCAAAGTATTAACAAGGATCCAGCCTCTTTAAATGTACAGATCACCAAAGGTTCAGCTAAGTTTAATTTCTAGTACTTTTTCCCTCAGAAATCATGTACTGGAGGGCATTTCCAGGTATGGTTGGCATCCATGACCAAAAACACATCCGCTCAATTCCATCAATTATTTTGTTGGGTTTCTAATTTTAATCATCTCCATTTCAATGTTGTTGTTTTTTCCATTTTTAAACATCTGTTTTTACATACAGTAGAACCTCTGGTCACGAACGCCTTCTGATCCCAAGCAAATTGGATTCCAACCCAAAAAATTCAGATTTTTTTTTTTTCGCAGCAGATTTCCTCTTCCGTGCCATATTTTTTGTACGCGCCAAATTTCCAAAATTAGGTTCAGGTCATGACCAAATCAAGTTGCAACCAAAGTTATGGAACAAATTATGGTCGTGATCAGAGGTTCTACTGTATATGCATTTTTTTTAACTGACTACTGCACACTGCTCTCATGTCAGTTCTCGTGCGATGGGTGGTTATATAAATGTAATAAATAAATAACAATAAGGGGTAAATGAAGGATGTATCTTACACTGAGGAAACAAGAAATCCAGGTTTCCCTCTAACTTTCCTGGCTAAATCTCTTTTCCATCTTTTCCAGGCAGCCTCTATCTAAATTCTATTTGTATGTTCTATTATCTTTGACAATTATCCCTTGTTAGGAAGGATTGCCTAAATAATTTTCCTCAAAATTCTGTCTTATAAAGATAAACTCATCTGCAATTGTGTGTCCAAACCCCTCCCCCCATCCCCACAATTTGTTTCTTAATCTTAATTCAATCCAAGTCCGCATTTTTCCATGTTGTGCAGCTTCCTACTTTGGATAAAATCCAAAATCTGAGGCCTGGATTTCTGCTTGCATGATGGGACTTGTTTCTATTCCTGCAAATTCCCATATATGACATGAGAAGAACTGCACAGGAGAAATTGACACACACACAATCCCTCATTTTTGTAGAGGCCATTCCAATGGCAGGAAAAGTTAACTGAATGCTATTCATCATTTCATCATATAGACTAAACACAGAATAACCTTTGCAAAGTGGTCTGGGGTTTTCTCCCTTACAAGGATATGAGTTTCCCTTGCTTTTATTTTGTGTTCAACAGTACTTTGCAAGAATATTGCTCAAACTAATTTAAATGCTAAACCTCTTTCTCAAAATGAAAGTCAGGTACTAATCAACTAAATTGAGCAGCTTCACAGTATATCTTCCAAGCTACCCCCTGCTGGAATTTGAAGAAAAACTGCACTTCAATGCACCATTAAAAATAAATCCGCCTCTTTTAGCTGCCATTGCTTCCAAATATTCCAATAAAATCAGTGGTGGGATTCAGCCAGTTCGCACCACTTTGGGAGAACCGGTTGTTAACTTTGTGAGCAGTTTGGTGAACTGGTTGTTGGAAGATATCATTAGGGCAGAAAACCGGTTGTTAAATTACTTGAATCCTACCACTGAATAAAATTACAGAGTTTCTAATGTTTATGCATCTTTTAAAGAACCCTATGGTTAACAAGTAGATGGAAGGTGCTTTTTTTTCCTCAGGCCATTAACATATTTTCCAGGAGATAAAATGATAAATGTAAAAATGTCTGTGAATCATGTCTTAATGCAATCACAGAGAAATTTCAGGGAGTTAACTGATTGAAGTCCTTTCATTAAAACTATCTGCAACACTTAGATTGAAGTGAGGAAATAGAAATTTTTTTATTTTGTGTCTGAGAACATTTCTTCATAGAAATTCAATAAAACTTGTTGAGAAGAATGCTTCATCAGCAGTGCCCAGTGAACCAGAGCAGGATTTAAAAAAAAATCATTGCAGACCCTGGAGACAGACTCTAAGTTCATCCTACCAACAAAAAAATGGTATACAAGATGTATGTCCCATGTTATAACTGATGATGATTTTATCCATTCACTCATGACTGACTCTTGGTGATTCCATGGGCCAGGTCTCTCTTCACATCTTTCAATCTTGCACTACTTCTTTGAGTTGTTCTCTGCTCTGGGTGGTATCAGCTTTGATGGTGATATTATAATTATAAATCCATGGAATATACATTTTGGAGATAAAATGATCTCACAGTCTCAGGGCACTGTGCCCAGTAGAGAATACAGACCTGAATACAAACTAGAGACACAAACTACAGAAAGAAATACAGATGCATTCAAAACTCAAAAAGAGCTGGAGGAAATAGGAGAAAGACCAGGACAAGTACAATGAACTACACTTCATTCAGAGTAGTCAAAATTCAAGCAGCATGCAGGCAAAGATGTAACTACAGGCAAGGGTGTAGACTTTTTAAAAAGAAAATGCACTCAAATGTTACTTGGCTGTGACTTATGCAAATGCCTGCACTACCATTCACAAACCATGGCTGACCACTTCCCATGATGTGTAACCAGCCATTCTATGAACTGACCTCCAATGAGTGTTGGTGTGATATAAACAGAAACAAGGAGTAAAGGGATGCCTCTCCTTTTGAAACAGCAGCATGGCATTCAAAGGCCATGTGAAGTCCTTAAACTCCCTTGCCAAAGCTGGTCATCTCTGATGCAGACTGTAGGTTTGTTTTTACACCATCCAATCTTGAACAAAACCTGCTACTGTGGGCTGCTTTCAGGAGACTTCAGATACAAATAGGCAGAATAAATTCTTTTGTGCCCACACCAGCAGCAATTCTCAGCAATGCCTTTGTTTTCATTAGAATCTCCCACTTTCTTTGTGGGAGCACTATTAAATCCTCAAACAGCAGCATATTTTCTTTAGGGCCAGAAGTAAACCATGTTAGTTTGCCACAGGAGACATCTGGGAGCCAAGAATGGAAAAACAACTTTTCCACCCAGGCGTATTTCACTGAGCAAAACTGACCTTAACTAGGCAATGATACAGAACATACTACAAGACGACAGATGCCAAAGGAAATACCGTCCAGCCACACCTTCTTTCCTCCAATACATCTCTGCACATCATTAAAAAAAAAAAAGAT
Source organism: Pituophis catenifer annectens (assembly GCF_029215685.1). Taxonomy (NCBI): domain Eukaryota; kingdom Metazoa; phylum Chordata; class Lepidosauria; order Squamata; family Colubridae; genus Pituophis; species Pituophis catenifer. The sequence goes on along the minus strand of NW_027256881.1, from coordinate 244,156,684 downwards.
CATGGATGGGAGGGTTTTTTTGGGGACCTTTGTCTTTCAAAACTAACAATCCAAAAATAAAGGCTGTGATTGTTATCTAGATTACAGATGAAATGAGATACAGGCCTTTATGTCCGGTCACTCCTGCTCTGGCACCTCAAACAATGCAGCATAGGAAATGGTATGAGAAAATGCTTCCAAGGGGTTCAGCTTACTCCATGAGGAAAAATTGACTCTCCTCCAAATCTGCAGATGGGAGGGGTGGTTTTGGCTGTATTTCTTTTAAGGACACACCTAATCTTGCTAACCCACACATTTCAACATATTGAATTTCAATTTTTATAGCCATTAGCCAGCACACAAATATAGGAAGGAAAAAAAAACCCATGAAAAGGCTGTATATCTATATTAGTTAGGCTTGCATTTCACAGGGAGTGTCCTTCCACCATCTTGATGCTAAGTAGCAAAATTCAACATTGTAGGTTTCTTAAAGACCTCATTGAGCAGGAAGGAAATCAACACAGAAATCGCCTTAATGGCTGGGGTGGCCCCTGGAAAATAAGGTCTACACTAAAAAAAGATCAATTCAACCTCTATTACACTACACAAACAATGTGCTTAGGAACATTTATGTCACTTGCCTTCTAGTAGCAGAGAGAGAAGTTCATCTATGTAGGAAAGTAAGAAGCCAGACCCCTCTCATTAAAATATGTTTGGCAGCTTGCAGAAACTGGATAATTGGCTTAGATTATACTGTAACCATTTTGTTCTGTAATTTGAGGGATTACTTGTCTCCAATATTATATTCTCAGCTAGTCTGGTCTGGCAGAGTTGGTGTGTTCCAGCTTCCTTCAATTAAAATGATATCTATCAGGACCCAGAAATTGTGCCTTTTCTGTAGCAGCACCTGCTCTCTGGAGTGAGATTCTTCCGGAGGTTTGAACAGCTCCCATCCTGCAAATATTTTGAAGGGCCCTAAAGATGTGACTCTTAAACCAAGGAGGTCCTTTTCTTCTTTTGCTTTGTTCCCATCCAGGTTTGTTTGCTTTACCATCTTTCTTCTTTTATTTTTTGGGGGAGGGGTTGTTGTTGTGTTGCTTATTTTTAAATTTTTAAATTGTTTGAATTAAATTATTATTTTTAGAAGCACAATTAGTGATGCCAAATATAGAACAGTAAGTCTTGTTTGCACAGATTCAAATAGTCTAAAGTTACAGTATGGGATACCTTTGGGTATCGGCATAATGCAAGAATCCTTCCAATTTCAATTTATTCTACTTGAACCATAGATAGTTTAATGTGGGATGTAAGCATCATGCAAGAAGCTCATTTTTAAAAAAAATCAGCATGCATGGCCACAGGATTTGCTTTAAACTTCAGTGATCTCAATGATAAAAAAAACAAAGATCTTATATCAGCAAAAGATATCCGTACATATTTTCCAACTAAGGCAATAAATATGTGTGGGACAAAGTTAAATGGTTTACCTCCTTGATGTTAGTGGTCTTAATCCAGATTGGGCCAGTGTGCATCTATACAGAATACATTCAAACTGAAAACATTCTGGAGCAATTTATATGTTAAATACTATGTAGTTTGGCCCTCAGAATTAGCTGCTAGTAACTAGATATTGATACCTTTGTTCAGTTTACAAAAACCCTTCAACTAATATCCCTATTAATGTTACTGCACTTATTGTAGTTGCCTATTTGATATCTGTACTAATCAGTTCTTAATCCCAGTCTTCACCCATCTACCTTCTACTGCTCAACAACAGGCTGAATCTCCAAAAATAAGCAGATTTGCAAAGGGTCTTAACTCTTTTAAATTTGTACTCCAATTTGCCATTTGAGGTCAGCTGTGATTCAGTTAAAGGTATTTCTCCCTTTTATTAATCTTTAGTCTTGATAAGCCACTTTTGATGATGGAGAAAGTAGAAGTCAAGCCTAGAGTAATACAGTCCTATTGATATTTATTTGGAAGTAAAAATACCTTTAAAAGGAGATGTAATTTTTCAAGACTGAAATCCTATTCCAGATCTGGCTGCAACAATGCAGATGACCTTACGACGGCAAAACCAACAATTCACCTGGAATTCTGGTAGTCTTAGATTACACTCTACTAGGCCCATGGAATGTTCAATCAAGGATATTATAAGAAATTTAGGCTATTTATTATTCCAAACTTACAGAGAAAAGCCAAACTATTCAAAGCAACATTAGAATTTATCTACTCCTTTAAAAGACAAATGAAACAGGTTTTATTGACAATTTTGATTAAACCCTTTCATTAAGCTTACATTCTATTTCCAAAGAAAATTATTAACATGCTTTTGAGTTACTATGTATTCTCAAAACTATTTAAAAAAAAACAAATTCCAGAATGGGACACATAATTTTAATTTGTTTTCCGGTTATTTTTCTACAGTTTGCAGCCAGTTTCCACCAAAGTGGTCCCTTTCATTGGTGCTGGATGAAAATTGTCAGAATAACCAGTGAGAGAGAATACACTAGACTACACAAGGTTGCTTTGCAAAATAAAAATGAACCTTGTTCCTTTAAGAGTTAGTTCCAGCTCTTTATAGCCAATGCCAGCAAATTCCACTTCAGCCTTTGAGCTTTGTTTGTTCCCAAGATCCTAGATACCATTGCCCAGAACTGCCTACAGGTCTGGCTGCCCTTTTGAGATCAACAGTTGCTTTCTCATTCTCTTAAAACCTTACTGGCAGCTTTTCCTGTTGCTAGACCACCCACTCTCTCTTTGTTCTTTTACCATGCCATCCCACACAGCTACTCTCCTCCACACCTAGCCAACTCTAGCTGATTTCAAAACACTAAGCAGGGTTAAGCTACAAAGCACTTGGATGGGAGACCACCAGGAGACCCCAAAGCTATAGGCAAAACATCCCAAAAGAAGGGAATTGCAGAACAACCTCATTCTATTATCAAGACATCTACATTTGTGTCCACAAAGTCACTAGGGGTTAAGGTCATCTGAGGACGTCATTAACTTGGTTTGCTCTCCTTCAGCTACTAAGGAAACAAATTATATGATGCCAAAGGCACATAACTTTTTTTCAAGGCAGTATTTACAACTCATTAGAAAATTGAGAAATTCTATTTTGTTGGCAGTATTCTTTTCATTAGTCAGCACAGTATATTGCAAGATCAAAGGCTTCCTATCTAATCATTACACAAACAAAATATAACAGTAGATCCATAGCAGAAAGGTATCCCTAAGGATAGGCAGTCTAGCATTCTCTAAATTTCTGAACAACTCCCACCAGACAAGCTCTTTTCTTGTGCAAACTGGCTGGAGCTGCTATGGGTGAATGCTGAAACATTTATAGAGTAGCAGATCAGAACACATTCCCACAAAAAGTAATGCAAGTTTCATCCCATGTTACTATTTTTATATTATACCCAAAGGGGGGTGGGGGTGGGATCTTGGCATTTACCCCAAGGATGACATAAATGAATATATATATATATATTTCACTTCAGAAAAGATGCCCAAGCTCCTTTTTCCTGTTACAATGGAAGTGCAACTCCCTCAAACTTCTTTAGAGGTAGCCCTCCCTTATCAATCACTCATTCAGCACCCCATTAACTTATGACAGTGGTGAAAAAAAAACTTACAACTGATCCATTAATTTGTGGTCTTATCAGGTCATGTGATTGCAATTCAGGCACTTTGCAGCTCATACATATTTTATGATGTTTAGAGCAGGGGTCTCCAACCTTGGCAACTTTAAGACTTATGGACTTCAACTCCCAGAACTCTGGGAGTTGAAGTCCACAAGTCTTAAAGTTGCCAAGGTTGGAGAATCCTGGTTTAGAGCATCCCGCTGTTATGTGGTCACCATTGCAAGTTTCCAACAAGCAAAATCAATGGGGAAACCAGGGGCAAGTTGTGATCACTTATATCACACTTAACAACCGTGCCACTTATTGACAGAATTGTCAGTCCCAATTGCAGTTGGTGAGGTTTTCTTGTACATGCTCATGAAAGCAGTCAGAAAGTTGTAAATACAAATTGAAAGCAAACTTCTCTGGAATTTTGACATTGATTCTGCATTGCAAGTACATCAGTGCAAATGAATTTATGAAAATGCAATGCAGAAATACCTAATGCACTCTGTTATCCTGACACTGGGATTTACTACATATTTCAGCGCTTTCAATTTTATACTATATTTCAAAGGTTGAGATTGCACACTACAATTAATATATATTTGGCAAATATTTGACTCGGGTACAAACACAGCTAATTTTTGGCTCAGTTAACCCAGATAACCAGACTATGCAAACAGAACCAAAATACCATGTTAGAATTCAGAAAGTAAACTTACATATTAAAAATGAACATAAAAGTCATAAAAGTCCCCTATCTTTTAAATGACCAATTTGGGACATTAATCATTACCTAATATATTTTAAAGTTTGCTACAGAATGTGTGTGTGTCGTCTTATTACATATGCTGGTCCAAAACAAATGTTGCAACTTTCTGGAACAATTATTTAAAAAAAAAAAAGTCTCAGAATCCATCATGTGAACACACTTTCCCCAAACTGGAATCTTATAGATGTGACTGGAATTGTAACTTTCAGAATTCAGGAACGACAGATCAGAAATTTTGGAAATTGCAGTTCCAACTGGGGGAGGAGGAGGGTGTACCAGATTGGGAAAAATGGATCTATAGTTACTCCATCTAAGTAAAAGACATATAATACATATATTACTAACATTGGGTAAACCCATCAAAGGCAGGATGTTAAGACACAAATAGGCGCACTCACCCCTATCAACTCTAAAAGCAGGAAAGCACAAGGAAACATTGGTCTCACCACCACCCCAACCCGTCCCTCCCCACAGAGCTTTTTACTTTCTGCCACTAGGCAGGTCGCCTAAAAGAAATAGGATGGACTATACAGCTAATAAATTATGATTATTTGCAGAAACAATCCACATAACAGACCTATGGTTGTCTTTCCTTGGGGGGGGAAAAAATCAAAGCAATCAAGTGTTCCTGGGCGAGCACGCGGCTATCTCCTAGTTCCACTTTCACAGAATAAACCCACGAGAAGAACTTTGATCCCTTCCCCCGCTCCGCAACCCCCCCCCCACTCCCACGCGGATTTCCGAAACAAAAAGTTGGATGTCCAACGAAACAATTTCTGCTGGTTCGAATCTCTCCAAGGCTCAAGGTTGACTCAGCCTTCCATCCTTTCTAAGGTAGGTGAAATGAGGACCCAGTTTATGGGGGCAATAAGATGACTTTGTATAAAATATACAAAAGAATGAAGGCTATTGCTTAAAGCATTGTAAGCCGCCCTGAGTCTCCGGAGAAGGGCGGCATATAAATCAAATTTAAAAAAAAAAAAAAACTGCCTGCGGCTTAAATAAAATGAACTTTCATCTCTCCTTCCCCCCCCCCAACCCCCTATCCCTTCATTTCCACAGCGGGATCCAATTCCAAAGGAGTGGAGGGGGGATTTCCAAAGCCCGGAGCTTCCCTTCCCCGCTTCGCCGCAACAGCCGGCGCGATCCCGAATTATTAAAAACAAACGTACCAAGAGAAAGAAACGCCCGCGGCGCCCTTTCACTCACACACACACTCACGCAGCCTCCACTCCCGCTCGTCACTTTCAGGAACTTTGTGGGCCTCCAACAAACCAAGCACTTCTTTTTTCACCCCCCCCCCTCCACATACACGCGAGACAAAGAGCACGACCCTCCGGCAAAAGATGGGAAGGACAAGGAGTTGCGCTTCCCCGTTGAAGATCTCAAGTGCGCCCTTCCTTCCTCTGGGGCCCCTCGGCCAGGTAGCCTCCCGCGTCCGCCCACCCGCTGCTAGACGCAGCCAGGCGGGAGCCCCGAAACACCCCGGAATTCGCCCCCAGTACCTTCGCCTGGCGAGCCGGGTGGTCCTGACGCTGCTGGCGGCGGGAGAGGCTCGGGTCGCTTTTCCCAAAACGCTACGCCGAGGCAGCGACTCCTCCCAGTCGTCTCGCGGCTCCGGCAGCTGCTTCGGTGCTTTTAATCATCTGAATAAACTCTGGTCTTTCCGAGACGCCTAGCGGAAGGACGGGACCACTGCCGCTGCCTTGGGGGGGGGGAGACGCAGGGAGGACGTCGAAGCGCCGCCGCGGCTGGAAGTGGAATTCGGATCCCGGGAAGGGAAGTCGGTGCCTGTTAAGCGGAGGGCACGCGAGACACGCTGTCTGGAGTGGGGGGGCGGAGGTGGATGATGTCACCGGGTGGCTCCCTGAGCTGAGCGACCCCTTTCCTGGCGTTGAGTGCAAGTACCGGTAAGTGGAGTAAAAAGGCTGTGGAAAGCAAGCTGAGCTTGACTCCCGGTGACTTTTATCCCTGTGACCTTCTCAAACACAACATGAAAGTGGTCCCAAGTGGCCTATTTCAGAAGGCAACTGGACTTTGTTTTTCAAGGAAGAGCATCAAAAAAAAAAAAGATTTTCCATTCAAGAACAAGCCAGGCCTCTTCTCATTTAACTTTTCAAGATTAATCAGGATCAGGTAGATGTAGCTGCTTAGTGGGAGTAACCAGTGAGGAAATCCAAATTATTTTACTACCAGTTCTGTGGGCTTGGCTTGGTGGGCGTGGCAGGGGAAGGATATTGCAAAATCTCCATTCCCACCCCACTCTGGGACCAGCCAGAGGTGGTAGTTGCCAGTTTTCCAAACTACTCAAAATTTTCACTACCAATTCTCTACAACCTGTCAGAACCTGCTGGATTTCACCCCTGGGAGTAACAAAACTGACCTGTCTGTATTGCAGTTAGGAATAGTTTGGGTTTTATAACATGGCTACTCTTTGTCAACTGAAAGTTTATTGAGGTTGGTACCACCAACTGACGACTAGGCTAAAGAATGATTGACTCATTTGTGGCTTAATGTGTTATACAAATATAACCTATAATCTATCATAAAGGAATAGAATAGAGCTGGAAGGGACCTTGGAGGTCTTCTATCTAGTCCAACTCCCTGCTCAAGCAGGAGACCCTATACCCGTGATGGTGAACCTATGGCACAGGTGGCACGCGGAGCCATGTCGGTGGGCACGCAAATGTTGCCCTAGCTTAGCTCCGGCGCACATGTGTGTGCCGGCCAACTGATTTTCAGGCCTTCCAGGCCCACTGGAAGTTGGAAAACAGGCTGTTTCCGGCCTCCAGAAGGCCTCTGGGGGGTGGGGAAGGCTGTTTTCATCCTCCCCAGGCTCCTAGAAAGGTTATGGAGCCTGGGGAGGACGAAATACGGGCCTACTGGGCCCACCGTGCCATCATGTGCCAAAAGAGGAGGGGAGCATAGGGGGGTCACGTGCACGGGCGGGACACATTGAATTATGGGTGTGGGCATGCACTCGCGTGACCACCCCCCGCACTCTCCCCGCTCTTGGCACGCAATGGTAAAAAGGCCTATACCATTTCAGACAAGTGGCTGTCCAGTTAGAGAATGGAACTGCTTTTCTAAAAATAATTCATAGTTCCTGCTTGCAATCTTAAAGGTAAAACATCTTTGCAGACTCACCAAATTTTAAATTAAAAAAAAAAAACAATTCTGAATATGTCAATGCACTGCACTGCAAAGAACTATTACAAGAAGAAGAAGAAAAACCAACTCCAAAATGCAGTTTTGGGAATAGGGCAAATTAGGGACTTCCAGAGAGTAATGACTGCAGAGATAGTGTAGTGGTTTGTCTTCCCAGAAACTATTACAGTCTCATTAATGATTGAAAATATGTAATTATCCACAATGACACAATCTTAGTTAATTTTCCTGTCTAAATTGCTATAACCATGTGAAAAGTGAGAAACTTTTCTAAGATTCCTACTTCACAACAGTTGGACTTAAAAAGAGGTTTTTTTTATTTGTTACATCTATATCTTGCCTCCCCCCCCCCCCAATTTAAAGCTAGGATTAGACCAAAACATCCTGGGGAATTGGCAGATTTTTCCATTGTTATTAGAAAGTTGCTGTAATTTTCAACACCGAATTTATGGCTTTCTGTTCTACAGACAGACTAGAGAGAGGTATTGCTGGCAAAAGTTCCTATAATGCCATCATTTGAATACTGTCCAGTCTCCATGGTGTGGATTTTTTTATCTGTACACTCCCAAACCACCAAATTTTATTAAATGGATTCCTACAAGTTAGTAAATCATAAATACAAAAATGGCAGGACTACATTATTTCTTGTTATTCATGTAACTCATGGTGAAGAAAAATTCACCTCTAAGTATAAACTATTAGATTTTACTTTCTGTTTTTAAAAAACGGCAACACACACAACTGCTTCTGATCTACTTTATTCTTTATTCTTTTGGTTTCTGCTGAGAGATTAAATTGCTGATGGTATATTCAAAGCCAGGTGCTGTCATGTTGACTCACCCACCTCATTGCAGTGTCTCCTCTTCATTAATAGTATCCAGCAAAAACAGAGATGATACTGGTAGACTTTGGTTGGGGATACTTCTTTCCTTGCTAGAAGCCTCTCTCTTTAGAAAAGGAAGTGAGTCATCATTTTCCTAATGAAGACTCTTCAAAGGGATTTTTTTTTTCTGTGCATTCTTAAGTAAACAAAGCCTGAGGGCACAAATAGGTAGAAATACATTCTTGCTTGAAGGTATGGTACAGAGCTTCCTTTTTTTTGGGGGGGGGGGGGGAGAATACAGTATAGCATCAACTGATGGAGAAAGATGTTTGATCATTTGCAGCAAAACTGGAATTTAACTCTTCTTCCTCCAATTTTGCTGCTCCTTCATTGCTTTATCAATTAACACACCTGATTCTCAAATTAATAGTATTTGGATGTTTAAAAGGGTGCACATTAAATGCAAAAACACAGTTTCGCTTGTATTATAACCAGTACAAATATGAATGATACTGTGATGTTTTATCAAAAGTAACAAGTGTTTTGAATACACTTTCTAAGCACACAGGGAGGTAGAATCATGTACAACCAAACACGCCAAGAAAAGTATGTATGAAAGCACTCTTATCTGCAGCCACCTATTGAGAATATTGCAAGGTTATTTTAAGTGTAACATTCTTGCATTTGTTACATGAGGGATTTTGTGCCTCATATACCCTAATGCTGCTCTGCTTTGGATACATTAATATATGTGCAGACAGGAGAGAGGATTTGCTACTTAGTTAGCAAAACATCTTCATCACACCTAGCTAGAGAAGTAAATCATTCTGGAAGGATGAAGGAATGTTGGATGGAAAAACACAGGTGTAGCAGTGATGAAATCCAATTTTTTTTACTACTGGTTCTGTGGGCGTGGCTTGGTGGGCATGGGGTGACTTGGTGAGCATGGCAGGGAAGTATACTGCAAAATCTCCATTCCCACCCCACTCTAGGGGGAAGGCTATTGCGAAATCTCCATTCCCATCCCACTCGGGGGCCAGCCAGAGGTGGTATTTGCTGGTTCTCTGGACTACTCAAAATTTCCGCTATCGGTTCTCCAGAACCTGTCAGAACCTGCTGGATTTCACCCCTGAGGTGTAGATAGGACAGTGGAAGAACTCTAGTAGCTGAGACACATTGTTCATGGAACAATGGAAAAAAGTTTCACAGAAGAGCCAGAGAAGAAAAGCCATCTTTGGTAGAAGATAAACAATATAGTGCAGTAGTTCTCAACCTTTTCTTTATTACTTTAATTACCTTTGTGGCCACGGACCATGGCCACGGATCACCAGGGCTTAACTCAAGATTTAAATCATAAATTTTCTTCAAGTCTTCGCAGACCCCCTGTGACAACATCATGCCTCCCTCCAGAAATCAGCGGACCGCAGGTTGAGAAGCACTGATATATAGTGATTTGAATATAGCAGTGAAGGATAAAGAAATGCTCAAAGGGGAAAGCAAGACTGTATACTCACTCAAGAGTGTAGATGGCAATAGGGTGACAAAATGAGACCTAAAAGATAAGAAATTTTATGGCAGAGTTAGTGAGAGGGAAAAAAAATACCAGGCTTGCCACTGAAGACATGGAATAAAGGATCCCTGTAAAGAACAACTAGATGTCCTCAATGTAGAAGTGGTATGAAAAGTCATCAGAAGGATGACAGTACCTGCAGGAAAATATAAGCCTTGTACAAAGCCAATAGATGGAGGGAAAACAGTGTTAATGGCTATTTTGTGTCAATGAATTCTAATGTATGATATTTAAATATGTAAGAGATTAGACCTAGGTGAGGCAATGTGCCTGCATTTCACATTTCCTTTTATGGCCAGGAATAAACAAGAAAATTGGGAAGGCTAAAACTCATCATCCTATTTCCACTTGGAGCTCTGCTCCTAAATTTCTGGCAGAGCGTTTTGAGGAGAATATGTCCAAACTCATTCAGCTGACGAGGAAAGCTTTTGCTCACCACTAGAGATGAAATGAAAGACGAAATCGGAAACACCAAAAAGCTGAGTCATTGTTGACCAACAGAGAAATTCTCTGCACATGACATATCGAAAGAGTAAACTTCCTCCCATCATCTCTCAAATGCCTAAAATAGGAATGCTTTCCCTTTGCCAAAGGAACAACAGCATTTGAAGAGGTTGGTGCGGGGATTCAGTGTCAGCTGGTAAAATCAAAAGTGTTGATTTTGCCCCTAGCAAAAAGAAACAGATAGCACAGCTAAAAATTATAGACTAACCATTTGGAAGGAAACTTATCTGTACTGCTGTTTGAAGTGCTTGTATCTAGAAATACTTTTTTTTATATCACATGATCAACATAAACCAGCAGGCATCAACTATGAAAGTTATGTATGGCTAGCTCTTCGGTTGCCCAAGAGTCATCTGGAGAATTTATTTGTATACATTTTATCCTCTAGCCTAGGCTCTCAGGACAATATACATAATAAAACAAGAATAAAAAAATCAATGCAAGGAGTAATTCCCAAAAATACAATCACAAAGAAAATGCAGCAGCGAAATACTGTGTAGTGGAAAACAAAGACTAATACTGTACACCAAGGAACCACAAACATGTAAAAATAATTAAGATACTGAATAGCTCAAAATATTACTTTAGAGTTTAAGCGAGAGAAATGAGTTACACTGCATTTGATGAAATTTTAAAAAAGGGGGTTGCCTGGTAAAAATATAAAGTAAGCAAGGAAAACTATAAATTAGCTGTTAGCACTAATTTATGGTTTTGCCTATTTTCCAAGAATCTTGGCATGTGTGCAGGCACACACAGATGCACACACATGCATATGCTCACACATACACAAATACACTACTCTCTGTCTTTCATTTTAGCCTCATAAAAAAACAGAGGTGCAAAATTATAGAGGTATGCATATTAGAGCCATAACTTCTAACATCCTTATTAGTCCCAGATTTCTGATTAAAAGCAACCCGATGAGATTATGGTCAAGCCCCAACTTCATTACAGTATATATAGCAGGAAAGGAAGCATCACTTCTCTAGGCAAATGCTGCTTTTTCAAGCTGCCCTTACAATTAGAAATATTTCTCCCAATGAAGTGAAGCTACTTATAAGAGCTAAAGTTGGAGAGGTGGGAATCAGCATTGATCAGGTCAGGCAAAACCATTATATAAGCATGAAGAAGAGGGAATTCCAGTCTTTGAAAAGAATAGCCCAAAAGCCAACTGATTTGAAATGGTGGGAAGAAAATGGTTAAGATTTAAAACCTAGTATTGACAGATAGAGAGCCGGCTTGATTTCTGTGTTCGGAATCTTCTGCATACAACCAGTTTGGTCTAGTAGTTTATGCACCAGGGTTAGAAACCTGGAAACTTTTGAGTTTCCCGCCTTAGCCATGAAAACCAGTTGTAGGGAAAATAGGTGGAAGAAATACATTGGATATGTTTGCTGCTTTGAGTTATTTGTAAAAATAATAAAGACAGGATGTAGTGTAGTATACTGTAGTATAGTATAGTGCAGAGGTGGGTTCTACCTATCTTTACTACTGGTTCGCAATGGGGCCGTGCGTGCATGCGCAAAAGTTTCTGCGCATGTGCAGAAGCATTTTGATGACGTCGGGGTCGGTAGGCGGAGCCTCCCACTGGTTTTACTGCCAGTTCTACCAGTTCTATAGAACCGGTGCGAACGGGGGGCAACCCGCCACTGGTATAGTGGTAGTCTTCAACTTATAACAGTTCATTTAGTGACTGTTCAAAGTTTCAGTGGTGCTGAAAAAAATTACTTATGACCGTTTTTCACACTTGCAGCATCCCCATGGTCATGTAATCAAAATTCAGACACTTGGCAATTTGACAATATTTATGATGACTGCAGTGTCCGAGGTCATGTGATCACCTTTTGCAACCTTCTTGACAAGCAAAATCAATGTGGAAACCAGAATCATTTTACAACTGTGTTACTAACTTAACAACTACAGTGATTCACTTAACAGCTGTGGAAAGAAAGGTCATAAAATGGGGTAAAACTCACTTAACTGTCTTACTTAACAACAATTTTGGGCCCAATTACATTTGTAAGTGGAGGACAACCTGTAGTGTTGTGTAATGTCTCATTCTAGGCATTGTATATCCGCTCCACTGCAGGATAAAGGCCTCTTCCATATAATAATATCATGCCATGCCATGCCATACCATATCATACTATACCATACTATACCATACAAATATACTGCAATTTCAGTCCTGACGCCCTGAATCATCTGCTGTTATCTTCTTCCTGAATATGGGAATGTGTTTCTGGAAGAATTAGGTAGCCGTGCCTGGCCTGAAGTCTGACATTGCTTTCTTATAACCTGTGTCCATTATTTTGTATCCTGCAGCAAGGAATGACAGAACAGATCTGTCTTTTATGTAACATTCCTTCAGGCATTTGGTATTTGAAGAGTGTTATCAGAGCCTTTCTCAGTTTTCTCAAACATAAAGATGCCTATTTTCCTCTTGAGCAATTTTCAATCTAAGACCATCTTTGTTTAAACTGTCCTAATCCTTTTTAGATCTGAATACAATATTTGAAATAGAAACAGAATACAGCATTTGGACACTTTGCTTTCATGATATGACTTAAAATGGTGTTAGGCTTTTTTGGCAACCATATTCTACGTTCACACATAATCTGTGATGCTACTTTCAGCTGGGCTATGAAAGAGCAATGGGACTCTTACTTACTCAGTAAGTTTCATGACTTGATTGGCCTTCAGGCAATGAGATGATGACTTGACTTAGCATACCCTGGGAAACTGAAAGCGTCAACAAGTTTTTGGAGGGTGGGTGCATTATGTGTATGATACATGAGCAACTCTTCAATGCAGGGCTGCTTTTCTCAGTGTAAAAAAATGTGCTTATCTACGGTACACCATCTCCTGACTTTGTCTGAGATCCAAGTTTCACAGCCAAGTTATTCTAAGAAATGTAGCCAAGCACACACAACAAGTAGTACACATAAAACCACAGGAAGCGTCCCACAGAAAGGGATACAGTCAATATATGTAACATTAATTAGATGTATCAGGACAGCTATCACAACTGTATGATAATGACTCTTCTTAAAAGCATAATACCCATATGCTACACTAGGCTTTGGTGAAGAACATCACTATGGCTGTTGAAATACAGACTGGTTTCAAATTCAGATGGCTTTTGTAAACTGAATAGGAAGCCACACCAACTTGTTATTCATTTATTTATACTTCCTTTGTGCTATTCCAATCAGAAGGCTCGGAGAAGTTTATAATTTTCTTACAATACAATAATAGACAAGTAGAGCTTTAAAAGTGACAACCACCATCTTAAATTCATTCCAGCAGCAAAATGATTGTGATGTTACAAGAAAAAAACCGGTTTGCTCAAGAGGAGAGCAAGGTCTCAGTAAGACTGGGGTGTCAAACTCAAGGCCCGTGGGCCAAATCTGGCCCACAGGGTACTTAGATCTGGATCTAAGATTAGAGCTGCCCTGGAAACAATAAAGAACCTGCCCATGGTGCTTCTGCCAGCGAAAACAAAGCACGCTCAGCCCCCCTGAGCTCCATTTTCACTGGCAGAGGGCTGCAGGAGGCCGTCACAATCGAAAATGGAGCTTGGGAGCCTGCCTTAGCACTTGGCCACCACAGATGCCCCCAAAACGAGTGACGTCAAGCTGGCCACACCCCCTGGCCACACACTTTGGGCCCCCTGAGGTCAAACACCACCCTTTTGCAGCCCACAATGAAATTGAGTGTTGAGCCCCGATTCGGGGCTCACCATACAGTACCTGGGGTGGGTGGGAAAGGCACAGAGCAGCACACAGTGGAGATGGCAACCAAAGTAACGGGTGAGGCTGCGGCAGTGGGACACTCAAGGGCAGCGCTGACTAGCCGCTCAGCAGCAGATTGCTCCCTTGGCTGGCCCTCCGAGAGTGGCACCGAGCAGCTGGCAGCGGGGCAGGCGACCGGCGCGACGAACAAGGAGGCAGTGGCAGCAACGGGACTTCTGGTGGCAGCGCCAAACAGCTGCTCACCAGCTGATCGCCCCCCTGCTTCCATGCACAGGCCTCCAGTCAGGCTTACTGAGCATCTCGCTTTCCTGTGTGTTTGCTTTGGTCCTCACCCAGTCTGATCTTGGACCCTTGAGACAAAGCCAGCGCAACACTTTGCCAGGCGGCAGTTCTGGTGGCAGCGAATGAAGTCCAAAATAGTTATGTAAAAAGCTTTCTGGTCCTCACCCAGTCCAGCCTTGCACCCTTGAGATCAAGTTTGACACCCCTGCAGTAAGAGAACCCTGAATCAGAAGCGGAAGCTGTATGCTCCGGCCCATATTTGGGTAGACCAGGATGCCCTAATAGACCGGTCTCACCAGGAAAAACACCTGAATCAGAAGCAGAATTCTAGGGAAATTATCTCAGCCACTTAGGAACATTTTCCGTCATCTGTTCCAATGACCATGCATGCATCTCTCTTCAGTTCTTTGGGCATTCTACAGGTCTGGCTGTATTTGTAAAGATGTTGCATGAAAAGTTTCATATGCCATTTTAAGTTATTTCTTACAACAGTGTTGAAATCAAGCGTGGCTAAGCATTATGAAACTGAAATACAACATCTTTGTATGGCACCAGTCTGGCCAACTTTATAACCTATTCAAATTCTGCTCACAAAATTAAACAAATTGGAGGGAGGGAGGGAGACAGAGAGATCTGAAAGACTGTCTACTGTTGACTTCACCCCATTCCTAAGAGGTCTGTAAGGGGCGTGCATAAAAGCACCAGCATGCCTACCATCCCTGTCCTAATGTTTCCTCTATTTGTATTTATTTTATGTATTCAATTCATGCTTTTACTCATATTTATTACCTAACATGTTCTTGACAAATAAATAAAATAATGTTTGTGCTTCAGATGAGAGCTGTCATATGAAAATAGGAAAAAGGAGGCACTTTTGTTCATCTAATTAACTTCCATTTTGCACAGCAATAAATGCCAATGGATTTTGTTGAACAGATGCAGTCTTTCAATCTTGCCCATACATACAGTAGTTCCTTTCCATTAATTATTTCTGCTGATATCATGTTGGGTGCTGTAAAAATGGCACCATCTAGTGGTGTTTTTGTTGATAGTAAAAATATCAGGAAGAAAAGTAAAACGAACAGGATATATCTACTTCTTGCATGTTTTCTATCCTAGAAGAAACACTGCAGCATTGTGTATATAAGGTCTCCTTGTGTTAATAGGTTTATATTATTGCCTACTTTATGAATCAGCATGATTGAAAGCTAGATAATAAACATTCATCCCATATCATTACTGTATTTTAAATGTGATTTTTATCTACTTGAGCATTATTATCATCAGTACAAAGTGAATGCCAAAAGTTTCAGAACTGTTGAACAATGGCAGCTTTAACATGCTGCAAACAAACACACTACCAAGCCAAAAAGAGGCAAATCCCATTTCAATCCATGACACTTCCTTATTGCTCCTGATTGGGCACAAACATTTCCCAGTAACTATATTTTAAATATATAGATATGAAATGTCCTGATGATACTGGTAGTCCTCAACTTACAACAGTTCATTTAGTGACCATTCGAAGATACCATTGCAAAAAGTGACTTATTACCATTTTCCACTTATGTCCATTGGTCACATGATCAAAATTAAGACACTTGGCAATTGCTTTGTATTTATGAGTTGCAGTGTACTACTGGGGTCATGCGATCCCCTTTTGTGATGTTCCGATAAGCAAAGTCAATAGTAACAACCATGTTACCAACTTAACAACTGCAGTGATTCACTTAACAACTATGGTAAAATGGGGTAAAACTCACTTAACAACTGTTTTGCTTAGCAAAACAAATTTAGGGTTCAATTATGGTCATAAATTAAGGACTACCTGTATTGCCTTTCTCTCAATCCCAGCCAGAGCTGAAGGACATACACCTTTAATTGTTTCAAGTCTTTTTCCCACTAATTTAGATAGTTTTTGCCATGGACGTGATGCTTCACTGATGGTATGGTTTCCAGTGAGATAGAGGCAAGTGTTCCCAGTTGTTATTGACCATTTTAGGCTGCAGCAGGCATGTCTTTTTAGCTAGAATTGCAGGAAGAACCGGTCATTTGTCTTCCTCAGATGTTTGCTTCCAGAAAATGCCCAATTGGTGCTTTTTGAAGCCCTTCTCAATCTTGAAAATGCAAATTCCCTTCAGTCATCCTTTATGGGAGTTATGAAAATTATACCTTAGGCATACAAAAAATACCAGGTTGGGGAAAGCTAATCTGAGATTTAAATGTGCTCATCAAAAAATCTAGAAAAAAATCTTCTGTTAGAGCAATTTGGGGAAGTTTGGAACAGTTACCTGTTATTATTGCTTGCTCTAATAAATAATTATTTATTCATTGAGTCATTTATTTCTATCCCAACATAGTCTCAATATTGGGGTGGAAATGTAACATTCCAAGATACATTCCAGCCTTGATTTTTATTTTTATTTTTTTAAAAGGTAAAAGTAGCATCTGTCAATAAAAAGTTCTCCATTACTATACTTTTGCAGGCTAAAAGTTCAGCAGACATATTTCTTGTCACGCTTCCTGCTTGGTATTCTTGGAAGCAGCTCGCCAGAAGTACCCTGCTTTACTTGAGAAAAACATGCCTCTGATGCTGCCCTCTTGTGTGCAGTACAGGTTCAACTCTTGCAAATTATTGGTGTCATGAGCAGGTGCAATACAATGATTGTGGCTTACAGAATGCAGCACATTTTCCCCATAATTTGGAAAAAAAATAACAATGTGATCTGTTTCACTTCAGTTTCTACAGCTGATGCCTCCCGATAGAAGGCTAGGCTTTAAAAAGTGCAAACAAGTAAAGATTATTTGAATACTGTATAGATTCAGTTATACTACACCTCCTTGTTTAATGACCAAGTTCCATTCCAACAATCGGGTTGTTATGGCCACTGAGTGAACATGTGACTGAGAGAGGAAGGCAGAGAGAGATGCTATGAATATCCCAGATTGCCACTGTCTCATTTGAGAAAGTGTTTTGTGGTACAGCTCTGCCATCCTTACTCTTGTGCACTGTAGTCAAGAGCATGAAATTTGGTCATAAATGCACACATTGGTTGGAAAATGAATTTTTATTACCGTTCATTACAGGTTATCCTCGACTTGCAACCATTCTGCTGGAATATTTTATTCCTTACCCAGTTCATTCTGAGTCAGGTTGATAAAAAAACACCAGGCAGCTGCATGAAATTAAGTTCTTTATTTTTCACCTAAAGACAATGATAGCAAGCCTTTATGTGGGCTGCTGCAAAGGCTCCCTCCATCCAGCACAGGTTATATGCATTAAAATCGATCCCTCCTATAGAATACAAATCCCCTATGCAGTCATTCATTTCCCTCTGCACCTCATTCCATATAAGGAACTTCTTTCCTTGCCAGGGCTTCTAAGGTTTTTTCTTATCCAAGGAGAAACTATCCTTGGAATGTATACCTTATCTTTCCTTAGAATGTATACCTTATCTCAATCCACTGGGTAAACTCCTTTAAAGGTTTCTGAACAATGAAGTGTGAGAAGCCTTATACATCTTAAAGTAAAATAAAAGGAGACATGGTGTCTGAGCCTCAATAAAAGTGTAATGGCTCAAATAAAATATTCTAATACTGTGTAATTAAAAAAATGTTTTAGTAGTTCAAAGTTATAACTGAGCTAATTATGACCTGGTTTCAAAGTTAAGGTCATTCCCCCTTATGACTGACTGCAAGTACATTTCAGTGTCCCACCTTTCCTATCTCCCCCCATCCCACGCCTCAGGATCCTCAGAGGCTTTGGACCTGCTTCCCTCCCACTTGATCCCTGAAGACCTTGGATCTGTTACTGACCACACTGGTTCCCACACACTCCTCCCCACCTCAGTAACTGATTGCACCCTTACCTTTAGAAGTTCTCCAGAACTCTGGAGAGTGTGTTAGGGAAGCAGAGCACACTGCCCCATCTCTAGGCCATGTAACTTTGTCCCAGAAGCGGATGCCATTTTCAGAGTGGCCATAATGAATTGGGTCTACTCCAAAAATGGCATCTGCTCTCAAGAGGGAGTCATGCGGCCCAGGGAGGCCAAGGGACGTAGCAGCCTGGGAACAAAGTCAGGAGTATGTCAAAGAGGCAATGATGTTCAATTTATAGAATCTAATTTACGTCCTGTTGGACTTTTGCTTTCTTGCTGCTTTTGGGGTAAATAAGAGAAAAGTTCCAAATAGCAAAGTTCATGATATAATTCTCTGAATTATTACAAGCCAGTGAGAAATGGCCCTTTTCTTCACTGGGATGCAATTTCTTTAAATATCTGCTACAAAATAACTAGAAATGTATCAACTACTGCACACATAAATCTCTATTGGCCAAATAAACAGCTTATCTAGATGCCATGCAAAACAAAAATGGTGTGACACAATGTAGACACATTTTGAAATGAGATACTGTATGCAAAAGCCTACTTTCACTGCATTCTTTGTGGTTGCTACCCTGTGTATTTTTATCTAAAAGTAGGCCTCACTTAATATAATGGGGTTATTTCTAAGTAAATAGATCACACTGTATCTGGTCTAAGGCAGACCCTTAGCATGCTTATGCTGGCCTAGTCATCTTGATTTCAGACCTTTTAAATTAGCATCATACTCTGGTATAATTTATCTTAAGGCAATCTTCCCCAGGACACATAATTTTAAAGATGTTGAACTCCAGCATTTCTGGAGACAGCCAGGTTAAGCAAAGCTAAAATAGCATACAGTATTTTACTGCCAAATATCAACATGTTCAAATTTATATGACACTATAAAAAGTATGCCTCTTTTAACTCATTATATAATCTGTATTTGTATCTGTATTGTGCACGCACATACGCACACTACCAAAAATCAAAATCAAGTCCCATAGTAGTAAAGAACAAGTTTGACTAATTTGGCTAAATAATATTTTTAGAGAAATGTTACTGTACTGTACTTAGGAAAGTTCAAAGGTCATGCACCAAACAAATAAGTGTTTAGAAGAAAATGGCAACCTATTCACACATTTAACGTAATTTATGTAATAAATTGTTTATGGGGCCTGACGTTTGGTATGTGTGGATGGGGTGTATGTATGTATATGAAATTGCATCTCTTAATAACATTCAGTTCAGGTAAGATATTTATTACAAAAATGTTGTCTCTCCACCTCTCTAGGACTAAATGTAGCTTGTGGTAGAAAGCACACAATTCTGTAACCATGGTGGCAACACAATGAAATAGATACAATTTAAGATGTTCATTTCAACAAAATCATACTCTGTGCTCTTTTATCTAACTCAGATCAATAGCAGCAGCTCTACAAGTCTTTTAACTGTTTTATATCAAGTAGCCACCACATAAAACACTAGAATTATAAAGGACTATTTAGGCCATTCTCAGAAATCAGAAGATCAAACATTTCACAAATAGAAAAAATTCATGCTCAGTCAAATTGACTGGACTTGCCCAGCGAATTCAAGCAACTTTATTTGTCAAATGCTTAGAACTTGGGGGAAAATAAATTAATTCAGTGACCATTTAAAGTTATGGTGATGCTGAAAAACTGGACCACACTCTGTAGCATCCCTTCAGTCATATGATTATGAGTTGGGTGCTTGAGTGTCCAGTTTGTGATTACAATGTCACAGCAACCCATGTCACATTATCACCATTTGTGACTTTTCCTGCCAGCTTCCCACAAGCAAAGTCAAGGGAAAACCAGTAGATAAGGTTGCAAGTTGCCACAGTAAGTTGCTGCCACTGTTTTTTCTTCCAAAGAGTCCACTAAAGGACAAGATCCCAGGGACCTGCCTACAGCACTCTTGGCCTCCTGTGGCTTCAGATAACTCTCCTTCCATAACCTCTCTTAACCCAACCAAGGCCTCCACCAGCCCTCTTTGACCCCAACCATGCCCCCGAGTGCCCACCCACTGGGACTCCCACTTCTTACCACTTAACAACTTTGCACCCTGAGGCTACAACAGCAACTGGGACTTCCAGGATTGCCACCACTAAGCAAAATGGTCATGTGACATTGTACTTTATGACCACATTGCTTAGTAATAGTAATCCCAGTCACATTGTAACCTATGCCTATCTGCACCATTGGTCTAAAGATGTGGATGGAACATTCTACTTTTCTTGACAAATAGATCTTTATTTTATGTGACTTGGACTCACAGAGTAGGAATAAACAACAACAAAAAAAGAAAAATACAGCCTCTGGATTCACTTTGGAGGATTTAGGAGGAAGAGATGAGAAACACTATGGCTGCCAAGTACAATACCTCCAAGACTTAACATTGATGGTCATCCTCTCTGGATTTTTCCAGCAGAACCTTTTACAACTTGATCAGTATGTAAAGATGCAGAGTGTGCAAAATAAGACTTCACATCGTTCATTTTATATTCATATTTACTGAAACTTCTATTTACACGATTTTATTAATCTTTGTATCTGTACATGCTCCAGTTTAACACATCACAGGATTTGGGGAACAATGTGCAATAGTTATTTCCCTGGGTAATTATAATTACATGAAAATATTACCGAAACAAAAAAGACACCTTTCACTATTTACAATGGAATGGTAATATGTATCCTCATCAATTATTCACCTGGAGATACTTCCACACACCAATTAATCACAGAGATAAATAGTGAAATATTCAGTCAAATAACACACATTAATCTAGATTTGTAAAGCAAGCCATTACACTGTGATTCCTCTCTTGCTCTGTACAAAATTTTACTTAGCAGCTTCAATATATCTCCAAGGTTGTTGTCTTTTTTAAAAAAACACACACCTCAAAGTACTGTTTATCATTGCCCAACAAAACCGACCACAGATGTTAATCACCTTTTTTCTCTTCTTCATTGTTCTTTCATGTCTTCATTTATGAAACAGCAAGAATACTTTTCATTGGAAGCCCATGAGTCTTCTTTGGCTCATGCTCCATTTATACCTCATATTTGGGCTATATCTGTACTGTGGAATCTACTGGGGAATATACTTCATGAGATGAATATATACGTCTCATTCCTCTGAGACAAAGGTATACAAGTGTATGTGCATGTCTGTGTGCCTATGTACACACATGCCATTATAGAAAATAAAAGGGGGGGTAGTCCATTACGGGAGCAGCAGACCTAGGTAAGGAACAGAAAGGGTCATGCACAAATCCTTCAGGCTTGAATAAAGCTACACAACTGTGAAAACTGTGAAAAAAATCATGAATAAATATGGCAAAAGAGCTGGTACAAAGTGCTAACTGTTGTAAAGTAAGACATGGGGCTTGCAGGTAAAAATTCCCAAGTTATTAGAAACAGTGACAATAGAGGAAAAGAGAAGACTTTTTCTTTAAACTACATGAGGAAAATTCAATTTTCTATAGATTCAGTTAATGTGTATTTTACCTTTAGTGCAAAGAACTCAAAAAGTGCAAACATTTCTCCATGCTTTCCGGTCCAAAGAACATCTGCTTAACGAGTCTTTCCTGTACAATCAGAAATAGGCAAGCTATGCTGATTTTTTTTGTTGTTGTTGCAATGACACGGGTTTGCAAAAATGCAGTCCTCGCTTCATTTAGACTTAGAAAAGAAACATCCTTACAAAAAAAGAATAATTAAACTCTTGTGTTTCTGTTAGTATCCCCCAGCAGATAAATGAAATGTCCCCAAGTGATGGCAGCAACAACAGCAGGCAAAGGAGTGGTGGCTGGGGATTAAAATGTTCTTTTTCAGACTGACCATCTTCTTAGCTTCAACTGTGTCTCTCTCATCTCGCAGATTTTTGTTCATCTCTCTGCTCCAGAGGCAAGCAAGACAAATGCAAGTGTTATGGCTACAGTGTTCACGTTTGCCTTTTCCCCATATCCAAACTTAAATAATTTCCATGCTAGTGATGTATAATGTAGTCATAGTATTGCCTAGTCATTCCTAAAGTAATATAAACCCTGTTCAGATTACTGTTACTTTGGCAAAATGATTGTTGCACAGCTCTGAAAGGCTGCAAGTCACTAGTGCAGAAATGATCTGACTTCCCTACTGCTATGATGTACTACAGCTCCCATAATTTCTGGTCACATTTCGAAGGTACCAGATTGTAGAAGATTTCATAACCACTGATAATCATTAAAGGTACTGTGGTCAATAACTCTGTTTGTCTTACCTGCTTACCAATGGTTTACTTATCGATGATTTATGTGATTAATCAAATGTTCTGAATTTGCATAATGCAGTGAACTATAAAATAATTACACTGAGCTTTAATAGCAAGATAATTGTGAATCAATTTGTTGTACGAATACAGCCTTAACAGACAGAGAGGGCAGGGAAAGTAAGAAACTATTTTTTTGTATGATCACAAAGAAAATAATTTCTTTGGCACCTAGATTGCATTTAATAAATTCTGAAGAGCAGTTGCTTGTATAAGGTAGCTATCATCTGAGTCCAACCCAATGTCAACTAGTCAAGGAGTTTCTGAGTTCAATTTTCCCATTTTGGCAACGATCCAACGAATATTAGACCATCCAAATATTTAATTATACAAAGTAAATTATTAACAACCTAACACATTGTATTATTATTATTCTGAATACAAAATAGCTTATACTGGGCGCTCCACCGTAAAATAAATTAAGGAGAAAAAAATAGTCAAGACTATTTTGTTCGTCTGCATGACATCATTCTGTTTCTTCCATATACCATGATCAAAATAAATCTTAAGCCATTGTTGTCTGTAAATGAGACCAATAACTCTTAACAGCTAATTCCCCTGTAGGCCTCCCAACACTTAAAGAACTGTTTTCTCTTAACTATAAGTTAAATGCATATTGTTCCTTTCCATGGAATTGTATCTCCAAGGGTAAAGAGAGGGACATCACAAATATCCTGGAAGAATTAGTCCCAGGTAGAGGAAGAGACACTTTCTGTTTCCCCTTCCCACCCCCACCCCCCTGTAATTCAATCACAAGCCTCCAATTGCAAAAGTCCATTTCCCTTCCTCTTTTTTAATCTTTATTTTAATCTTCTACCATCATGTAACATATCTAGGAGCTCTGGTGGCACAGTGGTTAAAATGCAGTACTGAAGGCTACTTCTGCTGGCTGCTGGCTGCCTGCAGTTTAGCAGTTCGATTCTCACCGGCTCAAGATTGACTCAGCCTTCCATCCTTCCAAGGTCGGTAAAATGAGGACCCAGATTGTTGGGGGCAATATGCTGACTCTGTAAACTGCTTAGAGAGGGCTGTAAAGCACTGTAAAGTGGTATATAAGTCTAAGTGCTATTGCTATTCCCCAGAGCAGAGGTCCCCAACCCTTGGGCTGTGGCCCACTACTGGTCTGTTCAGAACCGGGCTGTGGACACGGCGGATGAGCACACGTGCACGCAGCTCCATTTGCGTACATAGCTCCATTTGTACAAGTGGCCAGCACACGTGCCTGCTGCTCACGCAAATAGAGCTTTGCACACATGCACACTCACCCGCCACTTGAGCAAAACCATCACCTCTGCCTCCTCCCCCGCTAGTCCATAAAACCAGAAAGGTTGGAGACAGCTGCCCCAAAGAGGTCCACTTTCTGTACTGCTGTATTCAAGTATTTTCCAAGTAACTGAACAGACACTCACTCTTCCAACCACTCTTTTTAAGATACCTTTCTTACCTGAGGAGCTCCAACTGACGCAAAAGGCTTTGTTTTTCTTTCTGCATATTCTTAGAAGCTTGAAATATATCTCTGGGATAGAAGCAAGGAAAAAAAGATTTCATATGCGTAAATCTGTATTTTATTCTTTTGCAAACATTACTATTGGCTAAAACGTAGTAGTATTATGCCTGCTACCGGTAACTGTATATGGAGGATGGTCTAAGTAAATTAACACTAACTAGGTCTCCCCTACTTGTTTGCAGCTGCACAATGGCATAATGTTGCTTGTGTGTTTTTGGCTTAATTCTAGGTATGAATCAAGTGATGGTAATTTGCAAGCTTGCACAGGTTCATATGCGGTGTGAACCCACACATTTTGGTTTACTGAACATGGTTAAAACGAACAATGGCTAAGTACATGATATGAACTTGGACTACTTGTTAATGGCCTATTGTTATCACAGGTTTATAGACAAGGATATTTACTTATCTGCCTTTTCTCAAAGGACATTCATATGTCCTTCTTACCTGCACTTTTTTTCCTCCAATGGTTGCATGTATACACAAGGTATAGTTTGGCCCTAAGGATACAGATCAAGTGACATACAGGGAGTCCTCGGCATACAACATTCATTTAGCAACTGTTCAACATTATAAAGGGCATTGAAAAAAGTGACTTATGACCGTCCTCACACGTACGACCATTGCAGCATCCCAGACATATGACCATCATTCATGACCTTCCCAGCCAACTACCAACAAGCAAAGTCAATGAGGGAAGCCAGATTTGGTTAACAACCGTGTGATTTACTTAATAACTGCAGTGATTTGGTTAACAGATGTAGCCAAAAAAGGTCATAAAATTGGGCACTACTCTCTTAACTGCCTTGCTTAGCAATGAAATTCTGGTCCCAATTGTCGTTGTAAGTCAGGGACTACCTGTATGTGTTTGCCTGAGCACACCAAAACAGCTTTTTAGGTAGCTTTATTTTTGATACATTCATCTCATCTAAAACATTGTGTCTATGGATACTGGGTAGTTATTGTTTCTCAACAATCACCAGCTTTGACTCTCTAAATACGTTTCTACTTCAACTCTGATGTAGGCATTTGGGATTTAATGCTCCGTGTGTTTGAAGCAGACCGTATCAGTGAAAACTGGATGAAATTGTTGCACAGAGGACAAGGCCATTCTCTTACCTCTGTTTACCATGGAAAACAGGTTTTGGTCAATTAAGTACTAGCAAATAAATTATTTACCACTTGATAACATATATAGTAACTGGTTACTTGACTAGCAACATGATTCTCAAATGACATATTTTTCTAAATATTAAAGGGATTGATTTCTGTGGAGATAATGATAATATTCGTTTTGTTCCAGGACTGTCATGCCCTGTAGGTTTTGACAAAAGAAGGCCTTATATTTAAATGCTGGGGTGTTTGTTATCCAAGCTAATTCCTCCATGAAGTTGCTAGAAAAACGTAATTGGAAAAAGACTTCCATCATTAGTTTATCTCAAGGAAAGGAAAGGTACTATGCCTTCTGTGTACTTGAGATTTATAAAGATTGCAGTTGAGTAAGGGAAATGAAATATCAGAAAATATTCAACCTTAAAGAGTTATCAATGTGCAACAGTCACATACAACAGCATTGATTTTCTAATATTTCCATTCTAACTTCGTGATGCCATTCTACATCCTGCCGTTACCACTGGTCATACCTGTTTTTCTGTTCCTGCTCTACTTGGGCTTCTTTCTGCAATTCTTGCAACCGACTTTGGGCTACTTCCAGCTCCCATTTGGTCCTTTCCAGCTGATCCAGGAGATTTTCACTCAGAATTTGTAATCTCTCATTTTGTATACGCATTTCTAGCTGCTCAGAGTGCTGGCAGTGTAACTGATGTTCCAACTAAATACAGACATTTATAAAACAAAATAAATATAGTTGGAGAACCAAGAAGTCTGAATGAAATCTAGGATTGCAATAAGAACAATATCTAATATTGTTAATGTTTTATCCTAGGAGTATGTTTTTTTATTTTTTTAAATTAATTTAAATCACCTACGACAATATGGATAGAATAATTATCCAAACAAACTCCATTTCCCAGTTCTCAATTGCATTCCTCCAAGAATAATAACCATACAATTGTGACATGAATAAATACAGTCCTTCTTACTTTGGTGGTGATTAATGTACCAGACCAGAGTGAAATATGAAAGGAGTTGAAACCCTGCCAAAGCCATGGGCCTGGAGGTTAAAGGAAGATAGCAGATACTATTCAAAAGCAGTTGGGCCAGGCCTTGCAGATTAAGATAAGATTTCAGAAGAAACTTGGCCTACAGTCATGGATTCCTACGTCAGGAATTTTATGAAGTTTGCTGTATCAATATTATGCAATTGGCTCTCAACCAGACAGCTGTTACATAAACCAATCAGGTATGGTTAGACGTAATCATAGACATATCCACCCCAAATGAAAGGACTCCTTGTGAAAATTATTTGCTTGCCACACCATAAGATATAAATTTCTTAACACAGGTGGCAGGCTAGGCTACATTCCTCTTCAAATGGGCATTTTAAACTTATATCTTTCCTTAAATAAAACGTGGCTTTGTCCATTTTAGCTCTGATCTCATCCATGACAGTTTCCAAACAGATAGAAATGTTTCCGTCCATGCACGCATCCTGACTTTGCAAACAAGATCTTTTCTGCAATACTAGTATTAATGTAGCAGCAAGGATTTCACATTGTCAAACTCATAGGCATGTCCATTCATCTCTGAAGGACCACAACATTTTTAATGCTTTGTACAAGTCACAAACCAAAGACTGTAAAAATAACACAAAGCTTTCATATCATATCTTTCAATCGTATCTTGAGGTAACATGGCAATGAAAGGACAATAGAAAGCCTACAGATGGTAACACTGGTACTTATTGGAACCAAATGGACCAAGAATGATGAAATAATAAATAGAGCAGAAAGCATTTTACTTCTTCCTTTCCCAATGGGTCTATATATTAATTTGCAATTTGTACAATAACCTTTTGTACCCTAATCCAGTTCTAGTTCTGCAAAAAATACTGCCAGCCAGACAAGATGTACCATATTTTTCGGAGTATAAGACGCACTTTTTTTCCTCCTAAGAGGCTGAAAATTTGGGTGTGTCTTATACTCCGAATGTAGCTTTTTTTCAGCCCTAACGAGGCGCTACAGCTTTCCCTGCTCCCTCCGACTCTCAGCTGTGAAGTTTTTTTTCAGCCCTAATGAGGCGCTAGTGAGTGAAGCGATCTCCGTGGTTTGCCTGTTTTTCTCATTGCTTCTCTCTCTGAAGATCAGTTGTGCTTTAGAAGCTGTTTTTTATCCCCAAAGCAGGGGATAAAAAAACAGCAAATTAATGTGCTGAAGCTGACCAGACTAAGGACGCTAGCCAGATGAATACCTGGTAGGCAGATTTTTTTTTCTTATTTTCCTCCCCAAAAACTAAGTTGCGTCTTATACTCCAGTGCATCTTATACTCCGAAAAATACGGTACTTTCCAATGCATCTTTGCATCACTTGTGCATATACAAAAGCTTATTTTAAGCCATGAGTTTCTCTTGATGAAATCAACAAATACTTGTAGCAGCCTTTCTCTATTCCACATCCTCCAAACATTTACCAAGGATTCTGGAAATCATAATCCAGTATATTTAGGGAACACTAGATTGGGCAAGGATAGTTTATAGTAAAGATTGTTACCCCTTTACTGAATGATAACTTTGGTTGTAATCATGAAAGGATGAGAAGCAGGCCTTGGTCACCTTTTTCTGCCGGTAAAGAATTTTCTCAAATTCTTGCTCTTTGTTCTGCAACTCTTTCTGAAACATGTTGTTTTTCTCAAGCCTTGTTGATGCCTGAAAAAAAAAAAGCAGAGGAACAGGTATTCCTTTTTTTTATTTTTCTTCCTCCATAAAATCATTCCCAGCACTTGCCAAACATCATAGGAGTAGTCAAGGACTAGGATTGCATGCAGATCAGGAGTTTACCTGCTGGACCAGCCTCTCCCTTTCAGCTTTAATTTGTTGCTCCATTTCCTCATAGAGACACCCGATTTCTCGGTCATGGTCGGTCTCTCTTCTAAAAGAATAGAACAGGAAGAAGGAGATATGGAAAAAGTGTATACCGTTGTTTTTCAAACTTGGCAACAATGCTGGCTGGAGAATTCTGGTAGCTGAAGTTCACACATATTAAAGTTGCCAAGTCTGAAAAACATTGGTTGGGTAAAATAAACAAAAAATGAAAACAAAGTTGGAGAACGGGGAAAATCTTTTCTTTAAAGCAAAATAAATACATTCCACTTCACCACATCATACACCCTGTCACTTTTCACATACTCTCATAGCCCTACAAAAATATCAGAATGTTTAAATAGTTGCTGCCCATAAAAAGAAAAATTCCTAAAAAGAAAAACTCAGGATTCTTTATAATAGGCTTAATATGTTGTTTCTGGACAGTGAATGTTTGCTGTAAGTTTTACAATCCTATCTGCAATCTTTAGCAACTGTAACTAGGCCTTGGAAAAATTATTCCAGTAAGACTCATTTGTCAAAGGGCAAAGTGTATTAAATGACTATAAAATAAAAGATTAGATTAATCGTGTTTTATAATAAATTGACACAATGACTGATTTAAATTACTGACATTTTATCTATTTTGTTTTATTCACAAACAGTTGGCTAATCTTGGCATCAAAGTTAAGCCCCATATTTTACTTCAACTATGCCTCCATGTTGTGCATGAATATTTTATCATCAACAATATTTTACAGATTTTTTGCCTTCTAATTAAAACTTTAGGGACTATCATACTTGCACAACATAGTCTTTCCTTTAGATTCCCACTTTCTGCTAGACCCTGTTGATGGTCCATGGGAAACCAATGTCCCAATCTTCATCTTAATAAGAGAAGCATTAAGACATTCTGGGAATTGCTTACCGTTTTAATACCAGTTCCATGGATTCTTTCTCATGGTGCAGATCCTTGATGTATGAGGAAATATGGAAAAGAAACTCTTCAAAACTGGCTAGGAGTTCTGGTGCCTCTTTTCGGATTCGAACCCAAAGCTCTTGAACTTCACCCTGACTGGAGTAAAGGAAATGAAAATTCTAGCAAAATGCTTTTAAAAACACAACCTTAAGTTTTACTCCTACACATACTTCCTTATGATAAGAACAAGCAGAACACAAGAGGAAAGACATACATCTTAAAAGTCTGAGCTTTTTCTGGACATTAGGTTTGCGCATTTCCGCCTTCAAAATAGTTTTGGTTAATTCTTATGCTGATTTTTGCTCTTCTTCCTTCACTAACATGACTTATGGCCATTATGGGGAGGCTTTATTAGAACAATAGCACTTAGACTTGTTGTCACAGAATCATGCATTAGCCCTTATTGGCCTAGCAACAGAAAAGCAGAAGAGTTAGTAACATTCTCCCATGGGCATAAGAAACCCATAGCCCACCTGATTTACTATAGCCCTCAGTTCTAGTCAATGTGACCACTGGTAAGAGATACTAGGAGCTGTAATTCAGCAGCAGCTGGAGAGCCAGAGGGTCTTCACTCCTATTCTACAGATTAAAGGCAATAGATATAGCTCACTAATTATATAGCAAAGAGTCTGCCAAACAAAATTCAAGGCACCTTTTTTGAACATGAGGCTGTTGAATGGAACAATTATCATAATCATACTCTAATGGAAAAAGACAGATTGGAGAGTTCCATCTTACTCTTCAAAGACCTGGGATGCTTCAAACTGCTCCAGCACAGAGCAAAACTGTTTCTCCCCTTCATCTGTCTGGTCCAATTCCTCCGACCAGCTAGACTCAAAGGTCTCCTCGTGACTGGCATTTTCAGAGTTCTGGTGTAGTTCGTTTCCTATGAACTTTCCTATGAAAATAAGTGAAAGAACACAAGATCACCTTGCAGCCCACTTCTTTTGATCTGGTTTGTAAAGAGGGAGAAGTACAATACTGACTGGAAGCCCACTGAAGTTACCAACTTCAAGACAAAGTCCCAGACTGCAGTATCAGGACCTACATAATTAATTGGGGAAGCAAAATTAGAGACCCTTTGTGAAATAGCAAATCCATAACCCCATCTTAATTTAGAAAGTGACTTTCTAAATCACACTAGCTATGTGGGTTGTCCTAAGAACAATAGGACTGGCCATCCTTAGCCCATCCACATAATTTATGCAGTGAACTGTGGTTACTCTATGGCAATGAAGGTAATTCTGCTTATCACCCTACCCTCACTTAGTACTCATAAGTATGTTTGAGTATAAACCTCAGTCTCCCCAGCCATCCAGACCTTTCACCATGCTAGCTGAAAATTCTAGAAACTACAGTCAATCATACTAGGAGGGCAGCTTC
Source organism: Pituophis catenifer annectens (assembly GCF_029215685.1). Taxonomy (NCBI): domain Eukaryota; kingdom Metazoa; phylum Chordata; class Lepidosauria; order Squamata; family Colubridae; genus Pituophis; species Pituophis catenifer. Next base: position 244,126,159 of record NW_027256881.1, on the reverse strand, counting down.
ATGGTCTTAAAAATATTCTCTGCTATTCCATACAGGTAGTCTTCCACTTACTGAATGGCTGTTCATTCAGCGACTGTTGGAAATTAAGATGGCGCTGAGTGAAGATACTTAACACTGGTGTTCACAGTCACAGCCATTACACAGCCCCTGCAGTCATGTAATTGCAATCTGGGCTGTTAGCAACCTCATGCGATCACCATTTGCAATCATCCCTGCCAGCTTCCTGAGAAAGTCAACAGGAAAACTGGATGAGAAGGTCACAAGCCATTTTGTTTCTCTAAACAGTGCACCACTTCCCCTCTCCCTCTCCCTCTCCCTCTCTCTCACACACACACACCAGTTAGAGAGAAGGCTTTTTGTCTAGCCAGGGAAGTCAGTGCAGGGACATGTTGTATGAAGGAACAAAGTTGGGACAGCTTCACTTCCCTATGCAGTGCACTGACTCCCTGCCCTGCCCTAGGCTACAGAGAAAAGCTTTCTAATTTTCTAGTGCATCGTGGTGAGAGAAGCCAACATGGCTTCCTGGGACAGAATCCCACTACTGCTGGCAACCCAAACACAGACTACGGGTTGAATCCTGCATTTTATTATTATTATTATTATTTGGACTCCATACACATATTAATAACTCAATTTTTTAAAAACTATACTTTGTTAAATGATTTGCTGACCTGATTTGCACATAATACGAAGGCAAAAACAAACAGTTATTATAGCATAGTGTTATATCTGCCATAACTGTTATATGCGAATTAGTGCCAAAATATGGAAGTTGCTATCAGAGAGCGCATATTGTTTTCTTCTATTACTTCTCTCTCTCTCTGGATTGTCTTGCTTAGCTCAGGAGACAGAGCACAGGGACGCCCCACCCTACCTGCATCCCCCAGTATTTTAATAAGAGCGATTTGTCTGACTGACTTTCTCATTTGTGATAGGCTGACTATGACATTCCCCTTATTATTATTGGCTTAGCAAACACTTGATTTCAGAGTTTTTGTTGGGAAACTGCCAGTTAGTTTAGAATCCTTGCACAACTGCAAAAAGCATAAACCTTCCACCCCCAAGATTCATGAAACCTTATGTGGTTGTTCCCAAGGGAAGGCAAACAGTCTGGGGAGATTCTTGTATTGTAGGTAGAGAACAATAAAGTTACTTGCTTTAGCTATCTAGCAGTGGCTCTGGTTGCTTGCAGCTTTTTAATACAGCAGTTCTGATTCTTTGATAGAGAGTCAACCATTAACTATTCTGGGATTAGGCCAGTACTAGCAATATTCTATACAGGTAGTTCTCAATTTACAACAGTTTGCTTAGTGACTGTTCAAAGATATGACACTAAAAAAACTGACTTTTTGACCATTGCAGCATCCCCATGCTCACTTGATTTACATTCAGATGCTTAACAACTGACTCACATTTATGATGGTTGCAATGTCCCGGGGTCATGTGATCACCTTTTTCCGACCCTCTGGCAAGCAAAATCAATGGGGAAACCTGATTCACTTAACAACCGTGTTACTAATGTAACAACTGCAGTGATTCACTTAACAAAGGTGGCAAGAAAAGTCATAAAACGGGGCAAAACTCATTTAACAAACTTCTGACTTAGTAACATAAATTTTGGCCTCAATTATGGTCGTAAGTTGAGGACTACCTATATTGTGATTACTGCCTCCTAAATGTGTAGCCTTGGTCAAATACCTGAACTGTTTACCCTTGGAATAGCAAGATATTTACCCTTTGGACAAAATATACCATATCATGTCTCTATTCTAGTTCATCAAATCAGAATCTCTCACTGCTTTTCTACCCAATTTCCTAGGTCTGTTCACTTTGATCAGCCTGCTTCTCAGCAAAGTCTTAGAACTGTTGACTTTAGTTGTCTTCTTAAACAGAGGAACTTGGCTTCTTCTAATCAGCATAAGGTAGTAACCTCCCCTCCTTCAAAACCAGCTCATACCAAATGGATCTTTTTTACAGTATCTACTTTGCCCACATGGGGGATTCATGCTTGCTTGGTATTTTAGCAGTAAATGGGAAGTGTTGGAAGACTTTTTAATAGGACAGCAGGTTGTTGCAAGGAAACCTCATCCCAACATGACTCACAATAAGAGAAAGTACATTCCATACTCTGTTCTGCAAACACGAAGCTTGGTGTGGCTTCCAGATGTTCACTACTCTGAAAAACTTGTTTGTGGAATAGACATGGGGCAAAACAATTCCTGAAGGTTCACCAACATTTGTAAGTGATGTTTGTTTTACTAAACAGTAAAATGGCAAAGACAAATAGTTCACCAGCTTGAATCTACTCCTCGTCTATCCATTCCTACCTCTTTGCTTCAGAGTAGAGCAATATTTTCAGTTCTCCATATATCACTGCCTTGCCTGCTACAGTAGACTCAATTCTCAGTATGGTTCGATTCTCAGCTCTCAGCTGTCTGAGAACAGAAATATGGATTTCCTGTCTACTGTTTGCCTTCAATAGGAGCAGCTGTCATTGTTCCACATGTAGTGATGATCACCTTCCAAACTCTCCTTCTTCTCTTACCTAGACCTACACTGAATTCTACTGGGGTGAGGTAACCATTATTGTCTTGCACCAGACTGTCAAAAACAGCCTCCAGCTGTTCAGTGGTGAATGGTAGCTCACTTTGTAACCGCTGTGGAAAAGAAGAAAAAGGAGGATCAGATTCAGGATTTTTATCTATAATTAACAGAACAAATAGAAAATATTATTCCCACCTTATTTACCCAGCTTGCCAAGTTCTTGTACAATGGCAGATGAAAAAAAAAAAGGGGGGGGCTTTCCTTGAATACGTGGATCTGACGATTTGCACTCTTGCATTTTCTGCTCTAAACTCATATTAATGGGTAGAATTTCTAGTTAAGGTGTGTCTTAACCATTATAGTCTATAATTATAATTAGCATTTAGTATGATAAACCAGAGAAGGAAGTCCTGAATAACCTTACTGGTATGCAACTCATGGAAAATTGGCAGACGTCATATAAACAATGAACATTCAATTTTGCCAGGGCAGAAACTGGGTGTTCTCTAAGTGCACACTCTGTCCAATTTAGCTGCAATTCATAGCCACAACCATTCATTTGGTATTTCTTCTGCGCCTTTAACAGCATTCTTCAAAGTATGCAAATATATGCAAAAGAAGGAACCAGGATAAGCTCTTTTTTTTTTTTTAGCTTTATATCCCTTCAATAGCCTTCACATGTTTTATTTCTTCATGGCATAGAAAGACACAGGAAGATGGCCACTGAAGCCAAAGTTGCATTTATGCAACGACAGGCATCAGAATGCCTGTACTTTCTTTTGGATTTATGCTTTAGACTTCCTTGCCTTTGGGAGTAGATGCAGGTGCAGGTGTGAAATAGACACAGTATCTGTACCTATCGTTCAAGAATCTGTGTGAAGAATTTTTCTGCCTCTTGGTAAAATTTAGATATATGTCCATATATCTTTTAGATATGTCTGCATACATAAGAATAAATGGATACATATCTTTTAGATATGTGTCCCTTTATTCTTATGTATACAGACTAAGTGTTTTTAAAGTAATGAAACATGGTCTTTGTCTATATTGTATTAAATTTGTTTAGGGACTTTTTCTTATTTTAAAAAATTCACTTGGGCCAAATTTGGCATGCATGGGAAGTAAGAGCTAATGTGGAAGATGATACAAGATTCACCATTATATTAATCCACAAGTTTATATAACCCTAGCTTATAAAATAAATTAGAACTGATTCATATCATATATTAAACCATAAACTTTGATTTCGTTGTCAACATAGGTAAGCCAATTAATACTATGGCAATGTATAATTACTATGGCAGATGGTTATGTTCAGCATTTTTAAGTTGAACAATAAGTAAAAAGTTTGAAATATACTGAACACACCAATGTTGGAGAAAAGCTGAAAAGATGATGGTCGTGAACCAAGAGAGGTGAGAAAATGATGGTTGGAATCTTGACAGCCTACCTAGTAAGGCTTAATTAGACAAACCAACGGAACAAATAAAAGAAACCAATCAGAAAGTGGAAAGTGGATCTTCTTGTGACAATTACCAGATGACTGAATGAGCAAGAGACCATCACCAGACTAGGCAACATAAACAAGAACTATCTCTGTACGTTGTGAGAAAAGGCAAAAGGACAACACAAAGTAAAAAAAATGTCTATGGAGATTCTCAGTCAACCAGGTCATGGTTTTCCCAAAGGTGCTTTTTCAAAAGGCAACTGGAATTTGTTTTTCCTTGAAGAAATTTCGCTTCTCATCCAAGAAGCTTTTTCAGTTCTGAAGAAGAAGAACTGAAGAAGCTTCTTGGATGAGAATCAAAACATCTGCAAGGAAAAACAAGGCCCAGCTGCCTTTTGAAAAAGCACCTTTGGAGCAAAATAACAAAGTACTAAACTGGGCTAGCTAAGCAACCAAAAAGTACAGAACATGATATGGGCAATTTGGATTTCTTTCCAAATGTGAGAACATATAAAAAGGAAAGATAAATATCAAACTTTGAGCAGCTGACTGACCAACGACAGAAAAGAACCTAAGGCAGTTAAATGATGACAGTTTTTACCATTCCTTTCATTCACTTGAGGGCATAGGGATAGGGAAAACTAATGTCAATCATGGGTCAACACCAATCTTCAGCTTTAGTATTACATTTAAGCTAAGACTTTAACAGAAAACCATTTTATGCTGAACCTATAATAATTAAATTATGTTGCATCATATTTGATGTCAGTCTGATACTTGGTTTGCTCCAGTACTGTTTTCAAAAGCTCAGGCTTGAATGTTCTGCTTTGTATTTCGAACAGAATCTGTTAAATAAAGTGATATGCTTCTTCCCATGAACTACGATACGTTCCTAAACCTAGTGGTTGGATTCATACAATACATCAAACAAGCAAACAAACCATATAGTATCCTGAGAAGCCAGCCAGTGTCAGATCCTTACCTGCATGTCAAATCTTGTTATGAAACCCTTCTCCTCCTTATCACAGAGCCGGAAGAGCTCCTGGGCTTTTTCCAGCATTTCCACTTGTGTGTTTCTCTCACCACTCAAGCAGAGAAGGGGAGAAGGAAGTGAAAGGGAGCGAGAGGCACTTTCAGTCATTCCATTAACTTCCTTGTCTTCCTGATGGAGAGTTTTGGAAGGTTCTTTCCCAGATCTCTGCATTGCTTTGCAAGCTTTTCACTGGAATGATAAAACATTTGGGGGGAGGGGGGGAAATGAACTTAATTACTTTTCTCCTTAAAATACTGAATGAGAGACTTCCAAACATGTTCTGCAATGAAACTACTGAGAATAATAATTTATATGAGTGAAAAACAGGGAAAGAAAAGTATTTTCCACAATAACACTGAGTTCTGCCAAAATCTCCATCTCGAACATAGCTCTCATGTGCTTTGGAGGAAGTGAAATGTAGTGTTCTAGAACATTGCAGAATAAATAAATACTCTATGCTGTATGTATAGAATATGCGATTGTTAAAAGTGAGTCTTCTGCTGCAAATATAATCGAGATGAAATCACTACAGCACCACATTTGGAGAAAATAAAATAGAAAAGAGCAGAGGTGAAATCTAAAATTTGTTACTACTGGTTCTGTAGTGGGGGGAGGTAATGGTGGGGGGTAATGTGACTGGGTGGGCGTGGCCAATTTTTTTTTACTTTTAAAACCATTTTTTACATGTAAAACCATGTAAAAAAATGCTTTCAAAAGGCTCTGACGATCCCACCTGAGTTGCCTGATTAGCAGGCAACTCAGCTGGGATCGTCAGAGCCATTTAAAAGAAAAAAAAAGCTCTGATGATCACGCGGTTCAGCTGGGCATGGGGGGCAGGGGCAGGGATTTTTGCTACCGGTTCTCCGAACTGCCTGCTGCCATCGCTACCTACTTGCCCGAGCCGGTCCGAACCGGGAGCATTTCTCCCCTGGAAAAGAGGCATGCCACTATTCCAGACTTTAATATTTGAAAGTCTTTTATATTATACCACCATTGATTTAGATTCAAGAAAACTCAGTTTTTGCTTCTTATGTCTACAATCAATTTCTAAGTTTAGGAAGCAGCTTATAATTTGCTTCCATAAAATGTTTAGAACATATAATGGATTGAGGCTATAATTTTGATGAGAATAAGTAATGCTAAATTCCATGGGATTACTTCTGGAAAAACATGCCAGGAAAAAGGCTACTTACATACATATTATATTGCAGGCTTGCTGATGTAGAAGAGTATCTTGTATTTTTGTCCATAAATCTGGTATGAAATTTATCTACTGTAAAACAAAAACTACAAATATTAAATACTATATAACAGATCTGAGATAATTACAGATACTAAATAAATATCAAACTAAAACCTATTTCATTCAAGTACATATGCTTCCACCAAAACAAGAGTATCAGTTTCACAGGTATGACTGATAACTTGCCTTCTAGAAAAAATCTTCTTATTTGATCAAACTCTACTAAACTAAGTTTTAGATACATATCATCCCTAAATGATAGATATGTGTTGGAAGGAAGGAATATAAATCTTTGTATAAAATAAACAGCACTTATATTTGGAAAGTTACTCTTCAGTACTTAACTCAAAAAAAAAAAGAGATTTATTTAGCGGATGATGAGAACACAACAGAAGGGAAGTATACACACAATCCACATAATTATATACAAAACTTCTTGGGGCATTTGGCAGTGGCCTCATAACTGGATGTTCAATGTATCCTGTTTCCTCGAAAATAAGACATACCCTAATAATAAGCCCAACTGGGCTTTTGAGCGCATGCGCTAAAATAAGCCCCCCCCCTCAAAAATAAGCCCTCCCTGAAAATATTTAAACGCACGTGGAGCAGGTCTCTGCCATTTCCTCTGGTTAGGGTTAGGGAGACAGAGCTGGAAATCAGGTAAGTTGGCAAGAAGAGCCCCATCTTGCTCCACATGTCCCAAAATAATAAGACCTCCCCGAAAATAAGGCCAAGCGCTTATTTCGGGGTCCAAAAAAAATAAGACAGGGTCTTATTTTCAAGGAAACACGGTATATAAAAAAGAGATTAACAGATAAAATACCTTTAAAGACTTCATTTCAATGGCAGAGATCATAAATCCTTTGCTATCACGTGCACAGACGCCTTCGTTTTTTACAACTCTTCAAGAGCTGAGGAATTAACGCAGTTTTTCCTCAAATGGGGCACATTTTCTCCCCCAAAGCCTACAAAGACCAAACATTCATTATGTAATTAAAACCATGAAAAGAATCCATGCCATTTGAAAGAAAAATCAAAATAGTATTACTATAAATGAGGACACAGAAACACAGACATGTGTATTATCTGAAATGTTTATTCTCCTTTTAGTCCATTCAGTTTGCTCATAAAGAGTCCTTTGACAGAAAACAGGAAAGACCAGTAAGAAGATACGGTAGAATACTGGTATGGTATTGTATGTTCAACAGAAGAGATTAACACTAAGAAAAAGTAGCAGGATGTATTCACACTATCACAATGCTTATTGCAGCTCAGTTGGTTCAGCACAGCAGAAGTCTAATTTTAAAAAGTCCTTATTTCTATAATATGATAAACAAAGGCTGTCTAACTCTTAAGTGCCCTTTCCTAAGGATTATTAAAAGCTAAAGATAAATTACTTCAATGCAGTATAGCCAAAGGCAAAGGATCATATTTCACAATGAGGGAAACAGAAAACCTTCCTCCAAAAACTTCAAAGACATTTTGTGAGAGATGCAGAGGAATAAGACCCTGTTGTTGTTGTTTATCCCAGTTACTTTGTACAGCAGTGTTCTAGCAGAACTTTAAAATAATTTAATATTTTCTCTCTTCTTCCAACAGTGAACAGAAATATGGAGTCTGCAGGCAAAATGAGGCTACACTTCGTCCAAATTATGGGGTTTTGGTGCTTGTTTGCTTGCAGATATTTCATTACCCGATTAGGTAACTTCATCACTGCCAATGAGTGTGGAGTTTGCACTATATAATCAAACTCAGAGAGCATCAAGAACTCCACAATTCAAGCCTGAGTGACATATGTTCTCTGCATTTGTTCAGATTGTTAGACAGAGATGCTGGGATGCTAAGTCTTCACACAGACCCTAAGCAAAAAGATACAGATAATATAGATGCCTGAGTCATACATATATCTGGGAGCTGTCCCAGGATGGAGTTCAATAAAAGCATGGGATTGGTCTTCTTTATTGCCCTGGCTTAATAGCTGGAGAAATATTTTGCTAGACATTTAGCATTAGTTATTTAAGATCTTCAAACAAGATATATCAACTGGTAGATTGTACAGATATTCTAAGTGGGGGAAAGGATATTTTAGATAAGAAAAATGGCAGATACTGGCATTAAATGAGTGATAATATACTCAGCTCCTCATCAGGAAATTAGTAAAGTTACCAAGGCAAAGTATCTTTCAAGTCATGTTAGAAGTTTAGTATTTCTCCAAAGCTTAGTACTTGATGGACATATTCATGCAGTTTTTCACTGGCAGTAAGAAATTGCCTTGCCTTTAAAAACAGACATCCGGGTCAGGTTTACAGTACAACCTTGGAATTTTCCAGAGGTCTCCCATTCAAGCACTAACTAGGAAAAGCTGTTTTACTTCTGGGTTCAGACAAAGTTGGTTGGGTTGTAGTACCTATTGAGATGATAAAATTCTGACTTTTATCAAATGCCTATTTAAAAATACATGGTTAAATAACAAATGTATCTTACAGGTAATCCTTGATTTACAAAAGTTTATTTAGTGACAGTTTGAAGTTACAACAGCACTGAAAAAAGTGACTTATGACCATTTTTCACACTTATGACCATTGCAGCATCTCTGTGGTCACAATTGAAATTTAGACCCTTGGCAACTGACTCATATTTATGACGGTTGCAGTGTCCCAGGGTAATGTGATCACCTTTTGCAACCTTCTGACAAGCAAAGTCCATGAAGAAGTCAAAGTCACTTAACAACGTTACTAATCTAACAACTGCAGTGATTCACTAAACAATATGGCAAAAAAGATCATAAAATGGAGCAAAATTCACTTAACTGTTTCACTTAGCAACAGAAATTTTGGGCTCAGTTGTGGCTGTAAGTTGAGGACTACCTGTATTATTTATGCATAAGACTAATGACTGAGAGATACCTGTGTGTAGACTGGCCTGGTAACAGCACACCCAATTTAAGTTCAAATATATGCAGCTTTTCAGTTGCCTTTGAGTGTTCAGCATCACCTTTCCTTAACCTGGTGCCCTCCTTATTTAGAATTCAACTTCCATAAACCAAGTCAGGAAAGCCAATAACTGGAATGAGTTTGGAACAAGTAGAAGCAGAGTTTCTCAAGGGCATCTTTCTTTATAGGGTTCCAAACTATACACACTCACAAAATAAGACCCAAGTATAATTAGCTTTTTAAAGTACTGACATTAATTCAAATGCAACAACTTCTTTAAAAGCAGAACATTATCGTTGCCTCTTTATTAAAGAGATGGAGATGAAAGCCTAATTATACATTCTCTTAGGAAAAGCATAATTACAGTATTACATTTTCAATTAAACTTCAATCCTATGAGTTGTTCAGCAAAAATTTCAATAAAATTCCCTTTCCCATGAAGCAATTTATATTAGGAAGACCCTTGCTATTGGCATCTCTAAGAGATTGATACTAAAAATAATAACTAAGTTGAGACTGAACACATAGTCCTGAACAACAACGTCACTGCTCATTTCCATAATCACTTTATCCTATAATAACAGGATCTTTATGGTTGATTCCTCATGCCTTTGTGAGCCAGTCTAAGGTTTCCAGTTTAGAAGACTTCCGAAGAGATATATTGTATGCCTAGCACAAAACCTTTTCAATGCTGACACCAACATTTGGGAAGAATATTGAGAAATCTACTGGATGTGTTTGTGCTTATATTGATATTTTAACAAAACTATGTCACTTACTGTGGTCAAAACAGACAAGACATTTACGTAGTGCAATTGCCCTTTCTCAACTGAAGAACGTTAGGTACATTCTGCTGTGTTTTATCATTATATTTATCTTCTTACTTTCTTGAGAAAATACAATAAGGGAAGATGGAACAGATGCACAATGTCTTTTGATGGTAATGCCAAGAATTGTTATTGGGAAACATCCCTCTGCTTGGTGTGCAGGACGCACCAGGCTGAAATTTGGTTTGGGCTGATCATGATGTTTGAATGGATTAGCTTCAAGAGTGAAGTAAATCACTGTCGTTTGTTCAGCAAATGATAAATAAAACAAACTGTGGCAAAATTCGGCAGTCTTCTTTTTCCTAACCTTCCAAGTTCCCTAAATGGACAAAAATCAGTAGCAAAGTTTTCCATCATTTTGAAATGAAAATATATGAAATCTATAATGGAATTCTTAAAACAGATTCAACATAATTAAAAAAGATTCCATGGCCCTTCCCACTTATGAAACCCAATTAAAAGAAAATTTCTCCATCAGCCTTTTGTTTTATTGCTCCATTCAATATGGAGTTCTCTTTCCAAATGATAAGTGGTCTCTGGGAATCAAAACTCTGCCCACCCTTAAACTGGTGCAATACCCAAATTCAGCCTAAAGGAAAACAGTAGAGCTCATATAAGCAATTATTAGATATACTGTACCTTGCAAGACAAAATATCAAGTGCTGCATTCTGTTTATGACCCCCAAAAAGGTTCTAAAAATCCCCTGCTTTTCTAATTGGAAGAAGAGACTTTTGGGCTAACATTTAGTTCCTTTCTTTCACTATTTAAAATCAACTCTCCCATCTTGAACAGTAGCTAAACATACTTAGTCCAACTCAGTTATTTGAAAAGCCAAAAAGATGGACAGATATCTTATTTTGCAAAACTTAAGAGCTCACTAGAATCTGATTTGCCAAAAAGGAAAAAAAAAAGAACAATAAAAACACATAGCTTTAAGCTTCTTTCTACACAGCATTTCTGACAATTTATTTTCTCTAACCCATTGAAATCTCCAAAATCAACTCACACAGAACAATTTCTGTGTGTGAGAATGGTGCTGATTGAAAATGGAAACAAGTCCAACTAAACACATTGGGATTTACACACAGAATACATGTATAAAATGATACATTTTGTGACAGAGAAGTGAATTACTGTATATTTTATTCCACTGGCATTCAGAGGATTTTTTGATATGGTGCCATAAGATGGATCCTAGGAATAAGGAAGTCTGCAGAAAATTCTACCCATTATGCTTGGCTAGATTGCTATTTATTTTATATTTAACAATGACAATTTTGCACACATTTTTGCAGGAATGCTGATAGGTACAACATTGCCCTGTAATTGCTACTGGGCATGTATTTGTTTTCTTTCCATTAAGTCAGGAGGAAGCCAAAGTGAGCAAAATCTGTTTCAGAAATGTCAAAGGAGGGTGCTTTTTGTTTTGAAAAGCAGATAGCTCAGGGCAGCAAGCCAAGAGAAAGATGCCCTTGGCCTTCTCTACATCAGCCAAGGGCACCAGATTTTGGCACAGCAACAGAAATTCTAACACACTGGAGACCTTTGGTGCCAGGATCATGGGAGAGTTTAACAGCCTTGAGTAAAGCTCTTCACTTATGGATACCAGAGCAGCCCTCTAAGGTAATATTTACCTAGCAAAAGCAAACGTTGACATACCAACGTCAGAAGGAACATTTGGTCAGGTGAGAGAGTCAGAGTTGCTTGGGGATTTTCCTCCGTCCTTCATTTTTTGACTGCTTCTTTCCTCGAACCTAAACAGCTATTTTGTCTTGGGTGCCCTTTAATATCACTCCAATGATCGGGAGCTGAGAAGGTACATAATTGATTGGATCCTTCTAGCAATTACAACTCATATGAGAGGGGCAAAGGCAGACAGTGTAAAGTCAAACAGGAATGGGGGACCTTGTCAGAAGTTTCATTCAGGTACATAAAATGATGAAAACAGGAACTGCAACAAATTGGAGGTTAGTGTGAGAAGGGTAGTTACCCTAACACTGAAAGTATCTGTGATGCAAATACTGTTGTACAATCTAAAGTAAGAAAACTAGAAAGTTGAGAAGCAAATCTTAGAGGACATATGGTAAAAGAACATAGTAAATTAATTAGGTGAAGCTTTTGATTACAGTACTAAGCTCTTTGCTATGCTTTATTATTCCAGTTTATTAACAATTGCTTCATATGCAAACTTTTAGAAAGCCAAAACACGTGCATAGATATTGTTAGACTATCTGGGAGCCAAAAGATGTAAATTCATGTCCCCTCTTTGCTATTAACTGGTTGAAGAACTTAAAATAATAAAGCTTTTCCTTGAACTACCTTTAAACGTAAGGGGAACATGGGATACTAATAATTTTACAGTTTTACTCCTGGTAGATATTGTATGCATGTGTGTTTGCACCTGCATAAATATATAAGCTCCTCCAGTTTTTCTCCTTGTGTGTTCTTCGAAAAAGTGATGCCATCCCAGGTCCAATACATTTAGGTTAGATTTTGCATAGGTAGCCTGATATTTAATTCTTTTCATATCACCTTGTGTTCCCCAAAAATACACTGAGCAGAGCTATTTACCAATACTCTGGCATAATTTCTGCAACAAAACTTATGAAAGCAGGGAACAAAAGATATCCACCTCCACATAAGAATAAATATAAGTTGAAATAATAATAATTATAATAATAATAATAAATAATAATAATAATTATTATTATTATTATGGAAATATATAATGGAATGTGAAAATTACCTTGGAAGGGGGGGGGAGATGCTGCTTAGGGAACAATCAGAGAAAAAGGGGGAATGCCCACAGCTGAGTAATGGACATAGAAAGAAACTTAGAATTTGCCCAATGAAATAGGCAGTAAAAAGAGATTGCAGAAGACTTGTACAGCTGTCAGAATGTTGCTGATTGTTCCATCTGGAGAATAATAAAGCTAAGCTTTATTATTTTAAGCTCTGCAACCAGATAACAGCAAAGAGGGGAAATGAATTTACATCTTTTGGCTCCCAGATAGTCTAACAATATCTACCTACATTTTGGCTTTCTAAAAGTTTGCATATGAAGCAATTGTTAATAATGCAGTTTGCCCCATGCTTCCAAATATATGGCCACTGCAGGTAAAAGGATAAGAAAGAATTCCAGAAGCCATGCTCTGTACAGGTAGATCATCAACTTATAAGAGTTCATTTAGCAACCGTTTGAAGTTACAGCAGCACTGAAAAAAGTGACTTGTGACCGTTGTTCACACTTATGTGAACAAAAATGGTCATAAGTCACTTTTTTCAATACCGTTGTAACTTTGAACAATCACTAAATGAAAACTGTTGTAACATGAGGACTACCTGTAATTGAGCTTTCACAAGCATGCTAGTAATTGAAGGCAGAGTTCATGAGTGGGTTGAATCACCCATCTGAAACCTTGGACCTAAGCCCAAACATTTAGACTTAAATGTGCACAAAGAGCACGTTTGTTTCTCTTGGCTGGAATGGACAATTTCCTCAAAGTTGGGAGAAGTAGGATCTGCACATCAGGGGACACACGTCAGCAAAGATTTATCTAATGGAGTGGTGTCCACTGAGAATTAGTATTGTACAGTTTCAAGTAAAACCAGTTGGGATTTGTGTTATAAAAGCTCATGATGGCTTTGCCTTTGGTATAGAATGTTATGAAATAAAAAGGTCCAGTACTGCCAAAGCCCACATCATGCATTATTGGTAAACTGACAAGATAAATACTTGACTGGGGGGGAAAATACTGTAGTCTTTGAAGCTGGCTCCAATAGGATATGCCAAACTCATAGCTGATTGGACTGACCTTTCAGCCATTTTTTCTCTCTTCCTTAAATGTAGCTCAGACCCAATCTTGAATAGGGTTTGTGTGTGTGTGTAAAACTTAAATTATTAATCATGTGACAAGGCATGACTGTAAACTATCTCTTATCCATGGCCCTCAAACTATGCCAGGCTGAAAATCTCTCATTTCCAGAATCTAATTCCATGCTTTTAAAAACATAATGTATGTTTTATTACCCTCTTATAGTCACTGCTCCAAATCAGGAACCGATTTATCAAACTGATATCTAATCACAAGGATGGTAATCCACTGCCTACATGTCATACACAGCTCCACAACAATAATTTTGTGGCTCTTGGGATTGGCCCTGTTCCTAAATGTGCTACTAACATGCGGAGGTAGTCATTTCCCCCTTGCTTTAATACTGGCTTAATCTTTGGGAAGTGCAAGATTCATTTTAAGAGAAGATCCTGCTTGCAATTAATATGACTCCTACCACAGCATACCACAGCATAAGAACATGAGGTCCTTGGACACTAAATATTCCCCAAGCCTGCTTTAAAACAACTACAGACAGCTTTGCAAATAAAAGAAACTCTGCAATTCATGTAATTGCAATATGTTCATTTGAGTGGGAATGGAAACAAAAATCACTGTTATTTTCAGTGACTAGAATCGAAAGGAAATTGTGCTCTCTGATTTAGGCAAAGAACAAGCACAATTAAACAAGATTATCCACTCTATAAATGTAGGTTCCACTTGCTACAGGATCTAAAAGTAAAGCTAACTTTCATTCTATTACCGCTACCAGAACTAATTGAACATTTCTATTTTGTAGGTACGGTAGCTAAATTGACAGTTATCTGCCAATATATGACATGCTAAAGCTGTTACATCTGTGTATCAATATAATTTATTATGGTGTTAGTTTTTGTGAAACAGAGTTTAGGTCAAAAAATGAAATATAAGTCTAAACTGGCATTTTTAGGGTGTGTGTCACATTCACTTTTTAAAAAATAAAGACAGATGGAGAAAGGGATAGAAAACATGCCAGATTTTATACAGAACCAAAGACACATAGATAGTCCTTATTTAGCAACCATGATTGAGACTAGAAATTTGATTGTTAAGTGAAGTGAACCACAACTGTGTTTATTATCTCCCAGTTCACCACAGATCTGCTATAGCTGCTTCTGGAATAGTACATTTTCAGAAAACACATTCAAAGAAATTCTACCTTAATGCATGAGACTTCACAAGGAAGTTAGCATTTTGTACCTCTCACATTTGTCTCAAAGTGTCTTTACCATATAGCTTTGCAACATTCACTATCCAACAAAAAGTATCCAATAAATTATAGAACAAACAAGAAAAAATTACTATACAATCTTCAAATTGTATGTGCAGAGGACTAAACTAATAGAATTTATGCTTTAGCAACTCTGCTTAAAATTATACTGCAAGAATAAGTAGATAAGTGTCCTCTCTTATAAGGGATATTTCAAAAGAACAAGGATTTCCATTTTTCATAAACACTACTTTATGATTCATCCCTTGGTTTTTAATATTCTGTAACCTACACCATTTTCTGCCTTAATTCCAGAACTGCTTTCTGGAAATTCTGGAACAAAATTATGTTGAAAAAAACAAAACAATATTCAAAAATCTAATTAGCATACAATTTATTTACTAAGAAAGGCCCAGGCAATTTGTTCAAACTCAGGAATCATGTTGGAAAAGTACTGTGAATGAAAAACATAAAAGTATTTGCATATTTATTTGCAAGTAGTTAGCCAAATCACATCTTCCCAGGGAAATGTGTGGAGGGAGGGAGGGACTCTAAATTGTAGCTGGTTAAAATTAGATTTCATAATATCTAATTTTAATTCAATCTAATTTTAACCAGCTACAATTTCCTCTACATAATCAGCTAACTTAGAAATTTTGAAATCTGAATGCAAATCTAAGTCACATATTACTTTCCTTGGGGCCATATTACCTTTGATAACATTGCAGCTGTGTTTTCAAACTCATCTCTATAGCTACAAAGAATGGAAAGCATGTCTTTTTTTAAAAAGCAAGCTGGAATTCTAAAAGGTTTCCAAGGAATTCACAGAAACAAACTGGAACCAGCATAAAACTATAGATTGTTGCCCCTTATTACTAAATCCATTAAAATATTAAAATTAAATGAATAAATATAGGGACATAGCAAATTCTAGAATATAATTCTAGGGAGAATTACAAAGTTAAACTAAACATGAGGCTCATTGCTAAGACATTACCTATGTTAATGCATCACTCATCAACGATCAGGAACTGTTTTGTCATAACAATTATTATCTAACAGCGTTCCGTGCGCCTTTGGCGTTTAGTCATGCCAGCCACATGACCATGGAGACGTTTTCGAACAGTGCTGGCTCTTCGGCTTTGAAATGGAGTCGGGAACGACTAGCACATATGTGCAAGGGAAATCTTTACCTTTAATATAGGGGGTGGAAGGAGGGAGAAAAGGAAGTTTTAAAGATTTCTGAATGTATTTTCAAGTAAATACATGTGCGTGTGTGTGTGTATATAGATATAGATATAGATATATATGTATATGTATACACACACACAGTGTATAGGGAGAGCTGTAGTTGATTAAGTATCCTGACTCAAGAACAACAGGTTATTCTGAACTCCAATTTGGAGTGCACATAATATTCTCCTTAATTATGTACCTATTTATGGAGCAAGCTAAAAACTCCAAGAACAGAAGTTATATATACCATCACAGAATCCAAAAAGCTGTTCAAGCTGTTGGGTTAGAACATCTATCTTCTTAAGATTAAAAAAAAAAAAAAGTCTCAACTAAAGTTCAAGTCCTGTGCTATTTTTTAGGTAGGTAGTCTCAATCTGTTCTGAGCAAACTTAGATTTTCAAGATCAGCTCAGTTTGGCTATGTGCTGCCACCTAGCAGTGTTTCACCTAGAAGGTAGAAAATAAAATATCTGCAACTGTACGTTCTCAAATTTTATAGTCATCAAATAAAGTTTTAAGACAGTGAAATCTATAGACATTGTTATCAAATTCAGCACCAAGAGATCAAAATATTTGCTCACTTGTTAAAAGTGAGCATTTCCAGGTGCAAACAGACACAAGAGTAGCCTACCTCACAAGTATGTTCTCTAAAACAGTACAGCAGTTTAATTTAATTTAATTTAATTAATTAAATTTATATGCCATAGTTAGGATAACTATAAATTATTTGCAGGATGTTTGGACATCACAAAGGAGGCTTATTTATTCCCCAAAGTGCACTAAAATTTAGTGCACCAAAGTTTAACCAGGTATTATTTTTATTTTTTTCTATACTGTGTTTTATTGCTTGTAAGGCATCTAGAGTCCCTGTGAACAAACAGGTGACTATATAAATTTTCTTTAAAAATTAAGATACACTGGAAATTAACTTTTTACTCCATCAAGAGTCTCTCTTTAAACAGCAGCATAACTAACAAACCTTAAACAGGTGCCTGAAGGACAGAGGTGAAACAATGAAAAAGAAAACAATGTCTTTAAAATCTACTTCTGTTAAGCAACCGCTAATGACAGACAGTCCTTCATAAGGGAAAACATGGCCATGTTAAGACAGCCTAACTCAGCCTGGAAACTCAGGCTTTTGAGAAGGCGGGTAATGAAGCATCGTTTGTTAATTATTGCCTGTGGCAACCTAAAAGCTACACCAGCATCCAGGGAGGGGGGGGGGGGGGAATTGAAATTTCAGAAGTGATCTTCTCCAGAAAGAAAGGAATGCGTTGGTGAAAGTTAGTCTTAAATCCATTGCAGGAAAACCACCCACTAAGTGATTGCAGCAGATACCTGGCTTCGACCCAAGTTCAGTTTGCTTTCCTTTCCGAGATTCACCCCAAAACTCGCCCATTCTTAAAGAAGCCCTGGACTCTTTTACTCCATTTGGCTAAGAGTAAGAGCAAACGTCCACCAGTCGCTCTTCCTACAGCGTCCTTTTTCCACCTACCTCGTTGGGAAGGGAGAGAGGTGCAGCGAACCCGCATTTGGGGAAACGCTTTCTAGAGCATTTGCGCTGCTCCCGGTTTAAAAGAACGCGTGTGGCCGGGTTAAGTTGCCAGCCGAGGAAAGAAAAAGCCCTCGGTCCGTGGTTTTCGCGCAGACGAAAAGGCCGGCAAAACCTCTCGGACAGCCCGACCTGTTCTTTCCGAGCCAAAGGAACAGCTTGGAAGAGAAAACCAGCCAGCCGTCCAAAAAAAACCCAAGCGGGGAAGGCGCGGAAAAGAGGCTTTTTTGGCAAGCCGGAAATGACAGAACAGCAACTCGCCGCTCCGAAAGGTCAGCAAAGGGAATCTCCGCGCTTATACTTTCCTCGCGCGCTCTAAGCTTCCCGCCGCCGCCGCCTCGCAGGTGCCGAGAAAGCAGGAGGAGGAGGAGGAGGAGGAGGAGGAGGCCGCGCCTGGAGCGACGTCTCCTCTTGAGACAACCCACACCAGGTTGTCCTGGCTTCCAGTTGCCGGGCGGAGGTTCGGAGGTATCAGGACATTTCCGAAGAGGTGGAAGTCTATGGAGGTTGTCAGTCATCCAGGTCATGGTTGTCCCAAAGGTGCTTTTTCAGGAGGCAAGCGGACTTTCTGGTTTTTCTTTGAAGACGTTTCGCTTCTCATCCAAGAAGCTTCTTCAGCTCTGACTGCATGGTGGGGAATGGAAGGATTTATATTCCTTGCAGACAGCTGGTCATTTGCATCCTTTTAGAGGGTCCTTGAGGCACTTGGAGGTTTATCTGTGTCCTCAGGGTCACCTGAGTAGTGTTCCTGGGTCCTGTAGTGTACAATTTTTCTGGAAATCCGTTCATACTTCCACACCATTTGGAGGGCGTTCATCTCAAAGTGCATAACTAAAATCTATGGAGGTTCTCAGTCACCAGGGTCATGTTTGTCCACAGGATATGGTTGTCCTCAACGACTCTCCAAACTGATGCAAATGACCAGCTGACTACAAGAGACTAGGCTGGATTCCAATCCTTCCATTCCCTACCATCCAGTCAGAGCTGAAGAAGCTTCTTGCATGAGAAGTGAAATGTCTTCAAAGAAAAAAAACAAGAAAGTCCTGAAAAAGCACCTTCGGGATTCTGAAGAGGTGGAAGGACAGAAGCGTGGCGTGGGCAAAAGAGTGAGCTGAGTAAATGGATCATCCTGGACAAAAGGCCGTGCACAGGAAGAGCCCATTATGTGGGGATGTGAGTCCCCAAAAGGAGTAGATAAATCAAGTTGAAGCCAAAGGGTAGAAAGTAGTAGTTATTTAACCTATTGCTTCCTGGGGCTTTCTAGACCCATAACCCTGCGAGCTCTTTCTTTTCCAAAGCCTTGGAAATCTCGGAGCCAAAATCTTGACTCTCTGTTTATGAAGCCGTGATTTGGAAACATGTTTCACAAATGCTGCAAGCCTTCAGCTGCTACAATGATATGTGAGTGATAACAAGCATTTTTTGCACTAGTGTCACATCAGTACTGTAGAGAGTGAATCTCAGCACCTTTTCTTGTATATTGATGGTGACTATGTGTCTCCAATTGTCTTTGATCTTACACCCTGCGGGATTAAAGCAGGGGTGGGGGACTTTCCTGGCTTCCACAGCCACAATTATGCACTTGTTTCAGAATGTATAACACAAGTATGTCAGTCGCAGCATGTGTGGGATTGTCATCATATATGTATCACTTGCCCTTTACCTGTTCCCCCACCCATTGGTGCCCATGCAGTCATCTTCCATTTACTACAGGAAAATTAAATCATTCTGTGACTATTCACTAATATTAATAAAAGTATAGGTTCATGAAGATATTCTAAAAGCCCTAAAGTCTAGAAAGGTGTGGTTGTCCTCTAAAATCTTTGCTATATCTCAATTATAAGAGCTGAAGAAGCATCTTGGATGAGAAGTGAAATGTCTTCAAAGAAAAACCAGAAAGTCCAGTTGCCTCTTGAAAAAGCACCTTTGGGGTAACCATGACCTGGATGACTGAGAATTTCCATAGACATCTATCAATTATGGTTTCTTCAGTGCTCAAAGATCAGCAAGCCAGGGTTTTGTGCAATGTATGAATCCAGTTTATATGAAAATTGGTTTTGCTGATACTGTTTTCTTTGTACATGAAAACATGTATGTTACTTTGAAACTTTAGTGAGTTCCTCGAATCAGAATGTTATTCTTCAGCATCTAAAGCCAGGATAATGCAAGAGCTCATTTACTTTAGATATAAATATATGCTGCTTTTTATTTAAAAAAATTTCTATATGCCATTGTCTGTTTTCCATAGCTTAGTCACACATTAAAAATTCCTTATATTGAATCTGGTCATCAGTCAAGTGGTCATGGCTTTCTAACCTTTCAACATTGAATCAACAAGGTATTTCCTAATTCTATCTGGAAATGGTGGTGGGAATTAAGTATGGATATGTTGCATAGCCGCAATAAGCACTTCACACAACTCTAGCTTACCATCCGTCACTTGTCAGATTGAAAAAGGCTAGCAATGAAAAGGGGTTAGATCCATACCTCAGATTAATAGTTGGAAGGGATCTTGTAGGTCATCTAGTCCAACCCCCCCGCCCAAGCAGGAGACCCTGCACCGTTTCTGACAAATGGCTGTCCAATCTCTTCTTGAAAGCCTCCAGTGATGAAGCTCCCACAACTTCCAAAAGCAAGTTGTTCCCCTGGTTGATTGTTCTGTCAGAAAAATTCTCCTTCTTTCTAGGTTGAATCTCTCCTTGAACAATTTCCATCCATTATTCCTTGTCTGGCCTTTGAATGCCTTGGAAAATAGCTTGACCCCTTCATCTCTGTGGCAGCCCCTCAAATATTGGAACAATGCTATCATGTCTCTCCTGGTCCTTCTCTTCACTAGACTAGCCATGCCCAGTTCCTGTAACCAGTCTTCATGTTTTAGTCTCCAGTTCCCTAATAATCCTGGTTGCTCTTCTCTGCACTTTTTCTAGACATCTTTTTTATAGTGTGGTGACCAAAACTGGATGCAGTATTCTAGGTGTGGTCTTACTTAGGCTTTATAGAGTAGTATTAGTACCTCACCTGATCTTGATTGTATCCCTTTGTTAATGCAATTTAGGATTAAATTGGCTTTTTTTGGCTGCTGCCACACACTGCTGGTTCATATTTAGCTGGTTGTCCACTAAGACTCCAAGATCCCTCTCAGTTATTGCCATTGAGCCTGGTTTCACCCAGTCTACTTTTGGTTTTTCTTGCCTAAGTGTAAGACTTTACTTTTCTCTACATTGAATTTCATTTTGTTAGATAGGGCCCAGTGTTCAAGTCTGTCAAGATCTATCTGGATCTTGAGCCTAATATCTAGTGTGTTACTTATTCCTGCCAGCTTAGTATCATCCACAACCTCAGTCAGATGGAATTCCTGCATTTGTTATTTGACCTTCATGGCTAATGCAAATTTAGGAATAACATGGCAATAGTGACTTGAGGAATCCAGTGAAGCTGAGCAACACCTGTGGCTGTAATGCCTAATGGATGACTATGTAGCAAGAGTAACTGTGAGCATAGTGTAGGACTGCAGATCACAGAAGGCATCTTGGATCCATCTGGTTTGCCTCTTGCCAACTGGATCAAAAATACCTGATTATCAGAAAGTATCAACTGACTATGACTACACAAAGCATGAATAAATGCAAATCCACATTTCAATTCAATAAGTTTAGAAAGTATTTTATTAGAGATACATTTTAAAAGAATAAATAGCACATTTCCAGTAAAACACATAGAAGAAAGGAACTGAGGACATGGATAATGCAAAGCACGAAGAAAATTAACTCAAGAATGACTATTATAATACTTGATTAGTTTTCCTCACAGTATTTATTGCTTTCCTAATGCTACTAAATAATACAGGTTTTTATTTTAGTTGCAAGTGCTAAAAATGAGCTATTGCAATTTGACCAACAGCATCAGATCATGGTCATCTCCCACTCCCTAAATACGATTGAGTTCTTATGTTGAATTTTCTTTTTTCTTACAGAGTGCATTTTTTGCAGAGATTTTTTTATTTGGCATGTTGGATTTACTATGGCTTAACATCAGAGCAAGGTAAATCAGTTGCTTCTCACAATGATTAGTTCAGCCTTAGTAGTGTCAACAACTTAAGAACTATTACAGAATTCAAGAATGGTCAGAATGAAAACAGCAGAGGAATCCAGGTAGTCCTCGACTTACAATCATCCATTTAGCAACTCTTTTGAGATTTCAATGGCACTGAAAAAAGTGATCATGACTAATGCTTGCACTCACAACCATTGCAGGATCCCCATGGTTACATGATCAAAATATGGCCGCTTGGCAAGCAGCTTGTATTTATGACAATGGCAGCATCCTTGGATCATGTAATCATCATGTGACTTTCCCATCTGGCTTTCAACCAGTAAAATCAATGGGGGAAGTCAGATTTTTTTTAATGACTGCATGATTCACTTACTGATTAAGGTGACTCACTTAACAACCAAAACAAAATGGTCATTAAATTGGCATGATTCACTTAACAATCACGATGCATAGTAATAGAAATTCTGGTCCCAAATGTGGTTTATAAGTTGAGGACTACTATAGGTGCCCATAAAGATAACAGCAGCAGCAAGCTGTAAATAGTTTGGCTTTCTAAAAAAAATATAAAAGGCACTGTGGAATCTTAAACCATGCAACTTAACAAATCAAGCTTCTCTTTCATCAGCTTCTGATGTAATCAAATGTTGCTTTTCAACTTGCCCAAATTTCTATCTGCCAAGTCAAACAAGGTGATGTAAGTTGTTATCAGTTTTTGTTCAAGAGTTTCAAATCTGATACACCAATTTTTTTTTTCTTTTTAAGAAATTAGAGCTGGGCTGGTTGGCTTTACTCTGTGGATACTTTGTTGGTTCTAACTTCTATTTTTATTATGAATTAAAATCAGTTGGGAGCATTGCTTACACTACTTTTTAAGTTTTAGAATTAAAAGAAAATGTCTGTGTGTGTTTTTGCTGTGAAAAACACAGTACATATTGCAATACCAGTTTTTGGCACTAACATTTGAACTTACACTTTTAACATTAATATATAAAATTAAATAATTTTATATTTTGTTTTATAAAACCAACTATTTTTAAAATCCTGATTATCTTCAAACAGGTAAGATAGTTAAAAAGAGGGCTGTCTAAATTACAGTGCAGTGTATTAGCAATAAATAGAATCCCAGCGTTACAATAGCTGCATTTGAAGCAGCAATAGCAGCTTACAATTTTTTTAAAAAAAGACTATATAATTGTGCAATACATTTCAAAATAGAATACAGTGTTGAATAACTTAGTGGTTAAAGACATGCAAACACTGGCACATTTTCATCTAAAAGACAACAAATGACATTCACATTATAGTTGTAAGGGGGGAAAACTCTTGACGCTTATTAGAATTCAAAAGCAAAATCATGCTTTTCCAGCTATTTCACGATACAAGAACATTTTCCTCTAACAGAGGCTACTTTGCAGAATAAGCAGACAATTGTGTACTTAATAAGGGAAAGTATCTAGGCCAGGGGTGTCAAACTCACGGCGTCACCACATGACATATCGGGACTTTTTCCCTCTTCACTAAACCGGCTTTGGTCGTGTCCAGCGCATGATGCATCCAGCCTGCGGGCCAGGAGTTTGACAGGCCTGATCTAGGCACTGTTGTATTTTATGTGGGAAAGCTGAGATGATGTAATACCTATGGAACTTATTTGAATTAAGATAAGAGGAAGATTGCTTCCTCAATAGAGTTTTATAAAGGATCTTTTGCTCAAAGCTTTTCTCTTAAAGAGACATTGCTACTAGAGGAAACACTTCAATTTTGCATTTCTCCTGTCTTCATTTATTGTATATCCTACTTGTAATTAAATATGGGAGAGTAGGCATGAATCTTTGTACGTGACAGCTCAATCCAAAGCATTTCTTCCTCAAAAAAAAAAAATGTCTACCTTTGCTCAGCCTCTTCATTTTAATGTTAGTGAAGAGAGACAGGTCCTTTCTTTTCCTCTGCACTAAGAGTTGGTAGCTGCTGTACTTACTTATCCAAACATAGTAACATGGAAGAAATTATCAAAATTCGGTACTGAATTCCAGACCAGGAACTGGATTCTGTGCAAGTGCTCTGAATGCTTTGCAATTTGCTACTGCTGCTTACATTAAAGGAAATATTAGCAGTTAAAACAGTGTACTCTTGCCATCCTAAGCATTTATGTAACGTATAGGAGAGCCACTGTTAATTGCTAAACTTGATGACTCCTCCCATCCTGCCTGGTTGCAAATATTCATTCTTCATAGCTCCACTTCTCCCAGGGATGTGTAAAAGGAAATACTGGTGCAGAGATTCAAAACAGGCCCTTATGCCAAATGAGTAGACAGCAAAGGAATTTTTTTCTGGCAATAAGCCTATTTTTATAAAATCACTTCATTCCCAACTGATTTTTAATATTTGCGCTAGAAATTTTTACAAGTGAAAGCATTGCTGAAATGCTCCTTGTATTTTGCTCCCGGGTTCATTTCCTGGAGCAATACTATTATCCTGGTTTCAGCCGCTTTCAATAATTCTTTTTCCAGAAAAAAAAGCATGTGTATCTCATAGGCTTTGCTAATATAGAACCTCTTATTGCTCATAATACTTAAAGTTAGTAGTCTGTTGTAGTCTACTAAGAGAACAAATACACTATATAATAAAGCATTTCTACTCAGATTTATCCTTTTTGTTATCTTGTAGCATTTAAAATTCTATTACTATTAACTTATTTCTAAGCAATCGTTATGTCTCCCTCTCCTTCCATCCATTGTGTTATCTTTGGAATTTAACAGATAGTTCTGTACTAGGAGAAAAACAGAAATTCAGCAAAGAAAAGCAATCTTTTTTTATCCAAAAACAAATGTACCCAAACTTTTTTCCCTGCAGCATCAAACACTTCAGTCTATAACGATACAAAATCATAACAAGCACTCTACATATAGTCTCACACACAGTGACTAGAAATATGCCACTATTACTATACGGGTGCAGCTCCTGCTTTCTGCCATCATAATGAATATTTGCCATGCTATATATACAGTTAGCAGGAAGAAAACAACAGCAGTGAATGATGAGATCAAGTATGGTGCTGGTGATAATTGATAGACACAAGATAGTTGGTATGGGGCTGTGAGAAATTAACCAGAGTGCTTCATGTCGTGCTTATATGACAAAAGGTAACTGTTGTAAAGAAGGCTTATGAAAGAAATGGATAATGTATACCAGATCTGCTTCTTGGGCTATGTGTGAAGGGGAAAATGCTTCTATATTAACCTACCAACATTTTTTTCACAGCAATTGAAAGCTCCACTGGTTTATCACGAAAAGATTGAAATAAGACTATACATTCAATTTTGTTCAGCAAGAGAGCCAGTTTAGTCTAGTGGTTAAGGCACCAGGCTAGAAACCAGGGATTGTGTATTTTAATCCCACTTTAGGATGAAAGCCAGCTGGATGACTTTGGGATAGTCACTCTCAGCACACAACATTAGGCTCAGGTGACAAACCAGTCAATCAATTCCTATAATCTGAGAAAAAATGGACCCTGCACTAGTGGGGAAAAAGTACTTGGAAGGGAGAAAAAAAACAAACAATTTTGTTCAGCTGACTTACAAGCCAACCCTGTTCCTCCTCTTTATGCAATACCGTAACATTCAATACCTGCAAAACTATTACTTTCTTTCTGGCCTTCAACTTCAGACCCTGCTTATTTCCATCTCAGTGCAAGACAATTAATTTCTACAATTCTGCTGAGCAATGAGCAATGTTCCAAAGGGGCCACATTCACCACTGACGCAAGTGATGTGGATCCCACAAGCCAACTTAAATGCATTTAGAATATATTTTGGCTTCTGGATTCATATTCCTTTGCAGCTAGAATCAAAATCCCTTTCCTTCTTTCTCAAATGGCCAACTGATCCAGTCAGTCACAAACAGTTTCAAAACATACATTACACTGACTTAGCTGTTGCTTCCATCTATCCTTCTTGACATCCTTCTGCAACTGTACAAATTCAGATTTAAGCTAATTAAAATTACTGGGAAGCAGGGAAAAAAATAGTGCATCCAAATGAGATGGGACTTAAGTACATATTTCAAGACTTCTATTTTTTTCTCTCATCTCTCTAGAATAGAAGGACCTAGAAGACGGTAGGCCATGAATCCAGGTAGTATAAAAGTTAGCTGCATTCCTTATATATGACAAATTTACAAGAAAACAGTACAGGAATTATAAGGTGTCTCTACTTAGAGTGAAAATTTAGGACTGCATTTGGTTTAAGAGCTGATTTGGTAGCTCGTGCTGGCTTTTCTTTTACTGCATCATAACACAGAGAAGGATGATCCCAAAGGACTCAAGTCTTTAAGAACAAAAGCATGTTACAATATTGATTTAAAGTAAAGTGGATTAAAAACAAAAGCTAGAATCCTGATGATGACCCAGTCGTCTTATTATAAACAGTCCAAGAGGTGCCCTGAATGAAATTCTTTTCAGTTCAGCCCAAGCATCAACCATTTTGGTTGCAGTTGTCGAGTTATTTATGCCACTGTTTCCCAGAAAATACGCAACACCCAACACATTTTGGTGGGTATTTACATGGTGCTAGTCACCTGCTTAGTTATGGCACAATTGCCTATTTTGTTATCAGTACCCTGTCTGAATTGTGAGGGGAGGAGAAATCCCTCTGATTGTTAGAGTTCCATTAGGAAGCTGCTAAATGCAGCCTCTGCCCACCCTCTTTTCCCCAACCAGATTCTGAAGGTTATATTTAAAAGAGCTGAAGGGTCTCTTCCGTGCAGCTTGCTCGTGGATGTCTCATCTGCAGCCCTTCTGATGGGAAGATGGAGGCCTGCAGGTCCACATTGATGCAGAACAGCCCTAGCATCAGCTGGCGCTGGTATTCTTCCCATTTTGTCATAACGTCTGTTAGCGAGAGACTGTTCCTGAGCCATTTTGGAAATGCTTCCCCATAAGCCGTTCCCAAAGGGATAGGTAAACTCTGTGTTTTTCGGAGTTCAAGATGGTAGTATAGCCTAAGAGAGAAAGAGAGAGAGAATTAAAGTTTGCCATGCTATTTTGGTAAATATTATTTAACATATTTGGGTTTTCAACGTTGACATATAAATAAAAATGGAAGGAGAATGGAGAAGGAGAAAGAAGGAGAAAGATGGAGTACACGTCCCATTGAAATTGCCCCTTTGCATCATGCAATGACACAAAAAAAATCAGAAGATAACCTAAGGCTGCAGAGAGATGGAAGTGAGCAGCAGATTATTTTTCCCTGAGGATCTCACTACTGACACCCTCTAGCTATTCTGATCCTGTTTTCTTGGCCCATTAGGAGAAAATGCCACTTGAGCTGCATTAGCTTTAAAAGAAACTTTCAGAGACCTCAGATTCATGATCATCAAATTTCTAAGTTTCATTGAAAATCAAGTATACAGGGAGACTGTGATAAGAATAGGTGTCTCTGGGAAAGAGCCTCTTCAGTGATAAAGTAGATTCCAATTCCCAATAATGCTACCAGCCAAGGGCTTGGCAAAAACACATGTCTCTAGCTCAAACTATGATCACTGCTAGTCGAGAGATAAAACCTAACAGTAACTTTGATCTCAGGAGTAGGAGAATTGTGTATATCCCCTAAATGTTACAACCTCTAATATCCCTCACCATTGACCATGCTGTTTGGGGAACATAGGAGCTCTCATTCATAAGTACTTAGAAAGCACATATCCCCCATGCCTCAGCAATAATTATATAGCTCTTTATATATTGTGAGCTGTGTACACATGACCTTTGATAAGGAACAGGTATGGAAATAATGGGATGAATTTTTTATTTTCTCAATCTAGTATTTGGGAACCTCTTTCAATAATCCTATAGTGACAATCTTTGAACAATCTGCTTAAAATTGTTATTTCAGTTTGTTTCAATCCAAAAGGTTTTTCAAAATATAAAACTTTGACTCCCCGTTTATAACTGTAAACTTGTAGACTACCATTATATCTTCTTTAACATTTAAGGACCTTAGTTATTTTACACTTTACAAATTTAATTCAAATACGAAAGTGGATTTTGTTACCTAGTTTTGAAATGGACTGTACTAGGTATCTTACAATTTATTTATGTATTTTTATTTATTACATTTCTATCATGACAGTTGTCTTAAGGATTTTAGGACAAATTAAAATCTATAAATCCACAAGCTTAAACAATAACACAAAATAAAAATAAACAATACATTCAATATTAAAGCAGCAATAACTATACTACAAAAAAATAATCACAGACACGTAGGCTGTGATTTTTAAAGCACTCGGCCTTTAGAGAAAGGGCAATTCAAAGCTGGAGTGCTATGTTAGAGACCATAGAGCAGGGCTGTCAAACTTCCGGCCTGCTGTGACGCTGCGTGACAACCTGAGTCTGACACCCCTGCCATAGAGATTATAGAAACATAGCTATATTCAAAATTATTCTGACTGGGGAATATGTTTGGTTTTTATTTGCTCATTATACTTACTTGGGTTCATATATCATTCCAGTCCAGCAGACTCTGGCTTTAAGAACAAAGCAAACAAACACGACACCTTAATCATGCAAACCTGGAACAGAATCCAAAGGCACTAATTTCGATGCATGGGCAAATCCAACTGCAAAATCTCCCAATTCAAGAATGTTACGGCATTAGTGATATAAAAACATTGTATTGTGCTTCAGAATTCAGCATTTTCAGAAATGCAAGATAAGAAGCAACAATCCTACCTGGCTGAAAGGTGACTTCCTAGCTTCTTCTTGGCTTTTCTCATGAAATAATGACAGACTTTCCGTGTCTGTTCTTTCATCCACCTGATGTCCTCTGGAACATCTGGCAGCCATTCAAGCAGTCTAAATATGGCAGGTGCAATGCACAAGTATTAATTGAAAAAAAACTGTCCCAGTATTGTAAACACGCTCAAGTATACTATCTGCAGGTTCAAGCACTTTACTGAAATTTTTAACTAATCATCCCAGGATTGAGCCTTGGTGGCGCAGTGGTTAGAATGCAGTACTGCAGGCTACTTCTGCTGCCTGCCAGCTGCCTGCAATCTGGCAGTTCAAATCTCATCAGGCTCAAGGTTGATTCAGCCTTCCATCCTTCTGAGGTGGGTAAAATGTAGAGCCAAATTGCTGGGGGCAATATGCTGACTCTGTAAACTGGTTAGAGTGGCTGTAAAGCACTGAAAAGCGGTATATAAGTCTAAGTGCTATTGCTATTGCCATTTGTATCAACAGAAAGTGCATACATAAAACCCACTGTGCTAGAAAAGATCAAAGATCTATCTAATCCAGCATCCACAGAGATCAATGGGATGATTCTTGAACGAGCACAGAGAAGACCATAGGAACATATTTCCCAATAACTGCTATTCAAAATGACTCTTAACATTAGGCAGAATATGTAACTAATTAATGTCCACTGAAAATCATAGGCTGCAGGTTATAGTGATGCACAAAGCTGTGACGAGCAATCCCAAAGTAATATGTTAACTCTGAAAATAGCACGTTCCAATTAAAACTTGCAACACTTTAATTAAGCATCTAAAAACAGTGCTAGCATGGGAACTGGTCCCCAGAATTGGAAAGGTCATTACATATTGTATAGAAACTACTTCCTCATAGTATTCTCCCCATGTAACTGCAAAGTTAGTCAGGTGCCATCAAGTCAGAGTCTACTCTAGGTAACCTTAAGAACTTTGTGACCTCTCTCCAAGAACAATTTGTAGCTGTTTCCAGGTCTGTTCTGTAATTTTTTTGATCTCTCCATTAATTATCCCATTGTCTTCCCCTTTCTTCTAAAAGTCGTAAGCAACAATGAATACTATCTGCCAGATCAAGGGACTGGACACTCTTGGGGTGTATTTGTACAGGCTATCTCAATGCACGCCAGATGTCCTTTCAATGAAAAAAACAGCCTGTAATGGCTATTATTATCCTGATTTTTATAAAGTAGCAAGGATGATCCAACCCATAGACCTCTTCAGCATACTTCTGCCTTTGAAAAGAAGCAGGCATTGGTTTCAGAAAGCCAAACAGCATCCTGGGACTTGCAAGCATGAAGGCCACCTGTTGGCAATCACCTCAAGCATCCTCCTAATCTTCCCATTGCAAATGTCAGTGCAACTGCCTCCTATATTGGTAGGAAACCCCACCCATCCCCCATATATGAATATATCAGGATGCATAAGGCACTTAGGACAGACTATCTTAACTGGCCTTTTCATTCAGAAAAGTCCTAGAGTAACAACACCTTTTCTGGACGAGAAGTGATCCAACCACAGCAAAGGATTTGGAGTAATGACCTCCAGCAATGGGGCATGCATTAATTTCTCTGAGGCAAAAATAAAGTCAAACACATGTCTCTGTGTGTGTCAGGCTAGAGACTATCTGGATTAAACTTCAACTGTTACAGAGGCCACTAAGCTTTTCCAGAATCCTACAATATTATGATGTCCATATTGCTTGGAAAAATTGAAGGACAAAAAAGGAGGATGACCAGAAACAAGGTGGATAAATATGATTACAAAATCAATGAATATACACTGAGAAACGAACAAGACCAAGTTGAAGGCAGACCATTCTGAGGACTCTATCCATGTGGTTGCTAACATTTAATACAATTGATGGCATTTAATCAATCAGATAAAACCCTAAAATTATAATCAATATTTGAATACATTTTGGATTATTCTAAAGGCTATCGTGTTTTATAATCACTTAAAGAGCATCTCTAAGATTTGCAAAAACAGTGGAATAAAGAATTGGAATATTCCATGTTAACAAACTGATGGTTACCTTTTAAAATATATATTATGACCCTTGATAACATGGTGTTACAAAGTTCAATACGGATTAAAGAAGTGAATGTATTTTTAATTTTATATACAAAACTTAGAATGTATCATGAAATTAAAAATTATTATTTTTCAAGTAGGGATAAGGAAAACAGTTGGCAAGAAAGTGTGACCCAAAATTTAAAATCTTTGATTGCCACTATGTGTTTGCTGTCTGATTATGACTTAGTTCTCTCTGATGTCATAGAAAGACCGATCAGTATTATTCCACATGACCAAGGTTTAATGAGTGTTTAAAAGTAGGCCGAATCATTTCCTATCTATACCATCTATGCTACTGTTCTTTTCCTTGTTTCTTTCCCCCCCTTTTTCTCCAATACTAAAACAATACAAAAAGATATACAGCATTAAACAAAGAAGCGAAATCATATGAAAAATAACAACTATAGTCTGCTTTGTTGCCTTTATGTGTTGAAAGGCAAATCAAGACCCTTTTACAGAGATTTTGACACAAGAGCTAGATGCTCCTTTAATTGCTTCTTAATTTTTGTTTCGTAGTTGTGTTTTTGTTGTTAAATGAGAAAGCCTTGAAAGAGAAGATATTCAGATGCCAAGATATGCAGAATGATGCAAGCAATGGTTTTTCCTGTGACATGCTATAGAAATAAAAATTGGCCAGGGCTGGGGACAAACTGTGCTAGAGAAAAATTGTCTATGCTGTCACTACAGGTCAACACTGACTTGATTGCAGGTAATCAAAATAAACACTCATTTTGCAGCATAAAAAAAAAAAGATTTTGCCTTGTAATGAGATAAGAACTACTTCATAAAGTTACATTTTAAATTGAACAGTTACACCCAAATTTAAATTTACTAGCAGGAAAGCCTTTTCTCTCTAAGGAATTACCTCTATAATTTCAAAATTTACAATCCAGCAGGATACAAAACTCTCTCACCCCAAAATCTTAAAATGTGAATTCTGTTTCATTCTAACTATACCAAAGGAGATGCCACTGACTTGGAAGGAATTTCATCTAAACGTATTCTATCTCTGCTTTATTGGAAAGAAATACAATTAAATACGATTTTTTTAAAGTTGAATGCTGTAAATGGATTTAACATCCAATGCAAATCCTACTAATGTTCTATCACCACAGAGGCTCAGAAGGAAATTCAGAACATACCTGACTGTAAAGGAGAGAGCAGACTCTAGAGGAAGAGTATATGGTAGCATCAAAGTAGAGGCCAAACGCATGGGTAGAAAATTGGCAATGCAAGTGAATAATCCCCTCCTCTCAGTACAGGCTTCCAAAAGTGCTGCAGATGGAAAAGGTATATTAAATCAATGCCCTCCCGCTAAGGTTTGAGCACAGAAACCAATGATTTTTTTTTACCTAATTCAACCATTTAATTGTTGCACTTCTAATCCGGTTGCAAAGGATTTTATTCCTCAATGCTAAATCTTTCCTTATCTGTTATAAGCCCTCCCCAAATGTGCACATATCCACGACTTAAATGATACCCCTATTACTACTTCATGAGATTCTAAACAAAGAAAAATTCAACTAAAAATCAATAATTGGAGGTTTTGTTTAACTGAGTTGATTTATATTGGTGTAGTTTCCTGTTATTGTCCCTTTCGCTGGGTCCTTTTGAATCCAATATATTTTACCATCATTAAGCTGTCACTGATGTTTCCTTTATGCAATATTTCATTAAGCTGTTTAGCTTTAATTAGATGCAAGGTAGTCAGATATCTGAGGCAAAAGACATGCAACTGATCATTTTCCGGTCATGTCCAATTTTTAATCCTTTTCATTCAATTTTTAACCATTTTTGCTTTCACTAGTTCTTCCATTTGATTTTTACTAAATTCTTCTTGAAATTCTTTTGTCCATCCAGCATTTTTATTATAGTATTTTTTTAATTTCCCATAAATCTTTCCAAAACTGGATTATTTCCTTTTTGTTTGGTTTTCCATTTTCAGAATTTCTAGTGTCATTTAACTTTGGCAGAATCGTCTCTCGTCTGATTGAAATAACTGATTTTGCTTTAATTAGATTATTTGAGCCCCGTGGCGTTCAATTTTCCTTGCCATTGCTGTTATTTGTTGCTTTATGATTTCCAAAGCTTCTTCAATTTTTCTGGTGCTACGCCAATACTTTTTTTATTAGGCTTCGCTTGATCCTTACATTTTTCCAAATTTTGCTCTTTTTGTTTAAATTACTTGCTTCTGATCTTAGTTTCTTTTTCTGGGCCCCAGTCTGATCTTCCTCTTTGGGATTAAATATGATTTTGATTTTGGTTTTTTGATTATGATACATAGTTCTTTTGTAACCACCACTGCTGTACTGTAAGAGAGCTGATTGGTATGTTTGATAAATGTTATTTTAATCCTTGCAAGCGCCTTATTCATATACTTCATTATAGATGCCAGGTCTTAATGCTACTCTTAATGCTAGCAGTCTTTGTCTTTCTACTAAAAATTCTGCATAATTTTCACTCCTGTTAGTGAGGTCAGTTCATTGTCTATTTTAGTGCTGACCTGTACTGGTTCTGTTAATAACAACTAACCAAATTATTATTTCTATAGTTCATACCCGCTCTTTCCTTTATATTTAGAATTGCTATCCGAATTTCTTCTACTTCTACAATTGTTTTGGATCTTTCATTTTCATAATTTTTCTGACTTTTTTCCATTCTGTATTCCTAAATATTTTATTTCTGGTAATGAATCAATCTCCTTTGATCTAATCATTGTTCAGTGAAATTCGAATCTGGATAATTATTGTTATTATCAAATGTTTATCTTGCCTTTTTAAAATGTAAGGTAGAAAATATATTTAATACTGCTTTCTGTTTTCCCCATAACAATAATCCTGTGAAATTATTTGGGCTGAGATAGTGACCGGCCCAAAGTTACCCAGCTGGCTTTCATGGCTAAAGGAGTTCTAGAACTCAGAATCTCTTGGTTTCCAGGTCAGCACCTTCCCCAGCATGCCAAACCAGTTCTCTTATGTTCACAAACTTCTTGCAACTTCACAGCTTCTTCACAGCTTCAACAGTTCTCTGTTAACAAAACTGACAGCTCTTTGATTTTAACACCAATTGGTGATCCTGAAAACTTGTATTCCAATCACCAACTGATGTAGTTAAAATCAATGAGCTGTCCGTCTCCTCAACCGAGCCAGGAATTTAAATTTGGCCTTTGATTATCTTGAACCAAGATTGGTTCAGGAATTATATGAACGCCTTTGTCCTCTTCCAAGAGCAATGACTATGTCTACATGTGGACATATTTTCTTTGAAAATTTGCTTATCTGGTTTCTTTAAAAAGCATACAACGAACAGCCATTCCAGGTGTGTAGATTTCAACTGCCAAGATTCTCAGCAATAGCCAGCCATGCTTGCTGATAATTCTGGGAGTTGAAGTCAATGAATGACTTCTGGAGGAGGGCCAAGTCAGCAAAAACTGACCTAGAACCTGAACAGCTCCATTAAATTGGGGACAAAGCAATACAGCAACTTTCCTCTCCAACAAAAGATCTTACCTTGGTTCAGTTTAGGAGGCAAGTGTTCCAGAATATGTTCTTCAGCCTCTGCCAGTTCAGCACTTTCTCCCAGCTGATCGTCCTCATCCTTTTCTTTTTCAGAGTCCGTTTCCTCAGCATCACTGCTAATGGCTAGCGGAGGAAGGGGAGGTCTTTGGAGGAGAGCTAGAGAAAAAGGATAGGCGGCAGAATTGTGAATTTACCAGAAAACATCATTAGACTGTTAGATTATCTTCTCTTCACCATTTTACTTTGGAGAACGTGGCAGTAGCAGATAGAAACAACCTTTTGCAAGAAAGCCATCTTGTTGACTATTATGTGCAATAAGCAGGGGACAAGGAGCAGCCACACAAAAATAGGTTGAGCAGCCACAAACCAAAGTAGCTTTTAAAGTGAATCTTGGCATTTCTGTATAAATATTCTGTGTTGTTTTATAAGCATCAAATTTGCTAGTATGTGTAGGTCCTTCTGGAAAAAAAATACGGATGGAGAGGATATTCAGATGTACAATTGTTTTTACCCCTGTTTGGAAGCAAAATAGATGAAACTCAATCGCTTATAATTTGTCTTTGTATAAATATCGGACCTGGACAATCAGCTGAGCATCATTCAATTAGTGACTTTATAACTCTACTCTAAGAGGACAGAAATCTATATATAACATAATATGGCATGACATGACATCATAAGAAATCTTTGAAATTAATACAGGCAATTATGCTGAGAATGTATCATTATGGTTATTTAATCACAGCATATAATGATCAATGGCATGAGTCTCCTTGTGGGTATAAGTAGCATGCTGCCATGATTAAAAACAATTATTCATTTTATTCAGTGAATAAAATGGTTGCATGAGAAATTTGCACCACTAGGTGATGCTATAGAAACAGAAAATATACTGCAGTTACAGAATTAGACAACCTAAAAGAGTTCTACGGAATCACATGACTTTCAGCTAGACAAGATGCTCCTTCAATACCACGTAGGCACCTCTGGAAGCAGATAGCTCCTCTGCCAGGAGTGTGCATTACATGGCAGCTAAACAGAGAAAATGTTTTTTTGTTGGGTCTGAAATTCTTCCTCCATAAAGAAAATATGGAAAATATAGTGTCTCTCAGTATTGGCATGTTGCTAGGGTTCCTGAGATTTATAAATCAGCAAAATCCATAGGATTACATTATGGCCTCTGGCCAGCATATTATTTGAACTGTATATAAAGTTATTGTTGCTTTTATCAGTATAATTAATTTTGGTCATTTTTTTTTGCATACACCCCATTTCCTTAAGAATGGTTTAAACTATTTTTGAACAAACCATACAACAAAAGGTGCATAATACATCACCATACTTTTCCACACCTTCCATTCATTTCAAGGAAATTTGTGTACAATTTGCTGACTAGTAATATTTTCTATTGTATCTCTATGCACAAATATAAAATTTGCAGATGCCTGCCATTCAAAAAGAAAGTTTTCATTTAAAAATAAACCTCAATTTGTGCAAGAACATATAAAACATCAAATCATTTTTTTTAAATAATACAGAATAGAAAAATAATTAAAGTTCGATTAAGCAATAAGCAATAATGTCAGTTTTGGAAATTCACTTTGTAGTAATTTGACTGACCTCCTTCCTTTTGGCTTAGTGGGGAAGTTTTTATTTTTGAAATTTGAGCATTAACATATGCATGTATCCAAATAATGTTGCTCTCACTAAAAGGGACTGCAAGAGTTGCACATTTTCTACACAGCGAAAAGGGACTAGACAGGATGATATACAGTCATGACTGGAATGCAAGACCAGGCTCTGCTTTTTAATACTCTATTAGAAATAGAGAAAAGAACACCTGACACGAGATTCACTTTTGCTAGAGGATACAAAACTATTAAGAACTTACCATTCTTCTTCAAAAAGTGAAGAGCGTCCCTGTAGCCCTGCTTGCACATTTCCTGAAGAACCTGCAGAGTGATAAAGCAGCATGTTACTTACAATTAGTTGTAAGACATCTAAACGCTGCACTACCAGCATGCCCACAGGCTTCAGCAGAGGGAAGAACCCATATCTCCAAATGTACTTCCAGCTCATGTAGCCCCTGGCAGAAAGAGGGATCTCCAATGGAGACCTCTGCATCAGGCATGACAAGCAGACATGGCCAGCGATCACTGTAGGCTGGGTTTGATCAGATAGAAACACATCTCCGGTTGTATTGCTGATTAAGGAAGTTATACAAAGACAAGAGATGCTATTAAACAGCATTAAATGAAATAGTATTTCATTTTACAAAGTGGTCTTAATCCATATTCTCTGACAAGTTGGGATAAAGTAAAAGGCACAATTAATTACAGGAGTAGCCAAGTAAACCCCTCAGGTTTGATCCTGAAATGGGACTCCTTGTGAAAGAAACTCAATAAAAGTTTCTGCCAATTCTGAAAAAAAAAAAATTCAATTTTTCTGCCATTGGAATGAAACAGCTGCCCTCCAGCTGCAGTGTTTCCAAACTATTGAAGGCGTATATTGTCTCATGAGTTTTCAGCGTGAGCCAGCTTAACAATGTCTGAACAAATTGTCTTTAGCACCTTCTAAAGCATGGGTGTCAAACTCAGGGTCATGTTACCGGCACATATCGTATCACGACATTTTCCCCCTTTGCGGAGCTGGAGGGGGTGTGGCTTGCACACGACGCATCCATCCCGCGGGCTGCCATTTTGACACCCCTGTTCTAAAGGAAAAACTGAGCTCTGGAATTCTTTTCAATATCTCTGCTAGCACTACAGGAAGAATCTATATTTTCTTCTTGTATCAAAGTCGTGTGTTGCGTCTGCTTTCTTAACATATTAATTCTGTTTGGGTTGTGGGTACATTGCCAAATACAGGTGTTCCTTGCTCCACTAAAGACAGGGGGATTTAGCTCCAATAGAGGATTAAGCTGTTATAAAAATGCAGGCAAATTGTGCTGGGAAGTCATGAGAGGGATTGGCAGTGGATTATAGCTACTTCCTAAATAAGAAATTTCCTAAAGTTTCCTATGAACTATGAAAAATAGAAAATCAACAACAACAGCAATACTGAATCAATCTGCTATAGAATGAAGGCCTCTTTACTGAAGGTTATTAACCATAATTTTCTTTGCTGATCCAGTGCAGTTTGCTACTTGTAAATACTAGTAGTTTTTTTTTTTTTTAACTTTCTAGTCTAGGTTGAGAGTGACTGGCCTAAAGTCACCCAGTTGGCTTCAATGCCTAAGTGAAGCTTAGAAGCTAAATTTCACACTCTTAGTTCAGTACCTTAACTGCTACATCGTACTGGCTCTCAGTTTATTTAAATAAAAAACAATGAAAGTGTCTATTATGGTGGGGAAAGCTCACCTGGGGCTCTGGAGGAAACAGGGCTTTTGAAAGGCGGTACAAATTGCGCAGATTAAACTGAATGCTGGTATTGGTGATTCTGAGTTCATGAATGTTTGTGGAACTATCCCGTGGACAAATATCACTCTCCCCAGAGAAAGGGGATACAGTGATGGTGTTCTTCAGCTCATATTGAGGCAAGTTGTCAGAAATCCCTCCATCAACGTACCTCTGGGGAGAAAAGAAAATATGACGTTAGCTTCTTTTTCTCTCTGTCTTTTTCATAGTCCCCAGTCTGTTCTTCCTCTCTCAGATCTCTACATGCACATAGATAGTAGTTCAGCTTACTAGAGCATCAAGCGAAACAGACTCTGGGAGGAGGGAAGGTTGAGCAAATGATAAAACATTAATTGCAATGTTATGACCCGAACATCTGCTCTTGCACTGCAAGGTACGTCGCAAAAGGCCTATCTTGCATCATCACGACACAATACATCATTCAACATTCGGATCATTATGGTAAAGGAATGTACAATTATGGAAGTGAGAAATCAAAGGAATGAAGGTTTTTTTACTCCCCAATAGATCACTATATATTTCTGCAAATTTAGTGAATGAGATCTTTGCCAATCCTGTTTTATCTAATAGGGTGTAGTATTGGGTAGCTTCCGAGTTCTGTTCTCAAATGAATAAGATGAGGAAGAAGCGATGAAAGCATTTTTCTGAAATTAAGAGTAGTCCCCGCATGTCTAGCACAATAAATAAATAAATCTTTTTTTTTAATCCATGGCCTTTCACTTATGTTCCAGAAAGTAATGAAAAGTTCATGTTGACCTCTTCTACATGTTCCAGACTACAAAAATGAAGTTAAACAAAGAGTAATCTACATGCTTTTTCTATCTTGTGCACATGTTGCACACCTTTGTATTTTCCTTTCCACAATTACAGAGACCGGATACTTTAACACTGTGCATCAGCTTCAGAATCCTGTGTACCCTTCTAATGGCCCCAGCCTTTTCCTCCATTGGGACAGTTCAGACTGAAATTGGGGAAAAAAAGTATCCAAGCAACCATGGTTTGATGTTGTGTCTAAACCTCACACTGTAGTTATTCTTAATTGTAAATAAAAACAAAGATTACTCTCTCAGCTATGATGTGTTTAAACAGAAGCATAGCCTTCCAAGTTCCTCTTCCTGTTTCAACAATGGATGATCAGACAGATAAGCAGCAGACATATCTGTGACTCAAAGCCATTTATTTTTCAATAATGAGCCACATTTGAGTTATCACTGCATCTGAATGAATCGCACTGGGCTCTGACATAGCATAATTCTTTCAGCTTTGCACAAATTTAGTTCTATCTGGTTTGGGTGGATGGTTAGTGGGCAGTTCCCTATTCCGTTGGCCTTAAACAAAAGAGTTTAATGCCATCAGGAGTTGCATTAATGCATTACAGAATACAGTCACATGCAATACAGATAACTGATGACTTCATCTCTTATAGAAAAACTGATGCCCAGAATATGACCACATGAAAAACAAAATGCCAATCTTCGAGAGAAATAATTTACATGGAAAAACTAGCTCTGTTGTAATCATAACCCAATATCCAAATGCAAGAAAAATCACCCTGGTTGCTGTGCTGGGATTATTTACTGATATTATAGCTTCAAAAGCAAGTCAGCTTCTCCATTATATACTTTCCTGCAGCTCAGAAAGTGGTAACATTTATTGAATAATAGATATCCCATTTGGAATTCTAAAACGTCAGAATTAACACTATAGCTTAAATGTAAAGAGCCACCAATGATCTAAAGCTGCCAAAATGGTTGTGATCCCTTTAATTTCAAATATCTACAATGACCACTGTACTGTATTAACCAATGACATCGAGATGTTTGCCAGGCAGAGATCAAGAGAATGTTTCTCCAGAGGGCCAAAATATAATGTACTTAAGGGGCTCTAGAAGGAAAAGAACATGTCCAGAAGATACTCATTAAGAACTTTTCCCTGCTGTTGAGTTAAAATATTATCCATCCATTCTCGAGTTAGTAGCAGCTTATACAGACCAATCTGTATCCTTCCTCTACTGCCCCTGTTCTGACTCACTGCTAAATAAATGGTTCTGTTCAGATTTCGAATGTACTGGGTGTGATAGGCAAAGCAACTGGTTGAGTCCTCCAATTTCACTGGCCATCCTCTTCAATACATCACCAGCTTTGGGGAAGATCATTTGCCAATCATAGTGGTGCAGCAAAAAAGGGATGTGTTTTGGAAATAATGTTTTGTTGTCATATCTCGAGACTTCTTTTTATGCTTCTCCTCCTGCCCTTCATTCTGTAGTAATTCAAGTTGAATTAATTTTTTTTAATGAACCACAAAAAGGTATGACTAAGCAGCATTTTTATTTAGAATCTGCCTCCTGTGCTTTTCCTTATTATTGTTATTTTTTTTACTGGCAAGAATTGTAAAGGGTGGATAGATGAATGAGGTTTTTCATCATTCCACTGTTAGGCAGTTTAAGAGTTAGCAGCTTACTATGTTGCTAGCTAAGCGGGCTAATGCTACTGAGACCAAAGGGGAAAAGGTTTGCCTGCATCAAATCTAGAACAGCCTATAAATACAACTCTGATCCCAACTAAGGACAAAATTGTATCTCCCTAACCTTGAATCCTCCTAGAAGTGAAAAAACTATGTTCGTTTTTGAAAACTTATCCGTCACTCCTACTCACAATAGTCTAGAGCCAAACTGAATCTCAAGTGTATCAAGTGATACAAATACTAAAAACAGAAGAAAGTTCAAAGTGGAGTGGAAGTCAACTGGCAAGAGGAAGGAGAAGCATACCATGTTCTCCAGCAACCAGCATGTTCCTATAATGTTCCACAAAGTCAGTTCCAGGAAACTCAGTACATTACTGTATGTTAGCTACTAGCTGGACAATTAAGGATAGAACATCCACTACACAAAACTTTTTCACCAAGACTTTTCCACTAACAGTAAGATCAGTTTCTTCCTTTGTCCCTTTCAAAACCTCTACATTTATACCAGGGGTCTCCAACCTTGACTATTTTAAGACTTGTGGACTTCAACTCCCAGAGTTGAAGTCCACAAGTCTTAAAATTGCCAAGGTTGGAGACCCCTGATTTATACTTTAATCAAAGAATAAAAGCTGAATAGATAGAAGAGGCAGCCAGTTTGCAATCCTGCATTATTTTTTTCCCCCTTTATTTCATGTTTTTACACAACATCAGGAACAGAATCTGGCTAGATGGTGAAATTGTCTGCTGAGAGTTGGGTGATGTTGGTGGGTGGGCCAACTTCCCAAGCCCCGCTCATACTGGTATCATGTCAGTTATTCGGAGCTGCCTTTTTAGATTGCTGGAGCATCTTATAGATAGCCTTTATGACATACAACCACAACTGGGCCCAGAATCTTGGTTGTTAAGCGAAGCAGTCATTTAGCAAGATGCCCCATGCAACTACTTCACTCAATGATCACAATCCCAGCTCTCCCAGGTGCAGTTGTTAAACAGACAGAGCAAAACAGCATCTTATCTCAGGAGAATAGGCAGCTGCTCTCCATTCATGGAAGGGAACTCCTGCACTGGGCTGGAGAAGCAAAGCTTGGATCTTCAGAAGCTTTGTTTCTGCAGCCTGGTAAAAGATTCCTTACTCTCGCCCCCCTCCATACACAGAGGAGAAATCTGTTGGCAGGCAGCAGCAGATCTTGTAATCTTCCCTGTTGTCTTACCCATTAAATTTCTTTGGAACCCAGCAGAGAGGACTCCAAATCATGATCACATGATCACAGGGCACTTGGCAAGCAATCGTAAGTACAAATAGATTGCTAAGCATCCAGATCACTATTGCATGATCATGAGGGGAAGCAGCGGAGCCCTTTCCAAGTCATCGAATGTCAAACTATTATTAAGCAATCAGTCATGAAGCAAGGACTTCCTGTATGAATCTGTCTTTGGTTCCCACTTAGACTATACCAGAGGTGGATTTCAGCAGGTTCTGACCAGTTCTGGAGAACCAGTAGCGGAAATTTTGAGTAGTTCGGAGAACTGGTAGTAAAAATTCTGACTGGCCTGGCCCCCATCTATTCTCTGCCTCCCGAGTCCCAGCTGATTGGGAGGAAATGGAGATTTTACAGTATCCTTCCCCTGGAGTGGGGAGGGAATGGAGATTTTACAGTATCCTTCCCCTACCATGCCCACCAAGCCATGCCCACCAAGCCATGCTACGCCCACCAAGCCACGCCCACAGAACCGGTGGTAAAAAAATTTGAAACCCACCACTTGATTATACCATTGACTAGTCAAGACCCAATGAGTTGCAGCTTCAAAGCAATTAAAACATCTATAAAATTGTAGCTGTCCTAGGATTCCAATGCAAAAATATGCTGTCTACCTTCATCTCTTCCTTCCTGCATTAACCCAAGATTTCCTGCACTATTCATCCTTTCTTACTGCCATAGAAGCTAACTTGGAGATTTCAGAATAGTCATGATCTCTAACCTATTTCATCGGGCTTTTATTG
This sequence comes from Pituophis catenifer annectens, assembly GCF_029215685.1. Lineage (NCBI taxonomy): Eukaryota > Metazoa > Chordata > Lepidosauria > Squamata > Colubridae > Pituophis > Pituophis catenifer. The sequence continues at coordinate 244,083,975 of NW_027256881.1, read as the reverse complement.
AGAGGAAATAAAACATTGCTACTAAAATTTTCATGAGCTCCTGGAAGAAAGGCAGGATAGTAAGTTAGCCAAATAAAATGTAAGATTTCTTTGTTTGTATGTCTGTTTGCATGAATTAGAACAGAGTAACTAAGAGCTGGAACTATTTCACTTCTGCCTTAACTAGCCAGCTTTTCTCCCATGAAGTTCTTAATGTAGATATGTAGGCTTAAGCAGTCAGATGTTTTCAACCTTCAGCTGTCCATTTTTAATGTGGGAATAATAAAGCTGTTCATCCTTGGAATGGTCATGGCTTGCTTAGTATCTATGCTTTACAGACAGTGTTGATGCTAGAGCACTGGTTATGCAACTAACAGTGAAAAAGCATGACAATCTTCTGAAGCAGAAGGACCGGAAATGGAAATGGCTCATTGCCGTCAAAGAAACAGCTCAGGTTTCTGACTTCTGATGAAAGATGGCCAAATAACAATAAGCCCAGGGAAGGATCTCTGAAGGGGTTTTCTCTGAACTGTTGCTTTTTCAACTGGCATTCCTTTAGTTTATATGACACTCATGAATTAGGGAGAGTCGTAGAATCACCCCATAAGATCCTCCATACTGCATCAGTCTGCAAGAAGCTTCAGGAGCTGGGCTTTGGAGTATCTGATGAGTGATTGAGCTAGGGGGGGGGCTGCAATAACTTTATTATTAAAAAAATAGTCACTTTGGAATTTATTTTTCAAATGGACAATAAGTTTTTCCTTTCATTTCTTAATCACTTTTTAGAATTATTTATTCACTTAAAAGAGGCTTGAGCCACAGTCTGTTACTCCGTTTTGAAGATCTGTGCCATTTTGGGGACTTCTTTATTGTTAAACTACAACAAAAAGGGGATTGCTAAAGACAAGCTAAAATAAGGAAAGCTTGGAGTACCTTTTAACTTTGAAAGAGAAACATAAGGGTAGAAAGTTGTTGTTTTACTATTTTTAAGTAATTTGTAGCTTGGTTTGTTTTTCTGTGGGTGGTTAAAACTTTCAGATTTTTATAAACTCTGATTGCCAGAAATTCTTACAAGGGTCTCACAAAAAATTTACTCTTTGACCATAATAAGGAATTAACAAGATGGAGCATGGATTTGAGCAAATGTGATGTGTCTGAAAAATTATTAAATAAAACTCTATAGATCAATTATTAGATCAATTATTTCTAAGGATAGTATAAAAATACTCAAACTACTTCAGAGTGTAATTATGTGAAAAAAATGATCAAACCACTGAAATTACTGAGGCAATTTCAGAAGTAGCTGACAATGCAAAGGACTAAATTGCAACTTTGGAATATAAATCTGACACCAATCTTTATTATGATGATAAACCTCCCAGCATAATTGAAAGAAGTGTTCCAAGAAAATCTGCAACTTTCAAGAGGACAAGTTTGAAACTTTTTCTTCATGGATACTAACAAGGTTGAGAATTCTTTGAGAAAAAGAGAAGTCTATAATTACTTGATAGATATTACAAAGAAGAAAAATATTTTATTTTATGAAGATAAATTGGAAGGAGTGACTCAAATTTAATGAGTTAGAGTAAGGATGGATTTTTACCAGTCTGATATATGTAATTGAAAGAAAGTTTTAACGTAAAGTGGGTTTGACAATGTGTTTTTTTCCCTTTATTATAATGCTTAAGTAATTCCCAAAGCTTGTAAAATATTGAAAGAGTATTTGAAAGTATTTTTGTTAAGAGGAAGTTAAAAAAGATGTATTAGAATTTGAATATTTTTAAAGAAAAAGTTAAAGTTTTAAAATGGATGTAAAAAAAGGTTTTTTTCCTTTAAATTTAAAGAATACAGTGAGTTTTGCTAATATAAATGATGATAATCTATAAAGATTAATAAGAGCAGATAGAAATATATATTACTTTCCACAGCAAAGAAAAAAAGTAAGAGATGATTAAATTGATTCCTTTATTCAAAGAAAATAATATATCTAATTTTGTTTTTAATTGGAAATTGCTTCTAGATTTTGTACTTATGATGGAAAAATGAAATTTTGGGTTTGCTGATTAGATAGGTTTGTTGTTATAGAAATGGCTAGTATATATTATTGTATAAAAGTAAAAATTTGAGGTTGTAATGTTATTATTTCATACTGTGCTAAAGAAAGTTGAAAATCAACACTTTTTTTCTTTTTCCCTTTTTTACCCCACTCTCTCTTTTTTCCTTTTCCTGTCCCCTAGTTCCCATTATTTTTATTTTCCTTTGTATTTTATATTCTGATAAACTAATTAAAAGTTTCAACCCCAACCCCAACCCTCAAAAATAGCCCAAGTTTCTCTCCAAGTCCTAACAGAATATATTTTATTTTCTGCTTTGGCACACCCCAAAAATGTTTTTACTAAATTTTAAAACAAACTCATGGCAATGCTGAAGACCATTATATGCACTGTGACGACTCCCTTTGTGACATCAAAGTTCCAGGTTTGGTCATTGACATCCTAGTCCATGCAGTGCTTCAACTTCAATAAAGTGTTGTGACATTTCCTTTGTGGCAACAGGTGTTTCCTCCAAAACTGTTGATCAATACTTACTCAACAAAGAAAAGCAAACACTAAGAACAACACATTTTGACTTAATTCTACTAAACCTACTAAACCTTTTGCTAAATATACATTATGTCTATAAACATTATAGTCCAGAAACGTAAATGTGATACTACAAATAAAACTATTCCCTTAAACTCCGCTGAAAATATTACCTAGCCTGGTTAATGAAACATTCGGAAACCAACCCACAAGTCGGAGACCTAACCTTCACCCACATCCTACACCCGAGTTAAAGGTATTCACCACTATTGCAATACTATTTCTTTTCTTTTTTTCCCTTTTTTTGGAAAAAAGTCCTGTTTTCTCCCTTTTTTGTTTTTTCCCTTCCAAACATCAGATCTATAGTGCTTGATCTCAGCAATCAAGAAAAAAAAAACAGTCTTTTGAGAATAGTTTGATTACAACTGTACATTGTTCTTATTATTTTGCCAGAATTATGGAGCATATCATGTCATCTTCCCTAGTCTCCAGGTTTTCCCTTTCCCTCTTGTTGAAGCATGAAAATCAGAAACAGGCTCTTGTCATACAATACCAAACAGCTGAAAGTTAAAACACTCTGGTGCTTACTTACCACTCCTTGAAGAGTTGGAGGGATCAGGCCACAGTATACTGGGATGAAAGTGCTGCAGACACATGCCTGGAGGAGAGATGGGAAAACACCATGTAAAATAAATGAACTGACTAGAGAAGCCTGCAGTATTTGCAGAAGATAAATCCAGGCGGAGGATGAAGAAAGAAAGGAGAACTTCCATGACAAGAATAGGTCATATCAGCTCTACTGGTTCCTGGGAGATAAGGCATTTATGGCTTCATGTTGAAAGCTGCTAGAAAGCCCCACAGTTACAACTTGCCTGGACAAGCTCTTCTTTGGAGTTGAACTCGGATAATATGACATTTTCTCCATCCGAAACCCGGGTTAATGAAATGCCCAAACGTCCGGTGGCCAACTCATGTGCTTTGCCTGGTAAGGTTTTATATAAGCAGGCACGGATGATTTTCACCAGGTTGAAGGATGGGTGTAAAGGGCCAAGAAACCTCTTCCGGGCCTCTTTGGAGACATGGATGATATTTGCTCCAGCGTCACCTAGTATGAAGAAAACAATATAGATTTTAAATGATTAGGGATAAGAGTACAATAGATAAAGTTTTGATTCAAAATTAGCTTATTCTCATTTTTATCCTTAAATTGTTGGATTAATAGCCTGCTTTTTTCTACCATTTGAACGTAACTTACATGGGGAGATTTTCTTCATTTTAACAATGACTCCGCAGCAAAGATTGGACTAAGAAGATGGTGGACCACCAAAGTCTCACAGTGAGTTTCCAGGCTTGAGAGTGAATTTGATGTGAAACTCCCCAATCCTAACCCAACTCCTTAAGTATTAAACTGCTTATTTGAACCCTATGACTATTATTAAGTGTTGTACCTTATGATTCTTGATGAATGTATCTTTTCTTTTATGTACATTGAGAGCATATGCACCAAGACAAATTCCTTGTGTGTCCAATCACACTTGGCCAATAACAAATTCTATTCTATTCTATTCTATTCTATTCTATTCTATTCTATTCTATTCTATTCTATTCTATTCTATTCTATGGCACTGGTTCTAAATCCACTGACCCATGGGCTTAATGTACAAACTGACATGTACACATCACAAAGCAGGGGTGGGTTCTAAATTTTTTTACTACCGGTTCTGTGGGCGTGGCTTATTCTGTGGGCGTGGCATGGCTTATTTTGCGGGCATGGTTTATGGGGGGTAATGTGACTGGGTGGGCGTGGCCAACTTTTTTTTTTTACTTTTTTTTTTTTTACTTGTGGAGCAGCCTGTCTCTTAGCTGGCAAGAACGGCCACAGCCTGCCCCCGCCCTCTCTGGCCCGCCAGCTGGTGTGGGGGTTCTGCCGGAGAAGTGGCAGCACGAGAACTGTTGTTTCTGGGGGCAAAGGGGGGGTGGCAGCAAGGATAGGCAGTCCAGGGCTTCCCTGTCTCCCTGCCCGAGCGGGCTTTTGGCATGGCCCAGACCTCCGGGGGAAGGGATTGAAGCCCCAGTCCGTTGCTCCTTCCGTTGTACGGAAAGACCAATATATTGCTTGAATTATCCATTCCCTCCCTTCCCTCAATCCCATTTCATGGCTTCCCAACTTCCTCATCCTCGGCTTTTTTGCTGTTTTCTCCAAGCAGCCAAGAGAGAATGGGCTTGCCTGGCTGTCACAGTCTCCCATGACTGCGATGCCAGATCTCGCCTCCCGCCCGCCAGAGAGACTCTGCTTTCCTTGGCAAAGTGCTTCATTATTGCAGGACAGGGGACACGGGCAGCACCAGGGGATCCGTGCAGCTACTATCCCACCCCTCCTCAGCCTCAGTCACACCGCGAGGCTCCAACTCAAGGAGGAGAAGAAGACGGAGGAAGAGGAGGGCGAAGAAAGTCTAAATGGCAGCTACCTCGAGCAAGCCGCAGCCCTATTATGCAGGGCTCTGAGTGGTTGGAGAAGAGACAGAAACAGCAGCCAGGGCTGCGCTTTCAGCAGATAAGCACCGCTGCCTCTGCCGTGAGGAACTTTGGAGAGAGAGGGCGGGGGCAGGCTGTGGGAGCAGCCTGTCTCTTAGCTGGCGAGAATGGCCAGACTCCCCCCCACCTCTTTCTCTGTCTTCTCCTCCTCGAGTTGGAGCCTCATGGCCTGGCCGAGGCTGAGGAGGGGTGGGATAGTAGCTGCACAGATCCCCCGGTGCCACCCGTATCCCCTGCCCTGCAATAATGAAGTGCTTTGCCAATAAAATCAGAGTCTCAGGCTGCTCCTGGAGCAGGCAGGCAGAAGGAGAAGCTGCCAGCGGGGAGGCGAGCCGCCCCAGGAGGACCAGAGGAGAGCGCAGCTTCTCACTCATGGAGATCTACCGGTGGGGAAGTGGGTGCGATAAGAGGTGTGCTGGCCAGGAAGCTCCCTGGCCGGAGAGGGTTGCACAAACCTTTGCTAGAGTGAACGTGCAACCCTCTCCTGCCAGGGAGCATGACCGCTTCCTGGCTTGCGCATTTCTTACCGCTTTCCGTGACCACTTCCCTGCTGGTGGATCTCCATGAGTGAGGAGCTGCGCTCTCCTTCAGTCCTCCTGGGGCAGCTCGCCTCCCTGCTGGTGGCTTCTCCTTTTCCTGCCTGCTCCAGGAGCAGCCTGTCTGTTACCCGGCAAGAACGGCCTGCCACCACAGACTGCCCCGCCCTCTCTGCCCCGGCAAATACTCCTGGTGCTGCTGGAGAAGCAGCAGCATGAGAACCACTCTTGCTGGGGGCAACAGGGTGTGGCGACAGGAGCAGCAGGCCAGGGCTTCCCTCCCTCCCTCCCTCCCTCCGGAGGCCTGGGGCTATGCCAGAAGTCTGCTCGGGCGAGGAGACAAGGAAGCCCCGGACCGGCCATCCTTGCCACCACCGCCCCCTTGCCCTTGGTGGCAGCAGTTCTCACACAGACGCTTCCCTGGCAGTGGCAGAAGCAGCTGGCAGCGGAGAGGGGATGGCAGCAGGCTGCGGCAGCAGACAGTTCGAGCCAGCTAAGAGGCAACGTTCCTCCTCCTGCCAGCCTTGAGCTCAGTTACGGGCAGCGTCCAGCTAGCCATACCTGGCTTCTCCCTGCGGCAGCCCACAGGGATCCCAGGCAGCGCAACTTCGGGGCCTTTCCTCATGGTGGCGGTGACGAGGCAGGCAGGCAGCCAGGTGCACAGGAGCAAATGGCGGCAGCGCTCCTGGCTGGTAAAGGGCGGAGTCCCAGGGCTGCATGCGGGCAATGATGGTGGGCAGGATAAGCAAGGGGCGACCGGGCCGGGAACGGTTCGGGGGTGTGGCCAGCCAATGTTATTACAGGTTCTCCGAACTACTAAAATTTGTTACTACCGGTTCTTGCGAACCGGTGCAAACCGGGAGGAACCCACCACTGTCACAAAGAACCAAAATCAGTTATAGCTTAGTATGTTGTGTGAAGCAGGCCATGGATTGTAACCATCCATTGTCAAAATCACCATTTGGTAAATTTATTGTATTGCAATTGAAGAGTTCCTGGTTCCTGAAAAATTGTACATCATAAACATTTAAAGAGGTAACTAGGCAGCGCTGATCAACATCCTAAAAGTTATATATTTAATATAACACACATACATCCAGACTACATATGTTTTTCATATTTTAATCTCAATTTAAAAATTAGATGCCTTAATCTAGGTGGACATTTATAGCCCTTACTAAATTTTTTTTAAAAAAATCAAACTAAGTAATGCTGAAACTTTCAAAGGCATACCTTTGAAGTTTTCAAAAGCATTCTTTATATTGATAGAATCCAGAGGTGAGTTTCAGCAGGTTTTGACCTATTCTGGAGAACCGGAAATTTTGAGTAGTTCAGAGAACTGGTAGTAAAAATTCTGACTAGCCCTGCCCCCATCTATTCTCTGTCTCCCACGTCCCAGCTAATCGGGAGGAAATGGGGATTTTGCAGTATCCTTCCCCTGGAGTGGGGAGGGAATGAAATTTTACAGTATCCTTCCCGCCATGCCCACTAAGCCACGCCCACCAAGCCATGCCACGCCCACCAAGCCACACCCACAGAACCGATAGTAAAAAATTTTGAAACCCACCACTGATAGAATTCTTTCTAAAGCTAAAGTTATGCCCTAAGGATCCCTCACCATAAAATGTGGCCCGAATATTGTTAGAATATTAAAACGATAAATATAGCATTCATAACTTTCCAAGGATTGTTTATTTAATCCATTAAATACTTAAGAGGAAGCAGATTACAATATAATTCTCTTTTATCCAAAATAGATAACTATCCTAATTCAGGGTAGGTTCCATTCTGCTCATAGTTTTTGGCACCAAGAATATAAAGAGTTTTGTTTATAGTTCTACATTATGCTCAAGAAAAAGTACCTAGCACATGTTAATTGGACATGATATAAATTAAACAGCTAAATAAACTGCTTTGGGGGAAACAGCAAGAAATATGATTTCCCTAAAAGCATACATCACTTGTCAGGTTTTCCATCTTGAGCTCAGGACTACATCACAGATTTGATACCACTGAACAAATCTTCTAACCCACTGACAATGTGTTAACTATTAAACAGAGCACTGTTTTCAGGACAACGTTGTTGTGCTGCCCAAAGTTCTCTTTATCAGCCATCTCTGAGCTGGGAAAATTATCTCATTGCTAGTTGACCTTTTCCCCTAAGACCAAAGTTGTTTACCTTACACTGTGTTTCCTGCTCATCATAAAAAATATACTCAAGGTTAAACAGAGCTCAACTGACTGTGTTATAATGAGTTATGCTATTTTTTTCTTTATTGGTAGCCAACTTTCCCAAGACACATGCCTTTCAATCAAATACCATCCCTAATAGTCAGAAACAGTCACTTGATTAAAAGACACATGCCTTTCAATCAAATAGCCTTGGTAGTACAGTAGTCTAAAGCACCCTGTTATTAAGACCAGCTGCCTGCAATTACTGCAGGTTCGAATCTCGCCAGGCTCAAGGTTGACTCAGCCTTCCATCCTTTCTAAGGTAGGTAAATTGAGGACCCAGTTGTGGGGGCAATAAGCTGACTTTGTATAAATATATAAAAGGATGAAGGCTATTGCTTAGCGCATTGTAAACCGGCCTGAGTCTCCGGAGAAGGGCAGCATATAAATCAAATTAAAAAAAAAAAAATACCATCCCTAATAGTCAGTAACAGTCACTTTATACAGCTTTATTTGGGGTTTTGTGCTTTCAACTTAGATTTGACTCCTGACAACCATCTGGGCAAGTCCACGTACAGTGAAGTTTTGAATTTTCAATATTTCTGCACACATATGACCTAAAATGTGGTTTGTTCTCCACCCAAGTCCTAAAACTAGATAAAGAGTTAACCCAATTAAACAAATTAAGTCAAGAAAATGGTCCAAAGTTATATATTTGTGTATGTCAAAAGTACATAAATCTCTAGGATTATCATTTTATTTGAAGGGGAAATTAAAGTCAGCTGTTTCAGTCAATGGGCCTGGAAGATTGAGTGAGCAAAACCCTGTTCACCCACAAGCTATATAATAGGAACCATGTCCCTCTCTTAAGTCACACTGGTGATGTGTAATCATCAAGGGCATTCAACAAGTGTTATCTTTCCAAAGGAAGAAAAGCTGCACATGTATAGCTATATATATGTGAAGATTTCCTGGGTACAGACCTTCTCATTGAATGATGTGACTGTCATATGCTGAATCAAGCACTGCCAGTATGCTTTGAAGGGGTAGGGGTCACCTTATGGTTTTCATGGTAAGAACTACACTTCAGTTCATCCCAGGAAGAACCAAAGTACTTCTCAGAACACACAAATCTTGCCTTTTAAACTTCAGGTTCTAGTTTAGCTATATAAATTCTAAATTTCCAATTCTAAAAACGGGCCATCAATTCTATTGCTTGTTTCACTCTGTTTCTCATTGGTTCCAGCAAATTTCAAATCAGCTTGATATTAGGAGAAGGAAAGTTTCCATGTGTACTCAAAAATGACCGACCATTTAACCCCAACACAATAATGAAATTGCAGCATCCTTTTTCAACCACAAAACCTGTTTCTTTGTTTTCTGAAATGGAAACTAGCAGCAATTTTTTTCATGAATCTCTGCAAAGGAGATTAAAATTAAATTAAAAGAGAATAATGTTGGGATGGTTGTTGAACAAAACTTAATGGTACAGCTTTTTATTATCAAGGGCTCTAGAAGTACATTTATAGAAATCAGAGAGCAATTGCTTCATTCTTGGCCTCCCCTTTAAACTGGAGTGGGTCAGAGGCCTGGTGGTAGAAAAACAAGGAGACACCCATTTTCTTATTTCCTCTGGGGTACTTAGCTAAATATCTTGCTGATGTGTGTGTCCACAGAACTTTCTTCTAACAGTCTTCTGGGTCTTCCATGTGGTTTTTCACAAACTGTAGGTGTTCTTTATGGGACCAGTGACTTTTTCTTTGCCGTCCTGTCATGCACACCATTGTTGTTCAGTGTTTTCCTGATGGTAATCCTATGAACACTGACATTTTGCCCTACATTAATAGGTAATTTTGGATAATTTTCCTCAATAAATGAACAGGTATAATATTTTTGACCCATATGTTTAATTGAGTTCTCTTTATCTAGATTTAACACATGTGGAGAACACATCACATTTTTAGGCCATGTTTATGCAGAGATTTAGAAGATTCAAAATGGTTCACACATTTTTAAGCACCATTGTGTGTCCAGGATACCAATGGTCAACTGACTTCTTCATTTTCAGTCTACCAAATCCTATTGATTATGATGCATATATAAAGGTATTTACTTAGATCTGGGTGAATATATATGAAGATAACTAAATAAATATTGGATTATTTGGGTAAAGCTATATGCAACATCTGAATGCACCTGAACGACATGAGTCATACCGTGTTTCCCTGAAAATAAGACAGGTTCTTATTTTCTTTTGACCCCACCTATCCCACCCCAATGGCAACAGCTGCTTCTCTTCCCCGCCATCTCTTTATTGAGAGGAGTGGCAGGTGGGGCGGGGGAGAAGCAAAACGCGTGGAGCGAGACGTGGCTCCCCTTGCCGTCTCTTCTCTACCCTTCACGGGCATGGCATGGCTCTTGCCCCTTGCTTAGCCACCCCCCACCTTTAGTGATGCAATTTGGGCATGGCAGGTGGGGCAGGCGAGAAGCGGGACGCAGGTCTTATCTTTCAAGCTCTGTTGATTTCCTCACCGTTGTGTCCAGGGAAACAAGCTGTAAAAGAAAACCTTCTCACAAGTTCAATCAAATTTCTCAAACTCGCGAGAAGGCTTTCTTTTACAGTGTGTTTCCCTGGACACAATGGCAAGGAAAGTGATGGAGCTTGAAAGGTAAGACCTGCATCCCGCTTCTCGCCTGCCCCACCTGCCATGCCCAAATTGCATCCCTAAAGGTGGGGGGTGGCTAAGCAAGGGGCAGGAGCCCTGCCATGCCCGGAAAAGGGAGGGAGGGAGGGAGAAGAGATGGCAAGGGAAACCATGTCTCGCTCCACGCATCTTGCTTCTCCCCCACCCCTCCTGCTACTCCTCTCAATAAAGAGACGGCGGGGAAGGGAAGCAGCGAGGCTGCTGTTGCCATTGGGGTGGGGTGGGATGTGTTGGGCCGCTCTGCCAGCATGAAGAGCAGGGAGGGGAGGGCATGTCCCCCCTTCCCTCCCCTGGCCTCACCTCCTCAACTCATTTTGGTTGCGCGGCAAGCAGGGATGAAATGCTCCCGGTTCGGACCGGATCGCCTGATCCAGTAGCGATGGAGGCGGGTGGTTTGGAGAACCAGTAGCAAAAATCCCCGCCACACCCCCCCCCCCAATGCCCAGCTGAGCCGCACAATCATCAGAGGCTTTTTTTTTTACTTTTAAAAGCAGTTTTTCTACAACTACGGCCGAAAAAATGCTTTTAAAAGTAAAAAAAGCCTCTGATGATCACGTGGCTTGTCAAAGGCATTTAAAAGAAAAAAACCCTTTTTTCCTTTTAAATGCTCTGACGATCCCAGCTGAGTTCCCTGATCGGCAGAGGCTTTAAGCCTCAGAGCCTTTTGAAAACATTTTTTTACAACCTCTTTGCAGAAGAGGTTGTAGAAAAAATGGTTTTAAAAGTAAAGAAAAAAAATTGGCCACACCCACCCAGTCACATTACCCACCACCACCAAGCCACGCTCACAGAACCAGTAGTAAGAAATTTTAGATTTCACCCCTGGCGGCAAGCAACCAGAGGAAATGGCGGGACCGGCTGCGAATATGTGTAAGTAGGTGGGGGGGCTTATTTTGGGGGGGGGCTTATATTATCGCATACACTGAAAAGCCTGATTGGGCTTATTATCCGGACATGTCTTATTTTTGGGGAAACATGGTAGTTAAACAGTCCAACCTATATATGGTAGCCAAGTTACACTTTTAATAGTTGGATTGCTGGGATGTAACACAAACCTATCACCAAATTAAGAGAAGTCAGAAAAGAAAATGAATAGCTTCTCTTCACTGAATATGCTGAAGGGAGCATGGCTTGGCAAGGCAATAAAAGATGCTTCAGTTATTGAAAAGACATCATCCTGTAACCTTGGCTAATGCCAAAATAGCCTTAGAAATTGGACAGATATAGATTGAACTTCAGACTTCCTAGAAGAGAGCTCAATTTTGATGTCCTGCCAAAAGGGGATTGGTTTTATTTAGATAGATCCACAGAGAACAACAGAGCTGAAGATAACTCAACATGCCTAGTAACCTTGGAAAATGTCATCTATGTACATACACACACAAACTTTGGCAGGAAAGATCATCAGCTCAGCAAGCTGAGATATGAGAATGCCAGAGAGGATTATCAATGAAAGTTAAAGAGGTCAAAAAAATGGTGGAGCCTGAGGAACCTAGTATTTTTTAAAAAAAACTTGACAAGTATCCCTAATATTTTAATTAGTTTACATTTCAAGTGGACCACTTTTAAAAACATAACAGTTTTGTATTTACCTAATCACTCTTCTTCCAATGTTATGGGGCATCATCTCCATATTTGTTTGTTTGTTTGTTCCAACAACAGGAGAGAGAACCTTGGTTCTCACATATTCTTTTCTTATATTTCACACTCCCTGTCCTACACAAATGGTCTAATCTAAAATCTTTTTATTTATTATTTTTATTTATATTACACCTTAATTGTTTTTATAAACAACTCAAGGTAGTAAACATATTTAATATTACTTCCTCCTCCTATTTGCCTCACAGCAAAAACCCTTTGAGGTAAACTGGGCTGAGAGAGATGTGACCAGCCCAAGGCCACCCAGCTGGTTTTCATGGTTAAGGTGGGACTAAAACTCACAGTCTCCTAGTTTCTAGCCTGATGTCTTAACCACTAGACAAACTTGCTCAACTTTTTACAATTTCCTGAGACATAAATCAGAAGAAAGATATTGAATCTGAAGCACCCAGAAGCTCCTTTGTCAGGAAAGGTCAATTTGATCTGAAACAATATTTTGGCAATATTTGGAAAACAAAAGAATTAAAATATCATCATACACATATTAAATTTATCTGGGTAGCCACTAACAATACAAATTTTGGAATCTGTAACTCTTCTTGGAAATGCTCCACTGCAGAGTAAAGGGTGCCACTTCAAGCCAAGGACATTCCAGCTTCACTTGGAATTCCAAGATGCCTTTCACAGAGGACATTTAATCATATGACGCTTTAATCAGTCCAACAGGAATACAAAATTGTATTTTGTTTGCTTGAGTTTGTGCAAGTGGGATGAATAGTTTCCATCTCCTTGTTAAAGACCTCACACACCCACTTCACAGACGTTTCTGTTGCTCCCCTCTGGGGCGGAGTTTCGAAGTATTTCTAGCAGGACTACCAGATTCTGTAACAGCTTTGTTCCTTATGCCATCCGTCTGATAAACTTGCAAGATTCGTTTTTCTCGCTATGTACATGTATACATCTGAACTAGACTGTGTTGTTTCTCTGTGTCATATATGTGGGGTATATGCATAATTTTGTATGTATGTATGTATTTATATTTTTGTCATGTTTATGTAATGTATATTGGAGGTGGTGAGCCTTTGAAACCTGTATGCAACGAAATTTCATTTTAATGTATGCTGATTAGTGTACATCTAAAGTGACAGTAAAGTTATTCTAAGTCTTCTAAGTCTAAGTCAGTGGTGGGTTGCCCCCAGTTTGGACCAGTTCTCAAGAACCAGTAGTAAAACCGGTGGGAGGCTCCGCCCACTGACCCAGATGTCATCAGGAAGTTTCTGCACAAGCAAGCGCAAGAGAGCAAAGAGTACACGCGCAGTCCCGTTGCGAACCGGTAGTAAAGGTAAGTAGAACCCACCCCTGGTCTAAGTCTTCTATTGGTGAGAAAACACACAAACAGCAGAAAAAAAAGAAAAAAAAAACCACCCCACAAAAAAACCCCAAACGGTACCTCCCGAGATTGCCACGTAAATTTATATGAAAATCCTATAAAACTGGTTATATTCATGAAAGGTGCATAATCTACACTTCATATTTGCTATGTATCTCCAAATTTTCAAAAAGTCTTCTGCTTTACATCATACATTCATATAGAATTCATGGCCAAATTTAAACCCAGAATACCCTTCAAAATATAAACGAAGAACTGAATACGAGAGTCATTTTTTTACATGCTGCCCTAAGCATAACTCATTAGTTGAGCTATACACTTTTCAAAAAAAGATTCAAAAGTGCTTCTAACCACAGGAGAGCACAGGGATAGTACTGCCCTGCTGAAAACTTAAAACACTTGAATTTTTCCAGATTTCCACATGAGCCTGAAAAAGAGGTTGCAGCGGCTTTAAGGCTCAAATTAATTTTAACGAATTCATTCATTAAAGCAGCTGTATTTTTTTTCAGCCTCTTGTGGAGGAAGTCTTCTTTAAAACAGGAGGGAGCTGCCATACTTGTACCAGGTTCAAACCACTTTTTCAAATCATTTCCAAGGTGTATAGAGCCCTACCCAGTTTCATTCTTCAATGGCCTGAAAATTTGTCACATAGAAGGCAGCAAATTACCCCAGAGGACAGGACACAGAACAACGGATTAAAGTTGATGGAAACTCTAAATATATTCAAGCACACATGATGGTATTTTAAAATGAGTTCTTCCACCCTTTGCACCTTGATGGTTTTTGCCTTTAATGTTGTCTCTTTTGGACAAGAAAATGAAAATGGGCAGTAATTACACTGGTGGTGCATTCAGGGAAGAAAATGCTGCACAGAAAATAAATTCTATTTTTTTTTGTCCTTAAAAAAATGAAGCTTTGAGATAATCAGATCCTGACATTACTGAATAATAATGTTTTGCAGAGCTACAAGGGTTATTATATAAGTTTTTAAAATGGACAGTCCAGGGAACAAACATGTGGTTGGTTTAGAAAAGCCTCGTGCTGCAGAGAATGTCTAGTCTAATATTAGCTTAAGACATGCACATGAGTGCAGCCAAATTCTCAACTTGATTGTCTGATTGCCCAATATGATGTTGTATACTAGGGATGTAATGCAAGGAGAAGCCATTCTATAAATTACCGTATTTCTCAACACAAAGGTTTTATGCCACTTTTCATAACTCATCATGCTTCACATCCAGGAGCACGGAACAATCCAGGAACCATTCGCAAACAATGTGAATTTTGCAAATTCCTGACCTGTTCTTTTTCTAAAATATCATCTGACCTTTCCAAGTTGATTGTGTCATCTTATTCCAACAAGATGTGCCAAGGCTATCCAAAATTACTTGATGGCCCTTCTCTGCACTATTTGGCAATCTGTTTAACATTATATCCTTCCTCTTTTCACATACCTCACATTTGTTCTTATTATCTCTTTCATAACCCCGTCTTTGTTTTCATTGAACTGTTCCCTCTGCTTCTGCAATAGCAAAAGGCAGCGACAGAAAAAATAAGAGTGCCAGTGACGTACACAACATCGACCAAAGCACAGCTTGGAAATAATGTCTGCAGGATGTACCCCAAAGGCAAAGAGATTGGCTTCTCCCAGGAGAAGTGAGGGGAAGATTTCATTTAAAACCCTTTCCTAATCCAACAGCTCCAGTGTCCCCATGCAAGTCCTATTTGCTAATCTGAAATTATAAATTTCGCAGAGGAGAAGATATTGTCCTTGAAAAGGAAAGGCAAAACCCATTGAAATTATTAAAACCTAGAAGAGGTAAATGATCATAATTTGTTTTAAAGAATCTGAGAGTGGGAAGTGGGATAAAGCAAGATATTACACACAGACACAGAAAGGTACTACCAGGAGTATGACACAATCATTCATTGTGTGATTTAACACAAATTCTTAACATAGTGTGATTTCTTTCCATAATGCACCATTAAAATGTTCCCAAGTAATTGGCTGCAGAAGATGTTTGCTCTGTAAGCAAGAAATATATAATTGCTGCTAATATTTGTACCCAGAAATGTTTTGACCAGCACCTAGAATAATTAATGTAGTAATGAAAACTACCATTAACCATTATTTTGTCATTTAAAAATGCATATGCTGCCTCTCTCACAATGACACATGGTGTACAATCAAGAAAAGAAAATCAAAATCCAAACAACAAAGGTAAAAACAAGCACTGTACAAAACAAAAACAAAAATAAGTACCATGCATGAGAGCCTGGTGATAACAATGCACTGGAGAAGAGCTTAGTTTTTATGGCTCTATGGCCAACAAGGGTGGGGCCATCCAAACCTGGAGGAGGAGACCTCATTTCAAAGTATAGGTGAAGTAACAGAAAGGGACATCTCCTAGGTTTCGTTACATGGCACTGTGCCCTCAGAGATGCCTACTTTGTGTGACTTTATAGAAAGATGTGGGAAAATATGGCACTGCAAATAACCCAGTCTTGTGCTACATAGACCATTGTAAGTTGTATACCTGGAATTACACCTGGAAGCCAGTACAGTTCATAAATAGCAACTTGCTTTGATGTACCAACACATACTAATTAATATCCCCTCTGTTTCATTCTGGACTAGTTGCATCTTCTGGAAGTCTTCAAAAACAATCCCATGTAAAGGACATTGTAGAAATCCAAATGGTTGAGGCATGAGTAAAAATGGGAACCAAAGACATCCTGACCACAGCTGCCACTTGCTCTTCATGCAGGAGTGGACAGCCAAGGAGGATTTCCAAATTTTTGAGAAGGGAGCAAACTACCACTTCTTTCAGAGCCTGTAGAACCATGCACCCTCCCCCTTTCAAAGACACTTTTTACTACCCCATGGATGGATCCAGCTACATGTTGCTCACCTGGATGCCTTGGACCAGCCTGGAAGGGCATGAAACTAAAACATAGGTGGACAAGCTGACAGATCCCTGTCCACTTCCTCAAGGTCAAACTCTTCCCAGGTAACTATTATGCTAGATATGCCTACTTAACATCCAACTCAGAATGAATCCAAATGACTTTGTCCAGGAAGTGCCAAAAATAATTCTCACAGAGGTCTTTCAGTTTCTCCTTATCCAGGAGAGATGGTCACTGAATGGCAATTTGCAGACTCAATAACAGCAGAGAACATTTGATTGCTCTTATGCCAAAGGGCTCTTCAGGATGCACAGAGACAGTACACCCACACGCCTCCAATTCAATCTAAGGCTGTTATTGGCTGCCCATTTCAGGTATTGACTAAGGTCTCTGTAGAATCCGAGCATACCTGAAGAATAACCACAAACTCCTTCTAAAATCCAAAATACACCTGCGGCAGACTAATCCAACAGGTCTTCCTTCCTGCAGGACAGGGTAGACAACTCCAGGATTAACAGTGAGTAATCTATCTATAACAAGGGTGTAATAGCAATATCCCCCAACTACAGATCACATTGCCACTGCCCCAAGACAAAAACCAGAACTGGCATGTTACCCATTGCGTATGTCAGGTATTTGAATTATCTAGGGCAGGTCCATAATTGCCATGGAGGCCACAAACAACTGGACTGCTTCCAATTCTATGCCCTAGGAAAAAAAATTAAGTTTTCGAAGATCACAAGCTTGGAGAACTCTATTGCCAATCCAGCTATGGCATCCAGCACCTTAGACAGAAAAGCAGCTATGCAACAGGCAGGTTGGTACAGTAGCAGCCAGAGTGGATAAAAATCAATGATTTAAAAAAAAAAAATCAAAAAAATCAGATTTTTTTTATTTTTATCGAATTTATTTTAATAAAAAACTTTTGGGGTAAAAATCTATCATAAGATAGTTTTCTATTTAAGATACATAAATAATTTAGTTTATTCATCATGAAATGGAGCTTAGTTATGTAGCATGAGGCTGTATATTCTGCAACACTGGGACTATTGGTGAGTCAACAGTGGGTCAAAGGAGTAGCAGAGATGACAGTTACTCTTTAAAAATTATGATTTAAATCGAGTTGATTTAAATCAAGCCTTTTTACTAGTGATTTAAATCATGATTTAAATTGTGATTTAAATCAACTCGATTTAAATCAAATCCACCTGGTAGCAACAATCCCATCTGATCCCTTAGAACCAACTTCAAAAAGGGTCTTATATCCATATCTGCAAAGCAGTAGTTCTGAAACTTCCAAAGGTTTTTTTGATACATTGGCTATAGCCTGCCCATGCCTTGGTGTCACAACTGATGCCATACCTAAAACCCAGGTGGTCAAATTTCTGATACAAGCATTCTGTGATGACTCCTCCAGATGCTTTCCCAGATGCCTCTCCAGATGTCATTTTACAGAAGGATGAACCAGTCTTGGGCACTTCAAGAGGGGAATTGGTCAATGGCTCCAAACAGCCAGCTGAGAGTGATGTTGCTGAAACACAGCTGCAGCAGGACAGCCCTGAGGCTTCAGGTGGGAAAAGCACACAACTGCAGCCAGTTAGTGATGAAGATGAGGAATTACCTTCTGCACCTCATTCCGAGAACACATAGGGCAAAGAAAAGGCAAGAGCAGCAAAGGTTCAGCCTGATTACTCATGAGGGGGCAGCCTCGCCCTTCTTGATGGGATGCACCAGAAGTTGGTTATTTAGCACAGCAGACAGCTGGAGGTGATGCTGGGAATCCTCAATGGCACCTCAGGTCAGACATTAGATTCTCGTAGAAGTGGAAACCCTGCTGTAAACTGTGCATGCAAGGGATGCAGATTGCACATTTCCCCCCCCCCCTTTCAGTTCATGGAAACATTAGCTTCCATGAAATTGGTCCCTGATGCCAAAAAGGTTGGGGATCGCTGTCATAGACCTTTGGGGCAACTGCAGTAGGATCAGACCAATGTTCAATCTGGTTTTGGGCTTTAAAAAAGAGGTGAATGTGCCTTCTGCAAGTGCTTTAGTTGTGGCAACTTATGTTTCTAGTGGAAAAAGAAAATAAATCTGACTTCCCATCTCATGTCTAGGTCAACAAAGATAATTTTATCATCAGGAATCTGAACCTCCATAGAAAGACCTGTCTCAATCTGGGGGAAAAATTGAACTAAACAAATACCATTCTTGGTAGGAGGGGGGAAAAGAAGCGCATAACTTGATACCTGAGAAAAACCTCCCTTTACAGGAGCTGATTCCTACTTCATTGTTTTAAAAGGATGTGTCTCTGTTGCTGTGGTCAAATAGTATGGGATGGTCGAAATTGTTCTTGTTTTCTCCCTTGAGATTTTCCTGTGCTTCTCAAGCCCATAAGCCAAGGAAGAAGGCGATGGGAGAATGTTCTTTTCTTTTCTAATACAGAAAAAAAGAGGTTGGCAGGCTGGGACATATACAACATATACAAATAATTCTCCACATAACAAAGGCAATCTGCATGTTGGATTTACAAAGCCTTTGTTATGTGGAGAATTATTTTTAAATAAAAAAATAACCCTGTGCAAATATTCCTCTATGGAAAGATAGAGTTCTATAAAAGAGAGTTCTTAGAAAACCTGGCCCGGAGCCATCTTTGCATTTCTTTGTTCCCACAGAAACTAACCCAAATGTTATCTGGGCAAAGCAACTTCAGCCTAGCAAGGGATTTCAAGAATTCTATGCTATCTGCAAATGAGTTAATATCTGGGAAAAAGAAATACGATGCAACTGAGCATATCTAACAAACTGACAGCTTCCACTGTGCACCATCTGTAAGGTGCTGGCCTTGAAACTAGGCCTAAAATTCACCTAGTCCCACTTCAGGCAAGAAAGCCAGCTGGCCAGTCCCTCTTCTCTCTCAGCTCAACCCACCTCACAGGGTTGTTGTGGTGGTGTGTAAAATTCCTCTGTCACATACAAATGCACACATGCAACGTAACATTTCTACTTAGAACTGTCGTGAATAACTTCTTTATCTTTTTTTGTTTCTATTTTTCTTCAACTTTTTTGGGGGTTCCTTTTTCATTGATTCTTTCTTACTTTATATTAGTTTGCATTAGTTTTTATCTTCTTGTTTAAAAGTTACAAAACACTATAATACAAATACAGTGTAATATTTTACGCATCTAAATAAGTGGATGCATTTACAACAGGAATCCTCAAAATAAGTCATTATTGACCATCAAGGTTGACTTTCCAAAGGGTTGATAAATATCTGGGGGTCAACAGGTCAATAAATAATGTAAAATTGACTGGAGTTCATTAATCTTTGAGGACCTTATAGTGCTCCATGGCAGTCCCTAGTCCTGAAGGTGAGATGAGGGGCAAAATAGTTTACCCAGGGTTAGTATACCTGTGAGAGTGGCCTTGAATTGTCTCTATCATCTCTGTATTACTCTGTATTACCAGCACTGTGTGTCATTTACCGGCATGTTTTGCACTGAGACCTTTCACCCTCCCTTGTCTCTATCATCTCCCCCGTCTTAGGAAGGATATACATACCGTGTAGTATTCCTGTTCATCTCCCATCTGACCAATCTCCAACCAAGTATCAGTACCCTTGTGGATGCTCATCAGATGCATCCTTCCCATTAATTATATCATCCATTTCAGTAAAAACAATGTTAAATCTTGTATTTTTCCAAATTTCATAAACCACCAATTTTTGTGAAGTCATTGTTACCCATTATTGTATTCTTTCTGTTATTATTCATAGTACTATTGATGAAAGTCTCATTTTATTTTTGTATAATAAATATTTGAAGGTCAATGAACAATCTGAAACTTCATAAAGCAGTCTATGAGTTTGGAATGAAGCCCCAGAGTTAGAGCCACACAACTTCTTTTCAGTACAATAGACTAAAACCACTGCAATACCTATAATACACTATTGCTCTTTGTGGTGAGAACATGTTGCACTAAGTCATGTTTTGCTTAATCATTGCTCAGTAAGCTATAACTTATGAGCTTTGTAGTAATGCCATAACAAATTGTTTGCTCTTCTCAAAACAAATCACAGAAGTGATGGCTATCTGTTGCAATCAGGCTGTTGAAAAGGCCAGAATGACCAAAGACTTGCAACAAGAAGGTTTAATCATGCCTGTGTATAAGGCAGCAGTTAAATGACATAGGCATAAAGAACCCTTGAGGAAATACTGATGTCTGAAGCCCTGATTTAATGCTTCTTAGGTTGTCCATGTACCCAAGCCACAAAGATTTTATCACTGAAAAAATCAGGGTAACCTTGGAGCAAACTGAAATGGTCTAGATCTATATGGATGGGAGAGGTGGAACATTGTAGTTATTCATTTTACATTATGATTTTGCAACTAGCATTATTGCATGATAAAGAGAACTCAGTAAATATAAACCAAGATATTCACAGTGCCAGTTTGTCATAGCACCCTTTTCCTTTTGGTTTGGATTTGCTGCCTTCTGTGAACACAAGGTAACCAAATATTTGTTATGATGCAAGACAATATATTTGTTGGAAAAAAAGAACAACTAAAAGCAATCTAAATCATTGGCCTCTTTCATCATAAAAATATTTGAGGATTCCTTAACAAAATCACCAACGATGTTTCATCAACTCAAGGTAGAAACCCCCATGGAATATATTTCAATCCTTATTGGGTTTGTTTTTTAATGATCAGGTTTTAGTCTACACAATAGCAAATGCCATGAAATAACTAAAGCATAATCCAGCCACACAAAATGAATATTCAAGTTTGGTTCTTATTTTAAAAGAAAAGTTACATTCAAGGCATCTTTAAATGAAAAGGTAGAGTAGTAACTATATAAACAGTAGTTTCTAAATCAATGGATACAGTAGTTCTGCATTGTTTTTATTCTTATAACTTTATAAGTACCGGTAACTCAAGATTGTAAACATACATAACATTCTTTCCTTCTCCTATTTTCCCCACAACAGCCACCATGTGAGTGATTGGCCTGAAGTCAACCAGCTGACTTTCATGCCTAAGGCAGGACTAAAACTTCTGGTTACTAGGCCAACACAACACACCAAACTGGCTCTCTGGATTGATCGTATCCTTCAAATATCTGAAAGGATGTTACACAGAAGGTCAGGAGTCAGGACCTATTCTCTACACTCCAAAGTGCGGGCCACAGAATAATGGATGTAAAGAAAGCAAATTGCCATTGACTGCTAGGGAAATGTCCTATCATAAGAACAACTGAATAACAAATACTGATAGAATTTAAAGTATTGCAGAATCTAATTTCCTACAAAACATTGCAGTCTCATATAAAGAGAGCACTAAGACCAATAATGTGACTCACACATTTCTGGGAAATGCCAAGACTGACAGCAATTTCCCTTTCAATGAATTCCAACTGTCTTTAGTCAGTTCATCAACTTTTGTCACACGTGAAACTCATTGGTTACTGTCAGAGATCATCCATTTTCTTCTTGAGTCACACAAATCCACCCTTCACAGTTTACAATCTGTATATTTTTGGCTCAGCAATGTACAGTAATCCTATCAGCACAATCATCATCAATTTGTAGGTGAATTTGAACTGAAGAAATTTCTTCAATAGTTAAAAAACGTCAATTATGGTGCATTGTTTAAAAGACACTGACAAGTACTCACTGGAGGCTTTAATTTCATAAACAGTAAAAACATGTTTTCTCACAGCAACTTTCTGTCAACTGAAGTGAAAGAAATGCTAAAGAACATGTCAGAGCTCTAAAGCATTTGTGGTAACCTATAATATTGGAAGCGTTACCTTTCATTCAACCCTCAGATGAAAGGATCTGAATAATGGCTGCACAAAAATACACAGGAAGCTCAAATCTTAGAGTTCATTATGAACAAACAGTAGCCAGTCAAGAAAAAGTGTCTAATGAGTTTAATTAGCTTTTCACACTGTCCTAATTTATACAAGATACAATACCCTACTGTTGGATTGAATTTGGCTAAAAGTGATACAGAAATCTCTTATAATGAGACATTTATGCAAATCAGTTAATGTTACCTTGGCCAGTTCTTTTATTCTAAGGACTAATAATTGCCATTCAAACTTTGGATGGCTTCAGATACTCTGTTAAAAATTCTTTAAACAATGGTGTATTGAATAAGCTACAATGCCTGAATTTACATAATGTTGTGTTTATTTATTTAACAATATTGCTAGGCTGCCCCATTCCAAATAGATTGTGGGCAGCAAATAAAACAATAGTACAATTAAAATGAACAAATATTACAATTAAAAAATCTACCAAAACCAAGCACCATGAGATTCCCTATTCAGGGACTTGCTTATGAAAAGTAGATCTGCACACATCTATTGGGAAGGAGGGAGAGAGGAAGCTACTACTGGGAAGTACATCCTATGTCAGTGTTTGTCAATCTTGGCAACTTTAAGATATGTGGACTTCAACTATTAGACTACAACTACTACAATATGTGGACTATTGTAACACTCTCTACATGGGGCTCCCCTTGAGGAGCACTCGGAGGCTCCAACTGGTGCAGAGTGCGGCCGCGCGGGTGGTAATGGGAGCGACGTGGTGCTCCCATGTAACACCTCTCCTGCGCGAGCTGCACTGGCTCCCGGTGGTCTTCCAAGTGCGTTTCAAGGTCTTGGTTATCACCTTTAGAGCGCTCCATGGCTTAGGACCTGCTTATTTACGGGACCGCCTGCTACCACCAATAGCCTCCCACCGACCAGTACGCTCCCATAGAGAGGGGCTCCTCCGGGTGCCGTCGGCCAAACAATGTCGACTGGCAGCCCCCAGGGGGAGAGCCTTCTCTGTGTGGGCACCTACTGTCTGGAACGAGCTCCCCCCGGAGATACGGAGGATCCCGGATCTGCGTACCTTCCGTCGCGTGCTCAAGACGTTCTTATTTCATCAAGCTGGCCTGACCTAAGTTTTTCCCCTTTTTAAATGGAAATTTTAAATTTGGTTTTAAATCATTGGGGTTTTAAATTTTCAGCCAAATTGTTTAATTCATTTTATTTTATTTTAAATTTTGTATTTATATGTTTTATTCTATGGCTGTTCATCGCCCTGAGTCCTTCGGGAGTAGGGCGGTATACAAATTGAAATAATAAATAAATAAATAAATAAATAACTCCCAGAATTCCTGAGCCAGCATGCTGGCTGGAGAATTCTGGGAGTTGATGTCCACATATTGTAAAACTGCTGAGATTGAGAAACACTGCCCCATATTCTTTAGAAGGGATGGGTGGGACTTCAAACAGGCCCTCTCAGGATGATCAGACTAGGCAGGTCGATTCTATTATGGCAAGGTGTAGTCATGGATGAGGTAATCCAGTGGTGTGGAGGGCTTTAAAAATGTGAATCAAGAGATCAGTGAGGCAGAATTTTATGATAGTGGAAAATGAAACCCACCCTTTAAACATGCACTCACTATTTTAACTCTGCAGTTTTGCCAAAACTGATCAGTATTAAATTCACCCATATTAAATCATCATGGTTTGTAAAGTATGGCTTGGTATCATCTGAACCAGTTTATTATTTTATGATCTATTCAGTAAATGTCTAAAATAAACCATGACTTAGCTTAATATATAAACCTAGCTGTTATGACTGTGCATTGCACAATAATTTTTTTAATGAACTAGGTTTCATTCATTACATCAATTTTAGATGAATGGGAATATTTGTACTCAATGGCCATTTTTTTCATGGCATGTAATAGCCATTAAGAAATAAGTTCAGAGTCCTTGCATTACAACTCAGAAGTCTCCTCTTCAATATATGTATACTTCAATAAGTATACATACTTATCAGGGACTGATTTGGTTCATCATCATGCTGACATATGATTTTCTTCATAGTGGTTTGTTCTACCAGTCACACTTGGTTTAGTATTCCAGAAGACATAAACCATACTTTAAAATGGATAATGACTGGATTGCATTGTGATCTTAAATCCAAAATAAACTTCTTTCTCAATGGCAAGGCCTAAAAAGCTGCTATCTCTGGAATAGAGACTTTTACTGCTAGGCCATGCCACATCATCTTGCCAAAGATACGAATGAATCATGTATTGCTTTTTGATAACATTTATTTGATTACATGCTTATAGACCAATGTACATGATTTATCATAGAGGAAAATGCATGCTTCAGTAAATACCCTGCCCAGTCTCTGATTGCTAATTTGTGCTAGCCCCATCTGCCAATGTATATGCACTTTCAGAAATGTTTCCCAGCTGCTGCCTTGAAAGATAACACTTATCTAAGACAGCCCAAAGCTTCTTCCAGTATACACAGGAGAAGAAGAAGTGTGTCTGGGAGTTTTTAGAGAAAGTTCAGTGGTACAATCAAGAGGACTACTTGATGTTTGCGTTTTTAACAACCTGAAATCCAGGATCCCATTTTAAGCCAATCCACAGCAGTGAAGTAAAGTTAGTACCCTCTGTTTATATTTCTTTTTGTCACAAGTTTTTAAAAAGACTAATAAAATAATCCTCTTTAAAAAGAGGCATAATTCAATTATACGCTCTGTCCCAACAGCAGAAATCTGGTGCCAAATGGGTCTCTGGAATGACTTGGCTGGCGAGCTGCAAGTTAGATCAGATGAACCTTTAGACTAATTCTAAAGGTCTCTTTTTATATTCTCTATAACTAGCATCCTGTTTCAATACTTGTTCTTGGCATACTATATTCCAGAGTTTTTTAAAACACAGTGATACATGGACAGGTACAATATTTGAAGCGATAGACATTTAAAATTATAACAAGTTTTAGTTAGTTCCATGTTGGGCTTAAAAATTCTATCTATTTCTATCTCATCCTACATATCTACAGGAGATAATTAAACAATGAGCTGCCATCACAGATCTAAGTGTAAATATTGCAGTAAGAATTGATGTAATACTAGAATAAGAATTGCTGGTGGAAACCAAACAGACATATTTCTTGGCACAATCCACTCTGCTAGCTTGTTTCATATATCAACTTTCACTCCCTCTGGAATTCAGTCCTCTTTGCCCTTACATAAAGTGCTTACACTTACACATTATGTCCTACGGATCATAATTTAACTTTGACCCATTAGTCCTGGGTTACTGAAGCTGAATTGCCAACAGTGAAGTCATAGCCCAGTTTTTAATCTTCTAATTTTGAGTAGACAAGTGGATTCTTACACTAGTATGGTATTCTTGAAATTGATTAAGGAAAGACCTATCAAGCTTGAGGTGTTCTTGGAAATCCACTTTTTCTCAATTCATTTTGATCTGCTTTTTGTGTGTGGTTTGTAAGAAAAAAAAACTGTACAATACTGATTCCTTTACTATGACAGCAAAGTTCAGGAAGTACAATGTTGTTCCTTCACATCCATGAGACAAGTTTGGGTGGGGACAAACAAGGCATTGCTCTTTAATGGTTCCACTCTTATTTTGCAGAAGTTTTCAAACTGTATGCTGAACAATGTCTATGAAAATTGCTTTGGGTATTTCCAAGATTACATTGCATTTATGCCAGCCTTGCCCATAGGCTCTGTTGTTGAAAACTACCTTATTCATTTTAAGAAAAGCCAGGATATAATTTTCTTCATAACAACACACACAGAAACACATAGGGTAAAAAAAATTAAAATTGGATAGGAAACTGCAATAGTTTGTGGGAAGAAAGCAAAAGAACCACATATAAAATTGCTTCCCAGACACAATCATGTTCACTTCTGCCCACAAGTTGAAAGTAACCTGTTACAACTGAGAGTTTTATCAAATCTTTCCAATTTCTCATTTCCACTTTACATCTCCACTTTATCTCTGTCAGGTAGGAAAACTAAGATTCACCCAAAAGTCCCATTTATTTCACCCAAGGCTAACCAAATGTTCTGCTCAGAAATAAATCCAGTTGAATTTTCCCCCTTCCCAACAGTTATTGATTAAAGCTGCAGTTCTTGAGCATACTTCATCGCTTCAAGTCAGTGAATCTTGATAAATTTCAAAGTAAAGCATTTGGGACTGACTGCATTGGTATTTTTTGGAAGTTCTCTAAAAGCACCAAAAATATCCTTTTAAGGAGAGGGTGATAATAATTGTTAGCCTCAAATAACCAGAGCAAAAAGCACAGCTAATACCAGCCTTATGAGAGGGTCTCCCATCAAATCTGGTGGTCACATGGAAAACTGCTTCCTTATCATCTAATGATATAGATCTGATCATAGAGTAGCCAGTACTGAGTCCTGGATCAAGACTGGAACAAAAGGTCTTGAAGAAGACACTAATAAAATCTTCCTTACGCTCTCCTAAGTAAATATCTGTGGAATGTCAAACAACTTTATCATACCAAGCAAATATGCAGCCTTCTCTATTGCAGGGTGTAGAGGCCACATGTGCATGAATTCTCACTACTGAGAATGTCCTTACATGCTTTAATGCTTTTGCTGACCACCAAAGATTAAAAATCTTAAGAAGGCTGGCGAGATTCCCTCAAATAACTTCTTGACAATGTCTGGTTGTACAGTAAGTGCTTTTTCGTCAAACAGGACCTGATCAGTCACACATGGTCCTTTAGAAAAGGGATTATTCCTCATCAGTGTACTATGGTTATATTTGCAACTGAATTGCCCATCAACCAGCAAACAGAAGGAGCAAGCATTTGGCACACATCAGCACACATGCACAAGTGCTCTTGAACTGATTCAAGGAACTGAATCCTATAAGCTTGTCATGAGCCCAAACCATCTACTTTATGATACCTTAATGTGGTAAATCCAGTTCATAGACTGGGAATAGACAATCTGGTGTTTTACAAAGTTTGCAATCATTGTCTACTCTGGCTAAGCTTTCAGAGCTCTGTTTCTAAACATCTAGCAGTTTATCCCTGCCACATCCTTCTTCATGTTGGGCAATTGTGTAAATAATGTTACTCATCTTTTGGGGGAATACCTCAAATGAAAATGGCTGAAAGGAGTTATAGAGTGGAACAAAACTACTTTTGAGAGCTTAGGAAGATAAAACTGAAAGCTGTGTGGAAATGTCCTCAGTCTGCCAAATAAAAATTTAGACAGGACAAAAGATATGCAAGAAGCATAAGAGGTATTTTAAGTCTCCATTATTCAGTATTTAAAAATATGAAAACTATTTGTAGCTCTGCATTTTTTGTTTTACTTCTCAGGAGAAAGAGATGAATTCTGCAGACATATTTTCTGAGGAGATAAAACTTGCTTAATTTCTGTAAGCAATTCTGACTTGTGATGAGAATTGTATTCCAGCACTATGGTAGCTAGTTTTAACAATCTTGTCTAATAATCTTTTCTGCACCACAATAATTAATTTTCAAGATTATGAATTATATATTTATTTTTTCCAAGAAGGGTGGTTACTTTATGAGTACAGCAGACGGCTCAACCACACTACTGAATACAGTGATGCAATTTCTCCCTGATTTTCAGTCGAAAATCAGAATCTTAAACCTCTCACAAGGAACCCATTCAATATTTTAAAAGTCCAAAGACATCAAAAACAAGCCCATTCCTATACCTTCTGGAGATATGGGTCACATATCATAAATGTCATTTGCTTTTAGTTTAGTGCCAGCTGTGAGTTAGGATAAACCTTGGCTTCGTATAGCTATGAACACTGCCATTTCTTTAATTATGTAGCTATGAACTCAATCATTACTTTAATCAAGTAAATCCTTGATTTACACTTGCCGATCTTTACTAGGTCCTAATGCACACATTCTCTTTCTCTTACAACCACAGAAGCATAGTCAAAGGGCAAATTCCACACTGATGCCCTCTGCTATATTTTAACATATTTTAACACCTTGTTTATATAATGCACATCATGAGGATCAACTAGTAGGGTTTTTCAGCTACAGTTGCCTTTAATTTCATTCA
This sequence comes from Pituophis catenifer annectens, assembly GCF_029215685.1. Taxonomy (NCBI): domain Eukaryota; kingdom Metazoa; phylum Chordata; class Lepidosauria; order Squamata; family Colubridae; genus Pituophis; species Pituophis catenifer. The sequence goes on along the minus strand of NW_027256881.1, from coordinate 244,055,662 downwards.
CTGCTTATGAATTTTAAATATCCAGAACATTCCTCACATTCATAAATAACATATTCTGATGAGGGGGGGGAACCTACATTCAAGAGATAGACTTAAGCAAAGTGTACCTATGGAAATACAAAGCGAATAACAGATAGTTTTACCATCTGTGCTTCATCTTAATTATGAATTTCCTTCCACCATTAAAATTGAAAATACATTTCCTTTTATTGTAGCATCTCAAAAACATGCAAGTAAATATCCAATATTTTGTTATTTGTGTTGCTCATTGGGAACTTACATTGCATCCCACATATGCGACTTAAAAAAAATAAAATAAAGTACTTCATTGGGGATCTCACTCTTCAGGTTCCTAATGTTAGTTACTTGGCTTAGCTTAACTCTTGCTAACACCTCTCTTCCTATTCATATTTATATATATGCTTCAGCTCTCATTAAAAACAGTGCAGTGTAAATTGTTGGACTAGGACTGAGGAGACACAGATTCTAATTCCCCTCAGGCACAGAAACCAGCTGGGTAATCTTGGGACAGTCAGACTCTTCATCAAAATGACTGACACTACCATTGCTACATCATGTATTGACAGCTTCCTTGCAAACCAGAAATGTGCAATAAAAAACCAAGCAGACACTACATCTTCGTTACACAATACTAGGAAAACAACAACAATAACAACTTCAGATCTCACCACATTCAGTTCAGGTGCCACATGCTCTTAAAAAATACATTTGTGACAGTGGTGGGTTGCTACCGGTTCGCCAGATTGGGTGAACTGGTAGCGGCGGCAGCGGGAGGCTCTGCCCACCTGCCCAGACACTTCTGTGCATGCGCAGAAATGTTGCGCACACGCATGAGCACCCGCGCACCCACAAGCGAACCAGTAGCGAGAGGTTTTGAAACTTGCCCCTGATTTGTGAGTATTGTATTTAATGTCGCACTCCAATCTAATGCTTTTAGATAACATTACGAGCTACATCTCTAATCACCCCCAGCAACCTAACACCCTGGGAATGACAGAAGTTGTAGTTCATATGGGCAATGGGATATACATACACATTCCCCATTATTTTAAGCAGTACTGCAGCAATTAGGCAGCATATGAGATTGCTGCATTTAATTATTTATCTATCAAATTTATTCAACTGCCCATCTCACAAAAGGCAACTCTGGGTGACATACAATTAATAAAACAATATTAAAAAACAATCATTATAAAAATCATTATTAAACACTAACATATTAAAAATTTAAATATACAGAACAAGGCTTGGAGAGGGTGAATATATCAATCGCAGAGGAGCCATTTAAGAATGTTTCCAGTTCTGTATTAATGGTACATCATGTAAACTAGGGGTGTCCAACCTTGGCGTCTTGTGGACTTCAACTCCCAGAATTGGCTAGCTGGGGAAAGTTGCCAAGGTTGGACATCCCTGACGTAAGCCATTCCTATTTGCAAAGGCTAATTCCGTCTCCTTTTTCACAAGCTTCAATAGTTCAACCAAGATGAATAAGCAATTCTGGAGAAGAAAACTCCCTAGACCTGACCTTTCCTAGATATTGGCCAGCTGAGGCTGTTTTGACAAGTTTCCACCCTCTGCTTGTTCAGCACTTGCACTCAGTCCTGACAGGTGGAGGAGATAGGAAAAAGGTAAACAGATTCTTCTCAGTTCTGAGAAAAACCCCCATATCAGACCTGAGACCCTCCATTCCCATCAAAGGCAACAGGAGCTCACCTGTCATCTTTGTAAATTGAGCAATAACAAAATATAATAATGATTAAGATGATGACATGGATATCATAAAGATCAATGAAATCACTTGCTATCACAGTGCAACATGCTTTCTGGTGAATAAAGTAGGCCACACCTGACATTTCAGACTGAACAATCTTTCTCCAGAAATGTAGATGCAGGTAAATATCATAATATAATATATTAAACATTAAAATCAGTATGGCTTGCCCAAGGCAATAAAAAGTGTTAGATAAATGTTTCTACCTAGGCCAAGCTAGGTTAACCACCAAAACTCCTGCCCTCATAATCTTATTAACTGGATTATTGTAACTTGCTTCACTGGGTCTGTCTTAGATAATTCAGAAGTTACAAAATAATGCAATCTGCTAAATAGGTACAGTAAATGGGGCTGCTAAGGGAGACCATGTTACATTGATTCTTAAAACTCATAGGCGCAGACTGCGTACGAGGGTGGGGGGCGTGTACCTCAGGGCTGCTTTACTGGCTAAATCCTTAAAAGATCAATTCCAATACCATGGATTAAATCAGATGGACAGGCCTTGCTCATAGTTTTATCTATGGGCTTGGCCCACAGGAGAGGACTTTCTTGATGATTGCCCCATTTAATAACACTCTCCTCTTGAACCATAAATATGGCTGGTCCATATACTATAAGGCTTCAGGGGAAAGTCCAAAACAGGGTTTTTCTCACAGCATTTGCTGAAGAATTCAACTCCTGGGCCACAATGTCACCAAGATATTATGGATTATGAGTATTTCCAAGGAAGCAATATTCTTATTGGGCTTTCCTCTCTATATGATTTCAGATTTTGTGAACTGTTCTAAGCTTTTTCTGGTAGGAAAAAACAGTATGAAATCGATAATAATTAACCCCATAGCCACTATACTCAAAGAGGTTTTGCCACAATACATTCAATATGTCAAATGGCATTATTTATGCCATTGTGAATAATGCCCTCCTCTGCATTTTTCAGGAATCATGAATTCAAGATGCTTTTGTGCTTGTCAAGATTCCCTTCTGCAGCTCCTTTATAACAAAGGAAATTAGAACACAGAGAAACAACAGAAGACTTCAGAATAAATTTCCTGTGGATTGCAGTAGGCCTCATAGAAGGAACCAAGGAACCAATTTCCTACTTGGACCTCTCCCTTATGATAAGAAAGAAATGTTTTCTTACATATCCTTTAATAATTCTCAAATTGAGAAATATGGGGTGAGGGAAAGTCAGAATACTTTGTTCTATATTTGTAACCCTCCCATTACATTAGAAGGATCACACGTTAGCATCAAACCTTCCAGAGCATTCTATGACAAATGGCAACTTGTCAGCAGGTTGGAAACTAACTACATCCAAGAAAAAAATAGAACATCCTGTAATTCCAAAACATAGCAGTGGCCATGGGAGAAAGAGGGAAAAGTTCACAAGCAGTTGTTTTAGAAGGTGACAATAATGCCTGGAAATGTAACAAGAAGCTTCTCAAAAACCAAGCTACAGATCTTGCTAGTAACCTCCAAAATAAATCTGTTCTTTTCATAAAAAAGAAAGGCTGAATTCTTGACCAAGATATTTAATGTTTGTTAGATCTACCTCATCTTTCTCTCAAAGCAAAGAGAGACATAAACATAAGCTTTTGAGCTATAAAAATATTAACTATAAATAAGTACTGTACCCAGTTCTTTCAAAAGCAATGTGGATGGGACTGATATAGCCATGTCTCATCCAGACATTAACTAACAACCTCAACTTCTTGTCTTTGGTCGTTGTGTGTATCAAAGCAAATTATGGTTAGTCAATTAATATCTACCCAAATTTAATAGACAAGTTAATTTACTTGATTTTTATTCCTCTGTTGTGAAGAAGGTTGAAGCCTTTTTTTTATATCTTCCTTTTTGTCTGCAAATGCTTTTGATCCCTTCCCTAGAGACACTAGAGGAAGAGAAGACAACTGAGACTCGTTTATGTAACGTTATATAATGTTTCTAAGAAAAAAGTGGAGGTGAACAGGCCTAAATTCTCCTCTCTCTGCCATACCATGGTGCCAGGAACAATATATATCCTGAACTACAGCTCTGCAAAACTGAATAATTCCAGTAAGCAGACATCTAAGTTTTTAAAATTATCCACTAAAATTTGTACTATATATGTCAGGATATATAGGACTACGGTTCAAGGCTCTCTGGGCATACATGGCAGAAAGCATCAAGGGTGAAGAAAGGAATTAAACAGCAAACAGTAAAACTTTAGGAACACATTAGGATAGCCTCTATATACTCCATATACACAAATGCATAATTTCCATCATCTATTTGTAGCTCCTACTAATGTGACCACTGCAAAGTAAAGCTCTCCTTTAGTTTATGTTTAGTGAAATTACAATGAGAAATTGCAAAGTGAAAGAAAGAAACTATCCTTGAAAGAAAGAAAGCATCTATAAAGGCTAGTTCTTGCTGCCTTCTGGGAAAAGCTTGGAGGCAACTCTCAAATGATTTAAAACAACAAGTATGAAATCTTTTTGTATTCCTGACCTTAACAAAGATCAAAGAATCATGTGCTGTGGGAGAAAACATCATGTAATAACTTGTGGCATAGATTTGTTTCCTTAGAGCCTGAATACAATGAACATTAATAGTCTATTCTACAACAACATATAATAGGAATCCATCATTAGCCTAAATAAATGAGTCTGGACATTTGGAAGAGCATTTATTCTTTCCCACCTATCTCCCTTTGAGATAAAATAACTACATGTCCCATAACCAGATCTGAGGAATGTATGCATACATTCCATTCTCTCCCTCAAATAATACAATGATTCATGTAAGAGCAGGAATCATAGCATATATCAAAGCACAGCAAAGTATCTTTTTAACATACAGCACTGCACTGGGCATTGCAATGGTCTGACTTAATAATTTTGACTCATCAATCAATTCTTAGTAATTATAATGTATAAAATATAATTTGCTTACTTCTGATTTATTAGTCCGAGGACAAATATGTTATGTGATGTGTGCAACATGCGACAGTACGAACCCAGCCAAACTTGTCTTTTAATAATAAACTAGGATAACAAGTGTAACAAGTATTAAAACAAGTCACCCTTCCGCAAAACCTTTTTTCGCCCCCCTCTTCTGAGTTGATCTGGTTTTGGAAAAAAAGCACCGGCTTGGTCGATCACAAGCCCTTCATATTTCAGCACTAAAGGTACAGCAGAATCTTTCCTAAATCGATTCCCTCCCGATCCAACACGCGAGATAGCAACGCATCCTGGATGAGGAGGGGACGGGGGCGGGGGGGAGGCTGCGGGATTGTGGTTTTGACAGCGCCCAGGAGCAGGAAAGGGCAGAGAGGGAATAACAATTTGAGGGGCACTTTCATTCACTATTCACTATTTCCCCTACACCCCCTACCCGGGTAGGAAAGATGATCGCCGCGCTCCCTTACCTAGGCAGGCACCCGAAACAAGGGCTGTAGCCGTCAGGGCTCCGGCCGAAGCGCCATAAATCTTTTTGGCATTCGCCACCAAGAAGGGGGCATGCTCTTGAAGGCAACTGGCTACCCCGATGTGGTAGATCCCGAGGAATCCGCAGCCGGCGAAGGAGATATTCCAGGTGGAGCCCGGCGGGTACATCTCCTCGCCTCCCCGCCACCAATTTAGTCGCACGCCCGGGAGGAGGCGCGGGTGGTGGTGGTGGTGGGGAGGAGAGACCACGGCTGGGAACGGGAGAGCGCCGGAACCCAGCAAGGTGTCCACGGGCGCGGGCAAAGGCAAAGAGGAGGCTCGGAGCAGCTCTCAGACCAGCCACCGGCGGAGTTGCCTGCCCTTCCGGGACTCTGGTTCACCTCACCCTCCGCGCCGGCTTTTTTTATTTTTTTTCCTCCCTTCCCCACTGCTCGCTCGCCACTCCGCTCTTCCTCCAATCGCCTTGCGCCTAATCGGCGACTGCTCGCCGAGGAAACGTTATATGAGGTGCTTTGCTGCTTGCGGCGGGGAGGAGGAGGAGAAGGAGGAGGAGCTCGGGGTGGTGACAACCTCCCCCCCTCAAGCTGCCCAGGGAGCAAACAAACAAACAAGCAGCGCCAGCCCCGGCTAATGGCTGCTGCGTAGGTAACGCCACCCAGCTCGGGGCGGAGTCCGGATCCTAGAAGTCTGGCGGGAGGAGCGACGGGGAGGTGGGGGTCCTTTGGGGACCCGCCGGCGGGCGGGCACAACAAAGAAGCGGGTGCGGTGGATTCTCAGAAAGCCGGGGGCGTTCCGAGACGCCAGCCAATAAGGGCGTGCGTGGGGCAAGCTGGGTAACCTATACAGTATTCCTCGGAGTTTGTGGCTGGGGCTGCCGCCCCTAGCGACCCAGCTTAAGTTTATTTAGTGGTACCTTTTGTCTCCTCCCCGGGGTCCTGCTTCCTAACGTGAAGGGCTTCTACTGTTAATGCGCATTGTGACGATTCTTGCGACGTAAGTGGTGGAAGAGAAAGGGTGCGTGGTCTCTGCAGGGGGAGGACTGGGGTGTTCGCCTTCTTTTATGCTTCTCGCATTGAATGAAATGGGGCATATTCTCCCCAATCCTTGCAAGGTAAACTCTAAATGTTAGTCAGAAAGTCCAGTTGCCTTTTGGAAAAAAAAGGGGGAAATAGCACCTTTGGGACAAGGTAATCTCTAGTTCCCCTAATACTGGGCGAATTCAATTCCTGGTGGTTTTAGAAAGCCTGGCCGTGAACAATAGAGTATCTGTAGGTCAGCAATACAGGTAATCCTCGATTTATGACCACAATTGAGCCCAAAATTTTGGTTGCTAAGTGAGACATTTGTTAAGTGAGTTTTGCCCAGGTGTGAAATCCAGCAGGTTCTGACAGGTTCTGGAGAACCGGTAACAGAAATTTTGAGTAGTTCAGAGAACCGGCAAATACCACCTCTGGCTGGCCCCACAGTGGGGTGGGAATGGAGATTTTGCAATATCCTCCCTCCAGAAGTGGGGATTTTGCAGTATCCTTCCCCTGGAGTGGGGAGGGAATGGAGATTTTGCAGTAACCTTCCCCTGCCATGCCCACCAAGCCACGCCCACCAAGCCACATCACGCCCACCAAGCGGTAATAAAAAAAATTGGATTTCACCACTGGTTTTGCCCCATTTTACGACCTTTTCCCCCCACAGTTGTTTAATGAATCATTACAGTAGCTGAGTTAGCAACGTAATTGTTAAGTGAATCTGGCCTGTCAAATTGATTTTGCCCTGTCAAAAGGTTGCAAAAGGGGATCACATGACCTTGAGACAAAGTAACGGTCACAAATCTGAACCGGCTGCCAAGCATCTGAATTTTGATCACATGATCGTAGGGGATGCTACAAAGGTCGTAAGTGTGAAAAATGGTCATGTCACTTTTTTCAGGGCCATTGTAACTTTGAACGGTCACTAAATAAACTGTTGTAGGTTGAGGACTACCTGTATCTGGAGGATTGCCACAGGAGGGCAAGAGGGCCTCCTGGATGAAAGAGAATTAATTGCCTTTGAGCAAAATCAATCAGTTTTCCGGTGGATAAGGGCTAATCCCAATTAATCTTACTATGGATCACACTGAGTACATGATGATAAAACCTGCTCCCCAGGAAATAAACACACATAGGTTAGCTTTACAAAGTAGTATAAGATCGTCTAGCACCCAGTACATCATGTACTTAACATTGTGACATTGATTAGTGGAGGCGGGGGAAGAGCTCTGTTAGTCTGTGCCCATAACACAAACAAAGTCTAATTAAATTGCATAAGCTTGAAGGTACTACCAAGCTTAAAGTCCCTTTTCCTGACATATTTACTATCGTTAGTGTCCATTTTTGTCAGATAGAAGGACAAGTCTAACTGGATATTAAGTGGAAGGTGCTTACAACATATTAGTGGAAATAGGTAGGAGAAGACCAGCTGCTTTATGACTTACTAAGTGATATCTGAATTTTATAGACCAGCAGTTAAATAAGTCATGATTAAAAGCTAAAAACTTCATTTTCCTGGAACTCAAAAGAACCAAGCTGATTCAGAATCTGCTGACACACGTTAAATTATTGTTTGTGGAAAGAACCATAGTTATCACAATTCACATAATACACTCCTAAGCAAAGGACATTATAGTTTAGTGAGATATATGAACCACCAAATAACAGTCTCTCAGATTAGCCTGCTTCAAATAATTCTGACGATTAAATTGAAAAGACAATCATGTATACCTGTTTGAGACCCTGTAAAACAGGGGTGTCAAACTCGTGTCATCAAGTGATGTATCATGACTTTCTTCCCCTTTGCTAAAATGGGCGTGGGTGACCAGCGGGGCCAGCGCGTGATGCATCCGGACCGGAAACTGCAAGTTTGACATCACTGCTGTAAAAGATCACCTTAACGTATATTTTTTTCCAACGCAAATGTTATTTTAATTTAAGAAAAAAAAAGAAGCATCCTGCTATTTCACCCCAGCATTGGAGTACAAGGATTAAAAATGGCTCCTTAATCTTCTAGTCCTACAGCCAAATACTGAGACCTGGAATTTCATTAGAAACCAGGTGTTGGGGAATAAGGGGTGGCAAAGGGGATTATATTTTCCACTTCATTCAGTAATTGAAGATTGATGCCCTAGTCCAGGGATGTCAAACTCCCAGCCCAGAGGCTGGATGCATCACACGCTGGCCAAGTCCATGCCCGGTTTAGCAAAGGGGGGGGAATCCTGATACATCACGTGACACCGCCATGACGACATGAGTTTGACACCCCTTGCCCTGCCAAACCATTTATTTTATTCCTTAAAGGAAGACTAGGTTCTTTTCCTCTGAAAATTGGAAAATAGCCTTTGATTTGTTGAGAAAAAGATTATGAAAGATGAAGACAGTTTTGTTTTGCTATGTTCTAATGTTCCTTTTTCCAACATTCAGAGAAATGCTTGTCAGAGATGATGTATTTAGAACAAAAATCTTCTACTTGGATGATCCAGAAGCTAGAATCTCTCTTGATGGTTTCCCCCACTTACCCTTCCTCAGGGGATTGTTCCTACGCAATCAGAGGAGGTGAAATGGAGATCTATAATTTCCATGTAAGCCTAATCTTTTTTTTCCTAGAAAAGACTGAAATCCAGGGGGATCTAGCTTTTATTTTATTTCTTGAAGATTATATATGGCTGAAAGAATAACATGGCATAGTTCTTTATGACTGAATTCACTTAGTAAGTTTTTGAGCAATTCCATAATTAGGTAGAATTAAACTAGTTATACAGTAAGTGAGTAGCACTGAACTGCAGAAAATTTTCATGAAGTTTTGTAAAGTATTTTTTGAAACTCCACTGATTTAAAAGTAATTATTCAGCCTTTAGCCATTTTTCTTTACAGTTGGGCCTTAATAAAATTGGAAGATTGGAACTACCATCTTAAAGCAGTGATAGACAATCCACAGACATGGGCCACTAATTCCATGTTTGCATCTTTAACCTGCTATCAAAAATACATTGTTGGCATTCAGGATCCTGCTGGAGGTATTCCAATGTTGGTTCCACAGTAAAGACTCCTTATAGACAATAAATATATTTATGGCTTCCAATATACTCCTGGAGTAAATGATATCTGAAGTGAAGGCAAGTCAATTTTAAGAGTGGGCAGAGGTCCAGCAAAGCCAGCAAGCTCATTTTTTTAAAAGTAACCTAAGATTTTCTCTCTTTTTGACACATGATTTTAAAAGGGATCCTCTCCATTTAGCCTGGGTTCTTTCTCTTCCATCACACAAGAGAAAAGAATCTCCCCTGGCTGGCTTCTACAAGAGAAGAATCTGCCTTAAGGACTAGTGAATTAGAAGGAGTACCTGCCTTGGAAAATGTAGTGAATTGGGATGATTAAAATATGAAGTTTTAGCTACTAGTTTGTAACCATAAGTTTTATTTTGTTTTATATATATTGTGTGTTTATGTATACAGGGCATTCTTTCTGGCAGGACATTTTCCTATCTCCTTTCCTCATCATCATTTTAATGCTGAACTGGTTCCTTAATTGTTAATATAGATAATAAGTACACATTTTACTAGTACATAATTCTGCAAGAGAAGTAACCTTAGATGCCTTGCAGCTCTGACTAGAAATGAGAGATGGAGAATCTTCCTCTTTCTCTACCAAAAGACAAATAGGGAGAAAATTTGCCCTATAGGAAAAATGATGATCACATCCTGTTAAGAGACACCTTCCTCAATTTTGAGAGACTGCAACAGTAGAGACGGTGGAAGAAGAGCTTAGGGCATTGGTAGTGGAGGGGGTGGGATGGAATATCAAATGCAAAACATGTCTGAGATGGTGCATAGTCGCTGTGGATCCATGGTAGCATCTCAAATGGAAGAGAAGCAACAATGGGATACAGTCGTGAGAGGGAGCTAGAAGGGTTAACTCTCCACACTCCCACACATGAAAGTGCCATCACAATGTCCATCTGATAATAAGGGAACTGAGTGAACCAACAACTAGCTCTTTGGAAATGAAGGAGCACTCAAGGTAGCTCCTAAGTTGAGATAAACATGACTCAACCTAAACCCATGATGGCGAACCTATGGCACGCGTGTCACAGCTGGCACGCAGAGCCCTCTCTGCAGGCACGTGAGCCATCGCCCAGCTCATGTCCACTGCGCATGCACACGTGCCTCCTGCCAGCCAGCTGATTTTTGGGATGCGTAGGGGGCGGGGCACATGCGGGAGTCGTGCACGCATGCGCAGGGGGTGGGGAAGAGTGGGAGAGCGGGGCACACATTCCAGAAGTGCAGAAATGGGCCTGTTTCTGGCCTCTGCAGGGGAATCCGTTTTTGCCCTCCCAGAGGCTCAGGGAAAGCCTCCGGAGCCTGGCAAGGGTGAAAAATGGGCCTACTGGAAGTTCCAGAAGTCCGGAAATGGGCTCGAGGAAAGCCTGTGGAGCCCCCCGCCATGGTACAGGTTGCTAAAATTTTTGAATCCCATCCCCTTGCACAGGGGGGGCACTGGGGGCAGATGCACGTGGGGGGGCGCATTGCAAGAGAAAATGGTTAGCCGTCACTGACCTAAACAAAGCAACCAGAATACTAAATCAACAGGCATTACAATAATGAAAATGGATCACAGTTAGTTTGTATCTAGAATGGACTTTTACTTTTCAACCTCTTTCAAGCCTTCAGAACAGATTTAAGCAGCTAGTTCAGCCAGAGTCAAGATCAGATAATGTTTATTAAAGTATACCATTCTCTTTTTAGAAATAATTGGTCATAACTGTAAAATATTTTTGTGGCATTTTATCTACACAGTACTAAACTCTCATATCTTTTAATTTTTAACTGGGCAAAATGGTACATCATAGGGCAAAACATTTTCAAACAAGGTACCTCAAATGGTTAACTTACAGAATACAAGCAAAATTTGGACCCTTAACTCCCATGGAATTGAAATTTGACAAAATACAAAATGTCATAAAACTTCTCCCATGGTGAACTTTGGACTGTGCTACACAGTTCAACATGGGCTACTTTCAAAGCAGATACATTTCTGAATATCTCTCTGAATTTTTAAGAATTTCCAATACAATAGAAGCTTTGCCATTACAGGAATTTAATTAAAGGGATTTAATTAGTTAAAGGGATTGAAGACTCTGTTAAGGAAATATATCTGAGATGACCACCCAGAAAATGACAGGTTTGTCTAGTTTTGTTTATTTATTAGCATTTGTTAAAGTCAAATTCTTCGGCCACCTAATGAGAAGGAAGGACTCTCTGGAGAAGAGGCTAATGCTGGGAAAGATTAAGGGCAAAAAAAGAAAGGGACGAGAGAGAATGAGGTGGCTGGATGGTCACTGAAGCAGTAGGTGTGATCTTAAATGGACTCCAGAGGATGGTAGAGGACAGGAAGGCCTGGAGGAACATTGTCCATGGGGTCGCAATGGCTCAGACACGAGTTCACAACTAACAACAAATTTGTTAAAGCATGTACTTTTTAAATCTACAGTTCATTTCAATTCAGTTAATGACTAAATTTATTCTAAACAGTCTTGTTGCTGGTAGACTGGTTATAAGTTGACTCATTGAATCTTTATGATCATTTAAGTGATTGGAAAGATATCTTAATATCTCTTCCAGTAAACCCTGAATATGTAGCATAGCGTCTTACACAAAATCACTTTGTGATATTAACTACATTCCAGTTCACTTCAAGATTTCAATCACACTATGGGAAGATAATTATCAGTCATTGTTGGAACAGTATGAATGCTTTCTTACACAAAAATATTGTAAACATATGCTTATCTCTGAGTAGCTGCCTGAATGAACTCGATACAGTAAATTGTATCTCAGAAATGGATTTTAGTAACTGTTCTATAGAATGCTCCATCTCAAGTTCTTTTTATCTTTGCAAGGAGGTATCCGATATTATTTTTTTACAATGTGTCAGGAACCAAATAGGTGAAGCCAGGGCACACAATAAAAGATTGAACTAAAATTTAAATAAAACTCTATTAAATGGAGGAACTATAGACTTGCACTAGATTTAGTATTTCTATTGAAATACTAAATAAAAAATTACAATGGTAAATTTGGGCAGAATGTCAACAACCACCCCCATGCCTCTAAGGAGTGAAAAGATTATGCATCCTTAATATTGGGGGCAGACTGGCGCATAGCACACAATGTCTTAGACATTTTCTCTTAACCAAATGAACTAAGGATTAAATGTGAACTTACCTGGAGCCTTTAATAAATCTCTGGAACTGAACTCTGATCTTCTACAGCCCAGGCTATTGTTTTATAGCACAAAGATGGAGTTACATTTTTACCTCTGTTCTACCGGTATGTACATACATTGAAAATTTGTATTTATTTTGGACTGATTCCGGGTGTATATAGGCATTCTACAAAAAGCTGTTTTAAAAAGGCAGATGAGATAACTGGTCCAGCTAAAATAATGTTGTGTTCTCTCCTTCAAACCATGGCTCAATTCCTTTAATATCTTTATTAGCAACCACAACCTTGTTCTTTGAGCACTGGATAAGGAGTATTCATCACTGCCCTATATTATTATTATTACTATTATTACTATTATTACTGCTACTATTACTATTATTAAAAAAAACCACAGGTAGTCCTAAATTTACAACCATAATTTGGACCAGAACTTCTGTTGCTAAACAATGTGGTGGTGAAGTGACTCACACCTGATTTTACAACTTTTTTGCCAAGGTATCCCTATTGACTTTGCTCCTTGGAAGTCCTGGAAAGGTCACAAATGGCAATCATGATCCCATGTCACTGCAAACGTAACATCCTGGTTCCCAAATTCCTAAATTTTGGGACTGTGAGGATGGAATTATTTTTTTTTTTAGTGCCGTCGTAATGTCAGTTATTGAACGGAAGAATGTAAGTCAAGCACTTACATTCTTAGGTGTTTTATGAGCTGAAAATTAGGTATTAGCGGCAGTTTATGAACTTGCTTTAGTAACACCAGGCTTTTGCATCAAATGCATTAGAACTACAAACGGATATCGAGTCTTTTCTTTTTATAAGCATCCTCAAGTCTGCTGTTTTTTCTAGGGCTGTGCCTTCTAGATATGCCAATTTAAAATTCCTGGCTACATGATGATGGAAAATATGATCTATAGAGAGCACCAACTTCAGGAAAGTTTTAATTTTTCCTGAAGAATCTACGACCAACATGTTTCTATAGCACACAAGTTGTTTATTGTGTTTTTAAAAACTCTGTATTTTGTATATAACCTTGTATATAACAGGGTGCAGTATCTGTACAGTAATGAAACTATATGATCAGCATGCAGCTGATTAGATTGTACTCAGTTTCAATTTCATTTGAAACAAAACACTTGATGAGAGAACTTAAAAACCTCAACAGGATGAGAGTTGGCGTTACAAGGAAATCCCGGGTCCGTAATCAAATTGTGAAGTAGGAAGTGTATAAAAAGCAGCGGAAAACCACTTCCATAGTATTACTCCGAAAAAACATAATTGTATGAAGTTACTATGAAAGAGCTTGATCTGAAGGCAACTCAGTTCTTGTTTAAAGCATAGTATTGGCTGGTCTGGAATCTGATCCATATTTGGGATGCAGGCAGAAAAGTCTGTCTTAAGTCAGTATCAACTTATACCGTACATAATGGAATATGTACCAGAGCTCCAATGACATCTATATTAGCGAGGTAGAATCTTACAAATACATTAATTAATCCGTTTGACCTGATAATTTAGTATATAAAAAAACAGCTCCTTAAAATCATACAAAGATGTATTGTTGAGAAGTCTCTAATGCTGGGAAAAGTAGAAGAATGACCAGCACTAAGGCAAACAGACTACATTGCACTGCAATGGGTGCACTATTAAAAAGATCTTCAATTTAGGCAATGGATAATTAAAAGCTGATTACAGGTATTAAAATTAGGTCATTTTCTCCAGAAAGGTGCCCAGTTGAAGATGTACAAATGCATTTCTACTGTTACTGGCTTTTCTCACTGCCAACATTTGTTAAGAAAATACTGAGCATTCTGCTCAAATACTTGATGCTTCATTAGTTGTGTAGCTATTCTAGATTTTGTATTCTTATGGAATGGCTTGTTTACTACCTAATGGGCCCCTTGTCTTGATTAAATCCCAATACATATTTTGCTGTATTTCTGAATGGGAACCTCAGGCTATCTTTTTAGATGTAACTATTTTAACAATTATTAAAAATTTGGATTATATCAATTGCATTTAGGCTAATTAAATACAAACATGAGAATCCTTTACAGGAAAAATGTCTTTATAAAATTTTTGAGAAGATACCTCACAATTAGATAATTTGTTGGAACAAAATATATTCAGAAAATAATCCCAGAAAACCAGTGCCTCACAAAGGAATGCTGTAAGCAAAATAAGCTTTGCATGCATGTTCCTGGAATATTTAGATATGTTAGGAAAAAAGAATTCTGTTTACAACTTAGATATCGTGTGCTCAATATTTTGATTATAAACTATGGTGTACAAAGCACAGTATTTTTTTTTTTTTAAATTTGATTTATATGCCGCCCTTCTCCGGAGACTCAGGGCGGCTTACAATGCGTTAAGCAATAGCCTTCATACTTTTATATATTTTATACAAACTCAGCTTATTGCCCCCACAAACTGGGTCCTCATTTAACCTACCTTAGAAAGGATGGAAGGCTGAATCAACCTTGAGCCTGGTAAGATTCGAACCTGCAGAAATTGCAGGCAGCTGTGTTAATAACAGGGTGCATTAAACCACTGTACTACCAAGGCTCTTTGAATGCATATAGCACATAAGTAGCTAATACTAATTCTTTTTCTTATATTTCTTATATTTCTCCAGAACACTCCTGTCAGGTCATATTATATTAGCTATTACTTTGTTCAAGTTAGCACATCCTCTATCCATTTACATTAAAAGTATTAAAACAAGTGGTAGGATACCAATGCCAACTGTCACATAGTCACATAAGGGCAGCAAACAAGAGTCTTAAGGTCTAGTCCATATTAAGAACAACTGCCTGCAATTACTGCAGGTTCGAATCTCGCCAAGCCTCACGGTTGACTCAGCCTTCCATCCTTTCTAAGGTAGGTAAATTGAGGACCCAGTTTGTGGGGGCAATAAGCTGACTTTGTATAAATATGCAAAAGAATGAAGGCTATTGCTTAGCGCATTGTAAGCCGCCCTGAGTCTCCGGAGAAAGGCGGCATATAAATCAAATTAAAAAAAAAAAAGGGAGTAGTTTATCATGGACTGACAGCACTAAGTGTTGAAAGGTCAGCTAGAAGATACTGTATAATTGAGATATCTCAAACACCAATTCAAAAATCAAAAGCTATAATGTAACTTGGTTCTAGCTTAATATAGTATGTTAAACCAGCCATGGCGAACCATAATCCATGACTGAATTCCGAGAACCCAAATAACTGATGATCTAATGCAGGAAACCAGTACAGTAGTTTTGTAGTATATAAACTCAAGATAATTATGTTATAAATTAGTAAAGACAAGGGTTTAATTTTTACTAGAAAAAGCATTTTAAGTTTTAAAATGATCATAAGCTTTAAAAAGTGACAAAATATTCAAAACTCATCATAATGAATACACAATATTCTGGTTTCTTTTGGGCAGGTCCAACTTTTGAAAGTATTAACTAAGCTTATAAATTAACAAAACAATGCAAAAATCTTTGAAAAATATTTATTACAGACTAACTCTTATTTTTAGTCAAATAATCCAAAACCCATATCATCATCAGATTCTTCAGACTCCTCTTTCTTTTCCTCTTTCTTTTCTTCTGCTGAAAAGACAAGTAGATAAAATCAATTAGCCAATAATTTTAAATGCTACAAAGTTATAGGTTTTCTAAGTAAAGTTCCCTTCAAAGCAAGACATTAGGGATAAGCAATAATTAGGATTTTAAAAAATGTACCAAGTTAAAAGATGGATTTGCTGACAGGATTAAGCTCAAGCACAGAATGTACTGTATATGAATTTATCTGCTTTTTACAATCATGCACCAATAAAGGAATAATAGAAATGGCTGGATATCTACAGTATAATTTCAAAATGAAGTATAATTAGAAGTGAACAACTGTTGAAATATTTCATTTTATACAATTGCTGATAGAAAAGTTTTTCAGAGATTAGCATGTTCCTTTTTATATAGAACTATTCATGTTTGTCTTTAAATGCAACAAGGGTATTTAACAGACTGGATAGGTAACAGGCTGTTTTACTGCTCTGTAAACTTCAGAAAAACTTATTTGTGGAAGAGAAGTTCAGCTTGAAGTTTACCCACCCAAAACATTTGTTTTCATGATAAATTATACTTACCAGCAGCTGGTGCAGGCCCTCCAGCTGGAGCAGCAGACCCTCCTGAAGAAACCGCTACAGCCCCACCAGCTGGCATGCTAGCAAGCTTGCTGTTACCTAGAGGAGAACAAACCAGAAAGATGACATATTGCACATAAAACTTGCCAGGCAAAAGTGAAACTAATATCTGAAGACAATGAGCTGCAAAACAATTAAATTTACTGCACTTCTACCACTCCTTCCTCAGCTTGATTCCATATTCCCTTCCCTTGTGCTGTGCTACCTCAAGTTTATTTATGACAATGATGGAAAGTGAACAATGAACTTTGCAACTGATAGGTTAGTCAGCATCCTTGTGGCTTATCAGACCTAGAATAGTAGTAGATAAGTTATTTATTTATTTATTTATTTATTCAATTTATATGCCGCCTTTCTCCGGAGACTCAGGGCGGCTTTGCTGTGATTTATTCATTTGCAGTTGCAACACAAGGCCAAGCTTAGAACTGGCAAAGAGTTCCAAGGAACTGCAGAAGTAACATGATGGATGGGCCCCTGAGATACAAAGATTTCCTACAGATTAATGCCAATAGTTCTAGGTATGTTTGAAATACACTATTTCCCTTGCGAGCAATGAGATGATTTTGGCTTTCAGAAGCACATTGACAAGGGCAAACAGCCTATTCTCTATTTCTAGGAATACATATCTAAAGTGTTCCATGTTTTCAAGCCCCAAAAGTAAACATGTTTTATTAAAAAGAATATAGTTTAGATATGGTTAAACACTTACTCAGAACAGATAGAGCAAACCATTAAGTATTAATCACTCTTAACAGTGTGTTGTATTAGTCTTCCTAAAGACAAACCTAAATGCACTGATATAATCAGGTGGCTGATGACACAGCAATTACTTTATTATGCTTTTGTTTCATTCAGTATAATAAATGCTGTAAGATATTCCGACCATACTACATGTATTTCAGCTTTGCAATGAGAATAGAGACCAAGTCAAATTTTACAGGAAGTACAGTATGTCAACCGTACAAACATCCAAGGGCATAATTCCATGCAGAAAGGTTATTTTTAAAAAGGGCAGATAATGCTGCTTAAGTGGGCAGATTGTTTAAGTAGAAGAGAAAGTTAGAGACAAGAATATAATCTATTAACAGTAAGAAAATGAATTCTGAATAGGATGGAAGAATAATTAGAGAAAGTACAAATTTATTTTGGATGTCCTCTAATTGTTTTTAAAATATTCTTATTGCTTTAACTGTTTATTTTTTTAATTATAAGTTGCCCAGAGTCATTGATTGCGATCGGCAGCTATAGAAATTGAATAATTTAAAAAGATCATAACTAGAGCATAGAAGGCTAAATCAAAATACTGAACGAAAAATACTGTGTTGAATGTAGGGTATGTGTATTAGCAAAACCCTTTCAATTTAAGTGAGAGGTTAAAAAAAAAAGTATCAAATGTTCAAATGGGTATGTGAAGAATACCATGAAAACCTAAGGATCCCCAGAGATGGGATGGAGATTTTGTCATCAATAGATATTTTGAACAAACAATAAAGACAAGCTAAGAACAATTTCATTATAAAGGACAGACATTTCAAAATAGCATTTTCAGTGATGTGCAGAAACTAGGTTACAAGGCAGAAGTAATTTCCCTAGTGGCTGCAACTTTGACAAAATAAGTCAGCTACAGGTATCCCAGAAGAACATTACATAACAGAAAGTACTGAGATCTAATTTTATTTTTGCTACTTGTTTTTAGCAATTATGGATGAACTTAAGGATAAGGACATGTGAAGAAAGCCTCTGGGAGATAAGGTTCATTTAACTGTAGAAAAAGAACTAAAGGAACTGGAAATAAACAGCATGTTTCAAGAATCTGAAATCAGAAAACAGTGTTGGAATGCAGTTGCAAAAAACAAAATTTATCAAGGAGCATGGAGAAAAACATGGTGTGTTTAAAAAGCAGTATAACTGCAGTATAAAAGCAAAAATGCACATGAAAAATATACTATTAAAATTAAATACATACTTCAGATGATAAAACAAAGAGAAAATAACAGTAAGAGAAGGCATCTCACAAAATGAAATAGAGAGATGAAAGGAGTAATAATATATTGATGCTTTGAAAGCTTCAAATCTTTTATGTGAAGATTATTAGGCCTAGAATAGGGTAAAATCAGTAACAGAACACAAGCCTTTGTATAGCAGAGGATGCTGAATAAATGTTATGAGAATAAATTTTTCCTTTGAATGACTTGCATTCCAATAATTAAACATTAGTTTAGTTTTTAAGATAAAAGCTCAATTTTTCTAGTAATCTGTTGAGAACATCCTCTATATAAACAGATCAGCATGTATCTGTTTTTAAGAGGGTTACTCTAAGTTAATGTAGTCCACCAGCGAAGCCCATCAGGTAACAATATAAGCCTGTGAGAATTAGGATGGACCCATTTCATGTATGATACATAAATAGAATGCAATCGTCACCCACTGCATCATGCATGCACTGAAAATGCTCTGGGGCCTATTTTGATTGCAGAATCCCAACCAAGGACTACACACCCCTCCTCCTGAACATTGCAGACACAAGGAAATTATGAGTGTTGGTTTTACCCATCCCTTGTTCCTTCTCATGGAGAAATCAGAGGATACAAACAGCCAAAATGATTTTTATAAACATTACCAGGATCAGCTAATTTTCCTAAGTCTACCTTTCCACTCTAGGGAAAGGGACACTGTGTATGAAATCAGTAACAGCTCATTTTATCAATGGCTCTACAAAAACAGTGGAATCATTGTCATTTCCCCCTCAGTCGAGTCTATGATTTTCCCAAAGGGAGAAGATGTGCACTAGTTGAATCACTTTTCTTGATGTCAAATAACATGTCATAAAGGATGTGATTTCCTATTTTCAGGCAGAGAAAATGAATTGGGTTTGTGTGTATAAAGCTTAACAAGGGATTGATAAACAACTTTACCCTTTGATGTCATTCACTCTCCCAAATTATACTTTAAATACAGTCATCAGTTCATTTAGTTTGAAGTTACATCACTGAAAAAAGTGACATGACCATTTCAGCATCCCTGTGGTCACATGATCAAAATTGAGAGTTGGCAACTGACTCATTTTTGATGGTTGCAGTGATCATGTGATTACCTTTTACAACCTTGTAACAAGCAAAGTCAACGATGAAGTCTCATTCACTTAATAACCATGCTACTAACTT
The DNA here is from genome assembly GCF_029215685.1 of Pituophis catenifer annectens. Classification (NCBI taxonomy): domain Eukaryota; kingdom Metazoa; phylum Chordata; class Lepidosauria; order Squamata; family Colubridae; genus Pituophis; species Pituophis catenifer. Next base: position 244,035,849 of record NW_027256881.1, on the reverse strand, counting down.
AACAATTGCAGTGACTGTGGCAAGAAAGGTTGTAACATGGGACAAAGCTCACTTAATTGTCTCGCTTAGTAACAGAAAGTTTGGGATCAATTGTGGCTGTAAGTCAAGGACCACCTGTTAATAAATATAATAATAATATTCAAGCTAAATACAGTTGAATGTTGAAATGACCCCTCTTTTAAAGGACCTTTGGCTAGAGTTTATTTCTAAAATTAATCTCCATCAATATATTTTGCACAGGTAGTCCTCAATTTACAATAACTGAGTCCAAAATTTATGTTGCTAAGTGAGAAATTTGTTGAGTTTTCCCCCATTTTATGACTTCTCTTGCTACATTTGTTAAGTGAATCACTGCAATTGTTAAATTAATAACATGGTTAAGTAAATCTGGTTTCTCCATTGACTTTGCTTGTTAGCAAAGGTTGTAAACAGGTGATACCGGGGCATAGCAACTGTCATAAATGTGAGTCAATTGTCAAGCATCCAAATGTAAATCACATGATCATGGGGATGCTGCAATGGTCATGTGTAAAAAATGATCCTAAGACACTTTTTCCAGTGCCGTTGGAACTTTGAACAGTCACTAAGTTAACTGTTATAACTCAAAGACTACCTGTATATGCCCCAAACTGGACTGCGGAGACCCATTTTTGATTCTCCAAGTTAACTGGAAACTCATTGGATGATTTGAGGCCAATCACTATTTCTTATGTTTTGCAGATATGTCTTTGGAAGGGTAAACAACAGAAGACTCCTTTAATATTCAGAAAAAACACAGTATAGAAACATAATAAATCATCTCACCTTGGGCAATGACATCTTCAATATTTTTCCCATTTAACTCACTAATTACCTGTATAAAATAAAATTACAGAGTTAATTTAACAGCTAAGCAGCTAGTTTGATGTAGTGGTGAAGGTGCTGGCCTAGAAATCAGGAGATTGATTTCAGGCCTGCCTTAGGAATAAAAACTGACTGGATGATTTTGGACTAGTCATTCTCTTTTAACCCAGTCTACTTCAGAGGGTTGTTGTGGGAAAATAGGAGGCAGAGGGATTAGATATATTTATATATATTAAAAAGGTGGTATAAAAATCTAATAATAATGAACATGGTGCTGCTGCATCCGTGCTCTTGAAAAAAAAAACGTGACTATCTCCTATTAGGATGGGAACAATCACTTAAACTACTTGTACATATTGCAGAGCAATAATTTGCGAATTTCCAATATTAAACTCTATAAAGATTACAAATACAGTCACAATAAACATAAAGGAGGATAACTCACAATAGTTATCAAAATAAGAAACAGGTTCCACCCACTGTTTCTTCTTTATCAATGGTATTTCTACAGAACTGTATCTTGTCTGAATCTAAACATTAAATATTATCACTCCCTATATTCTCCTCAAAGCAAGGAATAAATAAAGCAAGCAATATCTATGTTACTCTTGACTATCTAAACTACATTCCATAATAATAGTTTAGTTAAATAATTCATTGCTACTTCAGAGATGAGCATTCATCAGCAAGAAGAGCCTTGGTAGTACAGGGGTTTAAGGCACCCTGTTATTAAAGCTGGTTATTAAGACCAGCTGCCTGCAATTTACTGCTGGTTCGAATCTCTCCAAGGCTCAAGGTTGACTCAGCCTTCCATCCTTTCTAAGGTAGGTGAAATGAGGACCCAGTTTGTGGGGGCAATAAGCTGACTTTGTATAAATATACAAAAGGATGAAGGCTATTGCTGAGCACATTGTAAGCCGCCCTGAGTCTTCGGAGAAGGGCGGCATATAAATCAAATTAAAAAAAAAAAAAAAAGTGTTGAAAACTAGCATATGTAAAAAAAAATGCTAAAATATATGAATCAAAAAAATCATATCCTATACAAAATCATGGACATATTTCCAAAAGTTTTAAGAGCCTTCTGACCTTCAGTTTGATGACTTCCAATGAACAAAAACTCGGGGGAGCGGACTAGAAAGTTCAGTGGTACAATCTACCCTGGAAATATTACAGCACACATGTAAACAGGCTGTAGTTTTAAAACAAATTTTTAACTCTCCTGTCCTGCGTGAGCTGCACTGGCTCCCAGTGGTCTTCCGAGTGAGCTTCAAGGTGTTGGTTATCACCTTTAAAGTGCTCCATGGCATAGGACCTAGTTATCTTTGAGACCACCTGCTGCTACCGATGGCCTCCCATTGACCTGTGCGCTCCCACAGAGAGGGCCTCCTCGGGGTGCCATCAGCCAAACAATGTAGGCTAGTGACCCCCAGGGGGAGGGCCTTCTCTGTGGGGCCACCTACCCTCTGGAATCAGCTGCCAGAGATAAGGAGAATCCAAGACCTCGGTGCCTTCCGCCGTGCCCTTAAAACCTTCTTTTTCCAGCAAGCCGGGCTGGCCTAATACTTTTTAAAATGTTTTTAATTGTTTGTTATTGTTTTTAATCATGGGGCCAAATTTATATATATATCTTTTTAATTGTATTTTAATGTTTGTAGTTTATGTTTTTACTTGGCTGTTCACCGCCCTGAGTCCTCAGGGAGAAGGGCAGTATACAAATTTAAAAATAAAATAAAATAAAATAAAATAAAATAATAAAATAAAATAAAATAAAATAAAATAAAATAAAATAAAATAAAATAAAATAAAATAAAATAATAAAATAAAATAAAATAAAATAATAAAATAAAATAATAAAATAAAATAAAATAAAATAATAAAATAAAATAAAATAAAATAAAATAATAAAATAATAAACTATAAGCAATGCTTTTTTCTGGAATTTTTAAAAATTTAAACTGATATTGCAATTTAAGAGACTGAGCAATATATCATGGATAATACTTGCTCAGTAGCTACAACTGGAACCGCTGCCAAACAAAACATGTGACAGTTATCTCACTTTCCATTTGGTTATTATGTAGGTCACTCTGGGTCATTAAGTGAGACATATGATTTGCAATCTTACTGCCAACTTTGCCACTGATTTTGCTTGTGCGAGAACAGTTGTAAAGCATGTGGGGATGCTACAATGGTTGTAAATATGAGGATTGATTGTAAAGTTACTTTTTCATCACCCTTGTAACTTCAAATGATTGCTAAACAGGGCTGCTGGGCAAGTGACTCTTATTCAATTAAACATTCCAATTTAATGGACAGTAACAACTTAGCCTGAGCACTTTGAAGCAGAGTAACAGCAAGATGAATATGGCTTCTTTCATTGGCTTATGAATCAAGGCAGCAAAGGAAAGTGTCTTATTTGCAAATCTATTTTTTACATGATATAATCAGTTGGAAAAATAGATAACAATTATTGAATAAAAAATCTATGGCTGTTTACTAATTAAAACTTTGTGCAAATTGTTTACATGTCATTTGTTCTGTATTATAAATACAAATATTAAAAAAATAATTGGTTTTTAGTGTGTCAACCTGGGAGCAGCTGCACTGTGCCACAATAACCTTATTATCTCCCTTGGATGCATTATGTAATATTGAAATTGTACTTAACCTTAAAGTACTTTGGCAGGACTTTTTAGTAATAGCCCCCATGTACTGAAACAGGCTCCCTCTTGGGTCACATTTGGCAGCATCCTTCCAAGCATATTCCGTAAGACTTACCATCATCCCATTCCCATCCCATGCCTTTGAATTTGGGTAATAGTGGATGGCCACTACATTGGTTATAATATGTATATTGGACATTTTATATTTATTTACTCTTTTACTCTGCTTTGTTCTTATAACTCATGGAGTCTTCACTGATGGTGAATACTGCAAATAAATTAACTAATTCCAATGATCACCTTTTAAGTAATATGAAAGCACAATACTAAGCTATATATAAATTTCAAAACAGAAATTAAAGTATTTTTATATAACAAGACATAGAGGAAAATTAAATCATCCCACTTTAAATAAGATTTAAATGAATTTATAGGATATTACAGAAACAGCTATCACTGGCTGTGTACAGGATGCAAGTTTTGATCTCTTAAGTCTTTCATCTGTCCCACCTTTAGGAAAAGGAAAGTTTTCACTGTGCTGAGTAACAAAACCAGCCCCATCTTGTTTCATGGAGGGATAGTTATTGTTACTCGGACTGCTCTTTGGAAAAGGCATTTGTAGTTTACAGGCTTTAGCCTGAAATCTAAGTGTGAGAGAAGAAAATGTCCTCAACCTAACAGAATTCAACAAATAAAAGCTGTTTTTGCAGGTAATAACAATATTGCACTTATTCATCTATAGCTTTTCCTTCTTAAATAAAAAAAATATTTCACAATGATGGCTAATAAAAACCCAAGTCTGTCACTACGTCACAAACTGATTTATAAACCATAATAGGTGAATTACAACACAGTAAACTAAGCCAATCAAACCATGTTATTATGATTATGTACTATGACAGATCAGCCTTCTAGTGATTTTGCAATATATTATACTGAATCAAACCTAGCTTAATACATGAATGTTGGATTTAGGCGAAATCATATTTAAGGCTACTGAAATCAATATGAACAACTAATTATGAGTAACTTGGGTGCAACTGATTTCAGCAGGGCAATCGTATTGCAGGCAGTTCTATTTCATCTACCTGGAAATAGCTTTTAACTAAATTCAAAGGAATTTATTTCTCAATAAGCATTAAAAACTACCCTATATCTGATCTGAATAGGCTACCTAAGCTTTTTGTTTGTTTGTTTTTGCTCAGGTACATACAATTCCAGTAAAATGAAATTAGGTCTAATATTTCATTCCAAGACTCAGGAAAATATTTAATCCACTGCAACAATACACATAGCATTATAGCTAAAGTACTCCAAATCACTAGTTCTGAATAGTGGAAGTCAGTTATAGTGTGATGTCTTCAAGACCTCAAGGGCTCTCTATGGAAAACAAGCCATGAGGAACACATGTTGTAAACCTTCATGTCATCCACTTGGTTAACTGTGAAGATTACACTTACAAAATAGTTGTTTCATGTGTGTCTCTGAATGATGGCCAAGGAAAACAGGAATACATGTATTATTTATCTAGTCTCACCTTATTCACACGTTCATCGTCTGTCTCAATGCCTACACTATCAAGAATTTTCTTCAAGTCTTTTGAACTTGGAGATTCATTGCCACCAAGGACAGCAAGAAGGTAAGCTGCAACGTAACGCATTCTGTGAAGAGAAAAGCAAACATTTGTGTATTTGAATAGCAACATATATTTCTTAAATCTAGGGCAAAGACTATACTGTCTCAATTTCCTGAAGAACATATACACTACTCATAATTTTGATAGTACTCATACTGAAAATCCAACCCTAGTCACTTTGCATGAAATATGATCTAAGCTAACCTTTCCAGTTCAGTCTCCTCTATACATGGATATTAAAAATTAAAGATTGGGAATTTTATGCAGTAAAGATCCAACACCCCAGAAGATAAGTATAGCATGTATTTTGTTAATTCTGACATTATTACTTTTTATTTTTAAAGAATCGCATAACAGGTATTTAAAATATTGAACTTAGAAAGCCACTGCTCATTATTATAAAAAACTACCAGCTATATAATAAAAATTGAGACTGTAAGTTCAAAGGAAGATTGGAAAAGACAGTACTGATCTGTATTGCCTATCACTATGCTAAGGACAATAAAAATTATACTCGACCACATTTAAAAACTAGCAATTTGAAAACGTTGATCCAGATACAGTATTTGAATCAGTTTAAACTCTGTAAAGGGCCTGGCTTTTAAAAGAGGAGGTTCTATTTTTCTAAGTATTCTTGGGCAACTGTCTCTCTTCCCCAAAGAGGAGAAAGTACAGACCCTGATGGGCCAAGCATAGCCTTACACAAGCTTTCCTTCACATACTGTTCTCACTTTCTACAGCCTTTTTGCTTTAACTTATTTTTTCCAAAAGTCCGTGTTTTAATATCCCATTTTCGAGTATTGTATAAATCCAGTGTCTTAATTCAAGCCCTCTTTCTTTGTACTGTATTTTATTCTTTTCATTTCATAGACCGCCGTGATTATGCCATCCGGTTCCTCACGCCAATTCGAGAAGCACATGGCCGCCATGTCAACTCCCCCCCCCACTCTACCTAGGCCCAAGCTACATTTCTCGGCCTTTCTCCCGCAGATATATTCTCCCTCAGCGGAACAAAGCCTGAACCCCCACATGTCTTGTGAGCACACTAAGGCGACGGAGAGGCCGGCTTCCAGTCCGCCGTTACTTACTTCCCCTCGTTGTCGGCGCAAAGGCCAGGCCTCAGACCACACGCTCCCTAACACGGCGACAGCCAAAAAGAAAGGGCGGAGCCTACAGAGTAAGGTTCTGCCCAGCGCCGCAACAATCGGCTCTCACATTGGGCGCAAAAAGCAACCAATCCGAGATCACGTAGCTAACTTGAAGCTTCGAAGGCGTTCCGCCAATAGAAACGCGAGTCTTCAAACGGCGAGATCGGCGACTGCATGGGCGGGGTTTTTATAGTAGTCCCCGAGCCGGTAGGCGGAGCCTACTGGTGAGAAGTGGGAAGTTTTATATAGTTTGAACTGCTGGAAATGAAATACTTTGACTGTCGCTAACCTGAAATGATCTGAATCCTAAACCTATTAACTTGATCATTGCTTGGCTTCTATTATTAATAGGCTACAATATGTCCTGAATCACAGGCAGCATATTTTTTAAAATATCAGCTGCTTATGTAGGGAAAGTGGAAAAAGGCCTTCCTGTTGTAATTGATGAATGCATCTGGTTTGATCGACCCACTTTTTGTCTTAACACAGGAAGGAGCTTATGGTTCTGTTAACAGGGTTTTGTTTTGTTTTTTGAACTTTGCATATATCACAGCAGTCAATCAGATACATTCAGAAACTCTGGCAATGTTCAGTGGCAAAGAGATGCAAAATTCCAGAAAAGTGTAAAAGATGCATTTTTTTTTCTACAGGATATTGACATCCAGTCTTTAACTGTCCTAATTTGGGAAAAAAATTCAAGAAGTTCGGTTTTTACTTTTAAATATAGAGTAAAATTGAACAAGAAAAAACACCTCCATGTCGTTTTATGACTTATTTTCAACAACGACCAAACTTCCTGGTTGTGAGGAAATGATTTTAGTCAAAAAAATTCAGAGTGTTTTTGTATCATATTAAAGAGTGCGTGGTTGTAGTGAGTTTCTTCTTTATGTTCGATGATTTTTGTTCTTTAAAGTGTCCAGAATCCTTAGGGTTTAGTTTAATAACAATAAATCTGAAATCCTCTCTGACGTACAAATCGCAACATAATTAACTCGTCACTGCTGAGCCTGGAAAAGCAAAGATATCAATTCTCACACCGGCTAAGTTTTGTCGCAAAAAGCAGGTGATTGTAGAATTCACTTAACCAGATCCTTGGCACGCAAGTTAACTGCTTCCTTCCTTTTTCCGTTAAAACGTAGTAACCCTTAGTTTGCCAGGGTGAGAAGACTTGTGAATGCAGGGAAGGAACGGGAGCAGCTTTTCCTTTAACAAAAAAAGTCCCGAGTGTTGAGAAAAAAAAATGAGGCTTCAGTCCGCAGCGATGTACAAACGTCAGACGATCGACTGCAGCGGTTCAGCATTCTAAACACACCTATTTTCCTCCACAAAAGTAGCGTGGCTTCTTTTTAAGCAACAGCGGGACGAAAATGACTTCAAAACAACAACAAAATGACCTTGCTGGGTAAGATTTTTTTTTTTTTTTTTTGCCAGTGAGAATTGAGGAATGGGATTGTTCAATCGGAGGGACTGCTAATCCGAATGGAAATTTCTGTTAAAGCCTCTCTTCTCTATATGGGAGTGGACCTAAGAGGACGCCCTTCACCATGCTTCTTTTTCCGGGCAACTTTTCTGCTTGCTTCCTGCAAAGTTCCTCCAAAGTTGCTGGTTTTTTTTTTTTCCCGCCTCCTCAGAACGTTATGACAAAATAAATTAATAAAATCTAGTTGCTTCGCCTTAAGGTAAAACAAATCAAAAACATAAACATGAATTTATGCAAGGCACTATACCTGCCAGCAATTCTCTTCTCAAAACCGGAGCCCATTCCAGGACCAACGGCTGGAAATGCTCAGGCTAGGAGCTATGGGTTTTGTTTTGTTTTTCCACAGCTGCATTTTACAAGACCAAAAACGTATTTCAGAGATGTGTGCAGATAATTCTACAGGATTTAACACTAAAGGATTGACTCTGACTAAATGACTGAATCTGAGAGTCGGAACCCTTCTAAAGACACGGAGAAAGTAACCACGCTGCCTCCCGATCTTTGCTTCTTCTGCCCACAGTGTTGTCTTTCACCCCTTCTATTAACCTCTTCGGAGGATCTCACCAAGGGAATGCCGCCTTGTCTTTAGACCCTTTCAGCTTTGGCTCTGATCATAGATTATGCTTCCCTGAACTCCCAACTTCCTGATGCTGGCCTGTTCTTGGTATTCCCAGTGAGTTTGAGGGCACCAAGTTGAGAAAGGATGTCAAAATAAAAAAACAGGAAGTATATTTAGGTAAGCAAACCTTGTAATGAATAAGCAAGAACATGTAAAAGGGGTCTTGGATTTTGTTGTTTTGTTGTTCCTTCAATGAAGTTTTGACTCCTGGCAACTGCCTGGAGAAGTCCCTGGAGCTTTCTTACCAAGATTTTTCAGAAATGGCTTACCATTGCCTGCTTTCTAAAGCTGAGAGAGAGTGACTGGCTCAAGATTACCCAGCTGTCTTTGTGGCTAAAATAGGACTAGAACTCACAATCTCATGGTGTCTACTAAACTGTACACTAAGATGGCTGTTCTAGATTAGACATACTAACTCGAAGTTCATTAATAAATGAGGGTTTGGGGCTTTTTTTTCTTAACATTGTCCACAACTGTTTAATGAAAGAAGAAACTAATGCTTGGCATAGGAAATAATAAATCATATACAAAAGGAATTGGGGGCTTTAGTGATGTGCAAACTTGAGACAAGAAACTAAGACTTGTTGTTCAGTAAATATACATTATATTACAGGTAGTCCTTGACTTACAGTCATTCATTTAGTGACTGTTGAAAGTTACAATGGCACTGAAAAAAGTAACTTACGATCTATCCAAACACTTCTGACATGGCAACAGCCCCATGGTCACGTAATCAAAATTCCCAGTGCTTGGCAACCAGCATGTGCAGACAAAGTTGCAGCATCCAAAACCATATAATTATCCCGACCTTCCCAGCTAGCTTCCAACAAGCAACCAATGAGGAAGTTGGATTCGCTTAACCACATTATTCGCTTAACTATGGTGATTCACTTAATGATTGTGGCAAAAAAGATAAAATTGGTCACAACTTTTTTACAACCACTTTGCTTAGCAAAGGAAATTCGGGTCCCAGTTGTAATCAAAAGTCAAGGGCTATCTGTATATGCCTTTTTTTTTTTCATTCCTAGCATTTTCACACAAGTTCGGGTTCTACTTTTTTAGGATCAACCTAGCATTGATCCATTGGTTACAACAGGAATTGACCAATCAGTTTATTGCCTGAGCCTGACATCATGGCCTGAGAAAGAGTGACTAGCCCAAAGTCACCCAACTGGCTTACATAGCTAAGACAGTATGGTTAAGACAGTATGGCTAGTATAAGACAGTTTCTAGCCTAGTGCTTTAACCACTAGACCAAACTGGCTCTATAGTATGCAATATAATGTGTAAAATAATGTAATTGTATTAATTTGCTGGATTCATCCTGGCACCGTTTGCTGACAAGATGATTCTTTGCTCTAAAATACAAGAGAAATGTGATAAAAGACAGCACTGCTGCCATATGCTTCATAATTGAGATAGAAATCATGCTAGTAAGAGAAAAACTGCACCTAATATTTTCTAGCTAATTGCCCTATCAGTTCCTCATCTGTTCAAGAAGATTATTTATACAAGATTTGGCTGTTTCACTATATTAGGGAGCCATTACTTAAAGCACTGGAAGCTTGAAATATCCAATAATTTCTTGCCAACAAGAAATTCCTTATTTTTAGTGTAAAAGCAATTATCACTTGAAAATGTGTGCTTGAATAAAAGGATGCCTGTAAGACGGGACTCGTCAGTGACATCTTGCTCAGGTGCAATCTCTGTGGCTTTCTTCACCAGACTAATTGTGCAGTTCTATAATTTCCTAAACTGTTTTCATGTTCTTCCCATCTCTTTTCCCCAGAGGCTGCCTCATTCTTCCATCTTTAATGATTTGTAGTACCATTGGCAAGTCAGAACATGCATAGCCCATGGTGATATAAAACCAGAAGATGACAGGACTGCCAGAGCCTGGGTACCCTCCAGGGGAGGGCACTTTGGGGGCTGAGGCATTTGCTATTTCTTATTTGGCTGGCAACCGATTGAACCTAGACGTCTATCCTGAGAGCTGCTGCTTGTTCCTCAAGCTGCTGGAGAGCAGGAGAGAAGAAGTAGAACAGGTGGAGTTCTTGAGGCTGAACTGCAATGAGGACCTTATCACTTCCACCCTGAGCAGCCTCCCTGCTTTGCGGGGCTTGAAATCTCTTGTGCTCAAAGGTAACTGCATGTTTATATGGCCACTTTGTTCAGCTGCCTGCTTCTAATGTGCTCTTTCACAGTTTCTTTTTCTGTCCTGATGGTTTGGTTCATTTTCTTGTAGCTTCTAGGAATGATCTCAGACCAGTTTCCTTCACAAAGTTATGTGGCAAGAGGCATCTGCCTTTACTTAGATGTTGTTCACTCTCCTTAAAAGGGGCTTACTTGCAAATAATGATATGAAACCTTGTAGCCTTAGCATTCTTCAATGGGAAAAAACCTCCACAATTTTCTGCTAATATTTTTCTGTCTGACATGGATTACCCCTGCAATGATGGAGGGTTCTGTGATAAAAGGTTGCAATTTGTGATAGCATTCCTGTCAAATACAGATGTTTTCACAACTGAGAGCATGCAAAAATACGAAATCAATGGGAAATCAATTTTTCTGATTTCTGTCATCCCAAAGTTTATATGAATCTTGATTTCACAATCATGCAGCATAGTGAACTCATTTTAACAGTTGTGTAAAATTTCTAAACTCTTATGGAAGACATGTTTTTTCTCATCTTTCATCTTTTTACAGCTTTCATTGCATAAAACCAGCAATATTTTCAATAATGAAGCTCAGCAGGTGGAGGGGTATAAATGTTGGTAAAAGCACAGTAGATGATGTTTAATGCTGTTCTTTAAGAACAGTGTATCTTACTTAATTCCCCTCCCCCTTTCATTTGTGCAGAGGAGATTTCAATATTTAATTAAATTTGGAATCTTTATCTTATTTTCCCTAAAGTAAAGCCGTGGCAATCATTAGATCTTAATTCTGAATGTCTATTCAGAGAACTACACTCTTATTTCTGCATAGATTATGTACAAGTTAAATCTGCAAATGTGGTATCCTATTAAAGTCAGTGTCATACAACTCAGTCATATATGAATGTGAGCCTAATATTTTTGCCTGTTATGTAAATAGTTAAAATAACACCTTAGAAATAGTTATTAATATACATATTAATAGTGAGTTAATGCTGAATATTAACCAAATAATTCCCTTATCTCAATTGCAGCTTCCCAGTTTAGTAAATTGTATCATTAGAGAGCTATTCAAGAGTTAGTGGACCAAGAGGCCCAAACAGTGGTTGTGTGTGCCCTTACTGGTTTTCAAGGAGAATTTAACTATCTCTGTCTTGGTCTTTTAATTACCACTATATCCTGAAAGAAACAGGAGAACCTCACCAAACGTTCACTCACTACAGTTGTATCTTATTGTTGTATGCATCAAAATTCTTTAGCTTCCTGTGCATTCCTTAATGTTTCATTCTGTATTGCAAATTATTTCAAGTAAATACCATGTCTATACGAAGTTGCTGTGGTGCAAACATCTTCTTTGTTTTCACTTTTGCTTGCTTTCAGGTGGACACTCCAGAGATGACATTGGTGCATATGAGAAAGGATTGCTAGCATCTTTGCCACAAGAGTTTGGGCAGCTACAATGCCTTGCTCATCTAGATCTCAGCTTCAACAGCTTCACCATTTTACCTCCCTGCATTACTAAGCTGGCCAGCCTCAGTTTTCTCTCAGTCAACTACAACAATTTACAGAGGCTGCCTGAGGACTTTGGCCAGCTTGCCAAGCTGACTTTTTTCTCTGCCATGAAGAACCAGCTAAAAGGTTTGCCACAGAGCATTGGGGGGCTGGCAGCCTTGCAGACACTGAATCTCTCTGAAAATGCACTGGAATCACTCCCCGAAGAGATTGGGAACTTGCACAACTGCACTGAACTTGATCTCTCTGGAAATGAATTAACAGGAATACCCAGTTCTCTTGGTAAGCCGTTCACAAATTAAAGAAAAGGATATGGATTCCCTATTCCACTTCCTGGAAAAAAGAAGTGCCCCCGGTTATCAAAAAACACTGACTGAGGAGGCTGAGAAGCTTCACCTTGTAGGCAGAAAGCTGGGATTAAAATAATAATTATAATTCATTTATAGCATCTTTGCAACCAGCTATATAACCCTGAATATATAACAGACTAAACCTGATTTCCTTTGTACCCTTATTAATTAGATGTTCCTTGTATGGGTATATATCCATTTTGAGCTACATGCTGGTGATGTTACCTAGTTTGGGTAATGAAAAGTCTGCAAGAAAACAAGCAAGCTCAGAGAGCACCAAAGACCCCTCATAGTTCTTTATAATCGGTGTGCCAGTGTGAGTGTATTGTAAAGCTAAGAAATCAAGTATGCGTGGTTAGTTGGTTGTTTTGTATGTATAACAACTAGATTGGGATGGATTGATATAAGACCCCTGGTGTTTTCTAAAGGGATTTGTAATTTGTAGAGATTAAGAGAGGTGTGTGAATGTATGTATTTATTTGGTTTTACCATGGCTAGGTTTTCTTTCAATTTTTAATCTGCGTTGTGACCTGCAGCCAATTTACAGTCTCTGCAGCAGCTGCATCTTCACAGCAATCTTTTGACAACTGTTCCTGCCTCCCTTGCCTGCCTACCTCACTTGTCCAGACTTGATCTGCAGAATAATAGGCTTCGAAGCATCCCTCCGGAGATTCAGAGTTTTCCTTTTGTGCATCTAAGGGGCAATCCTCTAGGAGAACTGGAGGTGCCTCTGCAGTCAGGTAATTGCTTTTTTCTGCTTGATTTGCCTACTGAACAGCTGTTCTCTGGCACTCTCGTCTCATCCTGGGGAGGTGCCATCTGATCAACTATTTTGGATGGCACAGAATAAGGTGCTCTCTTTTGTTGTTGTTTTTTGTTGTTGTTAAATGCAGTTCCCAAACTGAAGACATGGTCATTCTTGATACAAAATATATACCGGTACTAGGAAAGCATCGTTAGAAAAAATCACCTCAATTTCTTGTTGGTATTAGTTATTTGTTCCATTTGTTTTCAGCTGCCTAGCCAAAATAACTGTTTGGAAGATATACAGCACTTAAAATAAAACTAACTATAATCCATAATTCCTTTAAACAGAAAAATTAAAAAGCAAGAAAGTGTTCCAATTTTAACAAATGGAAAACAATTCCAATGCAAGCTGAAATTTAAACACCCTGTGGCTGAAAGGCAACAGAATTTTTTTTCCACAGGGCTAAATAACTCTGGTGAAGCCACAATACATGAAACACTAAATTTATCAAATTAAAAGATTAAAGATTTTTGAAACGTCTAGGAAATAATAGCAAGTCATTTATAATATGTCAGAAGAGTTTTACAATAGGTTAGTTGAGGATATGTTCAGTTGGATAAGAAAAGGTCCTTTGTCATGTGACTCCCTTTCACGTCTCAGATGGAGCTATGCTTATAAAATAAAATAAAAATTTGCATCATAGGCATCATATCATAACATACTTATTGTCATTTCTTTATTCATTTCTGTTTTTTCTTTCTTCTGGGAGCTCAAAGTGACTCACATCAAACTCTCTCCTTATGTTTTTCCACAACAGTAAAGAGAGGTTTTATTTATTTGTTCAACTTATATGCCTCCTTTCTCCGAAGACTCAAGGCGGCTTACAATGCATTTAAAAACCATATATAAAAACATTAAAAATTAAAACATTAAAAAGGTTAGGACATGGACAGGTTTCCCTAGATTATATTCTTCTTCTCAACCACAGACTGAAGGAAGGTCTTTTGTTTTCTTGCAGATGACTCTAGTTCAGAAGAATTGCAGAGAGTGTATCTTAAAGCTGATGAAGACAGGTATTTCATGTAGTGTTTGGCTGATATCTTGATCAGGTGTCCTAACTCCCCACCAATTTAGCATACATAGGCATCCAATATAAGCCATAATAAAATAACAAATAATGCAAATTACAGTCTTGTTATTTAAGTTACGACAGTCATGTGTTTCGTGATATCACTTCCTTCCAAAGATACACTCCATAGCATGCATATTGCACCCAATGTTTTTCTTAAACCAGTCTCATTCATTCAAATATGATTTTCTCAGTGTTTAAAATCTCAGCTCATTCAAATGAGCCAGATTTTGCTTTTGAAGACTAAAGAGTTGCATTACAACTACTAATGGTTGAGTGTATGCAGTAAAACTAGGCATAGATTACAAAGTGGCATCCCTGGGCAACTGCCACAATATTAGCTGCCTGGTAGAGTCTCCTCACACTTAGAATTTGCATTCATGTGCAAATGCAATGAAGGAAGAATGGGAACACCTAAGGGCGGTGTACAAGTGTATCATCTTATTTTGTCATCTCAGCTTATATATGAAGCATAGAGGGAGATTGTGTGGGTGTATGAATGAGTGTGGTTTTCTTTATTGTTGTTTATTGTCCAGAAAACTATGTGTATTTCCTGAAGATCTGGGGAGAAAGAAATGATAACTAGGACTCATCAGAAATCTTCACATTCTTTGATCATGATTGTAGGAACAGGCAACAAAGTTTCTCGCCCCAAAAGAATGGGGAATCTGTAAGATAAGTCTTAATAGAGACATAGTCACATTTTATTGAAGGCTATCAATTGACAATTTAAATTGGGCCTTTATGTTTAAGATGCTGGAAGAAATGGACTTTGGAGTGAACTTTATCCAAGGAATTAAAGCAATCTATATGTCCCAGAATGCAAAAATTGTTATAAACTTAACTAATTCATGCAAAATTCAAAAGTATACAAGACAAGGATGTCCCTTGTCTCCACTGTTGTTTATCTGGGTTTTGGAAGTCCTGAATACTAGTATTATACAAAAAGATAAAATAAGGGGTATAAGTATTAAGAAAGAAACTTATAAATTGCGGGCCTTCGCTGATGATCTGGTTATAATTTTACAGGATCCCATAAAAAAGATAGAATACTTGATGATGAAATTGAATGAGTTTGGGGCTTTGGCAGGTTTCAAAATAAATAAACAGAAAACAACAATGCTGACCAAGAATATGTCTTCTCAGGATAATGATATATTGAATAAAAAGTCAGGTTTTAGAGAAATAGTCACAATTAAAACCACCTCCCCACAAGACCAGTCCCTCTCACTCTGCAGAGCTCACCTGCCTCAAAACTATGGTAACCAAAAAGTGGTCCACCCCTGTTTAGGCCATAGCCTTTAAAAAAAAAAAACCTAAATTCCAGATGAATCAAAGACAAACAGGTTGGACTCCAGCACCCTATAATTCACAACCAATTGTGAAACATTGTTGTGATTTATGGGAGTTGTGATCCAATCCATAATTATTTTTTATTTCAACTCTTGCATCTCAACAAGAATAAAGATTATAAAGACATTTTGTTTCTTTTTGCATTTCCAAAGCTTTACTGTGACTCCTGAAGGCTGCCACGTCTTCTTGGCTTGTGGCATACAACTCCGTTTCCCACGGGGTGCTACAACTACTCTAGTAACTATTCACTTCCAGAAACGCTCCCCTGACCCTCATTGGGTGAAGCTTAAGCACCATGACATCCTGCTAAGTGAAGTCCTGGAACTGCAGCCCCATGGGATTCATTTCCAGCAGGTAAGCACAGAGGAAAGTTTAAAAGAGATTAAGCTGGAACCTTGCTAATTCTCTTGTTCATGTTAGTCTGCAGATTTACAATTTGCAAACTAATATGAACCAGAAGGAGAAAATATGCAGAGCGTGGCTCCTGGAATTCTTTTCAAATTCTTTACAACTGTTATTTTCTTCTATGTGATTAAGTAATGTTTGCCTTCTCTGAGTGTGATTCTGCTGTTTCCTCTGATTGAATCTGTACGTGTGCACTAGGAAGTGGAGAACAGACTGCATATCTAAACTCCACGTGGAACAGTTAACAGCATTTTGAGCTATTGCCCATCTTCCTCTCCTAGAATAATTTTTCTTCTCTAGGACCCCTGCCTGGATTTAGTCATTTTCAAGCTCAATCCTTCTTTTGATAGCTTTTTCTTGGACAGACAAAACAGATAGAGTTCTGAATACCTGTACAGAGGGGTGAAATCCAGCAGGTTCTGACAGGTTCTGGAGAGCCAGTAGCGGAAATTTTGAGCAGTTCAGAGAACCGGTAGCAGAAATTTTGAGTAGTTCGGAGAACCAGCAAATACCACCTCTGGCTGGCCCCAGATTGGTGTGGGAATGGATATTTTTGCAATATCCTTCCCCTAGGAGTGGGGAGGGAATGGGGGATTTTGCAGTATCCTTCCCCTGGAGTGGGGTGGGAATGGAGATTTTGAAGTATCCTTTCCCTGCCACGCCCACCAAGCCATGCCCACAGAACCAGTAGTTAAAAAATTTGGATTTCACCACTGCCTGTACATTCTTTATTTCCATTGGGTTGTTGCACTGGGTGGTGGTGGATTAGTTGCTTGTTAAATAGGCTAGTGAGTTGGATCAGTTGATGGGTTCTTACTAAAGGTTTAGGCTGAATTTTGAATTTACAATAATATTGCTCCCCCTCCCCCCACTCAGACACTAATCCAGATTAGAGACCTGGAATTTAGGAAATGAAGAGGAGAATGTTGTTGAGTAAGTGCAGGCTTTGTTCACTTGTCCCAACAATTCTCCATCAGTTATGCAAAGGCGAATTGTAGTAATATAAGAAATTATTTCCTAATTCAGAGATAATTGTTTAGGACAGAGTAGAAACTGCTTCTCCCATTTTAAAAAATCCACTAAATTGTATTTATTTTAACCCTGTATGTGGCTGTCTTTCTTTTGGGTATATATGGAATGATTAAGCACATGGATTCCTATTTGCAAAGAAAATACTATGAAATTACTGGGAATTCCAAAAATTACTATAAGTTACAAGATGCTATCATATCCCTAGAACATCTAGCTAATTGTCTAGAATGAACTAACACCCTGTTAAATATCTCCTTTGCTTTGCTAACTCCCTAAACCTTGGCAGTGGCATTCCATGCCACACTGTGATATACAGTGAGCAGATGGTGTTGCCCGTCTTGCTTTGTTGCATAGGCATCCATCTGAAGAAGAAGAGGGCCAAATGATAACCTGCATGTGATGACAACATCATGCATGCCATAACATGCAAATATATAATGACAACTTTTGTGTGGTAATATCATTATACACATGCTATCATTTTTGAGAGATTGTTTATGTTGCTGTTTGCAGGCAGCATGCTGAACTAGGTCAATTTATGGGTGGAAAAGTATATTCATTCCTTTTTCATTTAGTGTGAGGTGTAAATCCTTTTGAAGCATGTCTATGAGAATCTATAGCATTTATGTATGGACAACTGCATTTTTTTTTATAAAAGTTTTTTATTTTTATTTCTCATAAAACATATATAAATGTACAATCTCTTTAACCATTCTTATCACACATATTATCTTTTGGTTTCCATATTGGTTCATTCTTCATCCTAAAACTTTAAAATATATTCGGAGTTGCTCTTCTACCATTCCATATCTCCCTTCTTCCCTTAAAGGGACAGGTAGGAAGGAGAGAGGAGAAGAGGGAAAAGAGAGAGAGAGAAGAAAGGAAAAAGGAGAGGAAGAAAGGGAGAGGGAAATAAGAGTAGGAGAGAGGGTTAGAAAGAGAGGAAGAGGGGAGGAGTGGGGGAAAGGAAGGGGAAGGAGAAGAGGGGAAGGAGAGGAGGAAAGAAGAAAGTTGAAAAGAATAGAAGAAGGGAGGGAAGGTTAGAGGGGAGAAGGAGAGGAATGGCTGTTGTGGAAGGTAGACAACTGCACTTTTGATGCCATAGTATGCTGGCTTCCATATTATCACATCCCATTTCCTATATTGCCTTATTTGTGTTCTATTTTTACTCCCTGGAGTGAGTCTTTCTCTTGCTCCATATATTGCAGAGCTTGACTAAGGTTGTCTCTCTGGGATGAACTTATGGACACCCTCTCTTCTCTCTTGGCATGCTAGGAGGTGCGGATCTGGATGCCCTATGCTTCTCCTCACAGCCTGAATGACCGTGAGCTCATAATTCGAACCTTTGATGGACATAAGTGGAGCGATTTGAGAACCAGAGTGAAATGCAAAGGCAAGGTATGTTGAGGATGGTTGTCATACCCATTTCTTCCCTTATCATTTTTTTCCTTTTCCTGTCATTTTTTCCTGCGAGAACTTGACATGTAAACTCTGTCTGATATAAACAATCTCTCATAGCTTAGAACAGTGTTTCTCAACCTCAGCAACTTTAAGATGCGTGGATTTTAATTCCCAAGAATTAGGGATCCCCGACTCCCATGGCTGTGGCATTCTAATCTGCAGGCTGTCTTGTGCCTTGGGAATTGCATTCTGGGAGTTGAAGTCCACACTTCTTAAAGTTGCTGAGGTTGAAAAACACTGGTTCAGAAATTATCAAGCTCTTTGGTTGACCTTTAAAGAAACATTCGGTGCATCAATATTTCAATGGACTAGTTCAGATATAAACTCTTTGAAGAAACATGAACCCCTCATGTGATGAAAGGCAGATGTTCTGTTTTTTTTTTATTATATAAAGCTGATAAATAAGTAATTCAATTCATCCTGAGAGCACCCTTTGTCCTTCTACTTACCTACTAGGACTTATATGTCACTGAGCATCTTACATTTCCTCTTACAGTAAAAAGGATAAAATACAAAAGCAAAATAAGAACATAATAACTATCAAAGAAACTGAGGCTACTGAGAACAAAATTAGACACAACTCAGAGTATCGTAGGTGCCCTTCCAAGGTATTCTTTAAAAGCCAGATTTTAATAGCTGTCCTAAAACAGCAAGCCGGGGGGTAATCCGACTTCACTATTAAGCCCTGAGTTATGATCTATTGTGGTAGTGAGTTGGTGTCTGTATCATTAAAGTAATTCCGTATGTCCTGAAGGTTCTCTTCATTCTTCCACATTCTTGGACAGAAGCATTCAGCTTGCTGCAGCGTCTCTCACTTCTCCTGGTTTTTGGTCGTCTCACGTCTTGTGGAGAATGAATGCAAAGTCTGTCAGGAAGGGGGCTTGCTTTTTTCAACTGTTGATCCCAACATTAAAGTGACCTTTCCTCCTGGTGTGACCGAGGAGATGAGGACAGTGAAGCTTCAGGTAAGGAAGAAGCCACCCACCCACCCAAACAAATACAGATAAACATTGACACCCAGTAATCCAGGCTTCCAGTAAAAAAATTTGCCTGCCTTACAAGATTGAAAATCACCTGGTTCAGGTCACACAATTTGGGTCATGTGAATTTAAAGCTGTACAGTTAAAAGACGAGTCCTGAAATAACTGCTTCATCTCAGGTTTGACTTGTATAGCCAGTCCTCAATTCTTTTTCTTAATTAACCCACGTTGCTTGTTTGTAAAATTTCATTAGGGATGTTTGTTTAATTTCAGCCAGGAAGGATGGTGAGAATGCAAATAATCAGGGCCTGATCGCACTCTGCAATTCTCTGAGCCAGATTTGAGAACTAACAACTAGAAAGGCTGACCCAAGAGCCCTCACAAGGAACAAATTGGGGCCTGAATCTGTGGCCAGAATCCAAGCGACTTCCTGTTTATTTTTTTTCCAAGGGCATCTCTTAAATCAGTGGTCCCCAACCAGGGATGGGTTCCGTGGAAAGAGGTTTTTCCTTGAACTGGAAGGGGCATGGTTTTGAGTGCTGGCTGCATACCTTGGATGGGGCTTCGCTTGTTTACGTGGCCTAGTTTCTGGCATGCCGTGGACCAGTGCCGGTCCATGGACCGGGGATTGGGGACCTCTGCCTTAAATTCTGTCAGATTCCTCTCCAGTAAGACTCTTGATGTTCATGATCAACTTTTGGCTGTGGGAAGAAGCCCTGAGAGATTTTTCATGTATGGAAGCCCACACAGTTTTGAATGGGCCCGATTATATTTTTTATTTTTACTTTAAGGTGCTTCCTGTATCAACAAAGGACCTAAGAGAGATCACTGGTGATTCTGAAACAATTGCCAGCCCTCTCCTCTGTCTCTCTCAAAGTTCCACTGTGGACTTTCTTCAGCCTGTTAAAATTCAGCTTCCACTGCCTCCTGGTGTCACAGGTTAGTTTGCCAGGTTTTTTTAAAAAAATGTTTTCATGGGATGGGAATATTTCTTTAAGATACACAACTCCCTGAATTTCAAGAGCAGTTCAATGCCTTGATACAGTTAAATACAATTTCAAGAACATTTATCTTCTGCGGAGGAAATTAGGTTAAATTCTTAAGGATAGGCATTGCAAAAGTTTAGGGTAGTTTAGCTCTATCCTGCAGAACATTCATTGTTTACATTTGGTCAAACTATCATAGTCCTTTCCACATGTTATCTGTCCCATCAGTGACATAAGTCAACCTCCATCCCCTCTGATGCAATTATAAACTGAAAAGAGCTCAGTTCAACCTTTAAGTTTATGGCCAACATCTTTTCATTTTCCCCCCTCAGGTCTAACCTTGGATCGTTCCAGAGTACATTTGTTGCACAGTGACTGGGATGCTCAGAACTGGAGTGACATCACCGATCAAGTGATACTGGAGTTCACCCACCTCTATGCTTTATTTGAAGTAACACACTTCTCTTGGTTAGTGGGCCAGCGGTCATAATCTTAACCTCAGTAGCACTTAAGTAGTTGTGGACAGCAAATGTTCTCAGATGCCCTTTCCATATTTACAACAGAATTGATATGCATTTGGAGCATTTTACTTGACCATAAGAGCTGAAGCCCTGCTTACACAGTTGTTTTGCAAAACAACTTGGAGAGGCATTTGTCTGACATGCTATAGACTAGAGTCCCCTACACGAGCAGGGGGTTGGAGTAGAAGACCTCCAAGGTCCCTTCCTATTCTGTTAAGTGATGGGAAACAAGCTGTTCCCACTTTTTGATGAGATTGCTTTTCTTCTTTAGAATGCTTTCAAAGTCATGATATGGTGGACACAAGGGTGAAATGCTCCCGGTTCGGACTGGATCACCCGATCCGGTAGCGATGGCAGCGGTTGGTTCGGAGAACCAGTAGCACAAATCCCTGCTCCCACCCCCATGCCCAGCTGAGCCGCGCAATCATCAGAGGCTTTTTTTTTTTTTTACTTTTAAAAGCATTTTTTCTACAACCTCTTCAGCCGAAAAAATGTTTTTAAAAGAAAAAAAAAGCCTCTGATGATCGCATGACTCAGCTGGCATTGTCAGAGCCTTTTAAAAGCATTTTTATACAACCTCTTCAGGCGAAGAGGATGTAGAAAAATGCTTTTAAAAGTAAAAAAAAAAAAAAAAAAAGTTGCCCATGCCCACCCAGTCACATTACCCCCACCAAGCCATGCCCACAGAACCGGTAGTAACAAATTTTACATTTTACTTTGGATTGCTTGGATGGACATCAAGCAATCCACAGATACAGAGTGCCTTCCTTATGCACAGCCTCATTATCGGCAGTTTCTAAGCAGAGACCAGACCTCAATAAAACACCAAATATTTTTCATATCGGAAATTTAGACTGTTGTTTTTGTTACTTTATGCATGTAATGGCACATGGGTTTTGGTGTATGTGTAATGTACATTTTTAAGATGTAGGCTAGAATACCTGCTGTATATTTGTTCTTCCTCCTGCACCACATTTTTCTGGGTCAGCCTGGGGAGCAAGGCTTCACATGGCTTCTTCATAGAAGCTGGCTTTCTCTGACTTGCTTAGCGGTGATGGATGTGCACCCATGTGGATCAAGAGGATTTCTCTTCTCCCCATAGTCAAAGTCTCTTGATCCTGCTATTGAATGCTCACACAGACTCCAGAACTCCTGTCCTCCTCTTACTCACTGGTGCAGCACCAGCTATGATTGCCAGCATTGTGGTTGGAAGCTTTGTGGAGACACAAAAGGCAGCTGAGTGACTTTGAGTAGGTCATTCTAACTCAACCCAACTGCTCTGAGAGTTGTTGTGGAGAAAAAGAGGAAGGAGTGTTATGTTTGTTCACCACCATGAGTTATTTATAAAGTTAAAAAGTAATAAAATCTAATAAATATTTTCTTTTAGCATAAGAACCATTCATACTTGCATTTTTTCATTAATGAAGCAATTGTGTAGCCCTCATACACTCGTATATGGTTGACTTTATCAGAGAAGACCTGGACCCATCCAAATCATTTTACAAATCTCCCTTTCCCTCCAGGTATTGGTTATGGTGCACCACAAAAGCTTACATTGGTGGCTTTGCTAAAGAAGTCTATAAAAGATTGCGCATGTACCGGGTGAACTTCATAGCACTGCAGAGAAAGAAAGATCCAGAACAAGTCTTGCTCCAGTGCCTCCCAAAGCACAAAGTGAGTGTTTGTATGTGCATAAGAATATATCCCTGCACACATCACATATACCGATGCACACATATGTCCATATAATAGAAAATACAGCATGTATTCTGCAAACACAAAGTTGTTCTTTTTAGCCAGAATTCTAAAAACAGGAATATAGTGAGGAATATAGTTGGAATAACTAGGAATGTTTTTTTTTTTCATTTAAAGCTGCGCTTGGCCTGTAAGTGTGTGTCTGGAGCCAAACTTATTAAAATATAGAATCAAAACAAAATTCATTTGTAAGTGTGTGTTGTATATAGTATGTTGTATATAAATTGCACTTGGAATACTGCATCCACTTTGCCCACCATGATATAAAAAAGATGTTGAGACTCTGGAAAGAGTGTAGAAAAGAGCAATTAAGATATCTGGGAGGGGGAAGGGGAGGAGGCTAAAATATATGAAGAACAGTTCCAGGAATTGGGTATGTCTAGAGAAAAGAAAAACTAGGGGTGACATGATAGTAATGTTCCAATATTTGAGGGGCTGCCACAAAGAAGGGGGGGTCAATTTTTTTTCCAAAGCACCAGAAAGCAAGACAAGAACCAATAGATGGAAACTAACCAAAGAGAGAAGCAACCTAAAACTAAAGAGAAATCCCCTGAGTACAATCAACCAGTGGACTAGGTTTCTTTCAGAAGTTGTGGATGCTCCATCACTGGAGGCTTTTAAGAAGAGATTGGACATCCATTTGTCTGAAATGGTATAGGGCCGTGATGGCGAACCTATGGCACAGGTGCCACAAGTGGCACACAGAGCCATATCAGTGGGCACGCGAGCATTGCCATAGCTCAGCTGCAGTGCGCTGGCCAGCTGATTTTTGGGCCTTCCGATCCCACCGGAAGTTGGGAAATGGGCTGTTTCCGGCCTCTGGAGGGCCTCCGGGGGGAGGGGGGTTGGGGAAGGCTGTTTTTGCCCTCCCCAGGCTTCTAGAAAGCCTCTGGAGCCTGGGGAGGGTGAAAAACGGGCCTACCGGGCCCACTGTGCCATCACATGCTAAAAGCGGGGCGGGGGGAGGCGCAGGGGCAGGGCGCATTGAACTATGGGTGTGGGCACACACGTGGGCGACCTCCCCACACTCCCCCCGCTTTTGGCACGCGATGGCAAAAAGGTTAGCCATCCCTGGTATAGGGTCTCCTGCTTGAGCAGGAGGTTGGACTAGAAGATTTCCAAGGTCCCTTCCCACTCTGATGATGATGATGATAAACATATAAGCAGATCTTTTGGAGTTCAAATGGAAGATCACAATTCCAAAATACGTCAGTTCTAGGGAACAATTTGCAGGTTTCAATACATTTTAGGAGAGGTTAGATTAGCAAACATGGAGGGAGAAGAGGAAACTTGTCTGATGAAATCTTTATTATTTGATCAGACTATTATTGATTGCTGCACTACTTGGATAAGTGAGTTTTGGTAAATTGTTTCAATTTTCTATGAGAATATATACATTTTTTGCGGTTCATTAGACAGTTTCCATTGCACTGACTCCTTAAAACACCACCATATTTTTCAGCCTTTTGTGGAATTGTTATTATGTGAGAGTCTATGATTAGAGATACATAGAGAGCTCCTATTAAATGTATTGCATTTTATTAAGCCTCTGGGAGCTCATTTCCTTGGAAATCTGAATCTTGCCTCTGAAGTGATAACAAGGATAAAGAAATGAGGATTTTAAAAATATGTTCATTTTTTTATTCCTTTCTGATGGTCTTTTAGGTGGATCCTGTTTTGAAAAAGCTCCATGACCGATATCGAGGCCCTGAGCCATCTGACATTGTGGAGATGTTTGAAGGGGAGCAGTTCTTTGCAGCTTTTGAACGGGGTATCAGCATTGACGCAGGTGAAATGTCAAACAGCTTGTCTATATTTATATATGTATGTCTCCATAACTCAGGTTTAACTGTGCAATTCCAAATCAGCTCATAACAGTAGCAATAGCATTTATCTACCATCT
Organism: Pituophis catenifer annectens; assembly: GCF_029215685.1. NCBI lineage: Eukaryota > Metazoa > Chordata > Lepidosauria > Squamata > Colubridae > Pituophis > Pituophis catenifer. The sequence continues at coordinate 244,011,172 of NW_027256881.1, read as the reverse complement.
AATAGTGCTTTGCAGCACTCCCTAGGCAGTTTACATTGTCAGCATATTGCCTCCAACAATCTAGGTCCTAATAAAGGAAAATATTTATAACTCAGGGTTGAAATGAAATAATGCCAAAGAGCCATTAGTAAACAGCCCAACCAAAGAATCCCTAAGATCCTTGCCCACCCAGACAGGCAAGACACCAGAATATAAACTGACAGCAAACAGCATTCCTTACTAGCACTGATGGTGTTACCTAGTTTGGGTAATGAAACGTCTTCAAGAAAATAAGCTCAAAGAGCACCAAGGACCCCCCTCAATCTAGGTCCTTATTTTACCAACCTTGGAAGGATGGAAGGCTGAGTCAGCCTTGAGCTGGTCAGGATTGAACTTCTGACTATGGGCAGAGTTAGCCTGAAATACTGCACTTTAACCTCTGCGCCACTACAGCTCATTTTAAGAGTATTTCCAAAAGAGAGAATCAGTTGCGTAAGTAGAACCTGGATGCATCTTAATCCCACATTACATGGTATCATAGCGGAGGCCTATATCTGAGAAACAATAAATATGAGTTCTCCTGCCTCTGACTATAGAAACCACTTCCCTCTGTCCCCCACCGCCACCCTGGGACTATTTTCTAATTTATTGCTAAGGAGGAATTTCTTTTCTGAATTTTCCAGGAAAAGATTCAGTTACTTTAAAGTATTGCAGATAGATGTCATACACAGTATATGCACTGCCAGATGCTTTGAAAATTTCAAAGGCATTGTCCTAGAATAGAGGGCCCATGATATTAATGTTAAAATGCCTTTAACTGAAAGTTGCACTTTTAATTTTTAAATGTTTTTATAATGGTTTTTTTTTAATGCATTGTAAGCCGCCCTGAGTCTCCGGAGAAGGGCGGCATATAAATTGAATGAATGAATGAAAGAATGAATGAATGAATGAATGAATGAATGAATCAATAAATGAATGAATAAATAAATAAATAAATAAATAAATAAATAAATAAATAAATAAATAAATAAATAAACTGAGTCCTTTCAAGTGACAATTTGAGTAATAAATGTGGGATATTTTATCTGCAAAGCATGTGATTTGCGAATGTGTGGCAAAAATTACAATTTACTTGGAGATTGAGGATAGGAAAAAGGAAAATTAGGATGACTTCGTTCCAAAATTCTGTTTCTTGTGAGACAAAAACATGTCAAAGAAGTTTAGTCTTCCTAACAGCCTTCCCAAACTTGATCTTGTGATAGCTGAGAATTTCAGAAGTTGTGTTCCACCCCGTTTAGAAAACTTCTAGCTGCAGGAGGCTATTTTATAAGTATGAAATTATTTATGATTAAGTAAATTGGGTTATTTTCTCAAACTTATTTCAGACCGGCCAGACTGTATTGATGGAAGGATTTCATTCAGCTTTTTCTCTCATTTGAAAAATGTGAAGGAAGTCTATATTACCTCTGAAGTGGACAGAAACAGCAAGGCTGTGAAAGGGCAGGTACATATGCTTCTCCTCTCATCCACAGTAAAATTTCCTATAACAGTTTGTGCCCCAATTAATTAATACTAGCATATCAATTCTTTTTTCTTATTGCCTGAATCCAGTGGCATAACTTTATATTCTCTGATTCCATAATTCAAAAGATGAACATATAATTTTGACTGTACTAAATTGTAATAAATATTATCTTCCAATTATTTTTGTAGATTGTGCTTCATGGATGGCTGTTGTTCACAGTTGAACCCAAAGCCAGTTTACCTCAGTGTTTTTTTAAAGTAACTTTTTAAAGGGGCCTATTCCAACTGTCAAATGTTCTACTGCCCAGATGCTTTCTTCTACTTCTCACTATATTATTATTTTCCCATGTATAATGCCATTGTCTCTAATATTAAACAGCTGTAAAAACTCAGAACTTAAATACATGCAAAATTGATGGGATATGTTTGCTAAGCAAGCCCGTTTTTTTTTTTTCAAAGTTTATTTTCATTTTTAAAAATACAATATTTTACATATATACATACAAGGTTATTGCAACTAACATACACAAATCTGCGCCTATACCACTAATACAATCCATTTCATTTCCCTCTCTTTTCTTTCACCCAATTATGTCATAAATTCCAACATTTGTAATAATCAGAATCTTTTTGGTTCCTAAGTAATTTCGTTAACCGGTCTGCCTCTGCGCATTTTGTAATTTTGTCTGTTTTCATTCCTAATAAAAAAATCTCTGGTTTCAGCTCTATGTTATATCCTGTAATTTCCACTATCCAGTTCCGGACCTTGGACCAATATTTGCCTGCTTTGGGGCACATCCACCATTGGTGGTAGTATGTCCCACAACCATTCCCATACTTCCAGCATGCCGGAGAAACTCCCAGGAACATTCTTGCGATTCTTGCCGGGGGGATATGCGAACGATAGACCATTTTATAAATATTTTCCTTGTAGGAGGTTGACAAAGTAAGTTTCATATTCCTATTCCATAACTCATCCCACTTATCCAAATTTATAGAAAATCCAAGGTTCCTCCTCCAGGCAATCATAGTGTCCTTAATCACCTCCCCACCAATCCATCGTGATACCAAAAACTGGTAGCACCTTGAAAGTAATTTCTTTTCGATTCCCAATAAGATTTTATCTAACTCCTGTAGTGACCTATATATTCCCTCCTTTCCTTTGTCCCTTCTGACTCTCGATTGTATTTGGACATACGCCCACCAGTCTACCTTTTTGCCCTGTTTCGTAAGCTCCTCTCGGGTCTTCAATTCCCCTTGAGGGTCAAGCAAATCCTGATAAGTCAATGGTATTTCCTTGTTATATAGTGTCGCATGTGTTACTGCCTCTAATGGGGCAAACCAAATCAGAATCATTGAATAATGGCTGTTCCTAACCCCTTCCCAAGATTCTAATAATATTCTCTGAAGGTAATGTCTCTTAAACTGTCCACATTTCTTGCCCCTCTCACTCCATAGAAAATGGTGCCAACCTTGACACAAATCATAACCCTCCAATGTAAGAGTCCTCTTCCTATTTAAAAGCATCCAGTCTCTGATCCAAGTTAAATTAGCCGCTTGGTAGTAAAACTCCCATTTCGGTAGACCAAATCCCCCTCTACATGGGGCCTCTAAGTTTTATCTGGGGCTTCTTCTGCTACACAAATTTCCTCACATAACTATCTAGCAGTTTAAAAAAACCACTATCCAGTCTCGTGGGGGCGGTCTGAAATAAATAGTTCCATTTCGGAAGTATGTGGGTTTTAATCATAGCTATCCTACCAAGTAAGGAGAGTTGCAGGTGCTCCCACTTTTCTAAGTCTGTCTTTGTTTGGGCTAACAACTTTGTGTAATTATCTGCCATAATAGACATATTTTTAGAAGATATCCAAATACCCAAGTATTTTATTCTTTTAGTCACTTGAAGGCCCAATTCTCTCTCCAATTCACTCCAACGATTTCGTATCATATTCTTTATTATAATCTTCATCTTGTCTTTGTTGATTCAGAGACCTGCAACTCTACCATACTTCTCTATCTCCTGAAGCAAGTTTTTACCTGATTCTAATGGATCCTCTATGATAAAAACCAACCCTAACCCTAACCCTAACCAAGCAAGCCCTTTTGAGTTACCTTGCAAACCATAACTTGCTTTGCACATTGCAGTAATCATAACATAGTTTGTTTTTGACTTAGTGTTGGCATGAACACAGCTGATTATTACTTATTCAGTCAAGCACAGTAAGCAAATCATGGCTGATGTATGAACCTTGTCATACTTCATATATATGTATTTAACTTTTTTCTAAATAAGGAAATTGATATGAATGTAATTGCATATTATGCATCGATAGTACTAGAGCTTACAAATTCAGTTTGTAAGAGCAAAAGAAGAGAGCCAGTTTGGTGTAATGGTTAAGGCAGCAGCCTAGAAACGGAGAGACCTTAAGTTCTATGGTTTTAGGCACAAAGCCAGCTGGGCAACTTGTCATACTTCATATATATGTATTTAACTTTTTTCTAAATAAGGAAATTGATATGAATGTAATTGCATATTATGCATCGATAGTACTAGAGCTTACAAATTCAGTTTGTAAGAGCAAAAGAAGAGAGCCAGTTTGGTGTAATGGTTAAGGCAGCAGCCTAGAAACGGAGAGACCTTAAGTTCTATGGTTTTAGGCACAAAGCCAGCTGGGCAACTTTGGGCCAATCAATCTCTTTCAATTCTGGGAAGGAGGTAATGGCAAACCACTTTTGAAAATGGTTCAAGAAAGCACAAGAAAGATTTCAACACTGACTTAAAGGTATAAAAGAAATGTTGGGGGGGGGGCAAAAGAATGAGCACAGCAAATCCCAGGTAATCAAAATATAGTGATAATCCTCAACAGATTGGTTTGATAATAGGCACGCAATAATATGCCAGGGACAGATTATTTGCTACGCATTTATCTCAACCTAGAACCTCTATAATTAAATGCACAAGTAAATAACCTCCCAAAAGAGAGAACACTAACATCTCATCCAGCTGTGGTTCTTTCAAACCTGTCTAAGGCTGATCTCTTTTTGAAGGTTTCCTTTTATCGAGGAGAAGTTCCTGAGAGCATTCCTGAAGAGATTACAAGGAGGAGGAAGGGGCCCGATTCTCACTGGCTAGCTACTTTGCCAATCAAGCTACCTGTAAGTATTATTCACAAAGAAAAATCGACTAGTGCAGCATTAGGATTGCTATTCTTTTTTCTCCTGGCCTTGCCGGTTGGGAAGTGTCTTGCATGCACACTTTTGTTTATGTAAATAGACAGGGTATCAAGAGAGAATATGGAATTCTTAGTTGATTGTTTTAATAGTTGCTTATTTGTTTATTTTATTTAAAACATTTATACAACGACCCATCTTGTACCAGACTCTGGATGGCTCCCAATCAAGAATTAAATAAGAAAATAGCCTTGAAGCCATATTAGAACTATTAAAACTATAAACTATATTTAGTTGCTGAACTTTAAAGGCACCATTGTAATGAAACAGGAAAGGGTTTTGCTATTTTGTACTGACTTGTACTTAACATTTGGTGGTGTTTGTGTTATCAGCTGTATGAAATCATATAAAATATTTTACATAACTGAAAATAAAATACGTAGGAAGACTATTAAGAATAATTTGTACATTAAAGCTGGTTGGTTGGATCTTGAAACATTTGAAGGCCACCTGGATAAAGACTATATGAGGATAGTGTGTAGGGTTTTGAAAAACTATTTAAGTTAGCTATGTTTGCTAGGAAAATAATTCCATTATTTTTTAAAAAAATTATCTATAGACAATTAATATACTTTCAATAAACATTTATCAAAGTTTTTGTTGGGTTCATTCAGTTCAATAAGAGAAGCATGTTTTAATCCATTGGTCTCTTTAACTGACAATTTATAATAGTATAATGTGGATTTTCACTATATTACAGTTATTTAATAGAATTTCTCTAAATATTTCTATAAAATAGCTTGTTTTTATAAAGGAGAACTTTTTTAACTTTCAAATATTAAGATGTTTCAGCTCACGAGTATGCACTTGTAATGGTAAGGATACTTTCTAATTTATAAACAGGAACACACTAATTTTGATAACAACTACCATTTAATTGCATAATTATACTATATATTTAGCATAAATTCATTGGTCATAAAATTCCTAAGAAATTAGATGTAAGCAAGAAGAGACCTATCTTTCATTTAGATAAATATTCCAAATTAATGCCTTTATTAATGCCTAACCTTTTATTGCCCATTCCTAATCCAAAATTCACTGTTTCCTTCTTACCATAACATACACATCTGTGTTTTGTACCATATCATACATCCAGTTCACATTTTAATGCTTTCCGTAACTCAAAATAAACCAACCTTTATTAACCATTAACTGATAAGCAAAACTTTAAGTATATTTTTGACCTTAAATGATGATTGACCCTTCAACAGATTTCAGATAACTTCTGACCAGGAGAGTTTATAACCCATCATTACTCAAGTCTCTTTCTGGCTGAGGCAGATAGGACCTTAACAAGATGGTATCTAAATCACTTTGTGTGTATAAGTTCATATAAATTTCCCAAAACTCATGGTGAACCAACTTCTGCTTTATGGCACTTCCTTTAATATAATATTTATTTTTATTAATACTATTTTAATTTTAATTTTTTTTATGTAATTCATCTAAAGCAGGCCAGAGGACTATGTTTTAGCTGAAGATATGTATTGTTTCTCATTCTCTTTTTGAAGAAATAGTTAATATTATTGGGTAGAAACCTTCTTCCTTTACACTTTAAAGATTTACCTCTGAACAAGGAACAGACCTGTATTGGCACAAAAGCTAAATTGCTAATAGCAAAAGTTGTTATTTTTCCCAATTTTAAAATCAGAAGCAAAAACAAAATTGGATAAATGTTGTCCCAGTCAGCAATATCAGTGATCAAAATGATAGATGTTGAAGTCCAACAGAGCTTGGAGTTTTTTCCAAGTGGGGAAAGGATGTCTTTCTCTAAATCTGTAGTAGTTGAACAAATTTCCAGAACACACCAAACCAGTTATGGTTTTTTTCCATAATATATATCCATAACAGTGCAGTATTCATCTCTATAGAGCTAAATCAATTGCATTTAAATGATGAGGGTAGTTGAAACATAGTTGAACACACAAGAAACTTCATGCTAAGGTCAGTTCAACATGAGAATCAATTATCTAAAGAGACAGTGCTCTCTGATTCAAGATCCAAGGTGGGCAGTCACAGTCATGTTTTGTAACATGTCATGAATAACAGGACAATAGGTTAATATGTGATAACAAGATAATATGTTATTTTCTGTTCTACCAGAAACTGAAAACTCAGGTAAATAAGCAACTCACAACTCCAGACGGCTTCTCTCTTCCTCCTTTGAATTTGGGGAATGCTGAAACTGGCTATTTGACTCAGTCCAATCTCCTTGGCATTGCTGGGCGCATGGGAGCTGACTGGAGAATCATTGGCTTAAACCTGGGATTATCCTATCAGCAGTTGGAACGGATACAGTACAATAATAGGTGAGAAATGAAAAAAAAAAAAACAACATTAATTCAGGAAATATGATCTGGAGCACCAATAATCCAGCTGCTTAGATCCTCATCTGTATCTTGGATGATAAAAAGTATTTTTTTTTCTTTTGCCTTGAAATTATCATACCATTCAGGTTTCCTATTTTGCTTGTTTATTATTTATGATGTTTGTCAGAACTTACAGTACATAGAAAAAAATAGAATGCAGAATCAGAATAAAAATAAATTAAAATAGCGAATAGAAGTAAAGGACTAGACTTATAGAAAATCATACTGCTATGCATAGTTAATCCTCAAAGGTTCTTTGGAAGAGCTATCGTTATAACCTGCTTCTGAGAGACCATGAAGGTTGGGTCATCTGTCCTTCAAGAGGTAATCTACTCCATCTAAAGAGTACTCCTTCAGGGGAGCCCACCACTGGAATGGAATGTCTCTGCAGGGACACAGAGCATGCAGCAAGATACCACAGGGAGTTACACCATTACAAAAAACAAAATCCGTATCCTAATTTGATTTGTTTTTATTGATCATGTGCCATTAAGTTGTTTTTAACTCTTAGCAACCGGGTAAATAAATTTTCTCCTTTATGAGCTATCATTAAGCTGGACCTTTCCAATGGTGAATTCATGGCTATTATAACTGAGCCTATCCATCTTGCTGCAGGTCATTCTCTTATCTTTCCCAAACCTGTTTGTGGGAGGAGAAGAATTTGATCACAAGTTAAATAATACACAGACCTGGAATCAGTCAGCCTCTGAATCAACAGCAACTCTTGTCTTGTTCGGGTCGAGCCTAAACCTGTTTTTCTCCACCCAAACTCTGAACAGCCTTCACACACTGGGTTATGATATCTATGTCAGGGTTCAGATAAAAATGTGTAACTGAGTATCATCTGCATATTGATGATACTTCATCTCAAACCAGAAAATTACTTCAGCAGTTTCATGTAAATATTGCATAGGATAGATAGGGGAAAGGGAGTCAGTCCATAATGAAATTTCTTTGAAAGCTAACTTTCTTTACTATAACAACCTGTCTTCAGAAGCAGAATAACATCATAACTCCAAATCCCACCCATGTAGGTGATGCAGAAAGATAGTGTGGTCGACTGCATTGAAACCTGTTGAAAATCCAGGAATATAATAATAGTTATGCCACCTCTATTCAAGTCCCACCACAATCAGTCATCTGTGATAGCAATCAGTTTCTGTCTATATCCAGTCTGAACCCAGATAGTCAAAGTCCTGATAATCCATATCCTCCATAGTCCTTTGCAGCCTCACAACTTTCTCAATGTACCTTTCTGAATGTACCTTACATTCAGAAAGAAAACTTAGTTATAGTACAATGGTTGTCTAGTTTTGTTGGATCTAGTCTTGGCCTCTTAATGAGTGGGTGAACCTCTTTAAGGACTTCTAGCATCTTCCCTCAAAGAATCATTGACTACATCTTAAGTCCAGCTCCTAATTCTCTCCTTGGCCACTTCAATTAGCCTGAGTGAGAAAGGATCTAATCCAGAGGTAGTGGAGATAAAATCACAGAGAACTGTCTACTTCATTGGGATTCATAGGTTCAAAAATCTCCTACATAATGTTACCTTTCATTCAGGATGAAAAATCTCCTACAAAATATTACCTGCCATTCAGAAGTTTCTTCTCACTTCAACTTGGAGCACATGCAGGTGATTCTAGAAGATGCTCAGCAGGTTATCCCACCTGACACAGACTAGATTTTCCAGTCCATCCTTCCTTCAGAGGGACCAGGATACTTTCACAGTGTGGCTGATCAGCATTTTTACTTCAATGGTTAACATGGGAGGCATGCGTGCAGTTGTTAACCAATCCTTGCAGGTTAATATTTCATGCAAGTACAACCTGCAGGGTTTACATGTCCTACATGAGCCCAAGTATTATGGCTTCCTTACCCCTAGGATGCTGCTGGATTCAGCATATGTTTAGGTTACTCTACTAGCTTTGCCCTCATAAGGATGTTTTTCCTGTTCAGAAGACATTAAACTGGGTTGCTGCTGAAAATAATTAGTTAGTGCTTACCGCTTTTTTACATGTGACCATGTAAGAGTACCTGTTCAGAGTATCTTGATAGTGAAATGGGCAGCATGTACATTAAACAAAAAAATAAATAAAGACTTATTATGTAAATTGATAGTACATTGAAAGATGTGATATTGGTACTTAAAGCAAACAAGACTTCCATATGCATGATACAAACCTATTTTTTTCACTGTTGTTTTTTCTCCCCCTAGGGAAGATCTTCATACTCAAATTCTAGACATGCTCTTCTCCTGGGCTCAGCAAAATGAAAAGAAGCCTGACTGCATAGACAAGCTGATTAAGGCCATGCAGGATAGTGGCCGCCAAGACATAGCAGATGAGATCACTACCATTATTGGCCTGGGAAGGCAAAAATATTCAGAGTCGATACAGAGGGTGGGCCTGCACCGGGAAAGTAGTACAGAAGATTCTGCTATTGCTACAGGATAATTGCTAGACAATTATGGATTAGTCAACAAAATATGATTAATCAAATCCAGGCTATTTCTTCTTCAAGATTACTGGTACTGTCCAATTATTCTCTTTAGGTGTTTGCTGCCAACTAGCCGTGCTTTTGGGCCACCAGTGGTTTTTACTAGATACTGGCAAGCAGCCACTTGCAAGTTCACCTGGGATAAATTAGATTCCCAATTAAGTTTTACTAAAGTTTTATATTTTTAAGGCAAAAATGACCTTAAAATACATAAAGCAGACCAGTGCACAATACTGCCTATGGAACCTAAGAGTATCTTCTTTGTTTGTTCCTTGTGGGTAGAACTTCTGAGTTTCCCAAGTTTTTAAAGTGGCTCAACTGGGCTGTCTTAAGGATGATGAAACTACATATTTTAGAAGCAAATTGCACATTGTTCATTTTTCAATTGTTTCTTGATATGATCCTTGGTTTTATTTCAGCACTTGGACTTTGCAGGATATCTTATTTGGGGGAGTTAAGAGAATAATGCACTGTACTAAAACTTTGGCTCCTTCCTCTCCTAGGTAGATAGCTGTTCTTTTACTGACACTGTGATGGGGAATATCTGTCATGTTTTAAGTTACAGCAGCAGAATTTCTGAAACACAGTCAGGAACTAGGGCTCTGCTGGTGTGATTTAACACAGTGGTCTCCCATAATTTGTTTCATCCTTTTGGATGTTATCATCTGTACTAAGAAAAGCTGAATTTTGACACCCATAAAACTGAATCATTCTTTCACATTTTATTTTGCACCTAACCTAATTTTGTCAGGTATTTACAGGAAAAAAGGAGGAGCACTGAAGAATATTATACTACAAGAGATGCTTGTCAGCCCCATTTTGATCCTTCTAAATATAAAATGTTCCTTTAAAATAAATAAATACATAAATAAATCAAAACAAAAGCCTAGTAAACCATAAACAGATTGCACAATATCCTCTGATGAATACATGTTGTAAATCACTGTATCTCTGGCTCCATTTAATATATTAATATCACATTTTTGTTTGTGACTTAGAATGAAGTATAACTCTTAACCATTGTTATTTGTAAATTGTAATTTATGACTTGGTATTATATATGATTCCAATCATTTTGGTTTACTCAGGCAGTGGCTAAGGCAAATTATGTCAACCAAGGAAATCTGTCAAATCCAGGGCAGGTAATCCCAGGTAATTCCACAACTATTTACCTTGGATAACTAAGATATCATCATGCTGTAGTCAAAGTCATCTGACTACTAGGACAATTTTGGTTTAGTTATTATTTTTCTTAAGATTTTTCTCCAAACATTTCTGCTTTGAGTCACTTTAACTGCTTTTAGCTAGGTTGACTAGAGTTATTGTTAAGAGGTTTTTTTTGTTTTGTTTTGTTTTAATTTATATACCGTCCTTCTCCGGAGACTCAGGGTGGCTTACAATGTGTTAAGCAATAGCCTTCATACTTTTGTATATTTATACAAAGTCAGCTTATTGCCTCCACAATCTGGGTCCTCATTTTACCTACCTTTGAAAGGATGGAAGGCTGAGTCAACCTTGAGCCTGGTGGGATTTGAATTTGCAGTAATTGCAAGCAGCAGATGTTAATAACAGTGCTTTAGTCCACTGTACTACAGGCTCTTTCCAGTTTTATTAAGTTTTATTGCTTATAAAATGTAATGTTAAATTTAGTATTGTTCAGTTTTTTTAAAAAATATTACAACAGACTAACAGGGAATAATATACATTGTCACTGCTGCTGAAAGTTGATCGTGATGTTGAAAACAGCTTTCTAATCCTTTTATGTCACCACTCTCAGAAATGAGAAGGCAGCTGTCATATTTCTGTCCTTTCCTTTCTTATCTTTCAACATTTGCTTTTCGTTTTTCTTGACATCCTCCTTTCATCCATGATCCTCTCAGCTTCAGCTGCCCCTTTAGTATTTGTTCTCATATAAACGGAAAAGCAATTTTTATTGTTCTTTTAAAAAATTGACCATCTTAAAACTCTCCTAGAAACTGGAAGTAGCTTGATCATTGTTTCTGTAAACCATCAAGCCAGTTCTGATCAAACTGACAAAATGCTCCTTTTTACAGAAACAGTTGTCTTTGGTAAATGTATTTCTACTCTTTAATCCTCATGTCCTGTCAGGAGGTTCAGACTGCAGCACTGTTTGGCTGTAAGTGCTATTTTTTTTTAAATGTGATTTTTTTTTTAAAATGTAAAGCTGTTTGATATTTTCTGCAGATGCTGATAAAAGTAAGTTTTCCCCATTTGGAAAGCTGTGGTACTTTATTTGATGTTTGAGATGTCCATTTTTACAATGAACCTGTAAGAATTAAATAAGCTCCAACCAGATGGATTTTTCTTGGTCCTGCTAGCCCTTCCTCTCTGTTTTAACAAGACCTTAAATGCTGTCTCCCCTCCACAATAGGAATTGCCAGGGAGATATTAGTCCTGTATTCTTCAGGTAGTTGGACAGATAGGGGATTGCATTTAAGCATAAAGAATGAAATGTTTCTGTTTTAATCTGTCTTATTATGTATTCCTTCTCTGGCCCTGCCAAGAATAATTTCTTTAGAGATGTAGTTTTCCAATCTCTCCCCACCCCCGCCCCCTTTGTCCTGGTATATGATTTTTACACTTGCCTGTATTAGGGAAATCTTCATTTGGTACTCCAGTTTTGGAGAGGTTAAACAGGGCATATTGCCTTTATTTGTAATATGTAAAATTTTGTTTATTCTTATGTAACCTAGTAATGTAGTTGCCATAATGAAATGAGTCAAAGCTGTGTGTATTGTTGTTAACCTCTGACAAATGAAGATGGTGACAGCCAGTACCAGCTGACATGCCGAAGGTTGCAAAGTGATTTGCAAACTGCTTTCAAAATAAAATGTCTCCATTTTGTACCACAATCGTTCTGTGCAAAGAAATAAATTCTTCAGTCTTTCTAGATAATGCAAATATTCTGAATTGTGTGCTAACATGTATCATTTATTCCTCCTCTAATGTGTGCGTGGATTCCTCTGCAGTTTTGCATATTTTCCTTTCTAGCCTACTGAACTTCAGAGGACAAAAGTGATTTTTAAATAAATTTTAATAAAATGTGTTAGTCTGAAAAACCATACTATATTCACGATTTTTAGCTATTGTGGGGCTCTGCAGATTTAAGACAAGAATGCTGGGCTCATACACAGCCTGGCTTGCAGTAGGTGGCAGCACTGCTGTTCCAAAGATCTCCTTGCCAAGAAAAGAGAACTCAGTTTGAGTCGATCAGATTTTTTTGGCTAGGACAATGTGTCCGTCAACATGCAATAAAGAGCATGAAGTATTTTGGCACAGAGATAAGCATAGATTTTATTACTGTAGTCTACCTTTTATGTAACAGGTTGAATTGTGCTTTGATAGCTGCTATAAAGCAAGAGCAATCCAATTAATTGGCAACGGTTAATTAATCTTTTCAGTGCTTAATGTTTCAGTGTAGAAACATTTTGAAGAAACATTGTTTAAAATCATTTATAGGTCACGGATTCTGAAGAATAATATTTTGCAGTATATAGACCATTACAATATGGACGTCTTCTTCCAGTTGGAAAAAAGTATTTATTTCAAAGTTGGCCATCGTAATTCAATTTTACTTTACCGAGAGTAATATTTAAAAGCTAGTTCCCATGCTAGACTATGCACAAAGCGACAAAGTGTATGGAAAATACTTATCTGTGACCTTATAAATTGTTTCTCATGTGTTTTCAGGGTAGCATTTACCTCAATATTCTTGGTCATTTTGAGTTATTGATCTGCTGACGTCAACACATCTTCTAAAGGGCTTTCTGGAAGCTGACTGGTATATTATAAAGTTTGAATAATATAGTTGGAGCTGTATTTTGATTTTGTTAGAGTTTTGATGCTTTACTGTATTCTTATATTACTATGTTTGGAAAATCAGTACAGGAATTTTATGAATATAGCAATAGCACTTAGACTTATATAGTGCTTCATAGTGCTTTATAGCACTCTCTAAGCCACATGTGTCAAACTTGCGATGTCAACGGGGTGGAGGTGGCCAGCGCATATTGCATCCGACCTGTGGTCCACGAGTTTTGACACCTCTACTCTGAGTGGTATGCAGAATCAGCATATTGCCCACAACAATCTGGGTCCTCATTTTATCAACCTCAGAAGGATGAAAGGCTGAGTCAAGCTTGAGCTGATGAGGATCAAACTCCTGGCAGTCAGCAGAGTTAGCCTGTAATACTGCATTATATCCGCTATGTCACCACAGTTCCTTTATATAACCAAATATTGGTATAAATGGAGCTTTGAGGCAAAAAAATATTCAATCTTCACTGAACTGGGAATACAGATAGTCCTTGACTTACAACATTTAGTGACTGTTCAAAGTTACAACAGCACTGAAAAATGTGACTTACAACCATTTTTCAAAGTTGCAACCTTTGCAGAATCCACATGATCATGAGGTCAAAATCCAAACATTTGGCAACTGGTTCATATTTATGACTGTTGCTGTGTCCCAAGGTCATGTGATCAACTTTTGCGATCTAACAAAATCAATGGGGAAGCCAGTTTCACTTAACAATTGGGGTACTAACTTATCAACTACAATGATGGTGGCAAAAAAAAGTTGTAAAATGAGGCAAAACTCACTTAATAAATATCTCACTCAACAACAGAAAATTTGGGTTCAATATTTGTAAGTCAAGAACTACCTGTACACATAAGAGTACTGTTGTAGAAATGGGTCTTGTTTGTTTTATCTGTTTTTCCAAGCAAGATTATAGTTTGGTAGTATCTTTTATATATCAGAGCTGGGCAGAGAGGGGATTTGCTTTATTGCTTCAGATAACTCATGTTAAGTCAACACCATGTATACTTTTCCAAAAGTGATAACAATTTTTTTCTTTTCTTGAATTGGGTTCTTAAAACAAACATTTGGTGCAAAGAGAAAATTTTGATATAAAAAGATTTGTATGAAACTGGTATCCTAAACTGGTGGTACTGGTATCCTAAACAAATTCATGAGCTGTTATTGGACATCTTATTTCTATTTTGAAATTGTAAAGAAAACCTTGGTTGAATCTGTCTCTTCCATCTCTCCTAGGACATGCTAGAAATCCTTTTACAAAGGTCTTATAATATCTAATATTCCCCCACCCCCTAAAATGAACCAGTCATTTACTCTCAGCTCAACTCAATTTACAAGGTTGGGAAAAAAAGAGGAGGCTTATAAAAATAACAAAGGCAGGATAAAAATCAACAAGATACTGGTTCTGGAAGCTTTTGACGTGCATTAGATCTTCAACTCCGAGATCAGTTTGCTACAAAATTCCAGGACCTGCATTCCTAGCAGATCTAAAGGACACAAGGATGGGAAAGACTATCTTATGGAAAAGCATTCTTAGCATTAAGGCATTACCCAACAAATATAAATGGATCCATTGTTTGCTTCCCCCATCTTTTTACCCCTTAATATATTGATTTCATCAAGTTCAATAATTATCACTAATGAAATGCTTTAGGAGAAGCGCATGTTGGTACACATCAGTGCTAAGAAAGGGGCACAATTGCTAGATATTTTTTCTACTTTTATCTTCCTGTCACTTTTGTGTGTGTGTGTGTGTGTGTGTGTGTGTGTGTGTGTGTGTGTGTGTGACATGATTTCAGTATGTGCTCTTTCTGTTCTAAAAGAAAAATACTTTGAAGAGGAAACCTTGGTAACAGTAAATGTTGGCTGAATATGAGACTTTTCTTTTTTTTTTTTTAAACAAAAAGAAGTGAAGCTCTTTGCTGCCTGTAGGATTAAAAGCTGCTTAGAACAGCATGGAGAAGGTCTCTGAAATGCAAACACTGCTAATGTCTACAAGGCTTGAGTTCATTTTCCTCTATTTGTTGTTTCTTGATCAGCTGCAATCAAAGTAGCATAGCAGACATTTTTGTACTGCTTCAAATTGTTCACTGAAGTACAACACTCCATGTTTTTATATTTTTATTGCTTTTCATAGGCTAGCTCTTCAATAGCTTATGATATCATCTTTTAAATAATTATTATATAAAAATAAAATAAAAATAAAACAATAACTTTGTCATTGTACGTGTATACACAGTATACTCATACAATGAAATTCACTTAACACCCAAAAACCAGGTCCAACACCCATAACAATCCCCAAACACACCCCCACCCACCACAAATTCCCCACTCCTAAACCACCCAAACATCCACACAACAGACCAAGTAATGCTGTCCAACAGCTTACTGATGAGAGAGAAGAAAGGGAGTCAAGAGTCCCAGTGTATTAGCACAGGAATTCAGTTGAAAAACTTTCCCAAGGGTAATAAATCAGCTTTCCCAGGCAATAAATCAGTTTAATTTGACCTTCGCATATGGACCTGATCTTTCCTGCCTTCCGTCATCTGGTTCAGTCTAGACTGTGTTGTCTTCCAATTCTCTAATCAGTGTCTGCACCATCATTACAGTGAAAGTTGTTGAAGTCCAATGCAATTGGGTAACAGTGAGTTTTGGAAACTTTTGGAAATCCTAATGTTTCTGAGGAGCCAGCCTGAATAATTAGTGTTTTATCACCAAAAGTTTACATTTGGGAGATTGTAAATAGGATATGTAACTTTAGGATTTGTGACCTTTAACCTTTGGAGCTTCACCTTGAATCTGGTGTTGCCAAATTTATAAAGAACAGCAGCCTAATTTTGTGTTTGCATATTGTTAATGGGTATCTAATCTACCCAGGCAGCTAAATTCCAAAACATGTTGCTGGTTGATAAAGGCTGTCATCCAAACAGGAAGAAGTAAGGATATTTTCCAACTCTGGAATGCCTTGAGCAGTAAGAAGTATAAATCAATCAAAGCACATACTATCTCCGGAAGGTCCCTTAAAATCTTCTGAGTTTCAATTAAGCCTACTTTATCCTGCTTCTCTTCCTTTATTAATATCTTATATGCACATTGCTTTTGCTTATTTTGTGTGTTACTACAATGCATATGTGATAGATTGTGGGGAACAATGTGTTGACTAATAAAGAATATTTGTAACTCAGGATTGAAATGAAGGGTCCTTGGTGCTCTCTGAACTTGTTTGTTTTCTTGCAGATGTTTCCTTGCAGCACTGATGTTACCTAGTTTGAATAATAAAACGTCTACAAGAAAACAACCAAGCTCAGAGAGCACCAAGGACTCCTCAATGTATTGACTTTCAGAAGTTTCTAGATTAGTTATTATGGTTTGCATAGAATTAGAAAGCTTGAAATAAAATTGGGCTTTGGTTATACTTGTAGAATATTGGCCAGAATGTGCCAAATCTACCATTAGCAAGATGGCTGTGTGACAGAGGTACAGTTAAGGCTAATAATTTAGTCAACTTCCTTTCTATCTTACTAAAAACTCATTTGAAACACTTGATTGGTGGTGGAGGCTGTTATCTAAGGGTTTATCTGGTGAGGAAGATTGTGATGTGAAATGTAGGAATAGGAAATGATAAAAGAGCATAATGGTAAATAAAAGAAAAATAGATATGTTGTGTGTTTGTGAAACAAAGAAGGGAGAAGGAAGTGATATATTTTAATGAAGTTGGTCCCGACTTCTGGAATGTAGTTGTTGAATACACGTAAGGAACATGTTGGTTTAATTATGCAATTATGTTGGTTTTATTCTGAAATGTATCAGAAAACATGACAAGTTAGCATTTAGATTGTTGTGGGTGTGGAGGTATAAAGGTTATCAACCTTTATAGGTTGATAATAGTTGTTGTGGTACAAACACCAGTCTCTTTGAGAGGAAGCTTCCTCAGCAGTGAATTAGTATTTTTAAACTTGATTCCTGTGGAGCTTACAGTTGCATGTTATACTCCAGTGAATAATGATAACAGAAGACCCAGGGATGAATTTTGGGGGAAATTGTGCAACATTCTGAGTGAATAAAATCAAGAATGTGGACTTCTATCTATATAAGAATAGATACATGAGAATATGAGGAAAAAGTTGGATCATTCATAGATCTAGGAATAAGAATACTATTTGGTGTGAATATCTGCTCAGAAAAACTTATATTCATTTCTAGTTAATGGATTAAGCATAATTCACTTCACATGGTGTCCTGCATTAAAGAGTTTCAGAAGATAGATTTATCTTTTAGCAAAATGAAAAAAAACCATAAAGAATGAATGTTCCAGCTTCCTGGAACAGAGTGAACAATACTTAAATGTGTCAAGTGACACCATTGGAAAGAATGACAACCTTGATGGAATGAATTGCTGAAAGAGAATGTGGAAGCCTGTGTAGGAGAACGATAGCCACAACAAATGAAGAAAAAATATAACACCTATATTGAGAAAAAGATATCTGGAAAGAACATAGAGCAGGGAATGGGTTGAGATTCAAACAGCAGAGAAAATGTAGACTGGTATTTTGAAAAATGCAAGTGAAGTAAATGGAATTAAAATTTTAAAAAATTAAAGAGGTGAATCACTGCTATGGAAAGTGAAGATTTGGACAGATTGGATGGACGGACAGACAGACAGACAGACAATTTTTAGTAGATTAACAAGTGTAACTTAATCCTGTGTATATTTTCTCCCGCAGAAATATCTTATCAATTGCAAAGGGACTTCACTCTCATGTGGCCCTTACATGGTACTGTATGATTTTTTTCCAGTACCTCTGTGTAATTTTTTTTTTTTTTTTGCTAAACTCCTAACCAGAACTAGACAAGACCGGATTGCTACTCTTCCTTTTATTAGAGCTCGACTACTTTTCCGCCTGGATGCAACGCATGTGCTTTTGGGGTGGGCAGGGAGCCGCCTCCGACCTCATCTCAGGAGGCGCGTGCCGTGACGGGAGCCGGAGCGGAGGGAGGCGTGAGCTTGGCGAGGGCGAGCTCTGACGCGGTCGACTTCACGTGAGCTCTCTGGGGGACGCGAACTTTCGTGCGTAAAGCGGGAGAACCAGCAGCAGAGTCGCTGCGATTCCCGTCACCCACCGAAGGCGGCGCGTGAGCTGGAGCTGGAGCTGAAGGGGAGGGAAAGAAAGAAAAAAAAAAAAAAACTCCACGGACATCCTGGTCTGTACCACTTGAAGGAAAAGCCGGAGTGGAGGGAGGGGAAGCCAAGCGGCAGCTAAACCGGAGGATTGGCGGTTTCTCGGGAGTTTCCAGGCAGAGGCGGGCAAGAAGCAGGGATCGCAACGGCTTGGTCGCTCGGTGAGTGTTGCTGCCGCCTCCCCCCCCCCCCTCCTCTCCCTTTCTGGTTTGCTCGTTGATGCAGATGGGCTGCCTGGGCAAGCTCGGCGTTGTGCAGAGATCCCTCCTTCGGCGCAAGGACGGGTAGCCGAGCGCCCGAAATTGTTCCTCCGATCCGATCTACGGGTAGTCGCGGTTTGGAAGCTCAGGAAGTGGGGGGTTGGTTGCAGGCAGCCCCTTCCTGCGCCCGTTGCAACGCGTTGACTTGCAAGCCGGCGGGGCTCGCCCACCCACATTTCTCGCTCGCGTCCGTCCCTCCGGCAGGTTTGCGGAATGAAGCGGCCGGATTAAAGGCTGGTGCCTGCGATGAACTGCCCTGTTAATCCCGAACGGCGTGAGGAAGGGCGGATTCTGTCGGAACTCCGCCGGAGAGATCCCCCCCTCCTCCCACCGTATCTGTTGCATCATGCCCATCCTTGCCCTGGAGGGCGGCAGGGTCTCTGTCCTTACTACATCCTCGCTTCCTTGTCAGCAAATGCGCCGCTTCCTTGGAGAAACTGGAAAGTTTGAATGGGGCTCGGCTTTGTCCCCAAACCATAGGAAGCCAGGAGTTTCCTTGGCTTCCCAAGAACATTATCCTGCTACTGCTATTTCTCCAGTCTTCTCCCAGCTGGTAACCTCCCACTAAATTGCTCTGCCACCCTCATCATTCCCAACCAGAAAGGGGATAGTAAGAGTTGGACTATAATTGTTGGCAGCATATTTGAAGGGCTGCTTCCCATGCCAATTTATATTTGTGGCTGTACCAGATTTTTTTTTTTTTATGCTTTTCTTTGTGAGATGTGGACAGAAAAGAAAATCAAAAAGGGTTTGACCATAGAGATCCGGGAAACATGGAGGCTGAAGTGGGTAGGGGGTATAAAAAAAACCTTGCCAGTTTCTGCTGCTTCATCCTGCGGTGTTTGAAAGTCTGATTGTAGCGTTTACTCAGCACTGTATCCAAAGTTCAGTGGGGCTTACTGCCAAAGGAACATAAATTTGGAGCCTAAACTGTTCTGTGATTTTACAGAGATAGCTTCTTATGGTAGTTATCTAGCCACAATCTAAAATGTGTTATATTTCCTTTGATAGCATGACTCTTGCTTCCCCTTGTTTAACATTTCAGGGGTGGAGTTTAGTTTAATTATGCATTCACTAATCCTGAAGCCTTTAGTGATGGAGAAAAGGTAATTGAATTTAAGCCCATTAGAAAATTGGATATTTTGCTACCAAACTTTTTTTTGTTATTAAAAAAAAACACTTGTAGACATCACACTACAGAATCCAGGATATTTGAAGCTGCCTGGATGCCTTTAAGATGACACATTTTACTCTGATGACTTTCTATAGTGGAGCTTTGCCAAAACTGATCAGGTTAAAAGTTTACAGTGTGTCTTTGTAGAAGTAATCTATCCTTTAATCTTCTCCCCTTTGATGTAGTCTCCTCTATCTTAGAAGAAAACAGCACATTTTCTCCCCTCCCCCATCTCTTCTCACATTAACATGGGAATGGCAGTCTTGCCTGATCTGATAAAACAGCTTGCTTATGTCTTCATATTAGAAACAGCAAGGAATAGGCAGTACATAGTGTAGTCAGTGAGCAGATTAATTTGGCAGATTTGCTCATACACATTTAGATTTAGTACTTAGCTTTCTTTCCATTTAACTTTCTCTTTAGAGAACAGACTTAGATATTGTCACTGATTACATTATCAGAATGAAAAGGATGTGAGTTGTGAATTATGAAATCACAGTTCAGTACATCTGGAGAATGCAAGACTGGAAAATGGCTGTAAGATTGTCTTGGTTATTTGAACATTAGTGTTCAATGTATAGATTATTCTGATCTTAATAGTGCAACATGGCCTCAATAGATGGCAGGCTCTACCTGATCTTCACATATCAATTCCTGGTCTGTACTTGGATGGAGGCATCCTGGAAAGTCCAGAGTTATATGCTTGTCAAATAAATTGGGGTGGGGGTGTCTAAGTCTTCTGTATTGAATCTGCATCAATACATCCATATAAGGCACCCTTAGTTGAACTTAATTCAAAGGCACATTTTTTCCTCCATCTTGGAGATTGGGCATTCTGAAATCCCTTGTATAAAATTGGCACATTTTTAAAAAAAAATCAGATCTGAATTCTTAACTAACACTTGTGCTTAGCCAAAAGGTCAGTTTCAGCATTTGGTTCCTCTGCATTTTCTCTTCCCTTTTGTTGGTGTTGTCTGTTCAGATGTACAGATACATCTGTTCAGATGTATAACCTCCCCTTGATCATCTGCTCTTTGCTTATTGTGACATCTGCTGGTTTAGGATCTAGCATAAAATGTTGGCAGCCAACTACATGGCACTGTGCAGCCATGAGGTAGTGGTAAATTTTGTAGAAGAGGGCGGTTAGTACTCTTAGTTAATACTCTTTGAACAAGGTTTATTCAAGGTTATCTTACATCCTTGCCCCTAAGCACCTCAGAAATGAAGTGATGAAATGCACATAAAGTTCCTGATTTCTCTCGGTGAACAATCAGATAATAGCTTGATTTTTCTAGCTTAATGCTTTTCCTTTCCAGTTTATTTGGTAGCTAAGCAAAGCACACAGCAAGTTCCTAATAGCATTGTTCAAAAGGAGAAAATAATGACATCTTCCACATTATGAGAATATTCATCCCTAAAATAAAACAAAAAAACCCCTTTCTAGCAGCCCAGGGAGCTGAATTAGACTGAAGTAATGATCGATTTGTCATTGATCTATCAGCAATTTCAAATCAGGTGTTTCTACTTCATCTCCAGCACTAGTTGTATTATCACATTGGCCTGTATTCTTAGTTTTGAGATTCTTCTTTTGGTTGTTGAGCCACATCATTGTTCTTATTTCCAGATTTCAAATTTAACACTTGTGAACCAATTAAAAAATCACCTACTGAAGTTTTTTCTGACTTGCATCTGATAGTATATGAACATCATACATAGGACCAGTTATCTGAGGAGGCACCTGTCCCCAGTTACATCCAACCACACAGGGAATATGTTTCAGGTGCCACCTGCCAAGGACTTACATTTGGCTGGTTTTAGGAGACAGGCCTTCTCTCCACTAGCACCAGTCTTATTTATTTATTTATTTATTTATTTATTTATTTATTTATTTATTTATTTATTTTATTTCATTAGATTTATATACCGCCCTACTCCCAAAGGACTCAGGGCAGTGAAGAGCCAAAAAGATAAAACACACAGATTATAAAATTTAAAACAGTATAAAAACATATTAAACAATTTGGCCTGAGACAAATTAAAACATCCCCATATTTAAAAACAGATTTAAAATTACTCATATACCATTTAAAAGGGAAAGTTAAGCCAGACCAGCCTGTTGGAATAAAAAGGTGCGTAAATCCGGGATCCTCCATATCTCCGGGGGGAGCTCATTCCAGATAACAGGTGCCCCCCCAGAGAAGGCTCTCCCCCTGGGGGCCGCCAGCCAACAATGTTTGGCCGACGGCACCCTGAGGAGCCCCTCTCTGTGAGAGCATACTGGCCGGTGAGAGGCTATTGGTGGCAGCAGGCAGTCCTGTAAGTATCCAGGTCCTAAGCCATGGAGTGCTCTAAAGGTGGTAATCAATACCTTGAAGCGCACCCGGAAAACCATCGGGAGCCACTGCAGCTCGCGCAGGAGAGGTGTCACATGGGAACGCCATGTCACTCCCATAACCACCCGCGCGGCTGCACTCTGCACCAGTTGGAGTTTCCGGGTGCTCCTCATGTAGAGAGCATTGCAGTAGTCCAGGTGGGAAGTGACGAGGGCATGAGTGACCATGCGTAAGG
Organism: Pituophis catenifer annectens; assembly: GCF_029215685.1. Lineage (NCBI taxonomy): Eukaryota > Metazoa > Chordata > Lepidosauria > Squamata > Colubridae > Pituophis > Pituophis catenifer. Next base: position 243,988,545 of record NW_027256881.1, on the reverse strand, counting down.
AGTCCTAATCCAGTCTTATGGTATAGCGGTCCCCCCCCCAAGTGAGGTTCGCTTCCTCCTTGTTATAGTTCCATAAGTCCCTCAATTGATGTGACCCAGTGAATAAAGGAATTGGATTTCAGAATATGCCTAGACATATGATTTGTTCAAGAACATACTGTAATCAATTTCCCATGCAACTGCATAACCGAGTTTCTTTTAAAATGTTATGACTGGTTCCAGTCATACTTATAGAACAAAGACATACATATTATACAGCATGCTTCTAAAGCAGTTCTTCATGATGGCTGGGGAATTCTGGGTATTGAAGTCCACATATCTTCAAGTGGCCAAGGTTGGGAAACACTGTTCTAAAGGTTACAGAACAGTATTTAATGTTTGATAGGATAGTTGTTAATTTACTGACAGGCTAAGATTCATTGTCGCTTTTAGTATTTCAGGAAGCAAGGTTTACATTTGTGCATCCATTGATTTTCTATTTTGAGGTGTTGTGCTTGCTAGAGAAAAAATTGGTTTTCTAAATCTTTAAAAGTCAAATAATGCAGAAGTAATGTGTTCTGCCTAAATTGTGTTGGTTTCCACTATATACTCTGGTTTTGCTGAGTGTTGCACAATGTTTCATTTTCAAGGAGGCCAAGCAGAGGGAGAACATTTGAGCAGCAAAGGAAAGCTAATAACTAAGAAAACAAATCATAAATGCAGAGAACAAATTAAATTTGCTACCCTGCATACATTGCATGGCAGAACTGTTAAATATTCATTAAAAATCAAATAAAATGTCACATGTATTAACAGAAAAAGGCTGCAAGGAACAGTCATATTAAAAATAGTATTAACTGCAGCATATGAATAGGTTCACATAGCACATTCAGCCATGGCTTGCTTAACCCTGATTTTTTTTTTATTAAGCTATTTGGCAATCAATGCCAAACAATTAAAAAAAATGTGCATCTTGAAAAGGACAAACTGAAGTTCTGAGAGAATAGAAAGGTGTTTACAGGGTTTTAGATTAGGGAATCTGAATAAAAAAACTAGTAGGGCTAGATTTAAATTTTGGTCTTGTACTTTGGTCTCTATATTATTCTTTATATATTTCTAAGGGGAATTCTTTGAGAAAATTTCCCTATTGCACCATCACATGTCTTCAGAAATAACATCGCTTATTCTCTAACTTCAGATTTATTTTCTCCAATTCTCTGATTGCACATGTAGAATTTCCATTTTGGATTTTACTTCATATAACCAGTTAACAGTATTTCTAAATATTAAATGAAAATAATAGACCAAGAAGGAGGCAACTAAAACCTCGTAAGGAGACTGTAGGTAGATATACTGAGGGAGTGTAGGCAGTTCTGAGGGAGGCTGAGCAGCAGCTGCTGTAACTACTATATGTTTTACCGTCATACCACATTATATCTCCAATAGAAAATGCTGATTCTTAGATCTCTAATTTCTAATACTTCCCTTTTTTAAGTTGCATTGTTAAGATCTGCTGTTTGAGAAGGAGGAAATACTTTAGTCAACTTGGCCATTTTTGTATTAGCATTTTGCTTTCCTTGTGACAGGAAGTGCCGTTTCAGTGGTGTATATGGGTGGACCAACCATGCCATTTATTGTCTTGAAACCTTTATTTTGTAGTCTTAATACTTGAAGGGTTTCACTGTGTTTATTCTTAGAAACTGATCTCCACCTCCATTGTGAACGAAGGAGCCTGTGTTTGTACAAATTGATGAATGGGTTTCATCTCAGAGTTTGCCCCTGGATCCAGTACACTGCAATGATGCATCAGGAGTGGCTGAATGAGAATCAGATTTATTTAAGGATTTGTACAGCCACCCATATTACGAACCACAATCCTGGATGACTCACAAACAATAAAAACACTTAACAATAAACAACCATAATAAAAACTCCTGGGTCCCTGGGGCAATACTCTCCCACACATTAGCATACCACCTTGTTGAGTTCCTTCCACCCCAATGCTTGTGGGCAAAACTAGCTCTTTCAGGCCTGATGAAGATATAAAGAATATGAAAGAATGGAGATGGTGACAGACAAAAGGGGGAAAGAAGAATCACTGCTGCAATTAAGTCCATCCTCATTTTTCTTCTTTTTCCTTCCAGTTCTTCCTGCTTTGGCCCATCAGTTGGCCTGTTAAAGTATTGTGTCCCAGCTATCAAAAAGAAATGAAAGGGAGAACTTTTCTCCCCAGCCACAGTTGTCTGGTTGGGATAATAAAAGAAAGTCAGCAAGGTGTTTAGAAGTGTGGAAGCTACTTACAAGTGACTTGGGGCAAGAAAAAAAAATCACATCTTCTTTTGAATATGTAGAAGAGAAAGCATGTATGTGTGCTCAGTAGTGGTGGTGCAGAGAAAGAGATAGTGAAGATGTATGAGATTGTTATGTTGAGGTTGATAGATCTTATGGGATGGGAGTATGGGATGAAAAATTGTTGGAAGTTGAGAATCTAGGATGAGAGTTGGAAAAACAGCTTTTAAAAGGGTAAGAACAAAGAGCAGCTTTGTGTTTTGTAATTCAGATACCATCTCTATCTTAATGTGCCAATTCTTGGGCAAGCTACTGATTTTACAGCTTTCTTTGAAACTGCTGCATCCTCCACTAAAGCTGGTTTGGACAGTATCTGTATCAGCTTGTACGAATTGCCCATTGATTCAAAAAGGCTCAAGACAAAGATGGTTGCACAGTACATGCAGAGATTAGTGCGTATGGTACATGAATTGGATTGAGCTGCAGGATCATATATTTCTTTTTCTCTGCAATGAAGTTTTGGTTTGTTCAGTACCTTCTATTCCATAAAGGATTTAGTTATATACAAAGAGACTGAACCATGATCAAGGTATATAATGTAGCTCTGAAATGTTGTATTGGACAGCAGGCTAATTCTATTCTTTGAACAGTTTTTTTCAAGAAAAAAATCATAATAATCTCATGTATTTGTACGTGACGTGAATGCAGCAGCTAGAATTATCTTACATTAACAGCAACAGCATGTTTGGGGGAGGCAGCAGGTGATATGCCAGAAGAGAGAATATAGAATTTGATGTATAGAATGAAAGGGACTGATAACTCATAATTTTCCTTATTTGGAAGAAGGAAGACTAGATTTAAAACTACACTCTTCCCAGTCCATTATATTTCTCCCCCTACAATGATGAATCCATTTTTAATGTGCCTTTTTGATTTTCCTCACTATATATCAGGGGTGTCAAACTCGTGTCGTCACACGATGTATCACAACCTTTTCCCCCTTTGCTAAACTAGGGGTGGCCGTAGCTAGGAGGTGATGCATCCGGCCCGTGAGCTGCAAGTTTGACACCCCTGCTATATATATATCTTTCCATGTGTGATCTTCATGCCATGCTGCTGAAAAAGTAATAGACCTTATTCAAGCTCTTGTCCCACAAATAAGCCTTCAATACAATCTCCTCTAACCTTATATTGTCTGGATGTCTTCATTTACAAGCCCCACCATTGCCTTGATAGTACAGGGGTTTAGTGCACCCTGTAATTAACACAGCTGCCTGCAATTTCTGCTGGTTCGAATCTCTCCAAGGCTCAAGGTTGACTCAGCCTTCCATCCTTTCTAAGGTAGGTGAAATGAGGACCCAGTTTGTGGGGGCAATAAGCTGACTTTGTATAAAAATATACAAAAGAATGAAGGCTATTGCTTAACGCATTGTAAGCCGCCCTGAGTCTCCGGAGAAGGGCGGCATATAAATCAAATTAAAAAAAAAAAAAAAGTAGCATGTCCATTGGCTGCATTGGCTAGGGCTGTGTGGCTTGCTGTCTATTAAGCCCAATATAACTCAAGAATTATCCAGGCTTCAGGATGGTATCTATAATGCAACTCTGGGATAAATACAGAATTTTGGGAACTCTTAAGAGAAATTTCACACCTTCTGTTATAATGAGTTTATTAAGATGAAGTCTAACAATTTGAAATGCTTCTTTTCAGGTTTCTTGTCATGTGGGTTGAGATGGTATTCATGAGATAAGCTGTTAGCTGACTCATATGGCTTATATCAATTCTCCCGCCTATTCCTTTCTTACCTTTCCCTCAATCTGTTCCATTGTTCAGGGCCAATAAAGGGCAGCAAACTGATAAGGGCTGTTTCAAATTGCTTAGTTTGTTATAACTCAACATGGTTCTTCTCTAGTAGACTTCCCAAAGTATCCAATGTCTATGAAATAAGATTACATGTTTGTCATCCTAAAATTGAGTAGCTAAAACATATTTCTGGGAAGTAGTAAACTAATAAATAACCATTTAGAACCCAGGAACTAAGACCCGAGCTAAAGATGACTCTGAAAGAGTTCAAAGGAGGCAGGTTTATGGCTACTTCCATTTCCTCACTTTTAAGCAAGCTCCTATCTCTATTGCTTTTAAATATTTTCATGTTTCAGGGATCATACTGAAACTCCTATAAGTTTTTTTTCCTCAGAGAAGCATATGACTTTCACAAATTTTCAGTAAGTGCCCTAGATTTACTTTTGGGAAAGCTGAGAGTTAACTGTTTTTAAGCTTGCATATGACAGTTTGCTTGCATATGGCTGTCCTGGAATATGAAGGTTCCTGGATTTGGTAGTGCCAGCCAAAGAACTGTTTTGAGGGCTCCTTCCTGAATGGAAGGAGATCACACCTCCAGGAAGACTGTATTTCATAATGCAGGGACTACTACTGAGAAGGCCTGTCTCTGAACTCTGATGGGCTTCACATGGAGGGTGCAGGCCCACTTTTCTGCCCCAGATATGAACTCACACCTGACATTCTAAGACAGGGCTGTCAAACTCCCGGCCCAAGGGCCAGATGCATCACATGCTGGCCATGCCCCTGCCTGGTTTAGCAAAGGGGGGAAATAAATAAATAATAAATAAATAAATAAATAATTTTATTTCTATACCGCCCTTCTCCCGAAGGACTCAGGGCGATGTACAGCCTATTAAAAACACAAAGACAAACATCAGTTAAAAATAATTAAAATTATTACATAATTTCGGCTCAGATTTAAAACCCCAAAAATTTAAAACACCCAATTTAAAAATCATTACATTGATAGCCCAGCTTGGCGGAACAGCAGGGTCTTGAGGGCACAGCGAAATACACGGAGGTTGGAGATCTTACGCATTTCCGGGGGCAGTTCATTCCACAGGGCAGGGGCTCCCACAGAGAAGGCCCTCCCCCTGGATGTCGCCAGCTGACATAGCTTGGCTAATGGCACCCTGAGGAGACCCTCTCTGTGGGAGTGAACTGGCCAGTGGGTGGCTGTTGGTGGCAGAAGTCGGTCTCGAAGGTACCCGGCTCCTAAGCCATGGAGCGCTTTAAAGGTGGTAACCAACACGTTGAATCGCACCCGGAAGACCACTAGGAGCCAGTGCAGCTTGCGCAGGAGGGGTGTCGTGGGCACAACGGGTTGCGCCCATAACCACCCGCGTGGCCGCATTCTGGACCAGCTGGAGCCTTCAAGTGCTCTTCAAGGGGAGCCCCATGTAGAGAGCATTACAATAGTCCAGCTGGGAGGTGACAAGGGCGTGAATGACCGTGCACAAGGCATCCCGGTCCAGAAAGGATTGCAACTGGCGAATCAGGCGAACCTGATAAAAAGCCCCCCCTGGCCACGGTCGTCATATGCTCTTCTAAAGACAGCCGTGCGTCCAGGAGGACGCCCAGATTGCAAGCCCTCTCTGTGGGGGGGCAGAGATTCACCCCCAATAGTCAGCGATGGCACCAGCTGACTATCGGGACGCTGGAAGCCACAGCCACTCAGTCTTGGAAGGGTTGAGTCTGAGCCTATTTCTCCCCATCCAGACCCGCACGGCCTCCAGGCAGTGAGACATCACATCAAGGGCATCGTTGGGGTGGTCTGGGGTGGAGAAAGTCCCAATACGTCACGTGATGTTGCTGTGACATGAGTTTGACATCCCTGTTCTAGCAGTATCTCCATAACTGCTGGATTTGCACATGATACTGCCATGACTTACAAGTTGCAATGGCTGGATTTGAACAATGTCAAACTTGTCATATTAAGACTTTGTCAAGTCAGGGTCATATGTCCCCTTGCAAGCTCCCCAAATAAAGCTGTTTAGTTGCGTGCGTATAGCAGTGATACCCAGCTATTTTGAGGGAAGAGAGAAAAAGATATTAGAGTCTCCTTCAAGCTGGGCTTGATTCCTGCTGACTTCATGGACACGTCCCTATGGTGTTTTTGGCAAACAAAACTCAGAAGTGATTCAGTTCTGCTTAGCATTTTGAGATCAGCCAAATCAGCTGCTCCACCACCTGGTTGGACAAAATCTGATTCTGCAAAAACATTTTTAAGGCTATCTCGGGGACACCAGGACGCTTGTATTCATGGTTTCAAGAAAAAAGAGAAGGGAGTTGTTCAGAATTGTGTATCCCTTTTACATGTTGCATTGAGAGGAAATGTTATCCTATGCAGATTTAACAGCCTCTATTTTTGGCATCCTGCAGGTAAACTCAAATTTTCAGGTTGAACAATTCCAAACCATTAGCTTTCTACTGGGGAGCATTTACAGTGTCAGACTAGCAAAATGGATTTAATTGCAGGGTAATTTTGTTTTGCAGATTAAATAACAATTGATCAGAGGTGGATATTTAAACAATATTTTAATTAATGAAGTCCAATTTGCATTTTGTCATATGTACTGAGATCTTCAGTAGATGTAGGTCAGGGATTTAAACACACTGAACATAGACATCATTTGCTGCTATTTATGTGACAGCAAAAAAGAGACTTCAACAAGCCAACAGAGTAGTAGGTGCCTAACCTTATGATGTACGTCTAGAGCCTCCTGTCAATCAGCTATTCTTCTATGTGCTTTGCATCAACTCTTATTCTAGGAGCAGAAAACCAAAAAGTTTAAAAGCTATTCAATTTTTAAAAGCTCACTGAGGTATCTAATTGCTACTCAGCTCCTCTGAGAGGAAGTGATTCTGAATAATTCATGCGAAATTCTTCTGTGGTTTGCTTGTGTAGGAATAGGCTCACCTTTGTCTTTCATAGGACATTTTGTTGGGCAGAATAGAAAAAAAAAAAGCTTATTTTCATTTCTCATGACATGTGGCTGCTAATAAGCAGAGCCTTGTTGAAACGCAATTTCCCTCAGTGTGAAAAACAGAGGCGGGGTTACTCACCATCTTCACTTTTGCTTGCATAAATTGCCACAGAGCAAAATTCCCTCATTCATAAGAAACAGGCCTTTGCAATTACAGGAATTAAGCCGCACATGGTTAACTGCTGAGCACCAATCATTTTCACCTATCACTGGTGGAACTTTAGTCTTGAGGGTAATCTCCCTTCTGTATTCTTATTCATTAATTAGATTTGATTATAGCTGCTGGTGACAACTGAAATATTTGGATAGCAGTGGTGTTTCATTTGGCTTCCAGAGTATTCAGGATGAAAGGAATAAAGGTTTCTGAACGTCCCCTGAGCAGTGTTTGCAAATGGGTTGCCTAATTCATAGTTGCCAGAGAACATCCAGCAACATATCAGTCCACCCCGTTCCATTAGCCTTTGTTTGCTATTCACAGAACAGGATAGTATCAACACATTCAATGAGGCAGAAGCTCTCACCTGAAGAAAGCAAGCTTATGGCTGAACATCTGTGAAATGGGAAATGGATAATGCTTGAAAACTGGCATTCATACATAGAGATGAATTGCAGTTTATTGTCCCTGGGGGGGGGGGAGAGAGAGAGAGAGAGAGAGAGAGAGAGAGAGAGAGAGAGAGAGAGAGAGAGAGAGAAGTGGGTGACTTTGAGCCAGTGGTTAATTCTTGGCAACTGCCTGCCTCCTTCCTGGGGCTGAGAGAGAATGACTGGCCCAAGGTCACCCAGTTGACTTTGCGCCTAAGGCAGGATTAGAATTCACAGTTCTGCTTTCTAGCCTGGTGCCTTATCTACTACACCAAATTGACTTTCTCACTATAGGAATTAAAACCTTGACAATAGAGTTGGGAAAAATGACAGACCTGCGAGCCAGGTAGAATTCCAGCTGCTAAATCTTTGATTTCTGTATTGGCAAGAAACAAGGTTGGTCTGAGCATATATTTGGAAAATGACACTCACTTTGTTTTCGCCAAGAAATTTCTCCTTCAAGTGATGATTTTCCATGATGGAGATAGATAGATAGATAGATAGATAGATAGATAGATAGATAGATAGATAGATATTTATAAATCTGAAAAATATGTTTAAAAAACATTTAAGATTTGATACCACAATTTTTTTTTATTTTATTTTTATTTTATTTTTTTTTGCAAATTCTCCAAAGCTTGAGAAGAGATTCACTTGATAATATGTTGCCTTAGGAAACAATTCTCTGAGGCTGCTAGAAAATGTTGCTGCCAATCCAGAGGATATTTCTCCTAAGCAGAGCTTTGAAATCTCTCTTTTTCCAGTGAAACAGCCAACTTTGAGCAAGACCTGTATATTGCTATTCACTAATGGGAATGAATAGGAACTTTTCAAATCCACAGGATGCTGCCATGGCTTGGCTGTGCTGTGTTTCCACTAAGTAATGGACAGAAACATAGTTTCTTTGCAAGGCTTTTTTTGCAGTTGCTTTTAAAGTTATTTGATGTTTGTGTTAAAACATAGACGATGCCTGTGTCCTTTTGCCCACAGAATAAGGTGTTTTATCTATTTTTAAAACCCAGTACATTGGCAACTGAATAATTGGTGACGCACAGACAGTTACTGTTCTACAGTCCGTATGTTAAATCAGTATCAAATTTGCAAGCCTGAATCAAGATATTTTGCTGCTTGAAGGCTCATCCCTTAACCAACATTTTAATCATTCTTGTTTTCACCATTCAGACATCAATTCCTCTTTATATCGATCTTCCGTTACCTATGTTACTGCCCCAAACAATAGCCTTCGACCTGAATAACCTTCATTCTGCCAAATGAGACAGCCTAATTAGCTGCTAGTTTAACCCTTCAGAATCTCATCAATTAATTACTTTTGATCAGGGCTGTCAAACTTGTGGCCTGCGGACCGGATGCGCCATGCGCTGGCCATGTCCATGCCTGGTTTAGTGAAGGGGAAAAAAGTCCTGATACGTCACGTGATGATACCGTGATGACATGAGTATGACACCCTTGCTTTTGATCATTAATAAATAGCTAAAAGACTTTTCTATTTAAAACCCACCTCATAATCTCTTCTTTTCTGAGATAGCTGGCTGCTTTCATATTTTCCCAGGTGAATGCATTTTAAATGAAGCCCCTTTGTTCCCTTTAACTGGAAGCTATGGCTACATTGTTTCCAATTGTGTGTTTGAGTATTCCTTCTTCATTAAAACAAGCAATTGACATGCTATACCTCTGGAAAGAAAGGAACATGTTTCCTGATAAATGTTTTGTCCATGCAGGCCTTTTTAAACATACTGCATGTAAAAGTATTCAATATTGACTTTGCCCAACTCCAGTCTCAAGTGATTCAAACCAGCAAAATTGCAACCAGATCAGAGGTGGGTTTCAGCAGGTTCTGACCAGTTCTGGAGAACCGGTAGCAGAAATTTTGAGTAGTTCGGAGAACCGGTAGTAAAAATTCTGACTGGTCCCGCCCCCATCTATTCGCTGCTTCCCAAGTCCCAGCTGATCGGGAGGAAATGGGGATTTGCAGTAACCTTCCCCTGGATTGGGGAGGGAATGGAGATTTTAAATATCCTTCCCCTGCCACGCCCACCAAGCCGCACCCACAGAATCGGTAGTAAAAATTTTTGAAACCCACCACTGAACCAGATAAGGATCTATGTGTGTGAATATTTTAGTTCCCACTCTTAACAGGCCTGGTTAAGAAAATACAGGAAACTACCAAGTCTGATGGTTGCTTACTGAATAGGTACAAAAATTAATTAGGCATTTGCACACATATTATTAAATATGAAAAAGAATTTTGTTTATATTGTCACAAGACAATAATCTGATTTAGATATGGTTACGGACAGCCTGATGTGAATGCAGTATACCAATGGAACTTATCTTTTGGATTGAGGGATTTATTATTGTGTTGTGTTGACTGTTGCTTCGAGACTGTTTGTCTCCTGGATGCCTTGTGCATCCAATTAACTGCTTAGCTTTTGCCAGCTCTCTTGTAGACTAATGAGAAGGAAAACAGTTCAGGTTTCTCAGTCACCTGGTCTCTTCTCATTTACTCTAGGGAGAGCAAGTGATTGAAATTTCCCAAGACAGCTGGGGAGGTACCTTCATTGGACAATCCTACAACTGGATAAATGTAATTTCTGTGGTTGACAAAACCAACTACTAATTCAGCAGGTCTCTGGCTCTACAGTTCTATGTTAAAACTGTAACCTGTCCTTGCCCCTGCTGTGACAAGATTTTGCAATGCAAAGTACATTTCCTTTGTTCTTGGTGTATCAGCACCTTTTGACCTCATGATTTCAAATTTCTCTTACATTACCCAAGAGTGAGCTGTTGATTATTGTTACACATGACTGGGTTTCTTAAAAGTTTGTTTGCCGTTGTTGATTCTTAATCTGTTTTCTGTTATCAGTGGGCCAAAATTGAATGTTAGCTTTGCATTTTGCTTTAGATTCTTATGAAATGCAGAGTGGAAGAAATGTTTTTTTTTCTTATCTAGAGAAATAATGTGGAGGCAGAATGTGAATGTTCACTTCTTAGATATTATCCTGAAAATCATACCGTGTCCAAGATGAAATGGATTGAGAGGTTACAGTTTCTCAAGTTTATTGTGGAACAAACTGGATTTCTTTGAGAGACTCATAAAACCATGTCTTTCCTTTTTATAGGTCTTTGCATTGTGACATAATTTCACAAACAAATTCCTACAAAGAATATGCAAGACTTGGGCATTGATAGCATTGGTAGTCCTTACCTTAATTGCCTTCTGATAGATCTAAACCTGCAGTAGCTAATCTAATTTGGACAATATGTCAGTAATCAGCTGTGACTATGAGTGGCTGTACCAGAAGGCAGCTATTTTGCCAGATTAAATAGAGAAGAAAAGTACAAGAAATGCGCTAAAAAAAAGCAGTCCCCTTGAAAATTCAGTCTTTGAATTTTGTAATGAGTCAGGAACAGGTTACCTGAAATGGCATTCCAGTAAACAGCTCCAATTTATTTAGCTATGTGGTCCTGCTGGGCCATGAAATAGACCATAATATAGCATTGGAGAGACGGAAAGCACAGGTTGGGCCTATCCTATGGCCGGGTTTCCATATCTACCTAATCCTGTTTGGTATAAGTGCCACATTTTAGCTACCTATACCCTAAGTACAGCTCTTGTTCTCTTAAAAATGGCCAGGTAAATACCGGTAACTAATGGAGATTATTGAATAATAAATATATACTTAGCTTTTTAAAGAATAACCAGAACAGTCTTTTTTTCATTACAGCTTTCTTCTCACTGCTGTGGATGCCAGACTTGTTTGCTCATCAGATTACTTTCTGCAGGATGGTATACCTCAAATCGCTATCATTTTGAATATCCTCTAGGACTAGGTCTAGGAACAAATGTGTAAATTATTTTCCCTTTATTAGCCTACAATGTAGAGTCTCCATTCAGTTGACCTTGTCACCTGGTGACTTCATGGACATACCTAAGCAGTTTGCTTAGTAAAATTGGTTTGCTATTAACTTCTTCTGAGAAACCAACATTGCATTATGTTTTTTTAAATGAGGGTAATTAAAGGAGGATATTTCCTTAATGCAATTAAGTGCTTGTTTGGACCATTTGGCAGATGTAATGAGTAATGTAAAATTAGAAAACCTGTGAGCCGAAACTGATTTACAAAATGATTGTATTGTTTTATCAGTAGCTTTAATGGGACTGCGGGTCTTACATTTTAGAAACTCTCATATATGCTAGGACAGTGGATCATGCAGTTTTTCAAGACAGAGGTTGCTAGGCAGCTAGAGAAATGGATTTATATGGCTAGTCAACTAGAAAAAACTTTTTTCATGGATATACTGTACAGAAAACAAGTAGCAGGAGGATTGGGGCTTGAAAGCATAGATTCATATCCTGGTCAGGCTCCAGTGAGATAAAATCTATGCAGACAATAGATCCAAAGAGAACAAAGCTAAGAGAGCGGAGAATTGTTTTGATGTCTTTATTTTATGGAACCTATACAGGTAGAACAGCAGATGCATATGGCTGTTCCTTGCAAGGATTCCTGAATGTTTAGAATTCCTGTATGTATAGATTTCTCACATATTTCACCATAAGCACAATTGTTTTCTTTGAAAGAAGGCAAAAGCAGTTTCAGTAACTCTTTAATACAATATTTGGTTTTGCTTGAAAATTAATGATTTCTAGTATTTGAAGAAATACTAATGCAAACATTTCCTGTAATTCGTCCAGTGAAAGTCATTTGATCTTCCTATCTGTGGGTTTAATCAGATTTGTATATAGGCAATAACATTGGTGAAAACTTATTTTTTCAATATCTTTTTTCCCTTTCAGTCCCCATATTTTTTCCAATGTTTTTTTCTCAGATTCAGGAGCCCGAGACCAGTTCCTGAGCTTTTCTGGGACCAAATTCTTATAATTTAGTTGATAGAGAACTCTGAATCTGGCTCTTTAGGCTCTTTCTCATATTGTTGAGAATTCTATACTTTGAAGCACATAACCAGGCTACTAATAAATCTTTAACTAAATTTAGTTGATAGTTAGATGATCAAACATCCTTCTAGCTGATATTCAGGAGCTATTTCTAACTGTTCTCTCTCTCTCTCTCTCTCTCTCTCTCTCTCTCTCTCTCTCTCTCTCTCTCTCTCTCACACACACACACACACACACACACACAGAGAGAGAGAGAGAGAGAGAGAGTGTCACACACACATTGTTTGGATGCTTACAATTGTAGAATCAGAATTTAATCTGTTAAAAAACCAGTTACTACCAGTATGTGGACCTACGTATACTATCCCACAACTCCTGCTTTTACCACCGTCCCTTTTCTTTACTAGTTGAAACCTCCCTGCAAATACCACCACATCATTGCAGACTTTAAATTTTGTCTTCTCTGCTCCAGTGCACGCCCCCCCCCTTTCATTCTCTCTGACCCTTACGTTACTATTTAAAGGAAATCTGGGGGGGGAAAGGCTGATGCTGAATCAGCTCTCTTGTCTGAGCTGTCATCTTTTTGTCCTTTTTTGAAGATGGTTCAGTAATTTGTATGGTGGCCATAGGGATGTCTTGAGCTTCACTAGTGGCTTCTAGGCCATAAAAGTATGTGCTTTGATAAAATATTGCCTGAATCTTTTCCCTCAATTACCGAACTAAAACAGCAGCTTTATTACTCTTTTGGGCAGCAAGAAAAAAAGGGATGGTTGTAATACATTGGAATAGCACCTGTTTTACCATATTGCCTCCTTCAGAGATTTTGCTCTCTTATAATAGAGACAGGGGGCAATTATTTTCCTTTCTAAATGTCTTAATGCTACTCTCTGGACAAAGTGGCCTCATCTCAGGGTCGGTCCTCTCGCCCCTCCTGTTCAACATTTATGTGAAGCCGCTGGGTGAGATCATCCGTGGTTTTGGAGTGAAGTGTCATCTGTACGCTGACGATACCCAGCTGTACATCTCCACCCCAGACCACCCCAACGATGCCCTTGATGTGATGTCCCGCTGCCTGGAGGCCGTGCGGGCCTGGATGGGGAGGAACAGGCTCAGACTCAACCCTTCCAGGACCGAGTGGCTGTGGCTTCCGGCGCCCCGATATAGTCAGCAGGTGCCATCGCTGACTATTGGGGGTGAATCTTTGCCCCCCACGGAGAGGGCTCGCAATCTGGGTGTCCTCCTGGATGCGCGGCTGTCTTTAGAAGAGCATATGACGGCCGTGGCCAGGGGGGGCTTTTATCAGGTTCGCCTGATTCGCCAATTGCAGCCCTTTCTGGATCGGGACGCCCTGCGCACGGTCACTCATGCCCTTGTTACTTCCTGGTTGGACTATTGTAATGCTCTCTACATGGGGCTCCCCTTGAAGAGCACTCGGAGGCTCCAACTGGTCCAGAATGCGGTCGCGCGGGTGGTTATGGGCGCAACCCGTTATGCCCATGTGACACCCCTCCTGCGCGAGCTGCACTGGCTCCCGGTGGTCTTCCGGGTGCGATTCAAGGTGTTGGTTACCACCTTTAAAGCGCTCCATGGCATAGGACCCGGGTACCTCCGAGACCGTCTTCTGCCACCAATAGCCTCCCACCGACCAGTTCGTTCCCACAGAGAGGGTCTCCTCAGGGTGCCGTCAGCCAAGTTATGTCGGCTGGCGACGCCCAGGGGGAGGGCCTTCTCTGTGGGAGCCCCAGCCCTGTGGAATGAACTGCCCCCGGAAATTCGTAAGATATCTGACCTCCGGGTGTTTCGCTGCGCATTGAAGACCCTGTTGTTCCGCCAGGCCGGACTATCAATACAATAGTTTTAAATTGGGGTATTTAAATTTATTGGGGTTTTAAATTTGAGCCATTTATTTAATTATTTTAAATTTTATATCATTGTTTTGTTTGTGTTTTTAAATAGGCTGTACACCGCCCTGAGTCCTTCGGGAGAAGGGCGGTATAGAAATAAAATTATTATTATTATTATTATTATTATTATTATTATTATTATTATTATTATTATTATTATTATTATTATCTATAATTTGGTTTCCTACTTCTCAAAATTACCCCCAGCATTTTTGGCAAGTGGCAATCTGTATTGCTGGCAAACTCAATTTTCTTTAATATTTTACAAGATTGTATTGCGCAACTGGACTATGAATAAAGAGCAGCTCTGATCAGCAAGTGATTGAATTTCTTTTCAGATTAGGAAAAGTTGTATTATTTTAAGGAACAGTTATGCAATTCTATGGTAGTTTCCTACTTATGAATCTGATTAATTATTGCTCCAAGTAATAATACAACACACAGGAAGCTACATGTCTCTCTGTTTATCATAATATTCCCCAGGTATTCAGCAGAATGTTTAAGTAAGGAATTATTAAATTAGTCCTGGGTAATTTTAATCTTGCCTTTTAAGGTCAAAAGTGGCTCAAGAATTTATGACCACAATTATAACTTTGAGTTTCTTCCAGATTTTTATGGGCATGATCTGGGGATACACATTGACCTGGCTTTTATTTTGGAGCAGATGCGACTTGAGTTGCTGCTAAGATACATTTCTATTCTGTTGCCTTGGATCTGCGTATGCTGGACATTTGATGACCAAGCTTCTTTTTGTAGGGAAGTTTATGAAGAATGTGGTAAGGCAACAGGTACAGAGAATCCTGGAAGAAGTACAAATGCTATAGATACATAAAAGTCAGGATTCATGCCTGGGGATAAAATTTAAACTGCATTGGTTGCCCTCCTGGATGGGTTTTGGCAGCACTTAGATGAAAGGGTAGTGTGCATTCTCATTTTGTTACACATTTTAGTGACATTTGATACTGTTGAGCACAGTATAGTTCCGGCCTGCCTGTTAGATTAGGAGGCATTGAAACACATTTGTTCTACTCCTTCCTGTGTAGAAACGTCCAGTCAAAGATCACAGGTGAGAAATGTCAGCCCCACAGATGTTCCATCATGTAATACACTCCAAAGCTAGGGTTTCTGTCTATCTTGTTTTATACCTTACATGAAGCTGCTGGGAGAGGTCTTGCATTAGTCTAGGACAGTGATGGCGAACCTTTAAGGCACCAAGTGCTCAAAGTGCGCATGCGCACCCAAATTGCAAGGTGTGGCTTAAATTCACATTTGAGGCTTGCATCTTCTCCCTTTGTTTCCAGGTTGTTCATTGGTACTTGAGGGTGGCACTAGAGATGTACCTTTCGTATGATTATCATACTAATTTCTCAGTCAGGCAGGGAATCAATAATATGTTATTTTAGTAATTCTTTTCTAGATTCTGCTTCTTGCTATTTATTTAGGATATAATTCTACTTTCTGATCTGTTTTTCTTGTTGATGAATGTGTGAGAGGTAGGAGACAGAAAAAGATATTTGCCTTGGATTAAATTATGTTGTTAACATATTGCTGTCTGCTTTGCATTCTTTAAAAATAGCCTTTAATTAAACACAAACATGGAAAATTCACAGATATATATAAAGATACAAATAAAGTACTTTTTAAAAAGAAAAGTTCCTAACAGTTTCAGAGAACGATAACCATATTTTGCTATAATGGGCCATAAATAGTAAGCAACTCATTTGTATATCTCAGGTAACATTTGATCTTTAGTCTATTGAATAACTCAGGTCATAAATGTATCTTTTTGAAGGACAAGTCTGTTGGCAATATGAAGAGTTGCAGAGAAGAGTCCACTATTCCTGTTCAGCCGTTAGTTTTCATGTAGGCTGTGAAGATCTGAAAAAAATCAGATTAAAAAAAAAAACAGGAAAAATCATCAGAGACCCAGTTTGGTCTAGTGATTAGGGCATTAGACTAAAAAGCTGGAAACCATGACCAAGGCAGTTCAGGTCCTGCCTTGGTCATGAAAGTCAGTTGGGTGACTTTGAACCAGTCACTCTTTCTCAGCCCACAGGGTTGTTGTGCAGAAAATAGGAGGAGGGTATGTTGGATATGTTAGCTGTCTTGAGTTATTTGTAAAACAATACAGGTGGAATACAAATAAATAAATAAAATAAATAAATAAATAAATAAAATGGAAAAGCTGTATTAGTTAATTTGTGTAATGACGTATTCCCAGAATAGAGTGAATTTAGGATACCACAATTGAATGAAGTTTTTTGTAGTTCATAAATAGGTAAAGACTTTCCCTGTCCGGTTGAGTCCAATTCTAGTGGGCGATGCTCATCTTTGTTTCTTAACCGAGGAAGCTAGCATTGTCCAAAGACACTTCTGTGGTGATGTGGCCAGCATGACTATATGCCGACATGCACGGAATGCTGTTACCTTCCCACCAAAGTGGGTACCTATTTATCTACTTGCGTTTGCATGTTTTTGAACTGGGGCAAGGATGGGAGCTCACCCCATCACACCGTGTTTATAACTATTTACAAATTCCCAAGTCTATTATTTGGGCTTCTACTTTTAAGAAGGCTATTTCATTCTATTTTGTGTAGTCTTATCTGATATTAATTCTCTGGATTTAAGCAGCAACAAGTCATGTTCAACCTCTGTTGGTTTTGCTAAGCAAAACCAATATTTTCTGGCTTTCTAAGAAAACAGCAGAGAATGGATCTGATATTTCTGAAAACATTTTTGGCAGTCACTCATTCAAATGCTAACTAGACATTGGTCAGGTGCTGCCATCTGCTGAGATAAACTCCCCTTCAGTTTAGTGTAAAAAATAGGGTGTTTGCCTGGTTGCTGGATTATTAAAGGTTGGAATGATCAAATCTAGAAAAGAGACCTTGAACCTGGCAATTTGTTTCAGTTTTTTAAAAGATCTTCAGTATTTGTGCCCAAAGCATTTGCAGTGGGATTTCCAAATGAATGCTGTAGCAAAATGGACTATGTTTCTTTGATAAAGTATTATCCTTTCTATAATAAAAGGGGGCCAAAGGTTAATCATTCCCCTCTAATATGTTATCTCAGAAAGTTCTGCATGCAGTTTTTCCTGCTCTGCAAAGACTGAAGAATGTGAATGTCCTTTGTAGAACTGAGAGGTAGGAAAAGGAATGTGTGAAAACAAAAGGGAGCAACAAGCCTAAATAGGAATGTGAGAATGCAATAGCGGTGAAATCCAGCCAGATCTATCCGGCTTGCACAAACCGGTAGCGCCGGTGACAGGAGGCTTCGCCCATCCACTTGGACATCATTATGTCCCGTTTTTTACCCTCTGTGCATGTGCACGGTTCCATTCCCAAACCAGTAGCGAAGGTAAGTGGATTTCACTGCTGGAATGCAGCTATGGATTCTTGAGTCATTGAGTTACAATTCCTTTCTGACTGATATTAGGAGACAGTTAAGGCCACTTAAGGACATCTGCAGAGAGATGGGATAATTGGGATAAATGTGTGGAGAAGTGGGATTACGTCTAAACTCAGGGATGGGCAAACCTTTTTTGCGTTAAAAGCAGCAGTGCTAATTGATTGTGTGAAAAAAGGAACAATGCAAGAAATAGGAGTGGAGCTGAAAGTAGGACAAGATACTATTTCTCGCTGTCCTCTCTTTTCTTTTTCTGATAACTCTACTTTTGACCTACTTCTCTTCTTTTCCTCAGTATCGTCTCTTCCCAAGGAGAAGGATGGGTAATGAAAGAGAGCTCTTAGCCAAAGTCTGCAGTGATTCTTGCAGAGGACTGTTGAAATGAGGCTTTGGGGCACGTATCCTAGCTCAAAGGAGCCAAGAGGCTGAACATGAACTAGAGAAAAAGGATTTGCCTGGTGGTTTACTGATTAAAAGTGAAGTTCGTCTAAACCAGATTGAGCTTGGAATGTACTGGTCTCTGATTGTAATGCTGTAAAAGAGCGCAAAATAGCTCTAGTCCATTGTGAATTAAAATGTGCTGTACAGTTAATACCACAGGAGCTTAATTGGACAATTCACTGGATTAAAGCTTATAAATGGACTAGTTTGAGATAAATTTAGCTGTCATTGTGGATCTCTTCTGGTATATTGCCAGTGCCTCCTAGAAGACAAAGAGTTTTATAGTTGTATAAAACAAGGGAAGTTACTGTCATAAGTTTTTTCTTCCTTAGGACATGGGTAGCAGAAGTTCAGCAGAGGAAACTAACGAATTCTGGCATTTTAATGCTGGAAAAAGTTACCTTTCAAATGTTTATACTGTATATGAGTACAGTTTAGATTTATTTGTTAATTTGTTAAACATATTTCTTTGTTGCAACAATCAAAATGATTAGGCAGCTTACAGAGAAAAAAATACAATATCAAACATACCCAATTTAAAATAAGATAAAATAAAAATACAACCACACTACAAGTAAATCCAAATGCATGTTTCATTTTATTGTTATTTTTACTAGTTGTTTGGGCAATAATTTTATTCATATTCTGGGAATGAGCATATTTTTTTTTTCAAAAAGCTTTCCCCAACCTTCAATAAAGAAAATCAAAGCTGGAATAATTTTGAAGTCATCTTAGTGTCAGCAAGATACTAAAATGCATATGAGTAAATTTAATGTTCGGTAGTTATATTACAAATGTAGTTATTTGTGTTTGGCTCAAACTTGTAAGGAAGTTTGTATGGCAAACGTAGTTATTTGTGTTTGGTTCATACCCTGTTTCCCCTAAAATAAGACACCGCCTGATAATAAGCCCAATCGGGCTTTTGAGCGCATGCGCTAAAATAAGCCTCCCCCAAAAAATAAGCCCTCCCCAAAAATATTTAAATGCAGAACTGGAAATCAGGTAAATTGGCAAGAGGAGCCCCGTCTTGCTCCACGTGCCCCAGAATAATAAGACCTCCCCGAAAATAAGGCCAAGTGCTTATTTCTGGGTTCAAAAAATATAAGACAGGGTCTTATTTTTGGGGAAACACGGTACTTGTAAGGAAGGATAATACTACTGACAAAAGTTTCAGATGGATGTTCAGAAACATATTCAAAAAAGGTTGCTTATGAATCAGGTGATTGTCCTCAAGGATGGTAGGCAAGCAACCATCTAAGTACTATTGCTATATAGGAGACGGGATACTTTACAAAGAACAATTTTGATTGGCTTCTTTCTAAGATATTTGCCATATAAGAATTGTTAACTAAACAGTTTGCCACTGTGGATGAACATTTTGGACATTTGCATATAGATCTTTATTAGATTACGGCTTTCTACTGTTTGAGGGCAAATTTATAATGTTGAGAACATATTATGCATACCTTTGCAAAACATCTTCCATTCATAAAACACTCATTTTTCAGAAAGCAAGTTGAGATTATTCTCTTTCTTCAAACTTAATATTGCTATGTTGGCTGGCAGGAGGGCTTATTTTCACAAAGATCCTGAACAGCAACGGTCTATCGTTTTGTTTTCTAAAAATGCCTCTGGTCCCATAACTTATTTTATGGGAGTTAAAATAATTGTGGCTGATGCATTACTTTATGAGGATAAAGGCTGTGACTTGCTATCTCCCAATTTAAGATGTGATTCTAGACAGCCTGACAGCAGATGTTGACCTATGTCATGCATCACAGTAAGTATCTTAACCATAGTTCAGTGGACAAGCTGCAGCTGCCTGGCTTCACAGGATGCCCTTGGCCAAAAATTGTGACAAGAAACTCTATAGCAATAATGTTGCAACCCTTGTGACTTTTTGCAGAACTTATGAAGGCCCCCTTCTTATCATCACCATATACAACAACCACAGTCTCTTTTAGAATGTATTGCAGTTAACTGCAAACTTCCTCACAGCTCTGAAAGGGAACAGTGTGACTCATTCCAAAAGATGCGATTGTGAAGAGGCTCAAGGAGAAAGGACGGCTTGCTGTAGCAAAGCAAACAGCTGGTTGCCTTCTGCATTTGCAGCTCTTTGAATGTGCATTTTTCTGAGAATAAATGAGAGGATCTGAATCATCAGATGGGAACTGGTGGTTGAGCTCCAGTTCTGACTATGGAACTGAGAAACAAAATACATTTTAAAAAATGATGCATATTGTTGAGAGACAGCCTTGGAAATTTTAGTTCCTTGTCTCTGCCTTCCCATGAATGGAAACAGTTATAATATCAGTTGTAACTTCTAATGGATTCTAAAAACATGCATAGATTTTCCAATTGTTAAAGGAATGGAGGTCACTGTTCCATATTGGTAAAGAACACAGTTGTGCTATGTCACTTCACCTTTCTGTTCTGTGGACCGAAAGAGTTAATTTTATAGTTGGCTAATTCTCCAGATAACAATCATCCCTAGCCCAATTATATATGAGAATGTAAAGGTGCAATAGAGCTCTCTCTAGTAGGACCTATCTTAAGAATGAATCGCTGGTTGCTTCATAGCTGCCACAGTTGAATAGTCAAAGAGAGATTTTCACAATAAGTTGTACATAAACTGGGTGGTAGTTTGTTTCATCATCATTTGTTGCTCTACTAGTACAATGTGTTCGAAACTGAATTCTTCAGTTTTGTCCTGTTTTGTATGTATGCTGTGCTTCTATTATCATTTTGTAGTTAAAGGCTAAATTGCAATGGATATGGATGGATATATACAGGTAGTCCTCAACTTACAACCATTGATTTAACAATCATTTGAAATTTTGATGACACTGAAAAAAGAGAGCTCGTACTTACAACCATTGCCGTAACCCGTCATCACATGATCAAAACTCAGGTGCTTGGCAACTGACATGTATTTACATCCCGATTCACACAATCACCATTTGTGACTTTCCCAGGGGCTTCTGACAAGCAGTCAATGGGGAGAGCTTGGTTCACTTAAGGACCATAGGATTCACTTAATGATCACAGCAAAAGAGATCATAAAATTGGACATGACTCAGTTGACACTTGCATCACTTAGTGACAGATGTTCCGATCCCAATAGTGGTCATAAGTTAGGGACTGTGTGTTTTGTGTGTGTGTGTGTGTGTGTGTGTGTGTGTGTGTGTGAGAGAGAGAGAGAGAGAGAGAGAGAGAGAGAGAGTAATATAAATAACTTTGTGGAATACAAGCATGGTGTAGTGGTTAAAAAGCTGGACAAGGAACAAGGGAACCCAGGTTCTAGTCTCTCCTTAGCCACAAAAGCCAGCTGATGATCTTGGGGCAGTCATGTCAGGCTATAAGACTGTACAATAAACTGGTGAAGAACAAACCCCTCATTGCATTATGTATTGATGAGTTTGCTGTGAGAACTAGGGAAGCACAGTGCAAACGAACAAACCCTGTAGTGAAGCAGAACAAACACTACGTAAATGAATAAATCACTTGATGAGATCACTTGATAGTTCTGATGAATAGGTTCTGTTGACCCATTTTCTGATGTTCTGGTATCTTGCGATGTACTATGTGCTGGATTTAAAATAGTTGTTCACTTTTTATGTGTGAATCTCCTGATGCTGTTATTTAAAAAATTGCATATATGGAACGAATCAAACAAAACAAGAATCACAGTCATACTTATGAGAAATTCTAGGATTGTTCAAAAAGCATAAAGATAGCTGCAAAAGTAAGTCTTGAGCACCCCTGTGGACAGAAAACCCACAAAATTGTACTTTCCTTATTGCCTTTTGGAAAATGTAATTGCCAGGATTCCTGTTCTGATTGCAATATATTTAAAGGGAATAATTAAATTCTCTCCCCCCTCCCCAATAGCTCACCCTTAGTCCCTGGGGAATTTCTAGCACCTTGTAGGAATGTTGTACTTCTTGCCTTCTATCTAAACTTGGAGATTGCTGTAAAATGGTTTGACGTATTGTTAAGGTGTTTGCCCTGAGCAATGAATAATTTATTAGTGGAAGTCTATTAATGTAGCCCAGTTGTTAAATATAAATAAACTATAACCATAGTCATTTTTAGCTATAGTGCTCTTTTTTAAAAAAAAGTTACCTCCATGGTTTGGATTTTGAGAAGTGCTGAACTTGTGTTTATGTGAAATAGATCTGAAAATCCAACCAACTCTGTCTTAAATACAAGTTATTTTTCTGGATTTGCATAAGAATGTTGCCAATTCTTTTGCTGCATAGTTACTTAATGGGAAATTCGTGTGAAACAGAAATAACAACCATTTGTCTTCTCTCTCTCTCTTTATTTTCCTTGTATCCTTCGCAACAATTTTCAGCAGGCAGCCTCGCTTCTCTTGTGATTCTTTCCAAAGAGCCTGCACATTTGGCAAATGCCTCAGTGCCGTATGGGAGGTGGGTGGAGAGGATTTTGCTGTCATTCTTTCAGCTGAGCTTGTTGACTTGCTTCAGTAAGTAGCAGGAAGAGCTTGAAATGATCTTTCTGGGAATACATTGAAAACCGAATGTACTTCGGAATTTCTGTTCCGAATGAAATAGCTCCATTTGGTAAATATTTCATGGGAAATATCTAAATGATATTTCCCATGAGTTAAGGTTAGCAGTACAGAAAGAAATGGCTTGCTTGTGTCTTTCATATGGATTGCAAAATTAAAGAATGGTCAGATGTAGCACAAGTAATGTGCCTGAAGTATAAAAATAATGTTTGAGCATTCATTTCCTTTTACCATTTGTGACCAATTGGAATAAGATGCATTTTTCTTCATTTTAGCTATTTTTGCATGAAAGTTCATCAGATCTCTCTTGGAAATATGTGGGAAACTTTTATCAAAACATTTTTACCTGTATACAAGGATAACCATGGCTAGAACCATGGCTAATAATGTTAATATTGTTTCCATCTTTTTCTAGAAAACCAACGGCAGAATTAAGTGATTGTAACCCCAAAGGTTTAGAAGACTTTTGGAAGACTAAATCTTGTTTCTACAAGATCAGAACTGAATTAAATGGCTGATAAACAGATTAGGTAAGAGCTTTTTTCTGTTCCTCTCTTAGCTATTGTCTCCTTTCCTTTGTGTTGTTTCCACACAGTCCATTTTCTTTATCTCTATCTCCAAAATACATCTTCCTTTTGCCTTTACTTCTCTTTTCCCTAATCTGTCTTCTATATACTCATTTTCATTGGCCATTGTATTAAATGCCATCTAGACAGGCCAATTTCTCAAAATTGGTAAATTTAGAGAGATTATCCTATAGAGGTGTGTTGTTGTTTTACATCTTCTACATCTGTAGATGTATGGTTATAAAGGAGGGTTTCTGAATACGTAGTAAGTTGAAATTTTGTGTGAAATGCAACTTGTATATTTGTTTATATGTTATAGTTCCAGGATAAAAATAGGAGGAAATTGTAGCCTGTAGCTGCAATACAATAGAAGATTATTACAGTATCTATATCAGAATGATTTGCATTGCAAATGTGCATATTTGTTCACTGGATACAAACGGGAAGAGGCATAGCCCTCCAAAGGATAATATAACTAACAGGCAAGATTGATAGAAAGATTAAACGATGAAAAACTGTAGAGGGGGCAAGATGAAGAGGAGTTTATATGTGTATCAGAAATATTGATAGTCCAGGCCCTTGTATATATACTTCTTCCAGTAGAGGAATAAAATGGTCATTGAAATAAGATTTGAAATTATATAATATATTCCTTCAGTTTCTCTAGATTTTTTTTTTAAAATATCTTTGTTGCATATTACATGTAAAGTAAGTCGATCTTTTCTGATGGTCAGAATGCATATATATTGGGATACGGTTATCAAACTATATCCCCAATATAGTAATATTACTTATGGCATAGCAATTTCTTTAATAAACCACAATATTTGATATTGTAAATGTTTGCAGTTGATTCATAGATAAAATGTGATTTTTATAGGATTTAAACTGTGACAGCCACTTAAATACTGGATTGATTTGTGATGTCACAATAATAAAGGATGCTTAGGTATGTTTGTTTTAAAAAAATCTCTTAAAACAGAACTGAATTCCTGCGTTCTGTTAAGCAGATACTTGGTACGCTATTACAGACAATGTTAACATGCTCTGGTGAGTTGTCTAGGCAATGGCATGGATTTTATTTTTCTGCTTTGTAGAATCCCTAGGAATCTAATTTTCAGTAAACCCCTGAATTCACTACAAGATTAATCTGAACCCTGGAACTCAGTTGATAGCTTCCAAAATCTTGACCTACCTTTTATTTTTTATTTCTCTTTGTTAAAAGGCATTCTGAGTATAATATTCTATTCTGCTTAGGTCCACAATTATCACATTCTTTTTCAAGAATGGCTCCATTTAATTTTCTCCCAAGACAAGCATTATGGATCAACTTTTGATCAGACAGTGAATGCAGTTTTGTATCAAGGGATGTTATGATTATGATTTAAAGCATAGACAAGTGGTTTTTAATTCCCTTCAGAGAAATTCAGTGGTAGGTGGGATTCAAGCAGTGGGGGATTTAATAGTGTATGAGGCCACTCATTCTCTTTCTCTCTTTGTCTTTTGTTGTTGCCTCCCCAATACTTCTCCTTCCCCCATAAAGAAAAGTAGGATAGGTTTGTCAGGAATCTGAATTGTCTACTTAGAGTTGACTATAAGTATTCAATTTTTTTTTATTTGATTTATATGCTGCCCTTCTCCGGAGACTCAGGGCGGCTTACAATGCATTAAGCAATAGCCTTCATACTTTTGTATATTTATACAAAGTCAGCTTATTGCCCCCACAAACTGGGTCCTCATTTCACCTACCTTAGAAAGAATGGAAGGCTGAGTCAACCTTGAGCCTTGGAGAGATTCGAACCAGCAGTAAATTGCAGGCAGCTGTGTTAATAACAGGGTGCTTAGACCACTGTACTATCAAGGTGCCATCCCATCTAATGTTTTTAGAGAAGAGTTCTTTATCATGGTCTCTGAAAATCATATTCAAGAGTGATATGCCTATTTAGAGTCCCACCCTAAAACTTAAAACTTGGCAGAAGTTTCTACAACCTGCCCTCTAACTCGGCATGTCTTATGGTAATTTTATTGTTCATTTGTATCTACTGCATTAGTCTTAGGAATTTGTTTGTAGATGTTGGTAGGTGTTGTACTAGTTGTAGGGTGATGGGCCCCTACCAGAACTCTAGAAGGTTCTGAATGGGATTTTACATACACAAATCACCATATTTATAAATGTACAGATGATCACAAGAAGATGTGCAGTTGTAAGAGAATTAAGAATTCTTTGTACTGGTACCTTTTTTGATTGGGATAATTTTTAGAAAAATGCATATGAAGATTCTTTAAAAGAACTATAAATACAGAATTGCATGCTAGTCATAAGCAAATCTTAAACAGTTTCTGTATTTGATTCAAGCATCAAGTGTTCAAAATGAAACCAGTATTTTATTTCTTTTCATCTTAAATTTAGGCTCATATAAAGATTAACAGCTCTACATTGTATGCAGGAATATTTTCTAATCAGTTGTATAAGATTTGAGCAACAGAATGGATTCACGCCAGAATATATACTCTTGAGATGTTTTTCTAATCTTCTAAATTTCCAAGGTGACCCAAGGTGGTTTAGATGGTATAGCGGCTGATCTGGAGGAAAGGTCATATTTTATAAAGCCCATATTTGACCTACAAACTCCCACATTTTGTCTTGTCTTACAACTCCACATGATACACCTCCAACTGTCTGTCTTTTGAAAATCCTCAGAGTTCTTTAACCAACTGCCTGTATTTGCTCTCTTGTCTCCCTCCCTCCCGTCCAGTAAACATTCTTGATACAGGCAGAGCAGAATATGCTACACTTTCTGAGGCTGGTATCTTTTCTTTCTCCCTTTTAGAGATTGGCCTTCTAATCTTGGCCATTATGTTTGAAAGTCAAGTCAATAATTCTGTTAAAACAAGTATAGCCATACAGTTCTTATACTGTTGGAGAACTTGTAAGGATTCTATACATCCTTTTTTCTTTTTAATTAAGTATGATAACCATGGGATTCCTGTAGATTTGATGGTTACAAGCTTGTCTGAGAGTTAACTCTCATTGAATTCAATGAGATGTCTTAACTGTAAACTCATCATTCAAAGCACCTAACAATCTTGGTGATGTAGCCATATCATTAGTAGAAAGTCAAACTTGACTGAAGGAAATTCTTATCTGTTTGAAAATGAAAAACTTTAAGGGTTTTATAATCTTTTATATGGTTTTATACATTACATTTAATGTGATTTCTTGAGGTTGACTTAACATATAGCTATTGTGGGTTGTAAACCATAACATTTCATCACCATAGTAAAGTAGGAGAAGCTATCATTTTCTAAATTCTTAACCTCTGTGGCATTGCGGAAATAAATTTGAGAGCCAAGTTTTATATACCATGGGAGGGTAGATTTTCAGAAATGTTACAAAAAGATTTCTGAAAAATAAAGTTAAAGGAAATAACTACACATACAGAGAACAGAAAATGTTCTTGAATTAACAGGGATAGGGTTTGATCGGTTTTGAAAGAATTAAATCCTTTGTAACACAGTCAGTTTTCAGTGATAAGTTCCCCCCTTTATCAGATATAGTCCTGATTCAGTGGTTTCCAGTTTATGAAACTTGCTGTGAAAGTACCAAAATCTTTTAAGATGCTGCAGCCTGGCATTTATCTACATTTCTCTTGCCTTTTGTGATTGGTTTGCTATTTTCTTGGGAATGAACCCCTGTGCTCTCTCTCTTACAGTTTACCTGCCAAGCTGATCAATGGAGGCATAGCTGGGCTCATTGGGGTCACCTGTGTGTTTCCTATTGACTTGGCAAAAACACGTTTACAGAACCAACAGAATGGCTACAGGATGTACACCAGTATGTAAGTATCCCACAGATTTAAAGAGAAAAGAAAGCACTATTATTTTTTAATCACTTGTTCCTTTGCGTGAATTGCTTAAGTAATATTTGCACAAAAATCCTGTGGAACTATTTACTGAGATTCTCCAGGCTGCATATTTTTAGTAGAACCTCAATCTGAAGATAGTTTACCAACACTACATCGCAGTGTTTTGGTTAATTGAGGGTTTTTTTAGAGCTATTATAGTAATTTATAATAATCTTAAGAGCTGGGTGCCTATGAGAGACATTTCTGCTTTATCGCTAAAATAGACATAACCCATTTAACCCATTGGGTAGCTATAATACATTTTTAATATATAATAAATAAAATAAAATAATCATGGAAGCAATCGTTCTAGCCATTGAATCCAACCCTGCTTTGTGCAAGAATCCATATTAAAGCATCAGTGATGGATAAGCAAATCTGGTGTTTGCCATTCACTATTGGAACACTTGTAAATGCACATGTAGTAAGTAAACAAAGAAATTTGTTTATTTATCAGATTGTTATACTGTCTTTATTAAATTACTGAAGGCAGTAAACATGTATAATATTCTTTCCTCCTTGTATTTTCCTCACAATAGAGATGGGTTTTTCCTCACAACTATGAGAGATGGTTGGGCTGAGAGAGTGTGACTGGCCTAAAGTCATCCTGCTGGCTTTCATGCCTTAGGCCGGATTAGAATTCAGAGCCCCATGGTTTCTGGTGTTGCCTTTAACCACTAAACCAAACTGGTT
The DNA here is from genome assembly GCF_029215685.1 of Pituophis catenifer annectens. Lineage (NCBI taxonomy): Eukaryota > Metazoa > Chordata > Lepidosauria > Squamata > Colubridae > Pituophis > Pituophis catenifer. The sequence continues at coordinate 243,960,505 of NW_027256881.1, read as the reverse complement.
CTCTTACCCTCTCTCAGAGTAATTAATTCAACTGTACTAGGAAATCTTTCCTCACATTCAATTAAAATCTCCCTTCCTGTAACTTAATTGATCAATATTCTACTCTCTAGGATGATTCAGCATAATTATTTATTTGATTAGATCCCTATTCCCTAACCCTTTTCTCTAGGAGCTTTCATAGGGATGTCCTTTCCTTCTGCCCCTGCAACAACCCTGTGAGGTAGGTTGGGCTGAGAGAAAAGGTCTGGCTCAGAGTCATCCACTGAGTTTTCATAGCTAACTGTGGACTGAGCTTGGATTTTTTCTAGGTCTATTCCAACATATACAAATAGCTAATGACCGTCTTCTGTCTGACATCCTTTCAAATCCTTGAAGAGTACTATCAAATCCTATTCACTGTTTTTTTTTCTTCTCAAAGCTAAACATTCCCAATTCCTTCAGTCTCTCTCATCAGACATAATTTGTCATCCTCAAGCCTTACCAATTTGTCTGAATCCTCCTTACAGTTAAGTGTGCAGAACTGTACACAGTATCTAAGGCAGAATTCAACAACAGTCAATGAAATGAAATGTTAGTTTCTTGTGACTTGGGAAATATACTTCTGTTAATAAAGGCTAACATTTCATTTGCTTTTTTGGGCTGCAATCCTATTAAGATAATCTTATTTCTGTCATGTGGGCACTTTTTTATTCATGCTTTCAAATCAATTTTGACTCATCATGACTGCCTGGACAAGTCCCTGCAGTTTTCCTGGCAAGGTTATTTTTAGAAGTGGCTTGTTCATGCCTTGTTCTAGGGCTGAGAGAATGTGACTGGCCCAAGGTCACTCAACTCACTTTGTGCCTAAGACAGGACTGGAATCACAATTTCTTGGTTTCTAGTTTGGTGCACTGATCATTACACCTAATTATTTTATCCCCACCCCCTTTTATTTCACCTACAGATTTAATTTAATAAGTATTCTCTCCACGTTCATCCTCAAGTCATCCATAAAACTATTAAAAAGTATGGAGCCCAGGGCTGAACCTTTAGCACCTCTAGTCTACTGAAGAACAGTTGAGCTCTCTCTGAGTACAATCTGGAACTAGCTGTGCATTAGTATACTAGATAGCCGTGACCCATTGGGTCAACGTTTCAGAGATATTTTTCCTTATCAGATTCCTCAATGCTTTCAATAATGGCAGAGCTTCAAATATACTTGAAAAGTTCTTAAAAATTCAGGGAAATATTCAGAGATGTATCTGCCTTGAAAGTAGCCCCTGATTGTATAACACAATCAAACATCAGGAGCTGAACACAGTAAACATTTTATTACATTCTGTACTTGCCTTTCCAAATATCTATTTTATGATAATTTTTACATGCTCGTGTGATGAGTACTGTAATCAACATGCCTAAAAGATATTGGTTGGATGTGCCAATTGAAGTCGTCATCCTTTTATATCTGGACAAAATAGAAGGATAAAAATTTCCACTTTGGCCTTGGAAGATCTAAGTTCTATTTCCCACTTAGTCATCAACATAAGATCACTGGGTTTATTTTGGGCTACTCATTTCCTCAGCCTGATTTATCTCCCAGGATTATTGTAGGATAAAAACATTAAAAACATCATTCCATTGCTTGGGTATTGCCCTTTCATGTTTCAAGCAGCAAGGTCATTGAAGGATTAATGCAGTCTATACTGACAATCAAAGATGGTTAACCCACAACATGAGAGAAGCAATGGAATGGGAACCTTAAAAAGCGCTTTGTTTGTTTGAATCTGTTGACTACAGTTACCCTGACACATGCTCTGGTGACAGATGGGAAGATAAATTTCAGGCTGTTAAACAAATTACATTATTACATCAGGTATTTCCAGGCTAGAGAAAAATGGTCTTCAGGCTTTATTATAAAACTGATTTTGGAGATCGTCATCTCTTTGCAGTTATGAGCTTTTTGGCACTGAGGAAAATGGTGAGAGATAGATGAGAAGAAGGATCTTTGTACACTGCTCTGTCTTTCTTTCTCACCTGGCTTCTTGTTAGTTAACTCTGCATTTATGAGACAAAGGAAACTTAATGGTTTTTTTTTTCTTTTTTCTCTACCTCCCTCCAAAATTGTCAACATTCTGCTTATATTCAAGAGCCTGTCTTCCAACAAGAGTCCCTGCTGAATTCAAATCTCTCACAAATAATTATTCCGTTACTACAGAAATGGTCAACCTGTAAAATTATTTTTTAAAGAAAGAAATATCCTGCTTATAATATATAGGATTTATCTAAAATTAGAACACTTAGCATGCAAAAGATTTTTGAAGACTACGTATTTGAAGTCTATTCAAGTATGAAAAGAATCATTCATCAAGGTTATATGACCCAAAGTTTCAGCAAATAGGTGGCTGGGGAAGCACTTTGTTTATGGCTGTTTTTATTTAGCTTCAGATGTTTCTCAAAGGAATTGATGTTTCATATAAAAATAAAATTATTCTTGAGAGTGAAATGCTCCTATTCTTCATTATATCTGGACCTTATTTTTTGAAGGGGTTCTGTAACTCTTATCAAAGGGAATCTGTTTTTAAACAGGTTGAAACAAGAACGACATTCTGGCACTAGTATAGTGTTGTTAAGAGTGTTTTCCAATGTAGGTATGTGCTGAGGGGAATCAAGAGATGGCAAGTGACAAAATGTTCACTGTGACATCATAATGCAAACCCTATAATTTACAAACTTGTGTTCAATGTCAAGACATACATTAGGAAAGGGGGGAGTTTGTGTTGTAATGTTGAATGAAGAGTTTGTCATTGGGTGCCAACTAGCTGAGCAATGCTGTCAAATTGAAGCATGCCTCAGGATGACTTTTCATGCAATTTACAGCCTGAACAAGTACCACTATTTCCTTTCCTTTCCCTGCACTTGACAGCCTGGCATCTAGATACTGATACTGTTGTCACAACCTTTCCAATCTGTTTTCTCTCATATATGCTGTATTGCAAGTCCAGTCAACTGGTTATGTGGATGGCAGTTGCTGTCCCACATAAGGAGTATCCTGATTTTGAGAAGGCTGAACAGTTTTGGTCGCCACAATGTAAAAAAGATGTGGAGACTCAAGAAAGAGTGCAGAGAACAGCAGCAAAGATGATTAGGGAATTGGAGGCGAAAACATATAAAGAACAGTTGCTGGAATTGGGTATGTCTAGTTTAATGAAAAGAAGGACATTGGGTAATATGATAGCAGTGTTCCAATATCTCTGGGGTTGCCACAAAGAAGAGGGAGTCAAGCTATTCTCCAAACCACCTGAGGACAAGACAAGAAGCAATGGATGGAAACTAATCAAGGAGAGAAGCAACCTAGAACTAAGGAGAAATTTTCTGACAGAACAATTCATAAGTGGAACAACTTGCCTCCAGAAGTTGTGAATGCTCCAACACTGGAAGTTTTTAAGAAGAGATTAGAGAACCATTTGTCTGAAATGGTATTGGGTTTCCTGCGCGAGCAGGGGGTTGCACTAGAAGACCTCCAAGGTCCCTTCCAAGTCTATTATTCTCTTTTTTTAGTATTTTAATGACTAATAACTCTTTGCTTCATCTTTTCAACAGGTCTGACTGCCTTATTAAAACAATCCGGTCTGAAGGATATTTTGGGATGTACAGAGGTCAGTGTTTCATTTCATTGTCACAAATAATTAATTCCAGAAAGAAATCTTACTGAAAATGTTGCATCTAGATTAGAGGTTGCTAGGCTTTAGCATAAGGCTGCTGTGCATTTAACTGCTTTATAGCAATTAGTGTTTCTTACCACTGAAATGCGGTGATTTAGAAGGGATTCTAGGTGGCAGCCAGGAAAAAGAGTTTAATTTTTCAAGTGTGAAATAAAGATCAACAGGCATTCCTCTAGGAATTACAACTCAATTTTTTTTGTCGCCACATAGGTATGAGAAAACTTTCTATAACTTGCATCAGGCTGGCAATTGGAAATATAGATTTTTTAAAGAAAATGTTAATTCAATTTACTTTCATTAATGTTAATCACAACTTTAGAAAGCAAATTAACCTGAATATATTATACACATACCATATCTTGCTAAAATCATTTCATATACCTACTATATTTGTTGTTATAAAAATTATTTATTAAAAAAAAATGTTGACTTTTAAAATTTTGTCCAGTTTCCCACATGTCAGTATGGACAATAATTGAGAAACAGCAAGTTCCTGAACTTAATTATTGATGTTAGAAATGGTGGAGGGTTTGTTTGTTTTTTTGCTGTTGCTGGTATCCTTATGATTTATATTGACTGTTTCCAAATATAATTTGATTGCTTATTTGTACCCTATGACTATCACCGTTCTGCGGTGGTTCTCCTCCTACCTCTCTGACCGGTCGCAATCTGTGTTGACAGGGGGGCAGCGGTCGACCCCGAGGCACCTTGCTTGTGAGGTGCCACAAGGGTCGGTCCTCTCACCCCTTCTGTTCAACATTTATGTAAAGCCACTGGGTGAGATCGTCCGTGGCTTCGGGGTGGAGTTCCATCAGTACGCTGATGACACCCAGCTGTACATCTCCACCCCAGACCACCCCAACGATGCCCTTGAAGTGATGTCCCAGTGCCTGGAGGCCGTGCGGGCCTGGATGGGGAGAAACAGGCTCCGACTCAACCCCTCCAAGACCGAGTGGCTGTGGCTTCCGGCGTCCCGATATAGCCAGCTGACGCCATCGCTGGCTATTGGGGGCGAATCACTCGCCCCCACGGAGAGGGCTCGTAACTTGGGCGTCCTCCTGGACGCACGGCTGTCTTTAGAAGATCATTTGATGGCCGTGGCCAGGAGGGCTTTTTATCAGGCCCGCCTGATACGCCAGTTATGCCCCTTTCTAGATCGGGACTCCCTACGCACAGTCACTCAGGCACTCGTCACTTCCCGCCTGGACTACTGCAACGCTCTCTACATGGGGCTCCCCCTGGGGTGCACCCGGAGGCTCCAGCTGGTCCAGAACGCGGCCGCGCGGGGGCTTATGGGGGCGACGAGGCGCTCCCATGTGACACCTCTCCTGCGCGAGCTGCACTGGCTCCCGGTGGTCTTCCGGGTGCGCTTCAAGGTGTTGGTGACCGCCTTTAAAGCGCTCCATGGCTTAGGGCCGGGGTACTTACGAGACCGCCTTCTGCCACCAATAGCCTCCCACCGGCCAATACGCTCGCACAGAGTGGGCCTCCTCAGGGTGCCGTCCGCCAGACAATGTCGACTGGCGACTCCCAGGGGGAGAGCCTTCTCTGTGGCGGTGCCCACCCTCTGGAACAACCTCCCCCCAGAGATACGTACAATAACAGACCTCCGGATTTTTCGTCGGGCCCTGAAAACCCATTTATTTCAACAAGCAGGGCTGGCTTGAGTTAAATTTTAAATTGATTTTAAATTGGGTTGTTTTAATTTACGGCCAAAATATTTAATTATTTTAAACTGTTTTTAAATTTTGTATGTTCTGTTTTTTACTTTGGCTGTTCACCGCCCTGAGTCCTATTTGGAGAAGGGCGGTATAGAAATAGGAACAAATAAATAAATAAATAAATAAATAAAATAAAATAAGTGTTGTACCTTATGATTCTTGATGAACGTATCTTTTCTTTTATGTACATATGTACATATGCATATGCACCAAGACAAATACCTTGTGTGTCCAATCACACTTGGCCAATAAGGAATTCTATTCTATTCTATTCTATTTTTTCTGGATAAAATCTTGTGACTTTTTACAACCTCATGAGAAACTGAAAACTGGTAAATGAACATTTTCTCTTCCCTCTGCTTGCCGATCTACTTACCATACATCTGTTAAAGCTAGAAAGGTTTTGCAGCAGTAATGACAAAAAGAAATTTAAGTATACGGAGCAGAAGAAACACATTATCCATATTACATTAGCTAATTTACCTTCTGTCTATCTTGGCACACCTTCATTTAACGGTATAGTCTAAGATTAGAGGCCCATATTTTCAGTTCAAAGAGCTATAAACCTTGAAGTAATTCCTGTAATGAGAAGGGTGTAGCTACAATTGGAATCTCATTTAGTTGATAATACTAGAGATTTGCAAGAGTAAACATTTTTATCTGTTTCTCAGAAGAGGTTATGCAGCATACCAGAGTACCATAGCTTACTCTGCAGCATTGGACAGCATAGATAATGTTACTTTTCAGATTTGATTACATAAATTCCTGTCCTGTTTTAATGATCTTTGAAACAATGCTGCAACAGCTCTTTTGTGGCTTCTCAGAAAGGGAAAACAGGGAGTGGCATTAGAAGTAAAAAGAAAGTAAAAAGTACAGGTTGTCTTTGATTTATAGCCACTTGCTCTGCAGCCATTTGAACTTTACAATAGCTCTGAAAAAAGAGACCTACAACCAGTCCTCAAATTCACAACCCATGACAGCATCCCCGTGGTCATGTGATCAACATTTGGGTGCTTGGCAACAGGCATGTATTTATGACAATTTCATCATTTTGGGATTATGTGATCACCATTTGTCATCTTCCCAGCTGGCTTCCAACAAGCAAAGTCAATGGGGGAGGCTGGATTTGCTTAACAACTCCAGTGATTCACTTAACAACTATGGATAAAGTCTATGCATAAACTATGCATAAAGTCATGCATGGCTCACTTAACAACCACCTTGCCTAGCAACAGAAGGTTTGGTCAAAATTGTCGCAAATCAAGTACAGATAGGCCTTCATTTACAACCACAACTGAGCCTGAAATTTCTGTTGTTAAGTGAGTCATTTGTTAAGTGAATTTTGCCCCATTTTATAACCTTTCTTGCCACAGTTATTAAGTGAATCGCTGCAGTTGATAAGTTGGTCACATGGTTGTTAAGTGAATCTGGCTTCTCCATTAATTTCGCTTGTCAAAAGATTGCAAAAGGTGATAGCATGATCTTGGGACACAGCAACAGTCATAAGTATGAGCCAGTTGACGGTCACTAAATGAAATACTGTAAGTTGAGGTCTACCTGTACTGCCTATAAGCTCACTGGAATACAAACAACAAAGCTTGAACTGGGCCTTCTCTTGTAAGTGTGGGAAATCCAGAAAAGTAAAAAGTGAACACTTCCTTCCTTTTTAGAAAATGCTGGATTTCTTTGCAGCCTCTTATGCATCACCCTAATCCTATTTCTGAATAGCAGCTCAGAGACTGGCAGGTCATCCGTTCGGACCATCTTGTGAATAATAATTGCATGAAATTTCCCACCAGTTTGCTCAGCTTCTTCTCCCACTTTCCTTTTGGATTGGGAACCAGCCAAAGAACTGCCTTTGCCAAGATGTTTCCATAGCACAGAACTGCTGCAAAGCAGACCGTGCAAGACAGGCAGCTGTCTTACTAAGAATAACTTCCTCCTCATCCCTGGATTTGTAGTGAAACGGGCAAACCATTTCTAGCCACTGGGAACAAAGTGAACTTTTCTTCCATTCAGTATACATGTATTGATCTACTTTGTGCGCTCTCAAAGTGCCATTCAGGGACCTGCAAAACAGCCAATGCCAGACCGTTTTGATGTAAAGGGGACCCAGCTTTGCTTAGGATTTTCATTTTGTTTTTGTTTTTTTACCTTGAAAAACGCAAATCAAGGCAAAAATTGGCACAATCTTGTTCTATTCCCACACATACATTCCGTGATGTTGCAAATATGTAAATTAGGAAATTGCATACTTTATTTTAAAGAATAAAAGAGAACAAATATGAATAGCAATATTGCTTTCTAATAGCAATAATTCGAAACACACATACAATGTATTTTCTTTGAACAGAGTATTTGGCCAGTTCACAAATTTAAACAGTGTTTAGTCATTTCAATTAAATTTACAATTTCTATATTTCCTTTTTGCCATATTTATTCTTCATCTATTTTTAAAAAAAACCAATATTACCCTTCATCCTCATCTCTAATCTTAATCAAATTCAATTTTTCCCTTCTATTCTATATTATACCCCTTCCCATTGCCATCTATTTTTATATTCATCCTCACATTGGTTAATTATGTAATATTACAGTTGTTTAATACAAATTCAACATTTTAATATAAATCAGTTATATAACTATCGTTTTTGTATATTAATCAATATGAACATGAATATTCCAATTATTTCCATGCCATCCAATTTCTTACAAATCAATTAATTATATTTACCAATAATAATAAACCAAATAATTTCCCCCATATATTCCTCCAAACCACAACTTAACCATTTCTGCTTTCAACACAATATACAATTAATAGTATCTCAATTATTACAATTCCCTAGTTAAATAGAGCTTTTTTTCTTTTGTGTTTTAAAATCTTGAACTCTCCTCTTTTGCCCTAAATTTCCCATTGTTTGCAGTTTTGCACCTACCTTTTTTGGTGAGGAAAAAGAAAAAGAAATCTATCTCTGCCTCGTTTTGTCAGTTGCAGCAAAGACCCTGCTTTACTTTCAGTTTCGCTTTTTCAGCATAGCTAGAAGGGAAAAAATCTGCTCCAGCACTCTTTGCAGATAGCAACAGAGCCCTGCGCAAAACAGCTGAGAGCAAATCAGCTGAGAGTCGGGAGGCCGATCTAATCAACTTGTGCTAATTAACCAATGCTGAAGCTGAAGGGGCTGTTTTTTCTTGCTGTTTGCTTGCAAGGAGGTAAGTGCTGTGAGGCACAGGCCAAAGGGTGGGGGCCACCCTCCTTGCCACTTAGCCCCCCCCTGCCACCCCCCTTGCCTCTTACCGCCCCTAAGGCATTCCACCGCCCCCTAGGGGGCGGTACCACCCACTTTGGCAACCACTGGCTTAACTACTTAACTACTTAACAACCGGTTCTACCGAAGTAGAATCCCACCACTGGGTCTACCCATTTATTTTTGCAGGTGTTGGTCTACTCTTTTGTTTTCTTTTAACACTGATCAGCTGTAGGGCAGCCCTTTGAAGTCCCGCGGCAGCTGCGAGGCCAATAAAATTATAAAAAAACACCGAACCATTTGTTAAACTGCTGGCTCGCCCACCCCTCGCCCAGTGGTGCGGAAGGGCGGGGCAAGGGGTGGGGCGAGCCAGCAATTTAACAAATGGTTCGGGCGAACTGCCTAGAACTGGCAGAATCCCACCACTGGTTAGAATGCAGTAATGCAGGCTAATTCTGCTGACTTTCAGCAGTTCGATCCTGACCGGCTCAAAGTTAACATAGCCTTCTATCCTTCCAAGGTCAGTAAAATGAGGATCCAGATTGTTGGGGGACAATAGCTGACTCTGTAAACCGCTTAGAGAGGTCTGTAAAAAGCACTGTGAAGTAGTATATACGGTAAGTGTAAGTTCTATTGCTATTGCTGAGACAGCAGAGCTCACTCATACTTAAACCTTGAAATATCTAAATTTGTAGGCAAGATTTTAAAATCATCTGTCTGGTGGCCTTCACTTTCTCTTGAGGGTCCCTTGGTGGTCTTAGCTTAATGGTGGAAACAGAAGAATCAGAATAGATGACATCATAATATAATGATTTGCCACTAGTTGGCAACCCCCAGGGCATCTTTAACATTTTTAACAACTTGTGTTGTTATTAGTTGCAAAGTCGTGTCCGACCCATCACGACCCCATGGACAACGTTCCTCCAGGCCTTCCTGTCCTCTACCATCCTCTGGAGTCCATTTAAGCTCACACCTACTGCATCAGTGACTCCATCCAGCCACCTCATTCTCTGTGCCCTCAATCTTTCCTTGAGTCCTTCCTTCTCATTAGGTGGCCAAAGTATTTGAGTTTTATTTATTTTATTTATTTATTTTATTTTTCATATTTGTATACCGCCCTACTCCCGAAGGACTCAGGGCGGTGAACAGCCATAATAAATACAAATACATATAGAAGTTAAAAACTATTAAGAAACAGATTAAGTAATTTAGGCTCAAAGATTAAAAAACATCCAAATTTATCTAAAGAGGTTTAAAACCCAATTTAAAAGACAGTTTAAAAGCCAATTAAAAAGGGAGAGTTAGGCCAGACCAGCTTGTTGGAATAGAAATGTTTTCAGGGCTCGGCGGAAAATGCGTAAGTCTTGGATGTTTCGTAACTCCGGGGGAAGCCCGTTCCAGATGGTAGGTGCCCCCACAGAAAAGGCTCTCCCCCTGGGGGCCGTCAGTCGACATTGTTTGGCCGACGGCACCCTGAGGAGTCCCTCTCTATGGGAGCGAACTGGTCGGTGAGAGGCTATTGGTGGCAGGAGGCGGTCTCGTAAGTACCCTGGTCCTGAGCCATGGAGCGCTCTAAAGATAGTAACCAAAACCTTGAAGCGCACCCGGAAGACCACTGGGAGCCAGTGCAGCTCGCGCAGGAGGGGGGTTACATGAGAGCGCCACATTGCTCCCATTACCACCCGCGCGGCCGCATTCTGGACCAGTTGGAGCCTTCGGGTGCTTCTCAAGGGGAGCCCCATGTAGAGAGCATTACAATAATCCAGGCGTGAGGTGACAAGGGCGTGAGTGACCGTGCGTAACGAGTCCCGATCCAGAAAGGGATGCAACTGGCGAATCAGGCGAACCTGATAAAAAGTCCTCCTGGCTACGGCCGTCATATGCTCTTCAAAAGACAGCCGTGAGTCCAGGAGGATGCCCAAGTTGCGAACCCCATCTGTGGGGGCCAACGACTCGCCCCCAATAGTCAGAGATGGCGCCAACTGACTATATCGGGACGACGGAAACCACAGCCACTCGGTCTTGGATGGGTTGAGTCTGAGTTTGTTATCTTTATTTTATCTTCAGGATCTGGCCTTCTAAAGAGCAGTCAGGGTTGATCTCCTCTAGGACTAACCGGTTTGATCGCCTTGCAGTCCAAGGGACTCGCAGGAGTCTTCTGCAGCACCATAGTTCAAAGGCCTCAATTCTTTGGCGCTCAGCCTTTCTTATGGTCCAGCTTTCACAGCCATACATTGCAACTGGGAAAACCATAGCCTTGACTATACACACTTTTGTTGGCAGACTTGTACTTTGTAACAACTTGTACTTTGTCTTTATCCCACTAAACACTTCTGCATTCTAATGGCTTAATTTTTGGTAGAAACTGATGTTGGTGAAAGAACAAAAATTCCATAAAGTAAGAAGCTTGTGGTATTATTTATTTATTTATCAAGTCTATATGGCTACCCATCTTTCAAAAAATGACACTGGGCAGCATACAAATGGCACTAATTACAGGAGCATGTAGGTTTTTAGATTATGCAGACCTCTTCGTAATTCGTTATTAAAGTGTGTTAACCACCAGTTGAATTTTCCTTGGGTTGACTCAGCAATAGAGTCGGGAGGCCGATCTAATCAACTTGTCTAATCAATCTAATCAATAGAGACAAAACAGTGCTTCATGGTTCTGTTGTATATGCCAAGAAAGATTATGTAATCATATCTATTTTAATTAGAAGCATTAGCATGGGCTTGTTGGGGAAGGGGAAGGGCTAGTGAAATAATGCATGTAGTTCTTAGTTGTATAGCCAATTTGTCAACGGAAGCAGCAGTGTCTTTCTAAGTCACAATTGCGTTAGAGACAACAATTGCTTTGCAGAGTACCAGCTTCCCATTTAGTTATTATGGCCCTTTGTAAAATAGTTGGATAGAGCAGGTGAAAGATTAAAATGTTCCAAAGACAAAGAAGGCTTGGCAGATGTTAAACTCTCTTCCCTGAGTGATTTCAGTAAAGTGGGTCACCCTAGCATTAGTAATACCCTTTTCCTTTGTGCTCCCTGAGCCAGGCACAGCTTGGGGTCTTCTTTGTAGCCCTGGGATTTGTTCTTAGGTTTTCTCTGTATATATAATAATATCCCTCTTTCCCATATCCCTGTCAAAGGCTGTCTACATGCCAGGGAGCAGAACTGGCTGAAAGTGGCACTCTGATCTGTTTTCTTGCAAAGAGAATTTCCCCTGAACAAGATTTCACTCAGAACAAACAGGTGTCAGGCAAAAGGAAAGTTGACCTCATTGACAGGAAAATGTTACTGATAAATATAAATATTTATGTGGAGTTTCCTGAGGAATAAAAATATGTGAGCCTTAATATACATGATTTTGGCATTCCCTAAAACACCTTTTTAAAGGAGGACCTAAGCATTATCTGGAAGAGAGGACTGAAGTTGTTGGAGGTGGCTTGCCTAGGGCACCCAAGCAAATTCATAATAAATAAGATTTGAACTAGTTTTTCCAGTTTGTACTCATCCCTCTTAAGGAGATTGGCGGAATCTACCATTAACATGCATGGATTTTGGACTGAGTCAAAATGTTTTGAAAGGAATACAGTAACAGGTCCTTTTAACACGTGGTGACAAAGCTGACCTATTTTGTATATTCAGACAAACAAATGGGGCCAAGAGAAATGTTTCTGGAATGCTCACTGGCTATTTCTGGCTTTATCTAATGAAGAACAGCAGTTAGATTCTAAATTCCAGGGCTTGACTTTGGACTACATGTCTTGAAAAGGTGTATACATTTTTCAATGCAGTGACTTCACTGTGTGCAGGTTCAATCCAAACCTGTAAATATGTCCTAATTCATGGATATGAACCCTGAGGCCCTCCATATATATACTCACACGTCCCTCCCCACTGGCCCAGCAGATGGAAGCTATATAGCTTCCATCTGCTGGGCCAGTGGGGAGGGACGTGTGAGTTGTCATTCAGCCATATTGGAGGATTGTTCCAGTTAGATGCAGTGCAAATATCAGTTTATATTTCTACAGATGAAGCAATGGCACTGGGGACAACTGTCCTACCTTGTCCACGGATTAATCACCAGCTGTTGGGAAAGAATTGTACTTTCTCTTTAAAAAAAGATGCTAACAAAATTCCTCTGCAGTTTAGCTGTCTTCCAGTGTATGAATGTACAACTGTCTTTATATAGCACAGTTACGACACAATATAAGAAAGTAGATAAGTGGCAACACTATTGTCACTATTTGCTGGCTGCTAATCATAACACGCCTTTTCTTGTGTGTAGATGTCACTCCTAGGATTCACTTTTTGTTTTGAGCACAATTGATTATCACCATGCAAAGATGATTTAAAATCCCTTAAATCACTAAGCTGTGCCTTCTCTTCTTTTTCTTGTCCAGGGGCTGCAGTGAATCTAACACTTGTGACTCCAGAAAAAGCCATCAAGTTAGCTGCCAATGATTTCTTTAGGTACCATCTTGCCAAAGATGGGTAAGTGGAGTGTGGGGCATATTTCACATAAGGATTTCCAACAAAAATGGAACAATCAAACTGGAACATGTCACTGTTACTCCATTGTTGTGTATTTTGCCCCATTATAGTTCACAGAACAGTTAAACATAAATATCTTTGTTGATTTTGCTGCTATAATGTTCAGCTGCTTTATTGTGCCCACAATATAGAAATGGATACATCCTAACTCCAGAACAGGCAATTTGTATATTTTTGGAAACGGGACAGACTATCAGCTTTTGACATGTCCTATTTGGTACACTATCAAAATATGATATCCTCCTTATTCCAGGGCAGGAATGGTTGGTACTTACTGCTTTGGTGTTCTAAAAGTAAGTCAAAGATAACTACTTGATGCATCTTATTATAGCTTAATAAGATTCCAACTTCTGTATTAAGACAATATCCTTAATATGCAGATAATGTGAAAAAATGCAGTTTTCTAGTTTACCAAAACACTTTAAACAGTATATAGCAAGGCAACAAAGCCAGCTTGGAAGCCATGGGAACTTCACATTGTCATAGTTTTATGGTAAAATTTGGGATTAGATTCAGGTATCCAAATTATTTGACTAACTGCAGAAAAAACATTTTTCCTAGAACTGTTTTCTTTTTTTGGAAATACTACAGAAGAATTAGAAATAAAAGAAAGAAAGAAATAGAAGAAAATAATACAGAATTGACAAAAATTTATAGTATTTAAATCTAGATGTGGAGTTTATAATCACAAGATAATTGTTATCATAAAAGGGAAATCCTTTCTTGGGCAATTAAATCATTATATTTGATTAATTTGAATAACATTGCCTCTAGTTATTTAACGCCACCTACTAGAAATACAATTTGTGAGATCTTTTGAGGACTTTTTATGACTTTTTATGCCAAGTAAATAAATTAAAATGCAAATGCACACTTTTGTTTTCTTCTTAGAAATAATAGTTGGGACAGGGTTTAACTTCTGCCTACACCATGCAGTCTTTTAAATATCTCCTCCTCCAGTAGTTGCTATTCTCTGAAAGAAATCTGACATCAGCACCAAGATTTGGAATAGAGAAATTAGGGAAAATAGACCCTCCTCATTTCCACATATGTTACAATCCTAAACAGCCCCTCCTCTTTTATAACTATGCTTTTTACTTACACTTGCCTATGACTACCTTGTTGAAGATCAAAGCGAATTGCTCAATTAATAGAAACATGCAGTTTTTCTTGCCTTAACTTTGGATTGGACAAAATGATTCATAGCTGTAAGATGTCATTCTGATAGCTGATGAGAATGATGCATGTGGAAAATGAAAGTGAAAGCCAGTCCCCAAAGGGTCGCTTATTTCTGTCACTAATTTTGGCTGCTAAAAATACTGTGTTTAATAGACTGAACTAAACTGCGTTATTTTTTTATTTATGACATGCAGTAGATTATGTCTCTGTATGTTATGATACACCTTCTCTAAAGACATTGTGAATTTGATTAATGCCTGTTCCTTTGTCTTTACAATTCCTGGGAGAAAGGAGACTGAGCACATGATAACTTTTCATGATATCCAATATGCAGCCAATCGTGGGGTAGGAGTGGGGTTTAGTCAGATCAAGGGTGTGTCAACCTTGTCAACTTTAAGACCTGTGGACTTCAACTCCCAGAATTCCCTAATCAGCCATGCACCTGAGTTAGATCTTGGCAAAAAGAGGGATTTAGCCAACCCTTTCTCCCAAGATATTTTTCCATCAAAATCAGTTTTCCTATTATAAATGCTATTACATTTACGGTGAGAAAAGGCTAAAAATATTTTAAGGTACTTTGGGTTAGGAAGGAGCTATAAAACCTATCTTATTTGAAAAAATAGACCAAAGACAAAGGATTATATATTACATTTGTATCCACTCCTGGAGATATTTCTACTCTGATCAATTCTGTAAGCCAGAAAAAGAGATCCTTTTCAGGTTTGGAGAAAGCCTCAGTCATGCGTTTCCTGTCTTTAATCCAGATTTATCCTGATACTATTTGTCGGGATAAATAATTGCAAAAGATTATGATCCTTACACTTAACTTCAGAATGCCTTTGTCCTGGGAAAGGCTTACTGGAACACTGAATGTGAATCCATAGATGTGAAGCTTTGTTATCTTTGAATGCAGAGAAATTGTGAATCAATGTGTTGAAACAGAAGCCTTTGCAGTAGTGAAAGCTGGACCAGAAATGATGCTTTAATTTGGGATGAAGCTGTTTGATGTAGTGCTTTGCCTTGTCTTCCACTAAGGCTGCTAGATACACTCCTTTGCTCCTTCCTCAAGTCACCTAAAGATATGAAATGTTCAGTTTGTAATCATGCTATCTGAATTTTAATAGTCAATGTATAAAATGAATATTGTTTTCCTGCAGAAGGGGGCTGGCAGCTTGAATTAATATTACCAGTTTAATCATGCAAACATTCAGGGGCCCTTTTCATCTGAAGCACTGATTACTATAAAGCAGCCACAGGGATTTTCTTTTTTTCAGTGGGTTGCATAAGTAATGTCAGGATTTTTGTTTGTTTAAGCAGCAAACTTAAACTGGGATTATTAAATTCAGTAGTATATCTGCTTTCGTATGTTCCCTATGTGCATTCTCAATTATGACTCTGGGTTGACCTTGGGGGTTACATCCCCTGTATTTGTGATAATCTAAAACTTCTAAGGATGCAATGGGCCACAGAGTCAAATTCCTTGTGGAATGCATGGAAATGCATTTCTTGAAACACATAATTAGCATGTTATGGCTGTTAAATGATTTGTTGATAACAGCAGTACCAGATCAGCGGAACTGGTTTTACCTGCTTTAGACATCTGGTCCCAAAGACAGTTTTGTAGCATCATAGACGTATTTGTGTTAGAAGTACCGGTAAGAATAAAACCAGTAGAATGGAATTGGTTCTTGGTGTCAACCTTAAGTATTAAGAATGCACATTTGCATGTCCCTCAGTGTAGTAAAAATATTAATACATGTGCTGCTTTTGCAAATGAGTGATTGCAGAGATAGCCAAAAAAAAAAAAAAAAAACCAAAACCCCAGCTGGTACTTGAGCTGGAATTTTAATGATTTGATTCAGCACTGTAGCACACACGTTTTGAAGAATACAGAGCTATGTTTTTCCATTTCAAGACCAGATATAGAATTGTTTCAAGTGCAGATCATGTTATTGTTGGTGTCCGCATTTTAGTACCCTCAGCACACCAGTTGTAAAAGCATGGAAGAAGGTGGGAGGTTTTTCTGTATTCCCTGGGGAATCTTGCCTTCTGTCCCTGGGGCTGTGTTTGGAGAGGGGAGGGATGATGATCAGCACACAGCATTGTGAAGGAAGGTGGAGTGGGAGGCCTGCTGGTGGGGACTGTTAGTTCACAAAGTGAGTGGAATGTCATCATGTGCTGCTAGAATCAGTGTCAAGAAAGTTAACTGGTTAATACTAACCTGCTTAAGCATGTTGTGCAAACAGTGCCATAATGATAACAATACAATTGGAGAGATACCTCATAGGCTTTTATGCCTAGGTATTCGCTGACCATAATTAATCCCTTTTTTTCTCTGCATAGTGTGCACTGTAATGTATGTGCTGTATTAATTTTTGAACTTGCTGATTGTTGCTATGAGAACTATTACCCTATTAATTATTTTTAACTATATCCCCACTTTCATTTTGTCTGTTTCCCAAGCACTGTGATTTACAAACAACCATGCATGATAAATAACCACAAGAAGCGTAAAAATATCCTAAAAGATCTGATTAAAAGTGTAACAAGTCAGGGGCCATCCTAAGTGGGAACATTCAGTTACCATTGGGGATAAAGTAAGCCCAGTAAACTGAGACTTAACCATGTCCTTCTGTAGATAATTTCATTATATAGGTTATATTTTTTTCCTTTTAGAATCTCTTGGAAATCTCTATTAAGCCATCCACAGTATCTGCCTAAATATCCTTAGTAAAAGGGAAGCACTTCTCTGAATAATTGGTTCCACTGTCAACCATATTACCATATGCTAATAGTAAAATTAGCTTATAATAAGATGTTGGAAGGAGTTGTTCGATTATTGTTTAACTACAGTTCCCATGGCAGCCTTCAATAAAACATGCTGTGTATCTCCAATCTCTCTAACAGATATAACCCAGTTCAAGATGTTAGTTGTATTTTATACCAAATGATGGTGGACTTCATGAGGGCAAAGAAGAATAGTCAAGGCCTCTGAAAGGCACAAATCCTCTCAAGCACTGTGAAATTTGCATCTAAACAAATATTTATAGGACTATGTACTTGCAAGGGTCTGAAAATAGTATCTAGCATTGCACTGCATAATTTCTACAGGCGATTTTGGAGCATATGTACACTATCATTTGGTCCCATTGGGTACTGTGACTCAGAAATTGCCAAATGTTTTCAAACACTTAAAAAATGTTCTGAGTATAATCTTTGTTTAGTGACTGCCTCATTTAGTGACAGTTTGCTATCACGACAGTGATCAAAAAGTAAGTTTACGACCAAGCCTTGCACTTGTGACCTTTGAAGGTCTGTAAAGCAAAGGAAAGCTGAAGTAAGATTGAAAGCACAGTTGTTGTTTCAGTTAACAACCACTTCACTTAATGACCAAGTTTCCGGTCCAGTTATGGTCACTAAACGAGAACTATCTGTATTACTTTTTCCAAAAGAACTTTATCTTCATTAATATTGACTCCTTCCTGTGGTGCAATATAATCTTATTCTTTTTATCTTGACCTTCACATTGCTGTTTAGGGTTGACCAAATACAGTATATTTGCTGAGCTTTGTTTTTTCCCTTCCTATCTATTAAGCATGGTTGCATTAACTGTTTATGCACCCTATCCTAATCAGCAGGGAAATTGATACCTCCTTTTTATGTTTCTTGTAAGTGATATTGTTTTGCTTAACAAACAAAAATGAGAGAGAACTTGTGCTTACAACGCCTAGTTTCTCTATGGCATAGTATCTAGGAAGTATCTTCATCAATTCACTTTTTGGTAAAGAGATGTTCTTTGATTGGCTAGCCACGTTGTAACGACCATTCTGCTGAAGTACCCATGTTTTCAAAAACCTAACTGTAGCCACTACCACCTCACCCCCATATTCAAAATCCATTTTACTAGGTAAAATACAGAAAGGGTGATAGCCGAATGGAATGGGGGAAATTCTGAAGATCAACTCCAACCTTTTCTTTATCACTTTAAAAGCCTAGAATATATATGCTAATTTTAGTTACGAGAGAGAATTTTTTTCTAATTTTATATTATTCTTGGGAAATTGTTTCAATTCAATTGTTTCAATTAATACTGAATATTTAATTTGTTTTAAGTACAGCTGTAATTATGTTCATGGGGTGGTTTTTTGTTTTGCTAAATATGGTATGATCTTTTTTTAAGGGTCTACCATTGGTCTTCAGTTTACTTACTTAAGACTGTTAAATTGTAAAGGCTTATTTAAGGGATTTCTGGTTAATGAATGATGCATTTTTGAGTACCTGTAGTGGAAAAGTGGATAATAAATAATGATTGTGGTGATAAAATTAATGATTATAATGTAAAATATTAGATAACTTTTACTTATCCAGCATTCTTTAGAACAGTATTTTTCAAAGTAGCATCCATCAGACTGCAGCTTCCAGAATGACTTCAGCCTAGCTAATTAGAAATGGTGGGAATGCTTTCCCAACATATCGGGAGAGTTTTTCCAAAGTAGCCTTCCACCAAACAGGAGAAGCTCAACATTTTACCAAAAATAGATATCACAAGCAGGCTATGACCTAGTTTCTGCACATCCTGATCCAGAAACTAAGATTATTTCAGTCACGTTTCAGTGAAAAATGTGGGGAAAAGTTTTGGAGGCAAGTGACAAACTAACTTCAATTTTTAAAATATTGTAGCTCATCATAAAATGAGTAAAAGTATTTTTAAAGTAGCTAGTGCCCACTTCTCAGTTTTTGAGTACGCAGAAATAATTTTCAACAGATATTCAAAAGAAAATCTAAACCTATGAAGGAGTTAAGAATTATTTTGTGAGAAAAAACTAATACAGAAAACTAATCCCTTAGAGAATTGATTCCCTGACGGATTCTATTCAAGGAGGGAATTGATTGCTTTAATGGTTTAAAAAGGATATTGCCAACTCTGTTTTCTTTTTGTACCAATGTGACTTGGGTGCAGTGAAAATTCCTTCCTATATTCTCAAAGGAGAAATCTATATTTAGTGATTTGATCATCTCTGCTGTGGCCTTACAACTATAATCTCCTCAGATGAGAGAACTCCGCACCTAAGCAGCAATCATGCAGACTGAGGAACTGGCTGCATGTGGTTGCCTGAAGCTATTTTTCTGAGCCGGAGAGGAAACTTGAAGCAGTGGCAGTCCCTCTAGGTAAGGGGATGAATGTTATGCTACTCCAGGCTTCCCACAGAGGGAAGATTTTGATGGATCACAGATGCTAAGCTTCAGCTATGTGGTGTTGGCTTTGAAGACATAACTGGGCAATGTACCACCTCATTTCCAGCTCTAGCTAGTGGCTGGTAGCCAAGATCTTTGGTTGCTCTGAATTCTCTGAGAAGTGACAAATTAACCTTAGTGCCAAAAATAGCCCAGCCTGTGCACTCAGAAAGAGGGTTCCACACTGGATCTCTGTGTGATTTATGCTAAGTTTACCTAAACTATGTTTTCCTGATACTCTTTATTCAGTGTAACTAAAGTGATTTAACAGTCTCCTCTCATATTTTCCACCATGTACAGTAACAAGATATATTAAAAATGCAAAAGAATGAGTACATATTAAAATGCGGAAACATTGTTTCAGATCATTCTTTCTGATTAGGCTGGTCATTGGTCATGGATGCCTTGTCAAAAGTCCCTTCAAAAAAACCCATATAAACATCATAAAATGTTTCTGGTCATGAAGTTAAATATTACGTTGAAAAGAAGAAAACAGAAAGTCTCTGAATTCTACTAGGAGGCATGAGTATGGGAGGGCTTTGTTTTTTTAATCAAGTAGCATATTCTTTTAATTCTGGCTTTGAAGATAACCTCTTGATGACTTGAGTGTGATGGGATTTCAGCCTGTTCTATTCCCAACACTGTGAACTGCTCTGCTTTTGCCTAGTATTACAGGCTAAGAATTTCAGATTTGATCACTTATATTACACTAAGTTATCAAAAGTATCTGAACCTTCCTATTTGTTTGTAGCCAGTAGTGGAAAACAAAAAGTTTAATATTTAATTCCCTTAATCCTCAAGTATTTAATTATTTTTCTTTTCTCCCATAAAAATCATACAATATGGTGGCAAATTTTATAGGCACCCTTTGAGATTACAAACTTCTACAACAGTAGATTGTAGTTTGATGGAAAGGGCTAAAACTAAAGCCAATATGCCTCAGGGTTAAAGGGATGACCCATGATGCAGTTGCTTTTCTCCTTCATCCCCCTTATATTGTCCTCCTTGAAGGTTACTTCTTTCTCAAAGTGTTGCCTGACCAAGAAGACCAAATTCCTTTCCTGTTATCCTCCTTTGCTCTCATGGTGATGATACTCCTGTGGCTACAGTCTCCTATTACATTATGACCTTCTAATGTCATCAGGTGATGACAGCTGTAGGTAGTATTATGATTTGCATTACACTTCTGCAGAGCCAAAATACTGTAAGAGAGAAATTTACTGCCTAGCACTGCAGTGGCTTTATTTCCAAAACAGGATTCTTGTCAACCTCTTAGAGAGACATCTAGCTTTACAGATTAACATAACTAATTCCCCTGGAATTTTTTTTCCTTGCCTCCAATGTTTGTGGTTTATTTGTTTGTGTCTTCAGTGTTTTGCCAAAGAGTGTGCTTGGATAAATCTGGCTGTAGTTCTTGTTTTAAAATAATAACATAGAAATGATCTTTGAATAAAAGCAAGGACAGTATATATTTCATTTTTCTGAGTGCTGTCTTTGTTCATTTAAAAAAAACGTTTGGTCTTTCAAAATTGTGCTGCAGTGCTGTGCTATTGAGCTAGTAGTCTTCAGATTTTATATGCCATTGCATTCATGATCAAGAAGACCAAACTGGACAGGTTTGACGACTCTCATTCCCTTACAGTTTGTTTGTCATTTGATTCATTAGCAGTAAAAACTGGGCATTTGACTGAAAGAACAAAACTTGTCTGGTTTGTTGTTGCTGCTGCTGCTGCTGCTACTGCTGCTGCTGCTTGAAATCAGATTATGCTGAGTGGTTGGATTGCTTAGTTGATTTTCTTGTGTGTTTGTTTCTTTCTCCCTGTCTTTTTGCCAGGGGCAAGTTGACGCTGCCGAAAGAGATGCTGGCCGGTTGTGGGGCAGGGACCTGCCAGGTGATTGTCACTACACCCATGGAGATGCTCAAAATCCAGCTGCAAGATGCAGGCCGAATTGGTACCTTATCTCTCTCTCTCTCTACTTTCCTTATAGTGCTCATGTAATAATAGAAAATGCATCCAATGATTCCTAATAATGGGAGAAAGCTAAGAGTGAGCTACTTCATGGGTAGTGGGACTTGAGGCAAGCTATCCTAATTTAAGATTTTACAAAGAGAAAGATGCAGTTTTCCCAAACCATCCATCTTAGGCATAGATTTAGATTAAAATTTCCACCATGTCCTGAAAATGGGCAAGAGTCATGGAGATAACAGGATGTCCTCTATAAAACAATGACAGGATGCCAGATTGGGCATATTGAGTTATTGTTACTCTTTTTTTTCACCCATTGCAGTTGATAAAAGACTCAGCAGGTTACAATCACAATGTTATTAAAACATCCATGGTACAATTACACATCTGCGTAAATAATCCCTATAAAATTAAAAAAATTAAACCAAAGATAGAAACAGCTAACTAATAGCAGTAAATATACGAAATGGATGATTATATTAAGAGTCAAAAGGTTTCTTAAATAGCCCCATTTTTAATAGCTGAATTCAATAATAAAGTTTAGGAATACATTTGGAGTCTGACAAATTAGAGCTATGATAACATCAGTTTATTTACCCTTTGTTTATGGAGAAGTCTTTTCTCTTTTTGTCCAGACATGGGTGATTTACCTCATATATAGGACTCTTTTTTAATGAAACTGGATCTTATAAGTATTTAAATAGTGGAGTAAGGAAAGGAAAAATAATAGCTTTCTTGTGGTAGTAAATTATTAAACTGGAGAACTCACGCAAGAAAGAGAATTAGTCACTTGATGCTTTTATTCAACTTGTTCTCTTTTCCCCACTTGTACAGTTGCCTTCCGAAGCCCTAGTTTTGCCTTACGCAAGTTTTATGTACCACTCTTCTAATTCTTCTACACACCCCCACACCCCCACACAGAGACATACACACACTTTTTTTGTGGACTGATCTACTTCAAAACTCAATCTGTGCAGAGCAGGAAAAAGATGAATATGTGTGCTCTGAAATGGTGGGACACACAAAATTAAATATTAATTTTACTGATTCAGGAATGGTTCACCTCATCTTCAAATGGACACCTTCCATTTGAAGGTGGAAGTGTTGGGGTGCGGGTCCCCAAGCCAACAGTTCATAGTGCTTGTGGGAGCCACTTCCACCTCCTTCTGGAGTGATGTTAGTGTGGGACATAGAGTTGAATGATAAATGACTGCTATTGTTGGAGCTGAGTCAGCCACACTTCATTTATTTTCTAAAGCCTCAGTCTAGTATAGACATTATGTCAAGCTAGACTGCTGTGAATGAGCTATATTATCTCTTTATACTTTTATTTGCCTCTTTGTCCCTGTCTCTGCATTTTTCAGTTCAAATAAGCTAATGCAGATTCTTTTTATTATTATTATTATTATTTGCAGAAAATTGCCACTGTAGCACAAAGGTTGACATAAGTATCTTGGTTGCTCAGAAACTATTTTAACTCTATACACTAGCTTTGGTAAGATTTCATGTAGCCTACTCTGTGGCAAAAAATAGAAAGATTACAAAGAGAGTAGTTAATGGGAAAAAGCAGAGGGTGTAGATTTTAAACATAAATTAAAATGGCTGCCCCTGATTTGTGCCCTTAGCTGATAACAGCAGAAATTCAGAGAGGGAAAAGTAAAACTTTTACAAGATTAAGATTTGAGATTAAAGGTGATTTTTTGGTCTGGCAAGATCACAAAGCTTGTCAATACAAAGCTTCCTAAAAAGCATCTGCTTTTCCTGAAGCAGTTAAGAAACAAATTTCAGAAGTGATTAGAAAAGGAATTATATGAACCCAGTGCCCTTTTAAAGGCACTGACTATAGTTTGTGCAAGGTGTCTATTTCCTGACCTCCCAGAGTTCTAAATCTGCCAGAGACCGCTGTCTTGCAGTCTCCTTGTGAGAAGCAACTGTCTGGAGCACTTGTGGTCAATCTCAGATCCTCGCTTTATCCTGAGAGGAATTATCAAAGAGATGTCCACCTCTTCATTCCACTGTGGCTGTTGGCTCCACTGTTTGTGGTATCATTTTCAGTTTGTGGTTTCTTTCCCAGAAGTCTTAATTTATTATTTTTAAATATGTTTTTAATACACTTCAAAAACATTAACATTTATTTTATAAAAAAAACCCTAGTTGCTAGTATAATATTGTGTATAACCTAAATAGCATCTTAACTGTAACAATTATAACTATATTATTAATGAATGCAGCAGAGGTGGGTTCAGCAGATTCTGACCAGTTCTGGAGAACTGGTAGCGGAAATTTTGAGTAGTTCGGAGAAATTCTGACTGGCCCTGCCCCCATCTATTCTCTGCCTCCCGAGTCCCAGATGATAGGGAGGAAATGGGGATTTTACAATATCCTTTCCCTGCCACACCCACCAAGCCATGCCCACCAAGCCACACCCACAGAACTGGTAGTAAAAAATGTTGAAACCCACCACTGGAATGCAGGACTATTATATGTTATTATGTAAAATATATACAAAGACTAAATATGAATTATAAACTGTACAAACAACTATGTAGTGAAAAAAAGGGGGAAGCAATTCTAAACTACCTAAGGAAAGAAAAAAAAGGTAACTGCCTGAAAAGGAAAAGAAAAAAGAAAAAATTACAAGAAATGTGAAGTAACACTAAAAACAAAAACCTACACCTACACCTACATTGTATCTAATTCTAACTA
Source organism: Pituophis catenifer annectens (assembly GCF_029215685.1). NCBI lineage: Eukaryota > Metazoa > Chordata > Lepidosauria > Squamata > Colubridae > Pituophis > Pituophis catenifer. The sequence goes on along the minus strand of NW_027256881.1, from coordinate 243,936,198 downwards.
TAGGAGAGGAAGTTGAATAACAAAGAAAACAATGTATCAGGCTGCTGAAATTATATAACTTTCATTTCAACCGCATGATCCAATTTTTAAATAATGAATTAAACCTAGACCTTATACAGGTACCGTAGTCCTCGACTTAACAACCATTTGTTTAACAATGATTCAAAGTTATGATATCTTTGGAAAAAATGATTTATGAGATGTAATTGTAGTTACGACTGTCTCACACCCACATGGTCACTTGATTGTAATTCATGTACTTGGCAACCGGCTCATATTCAGGATCAGATGTAGCATCCTGTAGTCATGATCATGATTTCTGATATATATTTTTGTCTATTTCCAGTAAAAAAAAATACCCATTGGGGAAGCTGGATATGTTTAATGACCGCATGATTGTCATAAAACTGGATCCGACATTTAACAGAAATTCTGGCCACATCTGTGGTTGTAAATTGAGGACTAACTATACAATAATATTATCCAGCTAATTCAAAGGCTGAGTGTTGACAGTTTTATTAAACCAACATATAAAGTCTCAGGAATAGATATTCTTTCACATCAGTCCAAGCTTGATATACAGTAGCAATTTTTTTCATAGATACCGTCTTTCCCCAAAAATAAGACCCTGTCTTATATTTTTTTGAACCCTGAAATAAGTGCTTGGCCTTATTGCCATGCGCTCAAAAGCTCGATTGGGCTTATCAGGGGATGTCTTATTTTGGGAGAAACAGGGTAGAAGAATTCTAGATCTTTCAAATATAGTATATCAATACATATATTGGTCTTCCAGGAACCTGGTTCAACATAATGGTAATAGCTAACCAATAAAAAATTACAAATGAGCATACCCTTGGCATATGTATCAAAGTAATCTTTGAATAAGAACAAGCAAAATTCTTGTGTCTTGTGCTTCATTTAGTCTGAAGTCAGAGAAGAATACCTTTTTAACAGCTTACCCATCTGTTGTGGTTTCCACTTGTGCTGCATCCTCAGACTAAAATGGAAAAAACTAAGTGGTTTTGCTGTTTTGGTTCCTCTACAGCTGCTCAGAAGAAGTCCATGATAGGACAAGCTCAGCTCAGCCCGTCATCCACTGGCACTGGAGCTGCAGAGTCGGTGGTAGAGACGCGAATGACAGCGATGCAAATCACGAGAGATTTGCTTCGGAGCAAAGGCATTGCAGGACTGTATAAAGGACTTGGAGCCACGTTGCTCAGGTTGGCATTTTCTCCAGACGCAAACACCACCATTTCAGTGGCATGTGTGTGTTTAAGCAAAAGGTCCTAATGTATGGAAATTCCTGCCTTTGAGCACAGCCACTTGGCTCTATTCCCATTCAGAAGAAATCATGTGTTTCTGTCAGAAGTGTTCTATTTATTATTTCTGAGGTATTTCTAAAATTATGTTAAGAATCACTACTGCTTGCTGCTGATTTGGCTAGTCTCAGAAGATTTCTTTGCATGTAAATTGGAAGCAAGAAAATATTATAGGAGAGAAGAAGGGGCTTGGCTGGAAAGGGGGGGGGTCCAAATGAGCACCATTACCTTCGCTTGAGTGTTCATTCAGTCAGGAAGGCCAAAAACTTGCCAGGGATGCTCTGTGAGGTAGCTTTATGGAGCTAAATGCAAGTATAAAGTACGAAACAGAATTACTTTCTCAATGTACACATCAGATAGTTATAATGAACATGTGTGTGGCCAACTAGTGCTATTATGGGACAGAAAGAAACAGCTTTTCAAAAATCCTACTCATTGTGTGCCTCTCTTTTTGTAGGGACGTCCCATTTTCCATTGTTTATTTTCCACTATTCGCCAACCTAAATAAATTGGGTCAGAAGAGCCCTGATGTCAAGGCTCCATTCTATGTCTCCTTCCTGTCTGGATGCGCAGCAGGCAGCACAGCAGCCGTAGCTGTCAATCCTTGTGATGGTAAGTACTTTTATAGCATTCATTGGGGGTGTGGGGGCAGGAAGATCCATCAACATTGCTGGCTATGGATGTTGAGGAAAATAACCAAAACAAAACAAAAACAGTAAAACAGACATTTAAAAACTGTAATTAAAATAAGTCCTAAGTGTTTGGAATATTTTAAATTAAAATTAGCTCCCACACATCAAAGGCAAATTTGGAAAAACCTTGTCCTTATTGGCAAATGAATATCAGAATTCTGCTGTGTTAACACTGTCCATATATTAGCACAGCAGAATTCTGATGTTCATTTGCTAATGTGGACAAGATTATTGGGATAATTTATTCTCTGCTGCTATTCCCGAGAAAAGCAAATAACCAGCTAAGGCAATCCATGTGGAATGAAGGGTTAACTCCAAACCATCTGAAGGCTCCACATGTCTTCCTCTGAAGCATCAGAGATTTTTCAAGGAGTTGGTTTACACATGTTGAAGTCTATACTTCTCATGAATCATCCATTCAGACACAGTTTACTGAACAAAATTTAGATTACAAATGGTTAGTCTTTGGTGAAACTCAGAAAAGATGTACCAACTAGGAATACTAACACTATTGGTTTAGATCTAACCCTATCCCTAACCCTAGATTCATTTTCATTGGAAATGCAATCTTCCCATATATTTTGGTGGGGTCCACAAACTATTCCAAAGGAAAAATTGTCACGTCTCTTCCCTTAGAAAATCTCTAAGAATATATTCTTAACAATACTATTCAGCCATGACTCCATGTAGACCTAACCTGAACCCTATTTTCATTTTGATTAGCAAAGAGATTTTTGAGTGTATGTTACTCAAATGTTTGTAATCCACAAACAACACTGAATGAAAAGCTCTTGCAGTCTTTGATCTTAGAAAACTGCTAAGAATCTATTGGCTACATTAGGTTTTGGGCATGATTCCAAGTAGACATAACCTTAACTCTAACCTTAACCGTAGATTCATTTTCATTGGCAATTGATATTCCCATATATTTTACTGTAGTTCACAAACAAATTTCAACAAAAAGCTGTCACCATCACTTTTCTTAGAAAACCACTAAGAATATACAGTACAATTTCCCTAACAATATTTTTCAGCCATGACTTCAAGTAGACCTAACCCTAACCCTAACCTGAGATTCATGTTCATTAGCAATGGGATTTTCCCATATATTTTAGTGTGGTCCACAAACTACTCCAAAGGAACAGCTATCAACATCGCTTTCCTTAGAAAACCCGTAAGAATCCCTCCCTAGTATTAATTTTTTGCCATGAGACCTAATCCTCACCCTAGTTTCATTTTCCTTGGCAATGGGATTTTCCCATGTAATTTACTGTAGTCCACAAACAACTCCTAACGAAAAGCTATCAACTTTCCTTAGAAAACCTCTAGGAAACTATCCCTAGCATTATTATTTTTTGTCATGACTCCAAATAGACCTAACCTTAACCCTAACCGTAGTTTCATTGGTAGTGGAATTTTCCCATATATTTTACTGTGGTTCAGAATCAAATCAGAAACAAACTTGGTCAATGTTGTTTCTTTAGGAAACCTCTAAGAATCTATCCCTATCATTACTTTTGGGCATTACTCCAAGAAGAATTAACCTTAGATTCATTTTCCTTGCTAATGGGATTTTCCTATGTATTTTACTGTGATCCAAAAATGACTTCGAATGAAAAGCTATCAACATTGCTTTCCTTAGAAAACCTCTAAGAATGTATCCCTAACATTAATTGTTAGCCATGTCTCCCAGCAGACCAAACACTAACCCTAAACCTAATTCTAACCCTAACCTAGATTTATTTTGATTGGCAATGGGATTTTCCTATGCATTTTACTGTGGTCCACAAATAACTGTGAACAAAAGGTTGTCACCAGCTCTTTTCTTAGAAAACTGCTAAGAATATTCCCTATTAATACTTCTCATCCATTACTCCAAGTAAACCTAACTCTAACCTTAGTTTCATTTGTATGACAATGGGATTTTTCCCATGTATTTTATTGTGGTTCATAAACAATTCCGAACAAAAAGCTGTCAACATCTCTTTCCATTGAAAACCTCTGAGTGTCAGGGTCTGAAAGCTCTTACCCCTTCTTTTATTTTTACTTTACAGAGAAGTAGGGGGGGTCCCTTCTGAAATGGTCCCCACTTAGATTAGTTCTAAGAACAATGTTCTAAATCAAGATTAAATATTAATATGTTCTTGGAGTGAGAATTGATAAGATCTTTTCCAGTACAGCTTTGATTGATTGATTGATAGATTGAATAGAAGTATCTGTAACAATTGAAAAACTTGCAAAAATAACTTGACACAAATGAAGGCATTGATTATAACAAACTCTACTACTATATATTTCTGCAGTAATCAAGACAAGACTTCAGTCCTTGCAGAGAGGAGTCAATGAGGACACATATTCAGGGATAATAGACTGTGCCAGGTAAATTATCTCTGTCTGAAGGATGTTGTTAATGAGTAGTTAACAGAGGATTAGCAATGGAAGGATAGTATCTTGAGAGTGGTTGGCATAAAACTTGCTACTGCTTCAGCAAGCAATCATAGAATGATCCAACTATGTTAAAAAAAAACCCACCTCTATGGTGATATCCTCCACATTACAACTGGTCCAAGATAAGATCCAAGATACAACAGGTCCAGATTTAGGGTGTTATCCTTGTTGTCTGTTGAGACCTCAGTGACTTGGATCAGGTCCATGGTTACCATGGTGATCCTTAACCACCCCATAATCTGTGTCACTCACAAGAAGCTAAACCCCAAGAACTAGCAACCACAGAGACTGAATGGCTAACTCAGCAATAGAATTCTGGCAGAATTCTTGCTACAAGCATGGAGACCAGTACAACAGCAACAAATCCAGCAGCTCTCTAAAGCCCATCTTGAAGGGGTTTACATCTGATTATGTCCAGAGCAGAGCTTCTGAAAGCTTTCAAGACCTCCTGGTTTGCAATTGTTATCCCCACCCCCCACCCTATTTCATGGCTGGTGCCAGACCTGAAACCTAGGTGGACTCATGTTCAAGAGTGGTACTTTCTCCTCTGGGCCCCTTCCCAGAGGAGGCGTGTAAACCTGACATGTAAAGTGGTTGATCTGATACTGGCTTGGCATCAGGGGTGAAATGCTCCCGGTTCGGACCAGATCACCCAATCCGGTAGCGATGGCAGCGGGTGGTTCGGAGAACCGGTAGCAAAAATCCCTGCGGGCCCCCCCACCAACCATGCTCAGCTGAGTCGCACGATCATCAGAGGCTTTTTTTTTTTTACTTTTAAAAGCATTTTTTCTACAACCTCTTCCGACTAAAAAATGCTTTTAAAAGTTAAAAAAAAAAGCCTCTGTTGATCGTATGGCTCAGCTGGGATCCTCAAAGGCTTTTCTTTTTTTTTATTATTATTAAATATTTTTTTATTTTTTCCAAACATAAACATAAAAAATATCTTTCAAGAACGAAATCTTAATCCGGTCATTGATAGGTATGCTAATTTTACAGATAAAAACAAATATTTTAACATAAATTCTAACATCTTAATTTAAGCCTTTCTATTATATCACCATAAATCTTAATTCCCAAATAGACTTAACTCATTTTTATATTCAATTATAAATCGAAATTCAATACAGCTCTTTCTAAATTTTTCTCCATTGCTCCTTTTCAACAATAAAATACAGAATTTTTTTTTTAAAAAAATAATTTAACCTCTTAATCTATATATTTACCTTACCATTTTATCACCACAGATCTTAATTTCCAAATGTATACAACTCAGTTTTTATTTTAATTTATTAATCAAAATTCTTTCTGTTCTTCTTAGTATCTACACCCATTTCATCCAATCTTTAAATCTTAAACTTTTACACAGACATCTCAAAGTTTTTCATTTCATTTCAATTGTCGTCTAACATTTTCTTTTTCACCCTTTATTAATAACTGTTCTCCAGTGTATTCTCCTCCATTACTCCTCCTATTGTTTGGTTGATTTCCAGCATAACTTATTTTGGCTGAATTTCAACATATTCTCCTCCATAACTCCAACTATTGTTTGGCTGATTTCCAGCATTTTCCAGCATTTTGGCTGATATCCAGCATATATTCCTCCGTACTCCCATCAATTGTTTGGCTGATTTCCAGCATCTTTTATTTTAGCTGATTTCCAGCATATTTTCCTCCACATCTCCACCTTTTGTTTAGCTAATAACCAGCATATCTTATTTTAAGTATTTCCTTTTCAATATATTTCAATATATTTGTCTATTAATCAACTATTTCCAAGTATACTCTTCCAGGGTGTTTCCCCATCTGTTTCTTAATATTAATCATTTCCAACATATGTTACATTCAATCTCAATTGTTACTTCAATCTGTGTACCTTATTGTACCATCCATAATCATTAACAATTAATCATAATTCTCCTTCTCAACTTTGTTAGCAATTTAAAATTAAAACATGTTACATCAAATTATACTTTTATAAAAATATCACTTTTAACCACCTTAACTTCAAACTTCTATTTTAATTATTTTCTTTTGTTTTCTATCTTTATTACCCCACAGGCACCTCCTGTTTTTATTTAAAGCTCATTTAAACTTTTAAGCATTTTAACATTTAAACATTTAAGCATTGCCTTTTAATTTTATCTATTTTATTTCTTCATTTCCCTATCTGTCCATAAGTATTTCAATTTGTAGTCAGTACTTCCATGCTTAAACCTCTGTATATCATTTTAATTCCATTGTAGAATCTGTTTCCTGTAAAGTCCATCAGTTTCCCCACTTTTATTCCTGTGTCAGTTCTTTTGTTGCTACGCCAATTAATTTCAATTTTATTAGTTCCATTGTATTTCTTCTTTCTTTGTGAGTCCATCTGTAGACAGAATAGGAATCTCCAAAATCCAAAAGTCCATAGTTATTTTCAAAGTAATCCAAAATAAATAGCAAGTCAAAATGGTTCTTTTTCATGCAGAGGGCAAATTTCTACAATCCACACTTTTGCTTAGTCACGGATACAATCACCATTTTGAAGCAACTATGTAACTATCCGTTTGATAGCTTTGTCTGGCATTTAAAGGTGCCAAGTCCTTAATTATCACTTTTCTCTTTTTCCAAGGATCAGGTCTGCTACAATTTAAAAAAATAAATTCAAATATCCAATTTTAATTTGTTAGTAGTCAGTTCATTCCAATCAATCAGTACTAAAGTAGATTTCTTAAAGGGTCTTTATCTCCTTTCATTACTTTACACAATCTTCAAGCCCCACAGATCTTCAGCCGCTGTTTAAGGCTGGGGATCTTATTAGTAAACATCAATGCTCTATGGTTATTTCTCACCTGGGTTGGTGTCACTCACCCGGCTTCAGAGCACGTCGCTCTTTTTTCCTTCCTCCTGCGCATTTCTTGTCCCAGTTTGTCCCAGCTTTATGGCAGCCCATCCCCCCCGCCGACTCAGAGGATTTCCTCCCGCCTCCAAGGAACTTGCCTGTTCCTCTCGGCCACTCAAGGTGTCCCTCTCTTTCCCCTGTCCCTACAGGACAGGTTCAGTCTGCAGACCTGTCGGTGGTTCGTCAGTTGGGGTTTTCGCGGAGCTCATGAGAGCCCGCTATTTCCCTGACTGCATTGCCACGATGCCAAACCGGAAGCCCCCCTCAGAGGCTTTTCAAAGCATTTTTTTCTGCAACCTCTTGGCCGAAGAGGTGATAAAAAAGATGCTTTGACAAGTCTCTGACGATCCCAGCTAAGTTGCCTGATCGTCAGAGAGGCTTTTCAAAGCATTTTTTAAAATGCCTCTCTGACGATCCCAGCTGAGTTGCCTGATTGCCAGAGGCTTTTCAAAGCATTAGAAAAAATCCTTTGAAAAGTTAAAAAAAAAAAAGTCGGCCACGCCCACCCAGTCACATTACACACACACCCCACCAAGCCACGCCCACAGAACTAGTAGTAACACATTTTACATTTCACCCCTGCTTGGCATGTTTTCCAACTCCAGACAGTGTGGTTTGTAAACTATGTTTTGTGGATTAATGCAATGTATTCAACAAACTGTTATTAAAACCAATCATAGTTTAACATGATATTTGAAGCCAATGGTGATTTCATCTCTTTTCTCTGTGTCTTTTTCTAGGAAAATCTGGCGTAATGAGGGTCCCTTGGCCTTTTTTAAGGGGGCATATTGCAGAGCCTTGGTCATTGCCCCACTCTTTGGTATTGCACAAGTTGTCTATTTCATCGGCATTGCTGAATTCATCCTCGACATGTTTCCACGGCATCGGGATTAACCTCTCACCCTTCTTCTCATCCAATTGGAATTCATCATAGTATTTTTGTCATTGTGATGTCAGAGCAACGGCACAAAGGGTTCCAAGCAGTAATAGTGGGAATGAATGTTGTCTCTAAAGTTATTTTTCCTCATATCAACATGGCCCTGAGGAGGGATACCTAAATAGTCATATCTGTTTTTTAATTATCAATTTTAAAGACACTGCTTAACACAGACTGTCTGACTGGCCTGCTGTTCCTCTTGTCTAGTGGAAGATGAGCCCCCTCTCCCCTTTTCTGGAATTGCCAACAACTCAAGAAGGAGCAAAAGAACAGGACGTGTTTCCATGCCTCTATTCTTGGGGTTAGGTCTCTGGAGAAAAGAATCAATTGGTACCCAATAAAAGGGAGGTCAGTTTGACCCAGGCAATTACTGAGATCAAAATATTTGTTTTTAGATGAGTCTCCTAAACATCCCTTCTTCAAATTAGCTGGACTTAATGAACTTTTGAATATTAAGAGAGGGCAAAGGGAAAGCTGCATCTTAATGTTTTGATTTTATGAAAAGATCACCATAATAGGTCCATGTGGGAAAATGTACTCAGGACAACTGTGCATTTGCCCTCTGAAACCTCAACTTTTGGAAATGTCCAGGGTCATGAATGTGAGCCATGACAGTTGGGGGAAACCAAATTACTTTGATTTTTTTTAAAAAAAGAATATGCTGGATAAAACTCTAAAATAACATAAATACTCCTCTGTTTCAGCCTGAGATGCTGCTCTCCATGCTACTTTTCACCCCATCCTGGTTTCACATGTCTCTGTCTTTTAATCAGTGTATAGAATGTGTTTATTGCGCCCTTATTTTTGTTTGGGATCATAGCAAGACCAAAGGCAACTGAACTCTCTTGTGGCTGGTCAGTGCTATAAAAAAGCTGGGGAACAGAGCATGAGGGAGGAAAACCTTGCATGTTTCTTTAGACACACCAAAGTCAAAGAAGTTTAACCTATATACCAGCAGATTATCATTTTTTCCCCTGAACAACAAATTGCATTTTTGAGATGCCAGTTTTTATTTTAAAGGGGAAGTTTGTGTATTTATTATTTTCATAAAAGTCAACCATGCATATATGTTCTCATTTTAAGCTGGTTTTCTGTTGTTTTTCCCTTACATTTGCTGTTTCAGTGGAAAAAGCCATTCCATTATTGGCTGTTTCTTTCTTTTTTTGTTCTTGGCTTTGGTTAGTTCAGTCAGCTGCTTTTCTTTGAATATCCTTTTTGAATATCAAACATTGGGAGATAAATTTTTTTAAAAAGATTTATCTTCAAAAATTACAACACTTTTAGTCTTAGGGGACAGAAGATCCAATGTTTGGCATGTTTTGCTTGCATTTTAGACTTCTTGTCTCTGTAGATTGCTTTAGTTGCTAGTATCTTCATTCCCTATAACAACAATTTTTATACATAGTTGTCTTCTCTATTCAGAAATGTTCTTGGATTCCAAATCTGAATGTTTACTATGTTCACGTTCCTTATGAGATCTTTTGAATGATAAGGATTTTTTTTAATGTGTCATTAATTTTTCTACTTGCGCTTTCAAATTTAATGTAAAACCATGTCTGTTTTGGAAAATTAGTTGTAGGGTTGAAGATGGTCAAAATAACTGTGGGGCAGGTAAGACTGGTTTAGAATAGAAGCTATATTTAATAATTTGTTTCATGAGACACAGATTTTTCTTTAAATCCTTTTATAAGCATTTAATCATGATTTAAAACTTCTTTTGCAACATTTCTTTCACCCAGCTAATCTGACATCACTTCAAAAAAAAGAACGCCTTAAGATTTCATTGTTAAACCAAGAAATATAATGGCACATAATATTTGAATTCACTGCAACGATATATTTTGATATTTTTGAAACAAATTAAGCAAAATTGTGGGTTTTTAGGAAGCACAAAATTAGGATTAGTTGATGCACTTTAATAAGTAAAGTTTAGATCCTTATTTTAATTAACATTTAGTTAGATGAAGACTTTAAAAATATGACTGTCATTTTTTTAAAAAAAGAACCAAATGTTTAATGTCCTTTACAATAGTGTCTACAAGATTAATGGTCTGAGATTCTATTTTAATTCCAAGTAAACCTTTGCTTGGGTGAAAGCATGGATAAAGAAAATTATTTATACCTCAACTATGTCCAGATTAATAAAATTGCCACTAGATTGCAGCTGCATGCTGTATCAGGCAGATTTCCTGCTGATTGTGGGTCAGCAGTACTGCTGGAAAAGGAGAAAAAGCAGTATTTTGGGGCAAGGAAAACTTTACCATGCTCCAGATACAGGAAAATAAGGTGTCACTATTTCACAGGCCTTCATATTATCTAGCAATGTAACACTTAATGCTAATATTTTAAAGGCATGCTTATGCTGCAGAGACAATCTAATTGGTGTGTAATTAATGTTTGTCTGAATGCTTGTCAGGGGCTTGTGGCTCTGTGGAGCCATAGTTAGCTGGGTTCTTTTCTTGTAGGGAAATTGTGAATCACTGCGGTATTGACAGTCTCTTAGGTTTCTTGATTTCCAAAGGTTTACTTGCAAGTGCTCACTTTAAAAAGAAACCCTCACAATGTGACTTCAAGCATATTTTAAGTTGTAGAAGTTTTTCGTCTTGTTTTAACAGATTTGAGTTTTTCTACTTAAGGTGCAAGAGCTTTGACAGGCCTCTTGCAGCCTATGGTGACTTTTGCACATTCCATGTAACACAGTTATATTTAGGATAATCTTGATAAAGCAAAAAGATTGAACTGACAATGAATTGCTTGTATTGTTTTTAAGTATGTGATTCTGTGTGCTATTTAGCCTGTGATGATCAACACTGGCTAAAGTTTGCTATGAAAATAAGATGATGTCCATAGGTGAACTGCTCCTTATTTTTATACAGTGAGCTTCCCATTGCTTTTCTTTATCAGTCTGTATTTCAATCTTTGCATGAAAGCACAGGAACTTGTTGGCAAGTAAAAACTCTCTTAATTGCATGTTTGGAAGAAGATGTGCTGGAGGTGAGCATCTAAAAATGGCCACTTGGTACAGTAGGTCTGGGGACTGCCTTAGAAGAAAACTGTGAAGGTCCTGCCTCTAGCAATATCCACCTAGAGTTTGGATGGTGATGATCATTAGGAAGGGAAGTTGAGAACTGATGTATATTAAACTGAGGTGGAATAGAAGTTAATGGTGTTGGGTTTTTAATAGAATCATGTGGATGTCATTTTGAACTTTTTCTGCTTTTACTTTGGACATACTATGGAAGACAATGTGTACAACATAAAATGCATATAACATTCTGGTCTACATAAACTTGTTAGCTAATAAATGATATCACATTTTATATTGTTCCCCACCAGTGTAACATCAATATAAAGCTCAATCCTAGGTCTAATCATGTGCTGGTTAGTTGTTGTCATTTTTTAAATTGTCTCTGACCACATTTTTGTCTGTACTCGCAGGGTACAAGCAGGTTAACAGGTAACATGTCTTAGCCACTGCATGCTAACTGAGAAGCAACAAATTTTCAGGAGTACGTTTCATTTACTAAATACAGATTAAGTATTCTAGGTCTTGTGCACAAGAGCTCAGAAAGGACTCTGGTTGATTAAATAATAGTATCATAATTAAACATGATAATAGCAAATATCGGCTATTTGCTGATCCCTTCTCAAGTTCTAAAAATATAATGCTATTTAATTAAAATGGGTATTGTGGATTAAACATAATTTAAAAAGCTGACCGGGGTGGGTGGGTGCCCAGAAGAGATTTGAAGGCTGCAATAATTTTCCTCCAGGAAAAATGTCCCCTTTTGTTACAATCCTCTAACTTCAAATCTCTTCTCTGAATGCAAATCTGACATTAACTGCCATTATTAATATCTTATCAAATCTCAGTTTAAGCCTGGTTCTATGGGGGAATATAGTGGGGGACATTAACAGGGAAAGGGCATCACAGGGTGACTTTTGTATCCTTCTTCTGAATAAAGCCTATTTCATGAATGTTACCACCCAGATACTCATTTAAGGGAATTCATTTTGTTAGTACTTCAAAATATTTTAAACTAAAACTAGAGATAGACTCTCCTGTAAATTATTATGTAAGCTAAAATGAACATACATTCTTTACTCTGTGAGCTTCTGCTGAAATCTTTTGCATTAGGAAAGTTTAATGCTGAAGATAACAAAATAGTAAAATTTGATTCTACACTTTCCATCTATCAAGAATTACTTTTTGCCACAAAATATTATTAAGCAGCATTTAAATACAGATAAAACCATCTTATAAACAAAGCAAATTAATAAATACAATCAAAACCCTTTTGTGTCAGGTTTTCTTCTCATATGCACTTTGTCCTCTGGATTTTTAAAAGCAATTGGATTCTGTGAAAATTACAATGGTTTGTAATTAATGATGACAATATAACTGTAGAACTTGGGAAAAATAAATCATTAGCAGATTCATTTAATTAGGCATGATTCTGATTCACAGAAATCAGTGAACTTTTATTGAGTAACACCAACAGAAGAAAATATCTTACATATGGATAGTTTCTGTACTTTAAATAATTCTTGGTTAGGGATGTTGGTTCAGTGGTGGTTGCTACCGGTTTGCCCTGGATCAGGCAAACCGGTAGCGGCGGTGGCGGGAGGCTCCACCCACCTGCTCAGATGCTTCTGCGCACTAGCGAACCGGTAGCAAACTAAATTGAAACCCACTACAGTGTTGGTTATATAAAGAGCTATTTTTCATAGAATCTGTTATTCCTTTTTGAAAAGTTATTTTCAGAAGACTTATCTGTAGAGCATATTCCTAACCATTAACCAAATCTACCTCTTTTTTTTTGACAGAAATTGTCCCAAACCAGGCCAAGATATTTATAATACAATCCTGTAAATCTCTTAACTGGAATTATTTCTGAATTTAAAGCTAAAAGTATCTCATGCTTCAAATATATGTTTATTAAATGATACATTTGCTGATTGTCTTTTCTGAAAACTTGGGCCTTGCTTTAACATGATTTTTTAAAATTAGGAAACAGTTCTAGCTTTTATTCCTCTCAGAAATACGTAGTAGCTCCTATATGTAACATTCTGTCAAAAGTCTTATCAGTGAAGGTCAGATTTTAGACCATATTTTAAAAGTATAATTTGTAAAGCTAGTAGATACACTGTATTACAGCCGAGTAGGATCTTTTTCATGTGCAGCTTTGTCTTCCCACCATGTTAGATGGGAAAATATTTTAATACTCTCATATCCTCCTTTGAAAGTGGTTATGGTTCTGCCATCAAGGAGAGTATTGGTCCAGAGCAACCTGGATCTACAGGGTAGGATATAAGCACTGGATAAACCAATGAGGAAATGGAGGATGATTCCTGCTTTGAGCTAAAGAGCCTATAGATGTAGCAAACTTCTACAGAGATGCTAATACTCTAGGATATATGTGCAGAACTTTGGACAGAGGATAGCTTTGACCTTCAAAGGTTATGCCATGGGGCAGAATGAAAATAGGAGTTCAGTAATGGGAGGAAGAAAGTAAAGAATTGGAAAGCCCATAGGAACCAGTGGACAAAGAGTTCCAGCTCACTTTCTCTGTTTCAAAATTAATAAATAATGGAGTACATTTGTTTCTGAGTTGACTTGAAAAACTGCCTGAATGTTTTGCTATTAAATCCATCTGTTATTGTAAAATCAGTACAGTTCATTGATTCGTCCCACCATCAGATCTTCTGTTGCTATAATTTATAAATTAGATTCTGGGTAGATCTGATACTTCCCCCCCCCACACCCATCAAAATTTCTGCTATAAAACCAGATGTAATGTTAATTAGGAAATGCAAATTCCCCCTGATCAAATTCTGTGCCATCTCCATCTCTGTTCATCCATTAAATGAATTTTATCAATTGTTTTTCTATTATGGTTTCTTTGAATTTGGGTGTCTGCATGCATTGGAAGGTACCTGCCATTCAGACTTAGTTACCTAGAAAAAAAGCGAATCAGAAGAAGGAATATCACATTTAGGTATACCCAGAGAATAACAATATCTCTGGGATCAATATTAATAAAGGAGCATGATGAAAAGACAGTGGTATTGGTAACATCTAGATCAAGGAAGGAGGTAATTTAAACAAGCTCGCTGCTGATTTGAACCAAGCTAACAAGGCTAAAAGAGACAGTAACAAAATGAGGAATTTAAAACCTTGTTTAATCTGATGCAAACTATACAGACAAAAGGTGGCATAAAATATATTACAAATATTAAAGTTGGCCATTAAATGTGTGTTGATAATCCTTGCTGCTACACTACTGAAATTTAACAGTAGTTCCAAAACCACATATAAGATCTTGCTAAGGAGGGGGGTGTTCAGTTTTGGATCTCTGCTCTAGACATTGATGCGATATTAACACAAATATATGATTTCTCTTGTTCCCTTATTTTCCCATTAGGGCAAGGCTTGCAATAGCATCTGTGGAACCTTAACATTGAATAATGTTTAAACAACATTACTAAATTTAGGAAGACTTTGCTACTCAAAGCCTTGCAAGATTTAGGGTAGTTGAATGCAACATTTCATGCAAGATACTGGAGTTATCCTGTGAGATCTTGGATATGATAATCATTGGACTTTGCAGATATTTATCATTATTGTATTACCCTTGTTTATGCACCAGTGCCTTTGTATGAAATAGTGCCTGGAAAAATTTCCAGTTGATACACTTCACGATGCAACTTAACATTTTGATGACATGGCTGCTGATGGGAAGGTTAATTTGAATGTTGTTTTCCAACATAATTTATTGAAATCTTTGAGATTTCAGTCAATATTTACTACGAAATTCACCCTGTTGAGGGAAAAAATTCATTTGCTATTTGTATTTGATTTATAAAGGATGCTAATTTTTAAGGTGCTATAAGATTTCTTGTCACTTTTACTTCTTCAATACTTTCTAAGATAGTGCATTGTGTGGTACTCAGTAGTAAGTCATTTGCTGCTATGAAATGGATTGTAATACTTGATATGTATATTACAGCTCTGTTGTATAAATACAAAAAATAGCTACTTAATTTATTTTTTATTTTTTATTTTATTTTGAATTTGTATACCGCCCTTCTCCCTGAGGACTCAGGGCGGTGAACAGCCAAGTAACAAGTAAGCTATTCTTAAGCTATTAAGAATCCTGTTATGTTACTGTGCAGTAGCTTACAATATATTCTTACGACATGAAAAGGAAGTAAATATCTAGTGATATTTTTAAAGTATAATAAGGTTGCAGTTTTCTAGAAACATGGAATCAGTTTGGGAAGATTAAAATTTTTAATTCCCATTTTTCTGATGAAACCTGCCATATGAGAGTGGGAATTAATATTTTATAGCTTTGTATCATGTCACTGTAACCTTAGAAGGAAGTCTAAGGCATTCAACTGCTTGAACCACAGAGCTTGAACAAAATGACGAATGGAATATACATTTACAATTTTTAAAAACTCATGTTTTGATCACATTTTGATCATTAGTTGTTGCAAATCTTTTGGCCAGTGAATGTGTTTTGAATATAAAATTAAGACATATTTGAAGTCAATCTGAAAATTTAAATGGCCTGTTAAATATGTGAATGATGCTTCATCATTAAAGGGGAGAGGCTTCCTTCTTGGAAGAAAAAGGAGACCTTGAAAATCAGCTTACTTTTAATTTTTAAGTATGGATTTTCAGTTCCATCTGCTTCCTGTCATAGTCTATTAAGACAATTCAAAGTTATAGCCTGATTCATTGGTATTTTTTTCAGCCTCTGTTTCCTCTACCTGTCCAAGCATTGGCATGGACTGCAAAGCATTTTTTGTGTTCTGCTCCTTGCCATCTTTTTTATGGCATTGCCATGTCCTTCCTTGTAGCCCTGAACAGAATTCCATTGCTCAAATAATCTTCCAATTGTCTATATACTCTATGTAATTTACTTGCTGCTTCTCTGACCTTGGATTTAAGAAAAAAATAGTGTTGGTATTTTTTTTTTTCATGCACCTCTTCCGATGTTGCTTGTACCATAAATAAATTTCTAGTCTAGTTCATATGAGACATTTGCTTTAAAAGGGGAGAAATGGTGAGATGCATTGTGCTTTTTTAAAAAAAAAACTGAAGGAAAATCATACAATTTTGTAGCTTCTGCATGTAATAGACTACAGCAAATATCCATAGCCATAAAGGATATGTGCTTGTGCCAATCTTTTTTTCTTTAGGATTTTGCATAATCATTTTTTTAATAAAACGTATCTATTAAAACTTTTTAAAAGAGGGAAAGACTTAGATTTAAGTCCATGGCAGAAGACATGTAATTTAGCTTTGCTATAAGAAATGTTAGTTAAATGTCATAATTTTAGGCCAAATATGACTATAAGAACACTATCTGTCCCAGTGATAATCCATAGCACTTCCCCAGATATTCCAGTGATCTCCTTAATCCTGTTTATCTATGTTGGCTCCCCCTTCTTCTGCTTCCCTCAGCTTTGCCAAGAACAGTTGTTGTTTTTTATTATAGTTCGCCATGTATTTGAATCACATGCCCAGCTCTCAAGTTTCTCCTTCTGATCATTGTCTCAAGGGAACAGTCTTTATTTTCTTTAGAACAGATTGAATTGGTTCCCCTTGCTGTCTAGGGTTCTCTCGGTAATAGTCTCCAAATCCATAATTTGAAGGTGTCTATTTTCTTTACTTTCAGTGCTCAGCTTTAACAGATTAACATATCATTGGAAAAAACACTGATGTTCTGAATTTTAATGGCATTAGTGTGTGCTTCTCCTTCATGAACTTGTTTAAATTTGTCATTAGGTTCTTACAATTAATTTCTTTTTTACTCTACAGTCTTTAGGTTCTTGAACAAAAGACAAAACTATCTCCCACTATCTCATTCTTCCCATAAACTATAAATTGTCCAAATATGCAGATTGCCACTACCTTTATCTTAATGTTTAACAGTAACCCTGATTGTTTACTTCCTGTTTGTAATTTCATAATATTCTCTTCTATGTCTTCTTTAGTTTCAGCACAACATGGCAGTGCCTGCCTATTTTAAATTTTTACAAAAAGTTTTGATACCTGTGACCATCTCTTCTAATCCTGCTACATTTATTATTTGTTAAACAAATTCAACAACAGCATTTTTGTTTTGTCCCTACTCAAATTAACACCATTTTCCAAACTCAGTTTTCACATAATGAACATAATGTAAATATAAAACAAAAACATAAAACGTAATGAAAAATATGCAGTTAATTCTCTTGCTTTATTCATAGGAGGGTGACTTCCAACTTTACATGAAGTGGCAGTTGTTGATCATTGGGCATAAGGGATAAGGGGAAAAACCCTGAGAGATGGGTCTCAAAGGTGCTTTTTCAAGAGGCAACTGGACTTTTTGATTTTTCGTTGAAGACATTTCGCTTCTCATCCAAGAAGCTTCTTCAGCCCTGATTGGATGGTGGGGAATGGAAGGATTTATATTCCTTGCAGACAGCTGGTCATTTGCATTCTTTAGCAGAGTCGTTGAGGCCACTTGGAGGTTTGTCTGTGTCCTCCAAGAGTTGAGAAGACATTTCATTAGCTAACCTGTATTTGGTGCAAATTTCTCTCAATAATTGAAATTTTTGTCCTCTTACTCCAAAGCTAGCTGGAATGAAGAGTCTTCTTTGGTAGAAATTTCCACAAAGTAGAGGATAGAAAATGTTTGAATAATATAAAGAGTTGCAAGTCACCCAGATAACATACTGTATAGTACAAAAATAACTAAAACAAAACATTTCCCCATCTCAAAACAATGAGCTGGATTCATTATGACAAATTTTGGCCCTCCCCCAACTCTATTGTTTAAATACTAAGTTGTTGCTAATTGTGGTGTGAGAAAGAGAGGCAGATAGTCAGACAGACAGGCAATATATTCAGTTTTGCATGCCAGGCCTGCCTAGAGAATAACTCTGTTTTTGGATGCAAGGATATAACTGAGTTACAACTTCACTGAGAAATAATAAGCCTATGTAGACATCTCCAAGGACTGTTTTTATTTCTGATCAGCTCAGTTATATAGGTTTTTCTCAATGTTAGAATTGTTTCTCTGTCTAGAGATGAAATAAAATGTCAGTAATTAATAGGCAGCAGCACACTTCTGCTGGCTTGTTTTGAGACATTTCCCTAGAATTTTTTTCCCAGGTTGTTGTGAACTCTGTTTTGCAAAGTTATATTAGCCAACAGGTTTGTACCCACAGGTTCACTCAGCTTCACTCTCACAAAAAGTGTGATGGCAGATCATTATTGAAAGGATAAATATCTCACTTTCTTGTTGCTCTTTCTAATCTTCAGGGTAGTCTAAGTGCCTTTTAAAAAATCCTCTTCACCCACAACATGATTGGCTGTTGCTTAATTGTTTTTAAAGGAACATCCATTGCAAAACAAGTTAAGAAGAGCTTTTGGAACAAGGCTGCTAGAAATCCTTCCAACTTTAATAATAATTCTGCCCTAGGTCACATGACGAGGGAGGGGCTGAGAATTGAGAGATTTGCAGCATTCTGAACAGCTGCCCAACAGCCTCTCTCATAGTGATGCATGGGAGGAGTTACAGGTAGTCCTTGAGTTACGACCACAATTGAGCCCAGAATTTATGTTGCTAAATGAAACATTTGTTAAGTGAGTTTTGCCCCATTTTATGACCATTCTTGCCAAAGTTGTTAAGTGAATCGCTGCAATTGTTAGTAACACAGTTATTAAGTGAATCTGACTTCTCCATTGACTTTGCTTGTCAGAAGGTCACAAAAGCGGATCATATGACACTGGGATACGTCATAAATATGAGCCAGGTGCCAAGCATCTGAATTTTGATCATATGATCACCAGGGTGCTGCAACAGTTGTAAATGTGCAAAATGGTCATAAGTCACTTTTTTCAGCACTGTTATAACTTTGAATGGTCATTAAGTGAACCACTGTAAGTTGAGGACCACTTGTATTCTGCAAGATTTTTCTTCACAGCTCTGGTTTGGATCACGCCCATTTTCAAACACCATCTTTCTTTTGCTGGCTTATTTGCCTACATCAAATTTGATCCTATTGGTTCTCCTTTTTTTGAACTGATCTGACAAAGTCCCAAGATCCTCTATATAATTTCTAACTATCTATGTAGTTGGAAAGCATAAAAAGCAACATTTCAGGAAGTGGCTTTGTTTATCACAAGCACAAACTATAGTCAGTGCTGTGTGTGCCTCACTAGTCAGTCCTGGAAAATAGATTTTATGTCCATATCCAATAAAACTGTGTTTAGTCTTTACTTAGGGTATATCTGGACAATTTTTAAAGTTCTGAGAGAGCAGCTGGCCCTTGTATGTTCCATTTTTTCAACCTCTTTTTGTTGATCTGAACTGGAAACAGAATTGTGGCTCATAAAAAAATATTGTATGTAAAACTATATAGCAGTGATGGTGAATCTCTTCGGAACCGAGTGCTGAAAAGGGAGCACTTCACGCTTGTCACAGCCGCGATCAGGAAGAGGAACTGGCCGGGGGGCATGCACGCACCAGATAAGGTACTTCCGGTTTCTGACATGTGCATGTGCACCGGCCAGCAAGTCATCTGGTTATTGCCACGCATGCGCATGCTATCGCCAGAAAATGTAAGACAAGTTCTTCCAGTTTCCGGCATTGCCGCACGCACAAAGATCAGCTGATCATCGCATGCACATGCGTACCAGATGAGGAACGGGCAACGCCGCGCATGCCAGGAAACATGGCTCTGCATCCCACTTCGGGCACACGTGCCATAGGTTCGCCATTATGGGTATATAGTGAGTTTCAAAATATATCATGCAGTCTCTTGGCAAATGAATGGATCTGATAATTTTCAGCATAAATTGATCTCTGTTCTGTCACCTATAGTTGTTAAGAATAGTTTGTGGACCATAGAATCCACTTTCTGTGTTCCACAAAACGCCATGAAGCATATACAAAGGCTGACATCTATGCACCTGACAGGTCTGTGGATTAAAACAATATTTCTTGCTCCCATTTGAAACCAGATTATTCCAATAAATTGAGCAAATACTGAAAACAAGTGTGAAAGGGGAGAGAGGTCCCTTGGTGAAAATGCTCATTTTGTAAGCCTGCCTTTGTGAAAACTGGTGGACCTCACGCATCCATTTTGTGTTATGTATGTATGCAGTGATCACTGAGTTGTTGGTGTGAGGTCGTCTTTGGCATGCAAAGTTCAGCTTTTTTTGTATGGGGCTGTATTTTTGTGCAAGAATGTGCACTGCTGGAGGTTCCAGATGGGAATGTTTTGATATTGTGCTTACACCTTATGCTTTTGTGGAGTGGCAGGGTGAGGTGGGGTACTGCTTTTATTGTTGAACTTATTTTTTTCAGGCTTGTCACCAACCTCCTTGTTGCATCAGTGAGTTTGTTTGAACCAGTAGCACAGGTTTTCCTCCCCCGCCTCCCCCAAAAAACCCATAGATGCTTCCTCTGCTGCTTTGGCTTTTTTGTTTCCTTGGTTGTATTTTTCAGGTCCCACAACTGTTTCTTCAGTAGTGCAGTTTAGTGTGTATTTGTGATTTCGTGTCCAATACAACACTGGAGGGATAGGCATTAACATGGCAAAATGGTTTTGGACAAACTTCTTCACTCTTAATCTAAGTTAGGAATGTAATTGTGACACATCTTTCTTCATCTGACATAGTTGATTTTCTTTGAGAACTCAATAGGCCTTCGATTTCAAAATTTCTTAGACTGACTTTTTGGAGTTTAAGGCCTTGGTTAGTTTCAACAGAAAACAGGAAGGACCAATCAACTTTTCTGTATTGTATTGTTTTTAGTAGAGGTAATTTCTGTTCATAATATGTCAGTTGACAAGTTTATGTCATTTTATGTTCACTATTTTCTGATATGAAAAGTTATTTCTTATCTTAAACACTCATTTGTTCAATTAAATAACATTTCATGTTTCCATTTACATTAGCCTCTGTGTGCGTTTGTGCACACGCTTATTTTGTTCTGAGATGTTCCTGAATGAAGTTTCAGATTACAATTTTAGTATATCCTGTTGCTGAATAGGACTTTTAAACTACTTGTACTGTGGTTTTTTTAAAGTGCTGCTTAAAGATAAAACTTAAAAGGAGAATTATTTTTTCTCCTGGAGAAGTTTTGAAAAGTACTTTTGTGTATTGTCATGTAAAATAAATACTTAAATAAAATTAAAATCTGATTCTCCAGTGCTATTTGATTTTTTCTTGTGGTTTTTAACTTCTATTTGTGATCTTCACAGTATTGTACTTACCTAAATAAAAAATGTGTGTATTCTTCAGACTGGAAAATTAAAGATAATAAGTTGGACTATTGAGTTAAATCAGTGACTATTGACAAATAGCAACTGCCCACATTCGGGAGTTGGGCGGCATAGAAATGCGATAAATTCAATTCAATTCAATTCAATTCAATAGTGAGTTCAGAAGATATGTTCTAATTGAAATTTCACACAAGGATTCCCTAAAGCTGGGTCCCCCATTCCTAATATATTGTTTGGATACTATTACAATTACAATATTATAAAAGCAATATGCAACCTATCCAACAATGAATTTCTCAGGATGTGTGGTTTGAAAATATAACTTGCTGATAGAACACATGCTTTCTTTAATAACTTTAATCAGAGTAGATCTGGAAGGGACCTTGGTGGTCTTCTAATCCAACCCTCCACTCAAACAGGAGACAGTCTTTTCTTAAAAATCTCCAGTGATGAAGCACCTACAGCTTCTGAAGGCAAGCTGTTCCACTGGTTAATTGTGCTCACTGTTAGGAATTTTCTCCTTAATTCCAGGTTGCTTCTCTCCTTGATTAGTTTCCATCCATAGTTTCTTGTCTTGCCTTCTGGTGCTTTGGAAAATAAGTTTTCCTTCTTTGTGGCGGCCCCTCAAATACTGAAATACTGCTATCATGTCCCCCCTAGTTCTTCTTTTTTCTGCACTAGCCATACCCAAATGGCAACCATTCTTCATATTTTTTGTCTCCAGACCTTTAATCATCTTATTGCTCTTCTTTCCACCTTTTTCCAAAAGTCTCAACATCTTTTTCGTAATGTGGTATTCAAAATTGAATGCACTTTTCCAGATGTGGTCTTATTAAGGCTTTATAAAGTGGTACTAATACTTCACATGATTTTGATTCGATCCCTCTGTTTATACAACTAAGGATTGTATTAGCTTTTTTGATTGCTGCTGCACACTGTTGGCTCATGTTTAAGTGATTGTCCACTAGGACTCCAAGGTCCCTCTCACAGTTACTGTTTTTGAGTGAGGTTTTGCCTAATCTGTACTTGTACCTTTGGTTTTTCCTGCCTAGATGTAAAACCTAGGCAGGAAAATTAACTAATATTAACTAAAATTAACTAAAATAGTGCTTCTTAATTACATTAAAGCTTTCTTGCTAACCTTATTAATAATATATTTACCGCATTTTTCGGAGTATAAGACGCTCCAGAGTATAAGACGCACATTAGTTTTTTGGGAGGGAAAAAAAAATTCTGCCTCTGCCTACCAGCATCCATCGGTATTCATCTGGCTAGCGTCCTTGCAGCAAACAGCCAACAGCCTGGTCAGCTTCAGCATGTTATCACAGCCTGATTCAGCACGAGCAGTTGATTGGTGGCTGGATCAGCCTCCTAGAATACCGCCAATCAGCTATTCCAGGCTGCGGGGAACGCCACAGCCCATCGCCGCCTCCGCACGTTGGGTTTTTTGCCTCCACACATCGCGTTTTTGGCCTTCACACGCTCCATTTTAGACCCGTTCCAAGCTGCGGGAATCACCATAATACATTGCCACCTCCGTGCGTCACATTTTCGGTCTCCGCACGCCCCTTTTTTGGCCTCTACGTGTCACGTTTTCAGCCAGTTCTGCCGCTTGGAACTGGCTGAAAATGCAATGCGCAAAGGCCAAATATGGAGCGTGCTGAAGCCAAAAATGTGATGCACAGAGGTGGCGATCGGCGGCGATGTGCTGTGGCAATCCCCGCAGCCTGGAATGGGTCTAAAACGGGGCATGCAGAGGCCAAAGACGCAACCCGCAGAGGCCAAGAACGGCTGAAGGGTGGGGGCCAGCAGGTGAGTGGGGCTTCAGCAACATTCGCTGTATAAGACGCACAGACATTTCCACCCATTTTCAAGTGTCCGTTAAAGGTAATGTCCAGTGAAATTTCAAGGTGGAGATGAAGATCAAATTTCATTTTTTTTTTTTTTTGTGAAATCAAGCAAAACCATTTGGAGTATTCAAATGGTTTTGAATATAGCAACTCTGGGCACTTTTTAATGGTTTATCTGTTTCCCTGAAGACCCAGTTATATATATACAGGTTGTGTCTATGGGTTAGGGCTGGCTGATTGTTTATCCCAAACACAAGCTAGCTGCTTACCACAGCCCCTACGTTTCCCCAGTGAGATCAATGTAAAAAGATAAAAAAGAACAAGTCACATCTTAGCAGAGTGGATTTGATTTAAATCGAGTTGATTTAAATCACAATTTAAATCATGATTTAAATCACTAGTAAAAAGGCTTGATTTAAATCAACTCGATTTAAATCATAATTTTTAAAGAGCAACTGTCATCTCTGCTACTCCTTTGACCCACTGTTGACTCACCGATAGTCCCAGTGTTGCAGAATATACAGCCTCATGCTACATAACTAAGCTCCATTTCATGCTGAATAAACTAAATTATTTATGTATCTTAAATAGAAAACTATCTTACGATAGATTTTTACCCCAAAAGTTTTTTATTAAAATAAATTCGATAAAAATCAAAAAATCCGATTTAAATCAAAAAAATCTGATTTTTTTGATTTTTTTAAAAAAATCATTGATTTTTATACACCCTGCATCTTAGTAATTTCATGAACTGGTTCTCATCACGACCCAGTGATTTCATTGTCTTTATTTTCCTCTTGCCTGAATTCTGATCTTTTTGCACAAGCAACAGGGTCACCTTGTTCATTTTTTTCTGTTTGCTTCCCTCCCTCTGTTTTCTTTCTTTCCACACAGTGTACTACCATCTTGTGGCCACTCTTAAATTTCCTGTTCCTCTGTTTGTGTATATTTTTTTACCATTCAGGTAAATTAAAAAATGAGGTCTGAAAGTGGCTATATTAAGGAACTAAATTGAGCAGATCACCATGTGTCACTGATAAACTTAAAGAAGAAAAGGAAGGGTTGCCAGATGCAAATCATTATTCCTTGCAGTAATGCAAATACACATTTGAAGCTTTTGGGAGAAATGCCAAATTGATCAGCTTTAAATTAATGTAAACCAGTACTTTGTTATTAACTTGTACATCGGCTTAGTTGACAGAGTGACTCCAGGTGTCTCACAGAATAGGGTTAAATATTCCTTTGGAGATTTACAACATAAATCCAAAACAAAAAAGCACATATTAAAAACATTTTTCCCCAGATTTAAGCTGCCAAAATAAATTTCCAAGAGTAGGTTTGATTCCCTCCCCCCCCCATACTGTTTGGATACTATATAAAGGACAAATGCAATAAAAGCAGCATAATATCCAACCTATTTAACCAGGAATTTTTCAAAAGTTCTGGCTTGAAAACAATGGGCTGATAAAAGAGAACACATGCATTCTTTAGTAACTTAATTATATTAAAAGCTTTCTTGCTAATCTTACTAATAAAAGTCAAGGTTGGATGACCCAGTGAAATTTCTATTTGTAATCATGAAGGTTTCATTTGATAGAAAAGGACAATATCCACTTTAGAAAGCCAGTTGGGTGTAGTGGTAAAAGCACCCGGTTAAAATCCAGTTTAGGCAAAAAGTCAGCTAGATAACTTTGGGCCAGTCACTAGCTCTCAGCCCTTGGAAACAGGCAAAGTCAACTGCCAAGATTGACTCAAAGGCACACACACACACCCAAAAAAAATTAACATACCTTGGTCAATTTATTAAAGTAAGAGTTCCCTTTTAAATAAACCCAAACTCGATCTTTAGAACTATTAGGTGATTTGTTATATTGTTCAGCTTCATGGATGGAAAATAATGAAACTGATTCCATTCAGACAAAATAAAGGCCAGTCACCTTGCGACTACACCATAAAATGCCCCTATTTAGGGGGCATAACGGGATTTCAGCGGGTACAATGTTGAAGCAGGCTTCAAGGCTGTAACAAGAAGCTTTTGGTCTCCATGACCGGAAGCCAGCCCACAGAAGTGAAACACGGGAAGGGAGGGGAGGGGGGGAGAGAGCTGGAAGGGAACCGAAGTTGGAGAAGCGGCTAGAGCAGGGCCCTCCAACCTTGGCAACTTTTAAAGACTTATGGACTTATGGACCAGAATTCTGGGAGTTGAAGTCCACAAGTCTTAAAGTTGCCAAGGTTGGAGAGCCCTGAGCTAGAGGACAGTCCTGTTCCGTTACCTCCTGTTCTCAGCCACAAAGCCCTGTGAAATTTCACAGGCGGATCATCCGGCGTAAAGATCTACCTTGAGATAAATGCACACTTCCTCAAACAAGTGGTGATGGAGATCGGGGGTATCCAGAGTGGGCAACTTTTAAGATTTGTGGGCTTCAACTCCCAGAATTCCCGAGCCAGCCTGGGGAATTCCGGGAGTTGAAGTCCACAAGTCTTAAAAGTTGTCAAGGCGGATCACTCCTGGTGGGGATGGTTCTAATTTGGAAGCGGAAATCCATTTTACTGCCATCCTGGCCAAAGTAGATTCACATTTGAGCCCGGGATAGCACGAGTCGCCTCGCAGGGCGGCCGGATTTTTCCCCTCCCGCTTGCAATATGTATATGTATATGTATATGTATATGTATATGTATATGTATATGTATATGTATATGTATATGTATATGTATATGTATATGCATGTATGTATGCATGCCATGCATGCATGTCCAAGTGTAAGGCTGAAGTGAGCCCATCCGGAGAAGGAAGGAAAAAAGGAAAAGTTATGTACCGTCCCTGTTGCAAGCGGGAGGGGAAAAATCCGGCCGCCCTGCGAGGCGACTCGTGCTATATATCTGTGTGTGTGTGTGTGTGTGTGTGTATACATATATACATATATATACACACACACACACACATATACATATACATACATATATACATACATACATCTCCGGACAAGCCCTTTAATCCCGATGGTTTTATTGCTGACTTTTTATATTTAAAAAATCTGCTTTTGATTTAAGTCAGCCTTATTGACTAATGCTGAGAGCCGCTATTAAGAACAAACGCATCCCGAGTACTTTGCCGTCTCATTGCTCCGAAATATTTGGAGCAGAACATCTTCTGAAAACCCCACCCCACCATCTGCCTCCAAAATCCAAATTCTGGCGAGTCAGCTGGTCCTTTTCCGATCTTTGATGGACGTAAAAGCGCCCATCATCCGATGCTCTCTGAGCAGGCGTATAACGGCACCCTGATGCCATTAGCCCCGTTTTCTCTGCGGGCAGGTCAGCTGAAGCGACCCGGGAGCTAAAACCAACGTTCCCGCATCGACTTTCCGGCCCCGCATTTAGCAATTCCCTTCGCTCCACCCTTTCCCCGCCTCTCTTCGGCTCCTTGGTTTAGGCAGAGGACCCGAAGCGAGGCATTGTGGGAAACTCCCAGTCGTTTCCACCGCCCTCTCCCGTCCATCCGTTCCTCCTTTCTGCGGAGCATCTGGCTTGCGAGGTGTGACATCAGCAGCCGGCAGCCCAAGGTGGGAGTGAAGGTATGGATGGCTTTTCTTCTGGCTTTTCTCAAACGCGATAAGACTCTCAACTGTAAGGGAATATATTATAAGGTGCCGTGGGAGGAGAATCGAGGTTGGGAATGGTTTTTGCACGCCGGAAAACCTGTGCAAGGGCTCCGGCGGTGCTTGTGAAAGCTCAAAGATGGGGAAAGACATCAGGGCTGCAAAACTCCGAAGGGCAGTTAGATGATAGCAAATAATTAAGATCTTTTTTAAAAAAAATCTCTTTGCTGCCCTCTAGCGATGGTCTGGAATTTTGCGGCCTAACTGTGCTGGCCCTTCTCCTAAGGAGAGGTCATTGGACCTGCTGCTCTGACAAAAGCATTTTGATTACAGCAGGAGTGTCAGTCTTCGAGGGGCCATTAACCCCATCCTGGCACCTGATTAAAATGAAGATTGTGTCTCTGGATACTGTGTCCTACTGTCTGTCTTGAAGGTCAGATTATGGGTGTGAGCAGGCACAGAAGCCGAAGACGAACAAGCTAACCTTAGGCTTCAGTGGCTGAAGAGCATCATGTGCTTTTGCATTAGTCATTTGCAGATAGGACTAATTCTGCATAATGGTTTCCCTGGGTGCTCAGGAATATTTCATCCTATAATTGTTTCTCCTGGGGGAAATGGTATTACCTACAATGCTATATATCTGGTTCCAAGAAATAGAAGGCCAACTAAAGAGTACTGTCGTAGTCTAGAAACATACCTAGGCTTAGTTTAAATTAAACCAGGAGAGGAACAGGCAGAAATTTAGGATTTTGGCAGACAACTTCAAAGGGGGAAAAAAGCACCTTTTGCAATGAAGGTCTGTCTCAGCATGTAGCAACTCCCTTCAAATTTTAAGGAGCAATCTGATTAATTGTGCATTTTGTTGCGATTTTGTTGTGACTGTGGGTTTTTGGTTTTTTTAATTTTCTGTGATGAAGACTGAATGCTGGTTTGTACAGAAAATGTAATTACTTGCATCCTATCAAAAGTAAATGTCTTCATTTGGAATTAAAATCTAAGAACTGTGTTCTTTCCTCATCTATATACAGATACACACACAAAGATACATTCTGCTAGAAAAAACGGCACTATCAAAACTTTATTTTTCAAAATTATAGTTGAGTTTATTAGAAAAAGGAAAAAAGCCTAATAACTAAGAAATAGCTATGCTTTGCTGCATTCTAAAAATGAATTTACTAATTAGTTGTAGGTAGCATCTGTGGGTAAACGCTCTTTAATACTTATTTAATATCTGCTATCATTTAACCACTTCTACCTTGATTACTCTTGCACTGCTTGAAAATTCCAAAGGAAAAAAAGTGAATTCAATATCAAATTTTGGGATTTGGGCTCCAGAAAAGCTTAGCTTTCTTTTCAACCTTCATACAAGAAATGGATGCTTTTCTACTGGTATCTTGCCTGAGAAGGCCGAAGAAAAGTGCTCAGAGCTGTTTGGATTAGAACTGCATAAAAAAATATCAGTAATAAATAAGCAAATAAATATTTTTTCACAAACTACAGCTGCTGTAGTTTTGTTTATGACTAAATGTTGAAAAATCTATGCATTGGAAATTTATTTGTAGGTTCACCAAGAATTGGGTACAGTTTTACAGAGCATAACAACAACATGTGCTTAGACTAAAATTTCTGCTACAGACCCTTTCTTTGGAAGGGGTGTGATTTCTTTGAGATTGAAATAGAATTCCAGTATAATACACTGGATGTTCCTCTTGGTTTCCAAACTATACATATATACCCATTACAGTCAAGAAAATAATTTTATCACAAATCCACAACCTGATCAGTAAAATGTGCACTCAAGTTCCTTTCATTTGATGTACATGGAACACATATTTTAATTTGGGGGAGGGAGTATCTGATTTTCACAGGATAGTTTTTGCATTTTCCATTGGACAGCTTTATTTCATAATTATGCGAATAAGGTACTAGATTATTCTTTTCTATGACTGTGGTTTGCATTCAACATTGTAATTTATTTTGCAGAGGGTACCAGAGATTGGACTATTCACCTTTTTTCCCCAGCTCTCATGGGTGATGCTTTTGGAGTGATTAAGAAATACATGGATTGAAATCAGCTGGTTTCTCTGGAGGCCTTTCTCATGATTAGCTAGTTGGAACCTGTTCTCACATCTGGAGGATGCTTTGAAATCTCCTTGCTATAGGTGCGGCTTGGAAATGTCACGACTCATATAGAAGCCGGGCATTCTTTGGCAGCAGCTTCCCTTTGCTACCACCCACCTTCCTGGCATTCTGCCACTACCATCCCTGGCAAGCTTAATTGCTCTAGCATTCAGTTCTTTTTAGCCAGATTGTTGACTGAAAGCTCACTGCAACAGGAAGACAGTTTTGCTCTCCTTGTTTTTCCTCTTGTTTCTTGATCATTTGAGAATAAATCATCCATCTCAGAAAGCATCTGGTGCTAAGTAGCTTAGAGATGCACAATTTCCACTACATGCCCTCTCGGTTTGCACAGGGGAATGGGGCAGGAGAAGACTGTTGAATCCAGGCCCTCCCACTGATTGTGTGCTATTATTTGTTAAAGGTCGTTGCTTCAAGCTGAGTCAGGATCTTTCTCTGCAGTGGCTTCTTGAATTTCCAGTGCGACACAGTAGCTTTGGACTGGTGCCTATGAAAGACATCTTGTGAGATCCTGCCCAGTCTTTGCTTTCACCTGACAGAGCGAACAGAGGAATTTCTGGTGACATCTGGGCCACTGCATTGTTTGGAATTTAGTCCGATGGAAACAGAAGGAGCTAGTTACTAGAAATATTGATGAGGGGGGGAAAAGCTATCACTCTCTGTAGAGTTACTGTTCAGTGTCACAACACTGAAGGCTTTGTTCTTTCTTCATGGTGCTCTGAATTTAACAAAGGAATGCCCCCCCCCCAAATGTCAGTATAGTGGCCGATAGAATTCTAAACTATAAATTCCATAATCAACTTTGTCACACCTGGAATGTTAATACAGTAGAAGATTTCTGCACGTAAACTGTGCCTCTCTCTGTACAATGTTTGGGAGATAGTTAAACATTAACCCCAAAGAATAGCATGAGATAAATCCACTTAAATGGGTAGTGAAAATTACTTTGTTGCAAGCAATACAACTCAGGGGAGATCAGAACCCATTTGACTCTTCTTTCTTCTATACTCTATATAGTATACTACTTCTTCTTGCTCTTTCACTTGTAGCTAAAAGAGAATATATGAGTATTGGCAACCTAAAGCATCAACAGTCTTACTGAGTGGTGTTTATTGCATATCTTCTTTTCCCACAAATTGTACTTTTTTAACATGCCGAGGCTCAACCTGCCAAGAATATTAATCTATGAGCCAAAGACTGGACCTTGAGACAAGATTTCTATATATAAATGAGTTCTTGATTGTGAATTGGCTAGAAGGAATACATGCAGTTCAGGGAAGGATATGAAAATAGGAACCATTGGCATTCAACTTCCATCTAACCAAACCAAAGGTATTTCTCAGCTGTTTGGTAACTAAGGACAGCCACAAAATCATAATAGGCTGGATTTGCACAAGTTTCTTATGTTGTAAATCTATCATTTGCAAATTATAATGGCTGAATTCAGTGGCACATTAAGCCAAAATCAAACCAGCAACATTACATCTTAATACAATGAATGAATTCAGCCAGAATTCAGATCAGCCCTTTTCAATGTGGTGTCCTTTATATGGAACTGGCCATGCTTACTGAAGTTGATGGGAGTGAAGTCCCACATATCTAAGCCTACGCATCAGGTTAGGAAAGGCTGGTGTGTAAACAGACCGGGGCTAGTTTTTTATTAGTTTAGGTCAGGGGTGGGCAAATGTGGTCCTTTTACAACCTGTGGACTTCAACTCCCAGAATTCCTGAGACAGCCAAGCTTGGCTGTCTCAGGAATTCTGGGAGTTGAAGTCCACAGGTTGTAAAAGGGCCACATTTCCCAACCCCTGGTTTAGGTCATTTAGTATCAAAAACCACCTCATCCCGCTGAGGCCATATTCATACAACTGCATAGTTATTCCCCTCCCACCCAGAAACCAGCAGGAAATGCATGCCACACTATTTCTTACTATCCACGAAGCAACCCTTACTGTGTGCCTGGGACAAGCGTGTGCTGTACATCTGTCCACACAGGCTTAAAGTGCAAAATTCAAAGCCATGAGGGGTGGTGGTTCCCTGGGCTGAAATCCCACATGAAAAGGCACATTCAGTTGGCATGTACAATGCTGTGGCCACATGGTACATTTTTAAATGTTACTTCTGTGCAGTAAAGACCAACTTAACCTTTAGTTTGTTTCAGTCATTCTTGAAACTATGGATTAACTGATCAACTGTCTGATATAATGACCACAAGGTGGCAGTAACAAAAATAGGGCTTTTTTAGTAACTTTCAGCCACTATGAAAAAAAAACAGAAGAGTGATCATCTGCCAGTAGGGAAGTGCCAGTGGAAAGTTAGCATTGGAGAAATGGATTGAACTATGGGAGATTTAAACTATTTTAAGAGGATAAGCATGAGCCGTGGTGGCACAGTGCTTAGAATGCAGTATTGCAGGCTACTGCTGCCGGCTGCCGGCAATTTGGTAGTTCAAATCTCACCAGGCTCAAGGTTGACTCAGCCTTCCATCCTTCCGAGGTGGGTAAAATGAGGAGCCAGATTGTTGGGGGCAATAGGCTGACTCTAAAACTGCTTAGAGAGGGCTGTAAAGGACTGTGAAGCGCTATATAAGTCTAAGTGCTATTTTTATTGCTATAGCATGAGAAGAGAAAGCCAGGAGCTTTCACTGTTTTCGAGAGTCACTGGAAAGGAATTCCCTGCCTAGAATAGACCTTTCACTATTTCATGCACTAATCAGGCTTAGGTTGGTCAGTTTTAAGGTTTTGCACTTTCTAGGTCAACCAGTTGCCCAACCTATGTAAAAATAAATGGCTTGGAAGCTGAAGTTCCTGTCTCCAAAATGGATTGAGGGATGAGCAAAGAAGTCTGGGTTCAGACTGAAAGGGATGGTCCTGTTCCGACCTAGGCTTTCTGAGACAGTAAAAAGCACACAATTAGTCCCCAAAACCCTCTTTTTGTTTCAATGGCTGTGAATTATGTTCATTCACAGCCCGTAATGAGTCACAAATAGTTTGTAAAGAGTCCGACAAGTCTGCCACAGTTCTTCTGCATAAGGCTGAAAAGCACCCACCTTTATCTCCCTTGACACGCTGCCAAAGACCTAATTGGCAATTAGCTTTGCAAGGCCACACGGAGCACAGAATCAAAACAGAGCTTCAGAATTTAAACTGATCAGAATAAACAAAGATGCTTCCTGCAAAGGCTCACATGCCTTTGCTCCTCCTTTATGTCTTATGGGAGGGGCCAATTATCTCCAAGCCCTATTCCCGAGTCGTCCCTTTTGACTTAACTGTTCTTGCTTTCTGGCAGCTCTGCCCATGCACGCACTGAGAACAGGCTCTCCTGTTCCTCTGCCTCGCTGATGTCCGACTCTGGAGGCTCTGGAGGCAACACATAACTCCCAGGTGGCCCTGGTCCCCTCTCTGCCTCTGATGCAGAGCCCTCGTCCGAGCCTTCCCCAGACTCCAGGACTGGCCCATGTTCCTCCCCAACTTCTTCACTGTCCGACACTGCTGCCAGCTCCGCCAGCCGCCAGCAGACCACAACAGGTCCCATAGAAAATGACTGAAGCCAGAATATTGCAGGGACAAAGCACATTGTTTCACCCCATCTCTACAATGCACATCAACCCATCATAACTACATTGCTGGAAATGGGATATTAGAGAAAATACCACTCGGAACCTAGCACATTCAGCTCTCCTCTGACTGCCCCAGCTGGGGGAGAATCTGGAGACAGGATGCAAATAGAGATATGTGGATATGTCCTTGGGATGTCGTTCTCCTGGGGCAAAATGGGTGGGTGATTTGCCCCAGGACCTCTGTGTATCTCTTTGAAATTTTATTTCTGAATTGAAAATATGACAGTGTTTTAAGATTAAAATCTATGCCCCAAGTATTTAAGCACCACTACCAAGTTTTATTTACATATAATTTTATTTACATATTTATTTATTTCTTGGAATTGAGAGGATGCATTTCCGGTGTGACACAGTAGAAATCTAGAAAGGAGCTATGTCTGCAAAATAAACTTGCTACTTTCCCTCTGGGCAAGAGTTCCAGAGAATGAAGGAAAATATTTTAGATTGATAAAGACAGAGCAAAGTCTGGGGCAGCTGTGAGTCAGTGCACTTATTTATGCAATATTTTCATCTGAAACTTTCCTTGACCTTGAATCTGCTTGTCAAGTGTGCCAGTGATCTCCCTTCTTGGCCACACTTTCTTGCTCTGCACTACCATTTCATTGGAGCTTTTGTATTGTGGGATGTAATATGACCCAAAGGGGTTTGACTTCCCCTTTCTGCCAGTTAGTTTCCATGGCATAATTTTTATGTCCTGTTTCTCAAAGCCAGAGTTCATACTTCCAAGTAAACCATGGCTCACCTAAAGCAACCAAATCACTTTGAAGATTCAACATGCAACATGTAAGCAAACAATACAGTGGACATTGGGCTCCTAGGAAAGCACTGGCAGCTTGTTGGGCAACCCTTGGTAAAAGCAGAGCCACATCTTATATACAGCTTTAGCCTATTACATTTCTAAGACGAGACAGAGAAAAAGGCAAACACAGTATAAATTACAGCATAACATTGCAATGTTTTAGATAAACCCATCTAGATGGCCTACTCATTACTTATCCTGTCTTACTAGGTCATGGGGAGCTATACTATCTTTGAGATACAGTCAGGGAATATAAACAATTTGGTTAAGTGGGCCACAGGTCCTTGACTGATGCCTCCTATTGCTACTCAGGGTCAGTTCAGTTTGCTGTGAATGTTTTATTACAACACTTTTAAGTAGCTTACATATATGGGGGGGAGAATCAGTGGTGGGTTGCTACCGGTTCGCACAGGTTCAGGAGGACCGGTAGCGATAAATTGGTGAGGTTCGCAAAACCGGTAATAATTGCTGGCTGGCCATGCCCCCGAACCGGTCCCCATCCCACCCAGT
Organism: Pituophis catenifer annectens; assembly: GCF_029215685.1. NCBI lineage: Eukaryota > Metazoa > Chordata > Lepidosauria > Squamata > Colubridae > Pituophis > Pituophis catenifer. Next base: position 243,902,115 of record NW_027256881.1, on the reverse strand, counting down.
CACTTCCTTTTCCTCCTTGCCACCCGGGCGGCTTGCCTGCCTAAGCTGCCTTCCCATATGGTGCCTGCCCTGCACCCCAACTGAGCTGCCGCCTCCTGCCTATAGGTAAGTCGCGCAATACCGCCTTCACCAGAGCATGCTGTGCCACCCCCACCAGGCTCACAACCTTACCTTCCCCCGGAGAATGGAATGGAATAGAGCTGGAAGGACCTTGGAGGTCTTTTAGTCCGGGTCCCTGCTCAAGCAGGAGAACCTATAGCATTTCAGACAAGTGACAAGTCTCTCCTTAAAAACATCCAGTGATGGAGCTTCCATGATTTCTGAAGGCAAGCTGTTCCATTGGTTAATTGTCCTCGCTGTTAGGAAGTTTCTCCTTAATTCCAGGTTGCTTCTCTCTTTGATTAGTTTCCAATCATTGTTTCTTGTCCTGCCCTCTGGTGCTTTGGAGAATAATTTGATCCCCTCTTCTTTCTGGCAACCCCTCAAATATTGGAATAGTGCTATCATGTCACCCCTAATTTTTCTTTTCTCTAGACTAGCCAAACCCAAATCCTGCAACCATTCTTCATATGATTTAGTCTCCAAGCCTTTGATCATCTTATCTGCTCTTCTCTGAACTTTTTCCAAAGTCTCAACATCTGTTTTTTTCTAATATGGTGACCAGAATTGGTTGAAGTATTCCAGGTGTGGTTTTACTAGGGCTTTATAAAGCAGTACTAATACTTCACATGATCTTGATTCTATGCCTCTGTTTATACAACCCAGGGTCATATTAACTTTTTTGGTGGCGGCTGCACGCTACTGGCTCATATTCAAGTGATCATCCATTAGGACTCCAAGGTCCCTCTCACAGTTACTGTTTTTGAGCCAGGTCTTAGCTAATCTATACTTATACCTTTGATTTTCCTGCCTAAATGTAAAACTTTGCTTTTCTCCAAACTAAATGTAATTTTGTTGGATAGGGCCCATTGTTCAAGTCTGTCAAGATCTTTTTGGATCCTGAGCTTTTCTTCTGGGATGTTGGCTGTTCCTGCCAGCATAGTGTCATCTGCAAATTTGATGAGTTCCCCTTCTATTTCCTCATGCATCCCACATGTGTGGATAGTTACCACACATGGTTCAACAATGGTTTATAAGTTTTAGGTTTAAGCACCAGGATATATTTAATGTGATACCATTATCATGGTTTACAGATAACAATTAATTTGCATATTTCTGCTGCATTATCTTGTAATTTACATTATTTAGTTTTGGCTTGGCATTATGTCTGAATACAAACTGTTACTCTTTGGTAATTTTCTTTCTGCATTTCACAAACAGTGTGCTCCATCCTTTCATGGAACAGAGCATTAATTTATCAATAAATGAACTCAAACAATATTTTTTGTTCTTGGTTACTGAGAGGATTTTTCCTGTTTGCATTTGATGTACCATGGGTACCAACTTGAGATCACTGAAAAATAGGATATCAAGATTGGATGGTTCCCCCATCATGATAGTTTTTCACCTGTGAGGAATTATTCTTTGGGCAAGATGGAGTATACTTTTACTGGGTAATCACTTCTGGGAAAGACAAATAGGGAGCAGTTGGTTTTTCTGATTTAAATTTGTCTTGCAGGGCCAATATTTGGCATAATTAAGGAAAGAAGCTTTTTCCCCACACTGTCAGATTGAGTGGTTCAAGTAACTTCCATTGGGCCAGTCAGGCTGGTTTGCAGCATGTTTGGCCAAATTTAGAGGGCAAAGTTTCTGTCTTGTAAAGAGGCTGCAGCTTACAGAAGCAATTGTTAAAATTTGACTCTGGACTGGGTCACAATTCCAAAGGAGGGGAACTCCCAAATATTTGGGAGAAGGAAAAAAAACTAGTGGCTTGAGAAATTATACACATGATCAGTGCTTAATTGAAAAAAATGTGTTTGCAAAAATATTTCTCCAGGTGCTGCACAACTATATGTGATCCTGAAGGCTGCTTTACTCATTATATAACTTCTGTACACGAAATATTTCCAATGTAAGCACAAATGTACATATAGATTATGTGTGTTCTTTAACAACAATGCTGTCAAGGCCCTGTTCACATCACAAATTTAATTGGATAATAAGGGGTATAAATATCTTGAATGAACATCTAGCCCAGAGATAATTTTAGTTGCAAATTGTCCTCAGTGGCTTGCAAAGCATCTCTAGGAATTCCCTCTCTATTTGCATATATAAATCCCTCATAATGACATCAACAGCTGTGAAAAATAGCAAAATGGGGAGGATATGGGTAAATGCTCTATAAATGCATCAGCAATTGCATTAATCCCGATTGCCCTTTTGTGTTTAAAACTGCTAGATCGGGATAAATGGAATTGACAGCCCCTATGAGCGCTGGGGGTATTTAGAAAATGGCTCTTCCCTAGGCCAAGTTAATTAGAGAAAACTAGATCAGCTGGACTGTGTGAAAATAGCCACTGTATACATTTGAATCAATGGCATCATTGGAGAACAAAGAGGGTGGAGGTGCTTTTCATATTTCAGACTTTGTCTGGAAAGGTACTTGAATTATTCAAGGTACTTCCTGAGCTTGAATTAAAAACTAAGGCTACACTTCATGTAAACCTAAAGCCCTAATATTTGGGAGCTATTAGATAGTTGTGGAACTCTGTAGATGCATCATGGATACTCCAGCAAAAAAGTTGATGGGAAGGAGTGGCCTGATCACAACATGGATTTTCATGGGGACTGCAGTCAGTTACAAAGTACCAATTTACCTGCACATGACCTGTCATTTCCTGTCCTCTTCCATTGGCCAACATTTTCATTTTCTAACAAAGTTGATGGGACCCATTTGGGCTCCAGAGAAATTCTGAGAAATAAAGGAGATGCTGAAGGCTGGCCCTTACATTTATTTGAAGCATGTCATCTTCTGAGTTTTATAATTAAATTTCCTTTAAAACACGTAATAAGCCATATGCAGGGACATAGTGGCTCAGTGGCTAAAACACTGAGTTTGTCGATCAGAAGGTCGGCAGTTCAGCGGTTCGAATCCCTAGTGCCACATAATGGAATGAGTTTCCGTTATTTGTCCCAGCTTCTGCCAATCTAGCAGTTCAAAAACACGTAAAAAATGCAAGTAGAAAAATAGGGACCACTTTGTTGGGAAGGTAACAGCGCTCCATGTGCCTTCGGCGTTTAGTCATGCCAGCCACATGACTGCAGAGACGTCTTCGGACAGCACTGGCTCTTCGGCTTAGAAACGGAGATGAGTACTGCCCCTAGAGCCGGAAATGACTAGCACGGATGTGTGGGGGAACCTTTACGAGAAAGAGCCAAGAGAGTTATCACTGACCCTCTCACACTGATTTGATGTCATGTAATCAGTCAGTTGACCAATTGATCAAAAACTGACTTTTCCTTTGGTAGGTTTACACAGTGGTCTCCATAGATGTAAGATTATACATTTTGACCCTGGCTGAAACTGGAATCTTGGTCAAACAAGCTGAGCTGAGAACATGGTTTGGTTTTGGATTAGTGTGTTCCTAGAATATAGGCAGTTGCAGCTAATTCAACAAAAGAAAATTAAGGCGATGGCTTAGCACCATGTGTGAATCATGTCTGTGCCTGCAGGGCAACATGCAGAGGCACCCAGTACAAACCATGAACATGTCATTTGCATCATGAGCATCTCTTCTTCCCTTGTTGCAAAAACTAGATCATTTGTATATTATAATGCCTTTGACATTTTGACTCTTCAGCTATACATTTCTACTGGATTATTTCTGGTGATGTACATCCTAACAGGCAATGACTTTTATTCTGATTTCATTGTCAGCTCTTTTACTTAATGAACTTTAAATGAAATTTAAATACAATGGATTATTTAATTTTAGTCAGAATTACCATACTAGCATTTCTAATACAGGTACTTGACTGTATTTATTGAAAAACAATTTTAGCAATGTTTTTGTAAACATCACTATATTTAATAGTACAGTACATATTCATTTATGACAAATAAAAGGAGAGGAAAAGGAAAACAGGAAAAAGGAAAACAATAAAATAGGCATGTATAATGGACAGTTATAGACATGTTGACTGATCAGGGATGGCAATAACTTGATGGATTCCAAGCATGTGGAAGATTTTAAATTCTTCAACATTTTTCATTAGGTAAAATGTCAGAAAAGGAAAAAAGGAAAAGCGGAGCACAAGAGAGAAATAAGAAGCTCTCCAGAGCCAAATGTTTAAACCATGAAACCTTCAGTTCAGCATCATCCTGAAGAAGGAATATCTAATTAGTGTTGCAGGTTGTTAACTTTGGGTCATACCTAACCTCCACGGGGAGAGAATCCTGAAAACACAAAGCCAATAGCAATTCTGCCATATCAGGTTTGCAACACTTCAGATGACCACTAGGTGGGTCAGTTTTACAGTTCTGATGTAGTAAGCCTAATAATTAATACGTACCGGTATATAAAATTATTTTCCTCATCAGGTAGGATGCATCCCATTTCTTTGCCATTTTTATTGATGAAGAGTTCTAAAAAACCTGAACGCCTACATAGTCTTCTATGACATTAAAAAAAAAACCAATAAAGTTATTACCTTCTGATTTTTGAATTTTAGAATAAATACACGGGAGATAGTTGGTCTATTAGATGAGGTGCTTATACAAGTAATTGTACGACATACAGGTCTGGTAAATTTAATCTCCTTGATTCAATACTAAAATTCCCACAGCATTTTTGATTCTTGTCCTGGGTATGAAATGTTAGGACCCTAGAGAGGAACAGATTGGTGACAGCTAACATAATCAGTGAGTGGGTTCAACTTTCTCCTCAACTGTCAAACTGTTTGTTTGTTTGTCTTTGTCTTAAGACAATGTGTAAAACCACCTACTGTACCTTGTAAGCCATGGTTTATGGCTTAAGTATAAATCTGCTCTTTGTGGCTTATTCAGCAAATCCTGGGTAGAAATTATGACTGATTGTGATAAACCTAGCAGTATCTGCAAAAAAACAAAACAAAAAAAACCCAACCAATTGTGACTTTTACTTTGCCTATGAATACCAAGATGCGGGAGCAGGACGATTAGGTGATTGGTATTTTGTAATCAAAGGGATCAGTTTTCCAGTCCTTTATCAGATATTGAAATAATAATATTGTTTGATTTCAATTGAATCAAGTTGACAAACTGAATCTTAAACAAAACCTCAATTAATGGAGTCCAAAGTTCCTATCCTGTTTGACTTCTGCTATGTTAAGGAGTTGTACCTGATAGAGTGTCTTGGTCAAAGATTGAAGGATCTTGAATTAAATATCAAAATGCAGGCTGATCAGGAATACTGAAAGTAGTTGTCTGGAACAGTGTATATCCCTGTTGTTAATCTGGTATATTTTAGAGAGAAAACAAGTACTGGACACAGAGGACAGTATTTGTAGAAGAAATGTTTATTTACAACAACAAGTCTATAAGAAAAATAGAATGAGTCATCCATTTGTTGCAGGGCAATTGTGTTTCAACAGTGTGATCAAAAAGAAAATATGCTTCATTTCTATTCTTCTTGGAAAGGAGGAATTTATAAGAATAGGGATGAGATGAAGACTTGAATCACTGGGAGAGCTCTAGCCCATTGAATGCAGAATAACATCCCCATCAAAAAAGAAGCTGGAATTGAACAGGGTCAATTGACATGATTTAATGAAAAGCAGGGAAGAATTACTCTTCTCTGTGCTGAACAGGATTGCTCTATTCCACCCACTTTTTTCTTCTTCCTTTTTTTTTTTTTTTTTTAAATTTGATTTATATGCCGCCCTTCTCCGGAGACTCAGGGCGGCTTACAATGTGCTCAGCAATAGCCTTCATACTTTTGTATATTTTATACAAAGTCATCTTATTGCCCCCACAAACTGGGTCCTCATTTAACCTACCTTAGAAAGGATGGAAGGCTGAGTCAACCTTGAGCCTTGGAGAGATTCGAACCAGCAGTAAATTGCAGGCAGCTGTGTTAATAACAGGGTGCTTTAAACCACTGTAGTACCAAGGCTCTTTAACAGATTAAGAGTTGGAAGAGACTTTATTGTCATCTAGTCCAACCCTCCGCCCAAGCAGGAGACCCTACACCATTTCTGACAAATGGCAGTCCAATTTCTTCTTGAAAGTCTCAAGTGATTCTCCGATATGTCCCCTGTGTCTATTAGCTAGGTGCTTCTTTGGCTGTACACATCTTTAAAAATAGTCTTCACCCTGAAGATAGCATTCCACTGGACTTGTTTATTTTCCCCCTTTTTAATTATCTGTTTTGTAAGCTCTGCTTTCTCCTTTTTGCAGGAAGTTTAATAGAATTCAATGGAAAAAGTGAATATTATTGCAGAATACTAAATAAAAGGAAAGTGAGTATGGCTGGCTTTGCAAGCCCTGTTTTGTGAGTTCTCTCGTCAGCACAGGATGCTGAAGCAATGGAGAAAAAGGGTGGATTGCTTGCCAGTCAATCTGAAACATGGAAAAAGATTGACTAAAAGAGGAATCATGGCGGGCAGAGGGGAGAGAAGTTCTGTATCATACTTAAAAATCCATTCCAGGTACCAGCTCTACTTCTTCCATAATTAAGAAAATGCAGAGAGAAGTCAGTTGAAGCTGATACAAAATAGAAATTGTTTAATTTCATCTTTTGCCCAGGCACAGGGAAAAGTAGGCTCTTTGGAAAATCAACCTTTGTACAGTTTAGATGGTGTTCTGTTATAGCTCTATAGAAAGTGTTTATCAAGCATTAAATTAGTTTTGGATAGTCACTGGGTGAGCCAATGATTCTGGCAGTTTGTGCTGTGATGATTGACATGTTATGCCCCAGAGCAGGAGTATCAAACTCACGTCGTCACAGTGTCATCATGTGATATATTGCGACTTTTCCCCCCTTCGCTAACTGGGCATGGGCGTGGCCAGCATGTGACGCATCCGGCCTGTGGACCGCGAGTTTGACATCCCTGCCCCAGAGACATGCTCATAGATTTTGGTGATTTTATTTACTCTAAGAATTTATTGATATGAACCACTATTTTTTCATCACATGCAGTTGAATGCATGGACTGAACTGATGCTTAAAGACTACTGTATGTGAATGGTATTCACAAACATTTACCTGAACATGTAAGGAATTATTTCTACTGTTCAGTCATCCTAAAATACATTGATGGACCAAACTTAAGGCTTCTCTAGTTTTGCCTGAATGAATCTTATCCTTTCAATTAGAAGATTTGGTATTAAGTCTTAGCCTTTTTTGTTTGGTTTTTAAACTAAATACAGGCTATTCTGAGCCCATTATAAACAATTTAGTGATACAAACAGATTGCTAAAATGGAAAAATGGATTGTAAGTATGCTTTGAAGTACACTACTTAGGCTTTGCAATTTTATCCATAATCTTTCGCCTTATACTGCATTTTCTAAACAATCATCAAAGCTCCCTATATTAAACTTCCACTACTATTGTCTTTAAAATACCTGAATTTTAATACCTAAATCATAGAAATAATCTCAAAACAATAAAAAATCCTTCTTTTTTACAACCCAGTTCACTGAGTTATAGAAGCAAAGCAATTTTAAAAGGATTTTTTTTTTTGCTGTTCTGTAAAATAGACTTTAGTTTGTTAAAAAAATTATGATGTGAAGTATATTAAAAAAGCATGCTAGAATATGCATTGAAAATGACCATATCCAGGTTTTACTGCTTATTACTTACTTACAGATCAAAAGGAAAGGAGCTTATGGAGGAGTTGGGAGGTATGTAGGCATGCACACATCAGCTAGTTCATCTGCTGAATATCTCTATGCTCATATGGCATATTATGCAAATAGAAAGCTAGAGTGATATGCTATGTATGTGTCAGATCTCATTGACTACACAAATAGATTTCTACAGGATAATCTGCCCCCAACATGATCTTTCAGATTTTCCAAAGTTCCATCATCATTGCAACTGAGTCTGTCCACCTTGCTACTGGCAATCCTCTTCTTCTCTTTCTTTCCACCTCTCCCAACATTACAGACTTCTGTACAGACTTAGAGCTGTGTCTTTGCATAAAGTGGGTAAATAATAACAACAACAGCATCAAATATCCAAATCTGCCTATCCCAGGTCCTTGATAAGGACTCGATAGGTAGACATACAGTAAATGCCAAACCCAGTCTGAACATCTGACTGACTGTGCAATGAATAATAATAATAATAAATAAATAATAATAATAATAATAATAATAATAATAATAATAATAATAATAATAGGATGCTATTTCCCCAGTCTAGTTTCTCTCCCAGATATATGAATGTCTACTTTCCGAGTTCCCTATCAACATGACGATTGCTGAGAAATTTGAAAACCAAAATCTTATGTACTTGAAGATACCCTAAGTTAAGGAAGCCTGGCATATGAACTGACATGCTTTATGGATCAGGAATATTATTTGTGAACAATTTGCACTATTAGGTCCTCCTGAGCCATCAGAGTTTCAAAGCCCAATGAAGAGCTTCTGTACGAGAAAACTCATTAATAGATCCAGCTACCACGGGGAGTTTCACATTTAAGGATTGTGTGCTGCTTATCTCTTATCAATTCTCAATAACTGTCACTGGGAAGTGATTATCCACATTTAATTAGGTTCATGTTCCTGATCTGAAACTAGCAGTATAAAGATTTTGGAAACCTTGTGGATTGAACATAGAAGTGCCCTCAAAGATTATGCAGAAGACTGAAATGGAAGGCTCTAGTTATGGTCCAGGGCTTGAAAAAGAAGAGTGAATATTGTGCAAAGACATAATACTATTAATGGGGAAAATGTTGGAGTGTAACTCTGTTGTAACAGCAGCCATATCACCATGAAGGTGCATAGTATAAAAATGCCATAGTACAAAGTAAAATGAAAAATGAAAAATCATGTCCAAATCAGGGGTGGGTTCTACTTACCTTTACTACCGGTTCGCACCGTGCCCGCGCGCGCAGAAGCTTCCGCACATGCGTGGATCACTTATGATGATGTCTGGGTCAGTGGGCGGAGCCTCCCGCTGGTTTTACTACCGGTTCTTTAGAACCGGTCCGAACCAGGGGCAACCCACCACTGGTCCAAATGCAAGGTGTGAATAGTGTTTCTTTATATGGGTTTTACTGTATATTCTGACCTATGTGTTTCTGTTTGATCTTACAGGAATTATACTATGTTCAGGCAAGATATCCTTTGATCAACACACCTTTTGGAGAGACAGAGCCGCAGCTATCCCAAGGTCCAGAAGTGAGAGGCAGGTCCTCTCTTTGGGCCAAAGGAAGAGAGCCATCTCATCAGCTGGCTTCACATCCTTCTGCTTTGTTCTGAGCTGAGTTTAGGTGATATATCCACCCGTTGCCACTCTCATGAGCAGAATGGAGTCTAAAGAAAGCACCCGAAGTGGAAACAAGACTGATACCAAGACTGCTAGCTCAGCAAAGTCTGAGAAACCTCATTCTGGGCCGGCAGCAAGCGCTGATAAGAAAGAAGCACCCAAGGAGCAGCCAGCTCCTGCTGCCACCACCCCTGCAAAAAAGGGGGCCACAGCACCCAGCGAGGCAGCCATGCTGAATGACCACAGCAACCTGAAGCCTACCGCAGTGCCAGCAGCCGAGGGGCCTGAGGCAACTGCCCATCCTGCCAACTCCGAGCATAAAGAGAACAGTGCAGAAGAGTCTCCAGGGAACACCATGTTTGAGAACATAAAGCCCCTGCTCATCTGTGGAGGGGCAGCAGTAGCTGCCATAGCTGTGATCATAGGAGTAGCCATCCTAGCTCGGAAAAAATAGGAAACCTAAGGAATGCAGGGAGCAGAATTTCCCCTGGGTTGTGTACTGTTCCTTTTGACATCAGTGCATGCAATCACTTCTATAGATACTTATAAATATGCAGTATATAGCAAGAGAGAGATAGGTAGGTCTTGCTTAAGGTTAGTATGCCAGGGTCCTGAAAAAAAACACCCAACCAGATTTGTGTTTCCTGGTCAATAGATGCTACTTTGTGTTTTCTTTCCACAACTCCTCCCCATCCCACTTTTTGGTCAGCTGTAAACTTGGTTCCAGCGTCATTTTCAGAATCCTTTGCTTTTAGTTGGGCCATGGAAGAGCAGAGGAAATAAACACTTTCTCTTCAAGAGGACTCATCTAGTATCCTGTATCCAGCTCACTGAAATACTTTCAAAGATGCATAAAAAGGCAGCATCTTCACTAATCTGAAGACCTCGTGGTCCCATCCAGAATTCATCTTTTTTGGTTCATCGTCAGAGCATTGAAGTATACTCTCACCCTAAATTACAAAGTTCTCTTTGGAATAGGAGAAGCTATCAGAGTTCAAGAAGCAAACTTAGCCTATTGACATTACTAACTAAAGCCCAGAAGGCAACATCTTGGCTCACCATCTATCACACAATGTCTACAAAGCATGGTACTAAATATAGTTTAGCCATTGATTGGAATAGCTTTGGAACATAGTAGTCTTTAAATGCATGTTAAATGCAATTCTGGCTATGAATTGGCCAAGTACCCTTTGTAGAATTTAGATACCTTTAAAAAAGTTTTTTTTTTTTTACAAAAAATCAGATATTTAAATCTATTTAAATCTAAATATTTATCTATTTAAAATGTTGGGAAATTAAAAAGCTCATCCGTGCAGATGGATTTTGAACAAATGCTGAAGCTTCTCCATATAAAGTTACATACCTGTTTGTGCTATGAAGGGGAGTCAAGAAAAACAACAAACACCAAAAGCGTAAGCATGTATATTTTATTTCATCTGGAATATGGATTTAAGAAAATTTGCATATGGAATAACTGCCCAAATGCAAGAATTTGAACCCAATGGACGATCTTCATTTCAACATTTTATAAGCTTTAATTCAAGATATATCAGAAGAATGATATAGCCTCATGTATTTCAAATAACAAAGACTGATTCGCAGGAGCCATTTCCCCCCACAGCATTTGAACTGTGATGCTGAAGATGAGAAGAAATTTCCTGTTTTGAAATAGCCTTGTTGTGTTAGTGGTCTTCTTGAAATGATTAAAACCAGATGTGAGGGGGGAGGGGAAACAGTTATTTGTCTTCAATAGATATACTAAATATATTTCCCTGACAGAAAAAATCTGGACAATGGAGCATTGGTTATAATGTAAGATGACTGAATGACCATCCCTTATTTAGTAGATTTTTTTCCTGCTTGGACCATGCCAGTGTGAAACAGGTGTGTGTGTGTGGGTGGGTGTATTAATTATACAACACACCTATACTAATTAGATCAGATTTAGTAAAAGATCGCTGTTTGTTGTGTGTGTGTATGTGCGTATCATGTTTTCATCTCATCATGTTCAGAAACTAACCTATAAACTAGATTTCTTTGTATTTTTAGCCCCACTTACTTTAAAGTCACAAACTATAAATCCAGAAGTATAGTAAAATGATAGTAGTGCCTAGGCCAGTGTTTCTCAACCTTGGCGATTTTAAGATTTTAAGACCTCAACGTGGCTGGCTAGGGGGCAATTCTGGGAGTTGAAGTCCATACATCTGAAGAGTTGCCAAAATTGACAAATACTGACCTAAACTACAATTAATCATCTCTCTCTTGCATTTATGGCTGTGTGATCTTATAGGTTAGGTCTATAAGGGAATCATTCACTGGCAGTCATTGTTTAATATCATGATACCCCACTGTTCTGAATAATTTTTCAGAACCTGCTCCCCATCTGAAAACCTGTATTCTTGTGTATATGTGTACAAGCTTTCCTAACCCTGCCTTATTTGAGAATATGTGTATATACATTATAATTTTTGTAAAGCTACAAAACCTGTATTCTTTGTAGAAAAGCAGAATGCAACCATTTATCTGCACACCTGCATTCACACGAAGTGTCTGTGTTTGTGCCACTTGCATTCCATTGTACAGTAGCCAAAACCAAGATTTCCTTTCAATAAACAAAGATACATTTAGCTAATTGATGAATGTATAATAATCCGTCTTGTGCTTGTAAGGAACCCCTTTGATTGATGGGACTGTTGCGTGTACAAAAGAACTTTCTCTGCTTGCCTCTAATACATGTTCCCAAACTATTCTGGAGCAATTGATAACAGTCTGGAGCAGGAAAGGGTGAGGAAGGAAGAATCTATTCTGCCCAAAGAATGGCATCAACAGATATTCCTAAATCTAATTTGATGGTGTAACTGTGTGATAACATATGCAAGCTTATTTCTCTCTTGAGATTTAAGGTAAACCTAGTGGTGGTATATCATCTTTGCCCCTGCCCCAAATTGATCCTTAGAGAAATAATAGTGATGCAGAACAGGGCTAATTTGCTGCATGTGTTCTTGTATACTCCACAAATACATCTCCAGTCTATTTCACTGCAGTAATAAATACAGCAAATGCTTCCTCATTCTTTCTTTGAACAATGGACATCTGGAAAATGTGTTCATTTATGTAGGCCAAGCTCAGTGAACTTGTGCTTTATGGAAATGGGCAACTTCTTGCAGTAGAAAGGCTAGTTCTGTCTCAATTTGGTAAGCAATGTCATGCAAGCTTTTGAATGTGGTATCACAAACATTTGTGTTTCTTTTAAAGGTGAACAAATTGGCATGAACTGCATCCTGATTTGTGCAACCCCTCATATGTCTTGTCTCCTTACTTAGTGGCTTTTGGTTGCTTGTTGGCACCAGGGAAATTGCTGCTAAGTTTGACATTGGCATATCTAATATTATCTATACTTCATATAGTACAATAATCCCATGTAAACATTTCTCTAGTTCCAAGGCTGTTGATACACTTCTATTATCATTAATGATAAAGTAACAAAACACTTCCTTCAGAAGGCTAGGCGTCTTCAACTGGGCCCCTTGTATGTCTTGAGAGAAGTCAGGATGACTTCTATTGGTTTTTTATGGATTCCCCCCCCCCCCAATTTCAATCTTTGCCATACTGCTACGGGCAAAATTGTATTGTTTCTGTATATTGTTGCAGATCAACTGGATTATTATACAAGTCATCAACTAACTGGTTTTATACTTGGTATTTTTACTCTTTCCCTACCCCTCCAAGTTTACATACCAGCTCTTCTCCATTGTTTAAATTGAGAATGAATGGATCAGGGCAATTCTGTGAGCTTTATGGACAAGAAAAGTCTAGAACTTTGGCTCTCAAGATTCAATATTACACTGGTTTTTTTTTAATACAGTGCAATCCTCAGAAAGTACATTCTAGAGTAAATTGTGTTGACTTAGGTTCTTTTTACAAAATAAGTGAGTGCAGCTTTTTCTGTGGGTAGGAAAGGTTCAGCTAATATTAAATGTCTGCTCCAAGTGGGCACATCCTATATCAAATGGCACATAAGAGTATACATGCAGCTGGAGCTAATGTTAAGACACGACAGATGTGAAAAATAATTGGACACTTCTCCTTAGTTATCACAGATAGTTTTGTTGCCAATATTGGAACTGTCATCCTTGCCTCCATCTTTAATTTTAATATAATGGAATTGGGGAAACTGACCTTGAGACAGTCTTTGAACACTGAGAAGACGTGGTAGCTTCAGCAAATTCATTAGCAAACTGCTGTAATAGCAAAATGTGTCATGATATCATTGTATAAGTGGTGCAGTAATGTGATGATGTCACAATATCTGTGATATCTGTGAATAGCTAAATCACAGCCTTTGTATTTGTATGATGATGTCGATGCGTCTGTCATTCTCTCTCCACCCAATCTACCCTGTTGATGCCCATGTATAACCTGCTAACAAAGGAATACACATTTAATTTAAATCTATCATGTATTATCAAAAATCCACATTCAGTAGGCCAAACTTCCTATATGTGCTTATTTGGTGGAGAATACATCAGTTGTTCTCATTTTTATGGAGATGATACAAAAGTTTTCATTCTGCATATAAAGTTGGAAAGACAGTTCCCTTACATCCCTTCTTTGTTCCTGTACAGCCTCTTAGTACAAAATATTAAGACATGGTAGCAATCTCAATTTGGCCATAAGCATGTATCACTAGAGTCAGGGAGATCAGCCCTTTATCGGCCTCGTACAGGACATTCAAGAAGGTTGCATTATTAAACATACTGGAACTTATGCATGAGTATTCAAGGTGACACAGCTATAATTGCAGCAATGCTTCAACTGTTATCAGTAATTCTTGCTGATACTTGAATTCATTGTGTAAGGTTTTTCCCAACATCATAATTTGCTTTTTTACCTGAAAGAAAGACTCAAATTTCACTATTCAGTACTAAAAATGAGTTAGGGCAAGCTACTCTATATTCTTGGCTGGTTTTAAGTATTGCCCCTGTTCATAAAAATGGATCATGTTTCTCTCTTTAGTGACTAAAGTGTGAAAAAAGAAAGAGGGAAACTAGTAAAAGGATAAGAAACTCCTTCTCACCCCAAAATGCTACTTTTGTTGTATATTAAGATCTGGATGGTAGTTTTAGATGTGTGAGGACAATAAAATGTAATGATAAGAACTAGCGACTAAAAACTAAAAGTATTTTAGTTTAGACAAATAAATGTACAAGTGGGCAAATGTTAAGACCATACTTCTATCCAAAGTCTTGGCTCTGTCTATCATGCATTCTCCCATTCTTCTTCTATCACTCCTTCCCCCCCCCACCCGAACCATCTATTAAGATGCCCACTTCATCTTCTCCACAACACAGAACCTCCCACACTCTTGCCAAGCAGTCTTTATTTTAGTCTGACTCCGATGTCATTTTAAATTATGACTGAATTGTAGTCTAGGATGAATGGGGAAAAAAACATCGGCTGATGTAATCACTTAATATTTCTTCTGTTTCTTAATATAAATGTGGCCCAAAACATCTGGGATATGAAAGATAGTTCTTTTATAGTTTTCTGTTTCAATCTCAAAGCCATGCTTTGATTAGAAGCTGGCAGCTACAGTTCCATCATTATATCTCATTGTGCAGAATTGATAAGCGTTACGTGATGCAATTAAAATTGTCTAATCAGTTGCTAATTTTTCAATCATAGAAGTTTCCCAAGCTACCAAAAATGCAAGAAGAAGACCCCTTTTGTGATATACCTGTGACCTTCTTTGTAAATGTATTTGAGGTGATCTCCCACCCCCTCATATTTCTTATGTCTTTGCCTGTATTTATGGTTAAGGGAAGGCCCAAAGTAATCCTTGTAGATGGGAAATGCTAGTTGATTTAATCTGAATGTTTGCTATCTGCGTCTAGATTCATTTAAACAAAACAACAAAATCATACAAAATGTACTCCACAGCAAAAATTGTTTCTTAAAAATGATGTAACATTACTAAAGAGTCTCCCCATTAATTTGAGTAGCCTATAACATTAATTGATTATTTCCCTTACTCAACAGGCACACTTACATGAACAACTTGAGATAATCCTGGGCTATAACCCACCCAGGTCCGAGATATAGTCCAACACAATTGGAAAGAACAAAGTTGGTAAATGCTAACTTAATATATGTTGGCCTATGCATAACAGAGATTAAGGTGTTTCCTTTCTTTAATTTTGAAGTCAGCTATTGCAGACTATCTTTTGTCAAAGCAAATGTGAAATAACACCACTTTAAGTTAGAAAATAAATCTGAACCTTTTGAAATCTTCAGATATTGCCTATGCTTCTATGGACACTTTGTATGGGCTTCAGCTCAGCTCCTTAAAATGGCAAATAATTTTTCCTTTCCCATATAGTATTCTTTTATTTGAATTTTAAAATGCGTATAAATGCAATAATGCAGGTAGAGTAGAACTATTAGACTGAAAATTAAAGTAGTTTAGCTTGTCCCATTTGTGACCTACAGTGTTGTATGACACCCAACACTGTATCCTAGCATTCTCAAGGCTTTCCTACGTAGCTGAATCTAGTCTTAGCTTTGAAAATTCATTGTGTGAATGGTGGGGTGGGTTGACTGGGAACGTGTATGCTTTACACACCGTATGTTATTTGCATCAGAAGCTACATAGCCACTCCATTTTCTATGGAACTGTAAATGATTCCCAATATACCTGTAACTATTATCAGGATTGTGTGAAATAAACTATATATATATCTATATAGATATACATGTATATTGTATAATTCCTACAGTTATCTTCATGTTTTATTTTCAGTATAACCCTTTTTTTTAAAAAAAAAAAGAAAACTGTAATACATAGCTTTCTGAACACAGACCAAGAATGATTTATCAATTAGGGCAGTAACAGCAATCCTGGTGACCTAGTGGTGAAGACGCCTCCCGTTTGGAAGGTTGAGAGTTCAATCCTAGGTAGCGGCAGATGTTTCTCTCCTAGGGCATAAAGAAAAAATATCTGCTGTGAACTCCTCAGGGCATCAGGAAGTAAACGTTCAGCTCCATTCAGTCACCCCAACTCTTTCCTGAATTAAGGGATTACAGGTTCATAAAAGGAAGCAATCCTGTTACTCAAAAAATTATAAATTAGACAAATGCACAATCAGAACTGATGTTTGTTTATAACTCTTATTTAAATTCAACAACAAACAGACCCTTAAGACAGGGAATTCAAGAAACAAAGTACAAAGTTCTGTAATAGGAATATTGCTCCAATTTAGGCTTGCATTACCTATACTTTTATTTTTCCCTGATACAATTTCAGGAAATAATACAGGGATAATGATAGTAAAGAGTAGTAGAAGTACCTGAAGGGCTTGGGAATTATATAGAACCATATTTAGAACAATGCTGCTGGCAATACATTTCCAAAGGGGTTATGATTCAGGAACAGAGGAAATTTAAGTCATTTTAAGGCACTATGTTGAGACTATGTTGCAGTTAGGGGAATACCTTTGAGATAATTTCCTGCTATATGGCACTTCTGTAAAATGTGTACCTCTATTTCTAGTTGGAAGGTAATGTCTTCTTTACAAAATTGGTTAACTTGGGAATAGAAATTCAGTCTTCACCCCTAATCATCATCACTGATTTGTTGACAGCTCACTTTGGAACAAATGATTCCAAGCGCAGGTCTCCTGCTATATATAAGAACCAAATTTTCGGTGCTCTTGAATTTTCTCATAATGCTTAGAAAGATTCATATGGTATCACGTCATGCTACTGAAAAACTGGTCTTTTGTAACAACCATGAAGGTGATATGGACTAAATTACTGTAAATGGGATGAGCTCAAAATCAAACATGTTTGGAATGAAACTTCGTGGAGATTAGGAAGTAGTGAACAGTTGTTGTTTTCCTCCATGACAAACTAGATTTTGTTACAAATCCTAGATATGGTCATAAATGAGAAATTTGGGAAAAAACAAGTAGAGTTATGTGTTCAGCTTTTGTTCTGTGTTATGCTAGGATAGTATACCTTAATGTACTTTTTGACTTCCTTTAACATGTGAATCCACTCTAAGAAATAAATAATGAATCTGGAAGTATACAAAGATAGGGAAGTGTAGGCCTATGCTAAAGCATATTGTGTTCATAGTTAATCTGGATAGCAATTGTGAGTCAACAGCTGAGTAACAAGCATTAAGTCTAGATCTCAATTATGCCAACATAATATTGGTATAGTCTTTCTCTGAAAACACCTACATGTACCTCTGTTTTTGAAAACAGGGGATAATTTCTAGAAGTTTCAAGATAATCCAGGTCTTCTAAAATATTTCAGGATGATAGTTGTAGGCATGAGAAATATGGTCTTGGAAAATCAAACCAAAGAAGAAGGAAATTAGAATTGGAGTTTGCATTCTTAATTGGAGGCAAATTAAGTCGAATAACCTTGCATAAAGGCCATGGAATTCCTAAGCAGCTATACAATTTAAGGTCTTTTTCATGATGTTACTCTGTTTTTTCCCTTCTTGACTAAATTCCCAATTTATCCCTATTTTCTGAAAGGTGACTACCATAACAAGTTATTTAAATTACTTCTGTTTATGACAAATGCTGAATTAATTTGCAGTGCTTGAAAGAGATCCTTCTGTTTTACATTAACTATATAAACAAGGTTTTTAGCATGCATACCCGTGTTTCCCTGAAAATAAGAGCCTGTCTTATATTTTTTTGAAAACCCTGAAATAAGTGCTTGGCCTTATTGCCATGTGCTCAAAAGCTCGATTGGGCTTATTATCAAGGGATGTCTTATTTTGGGGGAAACAGGGTAGTATTTTGAAATTGTGACCCAGAAAAGGAAAGTAAATAGTAGAAACAATATAATAATTTTAACTGTGTATATGAATGACACAAATATGTAAAACTGACTTAATGTAAAGTAGGTCCCCTGTATAGTTTTCTATTTCTTTAAAATTGACTACAACTACATCAAAAAAAAAAAAATTTGTAGCGAGTATCTATACCAGGTAACATGTATATCAGGATAGAATAGAATAGAATAGAATAGAATAGAATAGAATAGAATAGAATAGAATAGAATAGAATAGAATAGAATAGAATAGAATTCTTTATTGGCCAAGTGTGATTGGACACACAAGGAATTTGTCTTCGGTGCATATGCTCTCAGTGTACATAAAAAAAATACATTCATCAAGAATCATAAGATATATAGCAAGATGTCTTACCATCTAAAGTAACAAGCAGTTTGTGAGAGAACTTTTAAAAAGCACCTCTTTTTGAATGATTAAAGCAGCCACATCTTTTCCGACTTCTAAAAGATTTGCACAGCCACACAGTTTTTACAAACGAAAAAGTATCTACCTATAATAGCACCTAATGTATTTCCACTTGCAAGAAAAGAACAAGAATAAATATAGGAAAAATTGTTCCCCAAATCCTAAAAATAACCTGTGCTATCTATACATGATTGAAAGAACGTATTGTCCAACACCTCTCCTGGACAGTTAAAATAATTAAAAGTACAGTCTTATATAAATAGGATAGAATTGAATGGATGAATGAACACAATATTGCAACTTTATACACGATTAATATATCATATTGTACTTTTCCTACCTGTGCATAAAAATAATACATGTAAATCTGACAATTTAAATAAATCTACCTGAAGAGGTGTATTGGTCTAGGGCCGTGATGGCAAACCTTTTAGGCACCAAGTGTGCCCAAACTGCATGCATGTGCATGCCCAAATTGAAAGGTGTGCATGCGAGAGAGAATGTGTGCATATATGGACATGCACACAAGCTCAGCACAGACTCGAAGATCAGCTGGCCAGTGGGAAGTAGGGGATCCCAACACTGACAGCATGGCAAGAGGTAAGATCTTTTTCTTTCGTGAGCTTGTGTTTCATCATTTTCAGGGAAACAGAAGCTCATGAAAGAAACGCCACGGAGATCTGACCTGGAGCGACGGTGCGTGTGCCAGCAGAGAGGGCTCTGCGTGCCACCTCTGGCAAAATAAAGTAAAGTAAAGGTTTGCCATCACGGGTCTAGGTCTACGAGAGTTAAAACAATGAATTGCAATGAGTCATTTTGTTCGCAAGTGATTTAACACAAAAGTTGGTCATCCAGTGTTAAAAAATCCCAGTTTAAGACATAGTTTGGCAACTAATAGTGTTGTGGCTGGAGAAATACGTGATAATTCTATGCAGGGTTATTGTTGTTTTTACTCTAACCAAATGGCTTGGGACTTACTCCCATGTAAGTGTACATAGGACTGTGTCCCCAGATGAAAAAAACCAGGCTGTATTTGTCTAGGAAAATATACCTTGCAGACATGCAGCAATTTTCCATTCCCCATAATTTAAAATAAATTATTCAAGGGGAAAAAAAAAAAAGGAAAATCAGAGTGTTTTTTAATCTTGTGTTTGCATGCCAGGTAACATGCTGCATCAAAAAAGCCATAGCAGTAATAAAACTACGTTATAATGAATTTGGCTAAGTGAGTTTCAAGATGAGTATATCGGTTTTGAAAAATAAATTTAACATGATGCCTAAGTCAATGAGAGGTGCTTCACAAAAAAATATCCTCAAAACATTAAAAATCTGTGTCCTTTGGACAGCTCTCTTTAATAGCTTTCCTAGGTATCTATATGCAATTGTATGCTAGGCTAAAGGGATGCAGTTGTGCATGGATGCACAGATGGCTTTTCAAAGCAAACGCTTTGCAGAACTCTATCATTTAACCCTTTCCTAGGGACCATCAAATCACAGGCATTTAATTTCTAAGAATCATATACAGGAGAGAATGTGTAAATAGAGCACTGTAAACAGTTAAAGAATTTAAGTATAAAACAGTTAAAAATCCTGTTGTCTCACATTATCTAAATGCCTTCCTCTTGTTCCTTTAAAAGCAATGGTAAAGGTTTTAGGACAGGGATTGTTCTTTTCTTTGAAACACTGTTTCTTTTCTAAAGGTAATAGAGGAAATATAGGGAGAGGCATGCAATTATTTCAACATTTATTTCTATGTAGCCAGTTTGGCCTTTCATTTTTTGTGAGGAGGGCAGTTAAAGACAGGATTGTACTATAAATCATTTGACTTTGAGGTATCCAAGTGAAAAATTACTAGAATATGCAGTAGTCCTTGCACCATGAAATCAGCATGCGTTCTAGAAGTACAGAAACATATTCCTGATGGGAACTACGAACATCTTTAAGGCTATATAAAGATCCATGGAGCTCCTATCTTCTATTGTTTTATTAAATGTAGTTTCAGTTACTTTGTGTGATGTTATCCACCTCGAAGATAAACATTGCACTTCATTCTTTCATTGATTAGATTTTAAAACTTCTAGTTTTAGACAATATTTTTTACCATTTGATTTTTTTTTTTTTTAATTTGATTTATATGCCGCCCTTCTCCGGAGACTCAGGGCGGCTTACAGTGCGTTAAGCAATAGCCTTCATACTTTTGTATATTTATACAAAGTCAGCTTATTGCCCCCACAAACTGGGTCCTCATTTAACCTACCTTAGAAAGGATGGAAGGCTGAGTCAACCTTGAGCCTTGGAGAGATTCGAACCAGCAGTAAATTGCAGGCAGCTGTGTTAATAACAGGGTGCTTTAAACCACTGTAGTACCAAGGCTCTTATAACATACTACAATAAATATCAATTTTTCTGGACTGTAAGAGGTTTCTTCACCAATCCAGATTACAACTCATGTCTCATGCTGGAGGATGAGATTTTAAAAAGTCCTCTTTCCAGAATATTTTAGGAATGTGATTATATTGGCCCTTATACATAAAGTACCAAATTTCAGCCAAGGCAGTTGGCTGACAGGTATGGACTGACAAATGGCATTTATTTGCCCAAGTCAAGGGGCAGAACATCCAAAGCACTTGAGATGAAAAATACCACAAGTGTGTGCCTCTCTGGGAATACAACAGAATTTAAATCAATCAATAAATGCTGCCCCTAATAATTATACCCAGATCAGTTCCCGTTATGAGTGGGATGGCGCTGTGATAAAAGCCACTTACAATACAGTTTTCAAAGACTTTCTGCTGATGAAAGACTAGAATGGAGGTACAATTCCTGTTCTTTAATCCAGTTTCAGAAAAAAATCATCAAAACCTGTTCTTAATACATAAATCTTTAAAGTGAATAAATGGGGATAGCCTCATCTTAAGAGCAGTTGTAGAAACAAAGTACAAAGCAGCCCGGACTCAAAAAATTAAAAGAGGTAATTGTTCAACTTGCTAGCGGGTGATAACTGAACCAGATTTGTTTTGATCTTGTAGAGAAATCAGATTGCATTGAATTCCATGGTTGCAATGTAGACTTTTTGATCCACAGAATAGATGGCTTCAATGGTGTGGTTAGCGTCATGGGCGAGGCTCTGAACCTAAGAGTCTAAAGCTGAAGAAACTGTTCCAGATGAACCTATGGAATATCAGCTTCTGGAAGGACAAAGCCAGAGATCTGAGCTGATCAATCACAAACCTGAGCAGCTGGATCTATCTGAGGAAGATGACCTAAGGCCTCCCAGTCCCTGCACCTGGATCATCTAGAAAGAATACTGGAACAGAGGAAATCTATTAGATTACTTGCCAGTAAACATTCTAATAAGAGACAGTTCATGTCCTTGAAATTGGCTAAAAAAAGGCATAATAAAAATATAACAGCAGCAGCAGCAGCAAAATACCACGCCAACCAAATGGCCTCATGAGGATATTAGGCCAGCCAAATTAATGTGTGGTGCCAAGCAGGCTATTATAGAGACATTTTATCTCCTTCAAGAAAAGAAAAAAAACATCCATGATAAAGTACCATTTTCTCATATCATCCTCTTATCAAATCAAAGACCCAATGGCGCCAACTAGTATTCTTCTACTTTATTTTTTTCTTAAATTATTGTAAAGTAATATGAATGATTAGGAATGGGGTTGCCTTTCAGCTCATACTTAAATATGGCATAGTAGTTTCAGGATTTTATAGAATTTTCCATTAGAGCAGAATATTCATAGTACAGAAAGATAGTGCGTGTTTTTTTCCACACAAAGAATAAATTGTGACTATATCATTATAGTTTGAATAATAAATAAATAAAAATAAATGATTTACATACCTGATCCAAGAAAACCAGAGATGCCCTTTGCAATCTCTGCCCCTTCAAGATTCTAATCTGGATAGGGCGAATGTTTTATGAACCCAAGGCTGTTACAGCTTTAATCTACAGAGATTAGAGAGTCTACTTTATATTCTGTCTTCATCTCCCAGATTCAGGTGTGCCACACCTGTCCTTTATACAGCCCGGAGCATTCCAGGAATTCCGTACATTATCAATAACATATAATTTGAGAGACTGAGATTGCCCTAGGAAAGTTGCTACAAGACTCAAATCCATTTCTTCTGCTATAAAATAACCCTTACTGTTATGGAGAGAGGAAAAGGTGTTTATTTTTTTATTTCCAAGAAACAAGAGGAGCAAGCAGCAAATGCTGAATGGAAAATAGTGGCATTCCTAGCAATGCAGAAAACGCTAAAAATTTAATGTTAAATTTTCAATGTCGATTCCCCAGTAAAAAATAAATAAACACCATTTTTTTAAAGTTATCGTTCAAAAAGAGGGCTCTGAAAATATCTACAGACCCCTCACATCCTGGACATAAATTGTTTCAACTTCTACCCTCAAAACGATGCTATAGGGCACTGCACACCAAAACAACTAGACACAAGAACAGTTTTTTCCCCATAATGCCATCACTCTGCTAAATAACTAATCCCCACAACACTGTCAAATTATATACTAAGACTGTATTACTATTATTCTTCTCATCCTTCCTAGTACCTATCTCTTCCCACTTATGGCTATATCCATGTTAGTTGTATCTTTACAATTTATATAGTTTTGTTTATTAGTTTTGTTTTGATTGCTTATTAGTAACCTATGACTATCACTAGCCATAGTGTTGTGTTGTATCTTACAATTTTTGATTAATGTATTTTATTTTTCTTTTATGTACACTGGGAGCATATGTACCAAGACAAATTCCTTGTGTGTCCAATCACCCTTGGCCAATAAAGAATTCTATTCTATTCTATTCTATTCTATTCTATTCTATTCTATTCTATTCTATTCTATTCTATTCTATTCTATTCTATTCTATTCTATTCTATTCTAATTAAGTGAGCTTTGGGGAAGGAAAAAAACAATAACACAACAGTAACAATGTGTGCATTTTATTTTAGAGGCTTTCTGGCTACAAGGCTTCAAGGCTGGCATCAGATTAGAAAAAGGGGGCCAAACCCAGCCCGCCAGAGAAAGCAGCCGCGGAAGGCGATCCGCCCCTCTCTTCCACCGGGTCCCCCTCTCAAGGGCGCTTGCGCAAGGTGAAAGCTGGGCGGGCTGGTGGGCGGAAAGCGCGGCGAGGTTCTTCCTTCCCAGCCGCGAAGCCCAGGAGGGGAGCCGCCCGCTTCCCTTTTCTCCGGGAAGCTCCCGCCGCCGCCAGCATGTCGGAGAGGCTCAGCAAGCCGACGTGCCTCATTGTGGCCAGCGCCGCTGCTGCAGGTGAGGCCTGTGGCTCTGGCCGTCCCCGCCCTCCTCTTCGGCTCTTCCGGGTGAAGATGGCTAATCTGAGCAATGAACGGAAAGGCGAAGCGGGGAGGGGTGTTGAGAGAATCGCCCCTGAAAAGGCGTATATTGTCAGGGGCAACAGCCCCTTTCCCGGTGGGGGGTGGCTCTTCCGACCTTTAATACTCCGCTATGCGCATGGCTGGTTCCCACGCAGCCGGACGTAGGAGATTGGAGAAGGCTATTCCCTGCAACTTGATCGATACAGTAATTGCAGGAGGAGTTTATCTGGCTGGGTCGGAGTGATGGGTCCTTATAAACTGCTTCAAGTGGAGTTCAGGTTCTCTTTTTACATGGGCTGATCCGTCTAATATCCCTGACAGCAGGCGCAGAAGTTATATGCAGCTCTTTTCTCCTGTCCTGGACCACATGTCTAATGTAGCCTTCAGCCCTGAGATTTCTTGGTGGTCTCCCATCCACATATCAACCTGGCCTTTTCTTTCTCTTTTTTTTAATCAGCCAACGTCAAGTCGGGCTGCATCTAGTTAAGTGTTTATTGCATTTTATGTGTGCATAATCATCATTCGATAGTTGCCCTACTGTAATTTCTATGTAGTATTAACATATTCTTACGGTCTCATAAACACCTTGGGTTTCAGCTCCCATAAGCCCCAGATAGGGTTTCTGTTTTCTGCCTGCAAGAAGATAGAAATTATAGTTCTGTTGGGCTGTTCATTGAGGCTTAGTAGTGCTCTTGGTTGAATCTTCTATTTTACATTATTTTTAAAATATACTACCCTTTAGCAATAGCAGTAGGACTTATATACCAGTTTACAGTGCTTTACAGCCCTCTCTAAGTGGTTTACAGAGTCAGCATATTGCCTCCAACAATCTGGGTCCTCATTTTACCCACCTCGGAAGGATGGAAGGCTGCGTCAACCTTGAGCCTGGTGGGATTTGAACTGCCAAATTGCAGGCAGCCAGCAGTCAGCAGAAGTAGCCTGCAGTACTGCACTCTAACCATTGCGCCAGGAGCTTACCTAGCAGCCTTGAAAGATAAAAGGTAGTCTAAAATATAAATGTCCCTATGATACTCCAACAGTTTCATCTCTTCACCACATTGCCTTTATATATATGTACATATATAAGACCAACATGAAAATTATTAAGTCTTTTTGTTTTTTTACTTTGAGGAATGTGAAGGCTATCAAGTTTGCATGTTTAGTAAGAATAATCAATAAGGCTCCCATATTTGTGTTACAAAAAGCCAGATGACTTTTTCAGTATGTCTCTGCTGCTATCTAGGTCACATCCAGATTTTATTCCCCTAGATATGCAGCCATACCAATGTTTTTTTTTCCATATAGAAGCTCCCACTACACATATAATATGTTTATATCTGTCCACCAGGTGTATCAGCTGACTCCTTCTTCCACTCTTTTACATTGGCAAGCTCTGCTTTTAATCTACAAGTTGCTACCCCAGGGGTAAGTAAATGTAAGTGTTCCATATTAGTTTTATTAAGTAGGTGATGAAATAGCTTCTTCCCCAAGCAAGATGGTTAAAAAAAGAGGAAGGAAATAGCTGTTACAGGAAATGATGGCCTTCAGTAATGGGTTTAGAATGGAATGTAATCTGAAGTTGCAGTGTTCCAAACTAGGCACCTACAGGTAACGTTGACCTGCTATTAGTGAAGTAGTGGAAACTAAATTTTATCCACCATTATTTTTTTATATTTATTTTTCTCTTTTGTTTCCATATGCAATTTCCTAGATCTCAAAATGCAGGCATCGGTAAATGCATTGTTTTATTAAAAAGCAACTAAATCCAGCTAAGCTCTTTAAGAAGAGTGCACAAGTTGTAAATGTACAATATTTTTGGAGGTCTTTGTGTGTATTGGCCAGTATTTCCATTTTGGATCATGAAAAATGATGTCTTCATTTAGTACCAATAACAGTTTTTTTACTTCATGGAAACAGGCTATGTTTTCCCCCAAAATATTTTTTGTTTCACTAAATGTTTATCTCAAAGGCTTATATGTATATGCATTAATTGGGCTTTACTGTTTTAGGGGAAGCCAATTGATTTTGTTGGGGTTAATGAAGCAAACATGCGTTGGATCCAGGATTTCCGTATGAAATCCTACGCAAATCCAGCCAAATTGGAATCAACTGATGGTGAGATATTTTTTTGACTTGTGATTTGTTTATCTCCCTTTGTTACCTACACATTAATAGTCTTTTCAATATCTGGATACATTTCTATCACATATTGCATTTTAAAATAAAGATTATTTAAATTGATAATCGAGTTGCTTTGAAGATATTATTGTTCCATTTGTATTTTTAGGAGGAAAAGATAAAGTTTGCTCTCAAAGCTTTGATTGTTTTTATAGTTCAGACCCAATAAAAGCCATGGTTTTGTTTTTCCCCTTGTCATAATTTAGGAGTTTCTTTTCACCTTTATCTAACCAAACTTACTTAATGGTTTCTTTAAATTATTATAATTGAGAGCAATTTATAATCAAACTAGTTTCAAATTCTGTTTTGTTTTCAAAACAGGTAAGTACAGATTCAAGACATTAGGCAGTAGTGATGTTGGGATGGGTATAATTATTATATTTTTAAAGGATGACTAATATTTGAGCACTGTTCCCTTTGCTTGTTTCCTCCCTGCCTTTCTCACAGATAGCTACATTTATCCCACAGGGCACTGAGCTTTTAGGGGCAAATTAGTTTGTTCTGATAGCAGAAAAGTTGGGCAGATTGAATATACCCCTGGGATACATTGATCTTGTCCTGGACTTGAACATTGTTTGGGAATACTGAATAGGTTGCAGAAATTATTAGCAGACAAACTTTTTATTTTAGTTAAATTTAATTTAAAAATGGATTTATAATTTTTTATGCAATGGGACCTTCATATATTGCTATTGAAAGTTAGTTGAGCAAATAAAGCAGCAGGAAATGCTTTAGGAGAGCACTGTCCACTAGTCTTTTAAGTCATCGCTGCCTCTCTGGTTTTGAATAATAGAACTCAGGCTTTACCTGTGTTTCCTACCTAGGTGCAAGATACCATGCTTTGTTGATCCCTGACTGTCCTGGTGCTTTGACAGATCTAGCAAACAGTGGCTACCTGGCTAGAATATTGCAGCATTTCAGTTCGGAGAACAGTAGGTAAACTTCCTTGGTGTTTTACGTGCTATTGTGTACATCGAGACATCATAGATCAGAAAGCGTGTTGCAAAAAGTGGTGATTAATGTATAAGATACACATACCATATTACCTTAATATTTCTTCTACTTTGACTCTAATCCTTAAAAAGATTTTGGACAGTATATCAGATACACAATGTGCTCAATAATTGTTAGGAATGCATGAACATTGCATTTATACAGCATGTATAAAGACCCATTTCAAAATTCATAAAACTGAAGATTTTATATAAAGGTTTATTTTTTTAATAGAGCCTATTTGTGCTGTTGGAAATGGAGTTGCTGCCTTATGTTGTGCCACGAATGAAGACAAATCCTGGGTGTTTCAAGAATACAGCTTAACTGGGGTAGGTATTGTATGCTGAAGGAACAGTGCATTTTTCACGCTAGATAGCTCTCTTGAAGTTTCAGTAGAAACCTATGTGATATAAAGTTAAGTCTCTTTGAATGAAACTTTATTTCCTATAATTTCACAGACTTACCTATATAGTATCTGTGTTTCTATTATTATTGGTTAATCTTTAGTGAGATTCACAGCCTTTGAGGCTGGTTAATAGCTCAGCAGCTCGAGTCCTAACCAAGGACCTAGGAACTGTTGTTGTTGTTGTTGTTGTTATTTGCTTTTCAATGTCCTGGTTTAACCTACAACAATGGTCTCCCATCTGGTCTAATCCTGCTACATTTTTGGAAATGGATCAAGATTGCCCAGGTACTGCTAAAAATCCAGGCAGTATGATGTAGTTTTTCAAATGTGGCTGAATTTCTCATATTACAGCCACAGATCTTCCTTAGGATTTATGTTTTTATTTTGCTGAAGCACAACTTCTTTACTTGCATTTAATTTTATGACCAGAAAAAGAGTATATTTGCTTTTTAAAAAACCTTTGAAATCTAGTTTTATATCCAAGAGATTCTCAAAGTACTTTAGTAAGCTCAAGATAATCACATGCAGAGAGTATAAATACAGTTATAGCTACAATGAAACTGAGTTAGTAATCGTTAGAGGAATCATTTGCAACGGTAATGCATTTAATTCTGTATTTCATATAAAGTGATCCTACTGTATTCTCGATTAGGAACTGCTTTGCTGAATTATGTGAAGTTCTACTTAGTTCTATAACCAAAACATAAATCTTCCTGCATAGGTTTCACTATAATACAATATAAAAATATTACTTTTATTGTTGTGTTTCTTCCAGCCTTCTGTCTATGAACTTGTAAGACTTCCTAGTTTTGCCAGCTTACCCATTATTGTTGAAGACTTTTCAAAAGATTCTGGAGCTACTTTTAGTGGTATGCCATTTTAATATTTTCTGTTGACATAGATTTTTATTAATACTTGTTAAAATCAGTATGTATTTAGAATTACTAAATTATTTTCTGAACACATTAAAGTAGAAAGTATGGTGTGGTAATAATTTATAGGAATTTAAAATATGGATGAATAGGATTTCTTTTTACATACCTTGTGATCTTAAGAATAAAGTACAGTGAGACAATTGTGGTTTTCTCAAGTCTGTAGAAACTATTTTGACCTGGTTGCCCGCTTGATTAATAGCATCAAATTTGCAGCACCATGCTCATAGCAATGAATAGTTACACCAGTCTCTCCACCTTACAATTAAAAAGCTTTAATGAATAGAATAGAATTCTTTATTGGCCAAGTGTGATTGGACACACAAGGAATTTGTCTTACACTCTCAGTGTACATAAAAGAAAAGATACATTTGTCAAGAATCATAAGGTACAAGACTTAATGATAGTCGTAGGGAAACAGTCAATATAAATCTTAAGGATACCAGCAACAAGGTTACAGTCATACAGACATAAGTGGGAGGAGATGGGTGATAGGAACGATGAGAAGATTAATAGTAATGCAGACTTAGCAACTAGTTTGACAGTGTTGAGAGAATTATTTGTTTAGCAGAGTGATGGCATTCGGGGGAAAAACTGTTCTTGTGTCTAGTTGTTCTGGTGTGCAGTGCTCTATAGCATCGTTTTGAGGATAGGAGTTGAAACAGTTTATGTCCAGGATGTGAGGGGTCTGTAAATATTTTCACAGTCCTCTTTTTGACTTGTGCATTATACAGGTCCTCAATGGAAGGCAGGTTGGTAGTAATTGTTTTTTCTGCAGTTCAGTAAAAAGCTTTATTTAAGAGATGCATTTTTACTAAATTAGGAAACTAACTTCTAGTTTAATGGGACCCACTACTTTAATGGGACCCACTTTAAACAGTGCTGTTGCTGATTAATAGCAGAGTGTTGCAATGTAATAATTTCAGAATAAAGATCACACTAGCATCAACTGGGGGCCGCTTGCTTTCCTGATGCTGGAATGTAATAGAATGGCAATGTGTTGTAGAATGGTAATCTGCAGTAAGAATTGCATAGCTACTCTTAAACTAGGCATTAGTCTTACAGTCTCCTCTCTATCAGAGGTAACGTATGGCTTCATGCCTCATTGCAGAGCCCTGTCCTGGAACAGATCTGTACTTCATTTTTTTTATTAGCCTAAAGATTATCAGGGGTGATACTCTATTCTATCAAATAGTGTGTGAGGTACAAACCACACTAAATAAAGTGGAGAGTTTCATGCACATTTTAAGCATGAAATCCTGGTTTAGATAATACTGTATATGAAATGAACTGCAACATGTGATGGTCATTCACCTTTTCCTTCTTTACTTGCAAGAAGAGATGATATCTAACCAGGAAATTGACTTTTCCTCCTTTTTCATTATATTGAGAAAGCACAAGACTTACCTTGGCACAACCTTATCCCTCTTAACCTTCTAAAGGCCTTTTAGAAGGCTGTTAAACATAAATACCTACATCTTACCAATGCAGGATTCAATTATGAATTTCACACAAAGAAATTCATTTCTTTCTTGCAAAGAAAGAAAAGTAAGCATTTCTTATTAATGTTTTAAAAATAGGTAACATTTTTCTTAGGTTTTTGAAAAATGATATATTGTTACAAGTGTAAATTAAGATGTGAATATATATATTTCCACCACAGCCAGCAAGGTAGATGCAGTTCATGTCGTGCTTGACAGACACCTTATCACTGGACAAAATGAAAATTCTACTGTTGCAGCTGTGCAAAATCTTATTTTTCTCTGCAATGGCAGGTAAGAAAAGGCAGATATCATTACTAGTAAAATACAGAATTTTTGCTTTTGTAAATGCAACTCTGCATTACTGTAACCAGCTTTAGTAATTTGTGCCAGCATTCTCCACCCCCACCCTGAAATTAGTCAATTTGAGGTTGTTGCTAGAATAAGAGATAGTATTCTCAAGCACTTTATTCCTTAAATGTATCATATGGAAATATCTCTATAGTAATTAACTCAATGTAATGGTTCTTTTAGCAGAAAATGACGGAAACATCCCTGTGACTGAGCAGAATAAATGAACATGGAAGAGTTAATTTGACTTGTGAACATTGCTAATCTTTCATTTATCAACCAATAGAAAAGAACACAGCTGATTTCTAAAGATGGTATTTTGTAGCTCATGAACAAGCAAATATTAATTCATATAGTAAGGCCTGCCTGTTATCAGATGTACCAGTATTCATAGATATTCATAGTTTGTATGAGTCTAAGAATATTTCTTCCTACCCTCCCACTTTCATAAACTAAGGATAAATTGATTTGAAAGATTTCAGTCACAATTCCATGTTTCTGAACTTCCATCAACTGTAATGTGTTTAAATCTTTTCTTCTTAGGTACATTTCCCATTATGCCTGATCTGGGCAAAACCAGCGTAAGATCTGGGCTGAGTAAGTGATCTCATAAGCCAAGGGTGAATTCTATGTTATCATTTCAGATTGCGAATTAAGTTTCAAGCTGTAGGACTAGATAGTGACTTTTTCTCTCTCATATAGGAATATATAGTATATTGTAAAGGTTACAGTGAAAGTTATTAATGGTATTACTAGTAACAGAAGTTGTGAACTTCAAGAAAAGGAATGATTTAACTGTAAAAATATTTAATTTTAAAATGGGACAGGTTAAATTTATTTCATAAGAGTTGGTTAGTATTTTCCATGTGTTCATTTGTTGTAGCATGATAATAGTGGTTCATTTATTTTGCCTACTATAGAAAGCTTTTGATTGATTAAATTTTACTTCGGGTTTTATTTGCTTAGTGATTAGCCATATTTGTGTATATAATTTTTTCATTTTATTCTTGAAATAAATCATTGTCAATATGAAAGCTTCATACTAAGCTTATTAACTATATCCAAGTTGTAGGTTGTGGATCTTATTTGTTAATCATAGAAATAGTACCCTACTTGCATAGATTATATACAGCATAATTTTGACTCAAGACTGAAGAAGTACTTAGGGTTTTCCTGCAAACTAGAGTTTGTGAATCAAGGTTTAGATTCATATAATAGACTAAATAACATGCTAGGCAACCCCTGTAGTCTAGGCAAATCTATTCCATATCTTATGATTGTATAAACTCAGACAATTTGGTTGGGT
Source organism: Pituophis catenifer annectens (assembly GCF_029215685.1). Taxonomy (NCBI): domain Eukaryota; kingdom Metazoa; phylum Chordata; class Lepidosauria; order Squamata; family Colubridae; genus Pituophis; species Pituophis catenifer. The sequence continues at coordinate 243,870,472 of NW_027256881.1, read as the reverse complement.
AACACAGACACAGTCATAGAGTAGTTTTACTGTAGCACAGGAACCAGAGGAAGAATACATTCCATTAGGTTTTTTTTTAAAAAAGCAGACTACCTTCTCCAGTGCATTTGCATCCAACGCCAAAAGAAAAGCAACTTTTCCAGAATTACAAAACCTAAAAACTTTCATTAGTACTTGAGCTCTGGGTTTTTTTAGATTCCAATACTCCACCAATAAGAAAAGAAGATGTAGCCGAGGTGGACTCCTTTGCTTAACAATTATGTTACTTAGGTAATGAAACATCTGCAAGCAAACAGCCACATTGAGAGTACCAAAGACTCCACTGTATAATAGCCAAGGCTTGCATTCTGTAGAAATTGCTCCATTGTTGTCAAGTAGACAGTTTATGAGGGGAAAAACAAGTTAGAAACAAATTACTGATCTATTATTCCCAGGCTGCTATCAGTAGTAGTACTTTAAAACTGCTACAGAACACCTCTTCTTGCATAAAATAATATTGTCAGTTAATAAAACAGCAGTATAAAAATATATGGGCACAATCTACACTCAGATTATGATGGAAAAATAGAAGTGCTTAATGAAATACATGAATACTTTCTTGATTCGTGCTCTCATTAGATACGGCCACTATACTTGTCCCAAATGTGCTCCCCCCCCCCCAAAAGGCAACTGGACTTTGTTTTTCCATGTAAACATTTCACTTCTCATCTAAGAAGCTGTTTCAGTTGTGACTGAATGGTGGGGAATGAAAGGATTTAGAGTCCTTGCAGTCATTTGGTCGTCATTTTGTCACCACTACCCTATTTCCCCCAAAATAAGACATTCTCTGATAATGAGCCCAATCGGGCTTTTGAGTGCATAGCAATAAGGCCAAGTGGTTATTTCAGGGCTCAAAAAACTATAAGACAGGGTCTTTCGGGGAAACACAGTATATTTTTAAATCAGAACTATGCCAAACTGGGATCTCATCCCCAGTATTGCACTTAGAATTCCTGTACTATATCTGATAGGATTCAATCCAAAGAAATAATGTAGTATTAATGGCCTTTTGAAAAGCACTTTGAAACTCACATTTAAAATTCTACAAAAATGATGTTGAGACTTTAGAAAAGGTTCAGAGAAGAGCACCTAAAATGATCAAAGGCCTGGAGACTAAAACATGTGAACGGCTGCAGGATTTGGGTTTGGTTAGTCTAAAGAAAAGAAGAATTAGGACTGACGTGATAACAGTATTCCAGTATTTGAGGGACTGCCATAAAGAAGAGGGGGTCAAATTATTCTCCAAAGCACCAGAGGGCAGGACAAGAAACTAATTGGTTGGAAACTAATCAAAGAGTTTCTATGCAACCTGGAATTAAGAAGAAACTTCCTAACAGTGAGGACAATTAACCAATGGAATAGCTTGCCTTCAGAAATCATGGACGCTCCGTGACTGGATGTTTTTAAGAAGAGAGTGGACAGTCACTTGTCTGAATTGGTATACTATAGGTTCTCCTGCTTGAGCAGGGGGAATGGACTAGATGACCTACAAGGTCCCTTCCAGCTCATTCTATTAAGACAAAATGGGGGGGAGGGACTGAAGGTGTTCAATGCAGCTGCAACAATGCCTCAGATTCTGAGAAAAGACAGTATTGGTTTAAAGTTTAGGCATGCGGGCAAACATCAGACGTATGACCTAGGCCAGTGATGGCTAACTTTTTTGCCATTGCGTGCCAGGAGAGGGGGGGCGGGGGAGGGTCGCGTGCGCACGTGCCCACGCGCATGCGTGCGCAACCCCCTCCCCCCTCGTTCCTGGCACATGATGGCCTGGTAGGCCCGTTTTTCTTTCTTACCTGGTTCCAGATCCTTTCTATGTATCTGGGAAGGGCAAAAACAGCCTTTCCCACTCCCTTGGAGGCCTTACGGAGGCTGAAAGGGCCCATTTCCCAACTCTCGGTGGGACAGGAAGTGACATTTTTTGCTGTCCCCAGCCTCCAGAACCTCTCTAGGAGTCTCTAGGAGCCTCTCTAGGAGTCTCTAGGAGCCTCTCTAGGAGTCTCTGGAGGCTGGGGACAGTCACTTCCTGTCCCACCGGGAGTGGGGAAATGGGCCCTTTCAGCCGCCGTAGGGCCTCCAAGGGAGTGGGAAAAGCTGTTTTCGCCCTTCCCAGATACACAGAGAGGATCTGGAGCCAGGAAAGAAAGAAAAACGGGCCTTCCCCACCCCGCCCCCAGGCCCTCCAGAGGCAGGAAACAGCCTGTTTCCCTACTTCTGGGGGGCCCAGAAGGCCCGAAAATCAGCTGGCCGGCACGCGCATGCGCCCCAGAGCTGAGCTGGTGTGCCCACTAATATGGCTCCGCATGCCATCTGTGGCACACGTGCCATAGGTTCGCCATCATGGACATAGGCCAAAATATCACTAAGTATTAAAATCCTAGTTGCTCTATCTTGGGGAGAGGGAGCAGTACAGAGGCAACAGCAGCTGGGGAATGAGACTGCATCAGGGGTGAAATCTACTTACCTTCCATACCCATTCAGAAGTGCGCGCTCTACGCACGTCACATGCAATTTTGGACGCTCAGTGCATGCGTAAAGCCTTCTGCACATGCGCAGAGGGTCAAAACAGGTTACTTTCTGGTTAAAACCAGGAAGTAATGACGTCCGGGAGCGTGGGCAGAGCTTCGTGCTGCTGCCGCTACCAGTTTGCCAAACCATGTGCTGCCGCCACTACCTGAACCAGTGCGAACCGGTAGTATTTCACTTCTGGACTGCATTATAATTTAGATTTACCATACTTTTCAGAATACAAGACGTATTCCAGGAGGCCATTCCAACCACCAATCAGCTGCTCATGCTGAATCAGGCTGTGATAACGTGCTGAAACTGACCAGGCTATTTGCTGTAAGGTTGCTAGCCAGGTGAATACCAATGGATGCTGGCAGGCAGAGGCAGAATTTTTTTCTTCCTTGTTTTCCTCCCCCAAAATTAAGGTGTGTCTTTATTCTCCAGAGTGTCTTATACTCTGAAAAATACAGTATATCCCATCTTTTGTTTGTATAATTCAAGCTTGTACATAATCTTTCTTCCTCCTTTTTTCCCACAACAATAACCCTGTGAGACATCATTCATTCTACAAGAACAGTAGGGAAGCTGCTCATAATTCTAAGAATGGAATGTTTATAAAACACACTTGTTCAAATCTTACAGTGATTTTGTTTGTAGAAATAGCATGTATACATCCTTCAAACGGAGGACTTGCCTCAATAGGAGTCAACAAAGCTGTATAAAATGTAGTACGTTTTATTCTTTTGGAATGCACTCATACATCAGAATGTTTTATCATTATTAGTAATAGTAGTACCTTGAAGAAAAAAGCAAGGCAATTGGTCCTTTATGCATCTGCAATATAGTGAAGAATAAAAATATTGGTAATGCAGAATTGTAATATTACAATCCTGATATATAAAAGCACAGCAGACCTGAAGAATCTTTTCTCTGCAAATTCATACAGAAATCTCTGAATACAGAAAATCTTTTCGTATGCAGCATGTAAATCTTTACATCTATAAACCGGTAACATCCATAAAATTTGCCATGTCTACTTTCCATTTGCAGTACCAAACATCCGTTCCTAAAAAAGGAGGAAAAATATATAAAAATAATAGGCACATTAGCTGCAGACATTTTAAGAAACCATTGCTATTTAATGTACAAGAAGAGATTGGCAGATAGGATTTCACCTATTTAAGGCTAATGCAGAACATGCAGTAGAACTGAAAACCAGAAAATAGCTTGCAAGTTATATATAGTTTAGCATATATCAATTTTTATACCTGCATGTTTAAATTTCAAATTAAAAGGTTATAAATAGCAGAGTTATTAATACAGGAAAAGGAGAAACCAATTTCATTTTGATTATTTTCTTTTGAGTCAAGAGAGGAGCATTTAAGATTAAAAAAAACATTCAATGTTGAAAATCCATGTGCTAGCTTTGAATGTTGCATGTGAACATCTACTGGTCCAACCTTAATATAAACGTTTGGAAAAATATCTAATTTATAAACTTCAGCTTTGTTAAGATATTTAAATTTAGGAAGTTTAACTTGTCAAAAATATTTCAGATTTATAAAAGAAAAGCACAGTAGTATAACCTAAGATCTGCCATCCAAGAATTTACAGTGATTTTTAAACTGCATTTAATTCTATGTGGAAAATAAATAAAATCCATAATAATAAATGGGATCAACATCCTAATTACAAAATAATGTACTTATAATTTAAATCTCTTTGCCATTTGTAGTCAGTTGGTTTTATACTTGAACATTAGAATCATGTATGAAAACATGCAACAAAAAATACAAATAAACAGGCTAACATTTAGATTTGCAATGCTTGTGAAATGTACCATGTGAAGGAATTTAGGAAATAATATTTAGTAAGACAAGAAACCCTTAATTTTACCTTTATCATGACTTCCAGTTTAACTGCATCAGCAGCAAACTTTCTGATTCCATCTGACAGTTTCTCCACAGCCATTTGGTCTTCATTATGAAGCCAACGGAATGTCTTTTCATCCAGATGCACCTTCTCCAAGTCAGATGCCTGGGCTGTATTGAAGATGATAGAAGCAACCAATTATGGAAACAGGCAACAGTATACTTTATTGTGATACGAATTGTACAGTTATCACAGGGAATGCTGAATCTCAACATCCTACAGAAACCACTCAGTTAACAAACTAATATAAATATGTAGCAATAGCACTTACTGTATTTTTCGGAGTATAAGACACACCTTTTTCCTTCTAAAAGGGGGTGAAATTTTAGGTGCGTCTTATACACTGAATGTAGCCCCGCCCACCCACTGGCCCCCGCCTCCCCGCAGCTTACCTCCTTGCAAGCAAACAGCAAGAAAAAATAGCTCCTTTCAGCTTCAGCACAGGCTAATTAGCACAAGTTGATTGGATCGCTTCCCGACTCAGCTGATTTGCTCTCAGCTGTTTTGCACAGGGCTCTGCTGCTTGCTGCAAAGAGGTAAATTGCTGGAGCAGATTTTTTTTTCCCTTGTGCTAATCAAGCTATGCTGAAAATGAAAGTAAAGCAGGCTGTTTGCTGCAACGAGCAGAGGCAGAGGAAGATTTCTTTTTCTTTTTAGTTTTTTTAAAAAATAGATGAGGAATAAATATGGCAAAAAGGAAATATAGAAATTGTAAATTTAATTGAAATGACTAAACACTGTTTAAATTTGTGAACCGGCCAAATACTCTGTTCAAAGAAAATACATTGTATGTTTGTATGTGTGTTTATCTAAAAAACCACAACTTTTTATAAAAAAAAACAAAAAAGGTAGGTGCGTCTTATACTCCGAAAAATACGGTAAGACTTATATATCGCTTTACAGCCCTCTCGAAGCGTTTTATAGAGTCAGCATATTGACCCCAACAATCTGGCTCCTCATTTTACTGACCTCAGAAGGACTGGAAGACTGAGTCAACCTTGAGCCTGGTGAGATTTGCAGTCAGCTGGCAGTCAGCAGAAGTAGCCTGCAGTACTGCACTCTAACCACTCTGCCATTGTGGCTCAGTTAACAAAGTAATATGAATATGTAGGTATTGATATTATCCTGTCAGTCCCATAGCAGAAATATTACATATTCCTGAACAGTAAATATATTAAAAAATGCTGATGTATCTCTTTGAGATATTAGTTATTCAAAAAGTGAACTTACCTATTGAGGACTGAAAGGATTAACCGTTACACATATACAGCCCTCTGTAGGTATTTCAGTAAAAGTACATCCTTAACATTGAGAGGATGTGCTAAGAGATCATGATTAAGGTGTTTTAATCTATTTAAACTGTATTGAACAATGTCTGTCTAAGGCTATTGGACCCCAAATGTTTAGTAAGACAGAAAACTTACCATCTTTGACGCTCAGTTTTGGTGTTAGTTTGCTATTATCTTTACTGAGCTCTCCCAGAAGTTTAGGTGAAATGGTGAGAAAGTCACAGCCAGTCAGTGCTTTGATTTGTCCAGTGTTCCGAAAAGAAGCTCCCATTACAATAGTTTTATAGCCAAACTTTTTGTAATAATGGTAGATTTTAGTGACACTCTTTACCCCTAAAAGAGAATATAAGGTAACTATTTAAAGCAATTACTGCAACTTTATTCAGGGGTAAAGAAACCCTCAGAATGGCTTATTTTCAAATACTAAACATTGCAGGTTGATTCAATTGCAAACTTAATGTCTCAGCCACACTTATTCTATTACCTGGGTCCTCTGATGGCTCATAGGTTTTTTTGTCTGTATTTGCAACATACCAATCCAGAATACGCCCAACAAAAGGAGAAATGAGGGTGACCCCTGCTTCTGCACAAGCAACTGCCTGAGCAAAGGAAAAGAGCAGGGTCATATTACAATGAATCCCATGCTGCTCTTCAAGGATCCTGTAAGATAAAACAGAGCAGAATTATTTTTCCCATCAGTATCACTTCTGTTATGTATGCAATTTTATTCAATGCTGTATATACAATTTTATTTTAAACCACGTTACTTTTTTAAAAAAAGAAATGTCTTCTCAGTGAGTCAGGACACTTTGTTTTCTTCGTGGTTAGTGGGATGTGGGCAACAGTATATTAGCTTGCAAAGTGGTCTCTGCGTTATAGAGCGCAGCTTTCACAGAACAGCGGAAGGACAATTGGAATAAAATAGAATTTCAGTTTTCCTTGTGGCATACGGAGTAAAACAGTCCATCTTGGCATGCTAAGCATTAGGAGGGAAGGCTACTTGTGACATGGATGTGACTACTCTTATTAAAAAGTGTTCTGTGAAAGCTTTGACTGGTGAAACGTGATGGGGATCAAAATATATAGTCTCATCTAATGATGATCTCAGCATATGGAAATTGCAACTCAGACTGTAATGTGATCCAGGAAGGGATAAATGAATGTGACACTGCAGGGCAAATTATTAGTCAACATGAATGGATGAGTAGGAATATAAGAGATACATGACAATTGAGTCAGCAACAAATTAGAATGATTGCTTGGTCAGTATCTACTTAGAAAAACATCTAGTTTTGAACACATTGTTTAAGCATACATCTATCCATCTGTTCAAATGGCAAAAGAAGAAATTTAAATCTGAAATGATGATTTATTTGTCAGACATAAGGATAGCTGCTTCTGTACCCACTACCACAGCTCATCACCAGTGCCAAATTGACAGGCCCCTCTATGCCTTGATACAAGGCTAGACTGCAGCTGTCAATTGGCTTGTCACACTATGTTTTTTACTTAGGAAGGTGGGGTGGGGGTTCTGTAGCTTCTGTCTAATATTGGCATGTTGCTGTCCTGTGTCTGGTCATTTCTCTCTTGTTATGTTGGATGAGGAATGGGCTGCATAAAATGATCGGGGGGGGGGGCTTAAGTTTGAGGCTTCTAATGTAGCATGTTGCAAGAAATAAATGTATCTTGAAAGAAATGAAAATGGCTGTGTTTAACAGCATGTTTTTCTGCCCACATTGTTAAATGGAAATGAAAACTGGCTATGTCAGAGGAAACCTAAAAGATGAATGTAATCAGAATGAACTATTTTAAGACGTGTGTATGGTAAAAATAGACGAGATAGGGTCAAGATAGAAATTCCTATGCAAAAAATGACAAGTGGAATATAAAATAGCTACCAAATGAGCCTTATATTGTACTACTGTTCATGGTACACTTACTTGCCAGCTTGGATGCCCTCCCATGTTGATGACAGCTTGATGAGGATACGATCTTTGCTAATTCCTATGTCTTTATAAAGATCTATGAATTGTTTGGCTCTCTTAACCATGCCTTCTTTATCAAAAGACAACCTTTAAAATAAAAAGATATATTTTATGTTTCATTATAATTTGTGTAAACTATACTCAAGTAGGCAAATATGCAAAGATATGGGATGCAACATTCATGTCTGTCTATACCACTGGCACACCTCAGTCCTCTGCTTAAGAAGTCAATGTCATTAGGCGAGAACACAATTAAAATTGGCAGCTTCGCAATATCTATTTATCATGCGCCATTTCTACTACTTCTGCATTGTCTTAAACATTACAATCTATCAAATAAAATAATCTGAATAACGTTAAAAAAAACCACAAATGCTGTTAAGAAAATTAGTATCTTAATAGTAGGACAACAAAGGGCTTATTCAAAGGCCTTTCTAAACAAGGTCTTCAGCTGGAAGCCTTAAGAGAAAACATGAATGGTAAGCTAAACAAAAGACTCCAGTACATAGATGCAAATAAGAGGATGGCCATCTCTCTAATCCATGCAAAAGAGACTAACTGGTTTAACATAACAAAAAATGCTTTGGGCTGGAGTGGTTGGAACCCCTTGTTGGGTGTGTGATTTATTGTGTTGACCAGATCCACTATCTGTTTTTGTTTTTCACTATCTTTTTATCTGAATTGTCTATCTGTTGTTTTGTTTTTATGCTGTGAGCCACTCAGAGTCATACCTCCACTGATAATCTTCACAGGCTCATATGCAACATTATGAGAGCCAATGTGGTATTGGAGTTATGAACTTAGACTAGAAATAGGGAGACCCAGATTCAAGTCCATCTTCAGGCTCAGGTGTTCTGGATCAGATAGTCACCCAAGCCTATCTCACAGTTTTTGTCTTATGGATATAAATAAGATGGGAGATGCGTGCCACTTTGATTTCCTGAAGTACAATCTGGATATAAATCAATCAATCAAACAAACAAACAAATATAAATAATATTTTTGATGAATTCAGAAAATATTCACCTTGCGTCTACTTCTGTGGACACACGGCCAGGTATCCTCTTCAGTATTTCTGCCCCAAACAGTACAAAAAGCTTATCGCAGGCATTTGTAACTTGTTCATTTTCTGACCTAGAATTGTATAATAATCAAAGTAGAAGTTCATGTACTGAGGAACAAATGTGGTGCCAATGTGACATCTACAAAAATAAATGAGTCAAATTGGAACAGTAATATAAATTCTTTGCATGATGTTCTGAACTTTATATTGTCAGTTTAATGCAGTGGTTAAGGTGCCAGACTAGAAAATAGGAGACCGTAAGTTCTAGTCCTGCCTTAAGGCATAAAGCCAGCTAAGGGACATTGAGCCAGTCACCCTCTCAGCCCTAGGAAGGAGGCAATGGCAAACCACTTCTGAAACCTTACCTAGAAAACCATAGGGACTTGTCCAGCCAGTTACTAGGAATCATCACTGACTTAAAAGTGTGCACGTGTACATATACAAATGTTCTGAGCTTTATCAACATTAATCTAAGTCTTTAACTCCTGGGACAAATGTGATTAATGCAAACTCAGAAGAGAACTCTATTTAAACCTCTGACTCATTCCCTAGTGGTGCACTTGAGCCAACTATTCCCTTCTTCCTTCTGTAATGAGAAAAAAACTGGGAGTGGCTGGCAATTTGCAGAAGGGCTTTGACTTCCTCTATTCTGTGGTTATTTAATTTTTTTGATCCCGGTTTAAACCAGTCAGTATCTTATGTGAAGGTGAAAGACAACAGAGAGTGAGGAGGACGCATATTGATAATACCAACTAAGTGTCAAAGCGGCAAAATTAGAACATTGGCAAACTTACTTACCCACCAAGTTTCTTTCCGTATGCAATAGCATCTTCTACCAGTTGCTGATAGGCTGGCATCTGAGCTGCAGCTAGTATCAGGGATGGGTTGGTAGTAGCATCTAGAGGCTTGTACTCTTCGATAGCTGTGGAAAGAAAAGCAGCAAACAAGAATAAAAAGGTTTGGGTGGGGGGCATGTTAGCCTCTCAGCTTGTAAGAATTGTTTTAAGGTTATGCGATAAGATGGAGCAATATAATTAATGTAGTTATTCCAGTGCCAGAAATTATGTTCGCATATAATATAATTTAGAAGAGACAGATATAGTTCTTAATAAAATTAGCAGCTAGGATATATTATTCAAAGACTCATTCAAAGTCATATAGGAGGTTGATAGTAGGAAGGCTGTTCTCCATAACAACTTTCTTGCTATGTCCTATATTGATTAACATAATGATTTTTACCACAGTGCAAACAAATTTCAATATGCTGTACAGATACAATCCACTAAATGAAATCAGTCTGAAAAAGAGCAATATAACAACAGAAAAAAATAACAATCGGGAAAAACATGGCATGTCTTTGGCACCAAAGTGAAAAGGCAAATTCGAGTTAGTGTCAGTGAGAATGTTACTAATGAGACATCCCTAACAAAATGACTCCAGAGGATGGTAGAGGACAGGAAGGCCTGGAGGAACATTATCCATGGGGTCGCGATGGGTCTGACACAACTTCGCAACTAACAACAACAAAATAAAAAGGCACTTCAGTAAAGGGACCTTTTCATAATTGGAAAATATGCAGTCAAACCAAAATCTATAATATTTGAATCTAACTCAGAGCGTAATAATTAAACCAATGAAAATATAGTTTAACAAAAATAGTAGAGATTTAACAAGAAAAGAAAAATCTACAAAAAAACCTAACGGGATGAAATGTATTCCTATGGAGGAAAAGTTCTGAGGCAGAGACTCAGAAACTGTTTCAGAGTTGTTTAAGAATTCTAAAGGTCTTGGCCTGCATGCATTCTCTAATTTGCTTCTTTTTACATGAGGGGACATTTTTAAAATGACATCTGCTGTATATAATATCACTTTGGGAGTTTGCAAGCTTGTTTGATAGGCTGTACTGGAAGCAGTCCATCTGGAATCAATATACAGGTTGACCTCAACTTACAATCATTCGTTGTGTGAAGTTACAATAGCATTGAAAAAAGTGATTTATGACCAGTTTTCATAATTATGGCCATTGTTAGCACCATTGTTGTCACGCTTGGCAACTGGCATGTATTTATGAGAGTTGCACTGTCCTGGGGTCTCATGTTCACCATTTGTAACCTGTCCAGCTGGCTTCCGACAAGCAAAGTCAATGGGGGAAGCCAGATTCGCTTAATGACCAAATGATTCACAACCACTGCAGCGATTCACTTAACAACTATGGCAAGAAAGCTAAAAAAAATGGGGCAAAACTTACTTAACAACAGTCTTGCTTAACAACGAAAATGTTGGATTCAATTGTGGTCATTAAGTCGAGAACTATCTATATATGGTAGTTTTAATTGTTCAGCTATAAGCAGCTAATTACCATAATTTTGAGACACCAAATTAACACTAGTTAATCACCTTTTTAAAAAACTTTTAATACAACTTTTGTTAGTAACCAGTATTCTTCAAAGCATAAAAAGCAACGTAGCTTTGTTTCAAATTTCTGAATAGCGAAAGTCATGGAATAGAATTTAATTAACAGCAAAATGATACCCAGTTATGCGAACTGTTCTTTGTGAACTTCTTCATTTATGCAGATTTAGGAAGTACTAATTACTCCATTCCCTCTTTCAACATTTCAATGTAGACAGTCTTCTGTTAATAAGTCATTGGGACCAGAATTTCTGTTACCAAGTGATGTGGTTATAAAGAACAATGTTACATGACCATATCGTTTAATGATGGCAATCCTGACAGCCCCCATTGCAGTCGTTAAACAAGGACCTCCTTGCAACTTCCTGCCAGCTTCCCATAAGCAAAATCAGTGAGGAAGCTGGCAGAAAGTTGCAAGTCTCAGATGGTTTGCAAGCTGGCCAGCAGGCAGATAAATGGCTGCTGTTGAGTGGAGGAGAACACACGTGTGTGTGAGAGGCCAGTGTAGTGTGACACAAGCAGTGAGGCTTGGGTTGGCTGCTGCTGGATGTGGGAGAATTACCTGAGCAAACTTGTAGTCTTCTTTGGCACCTTTCCCATTGACTTCACTTATGTGAAGCTGGCAAGAAAAGGTCGCAAATGGCGATCATGTGACCACAGAATGCCACAAGGGTTGTGAGCCAGTGCCAAGCACCCAGATAGCAATCACATGACCTCAGAAGTGCTGGGATGACCAGAACCAGAACCAACAAGCCGGGCTGGCCTAATATGAATTTTATAATGGGTGTTAGTTTTTAATCTGTGGGCCAAATTTTTATATATTCAATTTTAAACTGTTTTTAAATTCTGTAAATCTATATGTGTTTTAATATGGCTGTACACCGCCCTGAGTCCTTCGGGAGAAGGGCGGTATAGAAATCCAATAAACATAAACATAAACAACTTCAAGGACCGGTTGTAAGTTCCACTCATTCAGCCATCGTAACTTTGAACTTTCTCTTATAGTAAACAGATGTTTTTAATAACTTGCAGACAAGTGTTACATCTGTATCTACACTCTTAGCACATTTTTGCCTTTGAATAGAAAGCTCTGTGCAGTAAACAGTCAATAGTTGCAGTTCTAACCATATCAAGATCCAGATGTGTTTCACAGTTATCCCACATCCACTTGCAAAAAGCAACTTTTATAAGGAAAAAAAAAGATTTTGATATACTGTGCATATGCATATGACTATTACCTTTTTCATATTCAAAGGCTGACTCAAATAATTTGCAGGGAGATCTACCAAAAGTAGAATTCCTGTCTATGTAGGACAGTGCACATACACTGTAATGTAGAAACAACTATTTCTGAACTGGCATGTCTTAAGTACGCTTTTACATTCCAAAATGCTACATATCAGGCTAGAAAATTGTGCTTTTCATGGTGAAGCTCCCTGTAGGTGCTTTGAACATAGCTATGCTGGTAATCATCTCCAACTACTTAAGGAGGACATACCGTACCAAAGTTCTTTGCAAAGTTACATAAGTGGCATCACAGAAACCCACATAGCCATGTGATATTCTTAAATATATTGTGCAATATTTCCATAGAAAATTTACAAAAGTATTTTTACATCAAATATTTAACACCACCACATATAGAGGGTAATTTCCTGCTCTGCAAGTTTTATTCGAAAGTTGAAAAGATTTTTTTTTCTTGTCAAAATCTGCTAACTCATAGCCCATCAGCAAGATTCCATCACCTGTTAAGCAACAGGAAGAAGAAATGTCTTTCATAAGACCATTTACAAAATAGTTAATATTTCATATTAGGTTAGATTCTCTGAGCAATTTTTACCCTGAGAAATGACTATTATCCATGTATATTATACATTGACAATCTAAGCAATAGATCAAGAAATATTAAATTTTGCAAGCAATACTATTTTATGCAATTATGTAGTGAGTGTAGTGGTAGAATACATAGGAGCTTTGTAAACAGATCAGCTTACTTATAAAAGCCGATTTTCAATAGCATTTAAATAGAAAAGCACATTAAAAGCTGATTTTAATAGCAATTAATAGAAAAACATATAATGATTCTCTTCAGCCATTAAATCCAAGAAGAATTAGGCTAGGATTTGAAAAAATCAATAGGCACATCCTCCAGAAAAATATAAATATCAATTACTTGCAAAACTATGCAGACTAACAGGTAAGAGAGTTAAACTACGAGAGAGTTTAAAAGATTATCTGAAAGATTTTTTTAAAATATACAATGTTTTAACAATTGTCAACTCTTTTTTTTTTTTTAAAGTTGATTTATATGCCGCCCTTACAATACGCTAAGCAATAGCCTTCACTCTTGCCGATAGTTGGGCAGCAATAGCCTTCACTCTTGCCGATAGTTGGGCAGCAGGCACGTTTAATAAATTATCACTTATCCAAACTGTGAGTTACTTCTGCTTTTTGCATAAATAACATCTTCTAAGTGACTTATATCACTCCACAATAGCAGAGGTGGGACGTTTTTAATGCTGCTCCTTGCGGAAAGGAGTTAGTTAATCACACTGTGTTAGAAAGGCTACAGGTTAGTAATAGGTAAACTTTTTCAAAGCCTTGCATTTTAGAAAGAATTGAAGTCAAGTTCCTTAATCCCTAGAACTAAATTGTGGGTGACGACAACAAAATACAGCAATAGCAATGAAGACCTGATATACATGTATTTCCCCGCCAGTAGGCACAGAAGCTAGAGCGATTAATCCATGTTGCTTTCTTGGCAACAAAACAGAAGTGAAATGCCAATTCCTTCTTCTGAATTCTTCCCCCCCCCCAAACATTTTAGCTTAATCTATAGCTATGAGACTTCCTGGCGGTCTCTCCCATTCAAGGTCTGATTTATTTATTTATTTATTTATTTATTGGTTCTATTTATATGCCGCCCTTCTCCAGAGACTCAGGGCGGCTTACAATGCGTTAAGCGGCTTACAATGCGTTCAAGCTGCCTCATAAACAGGGTGCCCTTAAATTGCCCATGAAAACAACATCGGAATCCAATAAAGCCACCTTTTTAAAGTCAACTAGAGCAGGGGTCTCCAACCTTGGCAACTTTTAAGCCTGGAGGACTTCAACTCCCAGAATTCCGAATTCTGGGAGTTCGAGTCCTCCAGGCTTAAAGTTGCCAAGGTTGCAGACCCTTGAACTAGAGCAGGGGTGGGCAAATGTAGCTCTTTTACAACCTGTGGACTTCAACTCCCAGAACTCCTGAGCCAGCTTGGCTGTCTCAGGAATTCTGGGAGTTGAAGTCCACAGGTTGTAAAAGAGCCACATTTGCCCACCCCCGAACTAGAGAAAGCTTCTGAATATTCCAGCACTGCAGAGAGCTTCTAAATGTTTTCCTTCTACTGAGTGGGTAGACTTATTAGGCCTGTTTATGCGAAAACAAGCATTGCACCGGGCTACGAAAAACACGACTTCCTCATCTCTTCCCGCTCTTAACCAGCTTTCCCTGCAGGCGGGAGAGAAGAAGACGGGGAAAGAGCATTTACATCCAAGCCAGCCGGATCGGACTTAATAGGAACCCCAGAGGTCAAAGGGGCTTCCCCCGTTCTATCTATTCCTCCCGGATCCTAAAAAAAGGGATCGTCGCCCCTCACCGTGGAAATCCCCCGTGTCGGCCACCACGGTGGTGTGTTGCTTGAGCTGCTCCAGCGCCGACTCCATCTTCTGCTTTTTCACGGGGGAAACTGACATGGTCGCGCGGGGTTGCGAAGAAATAAGGAGGCGCGGTTGCGGCGCCTGAGACGTTTCCGTAGCCTCGGACGAGAAATCAAGTGGATCGGCACGCGGCTTCCGGGCTTGCGCAGCGCGAAGGTGTGTGTGTGTGCTTGTGTGTGTGTGTCGGCTTCTTCGTCGGAAGGCAGGAGGGCGGGCAGAGGGCGGCGCCTACGTCATCACAGAACCTGTTCCCCGCCTCTCTCTCTCTCTCTTTCTCTCTTCCAAAGAGCGCCGGGGTGCGCTAAGGCGGCCCTGGGCAAAGGGCACAGGCGATTGGTTGTAGCCTTTGGTTTTTCCTGCTCGGCAGCCAATCAGAATTGCTCTGGGTTGAAGGACGAGCAGGCGGTGCCATGGCCTTAACTTAAATCAGAGGTCTTCAAACTTGACAGCTGTAAGACTTGTGGACTTCAACTCCCAGAATTCTCCAGCCAGCATAGCATGGCTGGAGAATTCTGGGGGTTGAGGTCCACAAGTCTTAAAGCTGCGAAGCTTGAAGACCTCTGACTTAAATGAACTAGATCATTGGAAGGGCGGGAGAGGAAGGGCGGTCGGTGTGCCTCGTCCTTGCCTACGTTTGAGAGGCAAGGTGTAATAAGTCAGGTTGATTTGTCGTCCCCGTCCCTTCCCCCTCTCCGCCTGCAATCTTGCCTTGGCCTCCTCCGTTTTACCTAATATGCTTTTTTTAAAAAATGTATTGTTTTATCATAGAAAATAAAATACAAAACAGTAAAACAAACAAAACAGAAACATACTTTTAACCCTAAAAACAACAAAGAAAAAAAATAGTGTACAAAAAAAGAGAGGAAAAAATGGTCAATTAAATTTAACATTTAGCATGTAGGATTCACCCTGACTGGGTGCTGGGGAGAAAACCCCAATAAATTCTCCTCCCATGTATATATATGTTTAGCAAGAAAAAGCAGTCAACAGGTTGAGCTAAACATTACACTAATCTTTAAATCCCTCTGTTAACCATCTGTTATTATATTTAGCACGTAGAAAGTCTACAAACTGACACGAATATGTTTTTTTGAATACTTGGCAGCTTAAAACGGAGGAATTAATCAAGTAAAATATCACTGACCATTTGAAAGAAAGCTTCTGAGAGCCAGTTTGGGCTAGTGGCTGAGGCAACAGGCTAGAAACCAAGAGACGGTGAGTTTTAGTCCAGCCTTGGGCATGAAAGCCGGCTGGGTGAGTTTGGGCCGGTCCCTCACTCTCAGCCTATGATGTCAGGTTCGGGAGCGCAACTCATGTATTAATATTAGGTTGTGCCAGAGAAAGCAGATCATGCATTTGGGGGAAACCCTAAGAAGAAGAAAAAAGTTTCTGCAAGAGATAGTCCCACATGATTTAATTCATTTCATGCATTGTTTAACATATGGATTATATACATTTTTGTTGTTGTTGCAGGATTCAGTCTGAGTCAGTCATAGGGACCAAAGGTTTATTCTTCCAAGCTTCCAAGTTTATGGTGGAGCCCATCCTGAGGGAACTTCCATCTCTCCAGAATATGTGCACTGGCCTGTTATAAACTTGTTTAAACACTGGTTGTGGGTAGCTTTTAGTTGATAATTAGGGTGTTGATAGCTGGCTATTAAGTTGTTGATTGTTGTTCCTTTGTGCTGCCAAGTCCTCAGGTCCTAAATACATGATCAGCACTCCTGTTGACTGATAAGGGGCTAATTCCCAGGCTTCGATCATTTCTCTGGCTATTTTTGTCCCTGCTCAGCAACAATTGTAGTAGCTGCGAAATTGAATGCATGTCCTTTTTCATTGCAATGTGAGGCTACCAATGAGTCCAACAATCCTTGTTAACGGCTCTCTCATGTTCTTGCAATCTGGTGGTTAGCTTCCTCCCTATCTGTCCTATATAGTTACAAGGGCAATCCATGCAGGGAATCCGGTAAATTACATTAGAAGTTTCTCCCACCTCCAAGTTATCTTTGTAGTGCACCAATCCACCAGATTGCAAGAACACGAGAGAGCCGTTAGATGAGGAAACCTGAATTCATTGGTAGCCTCCCACTGCAATGAACAAGGACAAAATTAGTTCTGATTTCTTGTCTAGACTACCTGAAAGGGCTGACATATATGAAGCAATATAATGAATTGTTGACTTTGATTTAATAATGGATGTTTTAGTATTAGTTGTTTGATAAGTAACACAATGTTTTAGATTATTAGACTTTTAATATTCTACATGAAATATTTAATAATTATCTAGTAGTTTAGTAATCTAATTTGAAGAAGTATTTTAGTTAACTCTTGGAATTTTAATATTTGCATTTTTGTTTCATCTTTGTTAATTTGCCCCCTTTTTCCTTGAATATTCTATTTTTTATTGCATAGTTGTGCAAAATTCTGGCCAGTGAACAATAGGGAAGGAATTTAGTTTGCTAAATTGAAAATAGAGTCAGGAGTTTGTAATATCTTTAATATTTGTTGGGGAGCTGCATGGAAGAGAAGGTACATTTACCAAGCTACAGTTAGTGAGAATTTTTCCACAGTCTTTGTGCCAGTCCGGAAACAACTACACACCTGTGATTTTGTTGTTGTTGCTGCTGTTGTTTGGCTGGACTAGTATATTTACAACTCAGCTGCTTTGTGTCTAGAATTACATGAGGGGCAATATTTTCATTTCTTATGTTCAGGCTCTGCAGAACTTAAGAGTGACTGTTTTACTGTGAAGTCCTTGGTGCTCTCTCTGCACTAGCATTGATGGTTGTTGTGGTCCGCCAGCAGCCTCTGAAGCTGCGGAGTCAGACAGTGAGGAGGCTGGGGAGGAATATGGGCTAGTCCTGGAGTCTGAGGATGGCTCGGACGAGGGCTCTGCGTCAGAGGCAGAGATGGGGCCAGGGCCATCTGGGAGTTATGTGCGGACTCCAGAGCCTCCAGAGTCGGACATCAGAGAGGCAGAGTAACAGGGGGAGCCCGTTCCTAGTGTGTGCATGCGCAGAGCTGCCAGAAGGCAAGAACAGTTAAAACAAAAGGGACAATTTGGGAGTAAGGCTTGGAGATGATTGGCCCCTCCCATAAGACATAAAGGAAGAGCAAAGGCATGTGGGCCTTTGCAGGAAGCAACGTTGTGGATGGTGTTGGTTTGTACTTTGAAGCTCTGTTTTTGACTCTGTTTCTGTGTGGTCTTGCCAAGATAATTACCAATTAGGTCTTTGGCAGCGTGTCAAAAAAGATAAAGGTGGGTGTTTACCAGCCTTATCCAAAGGTCTGTGGCAGACTTCTGTTGGACTATTTATAAACTCTTGGTGATTCAGCATGTGCTGTGAAAGAAAGGAATTCATGACTTTAAAATAAAAAAAAAAGGGTTTTGGGACTAATTGTGTGCTTTTTACTATATCAGGAAGCCTAGGTCAGAACAATGGTGATACCTAGTTGGGTAATCAAGTGTCTGCAAACAATCAAGTTCAGAGAGCACCAAGGACTCTACACCTCAAGCCAGAGATGTACACTTTTTTTTTTCATGCAAAGCAGTCATTCAGACTGCAACTGTGTGTATCTTTTTTTTTACTTTAGCTTTCTTGATCTGCAAAAGTGGTAAATGCGAAGATTGGTTGCAAAGTTATTTTTTCATCACAGTCATAACTATGAATGGTTGCTCTATGAGGCAGTTGCTAACTGAGGATTACCTGTGTCTCCTCGTAAATAGGAATGGTTTTTTGGGGGGAGGGGGGAGAAATCAGGGCCAGGCAAATGCACACAGCATCAATTAAAAGTAGAGAAACTGGTGGGGCACGTTGTGCTCTTACATTAGGTGTTCTTTGTGCTCTTATATTAGAAACTGGGAATAAGAACTGATTGGTAGTTGAACACTAATAGGCAGTTGGGAAAAGTATATAATAATCCTAATTAGGTATTTCTTTTATACAATATTCAAAGCCAAAAAGAAAATCTCTAGCTATGGTAAGATACTATGATAAAGTTATGCTACTTCTGCTATGCTAAAACACCCATGCATCAGCTCATACTGTTTGTCTGATTAATTTCTTACATATTGTGGAGTACTCAGTTAAAGAATATCAGGGAAAACAGATCTTTTTTTCCCCTATAGATTGTTTTAATTTTAATTGAAACACATGTAAAAAGAGTAGAAATAAATATATATTTCTGATTTTAAAGTATGATTTAAATTATCTCTGCGAGCTACCTTTAAAATACTTAATGTGAGCCTATTTGTATTTAGCAATATCTCCAGAAAAGCTTTTTGTTTCGCTTTTGTTAAGAACTTTATCTATATAGTTATGTAGAAATAAAATTTACCTCTGCTTTTTATCTGGAAGAGGAATGCCTAACTTGAATATTCAAAATTCAGTTCAGCCCAGCAGACATGTCATTCATTCAGTTTTTTGTTGAAATTGGGCAATGTTCTGCCAACGGGATTATAACAGTCTTGTTCAGGGTATACGGTTGGCCTGAAATAATGGAACAAATTGCAGTTCTCTCTTACTTTGACCAAAATTTCAAACTGGGCAGCTACCTACTTCATATGCAATATAAAGGCCAGAATAGGAATGTGCAAAGTGTTTTGACTTTGTGCCATTCTCAAGTTGAAATGTCCCATTTTGAATTCAAAACAGTTGTTCTGAGTGCAGAGCAGCTGTTTTACATCTACAGTTGACGTTTTTGGCCAGTTCAGCAGTATTTGCAGCCTGACGTCATGTTTCTAACTCAAGACTTAAATGACCAAAACAACCTGTTTGAAATGTGAAAGAAGCGGGGTATTTTTTTTCATATTCAAACTTTTTGCACATTAGTACAGAAAATCATTTGTGAGATTTTAAGTTTGGACTTGGAATAAAAACTAGAGGTAAACTCAAAGTTGAGTGGTGAGAAAGTGTTCAACTTCTTTGTAACTATCAGTATCTACAATTGCGTAGTTTATCTCACGTATGGCATATTTCATGTTGGTGCCCTTCAGATTAAATGACTTTCAGAATTTTCAGCCGATACAGAAAGCATTTTGACATCAGTTCCTACCAATATATGATAATTAATCTTGAATGAAAATAGGGCTGGGTCTTGTCCATATATTAAGCAAATACATGCAGAAGGCTTTCCATATAGAATAACTACAATGTTAAGTTATAAGAGACAGCCCCAGTTTGAACAGTGCTGGTAGATAGTTTTAATATGCAAGAGAGGAACACATATTAAAAATCTCAAATTTCCCATTTTTGGTTGAAATCATGCAAATTGTGCGACAAATGAAGCATAGATACAGTTAAGCAAAGAATTAAAATTTCCATTCATATTTTACATAAGGATAAATTTTAAAATTAATATTAATTTTCAACCAACTTGTCATTTCGTTTCTAGTACATACAGACAATTCAGCAACACTAATGAAAGCATCTTTGGTTAGGCATATCTTCGGACATAAGTATATATATATTCAATTTGATATGCTTCAAATACTTCCAAATAAATCAAGACAGAAACTAGTCTCTCTACAGCAGTTTTCTGGGGCTTGTGATGCAATGAGGATTGTGCTTGTCCATTAATGTGATATAGGAGAGTCTTGCAACTACATCTGCCATAGAGTGTTTGGCGGTCCTCCTCCAATGGCAGAGAGGAAAGTGATTGCTCCAAGTAGGAGGGAATTCAGTCTTCCAAGCTTCCTAGTGGTTACTGCAGAAAAGTCACTGATGGAATTATTTATACTCTAATACCTTCAGATAGAGAAATGTCAAACATGCCAAGACAGGCTGTGGATTTAGATGATCCAAACCTCTTCTGTTCTGACATGTCATTGGAAAATAAGAGCCAGAGAAATGTATTTCACTTCAATTATGAGAAAAGAAGTTTACAGAGTTGTAAAAAGTCAAATGAAAGATGGGATGTCACTTCAGTCCTCCTATCATATACATAGGAGGGGAAAAAGTAGTTTTGTTACTTTGATTTCTTCCTCTCTCCTGGAATTGTTCCTTAATGGTGTTAATCATGTATCTTTAGTGAATTAAAATATACAGCTATTAATGTACATTTAAAAGTCAGAACATAGCCATTTATTTCTTATATTTATTGTTTAATCTTCATATTAGGACTTCTCAATATCTATATTACTTTGTTTGGCTTTACCGTATTATTAATATTCCATATGATAAGCAGATAGTTAATTTTGCCTGCTCTATATTTGGTCTATAAGTGCATCAGCTACTACTTATATATTTGTCAGCTTCACATATATATAATATATATTTTTCTGATTTTAAAGTATGATTTAAATTATCTCTGCGCGCTACCTTTAAAATACTTAACGTGAGCATATTTGTATTTAGCAATATCTCCACAAAGGCTTTTTGTTTCACCTTTGTCAAGAACTTTGTCTACATAGTTATGTACAGATAAACCATTCTGGCTAATGTACAAATAATAGTAGATAGAGGAACATTAAGCAACGAAGTATGCCTTCTTTAAAGGCTTGGTTTCACAAATTTCTCCAGACATGCAGAATAATACACATTTTTTTGGAATGATATATACCAGACACAGTCCATGTTTAACAATTTCTTCAAGATTTATATATTTTCAGATTCAAAATATATGTAAATGAAGATTTAGCAGCTAAAATCTTATATACTGATTTGCAGTTTGAACAGAGTTTGTGTTCACCAACATTGACTACAGCAATTTTCATAAGTCTACAGTCCTACTTCAATTGCATACTTTGATTTTGGGTAAATAGCTTCCCACTAGCAATGTAAGCAGCCAATTACATAATTTAGGCAGAAAAAGAAAAGCATCTGAGAATCATGACTGGTTGTGGATTTTGGCTTATGCCTAATTAAGCAAAGCAAAGCTTTACTTTACAAAAGATAGGAGACATAGTGGCACCTGTACCTTAGTATGATGAACCTACTAAAAACTTAGCCACCAAATGTAAGTTTTCACCCACATGTTCTGGATTTTAATAATTATAAAAGTGTAATTGATGGTCTTTTGAGTGCATAAGGTGCCATGTTCTAATTTCATATTTCACTTTCTTCCTCTCCATATGGCTCATAAACTTAGTTTTTATGAAAGTTTATATTCATTAGAGGATTTCCTGGAATCAAAATAAACTGTTTCATGAACCATACATTGGGAATCCTTCCCCAGATTAAAGCAGATTGCATAATTTGAATGCATTTGGAATGTTGAGAATCCCATCAGATTGAAATTATATGTTGGGTTCTTCTTAGTATTTTGATTAATTATCATTAATTGGGTGATACTGAAGTTTCCTATGAATCAAGAGTGCCCAAATAAAGAGCTAATTTGTCCTATCCCTAAGATAAAAAGGATAAGTAAGAAAAACATCCTAAAGCCATGCCAAACAGTAAAAGTGAATGTATTTGTTTGGCTTTCATTTCAGTCTACCTTTACTTTGAAGATTTTTGCCATATGTTACTGAGAATAGTTATAGCCCTTCGTTCTAAAGCTTGGTCTGAATACAGTTTAGTGATAATGGATTAAAACAAAGAAACCAGGGGTGAAATGCTACTGGTTCGGATCGATTCGGCTAAACCAGTAGCGGTACATGGTTCGGAGAACCGGTAGCGGCGGCAGCGCAAGGCTCTATCTACCCACCCAGGTATCGTTACCTGTTTTTGATGTGATGCGTGTGCAGAGCACACACTTCCAAACTAGTAGGGAACCAGTAAGTAGATTTCACCCCTGAAAGAAATGCACATTCATTTCTAGATTGTATTTCTTTGGATTTCTCCCTTGGAAGAGTATTTGGGAGACTTCTTCAATTTCCCTCTGGAGTGAAGAGATCTACCTTGAATATTCTTTGCCAACCTCTGTAAAAATGTTAAAAAATTGCTAGTTAGCACCTGAAGTCCAACGTTGGGGGTAATGGAAGCAGGGAATATCCTGAAAACATATAGGTAGCCTTTTGGGGGCGCCTGACATGCCCTAAACCCATAATGGCAAACCTATGGCATGCGTGCCCGAAGTGGCATGTCGCCTGGCACGCGCGTCACCTGTTCCTCTTCTGGATTTCTGGCGCACATGCGCGCACAATGATCAGCTGACCTTTTTGTATGCGGCAGTGCCAGAAACTAGAAGAGCTGGTCTTCCATTTTCCTGCATGAGCATGCAGACCGGTGCCGAAAAGGTTTGCCATCACTGCCCTAAATTTAATCTTAATCTACACCAATTTTGCAGATGGTGGAGAACAACTTCCTTCTGTTGGTTTAAAAGAGAATAGGCACAAAAGAAAACGGGAAAAGAAAAAGAAAAGGTCTGGGGGGGAAAAACCAAATGAAATGCTGTTTTCTTTTCTATCTTGCTGCAGTCTGAGGATTCTTCCCATGAGGCTCTGGTTCTAAACACATGAATATATATGTACAGACTTGGACTGTAGAACTCCAGATATCTCCTTATACTAATAAATAAGAAATAGAAGTTTTTATATACCTGGCTATGGGCCAGTTCAATTATGCACTCTTTTATATGCCTTGACATTCCTTTTCATAAGACAATTTGAATACTGTGACTATTTAGATTTGCTGTTGAAATTATCAGGGATGCCTCACATGTTCACTTCAGGATCAGAAGAGAGGTATGTGGGGTCAAGTCTGGGCAAGTGCAAAGCATTCAAGTTGATTCAAGTCTTGGGTGTGTGGTATGTGTGTGTGTATGTGTGTGCAAAGCCTATAGAAAAACATATGCAAAGAAAGGAGAGATGCGTTCTTGCAAGCAAAGAATGCTATCACTTTCAATATGAATGAAGCAGTGAATCATTAAACTGCCATTGGGTGAATCTGACTTACTACAGTGCAAAGTATTTTCCCCAAGACCCTTTTTGATTGTGTGTTAATTTTTTTTAAGCAGCCTGGGGGTGGGGGGGTGGGGGGATAATTCTAGGAAAAAAAGCAGGCCAACTTAAAGATCTTGCCTGCTAATGTTAAGCTTTTATATGTAACAAAGGTGATGCAGAAGATTCCCCACTGCATGCTAGATACAGGTTGCACTGAGTTTTGTACCAAATTAGCAGAAGATTTGGAAGCATGCAGGCTTCAAAGCACATGGATTTGCTGACTAATAACAAAGGGTATTTTCAGCTGGTTCTGGATGCATTGATAGGCCACAGAGAAAACATACTGCGTAGATTGATTGGGTTGTTTTGCTTCAATTCAACCTTTGCTTAGAGCAGAAATCTGGTCATCCTCATGCTCTGAAATCATAGACGTAACATCATGTATAAAATATATAGCAATATAAAAATATAATACTTCATTCAATACTACAGCTTCTTTCCCAATGCATTGTCAAATTAATAAGGGAGTTTAGTGTTCTCTTTGTCAACTGCTGAAGGAACAGTTGGTCTGAATGACAATGTACATTGATAGTCCCAACAGTCTCACTTGAAGAGGTACTCCTTTATATTTTTCCTCTTTTCCCTTTTTTCTGCAAGTAAATATATGTGACTACAAGTTGAAATAAACCAAAATAACTTAAATAGAAGAATCAATTCTCTCTTGGCGTCGCTGCATGATTTCCTCAAGTTCTGATTTCTCTCTATTTTTCTGTTAAGAAAAAAAAGATAATGAATTTTATTTAAAAAAAACCCATTACCTATGTAAGGCAAATCACTTTAGTAATTTAGCATTTTCAAGAGTGAGTTCACTACTATGGTTTCTTCTCTCTGATTTCTCAGAAGCAATTTGAGATGACCTGCAATTGTCTTCTCTTCCAGCAATCTCAAATTTTAAACAAAGAATTATTGTCATGCTCTGACTTGCCAGAGATTCAAAGCTATGTCCTGAGCTGCTGCAGTTCCTGCAGAAAAAACACTCTCCTTACTCCTCTTCCTGCAAAAATGAAATAAACATTGCAGCCAACCACTGCAAAACCTTGATTCAAGGTGAGCGTTTGTCCAGAAGTATACACATATATAATATCCTAGTGGATCCCATTAAAGCGAGCTAAAAAAGGTGCAAGCCACATTATTACTTTAAAGTTAAATCTGCCGTTTTACTATAGAAAAAATCTTTTTTTTTTTTTACTGATTTTACAATACATGACAAAAACATATGAACTATAAGAGATGCACATATAGAAAGTTAACAATTCAGATTTAAAATAGACATAAAATGCAAATATCCTTGGAGAGAAAATAAATTATCAGGCTCACTAGACAATGAAATAGCTAGCAGAAATAACTACTGCAATAAATTTAGCAGCCCATCTGGACAAATTTTGTAATCTATGAGCTAAAATGAGGAAAATAATTTCCCCCTTTGATTAGGCATGTTTGTAGTTAAGAGAGGTGCTTTTAATTCAGCACTATGTCATATAAAAGGGAATTGCAAGGAGATATATGGTATAAAATTGTTTAGAATAGAATAGAATAACAGAGTTGGAAGGGACCTTGGAGGTCTTCTAGTCCAACCCCCTGCCTAGGCAGGATACCCTACACCACTTCAGACAAATGATTATCCAACATCTTCTTAAAAACTTCCAGTGTTGGAGAATTCGTAACTTCTGGAGGCAAGTTGTTCCACTGATTAATTGTTGTGTCAGGAAATTTCTCCTTAGTTCTAAGTTGCTTCTTTCCTTGATTAGTTTCCACCCATTGCTTCCTGTTCTACCCTCAGGTGCTTTGGAGAATAGCTTGATTCTCTCTTCTTTGTGGCAACCCCTGAGATATCGGAACACTGCTATCATGTCTCCCCTAGTCCTTCTCTTCATTAAACTAGACATACCCAGTTCCTGCAACCGTTCTTTATAATTATCCTTGAATCCCCTAATCATCTTTGTTGCTCTTCACTGCACTCTTTCTAGAGTCTCCACATCATTTTTACATCGTGGCGACCAAAACTGAATGCAGTATTCCAAGTCTGGCCTTACCAAGGCATTATAAAGTGGTATTAACACTTCATGTGATCTTGATTCTATCCCTCTGTTCAGTGGTGAAATCTGAACCGGTTTGCTACCAGTTTGCTGGCTGTGCATGCGTGCTGTGCGCCAAGCGTGTGTTGCACACGCACATGTACATCAAACATGCACTGTGTGCGCATGTGCAGTGTGCACCAAATGTGTGCAGCATGCGCATGCGCAGTGTGCACCAAACGCACGCTGCATGCACAAAGCAGGATTTCCTGCTTTCTAGCAAAGCTAAACTGTGTGGCACAGCTGATCCCCCCTCGCTGTTCTACTTACCTTCCCAAGCCTCCTTTTAGTGTGTACTGCGTATGCGCATGTGCAATACACGCCAAAAGGAGGCTTGGGAAGGTAAGTAGAACAGCGAGGGTGGGATCAACTGTGCCGCGAGATTTAGCTTCTCTAGAAAACAGGATTTTCTGCTTGCTAGCAAAGCTAAACCGTATGGCACAGATAAACATCGGAAATACCGGTTCGGAGGAACCAACAGCTTTTTTTAACTACTGGTTCGACCGAACCGTTAACTTTTATCACTACTGGTTCGCCCGAACTGGAGCGAATCGGTAACATTTCACTCCTGCCTTTATTTATGCAGCCTAGAACTGTATTGGCTTTTTTGGCAGCTGCTGCACATTGCTGGCTCATATTTAAATGGTTGTCCACTAGGACTCCAAGATCCCTCTCACAGTTACTTGAACTTGGACAAAGTTGTTTTTGCAGGAAAGTGGCAATTTTAGGCAGCGGTAAGGGATCTTTTGTGGGCCAGGCAATCGTTTTAGTGTAAGAGGACAGAAACTGATACAAGCCTGCATTATACATTGTTGGAAGATTGGTTTAATCCTGTAAATTAAAATGACACTGTTCAGGCTGTTTCAATTCCAACCAAGTGATCTGTCCCCGTACCCACACACACACCCACACAGCCAGTCGAGGGTTAAGGAAACACTTTGGAACGCACCCAGGTCTTATCTCCGACTTGGCAGCGATAGACACACCGTCTGCCAAGGGTCTTTATTTTCACAAACAGACAGATAAGATACGAACGTTCAAGAAAGTCCAAACAGAAATAATATTCCTCCCAGCAGTTCCGGACGAGGCTTTAGTGACTCCAAGGTTTTGCTTTGTTCGTCACAAGGATCCTTTGACCACTACCCTCTATTATATAGTCTCTGGGGTGTGGTCCAGTGACTCAGTTCTAATCCCTAGCACGCCTCCCAAGCTGCTGCAAACGTTTATCACGCCTTCGGAGGCGTGCGTCCAGGAATGATGTTTCATTATCACTTTGACTCGAATCAGCTGTTTCCTCTCCCTCAGCCGGCACTTGAAACAATGCCAGAGGGGAGGGGCCTGGAGAGGGAGGCCTGGCTGACTCCTCTTCCTCATGCTCGGAGCTTTCTTCCTCCGATGGGACAGGCTCAGAGGGCGGGGCCACAACACCAAGATCCAACCAAACAAAGTCAATAAAGAGCTGATAGACTGCAATTCCTGCCTTTCATGTAAACATGCAATTATCCTGAAAAATCAGAAAGACGGGGGTACTATCAAAGAATGTAAATGGGTCTAAAACTTCAACCAATGATTTCATTTGGTCTCCAAAGAAATTACCTCAAATTCCAGTCTCAACAGAGAGTAAGATAAAACAATGAGTTACTTGAAGCAAAGCCCTTAGAAATTTGAATTCGATTATCTTAATAGAGCTGGTACAAAATAGTAACATCCATGCATCATATAACTGAAACTTTTAACGGCACTAAACATGCATATTATCTTTATAATTGGCAAAATGGAGGATGGTATTTGAAAACTTTTGGGGCTGGGGGCAGGTTAACCCTTATTTGTTCCAGATTATCAAGGCTTGGAAGGAGACACTTAGATATCAAAATACTCTCATCTGATTCATGTTAAAGCAATTAATTTCCCAGGAATAGTGGTGTGTAACGATTAATTTGAAGAAAATGACTGTGATTTTAAGCATCTGAGCTGGAAATAATTGGCTTTGCTATTGGACATTGTTAAGATCATAGGATCACAAAGGTCCAGAGCAGCTTTCAAAGTGGCATAGACAAAAGGCCTAAAGTTAAAAAAAAGAGGGGGGGGACCGGAATAAAATGTAGGGATTATTGTTAAATTACTTTTATTAACCCTATAAAAATGCATTTTATTTGGAAGATACATTCAGCTCTTAAATGTTATAAGTTAAATTCTGTTGTAGCTGAAAGTAGATGAATCATAAAGTACCTCAATGATTCTCAACTTTTTATTTACCACAGACCCACTTTAAATATCTTTGGTGGCCATGGACCCCGAAGACTTAACTCAAGTTTTAAATCATAGCATTTCTTCAAGCCTTCTCAGATCCCCTGTGACAACATCGTGAATCCACAAGTTGAGAACTACTGAACTACCTTATTAGCACAACAATAAAGTCTGCTTTAAAGGGGGATGCGGTGGCTCAGTGGCTAAGATGCTGAGATTGTCGATCGAAAGGTCGGCAGTTCAGCGGTTCAAATCCCTAGTGCTGCGTAACGGGGTGAGCTCCCGTTACTTGTCCCAGCTTCTGCCAACCTAGCAGTTCGAAAGCACGTAAAAAATGCAAGTAGAAAAATAGGGACGATCTTTGGTGGGAAGGTAACAGCGTTCCATGTGCCTTTGGCGTTTAGTCATGCCAGCCACATGACCACGGAGACATCTTCGGATAGCACTGGCTCTTCGGCTTTGAAACGGAGATGAGCACCACCCCCTAGAGTCGAGAACGACTAGCACATATGTGCGAGGGGAACTTTTACTTTTAAAGTCTGCTAGTTTATCTGTAATGCTTTAAAGCATCAACATCTTCCCAGGATTTTGAGATTGCCCTCAAAGTATTAACAGTCTTAAAAGATTGTGGACTGAGTTAACAATGTCACTACCCATCCTTTAAATTATGGATGTGATCATCAAAGGGTTGCTATTTTAGGAACCTTACCTCTAGAATAGATCTTTGCACTGTGATTTTGCTAAATACCCGGGCGCCTTCTTCTCCGCATACTTTTTTCAATTCTTCTTTGTTCAAGGAGAAAAGCTGTGCTCCTGTCAGTATGCCAAGATGGTCCACGGTTCTAAAAAAAACATGTTAAGGGAAAAAAAGCATTATTGAAAGATGTACAAGGCCCCAGACATTCAACACTTTTCATAGGCCAAATAGTTTGTCCTAAATTTATGGAAGATTTATAATTAATTCTGTATCCTTGACATCTGTTCCAAAGGTTTCTGAAACCATGCTATGATCTCTTCTCTGAGAAAGGTCTGCATTCAGTCTTCATGAAGTATAAGAAATTTGAAAAGTGGACCAGTTTCTTAAAAATGAACTGAACTAAAGTAAACTAAAACTAAACTATGGTAATACATTTTTTTAAACCTCTTTCAGACCAAGCTGTTTTTGCCTCTTCTCCTGTGCCATTCTGAGCAAATAAAAAGATCCTTTACTGACATACATAAGTAGTGGGCAAACTACTCAAAGTCCTAGTCATCACTGTCATAGTTATGTAAACTGTAATCTAGAAGCCTTGGTAGTACAGTGGTCTAAGGCACCCTGTTATTAAGCTGGTTATTAAGACCAGCTGCCTGCAATTACTGCAGGTTCGAATCTCGCCAAGGCTCAAGGTTGACTCAGCCTTCCATCCTTTCTAAGGTAGGTAAATTGAGGACCCAGTTGTGGGGGCAATAAGCTGACTTTGTATAAAATATACAAAAGGATGAAGGCTATTGCTTAACGCATTGTAAGCCGCCCTGAGTCTCCGGAGAAGGGCGGCATATAAATCAAATTTAAAAAAAAAAAAAAGCAGTTATGGGGATAACAAAACATCCTGATATACAAAGGCAGTGCCTCTCCTTTTTAGCTAGAATAGAACTAAGCATAATAAAACTATCCCTTAGTGATCTGCGGATAGTTTTTACATTATGATTTGCTGGAAATCCTGCACTAATCAGTAGAACATCCAAATGTAAGTAGAGATTATTTTGGCTGTTCTAAATCGAAAGTATATTTATATAATACCCTTCACAGAAGAAAGTTCCCTTGAAACTGAAGAAGATGGTAATGCATGTGTTCAGCAGCAGTAACAGTTTATTTTTAGAAAAAACTTGATTTGCATCTGCAGATGTCTCTCTACAATTATTCCTTAACATCTTTCTGAGGAGGGTAATCTTTAAACACTGATTAATGTATGTATATGTGCTAGTTCCTTTGAGGGTAAGCAATATTATGCAGAGCACAGAAAAGGAGTAAGAACTAGCAAGCACCTCAGAAAAAGTCATGAGATTAAAAAAAAAAAAAAAAAGGAAAGGAAATACAACTAAAATTACACTAACACCCTTCACCCTACCTCTCTTTATCATCCAGTCCTTACAAACCTACTACAGGCTTCCTACACTGCTTTTCGTTTTTTTAAAATTTCTCACCTCTTTCAGGATCACATCAACTTTCTCAGCCTTCCTCTTCCTCTCAATCCAATTACTCTTCCTTCATATACTGTATTGGCATCGTAATTTGAACCTAGATTATACTATCTAGATCAAATCACCATGTACTTACTTCATGCCAGTCATTAATTTTGTATTCCATCCACATTCATTAAATTCCATATAATCTTCAGCCCATCACTTGTTTTAACACACACATTCCATCTCACCACATTCAACTTATTTTTATATTTCTTGTGACATATCCAAACTTCACTGTCATACAAAAAAGCAGAAACACACACTTCGCACAGCTATTGTCACTTTTTTTTCACAAGCATTCTTTTTAATAGGACACATACCACCCATCCATTTCCTCATCTTTGAGAAACATTCAACTATGGTAGCTGCCAAATACAACAATTTCATCTTCAATATGGTAATTTTCAGATCTATATCACTGTTGCATCAAGACACATGTTAAAAGATCTGTGGGTAGCTCTGCGCTGCATTAAGTGCAACTTTTGCCTAGTGTGTACAAATGAAATGTGCTTCCTCTGAATTAGAAACAAAGGCAGCCAAGCTGCTCCATGAGAAGAACAGATCCAAAATCCAGTTCTGCAATATCATTATTAGCACCAACTACTAAGTAAAAGGTCAGATCAGCATGTGTGCAAACTTTTCTATTTTCTGGAGATAACAGGCTAAAAGGGGATAAAGTAGGGAAAGGCTTCATTTCTGTACTGTTTCAATCCAAGTACATTTCTGTGTCACCTGAAGGCAAGATCTTACTGACAGCTGAGATTTATTGGGGACTCAATCAGAGTTTCATCATCCCAGGATGATGCTAAGTGTAATCTTGTACCTTGTGTACCTTGTGGCAAACCATCATGATTTGGGGGATTTTTTCCCCCCTTCTCCTTCCCCACCTCTTGATTTTAAAGAATCTGAGAGGATGCTGGCTCATTGCTATGGCGTTTTACTGACCCTGTTAAAAATGTAGATGATATTTAAATTTTGATCTTTTAAATTCAAAAGTTATCAAAGATTTGAGGGACGTATAGTATGGAATGCAAAGATGTTCTTGTGCATTTTCTCCTGTTCCCTATTCTGCAAGAAACCTAATTGTTAAGAAACCTTTTTTTAAAATCCTGCTATCCCAATCACTTCACATTATCAGAAACAAAAATGAATCTGTTGCCCTATAGATGCATTAGACTTACTGCCATTATCCTTAGCAGTTGTAGGGAAGGGAAGGGAGAATTGCAAGAAATAAAAAAAGAAAAGATCTGGGGAGGCACAGAAACAGGAGAAGAGCCACTTACCCTTTGCTGAATGAATTTGCTTCCAGCCAAACTCTGACTTCCCCAGCATTGGATTCAAAGGTTAAGGGCACGTGAACCTGCTGGGTCTTCTCTACTCTAAAATTCCTTTGAGGTTGCTGGATTTTGATATTTGTGATCTTTTTCAGCAATTCATCATTGACCTCGTCCATATGATGGATCAATTCTAAAAAAAGAAATCAAAGAAAAATTATCCAAGTTCAGAAGAGACATCAGGCCTATCAATCTTTTAAAGCATGTTTTGTTGCAGAAAGTCTCTTCCTCATTTATTTGATTATATTTAAGCTGCATATAAAAGCACGTTTAAAGATGTCTGTTTCCAGGTACAAGTAGTCTTCGATTTACAACCATTCATTTAGTAACTATTTACAGTTACAATGGCACTGAAAAAAGTGACTTATGTTTTTCAGTCTTATGAGCTGCGGTGGCGCAGTGGTTAGAATGCAGTACTGCAGGCTACTTCTGCTAGCTGCTGGCTGCCTGCAATTTGGCAGTTCGAATCTTACCAGGCTCAAGGTTGACTCAGCCTTCCATTCTTCCGATGTCGGTAAAATGAGGACCCAGATTTCTGGGGTCAATATGCTGACTCTCTAAACCGCTTACAGAGGGCAGTAAAGCACTGTGAAGTGGTATATAAGTCTAAGTGCTATTGCTTTTGCTATTTTGACCATTGTAGCATTGCCAGGGTCATTTGATCAAAACTCAGACTCCTGGCAACTTGCATTTATTTATGTCAGTTTCACTGTCCTGGGGGCCCATGATCACCTTTTGCGACTTTCTAGTCAGCAAAGTGAATGGGGAGCCAAATTCATTTAACAACCATGTTACTGCCTTAACAGCTGCAGTGATTCACTTAAGAACTGTGGCACCATAAAATGGTGAAAACTCTCAGTTAGCAACAATGAATTTTGGGCTCAGCTGTGGTCGTAATTTGAGAGCACAGCCCAAAATTTTCTTTCAAAGAGAAGTGTGCTCTTAAGTCTCTTCCATGCAAGTTGCATTTGCCCTGAAGCCTTTAAAATTAATTCTCAACCACTGAATCTAAAATCAGTACATTGAATTGTATTCCACATGCGTTAAATTTGCACACCTACTATTGAGAACATTAAAATACGGGAGACAAACAGATGAACTGCCCTTCTTACCTTGGGGACAAGCAGCTATTGTCAACTTCAAAATGGTTCAGGCCTGTTACAGCCATCTTTCCATTTCTCAAATTGCGGGGGGGAGTCTGGAATGTCAGACCAGACAACAGACCATCCTGTAGGATGGTCATCTCAACAGTTGCTGGCCAGAGACTGAGGGGAGTTGCCAAGGAGATGCTAATCAGTGGAACAAGTTGCCTCCAGAAGTTGTGAATGCTCCAGCACTGGAAGTTTTTAAGGAGAGATTGGACAACCATTTGTCTGAAATGGTATAGGGTTTCCTGCCTAAGCAGGGTTTTGGACTTGAAGACCTCCAAGTCAACTCACTGATCTGAGTTGAAAGATCAGAATATTTTGGCCAGTATTAATAATGTAAATTTCTTTTAAAATATGAAATATATTGGTTCAGATTACATGGGTACTTACGTCCTTTGGCTTCTGAAGAACTGTGGGCTGCCATTTCACTTCCCCATTTGTCGCCAGCATAGCTAGGAGGTAATTTATGGGAAGGACTGGAAGATCCAGATGCTCGTGGACTCAAGTCTCGGTATTTCTGATTACTCTACAAAATGTCCAATGATTGTTTTCAAGTTATTCAATCATATTTCTATTATCTTTCATTCCTTATTGCTTGATAAGAAAGTATAATCATTTAACTGATGTAAATCCTTGGTTTATTGTTTTGTCCAGTTATAAAATTCCAACCATTGATCTGACATTATTAAGAGATAATTTCAACCTTTAGCTGCTTAGGACATCTGCTTTTACTGGCATTTGAGATACTGACATGCTGGAACATTATGATGGACATTAATATATATCTATATAGACAGATATTTCTATGAATAACAGAACAGAGATTTTGATTCTCTATGGAAATGTATTATTAAAGCCGTCCACAGAAATGAATACTTCTTTCAGTATTTGTGAGATGGGTGGCTATATAAATATGATTCATTTATTTAATGAATTAATAGTTTGCATCATTATTACAGAAAACTCATGATTTTTGTGCCCAGGTTGCACCCTAATTCTTTAGAAAAATTTTTATCCTTTTAAACTACTTTTGTAAAAAAATATAGAAGTGATTGTTCATACGTTCACCAGGAATTGAATCTGGCATATGGTTAGAAGTCAATTTAGGGTCAATGAGTATTTTGTCTATTGTACCTCACAGAATTGCTTTGAGGAGAAAGGAGGAAGATACATATCTATGTCATTTCCACTGTTGTTTTAATAAAGAGAATTATTAAAGAGAATTTTAAAGCTCTGTATGTGTGTGTGTGTGTGTGTGTGTGTGTGTGTGTGTGTGTGTGTGTGTGAGACTAAAATATGATTTCCTTATAGTTAAGAAAAATTAATAGCCAGAATCATTTAGGGAAGCATATCTATCAAAGTAACCTATGCGATTTTGTGTTTAATTTAAAGAATTACGATATTAATTTAAGAACTAAATCAGACCTGCTCCATTGCGGCAAAATCCTCCGAAGTCACCAGATCTAAAATATTATATGGAACATAACCAGCCTGTCCACTTCGGTTTTTCAGCTTCCACCATTGTTTGTTATCTTCCAACACCTGTGAATAAAAAAACAATTTATCTGCTAGAAAAGGTTACGTTCTATGATTTGTTTAAACATCTTCCTCTGGAATCTTTACTTTCCAGGTAGTCCTTGATTTAACAACCATTCATTAGTGACTGTTTGAAGTTACAATAGCACTGAAAAAAGTGTTTTAGGACTACGTCCTTACACTTATAGCCATTGTAGGATCCCCAGTCACAAACCTGGCAATCAGCATGCATTTATGATGTTTTCAGCATCATGTGATCATCATTTGTGACCTTCCCAGCTGGCTTCTGACAAACAGAATCAATAGGGAAGGCTGGATTTGCTTAACAACCGTATGATTCACTTAACTGCAGTTACGCACTTAACAATCATAGCAAAAAAAGACTATAAAATCAAGCACAATTCACTTAGCACCCCCTTTACTTACCAATGGAAATTCTGGGTGTAATTCAAAAACTACCTGTATATTCCTTGCACAATTAAACTGATGTCACTCTTTACATTCTTGAGCACATAGTTATTTCTATTCTGTAAATACCCTGGAATGTTTTTCCCCCCCTGAGAATATATTATCACTTTCAAATAATTTACAGAAAAATCTTACTAGTAAATAAGTGAATTTCCATCCTATCTGCTTTTTAATCTTCTTTCCCTAATGTCCAGTGCCCTCCTGCCCATTCAGCTTTAAGAATGACTAGTGAGTTCGAAAGCTTAATAGTGGAATGGGCCAATTTGCCGCGGCCAATTCACCACGGCCAACTCGCTGCAGGACAACTCGCAGCGGGACAATTTAATAATTCTATTTAATTATTTAAAATAAGTAAAAAATATTTTAATTTTTGCCATTCACATTTCATTCTGTCCCTCCCTTTTGCATCCTTTCTTTAATGATTCTATTCCACTATTTCTTTGATATTAGTGTAACTCTTGTCCCACAGTGAGTTCACCATGACAAGTTGGCCGTGATGAGTTGGCCATGGAGAATTGTCATAGACCCTCCCATAGATAAGTGCCTTCTCCATGGGAGAAAGTTAGTGCTGCAGAGTATTAAAGTGCAGATTTCCTTCTCTCTCCCACCTGCCCTGAAAAAAATCTCACATGGAATATTGTGTGTGGTGGATTGAAGGATCCATTCAAAGCTCGTGTGATCATGCCCGCCTCCCACTTCCCTTTTCCAGTTATTTGCAAGGATCTTGGATTCATCCTTTTACCTCCAGAATTTCATCTTTCAGCACTGACAGTTCAGTTGCATTTCGAGCAGTAAAATCATAAAGAATTTTGGCATATCTCTTTGACGGAGCCATACCCTGTGCCTCAAAATTCCTGCAAGAAAGATAATGTAGGGGGAGAGCCAGATTAGTCTATTATGGCAAAAAAACATTGGTAGCATGTTTGTCAATTAACAAATCTCTAGTTAGAATTTAATTCAAATTTTTATCAAAATTGGCTAGTTGAAGACGATTCTAATGCCTTCTGATTTTTTTTTCAAAAAAGATATAATAGCATTATCACAGGCCTCCATGACTAGTCAGAATAACTTATGGCCTAATTTAAAACATGTTAAATGATACACCAGTACATTTTTCCAGTTTTTTTAAGCTCATATGCTACAGTTCCTGAAAAAATTCTGCCTGTAAAAGTAATTAAAACAATAACTCTTCAGAATATAGTTTTAGTTCATATTACAAAATACTTTTCTTAAGGTAAGCAAGCCAGACCTTCAACATCATAACTGCAACCCCAATTCTCCCAAGAGTTGGAATGAAATTTGGCAGCATACAAATATGTGAAATAACAGAGTTAACAATTAGAAGACAGCAGCTGGATTCCCTGTTTGCCTGTTTGTATTACATTGGAATAGAACAAAAGAGAAAATATTAGCTTTGATGGGCTGATGTTTGAAACCAAGGCAGGCAACATCATCTTACCAGGAGAAAAGGTAATCTTTTCCAGAAATGGCTCCCAATAAGAGAAACATAAAGACGCCCAAACAGGAAAAGGAGAATGATATTTAAGTTGGTGTAAACAGAATGAGTCACTGGAAAGAACGGTGGAGACTAGGAGAATGCTTTAATTGGATAAGTGACATTGAAATCTGTTCAAAAATAGTCTGAATTACTCTGAATCACTTGTGAACCCTACTGTGAAGGACGCTGATCATCATATATTCATTTA
Source organism: Pituophis catenifer annectens (assembly GCF_029215685.1). Classification (NCBI taxonomy): domain Eukaryota; kingdom Metazoa; phylum Chordata; class Lepidosauria; order Squamata; family Colubridae; genus Pituophis; species Pituophis catenifer. The sequence continues at coordinate 243,833,924 of NW_027256881.1, read as the reverse complement.
TACTAACAAGATTATTCTTAATATTTTTCTTCATCCACAGAAATGTCCATTTAAATATAGTGCTAATCATTGATATTTAAGCCTATTTAAGATTTTTAAGATCACACATATGTTGGTATTTTTTCTCCTTCCTTCCTTCCTTCCTTCCTTCCTTCCTTCCTTCCTTCCTTATTATCTATCTCTTTCTTTCTATTGTTATTCTTCTTCGGGTTCTTTGCTAGTTTCAAAAACTCTGTAATCCTTTTTGTCTTGTTTTATGTCTTCAGTTAAAAAGATAAAGGAAAAAAAACCACTTGAGGGCAATTATTTCATCCTTCCACAGTTACATAGTTAAGCCCCACAATATGTCCACTAAGGCTGGGGAGTACAATCTGAGGTCCCAGGGTGGCTGCAATCACTCAAAATGTTAGCCACAGACTTCATAGAGTCCCAACCTGATTACCATTGAATGATTTAACATGACAGAAAGAGAAAATATTCAATACACAAAGAGTATGGTAATTACATTAAATTCATTTATATCAAATACTAAATCAAGTTGTGTGTACAGTAGTTTTTGCCCTGGCGTCATCCAATTGCAAGAATGCAGCTCCCAGCTTGGCCTCTCAACCTAAAGTTGTATTATTTCTGAAAAGACAGATCCCAAGAATGTTATGACATCAGCTACTCACATTTTTTCATCCCACAAATGAAACAATGAAAGGAAAATACCTATTTACATGTTGAGTAACATGCTGAGCAAAGGCATCCATCCCTTGCTTTTGGTCCGAAGTCTGGACTGGCTTCAAGTGGCGATTGGGACACCCATTGGATGATGACAGCTTCCAAGGAGAGGAAGAAGAGGAAGAGACCAGAACATTATTAATTTTGTGCACATCCCAAAGGAAGTTCCGCATTTTTATCAATCAAAATCATAATATGAAAGGAGTCCCAAAGGTGCTTTTTCAGGAGGCAATTGGACTTTCTTGTTTTTTCTTTGAAGATGTTTCGCTTCTCATCCAAGAAGCTTCTTCAGCTCTGACTGGATAGTGGGGAATGGAAGGATTTATATTATCCTGTCAGAGCTGAAGAAGCTTCTTGGATGAGAAGCGAAACATCTTCAAAGAAAAAACAAGAAAGTCCAGTTGCCTCCTGAAAAAGCACCTTTGGGACAATCACAACCTGGATGACTGACAATCTCTACAGACGAATATGAAAGGTGGTATTTTCACTAATATCTGTTTCCAAGAGGTCATACACAAGTATATAAGAGTATTTGTAAGAGGGCAAGCCTGCCTGACTGCCAAACTATCATTCCTATTGTATGAATAATCTCATGAAGTGGTATGAAATCCAGTTATAAATTTGCAACTAGCTGGGTCCTCTGAAGTTTCTAACCATGATTTTAGGCTTCAGTATTGACTAAAAAGGGGAGAGGAAGAGGTAGGTTCTAAGAACTACCTATGGACAGACACAAAATGAGGGAGGAAGTTCAGGGGCAACTAAAATCTCCCTCCCTCCCCCATTTCACACATTTTAAAAAATCAGTATCTCCCACTCCCCCCAACTATGTCAAAGATCTGTGTGTCAAAAATTCCCAAGCAGATTGATTTACATCCCGGTTAGTTCAAAGAGGGAGGGGGGAAACTGAAAGAGCTCTTGTTAATTTCATCCTGGTATCTTGCTTTGGCTGCTATGCTCTTGGAACTGTTGCATAGGTCTGCAGAATCAAAACAATGCAAATCAACACTTCCTTTTAAAGTGGTATGTTGAGCAAGGTAACTTGCATTTGGTCATATACAGAAATATCTAAGTGATTATTAAAAAGAGGGTTAGTTATCTTTCCCTTTTATGGGTGGGAAAATAGAATGCTATGTTAGCTCAGCCATTGGGAGGTGAAATGAGGCAAGATTTCCACCAGCAGGAAAACAGAGACTTATAAAGTTTTGAGAATTTCACTGCTGGAAATAAAAAGAGGTGGGTTTTTTTCTGGTTTGTTTGGCGAGTCACAAACAAATCAGCTCAGCTGCTATACACAACAATGACATGAGAACACAAAGATGCAGATTGATTCTGGAACAGTGCAAATAAATCACATGGGCGAGACTAGGAAGTGCTTAGCTAGATTGCTGAAAGTTAGCTAAGTATCAAAAATGTTCAAGATGCCTTGAATGATTAATTCACCTCCCTAATTTTTTTTAAAAAAATAATACAAATTCATAGATTTGTTTATCTACTTTAACAACAGTAGTGTATTTGGCTCACAATTTGAATAAAAAGCTAAATGGAAGGGAGGAGAAAGGAAGGAAAGGAAAGGAAAGGAAAGGAAAGGAAAGGAAAGGAAAGGAAAGGAAAGGAAAGGAAAGGAAAGGAAAGGAAAGGGGATCCACAAAGTACCTCTTCTTGCAAATGGCCAATATCGATTTCCCATGGAGCCCCACGAAAGATTTCCAGGGGTGGCTCCCATCCGTTATGAAACTTTGGAACATATCTTGGGATGTTGGCATCTCTTGGCCATTCGGCTCTTGAAACACATATTAAAAATAAGTTTATTTTCTAGGGAGCAATAACATACACAACCCTTTCCCATTTCAGATTACTAGTTTTCAAAGCTGAGCATCTTTTTGGAAGACCAGCATCCTGATTGCTTAGCTCACATACAAATGCTACTAATGACCTTACAAAGCTAGATACAAAACAACCATTGCTCACAACGTGGATAGCCATCCCACTTCCTGGCTGTGGTCCACAAGTGCTTTTGGGGTCTCTATGGTTTTAAATTGCGCTAGCAAGGAAGAAATGTTAATGTGTGCTTCATTGCTAAAGGCCTCATTTTTTAAATCAGGGAAATTCTTGCCTTCAGTCTACATTATTTCTGTTCAGATAGCATTTTCACCATCTTCAGCCAAGGAAGGCATTGTGATAAAAAAACAAGAATAGAGAAACATATAGACATTCAAATGGAACTGATAAATAAAATGGACAAATATTCCCTAAAGGAGATATACAACTTTTGAACCAGGAAATGGACTTCGATTTTTTTTTTATTACTACATATACAAAAGAACTCTAATAAGGTCTTGTAAGACTCTATTGGAGGGGACAAACGAAAGGATGAATGTTATTTACTGGTTACACAAAAGAAATCTGTTAAAGTTCTGAAAGAATTGCGGCTCCAACATGAATAAAAAACTAGCTCTTTGAAGGGACTAAAAATGAGATTCTTAAAAACTCAGGGAAGGTTTACAAAATTAGCTTATTCAATCAGAGCTAAAAGAGAAAAAATAGTTGTATCTGGTTTCCCTTACTGGACTTTTGCTAACAAAGAACAATTGACAAAGTATTTGGATTTTGATGTTTACTTACAAGATGTGCTATGGCGTGAAGTGAAATTATGTATTTAGAGATAGAGATGAACTATTAAAATTGCCTTTAGTTGCTGGGATGAAGGGTGAAGTTAATCTTTGTTTTCATTTTTTCACACTTATTTTTCTTTTTCTATTTTACTGTTCGTATTTTTAATAGTTTGTATTTGGTGTTGCTTTTATTGTTTTCTATTATAAAATTAGTCTGGAAGAATCCTTCTTTGGGTTCCTCTTCCGCTTTTTGCTTTATTTACATACCTTGACCTTGTCCAAGTCTCTCCTAAGGATTCCCACAATACCATTTCCTTTGGTGTTAGATGCCCTTTCAGAAAATCTGTAGTATCCTTTGAAAGAAGTGGACTGATGACAGACCTTGCAAATTCAGGGCCTCCACTACTGTTAACAATCTGGATTACAAACAAGAAATCACAAATGAGAATTTCCAATAATCTTTTATGGTTAAAGCGTTTGGAAGTATCAATCTTTAGGCCTTTTCAGGTACTTATGACAATTGAGACCAAAATTTCCATTGGTACGTGAGACAATTGTTAAGTGAATTTTGCCCCATTTGATTACCGCAGATGTTAAGTGAATCACTGCAGTTGTTAAATTAGTAACACGGTTGTTAAGTGAATCTGGCTTCCCCATTGACTTTGCTTGTTGGAAGGTTGCAAAAGGGAATCATGTAATTCTGGGAAACTGCAACTGTCATAAATAAATGCCAATGGCCAAGCATTCAAATTTTGATCCTGTGACCATAATGCTGCAGTAGTCATAAGAGTGAAAAACAGTCATAAGACAATTTTTTCAGTAGCACTGTAACTTTGAACGGTCACAAAATAAATGGCTGTAAATCGAGGACTACCTGTATTTAAACTGCTAGATTAGGAAAATATCTGAAATCAAAGCTTAGCCATGGACTTTTACTTCCAGGTTGGTGCCATGCCAAGATATTGTTTTAAATAGCATTTGGGTGATAAATAGGAGTTAATGTACTGTTTACTGGATGCTCACGGCATGTTTACTTTTCTAAAGTCCATATTTGCAGTACAGACACAATTGAGTGCAAAATGCACTACGCTACTCAAGTGAATGGGTTGGTGCCATCTAAATCCTCCAGAGAATGTGTTATGTTAAGAATGTTGCCATTGACGGCAATGGCTGAGATTCAGCTGAGGGAGATGCAGTTTTTAAGTAAAGTTGTAAGTCAATACATAATAAACACATTTCAGGTGCAGTTCCAATTTTACTCAGTTTTATCATTCAAAAGTATGGTCATTTAATTTTCTATACACCTCTATACCAGGCAAGAGCCCAAGATCAAAAGTTTCAATTACGGAATGACTAATGTTAGGCTTATCAATGTTTGAAAAATTAACCGCAAAGAACGTTAAATGCTATTGTTGTTGCATAAGGTTTTGATGAAGCAGGTTCATGTGTGTCTGCAAAGGAGAAGAGTGGGGAGCAAGTATCCAAAGGTGTATTCTGCCATCAAAACTCAAACCCTATTGCTTATATACTTGGGGCACAATTAAAGAAGGCATTGTATTGTCACATGGTCCTATTGTGGAATCATATCTGTGAGAGATTATGGGAAGGCTGGAAAGGGTGCATAAAGAAGGTGCATGAAGAGCCTTGGTACTACAGTGGTTTAAAGCACCCTGTTATTAACACAGCTGCCTGCAATTTACTGCTGGTTCGAATCTCTCCAAGGCTCAAGGTTGACTCAGCCTTCCATCCTTTCTAAGGTAGGTTAAATGAGGACCCAGTTTGTGGGGGCAATAAGCTGACTTTGTATAAAATATACAAAAGTATGAAGGCTATTGCTGAGCACATTGTAAGCCGCCCTGAGTCTCCGGAGAAGGGCGGCATATAAATCAAATTAAAAAAAAAAAAAAAAAAAAGAGATAGAGGGGGAGTCAGTTGATATTTTATCCCATAAATGGCAGCTTACGCTTAGGTGGAGAGAAATCTGAGCCATTCAAAGCCATTTTTCAGCCATTCAAAGGGACACTGCTTTAAAAGAACTCACTATAAAGGAGGCTGGGAAATTCCATGTACTGTATAGTTATCAAGATTTTGTATTTACCCCAGACTACCTTCCTATTACAGGGCTTGACAACCATGTCTTGTTATTTTTTCCATCATTGTAGTTAGTAATGAATGGCTATGAATGGAATGTTTTGCAACAATGCATGTTATACTTTAAGATAGCAACAGCATTTAGACTTAGGACTTAGACTTATATACCACTTCACAGTGCTTACCAGCCCTCTCTAAGCAGTTTACAGAGTCAGCATATTACTCCTAACAATTTGGGTCTTCATTTTACTGACCTCAGAAGAATGAAAGGCTGAATCAACCTTGAACCAGTGAAGATTGAACTGTTGGCAGTCGTCAAGAGTTAGCCTGCAATACTGCATTCTGACCACTGGGCCACCACAATTCTTGTAAGAGTCTTGTATTGTATTGTAAGAGTCCTATTTTTGCTGGAAAAGGCTAATACAGCTACCGTTTAAAAATTGTAAAAATCTCTGTAACGACAGATTTTTCTTTTAAGAAAGAATGTTCTGTTTTCTCTGCCTTTTTATGGTACACAAAATAGTCACGTGCCTCTCCAGAGAAATAAATACACAAATTGACTCATTAGATATGATAGCCTTGCTATTTCCATTCTCAGATATTATGGGGAAACTGAAGTCAATCCTCTCAACTTGTCATGAGCCTTTCAACCTCCTAGGTTACTATTTTGGAATACTGTAAATCAATCCCTAATCTGGAACAGATGAATCTTTAAACAGGCTAGAAAAATGTAATATGTGTCAAAAACATGCCTATTACTGGTTGAGTTACCATTCTCAAACCTACTCCCAAAAACTACATGCAACGGTTAGAATTCAGGGAATCAGAAGTCAACATATCTGGATGCCATTAGATGAGGAATGCTGGATTAAAATTTATTACTGAATAAGGGAGAAAGTAATTTATACCAGTTCCAGTGGTCCAAACAGGAAATGGACTAATTCTGAAGCACTTGGGTTCTGAATATGTTTTTTCAGTTTGACCTGAGAAGAGAAGAAAAACAAGTTAAATCTAAATCTATTTTATATTCAACTATGTTATAAAACTGTTCAAAAATAAATAAATAAAAAATTAAGCAACTCCAAGAAATGGAGAACTCCAAGAAGATATCTACCGTATTTCAACCCAGATGGTGTAAACTATTTCTCTCTAAAGTAACATAAATCATATAGTCAGGTTCTTGTACAAAGCCAAATTAGGTACTGTATTATGACTCTACCTTATTCCCATGATCAAGTAGGCAGTTGGCCTGTTGGCATTAGATCAACTATTACAGGAATTACTAAGATTAACTTGATCCCACTTAATCTAGAAGAGTTCTTTTGAGGTTTCCAAGGAACATACAGTTGTATTGTTAGTCAAACATTGTTTAATTAGCAAGAGCTTGTTTAAATTGTATAATGGGTTTGCTTTACTGCAGCTGCATTGATTGTAGTTCACTGGGCAGCCAAAGCTTCTGCAATGTAGCACCTGAAAGAGCTAAACTGCAAAGGAAACCCTATGAGCTACTTTGTTCATTGGTATTGATATGGGACTTGGACAGATCTATTCGTTATACTGGAAAGAATGTGCTACCTATTTTCATAAGACTCAGTAGATAGATAGAAGCAGTCTGACAACTGCTTGTGTAGCCTTGACACTTCTCCCATTCTGCAAGCAGCAGTCTCGCAACTGCTTGCATAGCTTTGACACGTCTGCTATTCGGCAACAACCAACATAACACTGTAGTAAATCAAGTAATTTACTGTGAGATGGGCGGCCATATACAAGTAGTTCTCGACTTACAACCATTTGTCGAATGACCGTTAGAAGTTACAATAGCACTGAAAAAGGTGACTTATGACCATTTTTCACACTTACAACCATTGCAGCATCCACATAGCCTTGTGATCAAAATTCAGATGCTTGGCAATTAGCAACAATATTTATGAAGGTTGCAGTGTCCCAGGATGATGTGATCACCCGCTGATAAGTAAAGTCAATGGGGAAGCCAGATTCACTTAACAAGCCTGTTACTAATTTAACAACTGTAGAGATTCAGTTAACATCTGTGGCAAGAAAGGTCATGAAATAGGGCAAAACTCATTTAGCAACTGTTTTGTTTAGCAACAGAAATGTTGAGCTCAATTGTGGTTGTAAATCAAGGACTTCCTATACGTTTGATTAATAAACAAATAACACAACATAGTAAAAATCAGATGTTGTATCCATTCATCCATTTGTCTACCTACCCATCTACTTGGGATTATTTCCTCCAAGACTGCAAGACGCTTTACAAGGCACTCCTCCACCCACCTTCTTTTCCCACATAGCATTCTTATCAGGGAGGGCTTGCTAAGAAAGAAGGAATTTCCAGGACTGAAGGTAAATTTGAACCTGCCTTGCCAAGTTCCGTAACAATGCCTGAACCACCATATCCCACTACCTCTTATATGACACACATGGTAAGGTTGCCTTAAGATTTGCACAGGTACTGAACTAGCATATTAACCATGTGATTTGCCATTAGTGCAACATTTGCCAAAAGGGTAATGATCTTGCATACGGCACACGTATTATTCGGTTTTGTACAGTTTCTACTTCTCTAAGTACATTTTTAGTCAAATGCTGTGGAGGGGAAACCTATTCTGTTTTTTTCTCTCTCAAGTACAAGAATATCATACTGTCAGAAGATTCTTAAAAAGAATTGATGTGTTTTTTCCTTCTGTATGACAGTCAAGTGTCTCTACTAAGCAGGATAGTTAAGTACTTTGTCCTCCCTGCTTTGGCTTGATTTTAACAATGAACATGCAGAATGAACAGTTTTCGAACAAGTAGTCAATAGACAGCACTTGGCTGGGGATGATGTGAATTGTAATCCAACACATCTAAGAGCTCAGGGTTTGGCAAGGCTGGGGTAGGGACCTGCTGAGAATAATCAGTTTGAGGATAACCATTTTTGACTTGAGCAAAACTAGGTCTTGCCAAAACCTCAGGTTTTTTTAGAAAGGTTTTAGGGGTCACATTTAAGAATTTGACTGGATGATTGGTGGGAACAAGTTTAAATTTTTCTTTGCAAACAATTGTTGCATTCAAAATTTTTGTTTCTCCCTTTTCATGGACCAATAGAAGCAGAAATGAGACTTCATTATGTGACATGACAAGTTAATCTATCAGTGCAAAAGAGTATTTGTCCTATATGCTGATATTTTGTGACTGGATATTTTGGGGGATCTTCCTTTAATATTGCCTTTGACTGGTTGTCACAGCCTCCAGCTCCCATGTATATATAGTGTCTCTCTGAGGGTAATTCTCAATGCATTTTATGAAATGGATCAAATGACACAAAAACTAACGCTCAACTTTGTGACTTTTTAAAGTGTCAGCTGCAACCTTGTGCTTTATTTTGGCAACTTTGTAAAGTTGTTTACTACTTTCTACTGAGATTCTCAACTCTTTGACTATATAAGCATAATATTTGGTTGATTTCCAATAACAGCATGAAGCAAGCAACTATACCATTATCTATCTAGTTGAGACAACATTATACCCAACGCCCTTTGCTTCTTACCAGGAGATTTAGTGCCAGCTTGATTTTCTGAAAGCAGTCCAGAAACTCGGTTTCATGTGGAGGTCTTGCACGCAGAGTCAGAACTCCCTCTTTAGACCAAAAGATAATAAACACATTTTTTTAAAAAAAATTGACACTCCCGTGCATAAAGAAACATTAATGTGACGTGCTGACCATAATAATCTACATTCCTTGAGGGCACTAAGTGTTTGAAATATCAATCTCGCCCAACTGGATGCCCTTCAGTGCAATGGCTTATAACTTCCATCATTCCACAGCCAGCACAACCAGTGGGGATGGCCACTAGCTCTGCTATCTGTTAATGGCAGGATCTGTAGTCCTATATATTTAGAGTCTCCATTTGAGAAAAGGCTGAAACAGTCTACAAAGAAACAGCCACCTAACCCTATCAAGTATAGTTAAAAGCTATCTCTATAAACACCGATGGTCAAAATAACAGTATATTTTTCCTTCATGTTCTAGGACAGTGGTGGCAAACCTTTTACTCACCGAGTACCAAACAGGTACGCGCTTCATGCGCTTGCGTGCCATCCACGCTAACACGTGGCTTCACCCCATGCGCTGTGTGCACAACTTCACCATCTGTGCATGCACACAGCTTTCATGCACCCCCGTGCGCTGCACATGCAACCACACCATCTGCGCGTGTGTGTGACTTTTGCGAGGCTCTCCTGTGCTCTGCATGTGCAATTGCACCATCTGCGCATGCATGCAGGTTTCACGCGGCTCCCCATGCACTGCGCGCAAAATTGCACCATCTGCGCATGTATGTGGTTTTTGTGTGCGCAATGCAGGCGCATGAAGACCATCTGCCCTTGCACTATGCATAAGTACAAACACACGTGCATGTGCAGGAGAGCTCCAAAGAGCAGCTGGGTCCCCTGAATTGTGCACATGCGCACCAGAGGCCCGAACATCAGCTGGGATGTGCGTGCATGCGCAGCTGCAGGTGAGTTGGGCAACAGCTCGCATGCCTGGAAAGATGGTTCTGCGTGCCATCTCGGGCACACGTGCCAAAGGTTTGCCATCAGGGTTCTAGGCTGATCAGAAACAGAGCTATGTAGGTTGGGAGTTGCTTGGTTCTCAAAGGCCTTATAAGGCAAATTTAAATATTGACCCAATCCCTTGGGACACACTGAGAGATGGGTTTTTCTCATTGGAGACACTGGAGGTTTTTAACTATGCCTTTTATTACATGTCTATGTGCTTTTGATTATTGTTTACTAATTAAAAGAGCATCACTGTTTACTCTACAGGAAGAAATGAATCATTGAACTTGGACCCAAATCACAATGGTGAAAAAAAAAAAAAGGCCCCATCCTGACAGGGAATGGCCAGTGTTCCTACCCTCTAAGATGACAAGACTAAGAAAGCTAGAAATTCATCTTGATCCAGTGGCTTTATTTTTGAACAGGAGGAGAGAAACGGAGCAAGGAAAGAGGTGAGTGGGATTTAGAACTGGCCTAGAAGTTAGTATTTGAACTGGATCCTTCAAACCTGATGGGATAGGGTGTACAGTGCATTCAGAAAGTATTCAGACCCCCTTCACTTTTGTCAATTTTGCTATGCTGCAGCCTGATTCTACAGTTGTTGAAATTCATTCTTTTCTCATTAATTTCCACTCAGTATCCCATAATGACAAAGTGAAAACAGAATTTTAGAAATGTCTATAGATTTATTAAAAAGAAACGAAATATCACATTGGTATAAATATTCAGACCCTTCACTTAGTACTGTGTTGAAGAACCTTTGGCAGCAATTACAGCCTTGAGTCTTTTTTGGGGTGTGACGTGACAAACTTTGCACACCTGGATTGGGGGATTTTCTGCCATTCTTCCTTGCAAATCCTCTCAAGCTCAGTCAGGTTGGATGGTGACCATCGGTGGACAGCCATTTTCATGTCCCTCCAGAGATACTCAATAGAGTTCAAGTCAGGGCTCTGACTGGGGCGCTCTAGAACATTTACAGAGTTATCCCTAAGGCATTCCTGTGTTATCTAGGCTGTGTGCTTAGGATTGTTGTCATGTTGGAAAGTGAACCTTCGACCCAGTCTGAGTTCCTGAGCACTGTAGAACAGGTTTTTATTGAGGATATCCCTGTACTTTGCTCCATTCAACTTTCCCTCAACCCTGACCAGTTTCCTAGTCCCTGCTGCTGAAAAACACCCCACAGCATGATGCTGCCACTACCATGCTTCACTGCTGGGTTGATATTCGGCAGGTGATGAGCAGTGCTTGGTTTCCTCCAGACACAATGTTTAGAATTGAGGCCAAACAATTCGATTTTGGTTTCATCAGACCAGAGAATTGTTCATCACAGTCTGAAAGTTCTTCAGGTGTTTTTTTGTAAACTCCAAGGCTTTCATGTGTTTTGCACTGAGAAGAGTCTTCTGTCTGGTCATTCTGCCATAAAGTCAGGATCGGTGGAGGGCTGCAGTGATGGTTGTCCTTTTCAAACTCTGCCCCATCTCCACACAGTATCTCTGGAGGTCAGTCAGAGTGACCATTGGGTTCTTGGTCACCTCTCTTACTAAGGCCCTTCTTCCCCAATTGCTCAATTTGATCGGGTGACCAGATCTTGGAAGTGTGTCAAATTTCTTCCATTTGAGAATTATGGAGGCCACTGAGCTCTTAGGAACCTTCAGCGAAGCATAAATTTTATTATAGCCTTCCCCAGATCTGTGCCTTGCAATTATCCTGTCCCTGAGCTCTGCAGGCAGTTCCTTTGTCCTCATGGCTTTTGCTCTGCTACAGTATGCCTTGTCAGTTGTGAGGCCTTCTGTAGAGAGCTGTGTGCTTTTATAAATCATGTCCAATCAATTTAATTTACCACAGATCAACTCCAATCAAGGTATAGAAACATGCCAACAACGATCAAGAGAAATGAGAGGCCATCAGAGCTAAACTTCATGTGTTGTTGCAAAGGGTCTGAATAGTTATGCCAATGTGATATTTCAGTTTTTCTTTTTAATAAATTTACAGCCATTTTTAAACTTCTGTTTTCACTTTGTCATTATGGGGTACTGAGTGTAGATTAATGAGGAAAAAATGAATTTCAACAACTGTAAAATCAGACTGCAGCATAACAAAACTGACAAAAGAGAAGGGGGTCTGAATACTTTCTGAATGCACTATATATGAAAGTAGGCATCACTTAACGGAACTGGCTTAATAATTATAAACTACATCATGTGGTGAGGTGGGGTCATCATTAAAAAACACAAATGTGGCTCTTGAGTCCTTGAGACTGATATTTGTTGCTTCTTTCACTTTCATGATGTGCATGTAATGATATACAAAACGAACACGAAATCTCATTTTTCATTCAACTGAAATTTTCAGGACAAAAACCATATTTGTCTTTATTTTGATAAAAAGTTGCAAGGGTCACCAAGACAAAAGAGAATTACTTGAGGGTTGGCTGGGTGCTTCTAACCCCTGGACTGCGTGCTAATTTGCTTATTTGTAAAATAATTTATTGTCCAGATCCACAAGAAAAATTTACAAAGAATAACAAATCCACAAAGCCAATAAAATGACATCTACCCTAGTATTGACATCTGTTATGGGTCCTCTCTCTTAAGGAGATGCATCTAGTGGGGCCAAGAAGAGAAGCCTTCTCAGTAGTGGCTCCCTCCTTGTGGAACATTATCCCTGCAAAGATAAATTTGGCCCCAATTTTGATATTTTTTTTTGTAAGGCCCTGAAGATACGTTCTACCAATATGCTTGGGGACCCCAGAGTGATTTGGAACCCTTTAAGTGGCTGGTCTGATTTTTGTCATCAGGGGAATGAGTGTTTATTGGGGTTTGTGCTAGGGTTTTATCTTTGTAAGTCACCAGAGTCACCACGAGAATTGGGCAGTCATATAATTATTCAAACAAACAAAGGCAGCCCTTATACCATTATCACCCCTAAGCAGAACAAAAACATGTTTAAGTCCTTCTGGAAAATGAGGAAAAAACTGCCTAGGGTGGGCTAAGTTAAAATAGAAAGGCTGTCCTATATGCCATTATCCCTTTATCTCATGTACATTTTTCCAAACCTCACCCCATTTTAGACACAAACTAAGGATGCTCTCTTTTTCCCTTTTGAAGGAGAAAATCCCCTGAATCTAATACTATACACCCTCTAAAGGGCCTTATATTTGCTCCTACAGCCAATAATTTAACTGTTGATACCTGCTGGCCCTTTCTTCTTGTTCTTCTTTCCCTTCTTCCTTTGGTTCAGTTGCCTGAATGCTTCTGCTGCTTTTTGAAGCTTGGCCACGAACAGCTCAATGTCATCGAGGGTGCAATTCAGTACTTGCTGCAAACACACAAACGAGAGAACTTCAGACAAAGCCAACAGCCAGAAGCCATCCATGCTCACACGAACTTACTCTGCATCTCCCTGATTAAGAGTCAAAATGTTCACTGCAGCTTTAATCATGAGCAGTCAATGTGATCGGCAGGTACATTATGTTTTAAATAATCACCACTAGGAAATTGTGGGCCGCCTCCAGACCAGGTGGAGAGAAATGCTTGGACAAGGGCATCTTTCCCCGCTATGTTCTTATTTGCATCTCAAAAAAAAAAAACCCATTTCTTTTGGTAACACATGAACAATCAACAAATAGATTATACCATCAAGTGGTTACCTCATCTTCTCCCATATAACTTAAAAAAAAAATTACTATCACTAACCGTTTCTTTTTCAATCTTCTGTGCTAAAGCTGCACGAGACTCCTCATATTCCTGGGAGCTACTACTTCGTCGATCAGTCTCTGGCAAAATACAAAAAGCAAAGTACAATTAATCCTCAATTTACAACAGTTCCTTTAGTGACTGTTCAAACAATGGCACTGAAAAAAGTGAATTATGACTGTTTTACACACTTACAACCTTTGTAGCATCCTCATGATCATATGATCAAAATTCAGATGCTTGGCAACTGGTTCATATCTATGACCATTGCTGTGTCCCAAGGTCATGTGATCACCTTTTGCGACCTTCTGACAAGCAAAATCAATGGGGAAGCCAGATTCACTTAACAACCAGGTTACTAACTTATCAGCTGCAGTGATTCACTTAACAACTGAGGCATGAAAGGTCGTAAAATGGGGCAAAATTCATGTAACAAATGTCTCACTTAACAACAAAAATTTTGGGCTCAAACAAAAAGTTTGGGTCATAAATTGAGGACTACCTGTATTGTCAATGGAAAAAAAACAAAACAGAAGTGGAATTAAATTATTTGTTTAAAAACATTCCCTGTATCAAGCTACCCTATGAAGCTTTCTTTGACATGAATATTATGAATATACAGTAGATATATGGATTCTGTCAAAGGAAACAGAAGTAGTCGTTTGGGAACTAAATGTATTCATTAAAAACTTATAAGGTGGAAGCATCACATAGTTATTTATTTTATTGCTCTGGATATAATAATAATAATACATCTAAGAAAATTTGGCAGAGCTTTATCAGTTTGGCTGGTTCCAGACTCTGTTTTGCAGAAAGAGCTTTGCGGGCCTCATTGCCAAGGATTTGTCAGCTAAGAGCTGCAATGAAATTGTTCTTGCGCACAACTCTCCTAAACCTTTAAAATGTGTCCTTTTTTAGCCACCCCTGCAGCAAAACTGAATTTGACTTGTTTTCAAACAGACTTTTTCGAAAGAAAAGAATCAGAGTAACCAGATTTTGAAAGTAAATCCTGTGTGGGGCTAGCTATGTCTAGCACAGTCAGAATCCAGGTATTCTCATCTAACAAGCTCATCTGACACGCAGCAAGATCCATGAAATAATTACAAAGTATATCTTTAGAAACATTATGTTTTAAATCAACTTGCAACATACTAATATACATTGAGGTGTGAAGCTGGCTGATAGTCATAATTTTGGGATATATCTTTTGATAAACATGGATGATTAGTTATAATGCAAATGCATAACTTGCTATAAAAAGCATACACAAAGGCCATCTCTCTTTATCACTGGACATTATTCCTCTTTTGCAAAATTAAATTTTAAAATAGGATTCTAGTTCTCGGGATCAAACTATTGCTCTGTTAAGAAGTCCAAACAAAACGGTTTTCTATCCAGTAAGTTTAAAACAACTTAAACCTTCAATTAAACAAAATTTTCAGTGTCAAACTGACACAGTGGCTGGGGATGGCGGGTTATAGTTTCTTATGCTTGAGGGCATCAAGTCAGAAAAAGCTGCCATATATAAGAAAGGTTCCCTTCAAAGAAAAACTCTGTGTCAAGATTGAACAGCTTTGCTTCTTTCAAACCTAATACTTTTCAACTTGCCAATGAACTGGGGGGGAGGGAAGGGGGAAATAGAATGTTGAGAATGTGTGCGTGGATCGTGAGAGCCTAGCAAGGTCACTACCGCAGGTGCTTGAGAAAGACATGGGCCGTTCCCATAACAAAAGGATGTCTCATAATTGGACAGGGGTGGGGAGAAAGGGAAAATATTGTTTAACTAAGCAAGCATTTGTGCGGGAGCATCAGAGTTGGTTTTGATTCTTTAGTACCAAAATGGTGTAGCCAATAAAATTGTACTTTGGGGAATTCAAAGCTCCTGAGAGTGTTTCTTTGTTTTGGATTCACTAAAACTCTCAAATTTTGTACATTTTGCCTCTCGGAAGAAAATCAGCAGGTGAAGCTTTCCTCTGCATTCTATCACCAGATTGGCTAAAAGTTTATCTCTTAGTGTGCTATCCATCATGCAATTATAAAGTTGCATCAAGCTCCTATTAATTAAAAAAGGCAGTGGCTCTGTTCTGGTCCTTCTGGTTTCTTCAGTAGGAAATCTGCATGTCCACCCATTTTGCATAAATTGCTGTAAAGTAGCAGACAGGTTAACATCCCTTATTTCTTCTTGCAATGCTTGTGCTCTTGATGGAGCTACAGCACCCTTTTTCCTTTGGGTTGCTGCTAATTCACATGGCAAAAATCTCTGCTATCCTTTGAAAAAACCCCAGCAAATGCAGGGAGGGGTTCTTTTGCTGTAATCAGTCCCATTATCCACTGCTTCCTCACTGGGGCAAATAGGTTCTTGTGCTGTTCCCCAGAAGGAGGCAATGGATTAGAGGAGAAAAAGAAACTTAGGACTTTGTGATTGCTGGAAGAACTAATGACCAGAGAGGGGGAGTCCCTGGACAAACACCAGGAAATGTTAGAAAACTAGTATCAGTTAATCAGTAGCTAGTACCAGCTGGAAGTGCGCACAAGGTTTGTGAGAGGGAAAATAGACTCTATATCGAGTGGGTAGCTCTAGATTCAGCAATAGATTTCTGGTTGATTTGTAACAGTCTGGCAAGAATCTCTAATTCTTTATTGTTTAACAGCAACAGCACCAAAGACTCCTACCTCACCTCTGTTATGACCAGCAAGAATCAGATCAATTATGATGGCCTTTCTATCTTTGTACATATACAGTTTTGCATGAGGTTCTAATAAAGACCAAGGATTCTACTAAAAAACAAAAATGTCACGAAGTTGAAGGCTGCCTTCCCCATCTATTGACGCAAAAACCACCTGCCATCACCTTCTTTAATCTGTTATTCTCTGGGACTACTGCTCCCAGAACTGAAGAGATTCTGAAGAGGTTGAAGGAGGAAGCTCTAGTACAGCAAAAACACCTAGGCATAATTCTGGCTGTTCAAAGGCTGAGGAGAATGGGATTTAAGCATGCTGTGTTTTAATTAAGGCCGATCGATTTAATTTATTTTAGTTATTTTAACTTTTATATTATATATATCTTAATTCCGGCTGTTCACTGCCCTGAGTCCTTCGGGAGAAGGGCAGTATATAAATTTAAATAAATAAATACATAGATAAATAAAATAAATAATTATCACATGGAAATATTCATGAATGCCTTGTTTTCTTGGGCCTTTAAGACATGCACATGAGTGACAAGGATGAGATGGCCTTGATTTTCCATTGATCATGTTAGTGTGGCAATGAAGGCTCCTGCAAATGCTGGCAGAACTGGGCCTTCAAGTGCAGGTGCTGACATATTCACGGATGTGGTGGAATGTAGTCTAGATTCCCAGGAGGGAGGGGCTGCATCCTAGAGGGAAATAAGACAGCCAAGCATGGAAAGTTTCCTTGGAAGAAAAAGAGTTAAGAAGATTCCTCCCTAGCACTTCTCATAGTGATGCAAACATTGCTTTATTTTGACAAGATTTCTGTCTATAGCTGAGGAACAATAAAGGAAACTACAGAGAAATAATTCTACTTGTCTTTTTTTGTTCTTGGGGCCTGATAAGAGTACTGACAATTCCTATACCTGGCTGGGACGGAGGGACCACACGATTCTGGTTGTTTTTTCGGAAGCCTCTGTTTTCATCCTGGAAAGGGATGGGCGCAGGCCCTTGAGGTGGGGGAAGGATGGATTGCCTCTGTTTGATCTTCTCTTGGTTCACCCTGCAGAAGGAAAATAGGAATGGTTTTGATAACTAAAAGATGTACTGTTCACTCAAATAGCAGACACAGAGCAAATGAATTTAAACCCGTGTTGATTAATTTGGAATTTATTGGACTAAGAGCAATATTTAATTATGGAGGGGAGGAGTACAAAACATTTCATATAGACTTCAATTATGGGTGATCTAACAATGCAAAGCCTTTCATTTACATCCGTTGTACAGATTAAGCTGATCTGCATATGTTGGTCACTGTAGAAATCCTACTAAATTCAGCTAGATTTAATGCTAAATAAACAAGTGTGCATAAAATCACCATTCTATTTTGCTTCTCTCAGCAAGCAAGGAGTCAGTAGAGGTATCAGACCAGACCCACAACTGACTGTTGAACATTTTCTTCAGACACCTTTTTGATTTCTAAAATTCTATGGGCACATCAACATACTTGCTCCATTGCCAGAGTGGACATTTTTATCCTCCCTCTATCCAGGGCTAGTACTTTTGTTTTTATGTTGTATTTATTATTGTGACTTTTATATTTTTATCTGTTTTTGTTGGCTGTTTTGTTTATTGTAGTACATCCTCCCTTTGGGACGATATGAAGAGCTACATAAATTTGATAAATAAATACGTTAATGATTATCTCTGATTTATGTGCAATTTGTAAACCTGATCAGTTCTTTCACAACTTGTGCTTTTTTTTTTTCTGCTTGCAAAGCGTCATGAAATGTACATAGCAACTCTATGGATAATAGAGACTGATGTGGATAAATGAATGTTTCTTTAATGACCAAGCCTTCCGGGTGCTGGGAAAAAGCAAACCAGTGGGCATCATAAGGCCTAAGTCCAATTGATGAGAACTTTCAGGTAAAATTTTCATAGAAACGGGACACAAGGGTTTTGTACAAATTCAAAATCAGTTCCAGATTTATCTTATTGATTTTTATCCCACCTTTATTATTTCTATAAATAACTCAAGGCAGCAAACATTCCTAATATTCCTTCCTTCTCTATTTCCCCCACAACAATAACTCTGTGGGGTGGGTGGTGCTGAGAGAGAGTGTGACTGGCCTAAGGTCACTCAGCTGGCTTTCAGGCCTGAGGTTGAACTAAAACCCACAGACTCTGGTTTCTAGTCTGGTGCCTTAACCACCAGACCAAACTGGTTCACAACTCTGTCTGATCTGATAGCATCAGCTGGTTTGGGGAGCTGAGTCAATTTATTTCTAGCTCCGTGGTAGTTTACTTGAAGCCAGAGCATAGGTGATTTGTTTCCCCCTGAACTTGTGGCTCTGCAGAGTTTGTGGCTGATTTCATTTTCACTGATGAAAAGAAATGCATCATCTTGTCTTCTGGAACCAAAATGGCCACTGTTCTTTCCCATCAATTCACCTACCATACCGTTTACCTTCCTAATACTTGCCTTGTTCGCAATAATTGTCTACAAGCATTGCACTGCAGTTAATATGTAATCAAGATTACAAGTAGGAGGATAAAATGCCTGATTATAAAGTTGCTGACATATTAGCATTTCACCATCATGTTAAAAAAAGCAAGGGCCTTTTAAATGTGCAAAAGATGTCAGCTGTGGAACCAGTTAAGTATCTCCTGAAAGCAGCTGCTTTCACATGTCTATTAAAAAGGCTGAATAAATGGACATATCAGGTACTGAAAAGGTAGTACTGATTTCTTTTATTTCCCTTTTATATGAAGTGGGGAAGAGGGGATTCAGTTACCCCAGTGCAACAACTGTTCCAGACAAGGCTCCGGCTGGATAGTGTCCTTTGGTCAATTGGAAGGGAGATGGATGAACATGGAAGGACTCATATTATTGGTAAAGAATCCCCAAATTTTGAGGTTCAAATTATTTTCATGGGAATTGAAGGTAGTATGCAACTATCTCTAATCCTATCGACTTTATAATATTTTTTTTCATTAACAAATGCATTAAGCAGGGCTCCATCTCTGCCCTATTAAGTTCCAGCAAGATATATTTAGGCACTTGCACAAAGCCACTGCTTTCAATTCCCAGTCCTAGAAACTGATTCACAATGACCTGCAATTATTCTCCAGCTGATGAAAAAAAATCCTAAATAATGAAATTTAGTTGGAATGATTTCTGAACAATTGTGCTGAAATGTGATAGCATTAAGAGGTGAATTTTCACTTGTGTTTTAGGCTATTTCCTCTGTTACTGAAACCTGTCTGAAACACTCTCATCCAATTCTTTATTCATTAGATTTGGGTTTCAGAATGTCTTCCTGAGAGAAAGAGCAACTCTGCTGCCAGAGATAATTCTTTCCTCCATCTTCATGGAATACGGGTAAAATTCCTCAAAGTTTTGCTACTCCAAGTGAGCTTCCACCGCCCATTTTCAAATGGCAACAACTCAAACTTGGAAAGGAAACTTCCAACCCCTGTAGTCCAAGAAATGCATTTTCCTGGGCTCCCTGCTACAGTTTGTCCATATACAGAAGCCACTTACTTGAGGGTCTGAGGTCGTATCTTCCTTCCAAACTTATGGTCAGCAAGTGCACTTTCTATGTCCTCATGAACCATCTCTGCCTAAAACACAGAATCAGAAATAGATTGGGGAAGGAAAGATGCAATGGAAAAATGCACGCAGCCTGTCTGATAGACAGCATTAATTGACTGCCCTAAATCTACATTTTATTGATGATGTATGCCTTCGCTTTAAAAACAAAATGTGTAAAAGGGAAACATACAGGCACAGGGCATCAAGGAAATATTTCATGGGGCTATGAGGATTGCTAGCAGCAGAATTTAAACAGAGAGGTTATTCAGATTTGAAGCAAAGGTTCCCTTCAATCCTCAAGTAAAGCTAATTTCTAGAAAGCTTTAAACTTTCAAAATGCAGCCAACAAATATATTGCTATATGAATCATGGAGGGTGTTTTCCTGCTCTGTAAACACATCCTCTTTTAAGGGAGCTCTGCAAAACCCACCTATTTCTGAAAACAGTCTCTTGTTTGCATTTGTTTTGGCAGAGGTGGGCTTCAGTGTGGAGCTTCTGCTGACATGGAACTCTTGGTAGGGCTTTATCCTCCCTTCTCCAAGCCATGAGATAATTTGGAAACTTTAAATATTCGTGCCACAGGATTGCCCCTCTCTAGGTCCCTTCTCTGAAATCTTGCCATCTAGTTGGACCAGGGATGTGTGCTTTTTCCATAGCTGTCCCTATCTTGTGGGATGGCCTTCCCGCAGCAATCTGAAAGGCTCCATCCTTTTAGTCTTCTGGATGGTCATCCAGACCTGGCTTTTTATGCAGGTACTGGGCTAGTGTGAAACTGTTTCTTGGTACTTGTTTTGGGTGGGTTGTTGGGGCATCCCAAGGGAATGACCAAGGCACCATGTTAAGGTGTGTTTTATGGTTTTTATAGATCAGGATTTAATTACTGTTGTGAGCTGCCCAGGGTTGTGTTTTAAGATGGACAGCCATATAAATCTTAAAAAATAATAAAATAAAATAAAATAAAAATAATAAAATAAAATTTAAAAATGAGGGCTCTTCTCTATAACTCTAAAATGTAGGCCAACCTTGCACTTGGGGGATTGGTTGGGACTGTAACTCTAGTACAGGGGTCCTCAAACTACAGCCTGTGGGCCGGATATGGCCTGCTGCAGCCATTAATCCAGCCCACGCGCGACCATGAGCCTGCCCTGTCTACATCACCCTACCTACCTGGCGGCCCCCACCTGTCTTCTAGAGGCCAAGGAGGCCAAAAACGGGCCTGTTTTTTGCCTCCCCAGCCTCCAGTGAGAGAGAGGGAGCGATGGAGGTAGGGAGACACACACACAAGCAGAAGTCCCTCAACCCCCAAGGCAGCTACATCCCTTCACTAACCTGCTTTCCATCCCCAGGAGCATAACAAATTGAAGTTTAAATTGTGGTATTGTTTAATGGTCCGGCCCCCCAACAGTCCGAGGGACTGTGAATTGGCCCTCTGTTTAAAAAGTTTGAGGACCCCTGCTCTAGTGAGTCCAAGTTCTCATAACCTCATTTGGCTCCCTCTTCAATAAGGACTGAAGAACTGCCGTTTACCTCCACTTCATCACAATTAAAGAAGTGAATGTCAGGTTTGTGTTGTTCAGAGTCTTGACACACCAACAGAAGGATGGAGGGATATCGCATCTGATTCAGCACAGTCTGGCAGTGCTGGACTGTTGGCAGAAGGAAGTCTTCGAGCTCTTCCTGAAAAGCAAACACCAAAGAGAATGTGGTTCAAATATACTGGTACATAAAGGGATGTTCAGCTAGAGGCTGCATTTGCACATTGAAATGTCTGTTTGCAAAAGGAGACCATGAACATAGGAGCATTTGAGTTGCCCTTAGGAGTTTAAATCCATTAGCAGCCACATTCTCAACATCAGAGTGGCAACACTATTAACTGACGCACATTATTCAGCAGGGACTGAAAGAAAGAGAGCATAACTCTTGGTACTTGCGATAAATTGGGACATGCTGAAAAAAAACCTGATGAACTGATAACTTTTTTGTAATGATCTGTTTATATCTTGCCTTAATAATGGATTCTCTCAGATGCCAACCGGAAAAATTATCCATAACGCCTCAAAAGTGTAGTTCTTTCAGTTTATATATTTAACTAAGAGCTGATTGTGAGCATTATTTATTCAAATAAAATCGTTCCGGGCTTTCTAAAAGGTGGGCATGGCTCTTTGTATTTAGTTTAACTTGATAGAAGTTCGGTATTTTATTCTGAGCATTACCTTAGAGCAGTGTTTCTCAACCTTGGCCGCTGGACGATGTGTGGACTTCAACTCTCAGAATTCTGGAAGTTGAAGTCCACACATCGTCCAGCGGCCAAGGTTGAGAAACACTGCGTTAGAGTTTCTTTATTTCTTATTTGGAAAATAAAGTTAAAGACCACTTTTTATTGTGGAAATTAGCTTCATTCACACATCATATCAAGTACCATACAGGTAGCCCTCGACTTACAACAGTTCATTTAGTGACCGTTCGAAGTTACAGCCCTGAAAATAGTGGCTTACAACCATTTTTCACACTTATGACCATTGCAGTATCCCAAGGGTCATGTGATTTACATTCAGATGCTTGATAATTGACTCATATTTATGACGGTTGCAAAGTTCAGGAGTCATTTTGCGACCGTCTGACAAGCAAAGTCAATGGGAAAGCCAGATTCACTTAACAATCATATTACTAAATTAACCACTGCGGTGATTCACTTAACCAATGTGGCAAGAAAAGTCGTAAAATGGGGCAAAACTCACTTAACAAATTTCTCACTTAGCAACACAAATTCTGAGCTCAGTTTTGGTGGTAAGTCGAGGACTACCTCGACTTTACCAAAGCTAGATTAGTTTGTAGCAAGATAATCATGTTTTTTTTTAATCTGCTCCAAGCTTCTTTTCCTGTCATTTTAGTTAGGGTTAGAAGCATGACCAGAATACAAAAACGAATCGTGGTGATCCAGCAGATCACAAATAAACCATGCTTCCTCACTCATATATCATGTAAACCACAACCACAATTGACAAGATAGTTATTTATTATCCCCCAAGAAAAGATGGTTTATTTACCTGTCTTGCTTGCACATAATGCTAACCCAGGAACAAATCAATAACTCTGTGGCTCATTGCAATGAGGGAGCCCAGACTTTTATCATTTTGATGCCCTCCAAATACATTATCTCATTAGATCCATCCATTATATGGGAATTGTGGTCCAACCAATTTGGAGGGTGCTAGATCAGGGGAGGCTGCCTTGTGTTATTAGGTTTCTAACATTTACCAGCACAGCTCCTGACCTAATCTATCAAGACCATTTATTCTAATTGAAATGTAAACAACCTCTCTTGTCCATCACCCAATGCTTTGGCAGAACAGAAAGCATTTCCGTTAATATGCAATTCATCCCTCTGCTCAGTCATCTTGATTAGATCAGTCATATCCCTGCTGGAATACAGGCACACAGACAACAAGGTGCTTGCTATGCACGTAGGCGGAAGAAATCGGGCAGACTTTTGACTTTTTGTTGTGGTTGGTCTGAGCATGAATTCCATCCAGTTTAATATTCTTAGAAAAGCCTGCGGCAATTCATCAACCCATTGAGAAATAATATGCAATACCTTTATGTAAATCTTAATCTTTCTAATGTATGTTTAGCAACTTGCCTCACCATCACCCTCCAAAAAGAGGTTTTTGCTGCTCACCTGAGTTCCACAATCCAACAGTCGAATCGATTTGTCATTCACCTGCAGCAGCATTTCTTGGGCCCAGATCTTCTCTTTGGAGCTCAGCTGTTTGAGCTTCCTGATGGCATCTTCCACTGTTACGATGGCCTCGCTTTTATCCATGATGAAGGTAGCCAGGTGCTGGAAAGTGGGGGGGGGAGGGAGGGAAACGCCGCAAAAGGTCAAACAGGGATGATTAACAATTTAACTCCAGAGTTTGATTGTATTCATTGAGTACACACGTGTTCATAGAGACAACTAACTCTAGTTTCTACTAGAAACTTTGTCAATTATTTTATTTATTAGGGTTTTTTTTTTTATCCCATCTTTCTTACTTTAGAGATAAGTCAAAATGGCGAACATGCCTAATACTCCTTCCTCCTCCTATTTTCCTGACAAGAACAACCCTGTGAGGGGGTTTGGGCCAGAAGAGAGCGATTGGCCCAAGGTCATCCAACTGGCTTTCATGCCTTAGACAAGGTTTTAGACCAGGTGTCTTTTTTTTTTAATTTTAAAAACAAACTTTATTAAGTTTAAAAATATTAAAAAACAAAAATATACAAATTTTTCTCAATCATAAAATTACATATACAATACACAACACCACAAACAAACTAAATATATGTAATTATATGTACACACATATATAAACAGTGACTTATTACCTATTCTATCTACCTGACGGTGTTTATTTATTACATTTGATTTTTCCTGAATTTTGTCTTTACCCTTTTTTCTTTTGATTTATCCACTTGTACCATCTATTCCATACTTTAAAATATTTTGAGTCTTCCTTGTCTTTTATTTCTAAGGTTAGTTTATCCATTTCTGCACATGCATAAATTTTTTGAATTACCTCCTGATCCGTTGGCAAACAATCTGTTTTTCTATCCTGGTGCCTTAACACTAAACCAAACTGGCTCTCTGATTTTGGCTTTCCCCCAATTCTATGGTGCAAATACTGCCAGTGTATAAAAGAAACCACTGCTATAGATTTGATGGTTTTGTTTATCAGCAGTCTCTCAAATCTTACTTTATAGAAGATAATTTGCAAAAGAGCTATGTGAACTAACAAGGACCTGCAGCCAAATTCTAGGTCTTGTTTTGAAGAACTGTTAAGTCCTATCAGGGGTGAAATGCTCCCGGTTCGGACCAGATCGCCCAATCCGGTAGTGGGTGGTTCGGAGAACCGGTAGCAAAAATCCCTGTGCCCCTCCCACATGACCAGTTGAGCCGCGCGATCATCAGAGGCTGTTTTTTTAACTTTTAAAAGCATTTTTTCTACAACCTCTTCAGCCGAAAAAAATGCTTTTAAAAGTAAAAAAAAAAAGCCTCTGATGATCGTGCGGCTCAGCTGGGATCATCAGAGGCTTTTAAAAGCATTTTTTCTACAACCTCTTCGGCCAAAGAGGCTGTAGGGAAAAAAATGCCTTTAAAAGCCTCTGGCAATCCCAGCTGAGTTGCCTGATCATCAGAGACTTTTAAAAGAATTTTTTTCTGCAACCTCTTCGGCCGAAGAGGTTGTAGAAAAAAATGCTTTTAAAAGTTAAAAAAAAAAAAAGGTGGCCACACCCACCCAGTCACATTACCGCCCCCCCCCCACCAAGCCATGCCCACAGAACCGGTAGTAACAAATTTTAGATTTCACCCCTGAGTCCTATGAATTTAAACACACGTGGCAGCCCTTAGTTAGTTCTTTCTCTTTACTGCAGAGTCATTTATACTGAGACCACAGTAAGGCATTCAGCTTTCTGCAAGCAATTAAAAAATAAAAACAAAACCGAACAAACAGCCAGGCATGATTGGACTTGTAATAATTCCACCTCAGCTCAAAACTTGTTGCCCTAGTTTGAAAGGGGAAAAGCCCTCCTTGGCTCCACACACTCCAACAGTTTGCTTTCTAGATGTGAGGATTTGCATACATGAGCTATTTTTGTGCAGGCCCTACTGATGATAATGCCAGGAGCAAGAACATTGTTATCAAACAGTGCAACAAAACACACAGGAAAGGGGGCCTTTTGTTAATCTCCATCTGCCTGCTGTTGTTGGCTGATGAAAAGAAGCTGTTCTTCCTTGGCTCAGGAAACATCAACACAATGCTACCACTATGGCTTTATCATCCAGCAGAGGGAAGTGTAAAAGACCCTTCAAAATTACATTAATCCGTTCTCCTAGGAAACTCAATTAAGACCACAGTGCTCCCTGTGAAAAGGCCAGCTTCTTGGATTAGAGGTTTGCCCATTGTGGACCTTCTTACGCTGGTTCTGCACTTGACCTCCTTCTCCTCATAATCCAGCAAGCAAAACACACATTCGCTTAATTTTGCACTATGCTGACTCGACAAAGTTCCGGATAAAGTTATTTATCCTGCAACTGCTCTGCTCTGAGGAGGGAATTTGATAGCAAGTCCTGACTATTTGCATCCCAGCTGTGTTCCCCACTTTTCTAAAAAGGAGACCATCTCTTAAGGAAAAACAAAAGAGCTGCAGAAAATCTTACAGAGAAAAAAGTATAACAGCGCTACTTTTAGGGGCTCCGTCACTGGAGGTTTTTAAGAAGAGACTGGACAGGCACTTGTCTGATATGCTTGAGGAGGAGGCTGAACTAGAAGACCTCCAAGATCCTGATCCTGATCCTGATCCTTATGCTATGCTATGCTATGCTATGCTATGCTATGCTATGCTATGCTATGCTATGCTATGCTATGCTATGCTATGCTATCCTATCCTATCCTATCCTATCCTATCCTATCCTATCCTATCCTATCCTATCTTTGGACAATACTTTCTACTGCCAGGGTAGTTGAAATCCTCATTCATACTTGCTGAATTCTGTCCCTCTGAAAAGGAACTATAAGATTTTTCCTGGGAGGTTGAAAACCTTTTTAGTTTCCTCAATCTCTTTCTAAAGCAAAGCCAAGAAACCAAGTTGGTTAATAAGTTTGAGCCATGTTTGCAACTGGAGAAGTGATAAAAGACATAGCAGCATTTTCCCCTTTAATTCCTTCATTGCTGCAAAGAATCTATTCCCACTGAGGCTTTGCAACAGAGAAAATGCTAGAATGGCACTTCAACTGGTAGAGCATCAGAGAGAGCTGGACCTTTACTCTGGTAATAACATGGGCATTTTGGTAGCCCTTGGACGAATGATTTGCAAGCATCAAAATTACTGCTAGGCTTCCAGGCAGGAAATGTTCTAGTACAGTGCTTCTCAAATTTGGCAACCTTAAATTCTGTGGACTTCAACTCCCAGCATTCCCCAGCCAGCACGCAACAATTTTTTTTGCTAAGAACAAAAAAGACCTTGGTTTAGAATTCTAGAAATAATATCTGTATTGATAGGTATGAAGCCATACTAATCAAGAGAAATCTACTTATGAGAACTTGGTGTACTGGCAATCATATTTTATTTGATTAGCGTTCAGGATGAAAGCTCACTTCGTGCCTGAACAAACATGATAAGGAGAGACATATTTTGGTTACTGAAAGAGCAAAGGCATCACTCCTGTGGAAATGCTTACAATCATCTTATTGCTTATTTTCAAAAGGAATCACCAGAATTTAAGTCATATATACAGTTTCAACTCCAGCCTTCTGAGAGCTCAAATACATTAAATATGCCACAAATGAAGGTTTGCTTATTTTAGACAATGGTGCATTTGAATATATAATCCCAGCCTTTTATAGGAAGCCCAGAGCAAGCATGCAGTCAGAACAAACATGCAACGGGGAAGCAGGATTCCTCATACTGTCCCTCCATTCTTCCATCCACTGAATGAACCAAGGCTACACCAGCAGCAGGGAATCTGGCTTCTGGCCTGTTGGGACCAGCAGAGCTTGTACCTCCAGCCCAATACTTTCCTTTGTCTCCCCATTAGGAGCAATTCTCTTTTACAAAGGCACCAACAGAAGTTTTTTTTAAATTTAATTTTAAAAAGCCTCACTGGTACACTGGGAACATAGGTGGCATGGGAAAAACCTAGCTTTTCCCTTTTTAAAGAACTGATTTCAACCAGGTAACTATCCCCCCACCCCACCCCCAGTAATCTTGGAAAAAAAGAGGGGAAAATTAAGCAAATGGAAGGATTTCCCAATTCTGTTGCTTGCTCACAGTGAACCTGCTAAACTGCTCGGGCTACATTATTAGTGTTAACTTTGAAGAAATTGTTTATTTTATTAGATTTATTAGCTGACTATTTCCCTCCTGTGACTTATTTCTGTTGTATTGGTAGTTGTGCAAAGAGATTGCACATTGACTCAGTTCCCTTACCTATTGCTAAATAATTTCCGACTCACCTGGACATGGTATTGAGATGTTTCGTGCATTATGACGTTTGAGTTGGAGTATTTCTTCCTTTGTTCTGTGGGAGGAAAAAATGTAGTGTAAGAAAATAGATATACTGAAATACTAGAATTAGTAGAAACTTGTTATTTGTTTCCTGCAACATATATATGTATGATATATGATGTCTTTGTATACCTGCATGCTGTAAATATTTGTTTCCTGGAACACATACATATATTATGCCTTTGAAGCTGTATCACAAATATGCCACACTGACTAACTTCCTGGAACAAACATATACTGTTATTGCGGTCTATAAAGTATCTGGCATTTGTCAAAACATATGTTCCACCTTTTGATCAGAGCCTTATCTCTGTATCTGTATCTTGAGTGCCCTTCACCCCAGGGGGCTAAATAGCCAAGTGTGAACACAAAGAAGATGATCAGGAAAAGATAACGCTAATGGTGCTAATCTAGAGGCTCTACCCTGTTCCAGGGGGATACACAAATCAAAGATGCCAGAATTGGAGGTTTATGACCTTCCTAAACAATATAAAAGGGATTCACATTCCCTCTCGTTTATAGTTCTTCCCTGCATGTATCTTGTATGTGTTTGGAACAGCTAAGATTAAAGATTAAATGCTATGTTATTCAAGCCTCTGTTTAAGTTTCTTGTTTGACATTTATGAGCTTAAAGGTATTATTATTGGACCTTACAGTAGGATAACAATCGCTCTAACACTTGGCTAGCTTTTTCTTCCAAAAATGTATTCCTTTTTTTCCCTTTCAGGATAGCTTATTTATTATTGATAGTTTTATTTAATTGGTTTATAGAAGGTTTTACACACCATTCTATTGGAATAACAGCAACGTTCTAGCATGCATGGGTATTATTTAGTTAAGTAAGTCCCAAAGTAGATATTTTCTTGGCAAACACACAGTCCGACTTCTTCATTATTCAGAGAGAAAGTGAGGCCATAATTCAGTGTCAGTCTTTCCTCCTGATACAGTTTCCCCATACTTAGTGCTCATAGATATGGTTAGATGTAACTCCCACATCGCTTCTGTTGAAGGTTATCCTTCAACAGATAACCATCACACTTTGACAGCAGACATTCAGTACGGGAATATTGGTTGGGGAATTCTAAGAATTGAAGTTCAAAGATCAGACACCAATGAACTTTAAAAATTTCTATATGAGGTTTTTGGAGATGAAATGAGAGGGCAGGGCAGGGCAGGGCAGGGCAGGGCAGGGCAGAGGAGAGGAGAGGAGAGGAGAGGAGAGGAGAGGAGAGGAGAGGAGAGGAACATACATATCTGGAAGGCAAATTGAGCTTTGATTTCAAGTCAAAAAGATTCTACTGGCCAATGCTGCATATAAAAAAAAAAGATCAACCATCCACAACTGTTCATTTATTTATTATTTAAAAACTGCCATTGAACCATAAGAAACCCCAGAACATTACAGATAATGCAAATACCATTTGAATATTATATAACAATAAAATTACAAATTATATAGCATTAAACACATTTTCCATCTATTAATCAACCAACCAATTAATTTTTTTTAAAAAAATGTTTTTTTAAATACCTGGAGAAAAAGAAACATTGTCATTTGGTGTCATATAAAAGCAAAGTCGTTGCTCACCCCATCTTCTTAGAAAGGGCATTTAAAAGTTGTGGCAGCATCACAAAGATGTATTATGGAATTGCATTATATAAGTACTTGTCAGAGATGCTTTTGGGAATAGGGCTTTCTTTGAAAAAACTAATAAACAAGTGGGATTATACAACAAGAGGTTTTTCTAATATTTCAGCTCCAGTCCATTTTAGGACTTTACAGGTTGAATTAGAAAGATTCTGTTAATGTAGCTTTATATTAACAGTAGAATTAGTTCATCTGATCAAGTTTCTGGTCTGGTCTACTTGGGAAGGCTGATATCAATCCTGCCATCTCTTTTACACCCAGAGAAGTTAAGGAGGTTCCTTTCAGAGTCTCTTTCTTTACTCATTATGCAACTGTGTGCTATGCCCTCTCTTATCTGATTGTTCCCTAGGCAGCATCTCTCTCCTACACACACACACACACACACACACACAGAGAGAGAGAGAGAGAGAGAGAGAGAGAGAGAGAGAGAGACTACACTACACCCAAAGTCATTCCCACATATCATTAAAATTCTTCATTTCCAGTGATATGAAAATTATACTTCTATTGATGCAGCCTAAAAGGCAATCACTTTTTTTTTGTAGTCACATTTTTAAAAAAGAGAATGGACAACTATTTCTGTGAAAGGGTTTTCAAATCTCCTGGTTGGGCAGGTGATTGGACTAAAAGACCTCCAAGGTCGCTTCCAACTCTGTTATTCTGTTACTCTTCTGACTCATTCTCAGTTTTTAATCACTACTATTCCAAAATCTTTTTTCATTATTACAATTAGCATCTCAGATGTATAACTCTGTGATTTATATTTGTTTTGTAAACAAAGAACTTCGCATTTGCCTCTGTTAGGTGTCATTCCATTATTTTTGCAGAAAAGACACTAGATGTGAAAAAGTTTGCTTAAGAAATAACTCGCAGCTTCCTGCTAAAAAATAATCAGGTTAACTGCCTCCCTTGGGTCATTTCCACACTGTTTTTATTTTTTAGTTTCAAAAGGAGCCTGACCAAATGTCGCTTTCACTGCTCTTGATTTGAATATTGATGCCCAGTAATATTTTCTTCTAACTGATCAATACCAGAGTGCAAAAACCTGGCATTGAAGCATTCCCTGTCTCTATTTGAAGTTCATGTGTCAATTTTTCTGCTCAATAATTTGTTCTATCTCTTGTATATATTATATATGCATAAATAGAAGATAGAAGATAGAATATTTTATTGGCCAAATGTGATTAGATCCACAAGGAATTTGTCTCCTGACTGAGAGCAGAAGCTCTCAGTGTACATGCAAAACAGCGAAATAATCAGAATCATAATAACAAATTAATAATAATCATAATAATGGTATCAATAAGAGAAGGTGGTGGAACAGATGAGAAAAAAAAATAATATAGCCATACTACATGAGTAAATATACCTATACATAAGATAATACTGTGGGAATTAGATGTTCAGCAGAGTGAAGGCACTCTGTGTCTAGTAGGCATGCAATGCCCTGTAGCGGCTTCCCGGGGAAAGGGTTCAAACAGTTTATGTCCAGGATACGAGGGATCTATAGCAATTTTAATATAGGTAATAGAAAGATTTGTGAAGTACAATGATTGGGCCATAACAGAAGGAAAACAAGAGCAGGGGATATTCTCATTCTTTCTTAGGATTTCTATTTTCTAACACAGATGAGAAAAAAATAAGGAATAGCAAATGTTTCTCTTATTGTTCTGAAGAGCTTTCTGCTTTAGCAATAGCAATAGACTTAGACTTATATACTGCTTTACAGTGCTTTATAGCCCTCTCTAAACGGTTTACAGACTCAGCATATTGCCCCCAACCATTTGGGTCCTCATTTTACCCTCCTGGAAGGATGGAAGGCTGAGTCAACTTTGAGCCTGGTGAAATTTGAACTGCCAGATTGCAGGCAGGCAGACAGGCAGAAGTAGCCTGCAGTACTGCACTCTAACCATTGCGCCACCGCAGTTTATGCTTTCTTGCTTTCTCCAAAATACATCATAAATAGAAACTCTGGGGGAAAAATAAACATGTTCCTAGGCATCCTACTTGCCAGATGGCCTGGGATACCCTTGTCCTGACAAACTTGAAGAGATTCATAGATGTCTGCGTTAGAAATCTACTTGGCAATGATTATACAAATTTGCAAATAAGATGTTGTTTAGTCGTCTGTGTTGAATAATAGACAGCCAGATGACCAGACTGGAGATATTTACAACATTCTTTTCTTCTCCAGCTACATCTGGCTGATTTAGTCATCAGTAAGCTAGAAATAATTTACAATAATTTAATAATAGTATGTATGAATTAATTTGATGGGTTATCATCTCAAGTTAGAAAACAACATTTTAATATGTATTTTTAAAGTCTAAAAACATCCTGTGATCTGTACAACCGAAACACAAAATTCAACTTAAAAAAAAAAGATGAAAAGCACAAGCAAGAATAAATGATTGCTAAGAGACCAAAGACAAACATACTATAAAAGAACCTCAGGGAAAGAATGTTACTGACATAAATAGGAAAGTTATGTACTTCATAACATGATAGCCATAGTGTCAAGGGAGTAAAAACCTGGGATATTAGCAGAACAGAAGACAAATAAAAAGAATATTTATACTCAGCAATTCCTTCTGGAGGGAATGATGTTTAAAAGAAACATTCTGGTTTTATAGAATAACCAGATGGTGTGATGAAAGAGTTAAAGTCAGGGTGGCTGGATTTAGCCAATTTAGTTGTTAAACCCAAATCTTGACCAAGCCAGCCAGGTGAAGATCCAAATAACTATATACTAGCTAACTATAAACTAGCAAGACCTGAGCTAATATTCTGAATGTAAGTATAGGATTAAGAAATGAAAATATTTTTTAAAATATTATGCGGCATAAGATCCCTCAGGTCATTTATAAAGAAGTATTTGAATTCCAAACCGTTAATTTAAGTTTAATATTCATTCAAGGAATCTGATATTGAAATGTTTCTTTTTCAATATTTATTGTTGAAAAAAATAAAAATGAAGACATAATTCACACAAAATGACAAACTGGAGAAATCCGAACTTCAGAGTAAAACTAAAAGTATAAGGAAGTGAACAGAGATTCCTTTATCTTTAAAGAGCACAAAAGACCAATGGAATAACAAAAATGGGAGAGGAGGTTTTGGGGGTCAAGGGGTGGGAGAGAGGCTATAATTCATCCAAGACAGTTCTTCATCTAGTTTTTTGTTTCCATTGGTTATACCTGAATAATGTGGCATGGAACTAGAGACATGGGAAGGAAACAACAAATTCTCCCCTCTTTGTTACATATCACTGAAATAGTAGCAAGTCACATTATGGTAGTTAGACACAAGAGGCCTATGTTTCTAGATCAAAGGTAAATCTATACAGAAAGGTTAGTTAGAAAATAACTTCAGAACAGGACAAAGATTTGTTGTCCATGTCCTGTACTGAAAAAGGCTGTATAAACCCTACACTTGTGAAGAAGGGGATGGAGCAAGTTCTCCCCACAAAAGATAAGCCAGGCCCCAAGGAAAGCTTCCATTACAGTGATATTCTTTGTTTACTTCATTAACTGCAGGTCAATCTTCTTTTCCTGAGCTATTGCAGGACAAAATTTTTGGTATAATCAATCTATTCTGTCACACTGTGTGTTACTCAGCATAAAGGATGAAGCCCCACCTTTCTATCTATTTGACAATCAAGGCAGTTTACAACAGAAAAATGTAAACAAAGAACCATTCATACAATTCAAAGCTAAATAAGATCTAAGCACTCAAGTACATTCATTGGGAATAAAAAGCTTGGAAGCAGGGATGTGTTTTTAACAATATATGAAAAATGTACAATATATGGAAAATGGGAGCCAAATGCTCTCTCTAGGGCAGGAATGGGCAACTATGCTGGCTCAGAAATTCTGGGAGTTGAAGTCCACAGGTTGTAAAGGTGGCATAATTGCCCACCCCTGCTCTGGGAAGTGCATCCCACCTCCTGGGAGCTATACTTCCTTTCCCAAGTACCAGAGAGTTGAAGCTGGCAGGTGGGGGTATCTTCAGAAGGGACTTCTCTGCTGATCAAGGGGGATTAATCAAGCAACTTTAGGAGATTCCACAGATAGTCAGAATTTAAGCCATTCAGGGGCAAAGCAAATAAATCTTTATTGTTCTGGTCCAAGACCAGTTTTCATACAGGTCTAAAGACTGAACTAAGACTGCAATAGGACAAGACCAGCACAGAGTGCACTAGAAGCAGAACGACTAAAAGTACAGGAAAAGTACAGAACAATTAAAAATAGTTAAGAGCTTAAAATCCTGAGCCATGAAATAGCTAAAATTAGCCCTGAATCCAGGGAAGGGTGGTCACTAATAAATACAAAGAGAAGTCTAATTTAAAAATAGAGATTAACATTTAGAGGTTAAAAATTGGAGTTAAAAATTTGGGGGTTAAGAAGAACTGTTTCAAATCATCTGGTTGCATCATTCCAGACCTCAGCTTCTGATATGTCCCTTTGACAATTCAGAGATCAGTGTAGAATCCAAGTAATGACATGGAGGTATCATAGGCTGGGTTTTGGCCATAGCAGATGAAACCCCATTTTTACTCCAACAAAATAGAATTCTAGTTCAAGAAACTTGGACTACTGAGCTTATTACATTTGATGTTTACCTGGTAGGCCACCAGCAACTGGAGACAAGCCTTACATGCCCCACTGAAATATGCCCCAGCATTGATCTCGCAAGAAGGCTAGCTATTCAGTCTTATGAACCACATTCATTGAAAGGAAAAAAAAAAGGGAATTGCCTTACAGAATCTCGGAAACGGATGTGCACACTTTAGCACGCAATTTCTCAATAAATTCATTAGAGTGCGGATTCTTGCCAACTGCTTCCTGAAACTAATATCCTCAATATAGAAGGAATACACAGCTTTTCTAGCCCTATAAATTTCACAAATTTCTGCCACCTTCTTTGCCAACTGAGAAGTCCATTACAAACAAACCAGGGTAAGTTTACACATGCTTTAGTGCAAAATATCACAGAAAATAGCCTCTAGCAGTTGTGACCCATCCAAGTCTCCCATGCCAGACAGGGTCAGACATTCAATGAATCAACATTCAGTCTGACTGAAGGATGCTTTCTTTAGCATGTAAAGAGCACTCTTTAATATAAAAAGAGCACTCAACTCCCTGCTTTTCTGCTGGAGAGAAAAAGGGTTTTGTTCATTTAACTCCAAGCCACAATTTGGGTACAGAAGCTTGGGGGGAAGGAACATTTCTCTTCTAAAACTCAGAATTATCCTTCTTATTTACCCTAGTCTGAAAAAAATCCAGAAAGAGAAGCAGGAACAGTTTGCTGCAATGACCCTTTGTCTCTAAAGCACCTCTAAACATTTAGCAATGAATTAGGGATTACATCTTTTGATTCACTTTGAAATGTGCACAGTACTTAAAATCATTATTGTCTCTACATTTTTCTTTGTTTCTAATGTTTATTTTATATGCATGCTCAAGACTTTTCTATCTAATGTAGGCTTTCCTCTAAATTAGAAGCATATCAATATTATCTACCCAGAACCTTTTTTTATTATAAATAATTATATTCCCTTATCTTTTTCTTTTGAAGTTCCTACACTGCCTGTAGTTTTGAGTAGCCCTATATTTTACTATTTTGCTGCAGAAAGTTTTATATATGACTACTTAAAGTTTAAGTAGTCTTCTTATATTCTCTTCTTTCTTCTTTTTAACTTGAAATTAATTTAAATTTAAGTCTGACAGAAATGGTGAGATAAAAACAACATCTGTTTCAAATAATTAATATGTGGGCACTATGGTATGAATAGTAAGAACTCAGTTTACAATGGCTACTTAGAAAAAAGCCTGACTAAATTCATTGTTACCTATTTTAAGATAAATGATGATAGGACTGGAGAGTAAAGGATACTTCAGTCTCAGTAATAGCACTTTAAAATTGCATTTGTATATTATTTGGGTCAATTATGTTTTGAGCGCATTAATGTTTGCTAAGATTCCTTGTCTTTAAGAGAGTGCCAGTCTGCATTAGATTAGCAGAATTTTCCATATCTGCTTCCTCAACATTTCTATCATAGTATTAGAGAGCTATCTAAATCCATCAGCTAAGGATGTGAAGACACCTAAATGTGGATCTCATTCAATTCCACTCAGAATTTGACCTCCTTCTCAAATATAAGAGGCTTTTTAGATACTAGCAAAATAACTTAAAAGGCAGCTTTTCTTTTCTTTTAATATTTCTGTGGTCTTTTTCCTCCAGACATTCAAAGCAGTAAGATTTAACAGAATCTCAGAAAACCAATTTCTCTCCTGTCAGCCCATTAAGCAAGTGATTGGAATTTACAGTGTATAGTACAATAAAGGATTTAACCAATAGTTTGGTAAACATGGCCTTCAGCAAACATTCAACAAATATCTAGGACTAACGTTGGAATTAAAATAAATATGTACCATGGTTTTTTTTAGCTTTACTTAAATGATGGGTCAATGGCGAACATGAAGCTTGGCACATATGAAGAAAGAGTAATGTCTTTTTACAAAGAAAATAAAGAAAGGAGGGGAATTCATTCCCCCGTGCACTTCTCCCATAATTTCTCTGCATGTCCCAAAGGTGTTTTTTCAAAAGGCAACTGGACTTTGTTTTTCCTTGAAGATGTTTAGCTTCTACTCCAAGAACTGAAGAAGCTTCTTGGATGAGAAGCATAATGTCTTCAAGAAAAAACTAAGTCCAGTTGCCTGTTGAAAAAGCACCTTTGGGACAACTAAGACCTGGATGACTAAGAATATCCATAGACAATTTCTCTGCAAGAAAAAAAAGGAGAAATGTTCCCACCCTTCTTTGGAAAGAGAAAAGCATTCAATGAAAAGGATGTGTACAGTATATCATTCACCAACCAAGAAAAACAGTGGTGCCTTTAAGTTCCTTTTATCTACAATGGAATGGCCGACTTTTGGTTGCCTGGATGCTGTATTACACTTCCCAGCAATCCCAGCCAACACGGTCAGTGATGAGGGATGCTGGGAGATGTTGTTCAGCTACCGTACCAATACTGTTGTATTGTTGTATTATTAAGGTATCCAGGAAATCAATCAATCTAAACTGTAGCCCAGCTATGCTGTAACTTTCTGATTTAATTCCTAATTTAGATAGATAGATAGATAGATAGATAGATAGATAGATAGGTAGATAGAGATAGAGATAGAGATAGAGATAGAGATAGAGATAGAGATAGAGATAGAGATAGAGATCAGGAAAGCTTTTTAGGTTTTATCTGTTTCCCTAAATTGGTGCCAGTGCCCTTTCCTCAAATTGGCTGGAACTCTATCATCATCATCTTTCCAAACTAGGATTTTTTTAAAAAATAGTTTGAGATTTGCAAAAGTGCCACAAATGTTGGAATCCAAATCCATACAACAATACAAAGAATTTTAAAAATTAATATTCCATTGAAACCAGAACTCTTCTTGTTGAGAGTAATAATAGACAATTAGAAAAGAGTTAGATTATTTTTATATCTGATAACTGCTAAAAATGTTATGCAGAAAAATGGACAGTCTCGGAAAAACCCACAATGGAAGAATGGCTGGTTAGGGTGACAGAATTAGCAGAGATGGCAAAATGATTTTTTTTTTTTTTGTTAGACTAGAGAAAGGACAATAACTACTTTTATTAATGATTGGAAACCCACTCATAAGACTTTGCTGAAAAAAGACAAAAATGAACTTGTGATTTATGGGGTTGATAATTAGAAAAAGTAAACTATGGAAAGAAGAAAATTATATTATGAGAGAGAGAGAGAGAGGGTAAAATATAAATGTATTTATGACTGCTATTAAAATTGAAAGCCACATACCAGTATTTATATTTTTTCTTTTCTATGTCTTGCTTTGCATTTTTTTCACTTATTATTTTTCTTTAGTTTTCTTTTTCAATATTTGTGTTGTTTTTATTCTTTTAAAAATATTTAATAAAAATTATACACAAGTATAGTGCATAATTATATACAGTGTATAATTATATATAGTTATATACATCAACTTACAACCATTTGAAGTTACAATGGCACTGAAAAAAAGTGACTTATGACACTTTTCACACTCATTTTTCACACTTAAGACATTGCAGCATCACCATAGTCATGTGATCAAAATTCGGACACTTGGCAACTGGGAGTTGAAGTCCACAAGTCATAAAGCGACCATAGTTCCCCACCCCTGGTCTAAATGAATCAAGGTCTTTCTCATGTACAGTATAAACCTTTGGAGAAAGAATACAAATTTGTAAGATGCACGACTGCCCAGATGTACCCAAGACACTGCTTGCTAACAAAAATATGCTTCTCACATGTTTGGTGATAGCAAATCAATTTCAGTCTGGCTACAAATCGTTGTCACTTTTCTGTTACGGATCCTGTTACAGAACACCCTGGATCAAATGTTCTTAATTATGCCATCGTACTGTTTTATTAGCACAAGTTCAGGGAGAAGGAGGGGAAATTAGGACACCAGAGAAAGCTATATTTAATTAATCTTACAATGCAGGTACCCAAGCTAATTGTGATTACACACCTTTTCCTTAAAGCTTTGTTAATGTTACATAAGTGAGGCAAGTGGAATGATGCAAAAACAAAGAAGAGCAAATATCTATTAGTCATTAAACTTTAAGGATGAAGTATTGAGGAAATATTATTATACAAATATCTCTTACACTTCTACTGTGTTTCCCTGAAAATAAGACCCTGTCTTACATTTTTTTGAACCCTGAAATAAGCGCTTGACCTTATTGCCATGCACTCAAAAGCCCAATTGGGCTTATTATCAGGGGATGTCTTATTTTAGGGGAAACAGGGTAGTTTCAGACTAGGCTTACTTCTAATCATGCTCTTGCTCTATGAAAAAGTCAAAATTTATTCTTGAATTATATTTAGGCCCACAATATTTGGGCTATAACAATTCAGACATCCACCATCAAAACTCATAGAATGGATTCAGATTATCTATGACACATAGATAATATCTGGAAAACAAGGAATAGCTCGAGAAAATTTAGCACAAAATTTTACATATATAACCTGAGAAGCAAATTTATTTCAGAAGTAATTCCTTTCTTCAATGCTTGATAATAGATATAAAACTATGCCAAAATGTGTTTGATCTGGAGTAGCACGTTCTATCAAGTTAATCATAGTAGTTTGGAAGCTCTGTTTAATAACCTAGCGTTGACTGTGAATCTAGGTGACATGACTTATTCAAGAAGAAGCAAATCTTACATCAGGATAAGTTTCAGGTAAGAGAAATACAACTTGTGGAAAGAATACAGTTCTTACACACTTGAAGCCATCTGAAGCATCTCACTTGGTATGCCACTATTAAGATCATAGTGATGAGGACATGGTGAACACCTGCTCTGTGATTTCAGTGAGAATTGTCTTATATTCTGTAAATGTCTATGGAGCTTCTCAGTCATCCAGGACATGGTTGTCCCAAAGGTAGTTTTTCAAGAGGCAACTGGACTTTTTGGTTTTTATTTGAAGACATTTCGCTTCTCACCCAAGAAACTTCTGCAGCTCTGACTGCATGGTGGGGAATGGAAGGAAATAAAAGAAGACCCTACAGGAGCTCTTCCATAACAAATAATGAAGAAAACAATAAACGAAGCAACGTTGTCATTCCGTATGTTGCAGGCATATCGAAAAAGCTCAGGAGGATCTTCAGCCAACATAACATATGTGCACACTTCAAACCCAAGAATACACTAAGGTAGAAGCTTGTCTACCCCAAAGATAAAACACTCAGACAAAAACTGAGCAATGTGATAGATGCAATACAATGCAGCGAGATCTGTACATTGGGGAAACAAAACAACCACTTCATAAGTGCATAGCACAACATAGGAGAACAAACGCATCAGGACTAGATTCATCAGTCCACCTCCATTTAAAAGACACAGGTCACTCTTTTGAAGACAGCAAAGTCCACATTTTGGACAGAGAGGACAGCTGGTTTGAAAGAGGGGTCAAAGAGGCCATTTGTGTCAAAATTGAACAGCCTTCTTTTAACAGAGGGGGAGGGATATGACATCATCTATCTCCAATCTACAACACAATCCTTTCAACAGTTCCAAGAAGGCTCCACACCCATTTGCACCACTCAGGTGACCCTGATGACACAGATCAACTTCTGGGTGACAATGACTTGCTAAAAGAATGCAAATGACCAGCTGTCTGCAAGGAGTATAAATCCTTCCATTTCCCATCATCCAGTCAGAGATGAAGAAGCTTCTTGGATGAGAACCGAAACGTCTTTGAAGGAAAAACCAGGAAGTCCAGTTGCCTCTTGAAAAAGCACCTTTGGGACTTATATTCTGTAATGACTACAGAGATAGCAATCCACTGCTTTCTTGATACTGGGTTGGCAGGCCTTTAGAGGAATCTCTCAGCTAAATTCCTTTCTATCATGTCTAATGTTTACCTTGAAATTACTGTAAAGTGCTTGCATTCCTTTGTCTATTAGCTAATGTGATAAAGCCAGCAAAGAAAGCAAACACTGATGCAGCCAACGCTTCCTCCTTCTTGGGAGAAGGCTCCATGTGGTGAAAACACCAGAGCAATGATTGCCTGTCAAAACATACAGCTTTAACTGCAAACGTTTGTACAGCGTTTTCAAGATTCAAAATGTTTTATAAGCATTATCCTTGTTAACTAGACTGTTGGGTAAATCAGCATTATTTCTCATATTGCAGACAGGAAAACTGAAAAGAGCGCATGGTGGCAGAGATATGATTTCACTTGGGAACTTCCCCTCCTAGTCTAAGTCTTCCTGGAATCCTGAAATTCCAAATATTGCAAGTTTCCTTGTTTTCCCCCCAATAACACAGAAACATTAGTTTTGCTTTTCCTGCAGTGCAAATTGTAAAGCTAGTATGGAAACACAACAGATGTCCAACTGTGAAGTTCTTAGTACTAAGCTTGGATGTGTATTTCAGACATTGTCTCACTTGCTAATGAAACATTTGCAAGTAAACAACCAAACTCAGAGAGCAGCAAGAGTTTGACAGTTCAACAGATATTGAACTACAGCTTCTCTTCTATTGGAACATGTCCATCTGTAATAATCATTATCCTATGAGGTCTCTATTGTACAAGAGTAGCATAGATTAACACCATGATTGTAAGCAAGTATGGAACAGTAGAGTGTTGCTAAAAGCTGTGATTTGGCTACTTTTTTGTGAGCAAATAGCATGACAGATTTATGACTTGGGCAGATCTCTGGACAGCTACACCTATCACTAATTGCAAGTACATAGCTACTTTGAAAATCAACTTTTAGAATTTAGGACTGCAGCTGGCCAAATAAAACTCACCAAAAACAGCATGCTACTATACTGTAACTATACTGTAAGATTATGCAAAGTGCCACATTCTTAGGTAAGACTTCATTTCTATAAAACGGGAGACATAACTCTTCATACCTTATACAAAGGCACCAAAACCTCTGAAATGGAGCTCTTGCTGCTCTTTGAGCTTGGTTATTTGTTTGCAAATGTTTCATTACCCAACTAGGAGCACGATGGATCACGAGGTTAGGATGCTGGGCTGATTATCAACAGGCTCTCATTCAAGTCCCAGTTGCTGCCATGGGAGGGGTGAGCTCCAGTCACATGCTCTAGCTCCTGCCAAACCAGCAGTTTGAAAGCAGGTGACCACAAGTAAATAAATGGGTACCATTTCAGTGCGCAACTAAATGGGGATGTGAAAGGAGCCCTCAGCTGGGCATTCTCCCAGGCAATGATATTGTCATCGTTCAATCCTTCCAGCCTGGAAGGGCTTCGGAGCTCCCAATATGACTGTAGTAGTAGTAATAGTAGTATCCAACTAGGTGAAGTTTCTTAGTTGAGTAATAAAGTATCTGCAAGCACCCAACCAAGCTTAGCACCAAGAACTTCACAGTTGGACATCTGTTGTGATTCCATATTAGATTTACAATTTGCTCTGCAGGAAAAGCAAAAATGAGGTTTCAGTGTTATTGGGGAAAAACAAGGAAATTTGCAATATTTAGAATATAATAATTCAAATACTTGCAACCTGAAGAAGGCATGACATAATAGTAATTGTATTAGTTCACAATTACAGATGTCAGAGGAGTATAAAAGCAAAAATGTGGATTTGTCCAAGGGAATAAATGCCTAATCACCGAGAATGAGAACAATTTGAAGGGAGGATTATGTTTCTAAAATTCACATCCAGGCCTATTTGCAATGGGCTATTTCACTAAGTGATATATTAAAAAATGATAAACAAGCAGCAACATTCCTTTTATGCTTTCAGATAATTAGTTTACCTCTTTGCATTCATTTTCAACCAAATACAAAATTAGGAAAAATAAATCTGGGATTTAAATTATTCTTTTGCGAAAATGATATGGAAAAAATAACAACATTAAAAAAAGATTAGGGAGCCAAATTCTGTATCAGAAGAGAGTTGAGACTCTCTTGGTAATACTGCATTGAAATAAACAGTGGAGTTTGTTTATTTGATTATTTATATCCAGCCTTTATTATTTTTATAAATAACCCAAGATGATGATCATAATCAATACACCTTCCTCCTCCTATTATCCTCACAACAGCAACCCTGGAAGTAAGGTTGGGCTGAGTGGGTGACTGGCCCAAGGTCACCCAGCTGGCTTTTGTAGCTAAGGTGGGACTTGAACTTACAGTCTCTTACTTTGTAGCCTGGTACCTTAACTACTAGACCCGTGATAGCTAACCTATGGCAC
The DNA here is from genome assembly GCF_029215685.1 of Pituophis catenifer annectens. Taxonomy (NCBI): domain Eukaryota; kingdom Metazoa; phylum Chordata; class Lepidosauria; order Squamata; family Colubridae; genus Pituophis; species Pituophis catenifer. The sequence goes on along the minus strand of NW_027256881.1, from coordinate 243,791,517 downwards.
GCGTGTCACAGGTAGAACGCATAGCCATATCAGTGGGTGCGCAAGCTCAGTTCAGGACCCACCGGAAATTGTCAAATGGGGCGTTTTCAGCCTCCGGAGGACCTCCGGGGGGGGCTGTTTTCACCCTCCCCAGAGAGGCCCTGGAGCCAGGTAAGAAAGAAAAATGGACCGACCGGGCCATCGCGTACCAGGAGTGGGGGCGGGAGGGGAGGTCGTGCACACATGCACGGGGCGGGACCCATAGAATTATGGGTATGGGCGTGCAAACAACACCCCCCATGCCCCCTCTCCTAGCACGCGATGGCAAAAAGGTTAGCCATCACTGCACTAGACTAAACTGGCTCAGTTTAGACTTGTTCAAGGAAAGGGAGAAAGAGATTTAATTTTACTCTAAGTCTTCTCAAAGAACACACACACAAAGAGAAGAACAAGAGAATCCTGTAATACCTTAAAGACTACCAGTGAACAAACACAGCTTTTTGTGGTCTAAGATCTCATTTTTCTTCCCTATGCTACAGCATTTTCATTGCAACCACAGGAGTTCATCTGCTTATGTTCATCTGTTCCTTTTCATTTATCTTAAAAGATAAATATGGCACCAAGTTCTAACAATTAACAGAGATTACTAAACGAGCATCTTCACAAGCATCTTCAACAAGCTACTAGAAACCAGATATTTCCGAGTTCACCTAACTCAAAGAGTTGTTTGCTGTTGCTTCAGAAAAAGAAAAAAAATTGACTTATCTATTCTCAGTAGCCATAGCCATCCATGCCTCCAATATTTTGTAGCTATCTGTGGTCACGTGGTTTCATTTATGGAAATAAAGCCTATGGAGATGTTAAACAAATCTTGATTTTAAATGCTAAGGTTATAAAAATGTCTGACTGACTGGTAAACAAATTCCTCTGCTATGTGCTTGAGAGATGGACTAGATAACGTTCCATGACTTGGGGGCCTCCACAGATTCACAGGAAACTACTCAGAATTCTCAAGAAGTTACTAAAATCAACAGTCAGGTTTGCTGGGCCTTCTAGGACTTACATTGATCACTACTGGAGAAGACACACTTTCATCTGTATTGCTGGAAATAAGTTCATTATTTCAAAGCATGGAAAAAGTATGAGCATTCAGAAAAGGTCTGTTGTAATCATGACTAGATATATGGACAATAACTCCCTGCTTCATACTAACCTATCAGTGTACTGTTTCTGTATTTAACTTGTTCTTGAATTATATATAGTTTCTTATATCAAGTGACTTACCTTGAATATCCCATCATCAGTTGGCAACTATAGGAACATTATATGAACATTCTTTGAGGACTGGCATCCAACTTATGCTGGATATTTTCAGTTTTATGAGCAGAAAGACAACTGGTAGCACCTCAGCATTATTCCTTATGCCACATTTCTGTAACCTTAAACCTTTCAGTTGCATTGCATGGTTACTGCCATGGTCAGTATGTGTGCTCTCAGTATGAGAGTTGCAAGCCAATGTAACCAAAGGGCAGAGTTGTGAAGAAGACTCTAGTTTGCTAAAAGGTATCACCATTTCACCTTTCTGTCCATAAACAAAGGAAAATGTATGCCTAATACTTTTTAAAAATTTTACGTGGTAATATGTTAACGAATAGCTAATGGGGAACGGATCCATTTTCAGACTTCTATCCAGACAGTGAATTCTTTGAATTAAAGCATCTCAAAGAGAATGATATCACAACTTCTTTCTATTAATTTTTTTTTTATCTTGGAGGGCTGATTGGTATTTTTAAGGCAGATTTCATAACTCTAATTTCGTGTGATATAACATCCCATTTTATGACTTCTGCAACAATTCGGACATACTGAGCATGTTTCAGTTTTTTCTTTGTGTGATTTCTTGCTGGAAAAGTCAAAAGGGGAAAGAAGGGAGAAGGACTAGCAAACAGCTTTCTCTTTGGCATCACTAAACATGAGGACCGTTGTGTAAAGTTAATTGATTATGTGCTACTATGTCATTTTGATTCTCAGCAACCAGATAGATAGATTTCCTCCATCATAATTAATCCCTAATCTGGTCTTCCAGGTATTCGAAAGTTGCCACTGTAATTGAGCCCATCCACCTTGTTGCTGGTTGGTCTTCTCTTTCTTTCTACCTTTCCCAGCATTACAGATGTCTCAAGAGAGCTGGTTTTCACATAATGCGTCCAAAAGTAGTATAATTTGAACCTGGTTGTTTGTGCCTCCAGTGAGAATTTTGGATTGTATTGTTTGAGTATGAGCAACAGAGCCTAATGCCATAGCAAACGCATCATCTGATAAGGCTCTGAGAGCCACTTTGACCATGAGGATTGATCATATCTCCAAATGGAACCTCCAGAATGGAATGGATTGTTTACATATAAAAATAAATCCAAAGATCTGGACTTATTCCCCTTCTAGAAGAATTCAAAAGGCAAGACGATCAGGAGGTACAATACTACTACTTTAGCCTTGCTAACAATTTACTGTAAGTTCAGGAAAGGTGTGTGTGTCTTGCTAATATGACAGTAAAAGCAGCAATGGGCTTTTCATACAAACCTCTAATTATTCTGAAATACTCCCCCTCCATCCCTCAGATTTGCCAAGAATATAATGGATTTCCCTTCAATGCCCTTTCTTTTTGGTTCAAAACAGAAGCCAGTAAGCAGAGAAGTCACTTTATTTATTCATGGTCTACATTAACATTTATTCAGCTGGCAGCTGTGTACTGAATGAAGCAGAAACCTGAGATCTACCTGCTGGATCTGTAAGCCTACAGATCTTTCAGCAAGTATGTGGCGAATCTTTTAGAATATGGGCTTAACATATGAGAAGCTTAGGTGTTTGTTGCCAAAGGCAAAGAGCATTCAGTACCCTAATGACCTCAAGGGAAGACAAGGAACATTTGTGGCCGGCAAAGGACAATTCATTCATTCGTGCAAGTAGGAAGAAGGGTCATTCATCAGCTCCTGTTACTACTATGGGAGCAACTACTGAAGAGGTGTGTTATTATATTTCTGCATCCTGAAGTGAAGTTCAATAAATATCCATGAAGCTTCTAAGACCACTCTTAATTAGCAAGTTCAATGCAGTAGAGATGAATTTTGCATCAGGGGGATTCCTGGTTCACAACTGAGTCTCTCAGGGCTCATCTAGAGAGCAACAGCTATGTGTTTTCCTCCCATCCTTGAGGCGAGAGGACAATATGCCAACAGAAAAACTTCTCTCTCCACAGCCTATCTTTTATTGCACCTTAGCAAGGAGCTGGCAGTGCCTACGTATAGTTCAGTGCAAGGTAATTTTAGGATAATTGGTATGTTTCCCATCAAACATGTGTTGTATCACTAGCAGAGAAGACACCACCACATTAGAGGATGCGAAAAGAGGGCAGATTAAGGTTGTGCATTACACATGCTAGAAGTGAAATAAAAGCTACCAACACATGCAGAGTCCACCAAACTCTTGCAACACGTGTATTTGGGGAGAGTGGGGGAAATGAGTTGAAAGTGCCAAATTTCAGGCATTAAAAGACAGACCAACTGGGCTGATAGAAACAGGGATACAAATTGTCTATGGAGATTCTCAGTCATTCCAGGTCATGGTTATCCCAAAGGTGCTTTTTCAAGAGGCAACTGGACTTTCTGGTTAACCAGAAAGTCCAGTTGCTTCTTGAAAAAGCACCTTTGGGACAGAGATACAAATTGCTGTGATGAAAAAGGCTGGAAACATTGGCCTAGTTGCCCCGGCAAAGGACATGCTCCTGCAGAAGCAAAAGGAAGGACTCTACTTATAAAGCCTGGTGAGGCCAACTATCTAGAAGAAGTTCAGTCTAACAGATTATACCAGAAGAAGTCTGGCCATACTAACTCTCGACACAAGATCTGCTTAGAAAACCAACAATGGTAACTGAAGAATTCATGGCACACTTTGTCTAAGAACCCCAGAAGGCTAACACTTGCAAACTAATAGTTTTTTACATATTTAAAAGGAGATTCTTGATTAATCTAATCTTCTGGCAACTCTTTCTTATAATTCTTGTCCTTGTATATGACAAGACTAAATTAATCTTCTGCTACATGGTGCTGTTTTCCAGGTATCCAACAGGTAGCCAACAGAATTCCTAGCAAGCCCAGACGTTGCACCAAATAAATCACAGATAGTGACTTTAACTGCTTGCAGTAGCAGGAGGAGCCAAGTGGGAGTGACTGAACTGCACTACATTCTGGAGAGCAGTACAAACTGTTCATTAACCTAGTGTACACATGGCAATATCAATATGTTTAATATAAGAATTACATTATATTATATTATTACTTAAATTCTCTTGAGTTTCAGTAGTAATCATTGATGAGAACTGTTTTTAGAGATGATTGGTCTTACTAGCCTGTGGTCCTGTGGTTTAGCGGTTAATTGGCTGAAATCACCCCCATTGTCAATTTTCCTTTCCATTTTCCATAGTGAAAATGGAAAGGCAAATTTCTTCAAACAGTCCAGTGTATGTTATATTAGCAATCAATAATTTTCTTTAAATTGCCAACAAATAAACATTTTTCATCGTTTTGTAAGTTAACTCTTGCTTTGTTAGATACAAAATTGGATCTAACCTTCCATGTTTGGACAAGCTTTATTAAGCATGAAATGTGGACTTACCATATAAATCTTTTGCACTCATTTTGCCAGCACCATCTCCTTTACCCATGCTGCCACTGGAAAAAGAGAAAGCAGTAAGATGAAACAAGAGCACTTTAATTTGCCTTTGAGAGAATTCACCATTTGTTTCCGTAGTGCTGATGACAGGAGTTTTAACATCCTGCGTGGGAAAACAGGACATAGAATCCTAAGCAAGGTTTGGCTGCAAGGTCCTCCATGTTTTCCATATCATGGGATTAAAAAGCAGCATTTTCAAATTTTCTTTCCCAATTCTCACTCCTCAAACAGATAATGCAAGTGAAGAATGTAGAAATTTCTCTTAGAGATTGGACAATAAGCTTATCAATTCTCCTCACTTGACACTGACTTCTTATGCCTCTTGTAATTTGCAGATTTCAAATAGGTCAAAAACTTTGCAACAGCTCTGGCTCTTTACTTACTTACTTACTTACTTACTATGTGCTCATAGTTACCAACTTTTTTTATAATCTTATTCTAATGAATTTTCTATTTTTGCTTCCTTTTATTGTACACTGTCTAGAGTGACAGCTTGGAATTAGGCGGTGCCTAAATTGAATACATTAAATTAAATCCCCTGCTGATGTCATAGGAAAAGAATAAAAGGGAACAAATTGCCATTGTTCTTTAGGAGCTGTAATCCCTAAATTGACATAAATAAGCAGCAGTCTGGTTTCAGGCTATAGGACTTGCTGTGTCTTTCACTAGAACCGCCATCCTGAACCTGAAGCAAAAGAGGTCAAGATATGTCTTCTGCAATTTAAGAAATCAGGACATGAAATAATACATTTAAGTTACAGGAAAGCAGATTGAACATTATAAAAAAAAAATCCTGAACAGAGTAGTTAACCCTGGAATCAATTACCCAGAGAAACGCTGTATTCCCTTTTAGTAGATGAGTCTAAACAGAGACTAAGCTGTCCTATGTTGTGGATGTTTTAATCTGGATTCCTCCATTGAATGGGGTGGGTGGGGGTTGTTGACTATTATTTATTTTTTTGCTGCCCATCTCGCAGTCAAGGCTACTAAATGGCTCCTTCCAAATCTATGATTCTACATATAAGCACTATGGAGGGCTTTGTGTGTCAGAAGTGAATTCCACACAGATACCAATGCTCCTCCCTCTCACACAAATGCTTAGATTTAGAATAACTTTATTGTCACTTTGAATGTACACCAATTGACATACATTAAAATGAAATTTGATTGCATACAGCTCTCAAAGGGTCACCCCCACTTCATGTCAGGAGAATGAAACATGTGCCATAAAATCATGATGCAAATATCATGACTTGCGTAAGTATTTGTGTCAGTTGTCAGAAGCAGGATTTGTGTCATAAATAATAATCATTTTGATAGACATTTTGTTTTCTACAGGTCCCATATTTAATTGTAAAGTTTTAGAGCAGGGGTCCCCAACCCCCAAGCAATGGACCGGGACCGGTCCACAGCCCATTGGGAACCAGTCCATGCAAGCAGCAGGTGAATGCACAAAGCTTTATTTGTGCATGTACGGGATTAGGTCGTGCATGCACCACCATCCCTTCCCCCCCCAACCACTCACTGCCACTGCTGCCAGTCGGTGGGCCCAAAAAAGTTGGGGACCGCTGTTTTAGGGGACAGAAAAACAATTGAGTTGTTCCCATCATTACACAATGGGAATCAGAAATGTAAACTGTACATGACTCAGAGACCCACCAGGGGGATTTCATGTCCACCCAATCTAGCCAGAAATAAGAAAGTAGAATTACTATTTCCATAGGATACAATTCTACTTTTCAGCATCTGCAAAGTTGCTCTCTACATATCCTCAGCATACTTCCTGTGACAATCCAGACTGTAGAACTGTGAACCTCTCCAGATGCTTTCTCCCTTCACCCACACTTTGTTCATTTAGACATTAGATTCCTTACTTTAAAGAGCCAGAGTGGCTGCCTGTGGATCCTTTTTGGCTCATACTGCTTCCAGGATATTCACCTGCAAGAGAGCAACATGGATTACATGAGAGGCTACCATGCTTACATTGTAATAATTGATCTGCTTATCTATATAACTTTTATCTCACAAATTACCACAGTGTCCTCGACTTACAACAGTTCATTTAGTGACCGTTCAAAGTTACAATGACACTGAAAAAAGGGACTTATGACCATTTTTCACACTTACGACCTTTGTAACAGTTGTATGATCATGTGATCAAAATTCAGATGCTTGGCCACTGGTTCACACTTATGACCGCTGCTGTGCCCCAAGGTCATGTGATCATCTTTTGCAATTTTTTGATAAGCAATATCAATGGGGGAAAAATATGGCATACTTCATTTAATCTCCAAAGAAAGATTGAAGGCAAATGAGGTCCAGGAAGAAGAACATCACGGCTTCAAAATCTAAGGGACTGGTTTGGACAAAACTTTCAGCAGCACTTTTTTGTGCAGCTCTTGATAAAAATAGGATCGCCAACATCCGATGGCGGATATGGCACCAGAAGAAGATGATCAATGGGGAAGCCAGATTCACTTAAGAACGGGGTTACTAACTTATCCACTGCAGTGATTCGCTTAACAACCATAGCAAGAAAGGTCCTAAAATGACCTTTCAAATGTTAAGTGACACTTACCATTTGTAAAAATGACACTTAACAAATGTCTCACTTAACAACAGGCATTTTGGGCTTAATTGTGGTCATAAATCGAGGACTACCTGTAATTGCAGTGGTTGGCAATGGGAGAAGGCTGGTGCTCAGTCTGGACTATGGTCACCATAAAACCTTCTGTCTTATGGTACCGTACCACTGTAGTCCTGTTGATGCAAAAGGGAACCAAGGGATTTAAAAGTAGAATGGAAGATGAATTTCTAGGTTCCCTGAGAGCAGTTTACTGATTTAACAGGCCATCATCTATTCCTGTATTCAGAAAAGATTGAGGGGTTAGGGTTAACAATGGGCCAAGAAGAAAGTGTGGATATTCCTGCAGACTTCCCTCCACGCTCTAAGGTGTTCCTCCACAACAGCCTTCGGATCCTCTTGGGGATGCCGTACATCTTTGATTAACCTCCTTGCTGAGTGAAAAAGACCGATTGATTTCTGCTTTTAAGGGTCTTCAAAATGTGTCTCTTTGGGCAGTTTTTTAAAAAATTGCTGATCATTTTAGTTCATTTTTAGTATCCTTGGTTTTAACTAAATACATTTTTATCCTGACCTGCCAAGAGATTGAATAGCCAGTAATTATCAAATTACCAACCAACCAATATACATTTAAATTAAATACATAACTGAATAACCAATCTGGAAGACATTTGGTTGCAGATGAAATGTCAGCTAAAATTAATTTCCTTATTGTACTACATTAAAACCCTCCTAACTTTCATAGTGTAAAAAAAAAAAAATCAAAGCTATATTCTAATCTATACCTAATTTATGCCAAAGCCAGATGTTAAACTACCTTCACCTGCAAAGTACAATTTATGCTATTTTTAAAAGCTTATTAATAAATTCAGATTTGAGAAAAAAAGATTTTACTTTATATTGGATTCAGTTGATTTTTTATCTTTATCTTTTTTTATCTATGAATCTATTTTTATGAACTATGTCATAGTTATTGTGAGTCTCCATGTTCAGACTGTTTGTAGCTCTACAGCTTTTCCGTCCCTCCTTTCCTTCGTTTTTAATTCTCTCTATTCTCAACGAAGGAGAATATTTGCAGTTTAGGGTTGAAATGAAGGATCCTTGGTGCTCTCTGAACATGATCCTTTTCTTGTAGACATTTCATTACCCAAACTGTAACATCATCAGTGCTATTAGTTTGGGTAATGAAGCATCTGCAAGAAAACAACCAAGCTCAGAGATCACCAAGGACCCCTCTCTATTCTTCCCATCAATTTTTATTTTTAAAAATCCTCTTGTTTTCCTTCTGATACTTATCTCATTCTGTCATTTCCTGGAGTGAATTAGGTCCTCTTCATTGTTTGAATAGGTCTGAGATTGTGTGCTTACTGATCACTGCATATGATACTTTCTTTTATCGGAATGCATAAAAGATAAGTTAAATAACTTATCTCAAACATTTTTATTAATGGTTGGGGAGGAAGCACATAATAAATAATTCCCAGAAGAGGTTAATCTTGCCCATCAACCATGTCAAAAAACCTGCCTGACTAGAATAACTACTATTCATAGAACAAGAGACTCTTCAATTTTTTAAAGCAGCTTTTGAAATTTTTTGTTCTTAATTGGAATAGGATTCTCTCTGCACTGGTTCGTGACATCTTCTGTACAGGCTCTTTGATGGACTATTTGCAAATGGCTACTGATCATTCTTTAGCCCTCATATCTCTGCCTCAAAAGAAATACACGGGGGATATTTCAAAACTTCACTGTAGTGAAACTTTTTAAATTATCTGGCTGAAATTTTGCAGGGTAACATATCACTGTTTTTCCCCCCTTTCCCATTCTACCAAAATTGAAACAGACATCATACTATTCCATACTAAAATTTATAATCTTTTACCAAAACTCAATTCTCAAAATAATACACATGGAATACTGTTAGAATCAGAATTTTAAAATCCAAACCAAATCCGACATATAAATCAAATCTTGTCTAGTTCTCATAATCCAATTTATTCATATTTTACATTTTTCTCCTTGGTGTATCTATACACCCAAAGTAATATCATAGTAATAAATGACAATAAAAAAATTGAATCAGTTCAAGGTTTTATTTATTTTTCTTGGTTTACTCAAAGAGTGTCGTGACACTGAACCTGAAATTAAATTAGATTATCATTTGGTAGCACTGCAATGATTAGCATAGAGACGATCTGAAAAAAGATCACTCTTAATACCAAATATGGAATAGTTAAAGGTATTTTTCCCATTAATTACATATATTTGTGAAAGTTGGACAATAAAAAAGCAGATAAAAGAAAACTCCTTCAAGTTATGACCTTGGAAATAGATACTATGCATAGCTTGGAGAACAAAAATAAATAACCAAGCATATTTTAATCTGCATCAATCCAGAAATATAACTAGAATATAAGGCTGCCTTATTTTCGTCATATTAGGTAATCAAATTCTTCAAAGAAACTAATCATGTTTGGAATGGTTGGAGATGCTAAAAAACAAGGGTAGCAAAGAATATTTTGGATTGATGCCATCAAGCAAGATACAGGTTTAAACTTGGAAATATTAAAAGAAGTTGTAAAACAAGAAAGAATGAAGGCAGCCAATACATAAAGTCTCTGAAAGTTGGATGTGAGTGAACAGTTGGAAGACCAGCAAAAACACTGAATAAATAACAAATGCTTGCTCCCCATACAAATCTTATTGTACTATATTAACAGGATTTGGTTTAGATAGCATTACTGCATCATATTTGGATTCCTTTTTACTTTTCTCTCACAGATCTGTCAATTTGATGTATGGGACACAGTTTTCTCTTTTACTTTTACAACTGAATTACTTTTCCTACAATATTTTTCTTCAAAGCCATCAATTTGCAAACATCTCAGTTGGCCATACTGTGGGGCATCCTTTGCAATGAGGGACGCATAGTAAACGAACAAACATGATTGCATCATGCTTGGGGTTTCTTTATTCACACACAATGAATTTCCAATTTTTGAGTCTCTTCCTATTGGGAATTGGACATTGACTTACCTGAATGTCCTTTTTCGGAACGCTGCGTATACACTCCAGCATTGGGAAAATCCTCTTATCTGACAGCAACTGAGAGAACTTTTTTTACTTATCTACCCACTCTGTGCTCTCTCCACGCCCCCTTTTGCACCCGAATCCCCAGTCTTGAACGAAGACACCATAGGTGAACTACAACAAAATTTATTAACACAAAACCACCACAAACCAACATACAAAGAAAGGGAGGGAAATGGAGTGTATACGCAGCGTTCCGAAAAAGGACATTCAGGTAAGTCAATGTCCATTTTCCAGAACGCTGCTACTACACTCCAGCATTGGGACATACCCAAGCCTAACTTCCAGGGTCGGGCAAAACACTATCCAACTCAGAGGACCCAGCCACCACTGCTTGCAAAACTCGTCGCCCAAAAGACGCCTCAGCCGAAGCGTAGGCATCAATACGGTAATGTCTTATGAAAGGCGACAAGGAAGTCCAAGTAGCCGCCCTACAGATGTCCAACACAGAAGCCTGGGTAGCCCAGGCTGCAGAAGTAGCCGCACTCCGCGTAGTATGAGGCAGAATGTTCCCAGGAACAGGACGACGCTGATTCTCATAAGCAGCAGCAATACAGGCCTTAATCCAACGACCAATCGTGGTCGACGACACTTTCTGACCCATGGATGCAGGATGGAACGAAACAAATAGGGCTTCCGTCTTCCGAAACTCGGCCGTCCTACGCATGTAACGTCTCAACGCCCTGCGCACATCCAGAGTGTGCCAGAGAACCTCCCGGTGATGTCTCGGCGACGGGCAGAAATCCGGAAGCACTAATTCCTGCGCCCGGTGAAACCACGAGTTAACCTTGGGCAAAAAAACAGGATCCATCCTCAGGACCACAGTGTTAGCATGAAAAATGCACAAATCTTTCCTGACGGATAAGGCAGCGAGCTCAGAAATGCGTCTAGCCGACGTGATCGCCAGGAGAAATGCAACTTTGAACGACAGAAACTTAAGTGAAGTGGAACCCAGCGGCTCAAACGGAGACAAAGTGAGAGCCTGCAAAACCAAAGATAAATCCCAAGTGGGATAACGATGAACCGTAGGCGGTCTCAGGTTCGTAGCTCCATGAAGGAACCCCTTCACCCACGGATGATGAGCCAAGGAAGTGTACGGTGGACAGGATAACACAGTGGCCAGGGCCGCCACCTGGCGCCTGAGAGTGGCAGGAGACAAACCCCGTTCCAAACCCGCCTGTAGAAAAATGAGGACATCCTGAACCGTTGCAGACGTAGGATCCACATGAGCAGTCGCACACCAACGGCAAAAGGCTCTCCACGTGGCTTCGTAGATCCTCGTCGTGGATGGTCGACGGGCCGACTGAATTGTACCAATCACCGTATCCGGCAAACGGCCTTTCTTCAAGAGGACGCGCTCAAATGCCAGACGGCCAACTGCAGCCATTGGGGCTCGGGATGACGAATGGCCCCCTGACACAGCACGATCCGATGTGGAGGAATCACCCACGGGTCTGTCACCGAAAACTCCACAAGATCTGCGAACCATGGCCTGCGGGGCCAATGTGGAGCCACCAGTAATATCTCCGCCCTCTCCACTATCATCTTGCGAACCACCTGCTGAATCAGAGTGACGGGTGGGAAGGCATATAGTAGACCCGCTGGCCAACGACACCGCAGAGCGTTTGTGTCCTCTGCCGCTGGAGTCGGATACCGAGTGATGAACCGGGAAAGTTGGGCGTTGGTCGGACTGGCGAACAAGTCTACCAGAGGCCGTCCGAAGCGAAGAGAAATCTCCTGAAATAGACTGGGAAGCAGCTGCCACTCGGCCTGGTCTATCACTTCCCTGCTGAGCCAATCCGCTCGTGTGTTGGCTTCCCCGGAAATGTGGTCTGCGAGGATGGACTCCAGATTCCTCTCCGCCCAGTTGAACAGACGTGTCGACTCGAGCATCAGCGTCTGTGACTTCGTCCCCCCTTCCCGGTTTATGTGCGCTTTGGCAGATGTATTGTCCGTGAGAATCAGGACATGACGACCCCAAACCAGCGACCGGAAATGCAGAAGGGCGAGATGAATGGCTCGAAGTTCCAATAGGTTGATGCTCTGTGCACGTTCCTCTGGAGACCATTGCCCTTGACCCACCTGGGCGCCCAGGTGGGCTCCCCAGCCATGGAGGCTGGCATCGGTGGTGATCACGACCCGGTCTAGTTCCAGAAAACTGCAACCTTGCAGGATGGCCGACGACTTCCACCAACACAGTGACATTCTGACTCGCGGAGGCACGAACACCGTCCTTGTGGAGTTGGAACTGCCTGTTCTCTGGAATGGAAGCAGAAGCCATTGCAGTGGACGAGAATGTCTGCGTGCCCACGGAACAACACGGAAACACGAGACCATCTTCCCCAACAAACGTGACAGCGTCAATAGAGGAGCCTTCCTCCGGGTCAGCACTTGGCCCACAAGCGATTTGATGTTTTTCGCCCTCTCTGAAGACAGGAAAACCTGACCCTTCTCGGAGTCTATCAGGGTCCCGAGGTGTAGAATCGCGGTCGTGGGAACGAGCTGGCTCTTGTCCAAGTTGATGGAGAATCCGTGCTCTCGGAACGCTGAAAGCACCGTGTCTCTGTCTTGCGCCGCTTGTGCCCTGGACGAGGACAGGATCAGAATGTCGTCCAGGTAACATAACACCCTCACCGGAACGGTACTGAGATACGCGGCCACTACCGCCACCAGTTTGGTGAAAGTCCTGGGAGCCGAGGAAAGACCGAACGGCATTGCACAATACTGGTAATGCCTGCCCGCATACTCGAATCGCAGAAACTGTCGATGCGAAGGAAGCACTGGAACATGCAGGTAAGCCTCTCGCAAATCCACCGACTGCATCAGGTCCCCTTGGCGAATAGAAGCCAGAATGGACCGAAGAGAATGCATCTTGAAACGACGGTAACGTACCGCCCGATTCAACTCCTTGAGGTTGAGAATGCCTCTGACCCCTCCCGAACTTTTGGGAACCAAAAATAGTATCGAATAGAAGCCGGTCCCCTGCTGGTCCAACGGAACCGGTTCTATCGCGCGGATCTCCAGCAGGTGTGCTATCTCTTCCACCATCAGGCTGCGAGAGTCTGTGGACAGGGAAACTGGACACCGGATGAACCGTCGTGGGGGCCGATCCGTGAATTCGATTGCGAGGCCCTCCGAAATAGTACGACGCACCCACTCGTCCGGAGTGGACCGGGCCCACCGATGACAAAAGGCCCGGAGACGTCCTCCCACTGGTCCCGGAGTCGGTGAGTCATTTGCCCCTTCTGAAGGGCCTAGAAGTGGATCCGCGATAGGGGCGCTTGGAGGAGGACTGTGATCTGCCACGCTCTCTGAAACGTTGTCTGTCGGAGAAGCGGTCTGGAGCCTGGAACGACTGCCGGTAAGTCGAGGGGCCTCCCTGCCCCGAGTAGGAACGAAATGGCTGACGTTGCGTGTAAGGGGTGTAACGCCTGTCTTGTCTGCGAAGGGACGAGGGCATAATTTTGCGTTTGTCTTTGTCCTCCACAAGAATCGGCTCCAATGCCGTGCCAAACAAGTTCGGAGCTTTATACGGGGCCGCCGCCAACTTCCACTTGGTTTTCACATCGGCTTTCCACGGCCGTAGCCAGAAAAGGCGTCGCGATGTGACAGAAGTCGCTAACGCCCGCGATGCAAACTTGACAGAGTTCAACGAAGCATCCGCCGAATACTCTGTGGCTGCAATAATCTTGTTAATATCGTGGCGCAAGCGGGTATCCTCTGGAGGGAGGCGTTCCTGAAGTTGGCGTAACCAGATCAAAGAGGCCCTATTGAAGAACGAAGTAGCCGTGGCAGTTCTAACAGTCCAGGCCACGGCTTGATGAGACCTACGAAAGGCCAATTCGGTGCGCCTGTCCTCCGATTTGAGCCCCTCCAGCGGATCGGATGAGACCATCGAATGCGAAGTGAGAGACGCCACCGGTGTATCCACAGTGGGCACGTCCAACATGGCTTCAAGCTCGGGCGCCGCACAGAACAGCTTCTTATCTAAATTGCTTGGTGCAGTGGACGACCCTGGTTGGGCCCAAGGCGCTTGCAAAACATCCGCGAACAGTTGAGGGCACGGAATAAAGTCCTTCTCCTGCTTGACTTGCTTAAACAGGGCATCATGAGGACCGGTCTCAGACGGGGTAGTCGGGGGTTGTGCTCCCACCGAACCCAGATTAGTAGTCAAACGAGCCTTGTGAAGGAGGGACTTAAATAGTGAGGGACGAAACAAGCCCGTGAAGGCTGGAGTGTCAGGTACCAGACCTTCATCCTCAGAGAATTCGAGGTCATCGGGGCCCTCCTCGTCATGGCCCGAGCCCTCAGACGAAACAGACTCACGAGGCGAGGGGGAACGAGCCCTGCGAGAGCTTGAAGAGGCCAACGTGCCCGAAGTCCCCGCCGCCGATGTCTGGGCCGCTGTCTGCGCTCCGGCCGCCATAATAGAAGCCAACGCTGTTGACAACATCGTCTGGAAGTCAAACTGAGACGGAGGCGGAGGATTGTCCACTTCTCGGAGTCCCGCTGCTGTAGGCGTGAAAGTGGCCGAAGGTTGGCGCCGAGGGGGCGGAAAGGCCTCTAAACCCGCTGAGGAAACATCAGGCATCGACTGGGACACGCCCTTCTGCCAAGCCAAGGAACCGGATTGGACCGTTCTCCGCTCCGAAAGGTCAGGAACAGGAACAGCCTGGTGGGCGGATCCCGTATCACCACGGACCAAAGAAGCTGACGCCTGCTTGGCCTTCTCACATCTCTTTTCCAAAGCCTTATGACGCCTGAGAGCATCCTTCTCAGCGGCAGAGGAGGTCTTAGAGTGGCGGGACTTGTGACCGCCAGACTCAGAGCGTTTGCCCGATTGTTTCTTGCGGGACTTAGATCTGACAGGGCTGACCTCCTGATCACTGTCTGAGGAGAACGAACAGTCCGCCATGGTGAGAGTGCCCCAAGCTGAATAGTAATTATTAATCAATTGATAGACAGATGGATTTGTAAAAATAATAAATAATGAATCAATAATTGATTGATTGATTGACAGATGATTAATTGATAAATTGATTGGATGAATACTTGTTTGGTTAATTAATTGGTTGATTGAATGACTGGTTGCTTTGATTACTTAATCAATAAATATCAGCTTGATTGATTAATTATTTGAATGATTGGATTAATTGATTGATGAGTTAAAAGTCTGGTTACCGCTCTGGGCAAACACTATGCCCCAACAAGCTGTGTTGGCACTCCTGCCACGCCAAGAACCAGGGCACCCCTGTCTCTGTCCAGGTGTGTGGGAAAGCCTTGCACAAAGGCTGCAAATGGGGTGAGCTATAAACGCTCCCCCCCCCTTTTTCCTCCTCCGAGTCAATGCCCAGGGCGGGGCAGAGACTCAGCCAGTCAGACCTCAGAGAAAAGGCTGCGGCCCTCTAATTAGGGTCCGCGCTGCCACGAGGTGATTCCCAAAATGGCGGCCGCCCTAATGGCTCAAAATGGCGGCCGCAAGTTGGTGGCGCAGTTATAAAATGGCGGGCCGCCCGAGCTTTGAAGGATGGCGGAGCGCTTTCCCCCTGGCGCCGCTCACACGCGGACGCCAATCAGGGATGGAGACTGGAGCGGCTTTGTACGGCGGGAGGGTAGCGAGCTCCGACAGCCACGCCACACCCCCCCCTCAGCAATCGCTTACGGCCGAAGCTCCGAGGCCGAAAACACCGCCAGTCACAGCGCCGCCCGCAGAAGCCTGACGGGACGGCCGCTGGATGAGTCACGCCACTACACACAGCGAGCCGGTAGCCGCTCCTGCAAATACCTCCGTTCCGGCTCGCTGTTTCACACGGGAGTCGGGGAGCGATCCAGTCAGCCCCGACCTCCCCGGCAATAGAATAACCTTACCGGATCCGCCCCTCAGGGACAGAAGCCGGCAGCAGCAGGCGCAGAAGCGCGAAAGTCGGCACGACCCAGCTCCCTGGGCACGAAACCGACGAGCAGCTGATAGACTCACAGGAACTCAGAGAAACCTAAACTCAACCGAAAAAAGGGAGAAATAAAAAAGGGGGCTAATCAAAAATAACCAAAAGGCCTAACGCAACACTCAGAGCACAGAGAAAATCCTCCCAGTGTGTCAGCAACTGAGAGAAAGACTGGGGATTCGGGTGCAAAAGGGGGCGTGGAGAGAGCACAGAGTGGGTAGATAAGTAAAAAAAGTTCTCTCAGTTGCTGTCAGATAAGAGGATTTTCCCAATGCTGGAGTGTAGTAGCAGCGTTCTGGAAAATGTATACAACAATTCCCAACAACACAATATATGTGTTGAAAGTCATAACAAAAAAAAAATTGTGCAGATGATTGGCTGTAGCTGCCCAATAAATAAACTTGCACATGATATTAAAATCCACACACTGAATGGGAAATGGTAACCCACATGGAGACTTTCTTTTTCAAAAGCGACTGGCTATTACAATGTTAGAGGAAAGTTTAATTGATCTATTGTATGAGATTCAAATATATTTGGTTATACAACAGTTCTTGTACTTTGTTTTTAACATACACACATGCCTTGTAGCTAGCATATGTTTTGAAAAAAATGTTCCCTTCTATCTGTGGAAGATGGGAGGAACCTCTAAAATATTAGCTGATGCTGGAAAAGAGTCTTTTTATCAGAAAAACAGTTACTGAAGAGGGTGTGTTCCATATCTCCCATACATCCTGTCTGTTGCCACCATGGTAATCTGATCCTTAGAAAGCACCACATTTATTTACTGAAAACAGTGGTCTTTCACTGGCTTTTGTTGGTTACACAGACACTTAATTTAGCAATTCATACAAAATTCACCATTCAGGGAAAGATTTTTGTGACCTTAGAGCAACAAAAAGGAACTTGCATTTCATTCAAAGAAAGAGGGTGGGTCTTGTTAGAAACCCAAAACCAGTAAACCTTGTTCTTGATCAAGAATAGTTCACATTGCTGACATTTAGCAGAAATTAAATATAATGGAATTCACAAAATTAAACTAAGCTAAACTGTGAGATATGATGGGTGTGCTACAAAAAAAACTAAGCATGGTGGAAGACATCATACTGGCAATAGGGAAATTATAATAAACAACTTTATTAAAGGCACTTCCTGGTATTTTTAATTCTTCTCAAAACCTTTGCCATCTGGCAGCTACGTTGGCTGGAAAATATGAGATTGGTAATGGAATGCAACTGAGAGTACACCAAATTTGGAAAAGGTGCAGTAACCATAAATAAGCAAATAAGAATTCCTCAACAGGATCTCTTCAAGCACTTCTCCTTGCAGCAATAGCCAATTATAAGTTCCCGGGAAACTGATGTTGGAAGAAATGTCCATCTAGGTTCAGTTCCAAGTGGGGAAACAGACACTGGAAATATGGAGACTGCTTGGAAAGATGGTTTAATGGTGGACAGGATCACATGGTTTGAGTTCCTGAACAGAAAAGGGCTGAGATGATGTGAGGCCCAGGGTTTTATGCCCTCTCTGGGTTTTGAACTTCCTGGGGCACAGGAAGAGTATCCTGATTGGTTGTCAGACTCCCAGGGGGTGGGGGTCTTAACTAGCCTTACTGGCTGATGTAATCTTCCCAGGTGCCATGTGATGAGTTTCTGTTGCTAGATGGGTCCTATTGTGTTGCAGAAGATCGTCGATTGACAAAGGGGGGAGGGAATTGGGTTTCTGCCTCTGGCCCATTGACAAAGGAGGGAGAGGCAGGAAGGTGGGAGCTGCTTTGTCTTTAAAACATGTTTCTCCATTTTTCATCCAGGGAAATATATTCTGCCTTTTTTAATATTTCCTAAAATATTTCATTCTTCTAGGAGAGGGGTGGGTGCTAACTTCCTACACTGAAAAGTAAAATGTCATAGAAATGTTCTTGTTTAATATTCGTCCCCAGCTAGTAGTACCTGGAATATATTCCCTGCAGTTCTGGATTTGCCAGGGAGCGTAATGGTATATAGAATGACCTTAGGATGTTGGGTGAAGAGATGCTTCCTAGGAAACGGTCCAATATAACTCACAGTTGCATAGTGGGCAGAGCAAGCAGCTCAGGAGGGACCCTCCCTTAGTCATTGGACTGTAAGGGTGACACTGGGAGAATTGTACTTTCAGACTTGCAAGAGTCTATTAACCTGGCTTTACAATAATAAAGTAAAATTATCTTATTGGGCTTTGTTACTTGTGCTCTGACTGGTAAGGCTGAGATCAATCAGCTGTAAGGAATTATATGGATGCTAATCCTGTTGGTTGTTTGTTTCTTTGTTTTCCCAAGAGTGGAATGCTATAAGGTTATTTGCTAATTAGTTCAGAAAGCTGTGCCTCAATGATATATTTAAAACACATCCAATATCTTTAATATCGTTAATAGATTAGTTAATAGACTTATTCTATCAGGCAAACTTCAAAGGACAAGTATAAATTGGGCTTCCCCTGTTTCTCTGACAGTATGCTCAGTCATAAAGCGTTCCTGAATGGATACAGCATGTTCTTCACAATTGAACAGAGAAATCCAGCAAGATCTCTTCCATATGGCCACAGTTTCTCTTTGCAAAAGAGTTGATAGCTGATCCGCAATTCAGCAGCTGACGTTGACACATGGCAGGAACCAATTAAGTGACCAGCAGGAGAACACACTAACCGGCATCAGACAGCTTCCTTATCCATGTCCAAGGGTGATGATTCGATGTTGCAAGGAACATGATATTTAGTGGTTCTAAAGAACCTAAGCAATTGCTATGAAGAACAGTTGCCAAACAAAAGGTATTTTTGCTGTACTGAATTTTGGACCATGTCCAGCTGCAGGATTAAAGCTGTGGGGAGGAGAGAGAGCCAATGAGGTAAGACATAAGGTGAGGTGAAAATTCCCACCAAAGGGGAAAACAGACTGCCTCACAGCTTGATACAGCATTAGTTTTTCTGGCTGCAAAGTAGCTCCAGGATATTTCTTTTGCACTGCAGTTGACGAGGAAGTAAACAGACTCATCTGCCAGCAGAAACACCAATGTGGGATGATCACAAGACAGAAGAAATTCTGTGCATAGAGTTGCCCTGAGTTGGTGTTTAGCAGGGTGGATAAAAATCAATGATTTAAAAAAAAAAATCGGATTTTTTTGATTTAAATCAGATTTTTTTGATTTTTATCGAATTTATTTTAATAAAAAACTTTTGCGGTAAAAATCTATCGTAAGATAGTTTTCTATTTAAGATACATAAATAATTTAGTTTATTCAGCATGAAATGGAACTTAGTTATGTAGCATGAGGCTGTATATTCTGCAACACTGGGACTATCAGTGAGTCAACAGTGGGTCAAAGGAGTAGCAGAGTTGACAGTTGCTCTTTAAAAATTATGATTTAAATCAAGTTGATTTAAATCAAGCCTTTTTACTAGTGATTTAAATCATGATTTAAATTGTGATTTAAATCAACTCGATTTAAATCAAATCCACCCTGGTGTTTAGTAGAGCAAAAAGTAAACTCATATATTCCAGCAAGCCAAACAAACAAAAGCTGAAATTGCTTCTTTTCAAACATTTAATTTAAAAAGGATGCACCTTTGACAGCACACCCCTATACACCCACCTATTTAATAGTATGGCTTTGCATTTTAATAATGTCTACTTACAAGTAAGTGGTTATAAAAAAAATAGATACTGAATTTGGTAGAAGGCAATTACTTTTGCAATGTAGTCACATACTACAAGATGCATTTTAGTTCAATCAGACTTATACCAAATGAGTACAGGACTGTAGCCCATGAGCGAAACTCAGTAATAACTCCATTCAAGTTCCACAAGCTACCTGAATCCCTCTTCCTCAAAACTTGAATTTAGCTAATCTCTTATATCGCAGGATCCAATCTGGGTCGGTCACCAGGACCAGAGGTTTTGTCTTCTGAGATTTCAGACTAGTTCTGGAGCCCATTCCAGCACAAGTCTGAAAGCTCGGAAGACAAAACCTCTGGTCCTGATGACCGACCCAGATTGGATCTTGCAACAGTATCCTGGGACACGTATACTCACCTTCATTCGTGAATCTCTCATATCAGTCCTTCCACAAACAAAAAGAGTCATTCATTGAAAGGAATCGCTTTTCAAGAATTGACTACAAAGTACTTTTTGAGTACTGCAAGCAAGGCTTAGTTGCCAAGGAGGAAAATAGAGAGTAGTACTTTCTCATGAGTTTGGTAATTCAGCACTATAAAGGACAGCAGTCCAAAAAAGGAGGTACATTATATTGGCAGATTTGGGGAAGGGGGAGGGGGAAGAAGGCTATCGTAGAAAAAATACACAAACATCTTCGTATAAAAGCTCACTGTAACTCTCTGGGATGAAAAGGTTTTATTGAAGAAATACCTAGTGATGATTGTCTTACAGCATGCGTTATTGCTTTTGGCTTGGGAAACAAACCCCGTTTTTCAGCCTGACTGAAAATAAAGCAAAGAGAATTTGGAAAATAATTTTGTATTTTTTTATCATACTCCATTTAATATGGATTTGAATATTGGACTTTATTTAAGAATTACAAATGAAGGAAAGATATAGAGTTAAAAAGTAAAAAAGAAAACAAAATCTTTCTCCAGTTGATCTAAAAACACAAAACACATTTGGCTTCTCCTTGATAGATTACCGCAACGTTAATCATACATTATTGCTGCTACTTCAAAAAAATTCTAGGTTTGTTCAGTGAATCCTATTTTCACCCCATAGTCATTGGGTTTGCACACACCATCAAATTTAAATTCAGAATTCCTTGGGGAATTCCTAACCCTATGAATTTGAAATTTGTTGCTGTAGGTGAATAATTTTAATACCAGGAAGTATGCCAATTAAATCGGTATGCAGAGAGAGATTCCTGGCATAACAACTTTTAAGTATTTATTCAGAAATGTCCTATACTGCAATGGCGCTCAACCTTTTGGGAACCCGGGACTGGTTCCGTGGAGAAAGTTTTTTTCCCACAGACTGTGAAGGGGGCGTGGTTTTGGGTGCTGCCTGCATCCCACAGATGGGTCTTCGCTTGTTTGCGCAGATTGGTTTTTGGCATGCTGCAGACCGGTGCCTGTCTACAGACCGGGGGTTGGGGATCCCGATCTACTGTACTGTCTGAGTCCTGGCCACTGAATTTAAGCTCAACCAGGCATTTGTAATTTCAGAATCGTTTTGTAAGAGCTTGCCCCACTGCTGAGTTAAAGTGTTATCTATCCATCTTGGTAGAAAGTAGCTAGTCTCTGTTTTGCATTTATAGTCTCTATTTTGGCTTCCTGCCAACACCTTGTGTTCCAATTTCGCATACAAGGGGCAGATAAGCAAAGCAATTTGGGAAATCCTCTGGCTTTGGTGTCTTCTCACTTTCTGAATAACATAGCCAGAAGGAAATGATCTGCCAGTCAGGACAATGATGGAGGAGGGGGTAAGTTTCAACAGGTGTCTGACTGGCCTCTCCTTTGACCCTGGCTGGGTGAAAGCAGGAAAGCATATCTGTCAAAACCTGGAAAGCTGCATCATCAATTGAAGCAGCCAGTTCCCTCAATCAGCTATCTGGAGGGCTGGTCTTGATAGCAGGTTTAGCCTTCCCCCAGAAGAGTTTTAAGCCTATATAAAAGCAAGTTTGCTGCTAGCTTTGGAGGGAACCACTCTTCTGCCTCAGTTTCTTTTTTCTTAGTCACTCAATTATCTGGTGGATTGAGGGATGCTGCTAAAAACTGATACAGCAGGCAGCTATGCCCAGCTCTTTCCATCCAGAGGGGAAAAATAAAAAAGAACAGCAGCAAGCAAAAAGGCCCAGGATCCAAGGAGAAGGATGGTGCCATCACTCCATCACATCAACCTAAAGTGTCAATAGCACCAATCTGCTCTGCCCTTCATGGGCCATCCGATTGGGCCATCATTGGAACAGTGGGTGAAACGTTTTGGATTTTAAGCACTGCTATGCTCTGCTGTCGGTCTAAGAGGAAATATCACTATAAACCTCAAATACTAAAGTTGACTTAAGCTTGTCTCACTCATGGGATGAGAATGAGGTGAAACCAGCATCATGGACTCACCCTAAAATAAAAAAAGTTGCCAAAAAGATGTTCTTACTACAATTAGATGCAAGGGTGGGGAGGCTCTTAATTTTTTTTTTCATCTTTATTCTCAAATTGTGACCCATGAACTTTATCCAAATGGTCTACAGAAAGATTAGAATTTATCATACCAGGCTAAAAATATTACATATTAGGTCTAATAATATTTGTCTCAACAATTACATTTGAAATGTATGATTATTGTTGAACATCTAACTCCCTCGGTATTTCGCATAGTAGGTAGATATTTTGAAAAACGTATGAGAACTAAAACTTAGCTTATAAAAAGAAAGACAATCAAATACTAGGGAACAGCGCAGAATTTATTATGCCTGACTGTAAAATGGGTAAATAAAATTGTTTTTATATGTGAATATGGTTTATATGTAAATATTCAACTTTATGTCTACACATTGCAAAATTAAATGTACTTCTGAGGGAAGAGTTAAAAGAAACTTAGAGGGGAAAAAGCTGCCATGAAGCTGCAAAGAATGGAAAGAATCTGAACAATCTACAGTCCTTCACCTAGAAGAAAAGTCCTCAAATGCCTTTTATCAACAGGATATATTTGAACTGGTAAAAACAGCAAAGCAATTTAAATATATAGAATTTAGTTCCTTCATAATATCACTAGGCCCATCCCTCTTTCCATATTTGTGTAACTAGAAAATGAAGTTCTCTGGGGAGTGACTGTGATGCATTCCATGTTGCTAATTCTGAAGTTCGATTAACTCTCATCCAACCACACCTCAGTCTAAACCAGTGTTTCTCATGCTGGGCTGGGAAATTCTGGAAATTGAAGTCCACACATTGTAGCATAGCTAAGGTTGATAGACCCTGTTTAAGTGACACACCTTGGATTCCAAGACAAATTCTATAGTAATCAGTAAACAATTAGGCTCCATAATACTCACACTAAGACAGAAACTCCACACACAAAAGCACTCAAAACATTTACTTAGACAAAACAAACAAGTGACTCTCTCCATAACAACAATGAAGGTATCCAAAATGAAATCTCACAATTGATGCTGGGGGAGAGGGGAAAGTGGCAGGGGTAACACAAGCAAAGAAAGATAAGCTTACTGTACTGCAGATGCAAACTTCAATTAAAAGGGAAATTAATGCAGAAGAATATTCTTGAGTTATGACCATCTTGCTGAGTACTCAAGCAATGTACTACAGTCAGCAAATTCCTGGTCTCCTAGTTTTCATGAATTGATTTTAAGCTATTCAAGCTTTATATTTACATAAAATAATTTGAGGATCTATCCTTGCTGTACAATATTATATTATCCGAGATATTGCAGGTACTTTAGCTAATTTGTTTAAAAAATAATCCTGGTGGCTTCGTGAATGAAATATTACCTTTAGTGGTAGCTTTATCTGTATACTTGCTAAGTTTATAAGCATTAATGAAAAGTTTTATGTTTCCTTATAATCATATAAGTGTTCATTTCTTTTGATTGTAAACACTAATTTGTTATCCAGTTTCCAAATTGCATGTCAAACTTCTATCAGAAGACTGTAGTTACTCTACAACAGGGGTGTCAAACTCAAGGCACACGGGCCAGATCTGCTTAGACCTGGCCCACAGGGCTGCTCTGGAAACAGAGGCAGAGGGACTGGCCCGCGGTGCTTCTGCCAGCAAAAATGGAGGTCAGGAGGGCTGTGTGCGGCACTTCCAAGCTGTTTTGGCCTGCAACAGCCTACTGCAGCCCTCTGCCAACAAAAACAGAGCTTGGGGAGGCCGTGTGTGGCCTGCCCGGGCTCCATTTTCAGCCGCGACAGCCTCCTGCAGCCCTCTGCCAATGAAAATGGAGCTTGGGGAGGTCGCACGTGGCACCCTGGGCTCCGTTTTAGTTGGCAGAGGGCTGCAGGAGGCTGTCATGGCCAAAAACGGAGCCTCAATGAGTGATGTTGAGCTGGCGATGTTCCCCCCCCCCCCGGCCATGCCCACCCCATGAGGTCAAACACTACCCTGATGCAGTCTTCAATCAAATCAAGTATGACACCCCTGCTCTACAAGATAAACATATTTCAGTTTATGTCTCATGGTAAAACACAACTCAGGAGCGCTTTCAAAACTTGTTTGTGGTCCTCCGAACATTTAACAAAGAAAATTCACTACAATAGTTTATTTCAAGGTAAAGCATGTGAAACTGAAAAGTGTTTTTTCTTCAAGGAAAATATTTCATTTCTAGGACCAGGGAATGTATTCTGTATACTGTGCACTGTATACTGTAATGGGAAAGCTGCAACCCCCTTTCCATTGACATTTTCTGACAGATTTTTAATGATGATCTAGCAAAAAGTCACCATAGTTTGCTGTTTGAAATATAATTATATTTTGACAAACAGTATTTTCAGAGGAAATAACAACAAAATAATAAAGTCTATTTTGCTTTAACAAACATAGCATTTTCAGGAAAACAATAACATAAAAGCCCTTGGAACCTTTTTTTTCCCTTGGGCTTTGTTCTCTAGTTTAGAGATTGTAAAATTGTGATTGATCATTTGCAAAACCACAAAAACAATTTTGTGTGCCTGGACCTGGGTTCTGAGTTAGGGCAAAAAAGGGAAGGGTAAGAAGATTTGTCCTGTGTCCAGAGCAAAAGATACCATTCTGCTTTTATTCTGGTCACACATTCTCTTTCATCACTAGCCAATTTCTCTTTTCTTAGCTTTGTTCCACATGCACAAATCTATGGAGGGGAGGGGGTTCAGCTGGAACATTATTTCCCAAGCTGATATCTTCCAAATGATTTAGTTTAGACTAAAGTACCCAACGTCTCTGGGTAACATAGATATGCTGACTGAGGGTGATAGGAATTGTTGTATAGATCCTAGTTGAAGATTGGTCAGCACAATTCATAATGCAATACAGGTAGTCCTCCACTTACAACAGTTCATTTAGTGACTGTTCAAAGTTACAACAGCATTGAAAAAAAATGACTTATGACCAGTGGTGAAATGTAAAATTTGTTACTACCGGTTCTGTGGCGTGGCTTGATGTGGGGGAGGGTAATGTGACTGGATGGGCGTGGCCAACTTTTTTTTTTTTTTTTAACTTTTAAAAGCATTTTTTTTTTCGGCTGAAGTGGTTGTAAAAAAATGCTTTTAAAAGCCTCTGACGATCAGGCAACTCAGCTGGAATTGCCAGAGGCTTTTAAAAGCATTTTTTTCTACAACCTCTTCGGCCAAAGAGGTTGTAGAAAAAATGCTTTTAAAAGACTCTGATGATCCCAGCTGAGCCGCGCGATCATCAGAGGCTTTTTTTTCACTTTTAAAAGCATTTTTTCGGCCGAAGAGATTGTAGAAAAAATGCTTTTAAAAGTAAAAAAAAAAAAAAAGCCTTTGATGATCGCGTGGCTCAGCTGGGCATGGGGGGTGGGGGATGCAGGGACTTTTGCTACCGGTTCTCCGAACCAACCGCTGCCATCACTACCAGATCAGGCGATCCGGTCCCAACCGGGAGCATTTCACCCCTGCTTATGGCCATTTTTCACACTTACAAGCATTGCAGTATCTCTATGGTCACGTGAGCAAAATTCAGATGCTTGGCAACTGGTTCATCTTTATGACAGTTGCAGGGTCCTGAGTCACATGTTCCCCTTTTGCGACCGTCTGACAAGCAAAGCCAATGGGGAAGCCAGATTTACTTAACAACCAGGTTACTAACTTAAAAATTGCCAAGAAAAATCATAACATTGGGCAAAGCTCACTTAACAAATGTCTCGCTTAGCAGCAGAAACGTTGGGCTCAGTTGTGGTTGTAAGTCAAGGACTAACTGTATCAGATTTTTGTCATAATGGCTGAAACCATAACAGCAAATCCTACTTTTAAAAAAAATGTATAAGATTGCTCGGTAGTCTCTTTCAGGTTTGTTGAAGAAACTCCAACAATGCTTGGAGTCACCAGACCTTTTTCACTGTGTTATCAAGCTTTTCCTTTTCTCTCCACCCTCTTATCCTACAGTAGGCAACCAGACTATTTTTGAAATTGCAGTCAGTCTCTCCTAAAGCTAGCATGTATGCAAATAAAGTTCAATTTCCAAAATGCTAAAAAATTATTTTAGTCTGTAAGTGGGTGCCATAGTCTAATGGTCTATTGTGAACCAATTCCCCGGTGAGCTTTGTAGAACTTTTGGGTAAGAGATGTTCTGGGAAATCCAAAATACATTGAAAAAGGCTAGATTTCCCAACATATGGTCTACTTTTTCAAAAGCTTGCAGAAGACAGTTTTTCACCAGGATGAATTTCACTGTAAATAGACATTGAAATCTTTTAGGTTATAGTTGACAAGACTCATTTTAAAGTACACCTTTCTTTTTTTTAAAAAAATGGCTTAATTACATTAATTAGGACAACTGACACCACAGTGGCATAACATTAGAGAAGCAGGCTTCTCAATGGAAAAGCTTTTATTGCTGAAAATCCGCTATAAAGTTGAATTTGCTGATCATTTTTTTAAAAGATCAAAAACTATTAAATAGAACATGCTGCAAATGCTCTTGTCCTGAAACTAGACATTTATTTTAGGTATTGGACACAAAATGATCCCCTGGTCTTTCTAGCAAAAAAAAAAAAAAAGCTCTGTTTATCACAAGTCTTCATTTCCACAGTAGAAATTACTGCAAACATCTATCAGCCTTAAGAGTACCTTATATGTCATGCTAACAGCTGTACTCCAAAAATGATAACCTTCTTACCATACAGCTTAAAACATTATTCATGGCACAGCGTGATGCATGGACCTTGCCAACTATGCTTTATTCAACAAACTACAATTATAAATAATTATTTATTGGAACATGCAAACCAGGTTAGCAACAGCAATGGAAAAAAATATTTGACATACAGTTCAGTACATCTAAAATTCATAAGATATAAGTTTATGAGACAATGCTTTTTTCCTTCCTTTTTTTTAAATAAAATAACCAGAAAAAGGAAATTTAATCAAAATGTAAAAAGGAGAGGATTTCAAGTGCAATAGAAAATATTTTAATGTACACCTTTTTGGAAAAAAATGTATCTTCAAAGTATATTTAAAGAGAGGCATATTATATGGTAAGGCAACCGGCAAAATGAAATTTTTCATAATAATAATAATAATAATAATAATAATAATAATAATAATAATAATAATAATAATAATAAAAATTATTATTATTATTATTATTTATTGGTTAATCTTTAGTGAGATTCACAGCCTTTGAGGCTGGTTAATATTATTATTATTATTATTATTATTATTATTATTATTATTATTATTATTATATATACTAAATGTACACTCAGTGGCAAACTAGGTTAAGTATAGCTTTAACCATTCTTTCCTAATGTGTGGAAAGTATGTCTACAATTCTTTGCAGAAGCCACAGTGATGGGAAATTCCAGGAAGTGGAATCTACATCTTTGAGGGTATCTATGTTAGGGAAAACTACATCCCACACTCTTAGTCTGGTCATTTGAGGGTAGTCAGCTCCTGAAGAAGGATTTTTCAAAATCAGGCCGAGCTTTTTAAATCCTTTGCCCCCAGAGGTTTTCCTCTTTTTCATGCATTTTAATGGATACCCTTTTAAAAAAGGAAGCACAAAACATTCATGTATCATTTGCCAAAGCAAAACGGAAGTATGATAACCCTTGTTCTAAGCCACAACCAGAGAAAAACCTAGGAGTTCATGCAAAGCAAGAGTGAAGCCTGGAAAGGCTATTTTTAATATATGAAACGTGCAGTCAGGCTGGAATAACCCACTCAGAGCAGTCACTGAAACATTTAATGACTATAAAAAATGTTTTTTGTTTTTTTTAAAAAAAGGGTGTAGTTGTACCCAGGCTCACTTCCTTGCTTCCCCACCCACAGCCTTTGGTGGTACTGTGTAGCTCCTGGAAAAGAGAAAAATGGCATGGTGTGTAAATTTCCTGCCTTTCAAAGTGAAGGGACAGTGATTGCATTTGAAACAATGAATTTATGTGTGTGTAGCCTAAATATAAATAAACACTGCCAAGTTTTCAAGAGTTGAAAAAGTAGAAAATCAAAACTTGAAAAGAGGCTTTTTTTAAATCTAAAAACAAAACCATCTATCCCTCAGAAATGTAGGATTGACCTGCAGAACCCTGTCGAAGTTGTTAAAATTATATAAATTTTAATCTGTCAGCAAAGTACTAAATAAACGACTCAAGTGTAATTATATTAGTTGCATCTCATTTTCATTTAATGTAAATCGAATCAAGTTTCATTTATGAGATACAGTCCACAGCGTACCACTCAAAGGTCAAGCGTCTAGAAAAAGGATGCATTCCTGTCAGTAAATTGAATCATTTTTTTTTTTTAGTCCAGAAACAGAAGCAACTTGTATTCCTGTAAGGGCTTTTTCATCCACAAGGGGATCTTTCTTGTTTGATAAAGCAAGCCAAACTTTTTGGGTTGATAAGAACATTCAGTATTATGAGAATTTCTGGATGGTCTCACTGAATAGTTGCCAGGGGGATCAGGAATTCTCTATCATGGGCCAATTATGAGATACTCATTTTCCATAGATAAACTGGTAACGCTGAAACAAGAAAAAAACCCTACTCAAAATCAGGGTGGATTTGATTTAAATCGAGTTGATTTAAATCACAATTTAAATCATGATTTAAATCACTAGTAAAAAGGCTTGATTTAAATCAACTCGATTTAAAACATAATTTTTAAAGAGCAACTGTCATCTCTGCTACTCCTTTGACCCACTGTTGACTCACCGATAGTCCCAGTGTTGCAGAATATACAGCCTCATGCTACATAACTAAGCTCCATTTCATGCTGAATAAACTAAATTATTTATGTATCTTAAATAGAAAACTATCTTACGATAGATTTTTACCCCAAAAGTTTTTTATTAAAATAAACTCGATAAAAATAAAAAAAAACTGATTTAAATAAAAAAAAATCTGATTTTTTTTATTTTTTTAAAAAAATCATTGATTTTTATCCACCCTGCTCAAAATTAAGTACAGGCGGGGGAGAGGTCTGAGATGCAAAACATAGGAACATCTTCTGAATCTGCAATATTCTACTCATTCCAAAGAAGACAAACTGGAAAACTCAGAGACAAGGGATGGCAGTCTAAGCCTCAAAACTTCACTTCATCTCCGATAAATTATGCTGATGATGCTCAAAGAACCATATAAACTCAGGAGAAACAACTTATCCATAGCAAGCAAGCAAAAATCCACAGCCATACCTTTACCAGACCTTCTTTTTCCCGGTATCCAGTACCTATCAAATTAAAATAAAAGGCACTAACAGACATATCCTCAAAGGCAAGTGCAAATATTCTCAAAGACATGCTTGTTACTGCAGTTTACGCCTCGTAAAATAATATTCTCTTCCGCTTCTCCTCCTCCACCCTCGCTCCTTGCTTCTTAGGCCTCCAGCTTATGTTTATTTTTTCCTTTTTCCATCAGGCTGAATAGTTTTTAACGTGAAGCCCTGCAGCCAGTCATAAATTTTATTTTCTGTAAACTCGTCTGCTGTTTATGTAGGGCATACAGAGATTCTAGGAAACTAAAATCAGTTTGAAAGTTGTACGTTTCCTTCTACACTACTGGCCTCCCTCTTTCAAAAGAAAGCCATTGCACATTACATAATCTGGCAAAGCCTAATTTTATTATACTAAAGGTCCAAGTATGTAAGCACTTGTTAATACTATATTTCCCCCAAAATAAGACATGTCTGGATAATAAGCACAATTGGGCTTTTCAGTGCATGTGATAATATAAGCCCCCCACCAACTACTTACACACATACGCACCTGGTCCCGCCATTTCCTCCGGTTGCTTGCCACCCAACCAAAATGAGTTGAGGAGGTGAGGCCGGAGGAGGGAAGGGGGGGACATGCCCTCCCCTCCCTGTTCTTCACGCCAGCTGAGCGGCCCAACACGTCCTACCCCACCCCAATGGCAACAGCAGCCTGGCTGCTTCCTTTCCCCACTGTCTCTTTATCGAGAAGGGTGGCAGGTGGGGCAGGGGAGAAGCAAGATGCATGGAGCGAGACATGGCTCCTTTGCCATCTCTTCTCACCAGGCATGGCAGAGCTCCGGCCCCCTTTAGGGATGCAATTTGGGGGTGGCAAGTAGGGAGGGTGAGAAGCGGGACATGCATTTTACCTTTCCAGCTCCATCACGTTCCTCGCCGTTGTATCCACAGGGAAACACACTGTAAAAGAAAACCTTCTCGCAAGTTCAATCAAACTTCTTGAACTCGTGATAAGGTTTTCTTTTACAGCGTGTTTTCCTGGACACAACGGCGAAGAACGTGACGGAGCTGGAAAAGTAAGACGCATGTCCCACTTCTCATCCGCCCTACCTGCCATCCCCAAACTGCATCCCTAAAGGGGGTAGGTGGCTAAGCAAGGGGCAGGAGCCCTGTCATGCCCGGTGAGGAGGGGAGAAGAGATGATAAGGGGAGCCACATCTCGCTCCACGCGTCTTGCTTCTATTCCGCCCCACCTGCTACCCCTCTCGATAAAAAAGACGGCAGGGAAAGGAAGCAGCTGTTGCCATTGCGGAGGGGTGAGACGTGTTGGGCCGCTTGGCCAGTGCGAAGAACAGGAAGGGGAGGTGATGGCAGCAACAGAACATCCAGTCCCATGCTCACCGCCTCCTGCATCCCAAAATAATAAGACCCCCGATAATAAGGCCAAGACCTTATTGGGGGGAGGGTCAAAAGAAAATAAGGCCCTGTCTTATTTTTGGGAAAACATGGTAGAACAGAATAACAGACCTGGAAGGGACATTGGAGTTGGGTTCTAGTCCTACCCCTGCTCATGCAGGAAACCCTGTACCATTTCAGACAAATGACTGTCCAATCTCTTCTTAAAACTTTCCAGTGTTGGAGAACCCACAACTTCTGAAGGCAAGTCATTCCACTGATTAATTTTTATAACTGTTACAGAAAAAAAGAAATAATGGAGGATTGGGGGGAAAAATCAAAATAATTATTTAAAAATAATTTAGATAAAGTTACTGTTTTAAAAATAGCTTTGGATGTAAGCAAAGCTTTTATCAGAGGTTATTAATACAATTCAAAATGGTTAAAAAAGAAGAGACAACAGAAAAAAGCAAACTTTTTTCAGATAAGATAAAGAATAAAGAATAATTAAAGAAATTTTCAGGCCAGGTAAGTTTTTCTCAGCAAATTAAGCTTATACAATGACAGCTGTCTATCTATTTATACTTATTTACTTATACTTACATACTTATAAGCTATTTATACTTATACTAATGGCTGCGTATTTAGTATCCAATTAACAATTATAATATTAATGTCCCTTCCATAGACAGCCTCATTCTGTTCATGGAGGATTTTTAAGCCACTGGTGGAAAGAGAAAGGCAGTGTCATTAATTATTCTTTTGTTTGCAATTTCCTCCCCACAGATTCTAAATTTAAGAGCATTTTTCCCCCTGGAACTAAAGCATCTGCAAAGAGAGAAAACATTATCAAATGTTACGTGGTTCCTCCTTGGAGATTCAGCAAAAGGAATTGTATTTATTGGACATTCTCACTAGAAAAGAAAGATGGCGAGCCATTGCACTCTCTCTCAGAGGTGAAATGCTCCCAGTTCGGACCGGATCACCTGATTCGGTAGGGATGGCAGCGGGTGGTTCAGAGAACTGGTAGCAAAAATCCCTGTGCGCCCTCCCCCATGCCCAGCTTAGCTGCGTGATCATCAGAGGCTGTTTTTTTTACTTTTAAAAGTATTTTTTTCTACAACCTCTTCGGCCGAAAAAATGCTTTTAAAAGTAAAAATAAAAAGCCTCTGATGATCATGCAGCTCAGCTGGGATGATCAGAGTCTTTTAAAAGCACTTTTTCTACAACCTCTTTGGCCGAAGAGGTTGTAGAAAAAAAATGCTTTTAAAAGCCTCTGACGATCCCACTGCCTGATCGTCAGTCTTTTAAAAAACATTTTTTTGTACAACCTCTTCAGCTGAAGAGGTTGTAGAAAAAATACTTATATTTTTTTTCAAAAAAAGAAGTTTGCCACGCCCACCCAGTCACATTACCCCCCCACCAAGCCACGCCCACAGAACTGGTAGTAACAAATTTTACATTTCACCACTGCTCTCTCTAGACCAGAGGTGGGGAACTATGGCCCTTTTATGACTTGTGGACTTCAACTCCCAGAATTCTTGAGCCAGCCATACTGACTCAGGAATTCTGGGAGTTGGTCCACAAGTCATAAAGGGGCCATAATTCCTCATCCCTGTTCTAGACCATACTTTTGCCTTATCAGGGAACTCAACTGCAGCAGGTGCTCTATGCCACAGTTCTTTGCAGAGGATCTCAGATTTAATCTCTGACCTCTTCAGGTAATATTGGCAAAACATTTCCCTGAATAGCCGCTGCCAATCCATACCAGCAGTACTGAACTAGTTGATCCAATGCTCTTGGCTTGGTATATAAAAGATGAAGTCCCTTTCTAAGTTAACTCCTGGTGGCTATACAGACACACCCATTGGAGTCAGGTGCAGGAAACCAGGAGCTAGGAAAGAGTTCAGAAAGCATTGAGAATTTATTCCATGTAACCTATACACACAAATCTGATCTACTAATGGTCAAGGCAAATTAGTGCCAGGTAAAAGTCAATGGACTTCAAGCAGGGCTGGACTTAGGCTCTTTTGTGGGTGTAGGGACTCAAGACTGGTGATGCATTTGACCCCTCCCTCAGGTTCAGCCTTGTAGTCCTCTCCTACAATCGGTTTTCTATTATGTAGCAGCTGAAGATCTGAATTTCAGAAACATTAAACAGTTTGGGTTTAATGCCAAAATAAACAAGTTAGTCTTCCCAAAGACAGTGGCTTCTTTTTTGGGGGTTGGGGTGATGAGATGTGAGGATACAATTTAAGAAAAACATTCAATTACTTATATTTAAAAATCCTAAAAGTTACATATTCTACAGCCATGATGGTGAACATATGGCACGCATGCCAGACGTGGCACGCAGAGCCCTCTCTCTGGGCACCTGCGCAGTCACCCCAGCCCAGCTCCAATTGCGTTTCTCCGTCGCGTTTCACTCAATCAATTCCAACTTCTCATGAAAAGAAAAAGATCTCCCAAAGTTGGAATTGATTGAGTGAACTTTTTCACTGGTGAGCTTCACAATGGGGGAGGGAAAGAGAGAGAGAGAAAGAGCGAGGGGGGAGGGAAAGAGAGAGGGAAAGAGAGGGGAGAAAGAGAGAGGGGGAGGGAAAGAGAAATGATATTACAAAAGTTTTTCTTTTTTATTGTTGCTAAACGTAATATTTCAAAAGCAGAAAAAAAATGAAGGGGCATAGAAGTGCATTATCATGTTTTTCTTAGAACAATTAGCTGAACTTTGCGTTTATCCTTATTTTAGGTAGTAAAACCTCATTACTTGGGTTAAATTGCCGTGTTGGCACTTTGCAATAAATAAGTGGGTTTTGGGTTGCAGTTTGGGCACTCAGTCTCTAAAAGGTTCACCATCACTGTTCTAGAGGTTATCAAAATATTTTACTTATTATATTTACAATAACAATTAAATTGGAATGTAAGACATCTAATGTTAAGCAGCAATACTTACAAATTCTATCCTTTAGTCAAACAAATATTTAATTGTCCTGAATTTCAACTGGTGGGAATTCAAATTCACTGTAGTTCATAATGATAACCAGATGTCCTAGCCAAGTAAAGACAATCCATGGGTGGAGACTTGGATTACCCAGGAGAATCAGCTCTGGGCTACCACAAGTTAGAACATCAGAAAGCGGAAGCCTTTAGGCAGCTCGTTTGGATTTTATTTAATTATATAATATGAGCCAACAAAACTACTGCTCAATAAGAGCAAGGACTATTACGATCTGCCCTACAATTCATGTCATTACAATTCTGAATGGGAACACCACTGTGCAAACGAGATTGTGAAGCCAAAGGTACGCATCGTTAGAGCCTTGCAGAACTTGCAGATGCCTTTCTCAACTATTCTCTTTATGATGTCACTTCAACAATTATTTTCATCACATTTAATTTCTTCAAGACCTGCTTCAGTTGGAAAACTGGAATCTTGTGGAATTATGGATTTCAACGGATCCAGTGAGCACAGCCTATGGAGAGGTATCCTGAGAACTTAAACTCAACGTCATCTGGGTCTGTACTGGCAGATGATAGCTTTCCTATCCTTGAACTAAAGTTTTTTTATTAAGATGCAAATGTGACTCAGTCTCCCTCTTGTGATGTTGAGAACATGCAGTGAAAAAAAACTGTACTCCCAGGGCAATTACAGTTAGAATTCTATTCATAGGACAATTGCAATCCCCACTAGGGGAATATACAGGTATCACTGAGCATGACCATCATTCTTCAGAGCACTGTTATAGGACCCAGCTGTGTTATTGGACTGCTTGTTTTTGAACAGCACACAGAATCACATGGAAAATCTAAATGGAAGTCATTCACACAACAAATTGTCGCATCAAATGAATATACGGATCACCCTCCTGAATACACAGATCACTCTCTGTGCCTCATCACAATAAAATAATTATCCTTCATGTTAAACTTGACTTCTGAAGCCTTCACCAATACATCCATGTAATCTTTTTTTAATAGAAATATGGATGTGGTTTGTCACTTTCAGGATGTATTTTTGACTTCCAAACTAGTCTAATTAATATTTTCAGGGATAGATACAGCTCTGGCATTTTCTGATGAGCTGTACCGGAAATACTAGGTCTGAGTCTGCTTGGCCTTTTGAGAAAAATTCTGACAGCTAGCATCCTCAAATATTTAGAGAGTACTAAATTGGAGAACAATGAACTAGTTACCATGCTTCTTAGTTTCTACAGATTATTGAGTTTGGCACCAAGAGCAAGAGAAAAATGCTATTGATTGTTAGCCAGTTACGTTATGTGATTTCTACTTAGCAGTTGGTGAAAGGTGCCTTCATCTCCAAACTGAACACTAGATCTTATTCCATAGACAATTTAAAAAATAATATTCTGATTTGATTTCACAGGTAAGCATTGGATAAATCTAGAAGGCTGAACCCTGAAGATCTGTTTGCTTTACTGAATTTTCATAAATAAATTAATAAATTTCCATAAATGCTCCTAAAATTAATATTGCCTAATTACTGCAGAGAACCGGCAAGATTTGATTTTTCAGTATTTACATATTTTTGCATAGCAAGCCTCAATTTGGCTAATGCCACCCAAACTGATTATCACAAACACCCTAATCCTTTGTTTTTGTTATAAGGATCAGTGTGGCCATTAATTATTTAATCATTAATCATCATTAAGATGATGAGCAAGAAGGAAAGTATGTCTGGTACACCCCATTCTCACTCTCTCTGCCTGTGATGTTTAATCCCTTACAAAGGCCACATTCTCATGGGCTTCATTAAATTCTGATTGCAATCCTTTTTTCCAATCTCTACCTACCTGGGAAAGGCCTACAGCATTGTAGTCAATTATATATATGAAGTACTGTTTCCCCAAGGGAACCCAAGGGATAAAAATCACTTCAGATCTGAAATACATGCAAGGCATTGGTTGGGGAAAGAGAGCTATTCTCTCCTAAATATATTAGTCAAAGCATGCATGTAAAAACAAATGATTCAGTATTATTATATAAAAGGCCATATTTTATAATGAACTCTATACAGAAAATGTCTTCATAGTAATGGATACCAGAAGGATTATGATGAATTCTGTAGACATGTACAGCAGAGGTGGGTTTCAGCAGGTTCTGACCATTCTGGAGAACTGGTAGCAGAAATTTTGAGTAATTCGGAGAACCAGTAGTAAAAATTCTGACTGGCCCCACCTCATCTATTCTCTGCCTCCCAAGTCCCAGCTGATTGGGAGGAAATGGGGATTTTGCAGTAACCTTCCCCTGGAGTGGGGTGGGAATGGAGATTTTACAGTATCATTCCCCTGTCACGCCCACCAAGCCACAGCCACAGCCACAGAACCGATAGTAAAAAAATTTGAAATTTGGAGCCTACCACTGATGTACAGTGATGGGCTCCAAATTTTTTAACAACCGGTTCTCTTCCCTAATGACTGGCTGGGTGGGCGTGACTAGGGGGGGTTTCATGTGACTGAGTGGGCGTGGCCAACTCTACATCACTTGTGTGGGTGGTACCTGTATGGGAGAGGCAGGGTTGGGGAGGGAATCTAGGGGTCTCGGGGGGGGGGGAGCGAGAGGAAAGAAAGATCCAACCTCTGTGTGTGTGTGAGAGCGAGAGAGAGGGGGGGAGAGAGAGAGGCTGCGTTAAGCTCGACTGGCTGCGAGAGGAAAAGAAGTGGGGTAAGGTGGACCCAGAAGTTTCCCGAGTCCCCTCATCCCAGAACAGCAACCTTACACTCTCCCCTCTCAGCCAGCTTTTTTGAGCTGTTTTCAGGCTGATTTTGGCTGGAAAAATGGCCTGAAAACGGCCTAAAAAACAGGCGGGGCCAGCCGGTGCTCTGATTTGCCGGTTCTCTGAATCATGCAGAATCGGAACAACCGGTTCAGATGAACCAGTCTGAACCGGCAGCAGCCCAGCTCTGGACATGTAGAATTTTGCACTTCAAAAACAAAAACTTCTGAATTGCTGTCCTTGAGGTCCGTCTAGCCCAGATTCCACTTAAAACATAAAAAACAAGTCCCAAGATCTGCAAAATAAAACCCAGCTTTTTTCCAAAACTGGTGCCCTCTAAATGTGCTGGACTGGAGAGCACCAAAGGAGTGGTTAATTTCACATCTGCAGGAGTCTGGGTGGGAAGGTGGACTTGGGCAATCTTGAACAGTTATACAGTTTGTCTCAGAGACTTTTAATTATTCTTGTCCTCCTTTTCTTTCATACTCTGCTACTTTGATACATTTGAAACAGCATGTGTTTGAAATAGAAGTTTAACAAATGGAATTTAACCAATTCCAAAGTGGAATGGTTAAAAGTGAATGTTTAATGGAATTTTAACAAATGAGATATTTGTTTCTAGACAGATCAGTTCAGCTTCTGTGTAAGCAGTGATAACAGTACATTTAGTGATAACACAAACACACTTAGAGATTGTGAGAAATAAAGATTCCAGTCATTTAGTTTTCTGGAACGGAACTGATCATTGTACACGTTTACTAGCTGCTTTACCTCTTCGATCCTGACCTGCTCAAGGTTGACTCAGCCTTCCATCCTTCTGAGGCCAGTAAAATGAGAGCCTCATTTTATATATGCACTGCCCACTCTTGCTAAGACAAAATCTGCCGTAACTCCAGTGTTCCACTTTTGAGGAAAACCATGGAAGAAATTATTGGACTTGATTTTAACTTCCCAGAGTTCTAGCTAGTATTTGCATCAGCTCATAGGAAACCTTCACAGCTGCCTGAGCCAAAGCAACATAAGAACAATTCTGAGACTGGGCATACATAATTACAGGATGGGTGGAGTGACCAAGGCAGACTCCAAAAAATGCAAGAAAACAGTCATTTGGAAGGATGTGTGACATACATCATTAATTTTGGTGGCAGCACAGTAGGGCAGAGAACAGATAATATGCATCATTCAGTTTTCTAAATTTTCTAAATTGATCCAAATTTATATAACCCAGTCTGATGTGAACAACTTGAAGTGTACAGGTTTCCTTTGCTGATTTTCTCAACAGCAGAGGGTCATCGTATTGACTCTGGCAGGTGTGTCTTCAAGAAAAATCCAAAAAGATTGACAAAGTCATCATTTCATGTTTAAATCCAGCTTAAATCAGGGTTTTCGATAGATATAGTTTGTGGCATATGCCACTTGTCTGGGCTCACATATTTGCCTAACTATAAAACAGAGCTAAACAACACTGAACTCAGTGACTAGGTATAAATATTATATCATGTTTCAATATGTTTATTTAGTTCTGATTTATTGGCAGGTTGTAGAACTCCAGACACAATGACTTAAATATTAAATTTATGCCTTACCATATTATACTATCTATAGACTATGGTTTATTCAGTAATACTTAACACATGACTTTAATGCAATATATGACTCCAATAAATGGAATTTCTTCAAATAGAGGAGTGCACTATAAACATCTGTTTGTGAACAAAACATTTGGGATGTTCTATCTTCTCTGTTTGAATAATATATTTATTTTATTTATTTATTTATTTTATTAAATTTCTATAACGCCCTTCTCCCGAAGGACTCAGGGCGGTGCACAGCCAGAAGATAAAACACAGAAATACAAAACTTTAAAATAGATTAAAAACGAATTAAATAATTTGGCTGAATTTAAAATACCCCATAATTTAAACAGATTAAGATTTGTATTTAAAATTTATATTTAAAAGGGGAGAAGATTTAGGCCAGGCCAGCTTGATGAAATAAAAAAGTTTTAAGCGCATGACAGAAGGTGCGCAGATCCGGGATCCTCCGTATCTCCGGGGGGAGCTCATTCCAGATCGTAGGTGCCCCCACAGAGAAGGCTCTCCCCCTAGGGGCCGCCAGTTGACATTGTTTGGCCAACGGCACCCGGAGGAGCCCCTCTCTATGGGAGCGTACTGGCCGGTGGGAGGCTATTGGTGGTAGCAGGCGGTCCCGTAGATAACCAGGTCCTAAGCCATGGAGCGCTTTAAAGGTGATAACCAGAACCTTGAAGCGCACCTGTGTGGCCGCACTCTGCGCCAGTTGGAGCCTCCGAGTGCACCTCAAGGGGAGCCCCATGTAGAGAGTGTTACAATAGTCCAGACGAGAGGTGACGAGGGCATGAGTGACTGCGTGTAGGGGAGTCCCCATCTAGAAAGGGACACAACTGGCAGATCAGGCGGACCTGATGAAAAATCCTCCTGGTCACGGCCACCAAGTGCTCTTCTAAAGACAGCCGTGAATCCAGGAGGACGTCCAAGTTGCGAGCCCTATGTAGATCCCTATGCATAATTAGAGGTAAATTTCACAACTTTTCTGATCCAAAAGGCTTCCCTTGTGATAATTATGCTACATAGAAAGCTGCCAGGAAATTACATAATTCAGAATTGTAGTAATATGATTCATTATCATTAATTTATATTAGTGCAAATGAGCCCACTCATTTTGGGCACAGAGCCCTTGGCATGACACAAGCACTACAGTCTGTGTCCACAAGACAATAGATCCCCAAGGCACAATAATCCATTAAATCAATGAGTGATACTCTTGATCATTTCTTTTTTGCTAGCTTCAACCAGAGATTTGATACACAATGCCAATAAGCTTTTGTTTACATAAAGGGCAATGGAAGTAACAATTAATCTCAGTAAACCAACAAAACAGAGATTGCAAGAATTACAGTACTTCCTTGCTTAAAACTTCCGTCTGACATAAAGCAAGATATGCTTGCATTACAAAACCAACAAGTTCCAATTTCTGCATGACAACTCCTGTTCTTAATAAAACATCTTCAAAATATCCTTCAGTCATCACTGTGATTCATTCTTCACATAGGACAAGGACTTAGTGCAGACAACCAGCTTTTCCTGTTCTGCTGATTGATCTTTGTATAGACTGTGTGTCACATGCCATAAAAATTTAGGAGGCTGGCCTTCTCTTGTTGCCCCGACAACTGACCTCAGCTATCAAGAACTCTCCAATTATGCCAATAGGTGGCCTTTGATCTCATAATCTTTTCCAAGTCAGGTTGTTATCTTGCCACCCAGCACAGAACTTGAGTAAATGTGAATATGAGCTCAAGAGGCAGCATTTCCCAAGTTGGTACCCCTCCAGTTGATTTAACTACAACTCCTATCGCCTCTGACTAGGCATTTTACAGCCCCTGGGTCACATCCAGCTCTTTGGCTCTCCCTATCTGGCCCGTGTGGGATCAATCAGAAATTAGAAACCAATGTAAATAAGATGTAACATATATTCTTACCAGTAGCAGCTAATCAAAACCATACAATTAACTGCTTTTTATAATGTGATAAAATTAATACTGAGTAGAATTAAGTTCAGCCAATTGGTCCAATCCTCCAGAACAGTCCTAGTTTCTCATATGGCCCCCTGGAAAAAATAATTGCCTACCCCTGCCATAGCCCAACCCTCCTCACTCTGATGGGAATGTTCATTTTTTAATATTTGTCTACAACAGTTTCATACAGTAAGAAACTTAAAAGCCTGCAACAGGTTTTTTATTGCCTGTGTCATATTGTACAATAAAAGAGCTTGGGATCATAGTTTTTTTTGAACAAGTCAGACTGACTTGCCTCGCATAAAACAATAAGGAGTAAACCATGGTTTACATGTCACAGTTACATGTTTCTCACAGTTACTAAGGCCACCAAATAAAGTGCACTATGGTTAGAACTTGATCATGCTTGAGAAGTTCCAGACATTAAAAATATTTCAAACTGAGTTACTGTAGCTTTCTGTTTGTTCAATTTCAAGTATAAGATTCGATGCTATTCTAATATGATTAGGAGTTGTATGATCAACACCAAACCCATAATAATTGCTCTCCCAGTCTTTGAAGAATGTATTATTCTTTGCAAGCTTATTGCCTTAAAAATTGGATCAGAACTTAGTTTTGACAGGTGCTCTGATGTCCCTGCAGCATGGGAACATCTAATGATCCAGCCAAGAAAGAAGGGAGACGCGGTGGTCAGCAGTTCAATGGTTCGAATCCCTAGTGCCACGTAACAGAGTGAGCTCCTATTACTTGTCCCAGCTTCTGCCAACCTAGCACTTTGAAAGCACGTAAAAAATGCAAGTAGTAAAATTGGAACCACTTTGATGGGAAGATAACAGCGCCCCATGCGCCTTCAGTATCGAGTCATGCCAGCCACATGACCCTGGAGACGTCTTCGGACAGTGCTGGCTCTTCAGCTTAGAAACGGAGATGAGCACCGCCCCTAGAGCTGGAAGTACGCATGTATGAGAGAACCTTTACCTTATCTGATGTCCCTGCATCATGGGAACCTCTAATGATTCAGCCAAGAAAGAAGTACATTTACTCTACTTTCTCAACAGCTATTAATCAACTGACTTGCATGGAGCCTATCATTCACAATGCACCTTGCATCACCTCTTTTTAACTAGACGAATTGTTAGACCAGAGAAGGTTGACTTGGGCAGTCTGTCTCTCATTCACTGGCCTGCCTTATCTTCTTCCTAAACTATGAATGTTAATGATCAGGCTTGGCCAATCCATCACTTTTATTTACCTGGCAAAGATGAATTCCACCCCTGAGCCCTGAATATTGCTTTACCTAATCAATAGACTGAATAAGCCAGATAAATTTGCCAACTGACATGTCTTCTCCTTGACAAGCCAATAATGGAGATCTAATATATAGAAAGCTATTATCGAAACTTTCATGACACGGAGCTCAACATTGATATCTGCTAAGTGCTGCACAGCAATAGGTTAAAGTTCAAGTCCAAAGATAGGAATTCCTGGAAATACATGATCTTTGTTTACTTCTTCCATTTGCAGCTTCCCATTGTGGACTATGTAAAATCCCCATGCAATCTTTTAGAACCAGATTCATGTTTGGCAGAATCATCAAAACCTAGTTTGTCCCGGATACAATTCTGAGAGCACTAAGGACTCCACCGTTCAACTCTGAGCTACAAATACTATCTTCCTTTGGGAGAAATTTAGCTTCTTAACTTCTATGTGAGAACTAGTTTGGTGCAGTGGCTTAAGACAACAGGGTAGAAATCAGGAGACCATGAGTTCTAGTCCTGCTTTAGGCATGAAGCCAGTTGAGTGGCATTGGGCCTGTCACTCACTCTCAGCCCAGGAAGGAGGCAATGGTAAACCACTTCCAAAAACACCTTGTCAAGAAAACTGTAGGGGCTAGTTGTCTCCGGGTGAATAAAAAGAATGGATTGGTCAAGACTGAGCATTAACATTCATAGTTTAGGAAGAAGACAAGGAAGACCAGTTGCTAGGAGTTAAAAACTAACTGGAAGACAGAGACACAGCCCAAAAATCTTTCTCTATAATTCCAGACCAGGAAATTCAGCAAATGATGGTTATATTATCAAAACACAGAAATGGACGAGCTCACTGCAATCGAAAAGTTTGGCTTCATTGCTTGTGTGGCTGTGAGACTGAACAGAATTAGAAGCTGCAAGTTCAAAGAGGGTGCTTCCCTTCCTATCTTTTCTTTTCACAAAGCTATTCCTCATGTACCTCAATCGTCCCCCCCCTTTGGTTTCTTGAATTATCAACAATTTAACTGGAGCAATTTTACTCTTTGTAAAAGCCACTAGGCTTAGTTTAATTGAACCAGATCAGACTGAGTTCACAAATTACACTAATCCAAAATATGATTTGCTTGACTTGGGTTTGATTTGCATAAACTCAACTACTATGGATTGTAAACCAGGATTGTGCTTTAGCACATGTGAGGCCAGCCAACTGTGGCTTACGCTGCAAACCAAAGTATATATCAGACCTGGTATAGTTAAGAAATTTATCAAAGTTGGACAGAAGATATTGACAACCCCAATAGCTCAGTAGAACTGTCTTCCTCTGTTTGGGCTCTGACAAGTTTCTCTGGTTTAGCAAATATTCTCCAGAAGAGAAGCTGCTAGAGGGCCTGGAAGCATGTTATGGCTTGTGGTAATAAGAAAGCTGTTCATAACATGAATCTACTTCTACCATTCCTGAGATTAATCACCTGTATTTGTTACTGTTGTGGGAACAACATTCCTTTCAACCTTCAGGAATAATAACTCATAAAGTCTGAAGCCCTGATACATTTCAAATAAAGACTGCAAGCCCAGTGATAAGATAGCACCAGTTGCTATTAGTTCTGTAGCTTTGCCACAATTGTGCTTATTGTGCTTGTCTTTGAGCAAATATCCCAGGACACCAACATATCAGCCGGCATTGCCGATACCCAAACAAGTTTTACAACTGTAAACATAAATTCTATATGCTAGAAAGGGAGCAGAGAGGAGGGCTAGCAAATTATCCCTCTTCCTATTACATCATTTCCGGTCCATTTAATTTTAGTTTCAAGCCTGCAATCACTATCTTGCTCTGTGCTGGTTATTATTTGCACACTATCTGGAAAGGAGTCCAAAGGGATGCTTAGTATATTACAATAACTTCCAGGAACTAGACATAATATATATGCAGATTTTAGTTAATGCTAGTGTTGTTTTTTTTTATCACTTGTTCTGCCTTTCTTCTTCTTACAGAATATCCACCAAAAAAAAGGGGGGGGAATGATTTATTTTATTGTGGATTTTTTGAGTAAGCCATTGTTGGCAAGATTCACACAGCTCTCCAAAATAAAGAAGGCAGAATTATGGCTTGGTGCTAAGGACGAATCCGTCCAATCTCTTTGTAGGTATGGATAAAAATATGTGTAGTTTGTCCCTGGGAAAGTAGCATTTTCCATCTTTTCATCAATGCTACCTACTATTTATATCTCAGGGTCAGAAAAAATGAAACCATCAAGTTCTTTTACTTGACTTGGTTGTAGATCAGACATGCTCAGGTCAATCTAAGAGTATTTGTAGTGATTCTTAACCCTGTTTGAAAATAAATTTAGCTTTAGGCCTCTGGCTTCATGTTGTGATCAGAGCTACAGATACGTAGTATCAGAAAAATGGATGGATTGACCACTGAAGAGGAAGAAAGATAAAGTGAAGGAAACAATATTGCCCACATAGTTTTTTCTGCTCAGTTGCTAGAACAGGGTGAGACACCCTGAGAAGCACTATCTGCAAAGTAGTTTGATCCCCGATAATTTACTGTAAATTCACTGCTAGTTTGCAAGCTTGCACTGCTCTGAATGATAGACTATGAGCCTTCTGTTGGGAGTATTGTAAGAGTACCAAGCCATAGCAAGACAAGATAATCCCACTTCTACAGCAAGATGGAGACTTACTGAAACATGCAAATATCACAGAACAGATTGGCAGGTATATAACAAACAGGCAGTGGCATTACTCATTCCATATGAATTCACTTAAATTCCATTCTCCAGAAATACTTTTAACATGTTGCTGTCATAAACCAGAAATGTACTTGAAGTTTTCTTAAAGCTGCAACCCAGTCATAGCACTGAAGAAATGTCATTTCAAAAAAATGATAGATATCAAAGCTATAAAACA
Organism: Pituophis catenifer annectens; assembly: GCF_029215685.1. Lineage (NCBI taxonomy): Eukaryota > Metazoa > Chordata > Lepidosauria > Squamata > Colubridae > Pituophis > Pituophis catenifer. The sequence continues at coordinate 243,746,993 of NW_027256881.1, read as the reverse complement.
AAGAATAAGCATCTTGATAAAGATGCCCGAATAATTATTTGAAACATTAATAAGTATTTGTGATTTATTAGTAGTTATTGCTTTTTTAAAAAAAGGTTTGTTATTTTGTCAGGCTAAGAACAAATGTCTGTGTTTATTGTCTGCCTGCCTGCCGAAATATTTATTTCTTATAGAAGGTACTGCCTGTGGAGAATTTTGTACAATTTCTATCTCTGTTGGACTTTAACAGGCCAGGTTTCTGCTACATGGATGTATTTTTTTGTAATTTTAGGCACTGTATTATCAAATGTTATATAACTTCAGATATTATCACATCCTGTAAAACATGTCTTCACATTTTTGTAATTTTAGACACAATCTCTTTTATAGCCTAGATGTCGAGTGTTCCTTTTGGATTTTACTCTGTGGTTCTATAGTAGCCAGGTTGTATTATAGATGTATTTTAATTTTATCTCAAGTTTAATTTATTGGTTTCTTGAGATAGATTTATAAGTGTTCAGAGATCACTCATGGACATACTTGTTCTGGTCTAACAGTGCAATCAACTGACTGACTGAATTCTTACTTCACTTTGCCTCTTTTCAGAAATCCTGGAAAGGCATTGACACACTTATTTTATAGAGGAAATCCTAATGTTAGGTAGTTGCAATTTCTAGAAATCCTTCAAGACTGAACAAGGGTTTGAACACAAGTGTAAACAGGTTTCCTCCCCTCTTTCAACTGGGCTGCTCTGGCTGTCTGATCATATTTTAATCTGATGCTGGATCTGAAACTTAAACAATCCTCATAACCTGGTGGTTCATGCTGATATCAGGGTGGAGACTTGCTATGAGGCTCAGTTGATAAACATTGTTCCAGAAACTTACAGTATTTATCACTGACTGGAATCCTACTGAGTATGACTGCATCTTTTCTTTTCAATATAAAAAGTATTTTAAAAAATAGACATACAAGGCCTACCGAATCTTGAACCCTTTCAATCCTGACATAAAATTTGAAAGACAAGCAGTAAATTTCCATATTGCATTTATAACTACATGAAGCCCATTATTTAAAATCATCTCGTGAAGTGGAATGAAAGGCTGCATTATGCTTTTGCATCCATCAGGTGCCAAAGGACTGTAAGTGACCTTAAAGTACCATGAAAAATGTTTTCCTTGAATGTTTGTGGTATTATATTGTAATATATTTCATGTATACCAGTATATTGTAATTACAATTGGAACCAGGACCAATCAAGGATGTGGACCTCTTTTACCAATTGTGCTAAAATAAGCTGCAGTTTTTGTACCCCATCATATAATTCTGGCCTTACAACTTTAGCAAAACATCGTACAAAGAAGTCATAGAAAAACAGTTCTGCTATATTACAGCATTAGAAAATGAATCAGCCCCGAGTTTGTTTTCATTTTGCTTAGTACACAGACCATCTTGAACCTTTTCTTATATTTTTCCACAGCAATGCTAATATATTCCAACCGCTTGTTTTATAACAGATCCTTTTAACCAAAAATAGCAATCAAATGGGACTTCTAAATGGGGCCATTCTTTTCTCTAGACAATTAAATCAGGTTATGCAGTAAAACATTTTGGAAAACTTAAAAATTCTGATATGCTTAATGTTTGTTTACTTGGCAGCATACTCACATAAAAATATAAGGCGATATTTAGAAAATTCAGATACTCGGAATGCTTAGACATTTCATATCAGAAGTTTTGAAATTTAGCTATGTTCTTTAATATAGAGATACAGAGTGGTTTGATTGTTTATGGTTTGATAAAAGTCAGGCAATGTTTTACTTCTCCTTTTTGTGCCCGGCCAGAAATATTCATATCCATATGATTTGTTAACAGCTTGGTATGACTTCATTAAAGTGCCTAATGAGCAGCCTGTCAAGGCTAAGATAATAATTTATAAAAATATCCTGTTCTTTCATGTGATATTTGTATCTAATTCCAAGGTCCAAAAGGTGTAATCATACTATGCCCTCACTGTAAGCTTGTAATTTGTGGGTGAGAAAGGAAAACTCTTGTGTTTATGCTTCCAGGCAGTTAAATATTCAATATGGATGAGAGATCCTGCTATTAAACCTTATATCAAATTATCCTAATTAAAGTCAAGCAACAATTATGGTCAACTGTTCTATTTGTCTAATGATATAGTGATTAATTCCCTGGATTCCATATCAGAAAACACTTAAGAAAACTTTCTTCTACTGGAGAGAAGAAATGGGGGGGGGGGAGAGAAGGAGGGAGAGAGAAGGGAAGAAATGGGAAGGGGGGACGGGGTGGGAGGGAGAGAGAGAGAGAGAGAGAGAGAGAGAGAAATGTATCTTGCAATATTTGCTATTGAAATTAATGTACCACCGCCGCCACGCAGGCAAAGGATAACTGCGAAGTTCAGAAAAACGGGTTCCATACAACTCAGCTTCTCCTCTCGTTAGGAACCGGCTATTAGAAGGTCATTGGACAAAAACTCCGACCAGACTGGTAGAAAGAAATCCCAACCGATCCATATTCGGCAAAGTTGTGTAAACCGAAAATAAAATACCGAGGCAGAGCGTTCCCACGCTCAGGAAACTTGCTGTCCTGGATCTGTAGCATTAAGGCAGGGATGGGTTTATTATGGCACACCGACGAGGCTGAGAAAATGCTGCCCTTTCCCCCCAGTTTTCTGTACTGAACTTCCTCCAAGGCTGAGTTTCGGCTGCAGCGCTCCCTTTTCCAGGTAAGAAGGGTGCAAAAAAATAAAAATAAAAATAAAAAAATGGTCTTCCGAGAGTTTCCCCCCGTTTCTTGTGGGGGACGCAACTACAGTACTCACCTCCGTTGGATCAGGCAGGCGGACCCTCCTGCTTCGCCGCCGGTCCTTGTCACACTTCTCCCGCTCGCGATTCCCTCGTCCTCTTCAGTCGGCCCAGAGTCCTGCCATGCCTCGGCCCTCGTTCCCGAAAACAAACCAACAAACAAAAAAAAAGCAGGGTTGTCGTCGTCCCGCGTCGTTCTCTTTCCTCAGGCGCCGCGGGCTTCTCCTCTTTTCTCCGCGTCCGGACGATCGATCGTCGCCGTGAGCAGGTGGAAGGAGGCGGCTTTCTTCGCCTAGCTAGGAAAAGAGGCGGGGTGGTGGAGGAGGACGAGGAGGAGGAGTCGCTGGGGCTGTAGCCACAGGTTACTCCCTTTCCCTGCCAGACCGGCCTGGGATCTCTGGTGACCCCTGGCGCGACGCTGCTGAGTGCCGGGCTGGCCTCCGCTTTGGAGCCCCGTTTTATTTCCCCGAGATTTCGGGGCGGGGAGGGGAGCCATTACTTCTCTGCAACCCTCCCACCACACTTTCTTGCCCTTCTTGTTAGACTTTTTTCACGCGGGAGGAAAAGTGAACTACACAACATACACGCGCGCAAACAACACAGACACACGAGCGCGCAAACACACACCGCTAGCCGCGGCTGGAAAACGTTGCCACACGAGCGCCAGGCGGCTGCCGTGAAAGGCGGCTCCCGGGCTAGAAGGCTGCGTGCCAAGGCTGCTCCCGAGGGGCATCGTTTTCCAGCTTTGCGCGCGGATCCTAGGCTCCTCCGGGGCTCATTGCACCGCTCAGACCTGGCCTGTGGAGCCTCTCTGCCTAGCAAGGGCCTGACATGAGGAGCAGACGGAGGGAGGGAGGGAGGAGTGGGTGCTCCTGCCCAGCCCGGTGCGGTTCTGATGGAAGTGGGGTTGACAAGGCTGCCTTTCAACACAGCGGGCCTTGGCCTGGACCGGAGTTGGAGGCGGGAGAGAAAGTTAACAGCTCAAGTCTAGGCATGTTTTCTGAGAAGGAGGCCGGCTAAAGTTGACGCCGTTAATTCCTCAGTAGAAGCGGCCTTGCTTTTGGTACTTTAATACTGTATGTATGTGTAAGTAGCTGGTTTCCTAGAAGCGGATGCACTGCAGAGTCAGCCTAGTTACGGTAGTGTTTAGATGGGAGATGTGTAGGGATACCAGGGTGTACATTAAATTCTCCTGGGAAGTCAGAGAAAGGTCAGTATTGGTGTCAAGAAAACACAAAATCGCCAGGACTTAAACTAAACAACCTAGAAATAAGGAGAAATGTTCTGACAGTGAGAGCAATCCACCAACGGAACAGCTTGCCTTCAGAAGTTGTGGGAGCTTCATCACTGGAAGCTTTCAAGAAGAGACTGGACTGCCATCTGTCAGAAATAGTGTAGGGTCTCCTGCTTGGGGGGGGGGTCTGGACTAGATGATCTACAAGGTCCCTTCCAACTCTTATTCTGTTCTGTTTTAACTCAGACTCTGAGTGACTTCATTTTTAAATAGCCTGCCAGCTGTTGATCATCTTCTACCACAAGGAAGAGGTGAGCTGGATGGCTCCCTTTGCATTTCTTTACCATTATCCATGATGCATGTTTATCATTGATTGGAAACCCCATACGGACCTTTTGTGTAAAACAGAAAAAAATCAATTTATAATTTAGATTAGACAGGACAGACTACAGAAAGTTCAATTGTAACTGTAAACCGTCTGTTTAGTCTTTCAAACAAATTGGGATTTTTATAAATTTACCTCTCGTTCTACGGTTGCAATTGAACTTTCTGTAGTCTGTCCTGTCTAATCTAAATTATAAAGACTAAACAGACCAACAGAAGATGGCACATTCCACATTTGTTTAGTTCCTGCCACTGACAGGAGGTGGTAAACAACAATGGATAAACACCAATACACTACTTATTTATGATTAAGCACCTTAATCTGTAGAGGAGTTTGCATCAAGCTTGGGGGGGCCCTGCTGCTCCGTTTTGTTTATTCTGATTTGCAATGCTTCTCCAAAGTCAGGGATGGAAAAAAAGAAAGTTTTCTCCAGTTTGTCACTTATAAAAGTGCTGTGGCTTGAAATTGAAATCTTGTACGTGTATCTTTTTAGTGACAGTGGTGCTGCTTTTCCTGGATGATGGGGGCATTGGAAAACTGCCATAAGGCTTACACAGAGCCTGACTCTGCTAGGAATGACATGTGGCCTTCTTCACTAAGCAGCACATTTGCTCTTGCAAATTAGAAACCAATTTGATTTTCATTATAAAGGCAAACTGATGTTCTCAGACTAATAAATTACAGTATACTGTTCCAGGAAAGAAAGAAGGGAGGAAGTTAATTGAATGACTTCAAAGATTGTGATATCCAGATGCACCTGAAAGTGCCTTACCATGGCTTCTTGATATCAATAGCAGTATGAATTGTTCCCAGATTCCCCCCAGAGTCTTTTTAATTTGCAAGGGGAGAGGGAATGTGCTCAGAACATGTTAAATTGACAGATTTCTCAAGGGTACAATGGTAGATGTAGACATACAAGAGACCCACATGATTTCAGTGCATGAAGGAATTTGAAGAGTGTGGGAAAGGAGATGCCTATTCGACATCCTGTCCAGAATACACTTTGGAGGTTTACACTCCAATCCAAGCTGTGGACAGTGAAAGAAAGAACTGAGATCTTTTAATTCTAGGCATATGCTTACTCTCCCAGAATCAGATTAGTGGATAGAACAGATTTATTTACATTAATATATAATAATGTCATAGATGAATCAATTTGCAATATCCTACTCATTTTTAAATGCTTATAATAAGAGCTGGAAGAGTTATAGTTGGCGGATTCCTAATTCCAGAATAAGCTTGTGTTTATTGCATTATCTATGACTTGAACACAGAAATTGTATCTGTGTAGGCTGATTTCTGTTTGGTCTGATTCTCTTATTTTCTGCACATTAAGACTTTTCAAAGCCCAGAGAACGTATTATTGAGGTGAAGAGAGCCCTTAAGTTGCCTTTAGCGCACATAACTTATTATGTTGTGGACAGAAATTTGCTTACTGCATCTTATGAAATCTAGTACTTTGCTTTGTTTTAATTTCCCTTCATTTTGTTTGGTTTGGAAATAGAAAAATAATGCAAAACAACAAAGCCTTATCTCTATAGGACATCTTGTTTTTTTTCTTCTTTTAAAGCAAAATTTTAAATTAAGCTAATGATAGTAAAACTAAATTGTGTGTAGAATAAGTTTTTTTCCTTGAAGCAACCACCACCCAAAGCAAGATTTTGACATCTAAAAAGCATATGCTTCTTTATTTTTAATGCATCTTTAATTTAAACTTGCTTATCCTGTTCTAGAAGGGCTAGGCTTTTTAATTAGACACTTAAAAATGTTAGTGTGTTTAGCAATTATTGTGACTTCACCGTGACAGTTCATGTTCATATATACAAATACCAGATGAAGCATAGTATAGAAATATTTGGGAAATCTACTCCATGGTTCAGTTAAAATTATTTAAGGTTACAGTATTTCACTTTGATACAGGAAAGCACTTCTAATATGCTTAGTAATCAATGTAAACCATTTTTTCCAATCTGATACTCACTACAGTTTTCACATTTGGCTGGGAATTGCAGTCACAAAATACCCGAGGGGTACTAGATTGCTTTAAAACATTTATTAGATGTTGTGTATGCATATTTGAAAATATTATATATGCCCTTTAGATTAGTTTCTGAGCTATTAAGATACTGCTTTGTTTTATACAGATAGATTACATAAAAAGAATGGACAGTTTAGCAGTATCCATCTGTAAAACATTTAGTGCATCAGTATGAATATTATTAATGCTATATATTAGATAAAAAACATATGCACATATAAACAACAGTTCTGTTTTTTAGCTAAAGTTGGCTGTCAAATGCATCAAGTTCTTCCCACGAACCTAGCTGCCTAGCATGTCATAATGTATTTGTGTGTATATATTGGAATCCAAAGTGTGTTTTTTTGCAATTAATGATCATTTTGTCAACGCACAGATTTTCTAAGTGTTGTCCAAGATTTTTTGGTAACGTACACCCAGTTTGCCAATAACCACAGGCACCAACATAACCAAGTTTATGCCATAATATTTCAACTTTGATTTTCAGATCTTGATACTTTGTGATCTTCAATTCTTTTGTCTTCTGTCTTACTATCCCGATATTGCCACATCAATTATCCATACTTTCTTCTTTAACTACAGTTAAATCTGATGTGTTATGAAGCAAAACTATCACTTTGTCTTTGCAAATCCCACATTTTAACCTGCTCACCTTCAAATATTTTTCGACTCTATGTTGCCACCTATTTTTCATTACTGGCACATTATAATTTTTACATAGTTCCAGTGAATCATTTTGGTGTCTGTGTTATAGCATTGTTTATAATCAGTTTGTGCAATCTTCCTACCAAAAAAAAAAAAAAAGTGGGGAGATTTTGGATCCACCTATTCCGGGAATGTTTTGAGAATTGCAATCTAAATGTTTCCATGGTAGTAAATGCTATTGATGATAATGAAAAATATTTATGTAAACATGCACTTGAACATATGCCAAAATTCACTGAGAGTTACAAATCACAATTGTTGGGTTGGTAAGTGTAATTATAAAATTATATGTCATTCTTCTTGTTTCCAAAGTTTGGCTCATTCTGATTTAATCAGCACTCATTCTAATTAATTGAACATTCCTGCTGCATTGTTCTGAAATGTCAGAAATAATTATATGTTAGGCATTCTTATTATAATCTTCCCAAAATCTTGAACTTTCCTCTATCTCTGGTCCTAATACATCGATACAAGGCACTTCCAGAGAGTCAGCCCTACAAAAATGATAAATGTCTGCAATCAGATTTGAAATAATTCCAGGCTTTTACAGCTATAGGACTCACTAAACCCTAAACTTGATATTTCTCTTTCCTAGATTAATCACAGCTATGCCTTTTGTGCAATGCTCCATTATCTATAAGAACTCCATAATATTTAGCACAGACAAGATAGACTTACATTCTACATTCAACTATCATTGTTATCAGAAGAACAATAAGAGACACGCATTAAATATACAATCTATGAAATATTTATTTATTAAAAAGAGATATAAAAATATAAATACAGTAGTTTTGGGAGAAAAAAGTCATATCAGATCTATATATCTATTTTTGTTAAAAAACACAAAACAAGTATTTATAAAAGAAAACTGGAATGTTGCAAATTAACATACATAGAGAAAGATAAAAGGTAAAATTCATATTATACATAGTTTCTAGAAAATTCATTTATATCTTACTTTTCCTTAGGATTACAAGAAACACGAATGGATGATAAAATCATCAGAAATGCTCTTAACTATACTCAAAACAAATAACAATTTGAGATATTCTGAAGGGGGAAAACATGTTGAAAAAGAATTATTCTAGGTATTCTATAAGACTTATAAAGTGAAATAATTCTCAATCTAATATTCTTGAAATGAAACTTTGAAATGTGTTATTATGCAAACAAGAATGCTAACAGGTTTTAGAAAGATTATACATAGGTCAGAAGAGCACACTACATCTTTTAAAAACTGTAATGTACTGAATGAGTCTACTAGCAGGATTTACATACTAACCTACATTATAAACCGTGGCCTTTAAATGTATCTCACATTCTACTAAGCAAAAAGCAAAGGAACCACTTTTTATTTTAGTATAATGTGTAACTTCTGTCTATGATATGGCAGATTCTGATGTAATATTTAATATTTTCTCTTTCTGCTGCACCTTGCAAATCAGAATTAGAAAATATCATAATTCTAATTGTAGGCTAATTGATGATCTGTTGGCCTGATGCAGATATAACAAGAAAAAATATACTTGCCACAAATATTTTGAGCCTGAGGCTAGCTAATTTTAAGATATTAACTCTGAATAAATGTGCATACACTGTATTTTTCGGACTATAAGACGCACCAAGAAAAAAGCTGGTTGGGGGTGGATCGGCTTCCCGGAATACCCCCAATCAGCTATTCCCAGAGTTGAACTTTAGCAACAGGTTCATTGGTTGTGAGCTCTGCGCCTTGCTTTTTTTTCAGCCACTGAAATCTCCGTTTCAGAGGCTTTTTTTTCAGCCTCTCAAAGGGAGGTTTCAGAGGCTGGGTGGGACTACATTCGGACTATAAGATGCACCCAGATTTTCACCCTCTTTTGGGGGGTAAAAAGGTGCGTCTTATATTCTGAAAAATATGATAATTTTGGATTCCCGCAATACGCTTTACATGGGGCTACCCTTGAAGAATATTTGGAAGCTACAATTGGTACAGAATGCAGTAAAACGATCTGTTCTGACCACACCAGGAGGTCACACATAATACTGTGTTGTGTGACCTCCACTGATTGCCAGTTTGCTTCCAGGATCAATTAAGATGTTGGTCATCACCTTTAAAGCCCTTCATGGAATAGGATCAGGTTAGCTGAGGAACCATCTCATCCCAATGGGATTGGCCTGCCCCACTCACTCTGTCAGAAGCAGCATGCTCTGCATCCTATAGGTCAGAGTTTCAGCTGACAGGGATAGTTTGAGGTCCTGATGGGGATCCTTCATGTTGGAGGAGGCTGGTGGACTAATAGGGAAGATGCCACCTCTGTGCTGTCCTTGTCATCAGTTTTTTTAGTTTGTATACATTGTTGATATTTTAATACTTTAATATCTACGATTTAAACTGTAAGCTGTATACTGTATACTGCACGAGACAAAAAGAGGGCTGTGAAAATATTTATGGACCCCTCACATCCTGGACATAAACTGTTTCAACTCCTATTCTCAAAACAACGCTATAGAGCACTGTACACCAGAACTAGATACAAGAACAGTTTTTCCCCAAACACCATCACTCTGCTAAACAAATAATTCCCTCAACACTGTCAAACTATTTACTAAGTCTGCACTACTATTAATTTTCTCATCATTCCCACCACCCATCTCCTTCTACTTATGACTCTATGACTATAACTTTATTGCTTGGATTCTTACGATTTATATTGATATTGTTCCTGATTGCTTATTTGTACCCTATGACTATCATTAAGTGTTGTACCTTATGATTCTTGATGAACGTATCTTTTCTTTTATGTACACTGAGAGCGTATGCACCAACACAAATTCCTTGTGTGTCCAATCACACTTGGCCAATAAAATTCTATTCTATTCTATTCTATTCTATTCTATTCTATTCTATTCTATTCTATTCTATTCTATTCTATTCTATTCTATTCTATTCTATTCCATTCCATTCCATTCCATTCCATTCCATTCCATTCCATTCCATTCCATTCCATTTGCTTTAGAAAGTGAGGGTGGTATATATATTTAATAAATAAATAAATATTCCTCCTGCATTGGCCTGCGTATTTAAAGAGATATTTTCCCCTTGAAAAACAGCTTGTTTTTGCCACACACTTGCAAACTTTCATTGCAGCACAGGTCATTATAGTAAATACTCTATGCTGAAAATGGGCCAGCAGAACCTGTTTAACCAACGTCTCAGGCAACTTTGGTATGTCACATGGAACAGAATTGCCAGGACATCTCCTTTGTGTAATTTTTAAATGTTGCTTCCTTTGCAAGAAAATGCAGGAAAAAAAACATGTATACAAGTATCAACATGATTTAGCTGACAAAGGCAGCAATTGCTATGATTTGTAGAATTCCTTCAAGTCCATATGCAACAAGCAGCACCGCATTAATAATGACATCTGCTCTCAGGATATATGTTTGCCACACTAGAAAATAGACTGACAGAAGCACACTGCCAACAGTGATCCCGAGACTGATCCCAAGGGGAGCTTCCTCTTCTCTCAAGTTGCCTTTGGTACCTAATAGGGGGAGAAAAGGACATACATGTACCTGATGGTATTTATGAATCTGTTAGACCATAACAGTAGAACTCTGAAACTGAACAGGAATTTAATTTACAGAGGGGGGTAAATCACTTATAATGCAGTCTTAAATAGAAAATAACCTTAATAATGTTAGAATTATTAAAGATAAAATATCTGGCTGGATCTAAAGCTTTCATACTTCTGGAGTACTGTTGAGTAGGGTTCTGCTAAGAACTTTTTTGTGACTGGAGACATGTTTCTTGTTTATTTGTTCATTAATTCATTTGTCCATTCAATTTCTTTGACTGCCCATCTCAGTTCAGTTGATTCTGGGCAGCTCTTCCTTCAATAGCTGTATTGGCATGTAATGCTAAGGAGATGCTACATATTTAGACAGGTCTTAAGATGGAGCAGAAGGAACAGTTGTGGTTCATTGTTCTCTTCTGCCTGGCAAGCTCATTGCCAAAGAAAACCCCATTAGTCTATGGCACAGGTGTCAAACTCACAGTGTCACATTGCCGTCATGTGACGTTTCATGTTTTTCCCATTCGTGGAGCTGGGGTGCAACTGGCCCACAGGCTGCCAGTTTGATGCCCCTGGTCTGTGGGATACCAGCTTCTTGTAAGCTATGCAGCTACTATCCTTTATGTAGCAACATGTTACAACTTTTGTCTGTAATGATCCAGTATAGAATGTTACAGAAGGAACTCTTGAATACAGGTAGTCCTTGACTTAAGTGAATCATTGCAGTTATTAAGTTAGTAACCCAGTTGTTAAGTGAATCTGGCTTCCCTATTGACGTTGCTTTTCTGAAGGTCGCAAAAAGTGATCACATGATCCCAGGACACTGCAAGTGTCATTACAAGCCAGTTGCCAAGTGTCCAAATTTTGATCACGTGACCATGGGGATGCTGCAACAATTGTGTGAGAAATGGTCATAAGTCACTGTTTTCAGTGCCGTTGTATCTTTGGTCACTAAATCAATCAGAATAGAGCCGGAAGCGACCTTGGAGGTCTTCTACTCCAACCCCCTCCTCAAGTAGGAAACCCTATACCAGTGATGGCTAACCTTTTTGTCATCGCGTGCTAGGGGTGGGGGAGGGGGGTGTCGCATGTGCGCGTGCCTGCACCCATAATTCTATGCGCCCTGCCCCCAAGCATGTGCACGTGACCCCACCACGCTCCCCCCACTCCTGGCACGTGATGGCATGGTAGGCCCATTTTTCCTCTCTCCCTAGCCTCCAGAGCCTTTCTAGGAATCTGGGGAGGGCAAAAATGGCTCCCCCCCCCAAGGTCCTCCAGAGGCAGGAAACAGCCTGTTTTCCTACTTCTGGTGGGCCCAGAAGGCCCAAAAATCAGCTGTGTGCACCGGAGCTGAACTCACGTGCCCACTGATATGGCTATGTGTGCCACCTGTGGCACATGTGCCATAGGTTTGCCATCATGGCCCTATACCATTTCAGACAGGTGACTGCTCAGTCTCTTCTAAAAAAACATCCAGTGATGAAGCACCCACAATTTCTGAAGGCAAGCTGTTCCTAATAATCACTATTAGGATGTTTCTCCTTAATTTCAGATTGCTTCTCTCCTTGATTAGTTTCTATCCATTGTTTCTTCATCTTGCCTTCGGGTGCTTTGGAAATAAGTTGACCCCCTCTTGAATGAATGAATGAATGAATGAATGAAATGGCTATACATTGAGGACTACCTGTAAAGTTAAATTTCATAATAGCGGCAAGTACTCTGCTTATCTAAAAAAGAAGATAATTTAAGCTGTACAATTTATTCTATGGCTGCTTAAACTGCAGATCCATACCTGGAATCTAGCAATGGTCTTTCATTCTACAGCACTTTTGACTATTCAAGTGGTTTGAAGAATTTCTCTCCAACCCTCCAAAATAGGTCCTTCCTTTTTGTCACATTTTCTTCTTCTCTAGTGGCCTACACAAAGAATACTGCTATATACAATAGTTGTCATTCTCCAATAGTTATAATTTTTAAAATAGAAATTTTATACAGAGTAAGTCACACTGAACTCTTTCTGAGCAAAATAGCTGAATTAGCCAGCAAAAAAACTTATTTTTATATTAGAGTAATGTCTCTAATATAAAATTTGCACTTTCACCCAACTAGATTGACCAGTCTTTTAATGTTTAACAGTAAAAGTATTTAAAAGGCTTATCAGATACCAGTAATTGGCTAGTTGTCTTGAATTGCTCAGTTGGACTCATATTTTTACATACAGATTAATATTAAGGGGTGGTTGTAAATTACATAATGCTTACCAAAGTACAAGCGGATAACTTCGAGAAGTGCCATAAAGAACAGCAATACAAGATCAAGAGTCAATAAGCTATATGGATAAGTGAAAATCTGACCTGACAGTAAATAAAATATAAAAGGGAGAGAAAAATCAAGTTAGCGTATATCATGTTGACAAGAATCAGCAGAACCATTTCTTAACTGTGTATTTTAAACAACTTACTTTTATAAATAATCATTAGAAGTGCTGCTAAAAAATAAAATACATAATAAATTCCATCTAAAAAGAAAAGGATCTGTAGGGGAACAGATGACAGCTAGCAGGTTCCGTCAAGGAAAATTATTTATGATTATATTTTTCACATTTTATTTATGTCGGATCATAATTCAGTGTTATATAGTATAAAACTGCAGTGCCACTCAGTACATCAAGTGGTAGTATAAACTGTACTTAAATCAGTAGTCCATTTCCAAAGATTGATAATAAATTTAGGCTTGGATAAGTATAGCAGAGTGAAGTAACTGCGCTTCAGTTGAGTAGGAGCCACAGGCAACCCAACTACACCACATTTCAGTAAGCAGTCTTTAAAAAAAAGATCTTTTTGAGGAATGGCTGCTTCCAGAGTAGATCTAGTGTTCCTGCCGAATCACCATCGAGCGATTCCAAAGTTATGTTTCAGAATACTTCAAAACATTACATTTCCTTTCTATCCAGTCATGATGTTGTTTCCCACCTGCAATGTGAGATTGTTTCAACTAGAGACTGAATTGGGAACTTTTTGAATAAACGTTACATGCTTGGCTACTGGGCGCATACAGCAAACTGGTTTAGAAGCTGCACTAAGCCACAATTTTCCCTTAACCATGGTTTATGAATAAATCATAATTAGGTATATTTGTACAATGCATTAAGCTATAAACTATCGTTTACAATCAAAATGGCTGTGATTAGAAAAGTTAAAACCAAATTAATCGTATTGTGGTATCGAGAATAAGATCAGAAAATCAGCTAATGGTCTATTTAGCTGTGCCACTGTAATCTATTTCAGGTTACTAACCCACATATGAGAGTCCACTAATTACATACTCTATTAATAGCTAGTAAAATGTCATAAGAGAATCTCTGATCCCATATAGAGAATTATTTCTTTAAGTTAGGAGAAATAGTACAGATAGTATTATTTCCAAGAACTGTGTCTCCTCTAAAGTTTCTAAAAGTTAAATATTGTCTCCACTTCAAATCACAATGCAAACTAGCAAGCCTATTTCCAAAAAAAGGGCATGCTTTTTTGAAATCTAAAAATCAAGAAATCTAATTTTTCCCATGTTCCTACTGCATCCAGTTCCTCATCTTAAGTGTACCCTATTGGTCAGTATCAGGTTAAAGCGAGCTAATCTTCCTGCATCTTCCAGGCATTGAAGGAGAAAATTGTTATGAATGCACATCAGGAATTTTTAGGCCATGTTTGTGGCAGATTTTGATTCCTAACAGATAACAGTATAATTAAAGTTCTCTATCTTTATGAATGCGTGCTTTTTTGAAAAATCTGCAATTTGCTATTGAAAAATTACCTACATTTTCTTAGCAAGATAAATGAATGATACCAACAAGAGTACTGCTTTTATTTGTTCATTTGCTTAGTCCTAGATCCTGTTTTAATGGCACTACCAAATTCATTCGTTTTTGCTTTTCTAAGCATGGATGAGTATAGTTTACAGTAACATGCAAATCTTCCTCCCTTTCTATTGCTTATGTTCCGTTTGAACTCTGCTCTTCCGTTTCTAGCTTTCATCTATGATAGCAATTCCATCAGATTTCTGTTACACTTGTTAAATTATATTTGATTTTCTGTACAAATTGTTCAAGCTCATCTTGTTTACTTCTCACACTGTGAACATTAGTAAGTAGACAATGAATGTCATGAACTTTATGAAACATAGGTCTGATTTTTCAGCAAGGCCCTATTTCAGCACTATTTCCATATTTCATAGTGCACAAGTGTTTATTCGAGATCCTTCAGTTTCTAACTTATACGGGACTTAATTTAAAACCCTTCTAATTAAAAGTCTAGGATTCTTTATCTTACAACCCTGTTAACAATCCTTGAGAGATGAAATTCCTCTTATGCCAGCAGGCCATCGTAATTCAGAAGACAAACCCAGAATCATGTTATTTGCATAATCAGTAATTGATTTCTCTTTTTTAGTTCTCATTCATGGATTGGACAGATGGATAAGACTACTTGAGCCTCCAAGATCTTAGCTTTCCTTTTGAGAATTTTAGTCTGCGTGTAATACAGTTATAGTATCCTTTGCCTCCAGCTGTGTTAGCAGGAACAAATGCCTGCAAAGTGACTTGATAAGTGTTAGAAATTGACATGTCACTAATCCTTCCTTATGGCAAACAGAAAGATTTCAGGAGAAATTTGCTTTAACTCTTTGAGGCAAATCATCATCCACTGTGCCTCCTCTCTTTGTCTTATTTGAGGATATACCTTTCTCTCCTTTAGGGATATGCTATACTGGCTCATTCTCTAGTCTCCTATTTAAAATGCTTGGAACCATTTCTTTTATCTGCAAAGACCTGACATTTTTTTCTGAACTTTAGATACACAGACAACCAGGACGCATCGCATGACCTGTATCATCTTTTGAGGGATTCCTCAGAAACGGGTAGCGAGATGAGATGTTATTTTCTGAAATTCATGCCATCTATCAGCAATTGAATTCACAGACCACACTCTTTAGATGCCTATATAAAGTACATTGACTACTGGAAGTATCCAAGTTTTGGGATTCAACAGTTCCATAGTTCCATATCTGGAAGCACTATTAAAATGGTATATTTTAATTAATTAAATTAAATTAATTAAATTAATTAAATTAATTAAATTTAATTAATATTTCTGTTAGGCTCTTCCTGAGCAGGCAAATATTAATTTACGTCATGATCCTTATATGGGGCCTTACATAACTTCCATGCTTCTGGAGCAGGGGGGATTATTTATTTTTACAATGTACATCTTGTGAGGTATTTTCAGTTATACTGACCATCAGGAGACATAACATGACCGGTTTTGCCCTTATTGGGATTTCTTAGACATAGGTAGCCAGATGTTATGGATGCTTGGATGCAACTAAATGTTTGGGTGGAAAGGAACAGATTCAGATTAAACCCCTAGAAGAGAGTGGCTATGGGTCCTAATCTTCCAAATCTAAAAATTGTCCATTTATGACTCTGGATGCAATCATATCCCCATACTGAGTTCGTTCAAAATGTGGGTAATTTTCCTAGATTTGCAGCTCCTCCTTGAGAAGAAGATGGAAACAGTGATCAGAACAGCCTTTGTGCTCAAATTGTATTTTTTCCTGCATAAGACTGCATTGTGCAATTTGTTCTATGCAGGACTCTCTTTGAAAAGCAACTGAAAGCTTAAACAGGTTCAGCACACAGCTACCTAGTTAGTTGGGGGAACACTTAAATTAATTAATATAATATCTCTATTCTTAAAGCTGCATTGACACCAGTCAGCTTCTGGGTACAATACAGTACGCTAGGTATGCTTTTAAAATCCTGTATGTTTCAGGGCTTGGATTCTTCAAAAATGATTGTTCTGAAAGCTCTCCATCTAGTGAGATCAAGGAGAGAAGACCTCCAGAGTCAATCAACCTTGTGGTCGTATCTTCTCAATGGTAGCTCCTCTTTTGTAGAATTTAACCTTGTACATATGGACCATCACCTCCCACCTTTTCCATGGAGCTGTGAAAACATGGCCGTGTGATAGAACACCTGGAGGAATGTTAAATATTTAACATTCAGGCTCAACCCATCCAAGACCGAGTGGCTGTGGTTTCCGACGTCCCGATATAGTCAGCTAATGCCATCGCTGACTATTGGGGGCGAATCATTGGCCCCCACGGATAGGGCTCGCAACTTGGGTGTCCTCCTGGATTCACGGCTGTCGTTAGAAGAGCATGTGACGGCCGTGTCCGGGAGGATTTTTCATCAGGTTCGCCTGATCCGCCAGTTGCGTCCCTATCTAGATCGGGACTCCCTACACACAGTCACTCATGCCCTCGTTACTTCTCGTCTGGATTACTGCAACGCTCTCTACATGGGGCTCCCCTTGAGGTGCACTCGGAGGCTCCAACTGGCGCAGAGTGCGGCCGCGCGGGTGGTGATGGGAGCGACTTGGAGTTCCCATGTGACACCTCTCCTGCGCGAGCTGCACTGGCTCCCGGTGGTCTTCCGAGTGCGCTTCAAGGTTCTGGTTATCACCTTTAAAGCGCTCCATGGCTTAGGACCTGGTTATTTACGGGACCGCCTGCTACCACCAATAGCCTCCCACCGGCCAGTACGCTCCCATAGAGAGGGGCTCCTCCGGGTGCCGTCGGCCAAACAATGTCGGCTGTCGGCCCCTAGGGGGAGAGCCTTCTCTGTGGGGGCACCTACGATTTGGAACGAGCTCCCCCCGGAGATACGTAGGATCCCGGATCTGCGCACCTTCCGCCGCGCGCTTAAGACTTTTCTATTTTATCAAGCTGGCCTGGCCTAAATCTCCCCCCTTTTTAAATGTGGAAATTTTAAATTTTTAAATTTTAAATTCGTCTTTTTATAGGGGTATGGGTAAGGCATTTTAAATTGGGGAGCCATTTTAGATTTAATTCTGTTTTAAACGTATTTTAATTGTTTATATTGTATGTTTTTAACTTTGGCTGTGCACCGCCCCGAGTCCTTCGGGAGAGGGGGCGGTATAAAAATCTAATAAATAAATAAATAAATAAATAAATATCTCCAAGTGGATGGGATTACTATTGTAATTTGACCTAGTTTATAATTTTCTTTTTTATGTAGCATATTGTTCAGAACGGTTTGAAATAGGGTGCTATAGAAATCCAAATAATAAATACTGTATTGATTATGAAAAAATAAATTTATTTTAAAATTATATTTTTATCCCACATTTTTATATATAACTCGAGGCAGAGGACATCTGCCTCCTATTTCCCCACAACAATCATGTGGGTGGGTTGGGCTGAGTGACTGGACCAGTCACCCAGCCTGCTTTCATACTAAGGGAAACCTAGAACTCACTGTCTCCTGGTTTCTAGGCCAGCACCTTAACCATTACACTAAACTATCTCTCTGTTAAAATTATAACTGAAAAGCACACATCTGGTAGTTTTTATTTGTTCTCTTTAATTTTATAAATCTACAATAGAATGCTAAATATGCCAAGCAGCCTTTTAAAAACAGAAACAGTTAAATTAGTATGATTATTTTTGCATTTGTGATAGTCTTGCACTGAAGACATATTTGCAGTATTCTTGCTAGAACATGTAAATTGCTGAAAGCCAAACTTTTCTTGGGGAAAATGAAACCAACCACACCCACTTAGATCTGAAAGGAATTTGTGTATTATTGTTTGTTATGTAGATATTCATTTTGCTTCTATTTTACTTAAAAGGATAATCCCTTTTCAATTGGACATTTTAAAACCTACTGATAACAGATGTATCCCAGTTTACAGAATGGATGAGGAATGAAAATGAAAATGAGACTGCAGTCGAAGAAATAGTTGAAGATTATGTCTCAAATGCTTTTGGAGGGATTTTTTCTGCAAATTGTATTATGTGTCTTGCAGTTTCCTCCTTTAAATGTTATTATTCTATGTATTTCATTTCTTGGTTTCACATATCAATCAATTATATTTTAATGCCTACAGTCAATAACAATATTGTCATTTTGCATAGCATCTCCTTAAACATTAAAACTTTGGAATGACACTTATTAGAGGATAATGACATATAGCACCATTTCTCATATCTCTGAAGTTTCTGGAAGTAATCACATTAACAGACTGTCATGTAATTAATGTGGATTTTAGTACTGTAGATGATATTCTAAGGCTACTCATGCGAGATCAGATGAACAGGAAAGTTGCTGTAAGGTATACCTAACAATCTCCTGCATTTATATGTCAGAAATTTATCCACCATTATTCATTTTCCTAAAAGGAACCATCATAAACTTCTAAAAAGATACCAACTTTCTCTGAGGCACATTTGAAAATTATAGGTATGATTAATCAAAATGTATTTGGTTTTCTGGATAAAAGAAAAAGGATACAACAGACGATGAGCTCCCTGTACACAAGACAAAAATAAAATAATTATCCAAAGTTAAACCTTTAAGGTGTAAAAGATACAAAAACTAGTGTGCAGAAATTCTTCTAATTGTTTTGAAAAAGAAATATTGTCCTACAGTAATCAGCTGTATAATTCAGAATATGGCACAACTTGTTTCAATGCTGCAGCACCCATGTCAGCCTTTGATAATACCTTAATTCAAAATTACTTAACAAAACTTTCTGCCGGTTTTTGGTTTAGACTCAGAGCTATAATCCTAAAACATTACTAAATAAATTTATGAAACCAGTAGGCAGATATTCGGATTTAAGCAATTAAAATATAGTCCAAAATTCTGATTAAAAAATAAATAAAAATTAGCTATGCAATACAATGAGAACTTACGAATTCTAGGCTTATTTAAATCTATTTAAAAGCATGTTTATATCCATGCTAGGAGTCATGTTGGACTGGAGTATCTTTATTCATGCTTTATATGGAGTGCCAGAAGTACTGTGTGACCCGTTTCATTGTTTATTGATAGTCTTCAGGTATGGGTTGCCAGATATTATTCTTTGGGGTTCAAGCTATCTACAAGTAGTCCTCGACCTATGACCACAATTGAGCCCAAAATTTATGTTGCTAAGTGAGTTTTGCCCTATTTTCATCTTTCTTGTTATTAAGTGAATCACTGCAGTTGTTAAATTAGTAACACGGTTGTTAAGTGAATCTGACTTCCCTATTGACTTTGCATGACATAAGGATACAAAGGTGGATTACATGATCCTGGGACACTGCAACCTTCACAAATTTAAGTCAGTTGCCAAGCATCTGAATTTTGATCATGTGATCATGGAGATGCTGCAGTGATCATCAGTGTGAAAAATGGTCATAAGTCACTTTTTTCAGTGCTGCTGTAACTTTGAACAGTCACTAAATGAACTGTTGTAAATTGAGGACTATTTGTATTGGGAACTGAACTCAACCACTGATGACTATATAGAATGCAATAGTTTTAGGAATTATCCAGGTCCTCTCATTCAGTGATCACAGGGATATCTAGATGTGCTATCAGACTGGTATATACAGTCCACCTTCCCTTCAACTTTCAGAACAGAAATATACAAATATTGCCTTATGTCATGACTCCTGTATGAGTTTTCACATGACCTCCACACAACCCTCTACAAGAGGGAGGGGGAGATTTCTCTATTTTTGTACAGTGTATATCCAGTGTGATATTTTTCCCTGTAGGTATAGATAACATAATATAGCATCTATATCTTTCTGTTCAGAGCACAAGGGAAGGTAGACTGTATACAGCTCACAACTCTTCGAGATCTTTATTGAAATGTATTTCAATTACATAGAGAACCTCTGTCTCCCTCTACTGAAATAACCGTGAAATTGTTTTTTTTTTAGTTGGTAATAATTTCAGCCCAAATGTTAAGTTTAAGGTGCAAGTTTCACTTTTTAGTGGTTAACATTGATAGTTTGTTAATTAGTTAAAAGTAATAGCCAATCAATACTGAATTAGAGAAACACAGATTGGAAGAGGTCATTTAGGCAATCCAATTCCTTCCTCAATAAGGAATCCAAATTAAAGCATCTCTCCAGAATAATTCGCTATTAGAATAAAAATAAAAGGTAAGTCTACCATCTTTCTAGCTCCACCACTGTCATTGCCCTTATTCTCAGAACGCCCTTTTCCCTCCTTTAATGTCCATTTGCAATCTGCCTTTCTCTAAAATCCATTATTCAGCTTTCTGCCCTCTGGAATGAAAGAAAATAGGTGTTGATGATGGCATATGATATTTTTTCAGATGCCGTGTTTCCCTGAAAATAAGACCCTCTCTTATATTTTTTTGAACCCTGAAATAAGCGCTTAGCCTTATTGCCATGCGCTCAAGAGCCCGATTGGGCTTATTATCAGGGGATGTCTTATTTTGGGGGAAACAGGGTATCTGAAAATATTCTAACATCCTTCAGCTATCTTTTCTCAAGGCCAGACTTCCCCAGCACTTTGATTCTTGTTCTAAGATTTAGTTTCTAGTTCTCTGTTCATCCTTGTTACCCTTTTTGAACCTGCTCCAAGTTCTCTATATTGTTCTTAAAACTAGATTTCAAGATGGGATTTGACTAAAATGGAACAATGAGTTTCTATAAAATATTTATTAAAGCCACAAAATATATTAAATGCACAATATACTAGAAAATGGAGATTTAAGCATTTGACAAATATCCTCTCCAGATGACAGTATTATTGCCTATCACTTGCCTTCTATAAAAGATAACATGTTTGTTAGATCACACTAAATCTCTCATTAGTATAGTGTAGCATTGTACAGTAAACATCCTGGAAGAAAATAAATCTTCATAAATAAGGCACCTCAAGAACCTGGACGAAAGGCAGGATATCAATTAAAAACATATGAATATTATTAACTGTAGTTCAACCTATGCTGAATTATTTAGGGCATGATTCAGTGATTACAGGGACTGACAACTCCATCGCTAAGCAGCACGGTCATTATGTGTGATGCCATGTGATTGTGTCTTGCAACTTCCTGCCTGTTTCCCATTGCGTTTGCTTGTCAGAAGCGGCTAGTGAAGGTCACAAGTGGCAATCACATAACGGGGGTGGGTGGGTGGATTTCTGCAACAGCCTTAATTTTGAAGAGTGGTTATAAATCTCGGTTTTCAGCATCATCGTAAATTCCAACAGTCACCAAGTGGTCAGTAAGTGAGAACCACTTATAATTTCCACAAATGACACTGCCACAATGCCACAGAAATAAATCGGGCAGTTATTCTGTGCCTCGACTGTCCTGTAAGGCAGTTATGTGACTTTATTCTCCACGAGGAATTCCCCTTCGTGGCTTCCTAGTCTACAAATATAGTTACCTATAGTTCTATAGTTACCTATAGAAACTACAACCACCAATATGGTGGGGCGCCATGCAATCCTGCAATATCAGTTTACCAGTACTAGTTTTATTTATCATAGCACGTATAATTACTAATTATTACAGCATAAGCAGGTTGCAATCACGTCCCTGTTGACTTCAGAAGCAACTTCTCTTCAACGGAGCAGAACTTGCTTGAAAGCCAACTAGGCAACTGTTTCACTATTGTCAAGGTAACCCATTTGCAAGCAGGCTAGACTGCAACCTAATAACCAGCTGGTTATTAGCTGGTTAACCAGATGGTGTCACCAACGGTGTCCAGGATTTCTCTATGTCTCCCCTTTCCACATCTTAACGCGGGTCTCAAAACTTGGAGCAATGTTTTTAGTCAAAGCAACTCCGCTCACCTTGCCTGACGGCCGCCATACTCTCTCATCCCATCCCCCCCAATTCCTCCCCCTCCCCAATTCCTCCAGCATCCCGACAACCCTTGCGCAGCCTCCTAGGGCTGCATGGGCGGATTGCCGTTCGGCGGGTTTCGCGCGAGCGGAACTCCACGATCGCCTTTATTGTTCGCGTCCTCGGAGATATTCGGGGCCCCTCGGACACCGCCGGTGGGTCCGGATTGTGAGAGGGAGGATTGACGAAGCCTTCGATGTTCTTCGGACCTTTGCTTCCCATCTCGGTTCGGTCATAGCCGGAAAGACTCGGGCCTCTTCGGCAACGGCCGTAGCCCGACGAGTAACCGCCATCTATTCGGGTACCTTCGCGAGCTTCCGATCTCGCTCTAGCCGCCTCAACATGAACTTTCGGTGGATCGGGAGAAATCGGCTCCGATCGGGATCACTCGGGTGAGACCGAAGCGGGTTGTTGGACGGGTTCGGGAAGACCCGTCATCGACTATACTCGGATAAGATCGGAAGCGGCTTTGGGCCGTTCGTTTCCCTATTCGGGATTCTTAAAGTGGAAATCGGGGGAGATCGGAGAATAACTTTCATTCGGACGAGGTCGGCTAACCTCGCGGGATAATCCCCCCCTCCACTAAGTGTCTTCGGATGGAGGACTCGGACTCGGCCGCGAAGCAACTAGGTTTAGCCGAGGCGGCGGCGGTAGCTGCCGCTGCTGCAGTAGCTGCAGCAGCGGCAGCCGCCGCAGCCGCAGAAGGATCCGAGCAGCAGCACGAACACCGAGGACAGGTGCCCGGTTCGGAGGCGGAGCCACAAGAGGAAGAGGAGGTGACGGCTGTCACCGTAATGGCGGCAGATGCCGAACACATTGAGATGGGAGCCGAATCCCTGCCGAGTGCGGACGAGGCTGCTGCGGCAGCTGCCTTTGCAGGTCGGCGCGCATGCGTACAAGCACGCCACCCGCCGGTCATTGAGCTCGGGTCGTGACTAGATCGTGTGTTCATTCGCTTGCGTGAATGGTGCATCACGCGAATACTTACTTTCAAGCGCCTCTCCTTTAGTGGAAACGTTTGGATCTTCTTAACTTACCTCTAGTACCTCATCATGAGGATATATACATACATGTGTGCATCATCCATGACGTCAAGAAAGCGCAGAAAGTGCCACCTTTTCCTCTACATTATTTTAGTTGTGCCGTTTCTTATCCCTGACAGGACTGTGGTGTGATCATTGTCGGTAGTCAGACAGGCAGAAATCTAACATTTCTCCATCACTGCCTTTCACCAGAGCAATATGACTTGTTGATTATTTTTTTTTTTATACCTACATCTGAGTTACTAATTTAGTTGGAGTACTTGATGAAAAACAATTGGTGTAGCTGCCCGTTTGCATTTTAAGATGCTGTAACAAAAGATAATTGGACTGATTAAAATTTCTAAGAGCAACAGCAGACAGATTAAATACAACACACTGAAACCTTACCCAATAGCTATTGAACTATACAAAAATCAGCTAAAATAAGATTGTCAGGTTATAAATAGGGGCAAGGATTCCTTTTCTCCCTTAATATTTGGCTATTAATATTATGTGCACATAATCATTGGTAGCTCTTATTAATAAAGTCAGTATATGCATACTGGAAATCAATAGGTAGATAATGAAAATTTTGCCCTCAGAATCAATATTAAGATATCATTCTATAAACATCTCGTTTAACAGAACATGTGCATATTTGCTTCTTGGATTTTGGTAGTTCTGAAGGAGGATATCACAGCAAATATTTATTTGGATCATGTTTTACAGAAGTAACCACAGTAACAGTAGCCAATGTGGGTGCCTCTGCAGACAATGTATTCACTACTTCTGTGGCAAATGCAGCATCAATCTCAGGACATGTATTGGTAAGGTCAGGTTTACTTAATCTTACAATATTTATTTTTGCATATTCAATATTTCCTTTGTAGTAGAAAGTTTCTATTGTAAATGTGTGTTGTGACTAGCTATGAAGGTTCATTATGTAATCAAATAGCACAGATTTGTGTTAGCAAGGTTTGTATTGGAGATGAGCAGAATAAATGCGACTGGATTTGCCAAAGACAGTAGGCTAGCCATTACTTAGGTTGGCTAGCTTGCAATGCAAGGGTATTGAATGAATCCAGCTAAATCTTTAATTTAGTTAGTCACAGTTAAACATGGATTAACATCTTTGGACATTTTCTTCTTTATTGTTGTTAGCCCACAAAGGTATTCTTTCACTAACTCATGCCCTAGTCATTTCTCACATTGACTATTGCAATGCACTCTACCTATGTACGCTTACCCTTGAAGATTATCCGGAAGCTACACTGGTGTACAATGCAGGGCTGCAAACAGTTTTAAGCACTGCTAGAGTTGTGCATGTAACATCTCTCCTGTGTGAGTGGCATTGGATGCTAGTTTGCTTCTGGGTCCAGTTCAAGATGTTGGTTATCACTTTAAAAGCTCTTCATGGCATGGGACCATGTTTCTTAAGGAACAGTCTTATCCCTATTATATTAACCCATCAATCAATTTCAACTGGTGGGGTCTAGGAAGAGAGCCTTCTCTGTAGTTGCCCCTTCCCCTGGAGGTGAGGTGCACCCCTGCTCTCTTGGCCTTCCAGAATACCATCCAAACTTGGCTCTGCCAACTGGAATGGGGTTCTAACAGTGGCATGCAAGGTGGGGGTGGCTGGTGGTTTGAAGGGTGGTTTACTCCCTCTGTCACTGTCCACTCCCATTGTTACTGTCCACTGTCCACTCATTTATTGTTTTTTTTAATTTTGTTCTAATTTGGGTTTTTTTTAACCATGTTGTTTTATATGGTTGTATGGTTTTATTTGTAAACCATCCAGATTCATGTAGGTAAGGTGGGCAGTGTAGAAATTTGATTAATTAAATACATAAATAAATACGGTCTCCCCAGTTAAATGGAGTCACATTTCAGCTGTATCACTTAGAAGAGAGCTGCGCCTAATTCCTAACAAATGTATAAATTTATTAGAAAAGTTAAAATACTTGTGTTATACAAGTAATATAAATATAATACTTAATGTTATATTATAATACTTGCGGTACATCTGGTTCTACTGATTCCATTATCTTCACTGGATCCCTTTCCTCTGGCTAATGCAGAATGTTAGTCAACATAGAGGTTGTATTTGGTACTGTCAAGGTCTTGATTACTATATCTCCTGAGGCAAGGAGGTTTTATCTGATTCAGTATAAAATGCCATAGGCATGACTAAAATAATAAATAGAGTTTGCAATGGCAATTCTAGTTCAGTGTGACTTAGCTTCACTACATAAAATATAACGAATATCTTCAGACCTTAAATGAGTTCAAGGAATCGAAACCATATATATCAATTTTGATTAAACTTGTGTCTGTTGTCTCTGAGAAATGCTATAAAACTGGTGAAGGGCCAGTTGACTTGAGAAAGGCAATTATCTTTATCTTCAAAAGGGGAATAAAAGGAAGACAGAACTACGCACCATTCAGTCTGGCATTAATATCTGGGAAGATTTGAAAATGAATTATAATGCAACCAATCTATAACCATTTTGAAAACAAGAATATTAGAAGTCAACATGGCTTTATGAACAAATCTTGCCAGCGTAACCTTCTTTCATTTTTTATGAGAAGATTTATTTAATAGATTCTGGGAGTACTGTACTGGAAATATATTTAAACTTGAGAAAAATATGTATGTGATTCTGTCAGATTAGATTAGTTAATTAATGTTTAAAGTGTATTTGCAGTTGTCTATATCCAGACAGTGCTCCTTAATGGTTCCTTATAAAATTGGAGTAATGTATCAAACAGGGTGCTATAGCTATTGATCATATGCCGAATATTCTTTTTTTTTCATCAAGAAAGGAGAAAACAGAGTGTTAGTCTCCATACATTTGTATATGGAAGAGAGGCATTTGACTGCTCCTTTTGCACTCTTCAATATATGCAAGTTGATATTTCTACGGGAATTTGCTATGAATTCTTACGTATTAAGAAACATAAAAATATAATCCTTTCAGTAAGTTATACTAGCGATTTTTTTTTATTTCAGTCTGGAAGAACAGCTCTTCAGATTGGGGACAGCTTAAATGCTGAAAAAGCCACTCTGATTGTGGTTCACACAGATGGCACCATTGTGGAGAGTGCAGGTCTGAAGGGGCCATCTGCACCTCTTACTACAGGTAAAATGTGAGCTGGGGGGACCTTTTTAAAATGTCATATAGAAATTCAGTATACATTTATAACTGTTTTTTTCAACATTGCATAAGCAAACTAATATTTGATTAGGATAATTTCTTGATTTTCATTCCATCCCTTCTCAAAATTGCTTGAGGGGGAAAGGAGGGTCCTGTAATCCAATGATCTACAGCAACCAAGATAGCCAAACTACATCTAGTACCTATAAAAGATAGTCATTTTTTTATAATTAATTCTAAAATTCTATAAAAGTTAATACTTCAAATTTAGCTCAACTCTTAATCTGTTTTTCTCAGATCAAATTGTTATCTAGCTTTTTGCTGTTTATTTCAAATACTTAAATTTCTTAAGTTTGTAATTATTTTTTCTTTTGTTCAGAATTGATGTTAAACTTACCTGGCAACTTTGCAAATTTGTTGTCTTGAAGATCTCTAATAGTTTTAAGATGGTTAATAGGCAATTTCTGAAAATGATTAGAAAGTAAAGCTTGCAAACTTAATGTCCTTTAAAATGTAATGTCGCAGTTGCAAGCAATCTCTGAGGGTGATGGGCGGTTAAGAAATACGAAATATAAATGAAAAACATGGCTAAGATGTCTCCTGGCACTCAAACCCACAGAAGATCACACTCTTTTAGTCTTCTCATGAAGATTAGCTATCTGGGCACATGTCGGCAACCTTCCATCTTCTTGTCTGAAGAGGTTCCAAAGAACCAGATTAGTCACCAATTCTTCAGTCTTTGCTATTGTTATCGGCTCTGCTTTTACAGAGGCATCTTCAATTTGCCATGCCTCCCTTGCAAGTCTTGTAGTTCAAGCTTTTCATTGGTCTGTTGTGATAGTATCTCAGCATTTTCTGTCTTTTATGAAAGCTATTAAGACACAAAAACATCTTACCTATTCATTAGCCATTGCAGATAAGCAAACTCAGGCCAGTTTGTATACTGTATTATACAAGCAATGGGTTTCAGTCAGATGCCCCCTCTTCTGGTCTTTAGGAATTTGATAACATGGCTGTGTTGTCAAGCCAGGGAGGCTGGGTCATTATGACAGTCCCTCCAGATGATGGATAATTTGTTGTTTATTTTGAATACGTCTCCCAGTTTTATGTAATTGTAATATATAGTGTTGTTTTTAATTTTTTTTATATATTTATGTTTAATCCCAATTACATACTGGGAAATTGTATGCTGCTCAGGTTGGTTAATTGAAGTAGTCCATAAGCCCCGTAAGTAAATAAATAAACAAGTAAGTATCCAGTGTTGCTTTAGTAATAGCTGAGGTTTGGAGATGACGTGGAACTTGTAGATAAGATGCAGTTATTTCTGGTATCAGTGCTATTGTTTCCTGAGAGGAGTAGTATAAGTATAGCACGTAATGACTAAGTCCTTTCTAATGGATTCCACATTTCAAAAATCAGATGATTGATGTGTTGTTTAGAGAGGATTTAATATTCATTTTTCTTCTTTTAATGATTGAAGAAATAAGTTGCACTCTGGTTTTTTATTGACTACCTATCATTTTGAGGATCACGTTTTTGACATTCTAAAAGAAATGCAGAAATGAAAACTGTATGTTAAGACTTGGTTACCTTTCCTTTTATTTGAAGGATCTCAGTCCCCCTCTACTCAGTTAACATCTGGTCAAGAAAAAGGTGGAACAAAATATAACTGGGACCCGTCAGTGTATGATAATGAACTGCCTGTGCGATGTCGAAATATCAGTGGGATATTGTACAAAAACCGACTTGGTTCAGGTGAGGAATTTCAACCTATATTTTTCTAATCCATCTGAGTGATTAAGAACCCTCCAAAATTGTTAATCCACTAAGATTAAACATTGACTTTCACTAAGAGTTGAATTTCCTAATATCCAGAATATATATTTTTTATTTTTTTATTTATTTTTTAATTTGATTTATATGCCGCCCTTCTCCGGAGACTCAGGGTGGCTTACAATGCGTTAAGCAATAGCCTTCATACTTTTGTATATTTATACAAAGTCAGCTTATTGCCCCCACAAACTGGGTCCTCAATTTACCTACCTTAGAAAGGATGGAAGGCTGAGTCAACCTTGAGCCTGGGGAGATTCGAATTTACAGTAATTGCAGACAGCTGGTGTTAATCACAATGCTTTTAGTCTGCTGAGCCACCAGGCTCATAAATTTAGAACACAGTCAATCTCAGAGTTAATGACAGGATCTGTTTTTAAATTTGATAGCAGTGCAAATGTGGAATATAACTTAAGGAGAATTCCCTGCCTATATTCACTGTTCTTCTGTCCTCCAAAATTCCACCCAGATAACATCTTGGTCTGTTTTGAGAATAAAGAGAGGAAATATTACCTTGGATACAAGTCATTGCATGCATCAAGCCATCTAAATGACAGCTATTTGCCCACTTTTCAATATATGATACATGTTTCAAATCAAGTTTATTTGTACACAGCAGGCCAAATCTATAACAATCTTAGCAATTAAAAGTGGATGAATGGCCCGGAAGAAATTCTTTTCTAGACTGCATGTTATTCATTTCAGTGTTATGCTTAGCTGTGAATGGGAAGGGAAGGAAAATTGGCACTTGCATCATTGTGAAAGTGAATGCTCCGTTTTGCGAACTCATTAAGAGTGTTTATATTGGGAAGGCATTTTTATAGTGGGAAGGGAACTATTAGTCTGCAGCTTGTGGGGAAAGGTTTTTGCAGACTCTTCTGAGCCTCATTTGTATAAAACAATTATTAAGCAGGAGTTGTTTCTTTGTTTTATTCTGGACTAGGTGGTCGAGGTCGTTGTATTAAGCAAGGGGACAACTGGTACAGCCCCACTGAATTTGAAGCTATGGCTGGAAGAGCCAGTAGCAAAGACTGGAAAAGAAGTATTCGTTATGCTGGGAGGCCAATACAGTGCCTTATTCATGTAAGATTCCTTAGATTCATTTTCTTCCTACTGTCACATATGCCACAATAAGTACTACTGGATTCAGTGGGATTGATTCCTAAATAAACGCACATGGATTATGACATTTGAAAGAGTTTCATCATGTGCTGTATTTGGACTTATGTTTCTTGAAAATGGAGAAGACTTCCCTTAAGGTCTTACTTAGGATAAAAGTTACCAGAAAACTTTTGCAAGACACCTTTTATGCATACATAAATAACCACTATGTTATTCCCTTAATGGGTAAACACAACATTTTGCAAAACACAGGAAAAGAGAATAATTTAATAAGCAATATATTGAAAATGGGAGATGAGAGAAAAGAAAAGAAAACCTAACTAGTTTCTGGTAGTCCTTTCATATCCAGTGTTTTTTTCACCATAGTCATATTTCATGGCTGTAGTTTAGACAGCTCCCTATTTGCATTATTTGTAGTTCTACAGTATCTGGAGAGTGTATGCTGTAAAGAAGCAGGACAGTAGTGAACACCGAGGTGAGGGGAGAGGACCATAGGGTAGGATATTAGATTAGTTGGTTAGTTTTACTTTAAAGCAGTGTGCCAGCAAAGCTCTCGGTGCTTGGAGAACTAGGAAGGGCTTCCTTGTGTTAATTCTGGATGGGTATCAGTTTTTCCAACCTAATAGTGCTCTTTTCCAGTTTTAATATTTTTATTAAAGTTTGTTATAAAATAAAATACAAACAGAATCAAAAGTCAGGAAAGATGAAGAAGGAGAAGAAAGAAGAGAGCTTCAAAGAGAAAGGAAAAAAAAAGTAGTGACTTTCAACTTTTTTCAGTGCAGTATAATACATAAAACTTACAGCATTAACTTTCTGCTTTACATTTCAGACCATTTCTATAGCAACAAAGTCAATCTGGTCATCAAAACCTAAGCTCAAAGTTTCATTTTTTTTTTCTCAGTTTCGAGCACAAAGTCCAGAAGCAATTTCCAAGTAGTAACAAAACTACATAGATTCTTCCTTTTCATTAAAACTTTTGCCATCTCCACCAACTTTTATCATCTTTACTATCCACTCTTCCATTGTGGGGAATTAATATGTCTTGCCATCTTTGTGCATATAAGATTCCTAATACTGCTGTTTTCCATCAATTCTATTCCAGGATGGAATACTAAATCCCCATGCGGCCTCATGCACTTGTGCTGCATGTTGTGATGACATGAGTCTGGTGAGTCTACAATTGCTGCTTGGATTACTTGATGATGTGCTGAACTGCTACGTGCTGGTTATCATACAGAGATGATTTATAAATACTGTGGGCTGAAAGCGCCTTTGTCAGATTGGGAAAGGCAGCAGGGAAACAAATAGGGTCTTACCACCATTTCCAATTTATATACTCTTATTATTGCAGTAGCAGGCTTTTAGGTAAAATAAATTATTCCCAGTTTTTACTTAGTTTTGGTAGTAGATTATTAACAATAAACATCCACTGGTTGTTTTAAAAATGTATTTAAAATCTGTGGAGTTTACCTCAATGTTTGTGGTGTGGTGAGAGGGCACTCAGAAATGAGCCTTCCCTGTGGGAACTTCCCTCCTCTTGAATTGCTTACTCCCCCCCCCCTTGAGATTGGCTCCTTCCCTTACTACATTTTGGATTTTATTGAAATCTGTTTACTCTGCAGAGCCTTTGAGGACTCAGGAGTAAAAGAAAATTACCTATGGAGTAGGAAGAGAGATTGTCACTGTGGGTACTAGGAATTCTGTTACAATGTTATTGATCATGGGATTTTTCTCTGTTTATGTTATTTTGTGATTAGATGGATTAGATTTATTTATTAATCTTTTAAGCAACCCAGTAATCTATATATATAAAAGCAAAATACCACTCAGCATCATCACGAAATCTCCAGAACCGTAAAGCCTACAAACTTGAAATTTGGCAAGTATGTTCCTTTTGGCTTCTAGGTGCTCACTAAGAAATGGTTTTTCGAAATGACCATCAAATCATTAGTATTTCTTATATTATTATTAACATGATGTTAAGGAGTTAGACTTTCTACTCCCCCTCCCCACCTGAAAAGAACTCTGTTCCAACTACCACTTAGGCGTGGATGTGGCCAGCGTGTGACTCATCCGGCCTGCAGACTGGGAGTTTAGACACTCTACTCCCCACCTGAAAGGGAGAGAAAGGGATAGGAGAGGATCATTGGGGCCAGCCTCAGGGAGAGAAGGGGAGAGGAGAGGCCGATCATAACTACTCATTAATTTTCAAGCTGTAAGTGTCGATTTATCTAGCCCAATCACATAGTTTCCTAGCAGAGCACAGGTATCCATCTAGTTAATTTTTAGTCAGTTTATAATAAAAAAAAGCACAATTTGAATTTAAACTCATCAGATAAATCAAATAAAATGCAAAGTAAATGCACCTACGAACTAGGCAGCAGCAAAGCAGTTACCAAAATCTAAAACGATATGATTTATGCAGTCTAAAGATCCTGGGAAAATTGGAAAAAAAGTCTTAATTCGGCACTGAAATGAGGTTACCATGGGTGCCACTTGAGTCTCTCTGGGAAGAACATTCCAAACATAGAAAGGCTCGCTCTCCTCTGTAGAAACCCATCTCACCCCACTGATTATTGGACAGTTTTTTTCTGATTGAAGTGGCATATATGTGCTAGCAATTAATTAATTAATTAAACAAACAAACAAACATTTGGCATGAGGTTTGGTCATTATTGTAAAGGTTACTAGGTATAGGCAGGAATCTCAAGAGAAAGTTGGCTCCACAGTGTAGAAGCATTAAAAGGAAAACATGACTGTTTCAATAAAGCAGATATCTTCCCCATCCAGATGTACTCCAAATTTGTTGAACTGCACTTCTTGTCAATTGTAACCCGTCAACGTATCATTTTTTTCATTTTTCATTTTTTATTGAACTGCAGTAGCTAACAAACCCAAAGCAAGCAGTGGGGGAAGTTGTAGTCCATCACACTTGAAAGTAGCTCATTGGGAAAAAAATCAGAAAATTTTGGTACATGAAAACTAGTCTCAAGAGAAACATTGGGCCCTTAAAATTTTCAGATTTCACTAACATTGTGTTCCTTTAAAGAATGTGTAGTCTAACCTGAAATGGAAATAATTTGAAGTACATTATCAGAGCTGTCCTTTTTAGTGAATAAAAAATAGTGTATTATTTGAATTGAAATAGTCAATATATTATTCAATATATTATTCAATAATGTTCAATATATTGAATATTATTGAAGTTTCTCATGCAAGGCATGACAGCAGTAGCAACTGAGCATTGAGCTGTCTGATAATATTATTTATAATGAAAGGATTTCATATTTATCAGAATTGTGAAGGTAAGAAGATAGGCCTGAGTGGCTTTGGACTGGGATCCTTTGTCGGCAATATAGAAATCTTTTAGATCCTGTGTTAAATTCATTGTGTCAAGATGTCGATTTTCTTTTCTTTGGTGAGGCAATTTATACAAAGTTTAGATTATATCAACTAGCGAAAAGCAAACAGACGAACAAACATTAACTGTATCTCCAGAAAGAATTACTGCCATATTCTGACAATGGTTGCTTTCTCTTTATCAGAGTGGTCCCATAAGACTGTTTGTCCCCTATAAAAGAAGAAAAAAAGAGAATGAATTGCCTACAACTCCAGTGAAGAAGGATTCCCCCAAAAACATCACCCTGCTTCCTGGAACTGCTGCCACCACCTGTAAGGGTTCCATGCGATATTCACAAATGAATCCTAACTGTCATTTAACATTTATCGTTGTTTTTAAAATGAAAAAAAAAAATTCAGTTTCAAAAACAATTCAATATTTAATGGTCATTGTACACTTTGTAAGAAACAGCCTTTTCTCCTTTTCATCTTTAGTATAAATCGTAAACCATCTCAGGTTTCCCTTTTGGCACCCTAAATCCTTGTTTGATCTTTATTTACTAGCTGATGGTTTAATTTGAGTAATAACATCAAGAAAATGTTTGCAAGTATTACTTAAAGTCTTGTCCTCTGTATTTAATTTTAATGTTTGCTTCCCGTCTTAATCAAGTATGTTCTTTTTTGCCCTGAACTGTCTTTTTGGTGTGTTAAACTGGGAAGCTTTTAGCCTTATTAATTTGGCTTGTTGCATTTCTTTCACTCAGAGAAGAAGTATGATTGTTTTTGGAAAGTTTTATCTATAAGCCAGTGGTGAAATCCTCTGAGGTTTGTCACCAGTTCACTGCACGTGTGCGCAGTGCGTGCCAAATGCACACTGCGTGCATGTGCAGCATGTGCCAAATGCAAGCTTTGTGTGTATGTACAGTGCATGTCAAACACACACACACGCATGTGCAGTGAGTGCCAAATGCACGCTGCACATGCGTGCATGCACAGTACATGCCAAATGCACGCTGCATATGTGTGCATGCGCAGTACATGCCAAATGTGCACTTCGCGCGCAGGCGTACCACAGGCAGTACCGTGCAGCGTGGAAAAAGGAGGCTTAAGAAGGTAAGTAGAACAGCGAGGGTGGGGGAAGCTGTGCCGCACGATTTAGATTCACTAGAAAGCAGGATTTCCTGCTTTCTAGTGAATATAAATCGCACAGCACAGCTGATCGTGGGAAATACCGGTTCAGGTGAACCGGTAGCATGTTTTTACTACCTGTTCTCCCAAACCGGTAGCTTTTATTACTACCGGTTCGCCCGTACCGGTGTGAACCGGTAGCATTTCACCCCTGCTATAAGCTCAGTGGAGTGTTTCTGCTAGTTAGAAACAAAACTGGGGAGATCCTTTGATCAGTAAATATTAGCATTCTACTTAATTCTGAAAATATTTTCATCATTTCTTTAGTCACTGTGACTCCTTCAGGACAGATTACAACTTCTGGCACTTTGACCTTTGATCGTACAGCAGCCGTGGAAGCCACAGCTATTATCTCAGAAAGTCCGTCCCAAGGTGATGTTTTCACTGGTACCACTGGTGAGTAAGACAAATCCACATCCATGCGTGATTGGGATACTTCTTTAAACCTACATTTTAGAAGAAGAAATCGGGCAGTGATGAAAGAAGATAGAAAACGTGATTAATAGCACAAAAATAGAAAATTCTATCGATGAGTTCAGTGGGATTTATTATGAGATACAGGTGTATGAGATTGCAGTGTGAAGCAGCTGCTTCAATCAATTGCCCAGCCTCAGGAATGAACCACAGATAATATTCTTGGAAAGGGCCATTTAAACTATTCCCTCTGTTCCAAGGTAGGACTCTAAATCAAAATAATCCGGAGAGATGGCTCTGCAGTTCTGTTTAGACTCACCTAAGGAAGGAGAATCTCCCAACCCCTCTAGGTAATTGGTTTCACCGATGCTCCCAACTGTCAGGAAGTTTTTCCCCATGATTCAGTTGGAACCTGCCTTTCTGTAGCTTAAATCTGTTATTCTGCATCCTTTACATATAGTAACAGAGAACATGCCTTAGCTTTCTTCTGGTACCCTTTTCACTTCTTGAAGACTGCTTACTCTTTACTCTTTTCAAGCCTGAATATCATCATATCCTTCATTCTTTCTTCATTAGAAGTAGCATTTTGGACATCCTCAGAGCTCTTTTCTGAACTTACTCTAGTTTTCTGAAATCTTATTAAAGTATTTTGCCTGTTCAGAGCCCACCCTAGAAGCGGGGTCTGATCAAAGAAAAAATAGATGGATTTGGAAATTATATGAAATTGCAATTTGCCTTTCCCCTCCCCCCGGTCACCTCAGATTGCTAACCTATGTTCAGTCTGTAATCATTAACCACAGGTAGTCCTCAATTTATGATCACAATTGGGACAAGAATTTCCATTGCTAAGCAAATGAGTTGCGCCCGATTTTACAACCTTTTTTTTACCACAATTGTTAAATAAATCCCTATAGTCATTAAGCAAATCCAGCTTCCCCCATTACTTTGCATGTCAAAAGCTAGCTGGGAAAGTCACCAATGGCAATCAAATGACTCTAGGATGCTGCAACCATCATAAATACATTCCGATTGCCCAGTGCCCAAATTTTGATCAAATAATCGTGGGGGGAGGCTGTGACAATCATAAGCATGAGTACCGGTCATAAGTGTTTTTTTTTTTTTCCAGTGCTGTTGTAACTTCGAATGGTTGCTAAACAAATGGTTGTAACTCTGTTTCACAAATTATCAGATCAGATATCCTGCATTTATTTCTGTTTCTTTTTTTAAAATTTTGCAGATGTCTTGTAAATTCCAGGATCTTATTCTCAGCCCATTTCTGTATCCCATCAAGATTATTTTGGTTCTGAATTTGAGTATGTTAGCTTTTCGTTGTTGTTTGCAATTTCATATATTCTGAGCTTTCATTTTCCTGACATCAAGTCTACAGTTCTGGGCTATCCGTATGTATCTTTCTTTTACGATTTGTCAAACTTTCCATCCAAAAGAACATCTGTATATGTTCTGTTTTGCTTTCAGATCTTTGTTAAACTCCTGCAGTCTTCTTATTTTTCCCCCACTTATTTAAATTATTTGCCATTGTATTTATTTATTTATTTATTAATTAATCAAATTTCTATACTGCCCTACTCCCGAAGGACTCAGGGCGGTGTGCTTTTGATATCTCATTTTTAAGAATTCCTATCCATTCTGAGGTCCTTTTCTAATTAGTTTCTCCTTTCATGGACTCATACTTATTTTCTGAATTTATAAAAAAACTTTTTTTAAAGTCCAGGTTTTGCATTCAGATCCTCTTAGTTATTTTTATTTAAGATCTTAAGCGTAATGTGATCAACTTTGACCAATGTTACTGCTTCCTTGGCGTCTTCCTTGGCGTCTTGCTGAATAATTAGTATCAGGTTAAAGATAGCTGCTCCTCTGGTGCCTTGCTCCACTCACTGAAAGAGAAAGTTTTTAATAAGACATCTGAAGGAATTTCCTGGAAGGACCATACTCAATTGAGTTTTGACTTTCAAACAGATTTTGAGATAATTGAAATCCCCCATCCCTGGTACGTCATGCTGCTTTGAAAGATCTGCAATTTGCTTTTGTAAAACCGCATCCATATTTTTTTCCTTGGTTGGGCAAGAATAATAGACATTATTCCAATATTGCTTTTATTTGCTTCTTCCATTATTTTAACCCAATTGCTGACTATGATACCACAGAGTTCATTTACCTGGATTTCTGAACAGATGTGAATACTTGCAATATAAAGTACTCTTCCTTCTCCCTTTTCATTGTTTCTGTTCCTTTTGAATAGATTTTACTTCTATGATGGGAATCATTTACTTCTATTATATCTATTAAACTTCAGTTGCCTTCCTGTATTAAACATTTAAGTTCATTTTGTTTATTTCCTATACTGTTGGCATTAGTATATAGACAACAATATAGCCTGTGAACTTTATGGGCAAATGTTCTTCCTGATTTTTTATTGAGTATGTAGTTTAATAGGCACCATTAAGGCTTCAGTCCACTTCCTTCTAGATCATACAAGAATTAACCCTACCTTTTATTTCAGGGTTTACGGTAATCTTCTGCCCTCAATTTAAAGTTCTCCCAATCAAGCTTACTCAGCTTTGGCTAAAGACTTATTTACAAATCTTTATGAGCTACAATCCATCTCAAGTCAGCAGTTTATCACCCAGATAATAATGGACTTTTTCTGTTGATGTTGCTTGCATAGCTCTTCAGTAATCTGCAGTATTGTTTTCGTTCTCAGTCCTCTTCCATGGCCTGCAAAGATGGATGAAAACACCATCTGTTCTTGAGCTCCCTTTCTAGATCTTCAGTGTCACTGACAATATATTTCTAGCTGTTCTTTGCAATACCTTTAGCCCCAGATGAAATTGTAGGACAGTGGACTTAATATGTCCTAATGTTCTGTCACACGTTTGATTTTGCTCTTGGAAGGCGGTTTAATTCATATGCCAGTTGGTCCAATCAGCATGTATTTATTTCTGTTTTTCTAACTCCTGTGACTCTTTTTGTTTTATTGCAGGGCACATTAACATCTACTTCATTCTTCAATAATCCACTAACCCCCCCCCCTTTTTCCCCCTTTTTTTTGTTCTGCAATTTCCTTGTCCTGAGAGCTGAGAGAATGCTGCCTCTGCAAATAGCCTAAAGCTGACATCTCTTGTTTCTGGTTGCCATTCTTGTTCACTGGACTTGTTTCCTTTAATTCTCTTCCTTGGGCGGAGTTATTTGGTTTAACAGGTGCTGTTGTAATGCTTCCACATATTAGGATGATCTAATAAATCTTCATCCTCTATGATTGCTCATTGGTCCAGACTTTCATTTTTTCTTCATATTTTCATCTAGGTTTCTCTTTGTTGTTGTTGTTACAGGCTAGATGAAAGCAAATAAAGCAAACAGAATGGTGTAGTGGTTAAGGTTAGAAACAAGATTGTGTTTTAGTACCACATTAGGCGTGAAAGCTGGCTGGATGATCATGGACCAGTCATTCTCTCTCAGCCCAACCTCACAAGGTTTTGTTTTATTTTGGTGGAAAAAATAGTAGGAAGAAAAACATTGGTTTTGTTTTCCAACTTGGAATATTTATAAAAATAATAAAGGAGGGAAATAAATAAATAAAGATAAATCCTGATAAGACAGAATCATATTAATGGACTGTTTTTCTGTCCATTTTAGTGTTAATTTTTCTAGATTATTAAGAATGGCTTAAGACTGTTCAAAAAGGTTGCTTACAAAAAAGCCACCCAAGTGGATATACTTAATAAATTGCATTACATTCAAAATATATATTTTAAACAGCTGGAAAATATAGATTGGGGGCCCCTTGGTGGTCTCTGAACTTGATTGTTTTCTCGCAGATGTTTCATTATCCAAACTAGGTAACATGTCTGCAGAAAACAATCAACTCAGAGAGCACCAAGGACCCCTCATTTCAACCCTGAGCTACAGTATTCTCCTTTATTGGTAAAATATGGGCTTAAATGTTATTAGGAAACTTTTTTTAAAATTATAACAAATAATAAGGGAGAAACCTCTTACCAATACATAGAAGTCTGCAATCCTTGACACATTGTCTTGCCTAAGGATAAGTACTGCGTGTTTCTTTTTAAATTGCCCACATAATCCAGTGAGCGGTGGGGTGTATTGTATTATGTATTGCAAAATAATTTTATTTCTGACCATCTCGCTGGTATTCTCATTTTGAGATAATCACTTTCCTTAATTCTAGTTTTAATCATTTATATTGAAGATGAAATGTATTTCGATTAAACAGTAAATGCAGGAACTTGGGCATGTTTTGATCTTGCAAGAAATGATATTTCTTGCTAAACCCTTTTTCCAGAAGTGTCCTATTTTCCTTCATGTCTTCTTACTTTTTGTGAACTTCCAAGATGTAACATCCAAACCAGTTCCTTTAGACTCTGACTTTACTCCCTTCTCAACAGTGCAAGATACAAACCTTCAGCAGCAACCTTGTCAGGTCAATCATCCAGAGCCTCACTATCCAAGTTATCAAGACAGTTGTCAGATCTCCGCATTCCCCGAAGCAGCTTTGCCAACTTCTCATCCCAAAATTGGTAAGATTTCTTTTGTCTTTAAAATAATCTCCACATTGTTAAGTTACATAATTTTTAGTATTTTTTTCATGGGAGCAAATACACTCATATTTTGGGGAAATAGTAAGCCATCCGAGTGGTGTAGGTGTGCTAGGGTGTTGCTGATGTCCTCACATAGGAAGAAAAGAGCAGGAATTATAGGGATGAAAATAACCTTGGTTGTGAATGCAGCCCTGTCAAGGATCCAATCCAAGTGCTATGTTATGTTTTTTTTAAAAAATTTGATTTATATGCTGCCCTTCTCCGGAGACTCAGGGCGGCTTACAATGTGTTAAGCAATAGCCTTCATACTTTTGTATATTTTATACAAAGTCAGCTTATTGCCCCCACAATCCGGGTCCTCATTTTACCTACCTTAGAAAGGATGGAAGGCTGAGTCAACCTTGAGCCTGGTGAGATTTGAACTTGCAGTAATTGCAGGCAGCTTATGTTAATAATAGTGCTTTAGTCTGCTGCGCTACCAGGGCTCCTGGTTAGAGCTGTTGTTCTACACAGGCCAGATGATTGTGGATTTGGAGATTGGAACCCTTATAACCTGGTAGCGGTTGTGTTAAGGCAGTTGCCAGCTTAGGTACAGTTTCAGGAGCTTTCAATTTCCTCAGGATGAGGACTATTAATTTGACTTGCTCTGAAAAGTCATGGAGCTCTCTTGACTGAGCAAGAACCTAGATATTATCTGGGAATATCTAGGTCAAAACTCCGAACCCTCCCAGCCCTTCCCACACCCCACACCCCCAATATGGTTCCTTGGTTTAGAGATGAATTGTTGGCTTAAGAGGAGATGGAAAACTTCACACAGCGGTGCCATGAATCTATTAGTTATACCAGATTGTATTTGTATAAGGTTTCCTGCATGAATACAGTGAGATTTTAAAAGGATTTTGACAACATAAGGGTGTGTTCTTTCATGCAAGAGAGACGGAATAACTTGAGGGCTGTCTCATTCTCACATCGATGTCCCTTTGGCCCCCCACATCCCACGGCCCCTCCTGCCCTAACTGACGTTTACTGTCTTCTTGCTTCTGACCCTTTGTGAGGCCGCACGAGGCTTTCTCTCCAGGGTTCTGCAGAGCAGCTGCCTCACAAAGGGCCAGGCTGGATGCCTTCTCAACAAGAGCAAGAAGACGGTGAAAGTCAGATGGAGCAGCGATGCTCAGTGCAGCAGGGGCCTCGAGTGCAGGGTGGCAAGGGCAGCTGGGATAGGAGGACTGAGGTAGCTGCAGCTTTGCAGGGAGCTGCTGGGTGAGCCTGGATTTTTGCAGTGCAAAAGCTACGAAGCTTTTCACAGTGCAAAGCCAAGCCTTTTGCAGAAACTCTAAGCACTGGGAGAAAAACACTTTGTGGTGCCTTGCTGGGCTGGGGCTGGTGAACGGCTTCCCAGGAAGCCCGCCATCATGGCGCAAAGCCTTTTGCAGTGCTAAGGCTGGACCAGCAGTGCAGTGCAATGGGGCTTCCTGGAACCGCAGTTCTGGGATTCCCAGTATATGGCAGTTTTGTGCCATGCTGCTGGAGCAGCTGAGGTTTCCAGGGGCAGCTGTGGCTTTGCTCTGCACTGCAGCTCAAGAGCTTCTTGCCGCCCTGGAGCCTTGGCACGCCAAGAAGCCCCATTCTTTCCTTGGCTTCCCTGAGCTTGTGCTGCATCACAGCACACCCACATGCGTGTGTGGCCTGTGCTGGGCCTCCCCTACTCCCTTGTGGTATCTTTGTGTTCCTCACCCAGGACTCTCTCTGCTGCCCATTTAACAACCCTGGAGTTAGCATCTGCAGTTATGACGGCAACGGGGACTGCCGTGATTGCTGTTGCTAAGCGAAGTGGTCACATGATGTCATGCTTTATGACCGTATTGCTTAGCAACAGAAATGCAGGTCCAAGTTGT
Source organism: Pituophis catenifer annectens (assembly GCF_029215685.1). Lineage (NCBI taxonomy): Eukaryota > Metazoa > Chordata > Lepidosauria > Squamata > Colubridae > Pituophis > Pituophis catenifer. Next base: position 243,705,993 of record NW_027256881.1, on the reverse strand, counting down.
TAAGTCAAAGACTATCCATCATAGCATGGGCCATGCCCCTGCAGTCCAGAGAGGAAGGACTGCCTCTCAGTCTCCCCCATCTTGCCTTTCAGGTGCCTGGTACTGTAGATCCCTCTGCAATCTTGGATTCCACCTCAGTCCTGGATCCCACTACCACCACCACCACTTGTGAGAAGTAGTGAAAGAAAGAAACATTCAGCATAGATTTAGTATCTCCCACAAATTTTGATCTTGTGGAAAACTAGAAGAACTGGATTTGCAAAAATTGAAAAAAAAATCACTGAATATGCGGTGAAGTCTTAAAGTTATGAAATGTGTATTGCTGCACTCCCTTCGGGAGCTGGATTTCATTAGCCCATTGTGAGAGGCCAGGCTGCCTGCAAGTTGGCTAGCATCTGGGCTGATGGTACCCTGCCCCTTTAAAACCTTTTCCTAGCCAGCCCAGCTGCTCAGCAATCAGCAGGTTTAAAAGCTGAGCAGAAAAGCAGCTGTGTGTATGTTGTTGCGGCTGAGTTGTTGGTGTGTTGAAGTTGTTCTAGGAGTGAGAGGGAGATAGTTTTTGTTCTTGGTGGAAATAGAACTACTGGAAGCAGCCAAAAGGGCCAAGAGACACTAAAACTTTTCTTTAGCACTAGGGCTTACAAATTGTATTGGTCTAGAACTAATAGTAGGAGTAGATTTGGGGAAGTGTGTGAAAAACAACTGTTGAGTACTACCCATTGTGTGCTTGTGTGTGGGATGTCTAAAGTCCAAAGGGACTTGGGTTGGTCCTCTGGGGTTTTGGGAGCCCATTGACTTCGGATATCGATAAAAGAATCTGTGGCACCCATAAAGCTGGTTTGTTATTTTAAACTGTTGATAGGGTCCACTGCAATTGTTACAGTCTGCTTGCTCTATGGTTTGCTTCAGTTCTAAGATTTATTAAAAGCATATACATCCTGCTTCCAGATTCCTAGACTAGTAAAAAAAAAAAAGCTACTGCATCAGAGAAACAATTCAAAATCTCAAATATTCAAATGTTCTTGTATTGGTTATTTGTAATGCAACCAGAAATTTTCAATACTTTACAACGATGAAACACTCAGTGGAAGCAGCTTAAATTACTGATTTCTGAAAGGAACTGAAGTGAGAGGTCTTAGTCTGCTGCCTGGCTCTCTACCACAACCATATTGAATGGCTGTGGATGACAACTAGGATGGAAGATGGATCTGGCCAACTTTCAGGCACAGTTACTGGTGGTTCAACTCATTCTGTGGTTCTATCTTTTAGTGTTGACCTCACTCCCTGCCCTTGCGGTGCCACCTGCTACGCCCACTAAGACAATCTCCTCTTCTGTGATGAATGGACTTGAAATGACAGAACAACGGAATTGGCTTTATCTAGAGGAGACCGTCAATTCTCTGCTTAACACAGCTCGGCAGTTGAAGACGCTGATCGAACAAGCTAAGCAGGCCAGCTCTTCCTACAGAGAAGCTGCTGTTTCCCAAGCGAAACTTCAAGCTGATGTGGAAAGGAAAGAGGTAATAAATAGTTTTTCAAGAAAGGAATCCATCTTAGCCCCAAATATCTTATAGCCATATTTTAAAACTACTTATGCTGCTTTAGAAACTGTTGAAAGAGGAAAAACTTCCACCCTGATGCATGGCACAGTGATGGTATGGATGTAGTCCATTACTATAGTCTCAGTGAATTTCAGAGTGCAATCACACAGTGAGTTTGGATTTGGTAGCATCATTTCTGATCTGCAGTATACATTCTAAAACAGTGTTGGATTTCTTCTACTGCATTCAGAGAAACATAACTTAAATAATTGGAGCTCCTAGGATTTATGTTCAAACAAATATTTTCACAGAGCTTAAAGGGATAGCAAAAACTCTTCTAAAATGCATAATAGATGCATATGGAGTATTATTTACTTAATTATTTAAAGTATTTATATACCATTTGCCAATTAAACATCACCAAAATGGTTTATGGTAATATATACTGTAAATAAGCTTTTACATAAAAGTTCCAAATAAAATCAATAAGGTAGATAATAAAATAAGTAATCAAAGCAGTGGTAAGGAAGTTAATTTATCACAGTAGCAGTGGTGGGTTTCCCCCAGTTCGAACTACCGGTTCGCAAGAACTGGTAGTATAACCAGCGGGAGGCTCCGCCCACTGACCCGGACATCATCATAGGTGATCTGCGCATGCAAAGAAGCTTCTGTGCATGTGCAGAAGAGCGCATACGTGCGTGAGCAAAGCAAGCGTGTGCACATGGTACGATGCGAACCGGTAGTAAAGGTAAGTAGAACCCTGCACAGTAGTATATAAAATAACACATTACTAAAAATTCTGCAAGAATAAAAATGTGCCTCTGTCATTCAGAAGACAGTGGAGAATCTTCCAGACCTACCGCACTATTGCGGGCCTATTTACACTATTGGAGAATATCCAGAGTAGGCCTTCCAAAGATTATTTTAGGGTACTGAGAGGAATTTACAGGAAGAGAATCTCTTCATATGCCCTGATCCTAAATACTGGAAGTCTTTATACATTAATACCCAGTAGCACTTAGACTTGTTTACTGCTCCATAGTGCTTTAACAGCACTCTCTGAGTAGTTTACAGTGTCAACATATGGCACCCAACCATCTGGATCCTTATTTTACCAACCTGGGAAGATGGAAGGCTGAGTCAACCCTGAGCCCCATCAGGATTGAACTCCTGGTTGTGGGCACCTGCAATACTGCATTCTAACCACTGCATCACCAGAGCTCCCAATGGCATTGGGATTGCAACTGAATTACAAATTAGAAAATATCTGTAGTTTTCTAATATTAAAAGTATTCAATCATGTCTATTTTGTTTATAGCAACAAGGTTATGAATTCTATACGCTGGGTAGTGTCGGATCAAGACTTGAGACAGGAGGGAAGTGGAGCAGGAAAGGCCTTTACAACAAACACGGGTTGTATCCGTAGTTGGGTCAAAACTAAATTCTCCAAATGTTGAGTTCAAGGAGCAATAAAGTGGCAAAGTCAAGGGCCATCCAGAATTCAGTTGCAGTTAAAAATTCACAGTGTGGTAAGGCAAGGCACTAGCCACAAATTCAGTTACAAGCAGTGCTGGGAATGAAAGTGAGCCTGCTTATATATCCACCAAGCCGGGCATCTCTCTTTCTCTCCCAGGGTTTTTCGATGAATCACTTGGGGAGCCCTGCATCCACCCACTCTTGTCCTCAAGTGCTTTCTCTGCATTAATTCCTGGAGCCTTCTTTGTTTGGGCTTTCCAGGACCCAGGAGGAAGGAGGCATGGATTTCAATACCCTGTTTCCCCCAAAATAAGATATCCCCTGATAATAATAAGCCCAATCGGGCTTTTGAGCGCATAGCAATAAGGCCAAGCACTTATTTCAGGGTTCAAAAAAAATATAAGACGGGTCTTATTTTTGGGGAAACATTGTAACCGTTCTTCACCAGCTGTCTGTAGGAGAGATGCTCACTTTACTTCCTTTTTGATTTGAGGCCAGGTGACTCTGTGTTCTTCCTTGGCTAGATATTATTTCCTCTTCCAAGGCAGTTCTAAGAACATATTTGTCACTTGATTGACATGTCTATTGGCTTAAGCTCACTGCTTTATAGTTGTTAGTTGCTTCAATAGGTTGCTCTTTTATTTAGATGTTTGAGTAAGGATTTAATCTTACTTAAACATCTAAATAGCTATTTACATTATTTAGATGTTTTAGTATGATTTAATTCTTACTCAAACATCTAAATATTTAAGGACTTTCTTTCATAGTGCTTGAGATTGGAGGCAGCTGGGAATATCTTCATATTGGTCTCTAGCCATTTAATAAAATTTAAGAACTATTCCTCAGAAAGAAATAAACATTGAACATTAGATTTGCTATGGTCAGAACTAAACGTGGGTGCTGAAAATTTCTTATTTTCTACAGTGTCAATTGCTTTTAGTACAGAGAGCTTTGTAAGAATGTACCAATAGTTTTAATGAATTATCCTTTACTGGAAGGTGTCAGTTGGCTTTTATTGCTAATTATACCTGCCATTTTATGTCAGCATTCTTGGATTTTTGTCTATTACTTATTTGTTTAAAATATATTTATTTATATAGCCACCTCTTGTTAGAGGGTATGGCATGTGGTGATTTCAATGGATGTTGAATTGGTTAAATTGGTTAATGTGTAAGCGTTGCAGCTGCTTAGATTTGTTAATTATTGGGGGAAATTGTATAGTGTTTAAATCCATACAACAGTAGAACAGTGTACATATGGAAGTTGTAGGTCCCTCCCTCCCACAAGGCATTTAAGTAGAGACTAGACAGCTACCTTTCATGGAAAGTTGGACTAAATGATCCTTGTGGCCTCTTCCAGCTGTTCTGTTTCTATGAAAATGTGAGAGGGAAGGGTTTGAGCTCAGAAAAAATGATCACATGGAAATTTGTAATGCATTTTTTGCTATTAGAATGCAAATCTATTCAATATAATGACAGCCTCCTAATGGCCCCAAAAATAGTTGAGCTAGCTTGTAGATAACAAATCAAGAGAAAACAACATAATTTCTTGCCAATATAGAGATGTGAGGATCTAACTGGCAGCAGACATTAAGTGTTGGGCAAGGAAGGAGGTAACCATCTGCAAACTTTATCTTCTCTGGACAAAGCCTTCTTCTTCTGGACTAGCAAAGCTACAGATGTGCAATTTTCAGCTGTGGGTTTTTGTTTCTTTGTTTTTAAGCACGATATAAAAGGAACATTTGTGAAGTAATTGAAATATATGCAGTTCTTTCTTTTATCTCAAATGTTTCTTTCCTATTTGAAAGATAAATGATAGTGTATAATTTAGTACACAAAATATACAGTTCTTAATATTACTTAAATAAGTCCTCACTCATGCTATTGCTGGTTGATGACCGTAATAAAGTTTTTATTCATTCATTTGCTCATGTTTATGATACAAGCATTCCACATAGCCGTATTTCCAATAGAAAACTCTTCCTTGTAACTATACTTCCAAGAGCAGCATGAGGTAATTGTTAAAAGGAAATTTATGATTGTCTTTCAATTTTTCCAGTATCAGAGTCAGTTATTTCAGCATACAGAAGATGTTGATGGAAAAACAGAAATTATTATTAAGGTAAGCCCAAAGATTGACTCTGAATGGTATCTAAGGACTATCAATCTATTTCCATGTTCTTTTTTGATACTGAATGGCGGCTTCTCAGTGGCAGCAGTCTAATGGTCTGAGATTGAGCATGTTCATGCTGATGTGGCTAAACTGGCCTGGTTCCTGAGACAGCAACTTATCTCCCATAAGGGGTTGGCATTCATTTTGTCACTTTCCTTTAGCCCCCAAGTCTTAAAGAGCCCAGTATATCATCCATTATTGTGGTGTGCTTCTGATCTGCTCTTGTGGTCATTACATTAATAGCTGGTAGATGGGAATGTATGGATTGTTTTTTTACAGTGTATTTTGAATTGGTAAAAGGTGATCTTTTACCATCTGGTACTTTGGGGGCTTTCCCTGGGGGAGAACCTGGGGGTGGACAGCGCCCTAAAATTGCATTTATGAATAGGGGGAAGGTGATACCCCAACAGTTTGGTGGAAGCAGACTGCAGTTGGTACAAAATGCAGCAGCACAGACTGTTACGAGTACTTTTCAACCTACACATTTTATTTCTTTGCTCCATGAGCTGCATCGGTTGCCAGTGCGCTTCTGACTTTTACTATATTGTGCTGGTGGCTACTTATAAAGCTCTCCACAGCATGGGGCCAAGCTTATTTGCAGGGCTACCTGCCACCAGTTATGTCTGCCTCTCCAAACAGACGAGCAACCATGTTTACATAATCTTCCTTGAAATTTGGTTACCATGCTCCCAAGTGCTTTTTTTTTTTTTTTTGGCAGTAGCTGCATAGAAAAAAAAAAGAAAACCAGAGCGTTTTTTCCCCCCAAGTAGTCAGTCTAAATTCCTCAGAGGAAGAGTTAATCTGATCTCAGGTCTCCTGCTTCACAGCTATTTTGGTTTTCCTTTTCTGCTAGTACTTTTTTTTTTCTCTGTTTACCGAGCTCTTTATAAGTGTCATGACAAGTTCTTATTGGGTTGCATCCCCGAGGCTCAGTTTTGCATATAGCCACTGAAATGAAGGAAATCTGTGACATTTGTTGTACTTACTAAGAGCCTTGGTGACGCAGCAGACTAACGCACTGTTAAGTAACACCAGCTGCCTGCAATTACTGCAAGTTCAAATCTCATCAGGCTCAAGGTTGACTCAGCCTTCCATCCTTTTGAGGTAGGTAAAATGAGGACCCGGTTTGTGGGGGCAATAAGCTGACTTTGTATAAAAAAAAAGAACACTGCTTGGGGGGGCGAAAGCCCTACTAAGCAGGTATATACAAAAGTATGAAGGCTATTGCTTAACGCATTGTAAGCCGCCTTGAGTCTCCAGAGAAGGGCGGCATATAAATCGAACCAATAAATAAATAAATATTTCAGTTTGCAGAAAATTTATTGGCAGAAGGTGCAAACAAATTAGGTGTTAATCAGTGTGAATCAGTTGGGCCTGAAATGAAGTCTCTGCATTGCATATGGCAGGCCTGTCAAACTGGCAGCCCGTGGGCTGGATGTGTCATGCACAGGCCACGCCCACCCCAGCTCAGCAAAGGCAAAAAACGTTGCAATACATCACGATACGTCACATGACACCATTGAGTTTGATACCCATGGCATATGGTCTCGCTAATGCTTTTGCAGCAGGGCAATTTATTCACAATTCCTTCCTGTACTCACCTTATACAGAGACACCAATCATGCCGAAGTAATGATATGAGTTGCAAGCTAATTGATCTGTAAATCCATCTTCCTCCTCTTCTGTTTTGAATGAGCTGTTTGAGCAGACATGTTAGAAATACAAAACCAAATAATATTTCCCCAAATTCCCGAGGTTTCCTATCACATTAAATCTGAATATAAGAGATTGATGGTATTAATCATATAAACTTAAAAGAGGTCTGGCTTATCTTGAGGCCAGTTTCTTAATCTTGTGCTGTTCCATATTTCATTCTCTATCCACCATTCCACATTCTGTTATTAACAATTCACAATCATTAGACTTTGATACATCTTTCCTGCTAGTATGTTTTAATCATAAAACTACTGAGAAATGCCAAATTGCCTATTCTTTTGAAGACTCTTGTTCTTGCCCCAGTGTGAGACAAAAAGTACTAATTGCACTAGTTGCACCCTCATATTTTTTTTTCTGCTGCATGCTTATCGTATATACTTATGACCATTTTAAATTCTCTCCTGTCCATTTGGATTAGGATGGCCTTTTTTATGGTCTAGTGGTAAGAACTTTGCATTGTGCAATCTCAATTCTTGGGACTTCCGGGAAAGAAAAGGCAAACTGAAGATGGCTTTGCTAAAAAGCAGATACTTTAAGGATTTGTTTATAAAGAAGAAATGGGACAGGGGAAGAAGAGATTATTTGTTATATTTTAAGCAAAGATGATGTTACTAAAATTGTTTAAATTTTAATTTTTAAAATTGTTGTGAGGAAGGGAGAAGTAATTTCATTCTATATTTCTTTTTTCTTAGTATATTCTTATTTTTTTTCTGTTTTTCTTTTCTGTACCTTCAATGTTTCTTTTTCTTTCATTTTTTTACTTTTGTATTTATCATTGTAATTGCAATTTTTAATAAAATTACAATTTAAAAAAAATCTTCTTTTTATAACATAGATTAGTGGCACTCAAAAGTTCCTAGCAATTACAAATGCATATGTGTGTGTGGGATCATAGATGGATAGATGGATGAATGGATGGATGGTAATATAGTATTTTTGCTTTTCAGAGCTTTCTGTCCCCTGCTAGTTGTCCTATCTGTTCAGTTTGCTGCAACCATTATATCAGAGACAAACAGATACTTTCCAGAGTCTGATAATGACATGCCATTTTCTACTTCATATTATCAGTATAAATTTGGGCTGTTTTTGGTTCTTGAAAGAAGTTAGAGAATTTGTTTTAATTGTGAAGAGTGCCCAGTTTCTGTATTATGAGAATTGTACCAGTACATGGGCAGCAGAAATTATATATGATTTCTTTTTTTATGCATCATGTGCAACCTCCTTTTACTTCCATTTAACTTGTATTCTTTGCCTGCAATCTCACAGCAATCCTGTGTAAACTGTGGCCGGGAGGCAATGAATGAATGCACCGGTTGCCATAAAGTCAATTACTGCTCAACGTTCTGTCAACGGAAGGTATCACACCCCTTATGAATACAGTTGTCCTGCAGAGCTGAAGAAGCAAGTGCCCATGTATGATTTAGTACTTTTGAGCAACCAACAATGATTATATTAGGAGTACTAGGTTAGAGCTGCAAAAATCCAACTCTTTAGCAAAGAGTTAAAGAAAACCCCAATTTTTAATCCCATGTAGTGGTTGTTTGGGTTTGTAGACCTTGTCTGTAGACTTTGTATCCCTAGACTAAATCAAGAAAGTACTATTTTCCCTTCTAAAAAATATGAAGAAGGAAGTTTCTCTTGTTTTTATTCCTTTTGGTTTTCACCTTTTGGTATAAAAGCAAAACACGTTTAGAAACATGGGTCTCTGTGTCAGAGCAGTGATTGGGTGCCCAAGCAATTGGTTCTTTTGGATCCAGAGACAATGAGCAATTTTAAGTTTGATTATTAATTCAAGGAAATAAACTTAAAAGGGTAATATATAAAGCATACGAACCGAGTAAAATGATACCCAACTCTTACAAGCTGTCAGGAGCTCCCTAATAGGAACAGCAGAGATACTCCAAGGGCAGCCATAGTATCCAATTTTATTTATTAAATTCATTTGCCACCCATCTCACCATGAGGCATCTCTGAGCAGCTTACATTACAGTATTAACCAATGCTAAGTTCTGTGCAGAAACTCCCAACAAACAACCATCCCAAGATTTCTATCAAAACCTGGAACCATGATGTCATGGCCCTGCTTTTATGGTCATGAGATTGTAAGACCTGACATTGGCTGAGTGGCCCCTGACTCTGGGATGGTAACTAAAAGTCAGAGAGTTTCATAGATTTGCAGTGAAGATTTCCCACCCCCCACCCCCCTTTTCTCCTTTATTCAGCAAATAAGAGCAAAAAACAAGCAGGTTAGCTCAGAATAAGCTCTAAACATCTAGACCTTTCTTGATACGAAGAAAAAAAAATCAAAATATGTCTTCCTCGGAATAACAATGATCTTCTGCATTGCCACTACAGGGTCTTTTTAATTTGGTAGTATGGTGCTTTATTGCCATTTACAATTTAGTGCTATTTAATTTTGGATTTCAATAAATGTCTCTTTCAGTTCGATAATTTCATTGGGTGTTCATGCTTTCTCCTTTTTCCAACTTGTCTAGGATATGTATTTAAGAAAGATGGGATGTACCAAAGATTTTAGCACCCAATTACTAAGCAAGTTTAGGAATTACTTGGGAGTGCAATTATGTGAGAGTCATTTTGTGTAATGCTTTATTTATTAATAAATAAAATGTGTAATGCTATGTGAGAATGACCTTGGGAGACAAGGCAACAAGATGCAGCCAAGGGAATGATCAGATAAAAGGCAGTTTGGTTCACAGCAAGAATGTGGACTGGGTAAGAGGTTCAAAGAGAGACTTCCTAGTTTGGGGAGCTGCAAAGGAGAAGGGTGGAAAGAGAAGTATTTGCACATTTGCAAATTGATAGCAGCCTTACAGACAGGAAATATGACCGGATGAGTTAATTCTACCTTATTGGAAGGTTACATTAATAGAATATTGCAAGTCTGAAAATACTTCTCTCCCCTCCCCCACAGCTCCCCAAACGCTAGGGGGGGTCTCTTCTACATCTCTTGCCCCACCCACATTCCTGCTACTGGCTAAGCTGCCTTTTATTGGACTGTTCCCTTGGCTGCATGATATTGCCCTGTCTCCCAAGGTCATTCCCACATACCATTATGTAACGGTAGCATTCCCTGCCCCTGCTGTATGTTGCTGTACTTTTACTTTATTCAATAATTGCTTTCGATTCAGTCTTTTTTTGTGCTCATTTTCAGGATTGGAAAGACCATCAGCATATGTGTGGGCAGTCAACCGCAGTAACTGTTCAGACAGAAGAAGATCATGATACAGATAACGTGATTGAAAAAGTTATTGTCTAAAACCTCCTTTCTTCCAATTTCATGGATTGTGTGGTGCAGCAGACTGGCTGGACCAGCAATTCTTCTGTGAAGTTCTGTGATAAGCAAAATAAAATATAAATAAAACTCTTCACCGAGATGGCGAAGGCATAGTATTACTTGCATGTTGCTGGCCAACATATGAATTTTCTCTAACCAAGCAAAAAATTAAACCTTAAGGGGACAAGAGCATCAAGGAGCTCCACTGTTTTAAGGGAACTTCGGAAGCTGATGGATCTTTGCAAGCTTTTCTACAAAGCTGCTATAAAACAAATGGGTATATTCAGCTGTTGCCTCCTGCTGCTCTGATGGATTATGGGAATTCTTTGAAGTATTTTGAAAATGTTATTTAAAGCAGCTTCTGGGTCTGCATCCTTTTAAGATTCCTCTGATGAAGTTTCAATAAAGATTATAACAGCAAAAGGTCTTTGTGATTCTTGTTCAAATATGAAGCAGTTCTACTTTTCAGTAAATTTAGTTTCCTGATGTGTATTAAATCTTAACTAAAACACATATGGAATCTGATTCTATTAATCATATTCAGGGTATCTTCGAGACCGCCTTCTACCGCATAACTCCCAATGACCGGTAAGATCCCACAGAGTTGGTCTCCTCTGGGTCCCATCAGCTAAACAATGTGACTGGCGGGCCCGCGGAGGAAAGCCTTCTCTGTGGCTGCCCCAGCTCTCTGGAACCAGTTACCTCCTGAGGTCTGGACCATCCCCACCCTATTGGCCTTCCGAAAAGCAGTGAAGACCTGGCTTTTCTGGCAGGCCTGGGACCGTTGATCTCGCTCTTGCGATCCGGCGAGATCCGGCCATGAATGATGTGAATGAGTTTTAATGTTTTTAATGTTTTTAATTTTTAAATGTTTTTTATAATGATTTTAAATGCATTGTGAGCCACCCTGAGTCTTCGGAGAGGGGCGGCATACAAATTGAATTAATATTTATTTATTTATTTATTTATTTATTTATTTATTTATTTATTTATTTATTTATTTATTTATCTATCAAATTTCTATACTGCCCTACTCCCGGAGGACTCAGGGTGGTGAACAGCCAAGATAAAATACAGATAATACAAACATTAAAAGTCCCTTAAAATTATTAAATATTTTGGCCGAAACACAGATTAAAACACCCAATTTATAAAACAAATCAAACGATTTAAAAAATTTAAAAGGGAGAGTTAGGCCAGGCCGTACAAATTTACAAATAATGTAAAAGTTCTCCAATACGGTAAAAATTCTTTACAATGCCCACAGTGCTGGAAGCATTATGAACCTTTTGTAGTTGTTACATTGATAATGTGGAATATATGAATACCTATAGAGAATAATTATTCAATAATTAGATTAGTATTGCAGGAAAATTCAAAGCTGAAATCTCCCTTGTTGAGTTCCAACATTCATACCCATATGGTCTTCTTTGTAAACATACAGAACTGTTTGGACCTTCCCTTCTTTCAGTAATTTTTAGATACCTTTCTCTCCTCAGATTTTGTTGTGGTCTTCCAGCAAAGTAGCAGGACCCTGCTTTGTTACTCAAGATCAACCCAGATCAAATAGATGCTGTTACTTGCTGGACCTATTAAAACAGGAGTCTTCAATTCCAAGCCTTGAGCCATTTAGAACTGAGCTGCAGAAGTGGCGGGCAAGCACATACATGCATGCTCCATTTGCATGAATGGCTGGCATGCTTGCCCTCTGCTCGACCAAATGAAGCTGCGCATGCATGTACTTGCCCACCGCTTGCATGGAACCATCCCCTCTCCTCCACCCGCTGGCCCACAAAGCCGAAAAGGTTGGGGAACTCTGTATTAAATAATTACAGTAACTGTCCATGGTCCTGAACCCTGTAGACTTCAAACTACAATCCTGTTATTCTGCTAGACTTTCTCAACAATCTACCACAATACAGAGTGGCATAAATAGCATTTTAACATTACTGAATTGACTGCTATTCCAGTAAAATGGTAGAATTTGTCCTATTGAGAACTGAAATAGCAACAATTGTACTTATTTGTCAGTCACATGCCACTAAGGACATGTAATTAAATCACAGCTGATTGCAAGAATACATAGGTAAATTACACTGTGGAATACTGCAAATCAGAAGTAATATAGAAAAAGTATTGAAGCTTTTGAACAGTGGTATTGTATGTAGAAGAGCTGAAAACTGGATATCCAAGAAAACAAATAAATGGATCATAGAAAAATTAATCCAAAATTCTCACTCAAGGCACATGTGATCAGGCTCAAATTATTATATGTGAAATGTGAAGAGCCAGTTCTCTTGAAAAGTCCTTAATGTTTGGTTAGGTGGAAAGGAAAAGAAGAGAATGACCAATAAGATGAATGTACTTGATTACAATGGTGATGGGGCACAGTTGGCAGATCTGAAGAGTCAGGTTGGAATAATCATTCTGGAGAATGTCTATGTGGTTGTTAAGAGCTGACATTAACATGATGATGCTTAAGCAATTTAAAACATCAGATATGATAAATTGATGGAATCAAAACAGTAATTTCCATCCAACATCATACGAATCTTTTTTCTTTTTCATCTTCTGTCTCAAATCTTGTTCCAGGGGGTCCATCAATTATCTAGGATTTCTTTGGAAGACATGCAGTCAAAACAGGACATAAGTCCTTCAAGGCACCTTTTCTGCTGTTGGAAGAATGGTATGGCTGTTTTCTTATAATTTTGATTTTCATACTTCTGATTATATAGATGAAAAAAATATCTCGGACATCTTTCTGGAACTCGGTGATCAAATCATTAAACATTTGCACCACATTTACAGCTTTCTGTTTGTGCTGCCAAAAATAAAAGCAAAGGTGCAACTGTCTATTTCGTCAGCATCTCACTTGAGGAGAGAGAATCTTACATCCTAGCAAGAAGACTAATTTTGAAAATAGCACTTCTTGAGTGTTAAAAATCACAATAGATAAAAAAAAAAGTACTGGTTTTAAGCCAAGAAGAAGAAAAAACTTTATAGAGATATTGATGCTATTTTGTGGAAGGTGTTTCTGGCCAATCACAGAAATGTGTTTATAGATCAATCGTGTGTAAGCAACAACACAGTTAAATATAATAGCTCTAAACATCTACCTAGGCAAACATTCAAACGGAGGTATGAGAAGACTTGTTTCAATGCAATGTTGGTAAATGTCATCATGATGGATTTTGTAAATGTAGCAAATATATATTTTCAGTTGTTCCTAAATCTGCATTTGTCAAGACATTGTAAAGGGGAGGTGAATGGCATTTGGAGGAAGGACTTTATATTTGTTTGCCCTCATCAATCAAGAGCACCAAAAAAGCCACTGTAGGTACAGCAGCAGAATTGCACCCCTATCATGCTACTCATCTGATCCCTATCTGACTAGAGGGAGATCAACCCTATATGTTGACATCTCAATAGGTCCCCAAAAGTATCTGATATAGTCATCCCATGTTGGGAAGGTAAGAGACCTGAGTTTGTATTTTATTTTCCCTCCATAAACATAGTTATAAATATAAGGTCTTTTACACACTGTAGCTTCTTCAATTTCTTTAGTGTTTTAACTGCAGGGCCACCAAAGTGAGTTCAGATACTTGCTAATGCTTTGATTTGCTAGCTATATTGAACAATGGAGGAGATGGTACACCTCAATTTGACTAAACCGCAGTCCAGTCAACCTCTCCTAAGAGGTTCATGTTCTATTGCTCTCAAAATGAAGAGAAACAGAAGGGAATAAATACTATTAACATCTAAGCAGAAGACCAGTCTGCTGTTTCTCAAATCTTTCCTGTATGAAAGGAATCCTACGTATCTTCTCAAACCTAAGATCCTACTCAAATAGGTGCTACATTCATTACTTTAATTATATTCATTTTATGTTCTGTGTGGGACTGGTGTCTTTATTCTTTGGGTTTTTTTGTCCTTAATTCCCAGATACTCTTTTTTTCATATCTAGATAGTTAGGTTAAATTTTCATAAAAGGGATTTCTTATTAAAACATGCACAATTGCCTAAATATGTTGTGTTTTCAGAATTTTCATAAGGTTAAAATTTGTACTGTGGGAGTTTGGGCATACAAAAATCCAAAGGATTTAAAAAAAAACTTTCCTGAATCTCTTTCCTGAAGAGAGGGGCACTCAGTAGAATAGCTTATTTATTTATTTATTTATTTATTTATTTATTTATTTATTTATTTATTTATTTATTTATTTATTTATTTATTTAATTTCTATACCGCCTTTCTCCCGTAGGACTCAAGGCGGTGTACAGTCAAGAAAAATATAGACACACAAACATCATAAAATTGCTAATTAAAATTATTACTTAGTTTGGTCAATTAAATAAAACCCAGAATTAGATAACATTTAAAAAATCATTCACATGTTCGTATGTTTAGCCCCGCCTGTTGGAACATCAGGGACTTGAGGGCACGGCGGAAAGCACGGAGATCAGGGATATTCCGTATCTCTGGGGGCAGTTCATTCCAAAGGGTTGGAGCCCCCACAGAGAAGGCCCTCCCCCTGGGAGTCGCCAGTCGACATAATTTGACTGACGGTACCCTGAATAGTCCCTTCCTGTGAGAACAAACTGGTCGGTGGGAGGCTATTGGTGGCAAAAGACGGTCTCGTAGGTACCCAGGTCCTAAGCCATGGAGCGCTTTAAAGGTGATAACTAACACCTTGAATCTGTCCAATTGTCCAATGGGCAAGAATTTGGTGTATCAGGAAATTCAATTTTTAAGTGTTGATATCATAACTTTTTCAAGAGAATTTTCAAAGCGGGGGAATTAAATTCCTCTCCCAGATCAACTATTTTCAATACAATATATATGACTATTAATTCTTGTGTATGAGCAGGACTACAGGCTGAGCAAACAGACATATATTTGCCATGCTATAGTCAGATTAAATTATCCTCATCATCATAATGGTTTTCTGATGCCATGGTACATAGAGCGTGATCAAATTGATTATGCATCTTATCCATGCCTTTGACATTGAGCAGCACTCTCTGAGCCAGCGAAATGCACAAACTATTATAGCTATGACAAGCATGGTCGTTTTTCCAGCCCTATCTCTGTTTTCTCAGTTTCTAACTCATCACATCCTTTGCCAAAGATTCTAGGCATTAAACATCTTCTGATGGTTAATTATTTTTACAAGTGAGGGGGGGGGAACCCTAGACTCTATCAGAGCCATCAAAACATGTATAAATTCTTACAGCATCACTCAGGAGATACATCTACATTTCTTTGGGGAAAAATGCAGTCATTATTGTGGGACAACCATCACAAATGCTTTTCTGAATAAATGTTCTGCTTGAATGGAGGACAGATGGCAAACCCCAAATGGAGTATTTTTCTCAGTCAATTTAGAAGATTATCATGAAGTCTCACAAACAATGCATTGGCTTCAGGCCATTTTTGCATACTGCTGTCTAGAAAGCAGTATTTTTATCAAGTGAAAAAAAATTGAAGCACACAACTATGTAATAAGAAATAAAGCTTTATTAAACTATACAAAGTCAATAATTGGTCTGGCTCTTTCCCCAGTGCAATATACTCTCCTTTCTTCTGGGTTCAGTTCTAGACAAAGAATCCAGCAGGACTAGCAGAAGATGTGCAAAACTTTGCGGAAGTAATTCCTAAATTCGGTGTTGAAGATTGTGTAGATGATAGGGTTGAGGGCACTGTTGACATAACCCAGCCATGTGACAATACTGATTACTTGGCCAGACCTGATACAGGACTCACAGAGAGCTCTGGTTATGTGCACCACAAAGAAAGGAGTCCAACAGAAAAGGAAAGCACCTTTGAAAAAGAGAGAGGGGAAAAATGAGCCAGTTCTTCCTTGCGTATGTCTTATTTTCTCAAAAGTAAACATGTCAATTTTGAACAGTGGCATGTACAGTACATTTTTTAAAAAATGAGGGAGGAAAAAAATCCACCAAGGTTACCTTTTAATAATGTGAGGTTGCCATTTCTGCTCTGCCTAAATTCTTTGCATTTAAGAATGCTGAAATATATTTAATTTCCCCGTTCTTGATGCATCTGGTGTCCAGTTTAAATGTACCTAGCATTAGCTGAATGAAACACCAGCAGACACCTCCTACATCAGTTTATATATAAATTCAAGGTCCCTTGGAATGCATATTTATTTATTAAAATGGATACTTGCATATCTATTAACATATTAATTGATGCACTAGGACCTTAGGGATCCTGGGGTCAGGAAGATACAGTGCAGCTGGTGCATAAGTGCTGTCCGTGTAGGCTCTAGTAGCATCTGCATTTACCTCGCTGGAATCTTAGGAAACAGATCTTTCTGCAAAAGCTGAAACAAGGCACACAAGGTGGTTGGTCAGGTTTTTCTGCAATGCAAAAACATCTTGCCAAACTGGGCTACTAGAAACTATTTCTGGGACCCCAAAATGCAGAATATACCTAGAAAGTACTCTTAAGTTTCACTATATTTTGCTGATCTTGAAGGGCACTTCACGGGTTAAAACCAGAAGGGTCAACATATTCCAACATATGTGCCAGGTTAAATACAATATCATTAAATAGAAGCACATGAGAAGCAGAGAGGCCTCACAATAAGGAGGGAATAGTTACCTCTTCTCCAGCAGATGACTGGCTAAAGTGAGTTAAGCAGGTGGGTGTTGACTGGCAAGGGATGGGTAGAAAGTGTATTTATGGGCCTCTGGTATCTACGAGCCTCTTCCTGTGATGAAATGTAATAAGGAGATGGATTCCCAGGAGAGAGGAAGCACATTCCAGATGACTAAGAGGCAACTCAGTCTGGATGTTGTGTGAAAGTGGGTGAAGACAGTCCCTCCCTAATAGTTTACAGAATATATTGTAGGTGCAGGTAGCAGAGCCCTCAATCTGGCAAGATTTTGTCTATAGGCTTGAAAACAATAAAGAACTCGGCTCGGAAGAATCACCATGTGTCAATTTTAGGTCTGACCTGCCACTCTCAATAACTTTGCTTGCTCTTTATCATACCATCTGTTGTTCCACCTTTGCTTCACTTCCAGAGCATGCTCCATCTTCAGTGGGCAGTTTGGGGGAAGGGGAGCATTTTATCTCTAAAGAAAAGTGCTATCTTTCTCAAGCCTCCAGGGATACCCCAAATCAGCAGATAACTTTCCTGTTACGCACCAAACGTGCATGCAATCCCAGTGGAAGTCCTAAGTCTGTGTTGTGGTCTGCCAGCAGCCTGCGGAGCTGGGCAGCAGAGTCAGACAGTGAAGAGACTGGGGAGGAACATGGGCCAGTCCTGGAGTCTGGGGAAGGCTCGGATGAGGGCTCTGCGTTGGAGGCAGAGATGGGGCCAGGGCCATCTGGGAGTTATGTGCAGATTCCAGAGCCTCCAGAGTCAGACATCAGAGGCAGAGGAACAGGGGGAGCCTGTTCCTAGTGCGCGCATACGCAGAGCTGTCAGAAGGCAAGAACAGTTAAAACAAAAGGGACAATTTAAGAGTAAGGCTTGGAGATGATTGGCCCCTCCCATAAAACATAAAGGAAGAGCAAAGGCATGTTGGCCTTTGCAGGAAGCAAGGTTGTGAAGCTCCGTTTTTTATTCTGTTTCCATATGGCCTTGCCAAGATAATTGCCAATTAGGTCTTTGGCAGCGTGTCAAAGAAGATAAAGGAAGCCTAGGTCAGAACAGTCTGTGTGAGATCTCAGGGAAATCTCAGTTCTTGAGCATTCAAGAAACGCTGCCTGGTTGTCTGCCTGTAGCTGCTACAGGGCATGCCAAGAAGGTAAGAGAGGAAGAGCCTGGCCTTGTCGGAAAATTGACTTTCCTCCCTGGCGGGACGTTGCAAAGCAGCTGGAGGCTCTTGCTTTGGCAGCACTTTGTAGGAAATAGCACAAATCATTTTGAATTCTGCGGTAGCAAGCACATCCCTCAATTTATACAAAGCTCAGCAGAGCACTTCTTAAAACTCATTTGTTTTATTCTTCAGTTACCTTGTTTAATTAGATGTGGATCCTCTTTTCTTGCTTGATATAGGACCCAGCGATCCTTGGGTTGTTTGGGGACAATTTTTAAAAAATCAGTGAAAATCATATTTTTGAAAGGAATAAATGAGTGTATGTATGGAGGATTCGGCCTTAAATTGAATGTTAGTTTTCATGGTATTTCTCTTTTTAATCTGCCTCTGTAGCTGGATGGGTGGGGAATTACTGTGTTGCCGATTCTGGAAAGATTTAGACCCAGTTCTCAACATGGAAAGTAAAAATCTGAAATCATAATATCTTGCAGTAATATTGAGTCAAGGGGGAAAAGGTGATTTGCAGCTTAAATGGACACACTTATTGTACTTCTTAGTGTTTCTTTTTTTAATCAAACACATCTTTTACTGCAATCACATGGTTGCTTCTTTGCCAAATTACCAAGAATGTAACATATGTGTATACACAGGCAACCTGAGTATGCGTACATAGGCTACTGGGGGTTAAGTCATATTGACACCACACACACAGACACACATATGGTCCATTCTTACATACTATGTATGTCATAGTTTCTGCATTATAATGCATGTTCCACTTCCCTACCTTCAACACTTATATTCACCCATGTGTACTCTGAATATCCTTCGCTTTTGCATCTGGATTTCTGCAAGCTCTAAACAGCATATCCAGGGAAGACAGCAGAGCATTTTTCAAATGCAATTCTTCCAAAGGGAGGCTCTGGTGTGGAAATGATTGTAAGGAGCTGGAGACCTTTAATGTTGCTAATATTCAGCTGTAAAGTGGTTAATACATCATCTAATTTTCATTAAGATGCAAAAACAGGCTGGATGTACTCCGATCCACAACCACAAATGGCTTATCCAGGCTTTTGCTGCAATGGAATGATTGTGCAGTGAGCGAGCCACTACAGAGGCGTCTCTTTTCACCAGGGGTGGGTTCTAAATTTTTTTACTACCGGTTCTGTAGGCGTGGCTTATTTTGTGGGCGTGGCTTGATGGTCATGTGACAATTATTTAGGATTTAGCAGAGGTACTGGTCTATCAGGCTTTTAACTGCTTGCAGAGCTGTACCGATCTACCCATTTATTTTTGCAGGCACTGGTCTACTCATGTATTTTTGCAGCCACTGGTCTACCCATTGATTTTTGCAGGCACCGGTCTACTCATTTGTTTTCTTTTAACACTGATCAGCTGTAGAGCGGCCCTTTGAAGCTCTGTGGCAAGAGTTTAAACAGTTTTTTTCCCTCTAGCCATCAGCTGGGACTCAGGAGGCAGCAATAGATTGGGGGTGGGGCCAAATAAAAGGTAAGAATAACACGGGGGGGGTGGGTGGGTGGGGCAGAACCGGTTCGGTGACATCATATCGTCACCGCTACCGGCTTGGCGGAACCGGGCAGAACCGGGAGGAACCCACCACTGCTTTTCACGGACCTGAGTGCAAAACACCGAAGAAAAGAGCAAAAGCATCTCTTTCTCATAACAGTTCTTATATTGGTCCTTCCTCCTTCAGCATCACATCTCCAGATCTGCAAAACCTAGCCTGCTTTCTGACCAGGGAAAGCAAATTCTTGTAAGAAGCTCTATTGCCAAAGTTCCAAAATTAAAATGACATTTTCATATGCAGCAGAAGCCCTTTTCCATTCACAGCTCTGCTCTTTAACTGAACTGAATGTGGCTGACAAAATCTTGGCTGCATAAATCCAGAATATTTCTAGATGGCAGTAAGAAAGAAAACTAGAAGTTATTGGTCAAAATGGTTAGTCACTCTCTGTTGGTTGTCCAACATATAGGCAGTCCTCAACTTACGACCACAATTGAGCCCAACATTTATGTTGCTAAGTGAGGCATTTGTTAAGTGAGCTTTGTCCCATTTTACAACCTTTCTTGCCACAGTTGTTAAGTGAATCACGACAGTCGTTCAAGTTAGTAACACAGTTTTTAAAAGAATTTGGTTTCCCCATTGACTTTGCTGGTCAGAAGGTTGCAAAAGGTGATCACATGATCTTGGGACACTGCAACCGTCATAAATATGAATCAGTTGCCAACTATCTGCATTTTGATCATGCGATTATGGGGATGCTGCAACGATCGTGTGAAAAATGGTCATAAATCACTTTTTTCAGTGACATTGTAACTTTGAATGGTCACTAAATGAACTGAGGTAAATTGAGGATTACCTGTATTCTGTGTTCTCCTGTACTGTATATCAAAGGGAATCCTGAACTTTTGTTCAATCATTGAATCAGACTGCTTCTCCGGGGAGTCTGATATAAGGAGGATTTGGCAAGTCAAGCAATTTAAAGAAAAAGAACAGGAGAGGAAAAATAAAATTCACTGTGTAGATTTTAAGTTGTTGCAAATCCTCCTGAAAATGAGTGGACTCTGTTTCTTAGTGCCTATGCTGCTTCTACAGAAATTTGGAACATGCTGAGAATAAGATATTACAGCATAAAGTCAGCTACGTAAAGGTGAAAATTAACATAACTCATTGTTCTGTACTTTCATTTTAAAAAAGAGAGAGAAGGATCTAAAGTTCTTATTGTTTTCTCCTTTGTCCATTCTTAGCAAATAAAAAGCCCAGTTGTTCTGCTACTCCTCAATGCAGTTTGAAATCTCTATATAGCTCGAATGACACAATCCGTTCATAAGCAGAATATTATACAGGACTGAGATCCCTGATTTTTCTTTTTTCTTTTTCTCCAGAGAACAATGTGCCAAAACCTGCAGGGGAAATTTGGTTAGATCCCAGAGGAGTTAAGTCCAACTAGAATGTCTGAAAAAGTTACTTGGTGAAAACAATCCTACTGCCTTTTCAGATTATCCTCAAAAGATCAATAAATTAAGGAAGGACTAATTAACTAATCAGACCAACTGGGCATCTAGCATAGATGGGAAAAATTGTTTATCTGAATTGAGATGTCTGAACAACTATGGGTGCCCAACTATGGGTGCCTAAAGAAAAAAGTCTGTGGCTTCAGGCCCTCTCCTGGGTTTGACCCTACTGGGACAGAAAATGTTGACTGCCAAGGTGTCTTTTATGAGCTAGCTTCATCTCTGTTTCAAGAATGCGAACACTCACCTCCAATCGGTTCCTCTCAACTTCTGATACATAAGAACTTAAGCAGTGAACTGCTGGATCAGGCCTATCTAGTCCAGCGGTCAGTTCTCACAATCGCCAACCAACTGCACCAACTGCACAAAAACTAGGACTAAGCAAAATCTGAAATGTCATCTGCTTGTCATTTTTATGCTCACTCATATTTGTTTACTACAGATAGTCCTCGATTTACAACCGTTCGTTTAGAGAGCTTCATTCAAAGTTACAACGGCACTGAAAAATGTGACTTAGGACCATTTTTCATAGGTATGATCTTTGCAGCATCCCCGTGGCCACATGATCAAAATTCAGATGCTTGGCAACTGGTTCATTTTTATAACCATTGCTGTGTCCCAAGGTCATGTGATCACCATTTGCGAACTTCTGACAATCAAAGTCAATGGGGAAGCCAGATTCACTTAACAACCGAGTTACAAATTTATCAACTGCAGTAATTCACTGAACAATTGGGGCAAGAAAGATAATAAAATAAGGCAAAACTCGCTTAACAATTGTCTGACTTAACAACAGAGATTTTGGGCTCAATTGTGGTCATCAGTCAAGGATTACCTGTACTATCCTTTGGAATTGCTCTGGTGTTTTAACAATAAATCCCAGAAAATCCATTTCCATTAATGCCTAATTCAATCCATGATAATACAGTTGTTTCCAGAATTATTTGGCAGCCTGATAGGATGAGGCTATTGTAATCAATAGCCTCACCCTACCAAGCTGTTGAAGAATTCTTCCTACTTCCATTTTGAAGAACATTTTTGCCTCACTCTATAAGTCTCCTAAAAAAATGCCATTTTATTGGACTTTTTCCTACTAAAAACAGAGAATCTTTGCACGGTAGCATTTTTACTCTTCAATCCCTCCAAACCATTATGAAGCTGTAGCAAAAGTATAATAAATGTCTTAGTGTGGGAATGTGGTAGTGGAACAAGATTTAATTGTTTAGATTCTGCCTGCCACACATCTGTTAAAGGCAAAGGGTCTTTTAGAAGGAAAGCTGGCACTTAGCAGCCCAACTATACAGGGGTGAGGAATGGGTGCCTGTGTGTAAGTACAAACACGCACGTATACTATGAAGGGAGTTTCAGAGGACTCAGTCTTCCGAGGATGATCAGATGTGCAACGCTCACTTCGTCCTTTTGGAATTATCTCTCTAGTCAGCCACTAAAGTGCAATTAAGAGACACAAAATGAGGAACAAAAAAAGCCAGTTTCTGTGTCATGCTGTACTTATCAGAATGCCAAATGTCTCTCTCTATGCATCACTGTATCCTATTTTTTTTTTATACCCTAGTTTTACAGATGTCTTGATCTGAAATTGAACTGTCTGATGGTTTACAACCCTGAAAACCATTTAATGTTTTATACTCACCAACCACAACTGGAAGCACCTTCATGGCCTTCCTTTCCCTGCCATTGATTTTGGCTGGCTTCCTACTGAGTTCTCCATTCGGTGCATATTTGATGTGTGGATAGGACATAGTTTGAATGCCATTGTTCTTGTAATCCCTGGGTAAAGTGCAATCGGAGCCAGCATAGGGGTTAAATTCCTCTGCCTTGATATCCTCCTGGTTCTTCTCAATGACAGGTGGTGGACCATATACCTGCCTATTGCCCAGATAAATGCTACTCTTCAGCTTGGCTTTCCGAGCCTCTTCCCAGCGCCTAAGTCCATGGAATATGCCGCAGTAGAGGACCAGCATGACAGGACAAGGAATGAAGAAGGAACAGATGGAGGAATATACAATATAATTCTGATCCTCCAGACGACAGAAAGATGGATCCCGGTTTGGAACATTGTTGAGACCAAAGATAATTGGGGATGCCACAGCAAAAGCAAAGATCCAAGTGGTGGAGAGGAGGATCAGTTGACGCAGGTCAATCTGTCGTCGATTGTAGTTCAGTGGGACAGAGACAGCAATGAACCTGGATGACAGAAAACAGGGTGTAACCGTGGGGTTCCTTGTGGAACCAGTTTACTTCATGATGGTAAAACAGAACAAACTTTAAGACTAGAAGATGGAGCTGGGTAATATAGGATGTTTCAGGTATTACTGGTTTGAAATTCCCATTTTTCTTCTCATTCTGTCCATTCATTATTTAGGAAATGCAGCATTATTGTATGGCTATGCCACCACAAGGCAAACACAAAAGGTTCTTTTACCCCTATTTCTCCATTCTGATATATCAATATTTCCCTGTGCAAGTTCTTTGCTCATCCAATTACCTTTGGCAATTACCAATTACGCTTGCCTGCTCTATGGAACATTTATTCTCCTCATAATGGCTCCATAATATTGCTTGTCCACCTTCAATCAATCCATACTGTTGGTAAAGGACAGTTGCAACTACACTGACTAACATGTTCTAAAAACTGGGCCTCTCCAGAAGAAAATGGGTTCTAATTTAATAGGTCTCAACCTCATTTATTTAGCTTATAAAATCTGAGCTAGTGAAAGAAAATTTGACCTGATAAGATGAAAACTTGGTTATAAATCAACAAACATATGGTAATCCCTAAAGTTTGAACTGGAAAACGCTTTCTGTCCATTAAATATGTCTATCTTATTTCCCTGCTTTGTATTTCAATTTCTATTCAGAGTCGATAGCCTTGTATTTTGGTTTATTTTTCAAATAAAATACAGCAAGTATTACTATCAGCTGAAGGGCCTTGTTGTGCAGCCAGGTGAAACTGTAAATAATATCAATAGTCCCCCATATCAGGGTAAAGTCATTTCTTTCAAATGCACAATAAACTTTCTGCTAGTCTCCGGCAGTGCTCCTATTTTTATTCTTTTTCCTTAATGCAGACTGACTGTTATATATGCAAAATGTTTTAAAAGCATTTGTGCGTGTCATCAGCACTCTTTCACAGTTAACGTTCAAGATGTGAAATTTGGGGACAATGGAGCAGATGGTGGTATAAAGTGCAGGGGCAATGTACAAGTTCCTACCCAGAGCAGGACATTTTTAGCATCTGGAGGAATAAATTCAAAAGAGGTTTTGATTGAATTGATTGTCATAGCCCCAAGTATTTTTATCCCTGTACCACAAATGAGTATATGAATCACAAATGGGCAATATCTTTATTAAAGATAGTGTGTGTGTGTGGGGGGGGAATTCATATCTCTATGCAAAGACCTGAATGATCACTAGACATCAGCAAGATGAAAACACTTTCATTTCATCTAGAGCATGGGTGTCAAACTCGCGGCGTCACCTTGCCATCATGTGATGTATCGCTGTGTTTTTTCCCTTCGCGGATCTGGGGTGGGTGTAGTTTGCGCATGACGCATCTGGCCTGCAGGCCGCCAGTTTGACACCCCTGATCTAGAAGTTATCTGGATTTTTGAAACTCTGATATGGTAGCCCAAAGTAAAGTTTCCTTTAAATCAACCTCAACTCTTGATAATTTCAAGAAATATGTCTCTATGTGGCTTTCTTGGCAACAAAATAGAAATGTTTTTTTCTTACTCCTTCCAAGGTATGCTTCCATCTTCCCAAGTCTACAGGGTGATAAGATGCTTTCATCATCTGGTCTACAGAGGTTTCTTGGAACTCTCTGATTCAAATACTAACTAGGCTCAGCTCTGTCCTCCTTTCTGAGATCATTGAAATGGGTATGAGATTTGTGTTCCCAAGAACGCTTCATCAGAGAAGTGGTTACAAAAAGTAGAGGAAGTGGAGGAAAAGGCAGTCTAAAAATTAAGCCAGATATTTCAGGTCTCCAGGTTAAAATCACTCTCAAGAGAGACTGCAGTATGAATGCTTTAGTGGATTAATAAGTGTTATATCAAGCATTTAGACAAAAAAAAAAAAGAATTACCTCTACAGGTTTGAAAACACAAAGGCCATTAATCCTAAACTTATCTCTTGGGCAAAGCAAACCCTACATCTGACATGCTCTAACTCCAAGCGCAGGTCTAACCAAAAGGCAGATGCATGGGGAAGACAATGTGAATTTCCCAATTGAACAGGATATCCCCGCCAAATCGTCAGTTCCTTGGTTGGTAGCCACAGAAAAAAGAATTGTCATTGCAGCTTTCTTAGTTTTAATTCATTTTAATTCAAAAATTATTTGAAAGCAACCATCTTTGAGAGTAATGACTACAATGGTCTTTGGTTGGTATGGGTAAGTTTATATTCTATTCTTTTAGCTACCGTCTATAGCTCAAAGAGAAAAACGCCACTCTTCCCCTTCTTTGCTCAACGGTGACAATAGGAAAACATTAGAAATGATGTTCAGATTTTCTTGCACTAGAAGCAGCTTTGTCCGATTAGCTGCACAACGGGAAAAAGTTGATGGGGAGCCTAGCGACAGATAGGATAAAACAAAATAGTCAGAAGCAACGTATAGACAATAAACCACCTATGTTTCCTAGAGTTTCTCAGTATCCTCCTTGCCTTTATTTGGTCGGCCCTGAGTTCTTTCCAATAAGAAAATCGCAAATGCAATTATTGGAAGAATTTCTTCAGCTTCTGTTAGTGAGAAGGGTGTTGATCATGTCTGAATTTGCCTTTTCTGAATAGAATATTGCTTTATGGACTGCAAAAAGCTTGCCTTTATAAAGTAATGGGTGTTTTAGGGGAGAGCATTGTTCTCTCTACATTTTCACTCAATAGACCTAAATTATATATTATAGACAAAAATGAGTTATTAGAACAAATATATTCTTCAGTCTGCAAACACTGAATTTTACAATTCACTTTACAGAGTGAATTGTAAAATTCACTTTACACTTTAAGAGCCTTGGTAGTACAGTGGTCTAAGACACCCTGTTATTAAGCTGGTTATTAAGACCAGCTGCCTGCAATTACTGCAGGTTCGAATCTCGCCAAGGCTCAAGGTTGACTCAGCCTTCCATCCTTTCTAAGGTAGGTGAAATGAGGACCCAGTTTTTGGGGGCAATAAGCTGACTTTGTATAAATATACAAAAGAATGAAGGCTATTGCTTAGCACATTGTAAGCCGCCCTGAGTCTCCGGAGAAGGGCGGCATATAAATCAAAATTAAAAAAAAAAAAAAACAATATCCCACATACGCTAGAGAAATGGATGTACAGATATATAACTGGTATTGGAAAATTGAAAAAAATATGAAAAAAATATGTATGTTGATTAGAGAAATCAATGCATTTTTGTACATTCTAAAGCCAGAATATACAAAACAAATACATAGTAAGTGTTCAGAGAGTGGATACTGATTGATCTATCTACATCTACTATAGATGCTGAATGCGATATAAATGAGAAATTTGCAGTCCTTATGGATGGCAGCATTAAACTTACATTTCCTCAATTTTTCTAAAGAACCCTTCTAGAGTTGCTTCAGTGGCTGAGGCAGCTAAAAAGCTGATTAAATAAATATGTGTGTATGTATGTATGTATAATATGTGTTAGAACGGAAAGAGTTGGGAAACTTAGCATCTAAATGCCATAATGAGCAGAATTTCTTACCGATCCACGCTGATAGCACAGAGATTGAAAATGGAGGCAGTGCATAGCATGACATCCATGGTCATCAAGGCATCGCATAGGACTGGGCCCAAAGACCAAACACCTCCCTGGAACTGAAGAAAAATCAGTGAATGCATTCAAAGTTCATACTTGAGTGTTCCCTTCACTATATTCTTTAGTGACAATTCTAGTTGGATTCTCAGGTTGTGCCTCTGCTAGTTTTCTTTGAGAAGATCCTCTTCAATGGCTGGCACTATCAAGAGGGTTGCCAGGTTGCAATCAGGCATTCAGTTGTAGCTCTAAAACCAGCAATCAAGTGGTAGTGGTGGGTGAAATAGCTGCATCTCCTCCCACACATGCCTGTCTCAGTGCAATCATTCAGCCTTCTTTGTTGCTATATATCATACTAGGAGGCTTATATACTGAAACAAATGAGGGGACGAAAGAGATAGATGGAAGACGCAGGGGGGAAAAAACCTCACCAAACTTGAAAATCAAATATCCAGGATGTGGTATAAAACAATTTTATTCCTGGACCATGAACCACTATGAGTATCAAATGTCGTGACTCAGAAGGAGAAAGATTTCTCCAGAGGAGGCACACACAAAGCCAGTACAGAGATAGCTAAAACATTTATTTTTATCCGTAGCAACTGCAGCACACCTCTATAACCAATAGTAAATACCAAATCATTTCATGATAAAAGCATTCTAGAATCTTCCGTTATTACTGTAATGTGCACTGATGGCGCCTCTATCTGTTTGTAAAATCTTGGATTATATTAGGAAGAAAGTAAATCACAAAGCCCTGTGCTAATATCACTTAATCCTCACCCTCTTGGTGCTATAAATATCACCTAGGAATGATGTCAAGAGAGGTGGCTTATTTACACCTTATAAACTGTAGCTTCATCATTCCTTAACTTTCAGTCTGATTGAGGGGTCAGGCTAGGAGAGGGCAAATGCCTCAGTATAAGCATTTATTAACTGCCTGAAGATTATCCAGCTGTGACCTGTGGTTCCCCAGAAGGCCAGGAACAACTTTTCTTTTTTAAAAAAAAAGAAGACTTAAGTAAAGTGAGATAGTCGAAATTTGCTCCTTACTTCATTTCTGACAGCTTAAGCAAGCCACAATGAGCTGTAATGATAATAACAATGTCAAGCAACTTAACAACATACTGCAAGGAAGTGAAATTGAAGATTGGTTAACATCTGGCAAAAGCTACCTGATAATAAAAGATCCAAAAAAAGGATCTAGGCAACTATAGGCTAAGTACCTGCTTACGGACAACTTTCAAATTGCTAATTGGTTGGTGGCTGATGCAGTCCAACAGCATCTGGTTGAAAATAATCTCTTTTACCTGAGCAGAAGGGAAACTGCAGAAGGGAAACTTGAACAAAATATCAACTCCTAATTGACTAGATCATTTTGGAAAACTGCAAAAGGAAGATCAACCTAAATGTAGCTTGAATTGATTACAAAAAGACATTCAATTCTCTGCGGCATGATTTTTTTTTTTTAAATTGATTTATATGCCGCCCTTCTCCGGAGACTCAGGGCGGTTTACAATGCGCTAAGCAATAGCCTTCATACTTTTGTATATTTATACAAAGTCAGCTTATTGCCCCCACAAACTGGGTCCTCAATTTACCTACCTTAGAAAGGATGGAAGGCTGAGTCAACCTTGAGCCTGGTGAGATTCGAACTTACAGTAATTGCAGACAGCTGGTGTTAATCACAATGCTTTTAGTCTGCTGAGCCACCATGATTGGACGATTAAGAGCGTAGAAATAATAGAAGTCAGTAGTTATGGAGTTTCTCAGTCATCTAGGTCATGGTTGTCCCAAATATGCTTTTTCAAAAGGCAATTGGACTTTCTGGTTTTTCTTTGAAGATGTTTTGCTTCTCATCCAAGAAGCTTCTTCAGCTCTGACTGGATGGTGGGGAATGAGAAGCAAAACGTCTTTAAAGAAAAAACAGAAAGTCCAGTTGCCTCTTGAAAAAGCACCTTTGGGATAGGAGTCAGTAGAAACATTAGAAGCTTTGTGCAAAGATCGAAGGCACAATGGAAGACACAGTTGCTGTTCAATGATGATAGACTAGTAAAAGTTAATATCAAGAGAGGAATATTTCAAGGAGACTCCCTATCACCACTATTGTTTGTCATTGCATTGATTCCTCTTTCAACAATACTGAAGAAATTAAGGTATGGCTATTAAACATCCTTTACATGGATAATCTAAAGAAAAATATAATCTGAAATAGAATTGCTAGTGTTCAACAGGGTGAAATGCTCCCTGTTTGGACAGGATCTACCGATCCGGTAGCGATGGCGGCGGGTGGTTCGGAGAATCGGTAGCAAAAATCCCTGTGGGCCCCCCCCCATGCCAAGCTGAGCCATGGGATCATCAGAGGCTTTTTTTAAAAACTTTTAAAAGCATTTTTTCTACAACCTCTTCAGCTGAAAAAAATGCTTTTAAAAGTAAAAAAAAAAGCCTCTGATGATCCCGCGGCTCAGCTGGCATCATCAGAGGCTTTAAAAAAAAGAAAGCTTCTGCCGATCAGGCAAGTCAGCTGGGATCGTCAGAGGCTTTAGAAAAAAAAGAAAGCCTCTGCCGATCAGGCAAGTCAGCTGGGATCATCAGAGGCTTTAGAAAAAAAAGAAAGCCTCTGCCGATCAGGCAGGTCAGCTGGGATCGTCAGAGGCTTTTCAAAGCATTTTTTCTGCAACCTCTTCGGCCAAAGAGGTTGTAGAAAAAAATGCTTTGCAAAGTTAAAAAAAAAAAGTTGGCCACGCCCACCCGGTCACATTATCCCCCCACCAAGCCATGCCCACAGAACCAGTAGTAACAAATATTACATTTCACCCCTGCTGTTCAACCCTATCTGTATTTACAGCCAAGATATTGCAGTGGAGTTTGGACTGGACAAATCAATAGGGCAAAAATAGTGAAAACTGAAGGAATCAAGATGCTATATGGAAATAACATCAAGAGTTTGGATGAAGACGATCAAATACCTGGGCATCCTACAAACTGAGAACATCCAGTTGACTGAAGTTGTGAAAAAGCTTAGAAGTCAATACATCATGAGACTAAAAAAGATTCTAAAGTCCAAACTCATTGAAAGAAATACCATCAAGGCAATTAACCCTGGACAATCTCAATCATTCGATACACAGCTGGAATAATGGACTGGATTCAAGCAAAACTAAAGGTTCTGGATAGTAAAACCAGAAAAATAATGACAATGAATCATGCCTTTCATCCATGAAGCAATGTTGACAGATTCTATTTAGCAAGGAAAATAGGTGGGCATGGAATCTTGCAAATATACAAAACAGTTGAAGAAGGAAAAAGAGCGTTGGAAGAATATCTGAAGGAAAGTGAAGATGATGCACTGAAGCTAGTGTACCATGAAGACTTATGAACAGAGGAAAGACCAAACATTTGGTCTATAAGAAAGACAAAATGAAGAATAATATAGAAATATTAGAAATACGGCAAGGCAAAGTATTACATGGCAGTAGATAGAAAAACTAACAGGCAAATAACAAGACCTGGCAATGGCTAA
Source organism: Pituophis catenifer annectens (assembly GCF_029215685.1). Lineage (NCBI taxonomy): Eukaryota > Metazoa > Chordata > Lepidosauria > Squamata > Colubridae > Pituophis > Pituophis catenifer. The sequence goes on along the minus strand of NW_027256881.1, from coordinate 243,675,660 downwards.
GAACAAGAACGTTGAAGAAAGAGACAGAGGGGCTAATTCTGGTTGCACAAGATCAAGCCTTAAGAACAAATGCATACAAAGCCAGAATTGAGACAACAACAAATGAAAACAAATGCTGCCTCTGCAAAGAAGCTGAATAAACAGTGTGCATCTAATTAGCTGCTGCAAGAAGATCTTACAGACTGACTACAAACAATGGCAAGATAAAGTAGCATCAATGGCACATTGGAATATCTGCAAAAAATACCACTTGTGTGCAAGCAAGAACTGGTGGGAGTAGTAATACAATATGAAAAAGCTAAAGTACTCTGGGACTTTACAATTCAAACAAACAAGCACTGCCACATCACACCTCAGACTTAATAACAATCAAAAAGAAACACAAGAAAACCTGGATAGTGGACATGGCAATACCTGGAGACAGAACAGAAGAGAATGAATTGGAGAAAATCACAAAATACAAAGGCCTGCAAATAGAAGTAAAACCAACGTGGCAAAAGAAAGCAAAAATAGTATCAATAATAATAGGTGTCTTAGGTGCAATTCCAAAATATCTGGAGCACCACTTGAACACCATTGGCATTAACAAAATCACCATCAATCAATTGCAAAAGGCAGCTTTATTTGGAATAACTTATATCTTGCAACAATATCTTTAACACTATGCAGTAACATCTGCCTAGCCTAGGTCATTGTGTAGGATAGGGGGATAAAAATGCCAAATCCAGTCAAAAACAGCTGGCTAACTGTGTGTGACCAACAACAACAACAACAACAACAATAATAACAACAACAACAATGCCACCTGACCCCCAGTGACTCTGGGCAGTTAGTGGAATACCAGCAATGCAGGTTAAAATGTAATGATTTATCATCATCCTTAGGGCCTGTGCAGAGCATAATGGGCAGCAAGTGCTTTCCAGCAGTTTTGATCATTCGCAGCATCTTCAGCATTGTCCCAAGGGACATTAATGATCTCAAGGATCTTCTTTAAGTGTTTGATGCCAAGTTTTCTAAGGCCAGCCTCATTTCGTCTTTTCTCCAGGAAGTATCTGAAATAGTGGAATTTTGGGATGCTTTACGTCTTTAGCATACATGATGTAAAAGTATAATGATTAAAAATATAATATTCATTTCTTATCCAAGCCTAACTCTAGTGAAACCATGACTTTGACTCATGAAGAATCATAAAGATTCAGTCATCTTTCAGGAAATACAAAGTTTGAGATTTCCCATTTTAAATATTAGCAGACAACACACAAGCATGTGATCAAACACACACTTTTCTATCAAATGTGATGAAGCTAAAACTAAAGGGTGTGTGCATTTAATTATTCTTCCTTATCTCACGGTGGAAATGATTATTAAAAGAATTAGAAGTCACAGTCAGATAATGATTTTATTAGGACCAATCTTATAACATTTTGAGATCTTCAGATTCTCTTCATCTGTTAAGCGTCCCCCCCCCCCACCTCTCCCACAGGAAAAAATAATGAAGGCAGGAAAAGAAAGAAAAGGAAAGCTGATTCGATGAAGTCAGGACCTGAGTCTTAAAATGGGATGGAGGAAGTGTCACAGGATTAAATAAACTAATCAGCTTTTCTCAAGTCCCTCCAAGGAGCCTTGGTGGCACAGCAGACTAAAGCACTGTTAAGTAATACCAGCTGCCTGCAATTACTGCAAGTTCAATCTCACCAGGCTCAAGGCTGACTCAGCCTTCCATCCTTTTGAGGTAGGTAAAATGAGGACCCGGTTTGTGGGGGCAATAAGCTGACTTTGTATAAAAAAGAACACCGCTGGGGGGGGGAAAGCCTACTAAGCAGGTATATACAAAAAAGTATGAAGGCTTAATGCATTGTAAGCCGCCCTGAGTTTCCGGAAAGGGTGGCATATAACTCAAACCAAATAAATAAATAAATAAATAAATAAATAAATAAATCTTTATCAAAACACCAGGCGCTTAACAATCAGAGAGCAAAAGCTAAAAGAATTGCGTTGATTTTTCTATAAGTACAGATAAAATACTGGGGTAGTTTTGGGAAAGTTTGGCCAAATTGCCTACTGTCTTTCTAAACCAAATCCATTTCAGGTTAGCATATCTTTTCTAACAAATTTTAGCCCCTTTCCAATCTGCCTAATTTGAAGAAAAGAAACAAATGTATTTTCTTCCATCTTTCTATCTCTGCTGGTGAATAGCTGTAGTAAAATAGTCATACAACCTATGTCCCTTTCAAAGGCACAGGAACAAAGTTTTCAGAGAAAATAGCATCATAAGGATAACTGCATTAGATCATTCATACATTACATTTATCAAGTGACTGATTTTTTTAGTTCAGGTAGTCTGAATCAGATTTACCAAATGGACTGGATTTGTGCAGCTTTCCACGTACACAAAACCTAATCAAGGCTGAAAATCATTAAGCTTAATATGTTGCACAAATGATAATCATCCTAACAGGTGCAGGGTCTACTGATCTCTTGCATCAATACAGCTATTAATTTCTATCACACATACAGTACATACAGTAAACAAAGCCTTCAGTGCTGTATATTCATCTGTTCTCTATGAAGGCCTCCATCACACTGCTGGGCTATAAGGCTCATGTAAAACTGTCCTGCCGGGAAAAAATGGGGATTGCATCAACTTCCTACCACATTGCAAAGTGAGAGGATAAAGCCACATGGTTGTGATGGCATTCTTCCCTCTGCACATTCGCAGGATAGGCCTTTTAAAACAATTCAGCCTGTGCTGTTCTAATGTAATTTTTCATAGGGACATTCAGGTGGTTGTATCTTACTCCTGCTGTGATGCTACCCAGCGGGAATTGTTTATTGCCTGTATAAACTTCTGAGTTACTGAAGTGAAAATGAGGCAGTGGTTGATACACTGAATACCCTTGTTTTTCTTTTGAATTATGTTTTTATGTAATTTTCTGATTGAAATAAGCTAAATGTTATTATGATTATGATGATTTTATTAACAAGCTAGAAACAGGGCAGGGGGAAATTGAGCAAAGGTGACATTGCAAATCAGTGCTAGAGCCAGGTGCTATAAATATTGACTGTGCTAATATGGGCAATTGTACAAACTCTAACAATCATCTCTTATGATTTCCATATGACCTGCAATGGCTTATCCTTTAATATTTATTTATTTATTTTATTGGATTTATATACCGCCCTACTCCCGAAGGACTCAGGGCGGTGAACAGCCAAAAAGATAAAACACACAAACTACAAAATTTAAAAGACAATATAAAAACCCATTAAATAATTTGGCCCAAAACAAATTAAAACACCCCTAATAGTTTAAAACAAATTTACAATTTACAATTTAAAAAGGAAGTTAGGCCAGGCCAGCCTGCTGAAATAAAAATAATACAGCAAGAGGTAGCAGTGAATGTATAGATCAACCAACTTTTTAAGTTTAACTTGAGAATTTATAATTATAGTACTCTTCTGCTTCACTTCACACATTTGCTGAGTTTCTTCCTGCAAGGGTTAACTGTTCCTTTTGTTTAGGGATAATTCGTTGAATAAGGCTCCATTGGCTACCTCATACATTTGGAATGTATGATTTTTATTAGTTGAAACGGTTCGGTTTGCACAAAGTCAAAATTAAAGAAATCATATATCATGAGTCCTAGTCTTGTTTATCCTCATGACTTAGAGAAACAGAATCTCATTACCTAGGCAGAAAATTTGCTTGCTGCTGCTTTTAGGACACACAACATTTTCCTACTAGCTTCATCCAGCCACAGCTGAGTTACAAAATCTAATCCTCACATAAGTGTCTGCAAGGGAATTTGCAAAAGTGGAACTAACAAGCATGATCAGAGTCCTGTCCCTTTTAACATGCATGGACATGACACACATATACAAAGGGGAAAGACTTTGCCCATGCCAGCTACCTTGAACTGTTCAATCCCTCTCACACAGAAGCCCTTGTTTACACATGTTATTTGGCAATGCTATTTGAATGACACACTACCAATCACTAATGGGAATGTCCCACCAAATTAATTTTGAATTAGCTTTTAAACCTGTACATCTCCTGATAAGAAAGTTTAATGAAAGGCTTCTCTCCTTGTTAAATATGCAAACACTGATACTCTCTCTCTCTCTCTCTCTCTCACACACACACACACACACACACACAACAAAATTTTGCTACCAAGCAGAGCCTAAGGACACAGTGGCAATACATAAGCACACAGCCCAACTTTTTGCAAGTGTATTTGCTGTCCGTTTGTGTGTGTGCACTCCCAGGAGCTGAATCCAGTGCTTTGGAGTCAAAGGGAAGAGCCCACCAGAAATGTTTGTTTACCATCATCATACGACAAAACTTGCACTGAAACCTAGTACAGTGTCATCAAAATATGTACCAATCTGTTTTTTCTGAGGAATTTGAAAAAAAAGAGGAAAGGCTAAAGAATCAATGTGTTTTGCTGAACATCATTCATTTTGATCTTTCCCTTGTTTCTTTTTCCAAAGCAAGTAACAGATCAATTATCCTTCATAATGCTCATAATGGCATATCTAAAAAGTCATCTGCGTGGCTGCCGATTCATTTGCACTGAACATTATTTAAAAAGTACTCAACAATGATAGATTTTCCAGTCTCATCAAAAACAAATAGGCCCTCACTTGACCTGTGCCTAATCATTTTATCCCAACCCAATAGGCTTACGTCGGCCTCTATCATTTGGTTCTAATAGAATTTAGTGACTATATTCAGTCTCCTTTTCTTGCTAAATTACATATTATTTTCTGTTTAAAATGCTAGTAGGCCATTGCGTTCAGAATTATTGCCCCAAGTCAAGCTGAGTTTCGTTATTTCTGGTTTCTAGTCTCCTGGGTGACATGCACAGTGTTTTAAAGTCCCAGTGTTGTTCTCCATGGATGACAGCATTGGAACTCAATTGAACTTACTCCCAATTTTCTTTTGAGATGGTAAATGAGAATTGAGCAACCTTTGGATGGCCACAAAATCAGTGGGATCACATGGGCAGGCTCAGTTTGCAGGTCTCTGGAGGTCCCTGCTTTGTTTTTCTAATGTGATAGACTTATTTTGCACTATACAATACAATTTTCACCTATTTCCCAACCAAACTGGGGGTGGCAGACAGCTATGCTTTTAGTGATCATAGTTAGAAGGGATTCTGAGGGCTGTAAAAAATAAACCAATTAATTTTAAAAAATTAAGAGGCAAACAATAACCGCAGGTTGCATTTGTGGTTCACATGCCTAAATCTTCTTTCATGTGTGCTATTACAAAGCCTGGTTATTCAGTAATCTGCAGTTTTATTAAATAGAGTTATTGTAACTGCGGAAAATACAAAATCTTCCCTATTATTATAAAAATAGGGTGAACAGAAATTGCTGTGGCGAGATGAGCCTTCAGCCACCATGTTATCTCCTCGTTTTCAAATCCCAGCTTCCCTGTAAGTATCTTCCCTGCATCCTTGTAACAATAGAAATATTTCTATACTGCAGAATATACTTCCTGTGGAAGCCATAAAATACAATTGCTTCTCAGTAACTATATGTCAACCAATACAATACATGATTGCTTTTTTTTTCTTTTTTTGGAAGGTGAGCATGAAACACACATGATGACATTCAGAACCTGAAAATAGCTCTGCAGTTGCAGATCACAGTGGCTGCCATGGGTAACCTTTTAAAACCTTACATTCTGGGTACAAATATGCATAGATTCAAACCATCATTTCATTTCTTCATATCTTAGGTACCTAAAAAGCCTGCGTATTTTCCTACCCACAAAATTGTTAGTCTTTTCCAATTCTTCTAGTGAAGAGCATAGCTCATTCCTTCCAGAGAAATCAATTTCATAATTTTTTAGTGTCACCGTACTAAGAGAAAATTGTACCATACTTTCCTTTAGCAGCTTCCCAAAACTGCAGCTTTAAACCAGTTGGGAAAAACAGATTTTTCAGAGAAAGTCAGGATAAGGAGGATGCATCATATCATGCAATTCATCATCTGCATCCAACCTATACTGATGGGATTTAATGTCCAAGGAAATCTGCCATTGCAAATAAATTCATTTTGTGTCAGTTTTGTATCTCACAGTAAAATGAGATGGCACAATATACGATTGTGACGAAATGGTTAAAACTGATTTTAAATTTAGGAACTTTGCACATGGCAATGGCTTGAATTGGGCCAGAAAATGGATAATGAAGGAAGAAGCAAAATGAAATTGGAAATCCATGCTGTGGCTCTGAAATTAAATAATAAGGAAGCCAGATGTCAAATGGCCAAATGCCATTAATGTTGTCTAGTACAGGACAACATACAAACGGAGATTGAAAATATGATTGCCCCATGCCAATCATGCTCTTCCTTTTAACACCTTTAAGGAAATAGCATGCTTGGACATTATCACCATGTCTGTCTTACTATGCTTCTTTGAAAAAGGTAGCCATGGACTCTCTCCTGAAGAAGACATCCCTAAACTCAAGAATTGAACAACCTGAGTCCTTTTTCCAACTTGGTGTTTTTAGGAAGATTGTTGGAATGGCAGCAGGGACTCAAGGATTCTGGGTGAAGCAAATTAGCATGTTTTAGACCTCGGCATTGAATGAAAACTGCATTGCTCACACTTGTAGTAACCTAAAATAGGACTTGGAGGGAGGGAGTGTAACCCGTCTGATCCTGCTTGACCTCTTAGCAAAATTTGGGATCATCGGTGGGTGTTGAACATTTGAGGGCCTGTTTTATACTATCTCTGCTCCTTCTGACTGGGCAGTTTAAATTGAATTCCAACAAGATGTTATGCCTGTTTGGAAATATTTGGCTCCATGCTAGTTCTATCACTGGAAGGCATCACATTTCCCTGGAAGAAGCAGGTCTGCCATCTGGGGTTTTCTTGCACTTGCAGCTCCTGGTTGAACAAGCAGATGGAAGTGATGGCTAGAACTTTTACCTAGTTTCAGGTAGCATCCTGGAGACAGCCTTTCATGGAGCAGGATGCTTTGGCAACTGTCACTCATTCTTTTCCATTAGCACAATCAGGCATTTTCAGGATAGACTGGATAGAAAACATTTCAACAAATGCACAAGAATCCAAGAATTTCGACAAGTATCTTTATAGTAGAAAGCCAAAAGAATTCCAGAGACTGCTGTATATCAAAACGGAGTTCTATTTACAGTGACATCAAAGTGCAGATTCCTGCAGCTCTTCCTTTTACCCACATAAAGCAAAGAACTAGTTGTATCTCTCTTTGATGGAATAGATAGTGACTGTCTATTTTGGTAATTGCCAGATTTTGGTATCTGGCTATTTGCCTCTGAATGTGTGAAAATGTGTGATAAAAGGACGATCACATTGAAAAAGGCTACAACACTTCTTGTACTTTAACAATTACACAAAAAAGACAGTTGGCTTGTGCATAGGTACACAAGAAAAACCACAGTGATTGAGATTCCTGCTTTATACAGATGTAGGAGCTCACTTCTCTCAATCGCTCTTTTGTGTGCAGGTTCAAAAGAAGACTTGATCAAGCTATTTAGGCATGTGCTTACACTGAATAAAAATAACCCAGATAAATATATGTAACAAAAGAAGTATAACTCTTTGAAGTGAAAAAAAATCATTTTTAAATAAGTATGCTACCTCAACTACAGACTTGGGTGGCTCTCTATAAAAAATTTCAAAACATATTATAATTAAAAATGCAACATTCTAGATAAAAACCACGAACGAATAAAAATAATCCAGATAAAGGGAGGCAGCAGGCTGTGCATGTCAATACCATTTCTTACATCCCCGATTTATTTTGTTTGAAAACAGGAATTTTGCTACTGAGGGCTAAACTATAAGAACACAGAGAACAGACAAGAAAAAAAATCAACCGAGAGTTCTCACTCAAGGCAGACGTGACCAGGCTGAAATTATCTTATTTCAGACATATTATGGGAAGATACATTATGGAAAAGGCTCTAATCCTGGGAAAGATGGAAGGAAAGAGAAGAAGTTAACTAGCAGCAAGGTGAATGGATTCAATTACTGTTGATGAATGCAACTGTTGGAAGACTGAAGGGACAAGTCAGGGATAGATTATGGGGAAAATCATTCTATGCAGTTGTTAGGAGTAAAACAACAACAACAACGAATGGCACCAATAAATTGATGGATTAAATGCCCATTGTTTGTTGAGACCTTCTGGGATTATTTCCTGAAACCCTTTGATATATGTGAGTTCTACAATTTCTCACTCAATGGTGCCATTAAGGTCCTGCTTTTCCAAAATAGTCACTTTGCACTCTGCTACAGTGTTCTATAATATAAATAATGTAAATGGAACTATTTCTACTCATTTTCTTGCAAATGAAAGTAGAAATCCTTTGCAGACTCCTTCATCCAACACCAAAAGATCAGAAGTATTGGGAGTATGGCAGCACATCTAGTTCCATCTTTTTCTTTGGACTGATTTTATCCTATACACATATAATACTGAATAAATAAATATATAATGGCTTCCTTACATATGTCTCTGCAAAAATAAATGTGTCAGATGGTAAGAAAAAAAATTACAAAGCTGGTTATTCCTTTAAAAATTACACACATATACACATACCTATTTTGATAAACCACCTACTGTTTGTTACAGATTGGACTTAACCTACAGGGATTGTGCAGATGGCCCCAATGAATAGAGCCTGGTTTTCTATCTCATGCAACTGAAATTGCATGAGATATAAAATATCCAATACCCTTATTCTACTCCCAACTTTTATTTACTGTTAGATTCAACTGCTCAATTAAATGAAAATTAAGAATCTCCTAAAAAAATTTTTGGGGATGAAAGGTGTCAGACATGATTTCTCCAGAATTAGAATGAAACTTCAGATTTCCAAATTTTCCCACCAAATAAATCCTTAATATCAGAGTGTCTAGCCATTTTGCTGCACAAATATTCTGATGTTAAGCAAAACATTAATAATTATTTTTATCTAATTAGTGAGGAAAGAACTAAATTTGAAAGCTGAATATAAGCCAGGAAAGAAACGGTGGATTCCCAGAAAATTATGGTCAACCATCTATGATGTTCCAAATTCCTCCCTATTGCATGATTATTTTATAATTTGCTCTGTATTCTATAGGTTTTACTCCAGCTGCATGCAATGGGAAGTCAAAGAAACCCCTTTGGAGACTTGAAAATTCTATTATGAGTATTGGTACAGTTAACACAGTCTTAGATTACAGACATAGTATCTCTGTCTTCTTATGTTAACAAAGAGAAATATTTATCCGTTCTGGCAAAAGACAGTCCAAATGTAATGTAAGCTAGGAAGGTGCAATCAAGCAAGAGTCTAGGCTAGGGTAAAAGATGGGCAATGCTCAGTCAAGATAAAGATTTCTGAAAACAGAGAAGGGGAACGCTCTGTGTATATATGTGAAGGAAGAGAAAACTTTCAGGACCCTGGACAGAGCCCAGAATTCAAGGTGGCATTCAGTTAAAACCAGTTTTGTTTTTTTTAATTTTAAATATTCCATAAAGTTTACTGTGTTTCTACACAGAGGCTGATCTCAGAAGCTAATCCCTAGTTTATAGCTGGTTGTAAAACTGTGTGGGATTCTCAAAGCTGTTGGCTAGACGGGAAAGTTGAAAAACACATTTCAGAAGACAGCAATAGTAAAACAGATCTATATCACCATCAAGAAAATGGCATAGGTAGAATCGCCAGGAGTTGAGCTCCACTTAAATATTGCCTTTTACCTCTCAAATGTGCAGAAACTTAAATGGGAGTTCCTTGGCCTGAAACCTTCCATTCCACTGTGTCTCCATGAAGACAATTTATATCAGGCTCTCTCTAGAACTGAGCTCTAAGACTGGATCCTCTGGGGATCCAGATTGAAGGTTCTTTAATTTAGGGCATTTTGGATTGAATAACAGATTCAGGGTCTCTACAGTTCACACCACCAGTTCCTCCGCATCTGCATTGCCATTTCCCGCCTAAGAAATCAAAAGATAGTGAACTCTTTATTGGTAAGAATCTTATTTGGAAAGTCGTGTGATCTGCAGTGACTCTGATTTACCAAAAATGGAGTTAACAAAAAATTATATAGAGGGAAAAAAGAATAAAGCATGATGGATTATATATGACACTGAGTGTATTCTATTTCACAAAACCAAGTAAGTCCCTGCTGGGTAGATCAAACTTTCCCTTTGAATGACAAATTAAATCAGGTCCATTGCTTATCAGCAAGCAAAGATTTAAAAACCTCAAGAAGGGAATTGCTTAGCCAATCACTGATGATTCAGTCTCTTTTTCCTAATAAACTGTATTAAAAATAACTTCTTAAGTAGTTAACCCAAACTTGCCTCAATAGGCAATAGCAGCCTAGCAGGGAAAAGACTGTATTAAATTGACCACCCACTGGCTTTACATTTTATCCAATACTAATAGAATTCACAGTACAGTGATAAAAAATTGCTACTAGGATCTTAATAGAGAGAACCATATCATGTTGTTCTGCTTACTCCAAATTGCTTGCAGTAGAATTTGTCTACTCTGGCACGAAGAAATAAATGAGACTTTGGGGATACCAGAAAAGCTGTCAACCTTTCTAGATGGAACTGTAATACCAGTAATATTTGGTATTTAAAGACCCAGAGTGTTATCTAAGAAAAGCACACACATCTACGCACAAACCAAACTGAGGTACCCAGTGTAAAGTCTACATTTTAGCTCTCATAAATGAGAGGAAAATAATATACTTTTAAAAGATTCTGAAATTGGAATATGCTGAATACTGACACTCTTAACCATGGTAACTGCATTAAAGGCAGCGGGATTTGCACAATGCACAAATGCCTTCTCTTTGAGGGCCTTACAGTGTCACATATACACCAACATTAACTGGGGCAATCAATGAATGATATATCTCTGGTGAAATGTTCTGATTCTATTCTCTCTTTCTCATAAACATTTATTCCAAACTGGGAATATCTACACATAATAAGGTCTAAGCTTACTCTTTCAAGAAACTCAAACCAAGCCAATAAAAAGTAATTATTGTATCAAGTAGGATTTATTTGGTGGGGAACTGCTCAATGAACCCAGTACAGCAATGTGATGAAAAGCTAACATTCTGGATCTACTAGCTCAGATAATCTGATCAGGAGGAAAAAATCCATCTGAGATGATTAAACATCAGTATTGCTCTTGCTGAAATAAGTGCTACACAACAGAGCAGAGCATAAGCATGTAATATTAGTTGATATGTTATTTTCAACCATCAAACTTGCAATCATCTATTGTTCACTGATCTGGGAGCAAAATCCAATGGACACTCCCAGGTCAGTCTACTTACCCATTTATTTCCAAACAAGGCTGCTTGTAATATTCACTGATGCCTGTGAAAGCTACAATTCCGCATGAATAAAAATATAAACAGACTTCTTTAAAACCACCCAGTGTTCTATTCAAAGACAATAGATAATAACCCAGCTCTGCAAATGAGAGAGCCACATTCAAAATCTATATTTAAAAACAAAGCCATATAAAATGAGAAGTGCACTCTGGATAGGAAGGAGTCTCTATAACTTTCAAAAAAAATGTTTTCTTCTTTAATCCATGATATTATACAACATTGCAGCAGAAAAAAAAAGCACACCTTGATCATAGTTTATAATTATTCTTAAAGAAAAAGAGAACATTTTCACACATAAAGGTTACAAAAGTAAATTCTCTAAAGAAGATAAACTGCATCCCAGAAAAAGGGCAGGTAAGAAACTACTCTGGATACACCCACCAGTTGCAGGAAAAAGAGCTATAATTTATTTTACTTTCCCTATCAAAAAGAATATTCAGTTCAAATTGCAGTCACCCAAGGGAAGTACACCTGCCATCAGCAAGAAAACCACAAGCCACTGGGAAGATCATCCTATATTCCACCCCCTCCGGAAATATGCACATTGGCAAAGGGGAACAATCATCATCCATTAGTTAGAGAAGGCATTGTAAACAGAATTTCTTTCTTTCCTTAATAAAGAAAAGACTATCAAAATAATCCCCTCGATTTGCCCACTGGTACAGAATTAAAAATATTTTCTTAAGAGTGTAGGATGATATAAATTATCTCTTATTCTTGTAAATGTATTCACTGCCTTCCCCATTAAATAAAGCCACCAGTCCTTCGTGTTACCTGATATTGCTCTTCTCATTGGGACATGAAGTCCTATCACTTAAGCACTGAGGTTTCCAACAGACTAGAAAATTCTCTAAAGGTTAGGAGAAAAAGCCAAAACACAACTGCTTGTCTTCCTTAATCATCCCTTGCTTTGGCCACTTATATATCTCGGAGGACCTCTCATGGACTATGAATGCTAACATGCTTGTGAAGAAGGCACAGAAGAGGCTGTACTTCCTGAGAATGCTCAGGAATATAAATCTATCTCAGCATCTACTTCTGTCCTACTATCACAGCACCACTGAGTGTGTCCTGACATACGGCATTCTTGCATGGTATGGGAGCAGCTCTGTAGCGGACAAAAAGTGCTCTACAGAGAATTATTAAAACTGCCCAGAATATCATCAGACTCCAGCTACCATCCCTGGCCAACATCTTTGAATCTCGCTGTTTGAGAAAGTTGCATAACATTCTCAGAGACTCTTCCCATCCTGCTTACAATCTTTTTGGACTATTGCCTTCTGGCAGAAGATACAGAACAATTAAAACTCGGACCACACGTTTTTATCCCAGAGCTATAATTGCACTCAACAATGAACTAAAGGGCCACCATCAGTGAGCTGTTGGAGAGTATAACTTGGTCTGTTGTGTGTGTGTCAGCATTCTGATGCTGCCATAAAAAGACGAGGCTTGACTTGAGTGGTTTAGGGGTGGGGAATTGTGGTGGGTGGGAGTGTGTTTGGGGATTGTTATGTGTGTTGGACCTGGTCTTTGGGTGTTAAGTGAATTTCATTGTATGGGTATACTGTGTATACACATACAATGACAATAAAGTTATTTATTTATTTATTTATTTATTTAAGTACCAGTGCATTTTTGAGGACAGATGTACATAAATGTTATTTGCTGAACTGAACATAGGCACTTTCAATGAAAGCTCTGTTTTCAAAGGCTGCAAAACCTGAAAGACTATAAAATACCTCAAATGAAATGGTTGATGGGTTGCATGCTGTTGAGTGAACAACAAATGGTTCAGATTTGCCAGCATAGATATAAACTAAATTTGCCAGCATAAACTAGCAACCACCATGATGATTCACACTTCTGTCTTTTTTAGACTGTTGACTCTTTACTTCCAGGACATACTAATCTCCTAAACCTTTAGCAAATCTTTCTGGCCCTCATACTGGTTTCTTAATGTACAGAATTGCATTTGGCTTTGATTGAAAAGTACAAAGCAGAATTTGATTTGGTTTCATTCTACCTTAGCTGTTGCAGTGTTCACCGACTTGCAAATATCATTCACAAACAGGGCATTGTCTTCATTGTTTCAGAGATCCACTGCTATAATAAAGCTAGGTGGTATATTCTAACCCCAATAAGCAAAGTTCCTTGTATTGATTTTTCTTTAGCCTTGGAAACTACAGAAAGCCATATCTTTTCCAGAATCAAATTCATTGAAACACAAATACAGGGACTCAAAGGGCTGCTGCATCTTTTGGTTTACTTAAATGGAATCCGAGGCTGTGCTCTCCACATCATTACAGAATACCCGCGTTCATTAAACACATGCACGGAATAATGTTTTAGCGTTCATCGAGCTCCTTTTCTTCTTTAAATGAGATGTACCCTTGGAAACATGAGTGCTTTTTTCATCTAATAACAGCCTGTTAAGATAATGGATAATAATAGGGTGCGGTGAATGTCACATCACTGTTTCTAATTCACATTCTAATACATATTCTTGACATTCAATCTACCCCACATTTAGCTTCCCTCACATGATTTCCATTAACTTCAAATGATTTTGAATCAGATCTAAGAAGGATTGCCACATCTATTTTGGACAATATTTTTAGTGAAGCTGAAAACAGAGACCTTCTATGCGCACATACTTTGAAGTATGACAAAATTATCATTACTCCAAAAAGGAACATCAGAAAGGAAAGGTACTCATATTTCCCCCAGTCACTAATTCTAGCTACTCACAAACTTTTATCTCTGAAACTCCCTTATATGGCTTACAAATGCTCAGCTTTGGAACCAGATGTCTTCCATAGCTAGAGATAACATTTGACATGTTTTCTTTGCCAAACATTATAGAGTCACCTGTTACTGCAGATTTTAAAAGAATGTTTAGTCTTCAACTAGTGTAAATCTCTCATGTATCAACCAGGTGACAATGATAATTATCATTAAGAATCCTGTCATTTTTCTGAATTTTAAATTATCCAGGTGTTTTCCATTAGACCTATGTTCCATTGTCAGGAAATTTTAGACCACATCTTTTAGCATACCCCACTTCCTAGAGTGGGTTTAATTTTTAGTAAACATGTTTTGGACTAAATCATGCTTCTATTAAACAGCATTTTAATTTTTGTTAAAAACCCATTAGTCCAAGTTTTCTGTTACGTGACCCATTTCTTCAAATTACTTAATGGAAGCTTGTGCAACAGGGTATGGAAAGATTACTGCAGTTTAGCTATTTAAGATTAGCTAGCACTTAAGCAATACTGCACCTGGCCCAAAAATATCTAAACAGAAAGGTCACTTAAAAATACTTAAGGCAAACCTTTAAGCCTCCAATTTCTCATATCTAAAAAGATAACCGTAATACATATGTCCAAAGAAAGTCTGCTAAAACAACACAATTCCTTCTCCTAAATCAGGTTCAGGTCCTGTGCATATAATCCCCAAGATTATGATTGCTACACTATTTTTGTAGGCATTTTAATTATTGTTCTAATTGTATTTATTGAATTGCGCTTATATCTTAACTTCCTTCCAAAGAGATCAGAACAATGCAGTTTCACATGCACTCCTTCACATTATTTTCAGGGCATGAAAGGATGAAGTCAGGATGACCAAAGTTTATATCCACAGCTGCTTTATCAAGTGAAATTTTGAAAGGGATTTCTCCAGCTTTGAACTGACACTCTTCAGACCATCACGCTAATTATTCTCCAGAAGAAAGTAACTCTATTCATATAATCTTTGTTAGAGTCAAATAATGAATACAATCATGCTGACCGACTCTTCTTCCATCACCTTGTCCATTGGGAGACCACAAGAGTTCAGTGAATGCTAGAAATACCCAACCTTCCTTCTCCTGGTGAACAAGCTCATATCCTTGCTGGTCAGGAGCTTCTGGCACAGTCCAAACCTGAACCAAAAGGTCCTAATATATCATGTGCCTTCAAACTGTAGTCCTAGTTGCAAATGTATGTAATATCTTTAATAAAAATATGTTTTATAGTGGAGAGATTATAAAGTAGAAGATATATATATATAAAAAACAAATTAAGGACCCAACAGAATTGCAGCATTTCTTCTGCAGAACTAGATTAGTCTAGGAAAAAAAACTGCTATTTCATTTGGACTGTCAGAGATACATCCTGGATAATAGACCAACTTCCAGGATACAAAGGTCCTTATATATGGTCTGTTTATAGGGTCTTTTGAGGCAATTTTATGGGCAACTCATCTGTGTATGAATTGGATGGCCATATAAATTTTTAAAAAAATCAGTAATTCCACCTCTATCTTCTTAGCAACCCTTTAGTAGGAATAGATAAAAGAGGGGAGAAGTAATGAGAAAACCTGAAAGGGCTCTAAAAGGAATGTGATGTGATGAAGACCCCTGTAAAATATCATGAATGAGGCAAGGGAAAAGCTTTATCTGGAAATACAATCACTCTGGGCTGGTTCCCTGCCTAGCTGCCTACCCAACCTTATACTGTAGTTTCCACCGAGGCTGGATTGATTGCAATACAGATGTCCCATTGTTATCCCTTAAAGTTACAGGTGTCCCGAGTGTGCAGCAACCTACACATTACAAAGACTATATAGCCCATGGTGGCTCTGTCTGTCAGCCAGTTACCAACAAGAAGTAGTGCACACTAAATGTAACCAAACAATAATATTTACATTGTGAGTTTGAACATTAAAACCACCAACCCTCTTAAGGAAGGTAGCAACTTAGTCCTTTTTCAATTCTGGGTTGCTATGATGTATACTATTCTAAGTATACATCTTCCCCAAGTCCAGTAAATTCAATGGAATTTACAACCAGGTGGGGAGTGCCATTTTATAACAACATTACACAAATGAAATGTTTAGGATTTAGTTCTTTTTTCTCTCTCTCTCCCATGCGTATCTACAATTGCATCAGATTACCGGGGTCAAAAAGGGGCGCCTTAAAATCCCAATAATCAAATATAAAACATATCTCGAACCCTAGAGGAATCTTTTCCCCCCCTAAGGGGAAAAAAAACCCGACCACATCATAAACCATCAGTAGAGTTGGAAGAAGTTAAAGAGTGCTGGGGGTGGGGGTCTTTACCTCGGAATAGACGTAAAGAGGCAGCACCAAGATGGCTAAAAGGAGGTCGGCCACGGCGAGGCTGACGATGAAGTAATTGGTGGTGGTCTTCAGCGCTTTCTCCGTGCAGACGCTGAGGCAGACGAGCAAGTTCCCGCTGATGATAAAGAGGATGAGGAAGATTCCCAAGACCAAGGCGGCGTAGTTGCGGGCCGGGCCCTGTTCAGGAGGAGGGTGGGTGCTGTTGGAAGAGAGGAGGTCTTCCGTGCTGTTGGCCCCCATGGCCCTCTCCCGCCCAAGCGCCTTCTCGCCTGCCTTCCGCGGTTGGGTTGCAAAGCGGCCGCCCACCTCGCCCGGTGGAAGAGCAACGGTCCGGCTCGAACTTGGCCGGCGATAGAGTCACCTTTCCCGGCAGCTGGGCTGGCGGGAGTCAGTCCCCAGGCTGCCCCACTCCATTTCCGAAACGACCGAGCCGCTGTGCCCCGACCCAACCCAAGGCGGTCTACTACTCCCGCCGCCGCTGCTGGGTGGGAGTGATCGGGGGTGGGTGGGAAGGAGAGCTTCGCCCTAGCAGTCCTTCCCGGAACTTGTCTTAAGTTAAAAATTGTCACCCTTCGCCCATTCCACGCCCATTCCGCGCCTTAGCCGGGCGCGGTCCAAACTAAACACCACCACCACCACCCCTCGAGTTCCGCGGGGCTCACTCCGGGCGCCACCCGAGACCGCCCTTCCGCACGCCCGAAAGAAAAAGGGGAGAAGAGCTGGCGTGGCCCTCTGGAATTCTTGCCGACTTTTCCTCGCTTCTGCTTATACGGGCAGGCGGGCCAGCCTTGCACGGCGTCGGCGCCACAAGTGGGTCGCCTCCAAGAAGAAAGTAAGCTGATTAGGGCGCGGGGCTGGAAGGAGTGGGGAGAGAGAGAGTCCTGCTGCGGAGCTGGAAGGCCCGGCCGGTTCGCTTAGCCAATCAGCAGCGGCCTTAGGTGCAGATTGGACGACCGGCGGACCTTCCCGAGTCGCCTCAACGCCCGACACGAGTTCGCGCCCAAATTCGCCTCCCTCTCCCTCCAGCCAAACTCTGACAGACGGAGGCGCGCTGGTGCTCCGGGGAGATTCCTCCGGGACGGAGGGCCGCGCCTTTCCCCGTCAAAGAGCGAGGAAGCTGTTGCTTTTCCAGACAGGCGCCCCCTGACAATGGTTCTGCGAGCCGGGTGACCGCTCCCGCCACGTGGTAGCCGCCAAGCACGAAGACTTCTTCCTCGGCGCGGGTGCGCAAACGAGCGGAAAGGGGCTGCTGAGCTGAAGGAGACGGAGGAAATCCGAACATAAATAGGTTTCCCCGCTCCGAGTGTGAAGTTCGCGTGGACAAAAGAGAGGCAACATTCCTGCTTTGGAATTAGTCTTCCAAAAATGCCAAGGGAGGGAGGAGCAGGTCGGCTACAAGATGGAAGAAGTTGGGGCTCTCAACTGCCTTTCTTTAGGAATCTCGACGACGCTCATCCTTAAAAAGCAGGGCGACATTTGGCCCGGCCCTGCCAGATGATACTGCGGCGTGTTTTTTTTTTAAAGAGTTAAGCAACTTTCTTGGTCCAGATATGAGCCGTGAAAAAGAGGCTCCGTACCGACCCCTCCCAGATGCGGGGGAGCAATTGTGAGGCGCCGATGTGACATTACTGTCGATTAACTTTGGACACTGCGATCAGGGGGCTCATTGAGGTAGTAGTTATCAGGGGAAGAGGATAACACAGGTTTTGTAGATCCATGGGCTTGGCACTATGCAAAAGATTTGTTCCACCTGGTCACATGGTGATGCAGAAAATGGGGAAAACTCTTCCATTTTCTAGAATTTGCTCAACTGCCCAGGTTTGTGGGGCTCCATCAGAACATTGACATTCACGAGCAAAGGGCTCTTGGTCAGTTTGTGAATCTTTCCAGTTAACCAATTCTGATGTAGAAAAAAAAAAAAGAAGAAATATTCCAAATGGAAAAATAAAATATTCCTATAATATAGTCCAGGCTGAAATTTGTTGTGGGTTTCGTTCCTGGATAGAATCAGGTGGTTATTTCTAAGCAAGTCAGAATAGGGTTGAAGATGTTAGGCCACCAATTATAATTCTGTAATCCCAAATCTTGTGGCTCCTTCAGAAAGTACCCTTGAACGTGAGGAAGGAATAGTGCTTATGCAGAAGAACCTGCATATCATCACCAAAGACAAAATGCCTTTTCCCCCAGAATAATTGTTTTATTCATATGTAGATTTAATTAATTATAACTCGTGATTACAATTATCTTTTAAGTGTTTCATCAAGTGGCAGGCCTAAATCATATTTTAGTTTTTAAAAGGCTTCTTGATTTAATTCATCATGCCTCTATTAAACTCCACTTTTTTTTTACACTGACTGATTTCTAGATGATCTCAGAATCAGCATTTGATTGAAACATCTTTTAGGTGTTTAATTAATAACAGTCTTAAGGAGAAATGAGAGATAAAGTGTCATTCAGAAACTTTTTGTGACACCAGTACATTTGATGCATAAGGGAAGAGCAGAAGTGCCTGAAGAAAATTTGCTTTCCAGTATTACCAGAGAATTGGTCCAGTTTGCCCAGTGCACTAGCCAAAGTATGATTTACTTGATTTTGGCTTAGTATGATATTAGACTCATCTTTTATTCTGATCCATGCCTTACCATGTAAATATCAATTCAATTAGTTGTGCTTTATTTAAACTGTGACTAAATGTAATCTGAACGGAAGATTGGTTTTATTTTTCTCCAAATAATTTTCCTTTAAAATAGGAGCATTTTAGAGTTCTTATGTCTATCTTCATGGAAGGCAGATAAGTTTATTTTTATTTTCTGATATTCCAGTTTTGAGTAGTCTAAACTCAGTAACACTATTAATTATCCTTTAAGAAAAAACAACAAAATAGAATATTATGATCTTAAAACTAGCAGAACAGAGTCTCATTTTAAATAACCATTCTTGTGTTCATTAACAGAATTATAAAAAATTACATGCAAATATAATTAATTTTATGTACATTTTTATTGAGTCAAAAATTTGTATCCTGCTCTTGTAAATTACATCTAATGAAGATATCATTGCTTCTAATTTTTTTTTTTAGAAACACTGAATTCGCATTTGGATGGCCTTAATCATCAGTGCTGAAAAGTTCTATCTTTCCTCTATTTAAATCCTGGGGGAAATGCTGAATGACACTCTGAGAAATAAACTGCCTCTTTAAAACTGATTATCAAAGGGATATTGGAGCCAAAATAGATTACTTGACAGCAAACAGAAAATATGCTTCTTTATAAGCAGCACCACAGGGGTAATGATTTCCACCCTTATTCTGATTAGGGATGAAAAATTATCATTCATTTCTTCAAATGCATATGAGGTTTTTAAAAATCTCCTTTTATGTTTTGGGGGATGGACAAATTATTTTGAAGAGGATTTAATTAATACCTCTTTTGTTGGCAGTACATTTCTTGCTGCTTAATAGTATTCCCATTGTATTTCAGACAGAAAAAGGAGTAACTAATCAGTCTCCCTGCCATTCCCTAATTCCCCCTATATTTGTTGCCTGACACATTTGGTTCACTCAACCTATTAGTGGCACTGATCCGATTTGTTGACAAATACAATGGCATTATCCAGTTAAGAGTTCTTTAAATTGTGACCCTCCATCCTTTACATGAGAAGATGTAAGTGTGGTGGCCGTGAATTTGGAGTGATGGCTCTAATGCTGGGAAAGGTATAAGGAAAGAAGAGGATGACCAGCAGCAAGATGGATGGACTCAGATACGGTGGCCATGAATGCACCATTGGAAGACTCCAAAAGCCAGTTTAGGGATAGATCACCACAGAGAAGAGCTGTCTATGTGGTCACTAGGAGTCAAAACAACTTTATGGCACTCTCAAAATCTATCAGTGATGGCAAATCCTCAATTCAAATCTCATCTTTGTGAAGCAATTTCCTAAAGTAAGCTTAAGGCCACTTTTAGTCCTTTACTTTTGTCTGCAAGAGGACAGTAATAGGAGCATACACCACCTTTATTGATTCACTTGGAGCCTGGACCTGCTTCCTCTGCTCCAGCTGTTTCTCTTATTGCTGGGTTTCCAAGGCTCTGGATGATCTTTTGCTGTCCATGTCAGGAGGTCTATTCTGGCTTATTTTGAGTCCTGATGGAATTGTCTCTCGTATACACCATGTCCTACCAAATCATTTCCAAAAAGCATAGCATATGGGCAGTTCTCCATTATCACATGTACTAATTTATTCCCACCTTAATAGACGTGGTCAATTTTTTTTTACAGTTCTCCAGAAAGTGCTCTAGATCCTCACCTTGTATTCTGAAAACTTAACACCCTTCTTGGGATCTGCTGGAGCGATTGGACTGGTTGTCCCAAAGCTGCTTTTCCAAAAGGCAACTGGACTTTCTTGGGTTTTTCTTTGAAAACATTTCGCTTCTCATCCAAGAAACATTTTCAGTTCAGAAATGAACAACCATCTTAAATGAAAAGCGAAAAGCACCCTTGGGACAAGCATGACCTGGATGATTGAGGATCTCTATAGACATTTACTGAATTGGTTTTGGAAGAGGACATCCACTGTTCAGTCTCCCAATTAAAGAGAATATTAAGGAAAAAGGAAAAAGGGAGGCTTATGTGTTCCAGCATCAATAGTAATTTTTCTCTCTTCTCCCAATTTTTCTTTTTCTCCACTCTGGATTGCCACTTTACTCTACACTTGTCCCATTACCTCATTATGGAGTGAGCAGGGCTGAGACCACAAGGTAGCTGATTGGAAGTCTCATCCATCCTTTTCTAGACACCTTTTGGGTCTGCCCTCACTGACCTTGCATCCTGTTCAGAATAGCAGTTTCTGCTGCCACCACCTGTCTTCCAAGGGAATGCCTCTTTTGATGTCCTTCCCTTATCTCCAAATAGTGAGGTGGGGAGGGGGAAGGTTCCCACACCCTGTTGGATTTTTGGTGAATAAAGAGATAAGCACACAGAAGAATTGAACATTTAATTTACCTTGTTTTCTTAAAGTTCACCTGAATCTCAAAACAAAGTTGTCCATTTTTTTCCCATCCTACTTCCCCCAGCCTCTCACAGTATTTCAGCCATTCATAAAGTTGTTGTTTTTTATTTAAAAAGTTTTAACAATCATTACAACAATTCCTCCCCCTTCCAACCCCCCCATCCCCACTCTCCCTCCAACCCCCCTCCCCCCCAAGACCACCCACCCCCGGACTTCCCAGAGCAAAAACAGGGTATAGCATAACAAACATAAGCTAAAATAAGCTACCTTTCTGTGGTCTCCAAACTCCCCCTTGCTCTTTAACTCCCCCTTCAACTAACTAAACATATTCAAAAAGGAAATATGGATTTCATTCATAAGCTATTTGTAATTTTTAGTCAGATATTTGTTTTGAATATAGTCAATCCATCTTCTCCATTCCAATATATATCTTTCATTTGAATGGTCCTTCAAATAGCTGAAATTTTAGCCATCTCTTTTAGTGTCCATGCTTCAATAGTAGGCAAGTCTTCCTTCTTCCAGTACTGTGCCACCAAGAGTTTGGCTCTGTTATTAAATTTAAAATCAACTTAGTCTCTATAACAGTGCAGTCTGTAATTATGCCTAACAGAAAGAACTGTGGAGTAAATTTTATATTCTTTTTGAGAATATTTTGAATAATCCACCATATTTTTATCCAAAATGCCTTAATTTTTTTACATGTCCACCATATATGATAATATGTAGCATCATCACATTCACATCTCCAACACTTAGGTTGCACACTTGGATACATACAGGCTAGCTTTTTAGGATCCAGATGCCATCTATAAAACATTTTATAAAAATTCTCTCTTAAATTTTGGGCTTGCGTGAACTTCACATTTCTAACCCATATTTTTTCCCATGTTTCCATCATTATTGGTTCTTCAATATTTTGTGCTCACTTTATCATACAGTCCTTAACGAACTCTGTTTCTGAATCTATTTCTAGCAACGCATTATACAACCTTTTTATATGCATTTGACTTCGATCTCTAATCTGTTTTACCAAGTTCTCCTCATTTTGCAGAAAACCAATTTTCTGATCTTCTCTCCATCTAGCTTGCAACTGTACATATTGAAACCATGTTCGAATTGTCCTTTCTTCTCTTAGTTGATTGAGAGATTTTAATTGTAGTATACCTCTTTCCTTGTTAAGAATCTCTTTATATGTAATCACATCCTGCCTTTGCTCTACATTGCTTCATAAAGTTGTTGGGGGGATGATATACCCTGCTTGGGCTCAGCAACATCCTTCCCTATTTTGCTGGAGTTCTAGCTCTGATTTTAAAAGAACAAAGTTTTTTCCTATCCAGAAGAAAAAGGGCTGTTTTTTGCCTTTGCTTTCAATGAAAGAAGTCATACTTTCCCCAGTGTTGATTCTGCTTGGGATGAAAAAATGAGTGTTTTTCCTTCCTTCCTTCCTTCCTTCCTTCCTTCCTTCCTCCCTTCCTTCCTCCCTTCCTCCCTCCCTCCCTCCCTCCCTCCCTCCCTCAGAAATCCCTATAACTGCAGACTGGTACTGGTATTACAACAGAGCTTTAACTAGTTTGTAAGAAGGATTACAGAATTCATACACGCTACCTTGAAAACACAAAATGCATTAAAAGAAGTCCTATGAAAAACGGCAAGAAATCAAACATGTCAGCCACAGATACGGTGGTATGGAATCACTATTTCTCTCTATCTCCCCTTCAAAAGACTGCAGACATATCTTTAAAAACCCAGACATGTATTTCCAAATGTTATTTCAAACCCAGAATCAAGCTGCAGTTGGCATATTTAGCAAAATATCAATTTGGTATTGGTACTAGAAAGCAGACTATTCAATTCCAAATAAGTATAGATTTGGAGCATAGAGTGATTGCCTATACAATATATTGTTTATTCCACCCCCTTTAATTTTTCATCCATCTTTTATTAATTTTTTACTAGCATTTTAAATGTGCAGAATTACAGATCTTTCCCCCCCCAAATTGTAATTATATGTTAATGTTATTAATTCATTTTTTAAAGTATAACAAGAATTTATTGTATTGCATGTGCATATAATTCACAATCTCCTGAGCATTTAGGAACAGAACCTACAACATTCTTCGTTATAGTTAAGCAATTTCAAGAAACAATATTATTATTAGTCATATTTCTATGCCGCCCACTCTCCGAGGACTCTGGGCAGCCCCCTAACAATCTGGGTCCTCATTTTACCCACCTCGGAAGGATGGAAGGCTGAGTCAACCTTGAGCCGGTGAGATTTGATCCGCTGATCTGCTGAACTAGGAGTGATCTGAAGTAGCTGCAGTACTGCACTCTAACCACTGCGCCACCTCGGCTCTTATATTTTGAATATTTTGAAACTTATATCTAAATATGTAAAATAAAGAAAATTTCTCAGCAAAGTTAGAAAAAGGATGTGTAATAATCCTTGAGCAGGTGAAACAGATCAAACTTGCTTAACGCATTGTAAGCCGCCCTGAGTCTCCGGAGAAGGGCGGCATATAAATCAAATTAAAAAAAAAAAAACTTATTTTCAATGCTATAAATAAAAAAGTGCTTTTCTGAGCATGTACAGATAGATGTTCTTTTTCTCAGGCAAAATAGCCATAGCTATTTCTACTCATCTATTATTTTTTTTATCAAAGTTGTTGCCCCCCCACCCCCCAAATCCCAGTGCCTGACATTTTAAATGAAACTTTAGTGATGTGTAAATTGCCAAATTGAGGCAAAATATTATTTAATAAATATTTGGCAAGAAACTAAAAGAATTTGAATAATCCTTCACTATATATTTAGGAAAAGTATATAAATATGAGCAGGTATTTTAAAGATACTAAATCAGCAAATATCAGTAAAAATGCTGTTATAAATAATTATTAAATGTTATTACTTTACTAATTTATCCAAAAGGACCTCTAAACAATCTGCAAATTAAATTAATTTGGAAGTATTCAATAGTTTTCAATAAATTATTTTTTCCACTATTCATGGGGTTGAAAAACCAGAGGTTGCTTGCAACATAATAATTCTACTTCTAAAAGTTTCAGTGGTAATTGTAACTTTCATCCTACTCAGATGTCTCCAAATTTGTCAAGCATGAGTTAATATTGCTCATATTTGCAAACAAAATTGTTCGGTTCCCACATCAGAAGTTCTAACATATTTATTTACTTTTAGCATATTGTGCAGATCTATTCACTGCCACTGTCATTTATAAATCATGAATTATGGGCTATAAATTGTGGAAGCAATTTTTAAATGATTAAACCTTTTTGTTTTCAGGCTGCTGGATTCTGTCATCAGAAACTCAGTTGGTTCTTTAATAAAATATTGTTTTGAGATTGGGAAACTGACTCAGTGATTGCCTGTAAAAGATCCAGGCTTACAAAATGAACTGGAAATTGGATAACATAACAATACGAGCAGGTCTGGATACAGATTTTTAAAAAAGCCCAGTTAGAGGCATTTGCAATGATGAATTACAAATGTGTGAAAATGGCATTGTGCCCTATAATCCACTAGCTGGTTATCAGATTGGTTAGTGCTACAGTTTTAGTGCTGAGAAAGATTTGTAGGAAGATAGATTATTTCCTGCTGAAGCGTTTGCCTGGGCTAATCAAATTTGCCAATAACGGCATCTGGCTTGTAATAGCTTAATCAGTACAGCAACTATTAGCCTCCCCACCAGCAGCATCACCTTATCCCATACCCTGTGACAGTAATTGAGATAAAGAATATGCTTAGCTCTGAATCCTGGCTTTTCTGTTTCAGTTGCTGGGCAATGAGAATATGAATATTCTGCTGGACATAAGATTGGTAGGCACACATTTTTCAAGTCTGTGAGATATCATAGATAGTTTGAGTATGTGACCAACTACTGAACCGAACTAAAGGTTGAACGGAGCATATCTAATCTGTTAGAAAAATGGGTTTTAAAAAAAGTTATAAGAAGAAGAAATCCCGTGTACTTGTATGTGTGTCAAAACTAATGATATGGATCATTCAGCCCCATCCCCTACAGCTAAATGAGGATTAAAGCAATCATTTGGCATCTGTTGGGAAGGAAGCGGGAAGCGTGAAATGTAGTATCCTGTGGAAGAGGTTGGCTGATTGCTAAAACTGTGATTGGATGTGTAAAAGCCATTCTGTTGTACTCTGCAGATCAATGTAACACTTGGCTGCAACGAGATGCGCTTGGTTGCATTATGTTTGGATAGTGTGCTATCTCTGGAGACAACTTAGAAACTGTAATTGTTCCAAGTGGTATCTACAAGATTGTTGATAATAATCACAGGAGCAATAAACATGCAGATAGTAACAACACACACACAATACAATAAACACAATAAACGCACACACAATAAACACACATACAAGTTCACAATAAAATGGGGGGGAAGGCAACCAATATGCACAACCTTTAGGACCTAATTCCAAGCAAAAATCACTAGATAACCAGTCAAATAAGGAGGTAGGGAGTAAACAGAAAGAAACAAACTCAGATGCAAAGTAGGAGATACAGGAAGCATATCCAGGGCTACCACAAAGAATTGAGCTGCCTATACACTAAGACTCAACGTTTAGGCAACAAACAGGGTGAACTCGAAATACTACTACATAAGTACAAGTATGATATAGTTGCTATTACAGAAACTTGGTGGGATGAAATTCATGCCTGGAAATTCAGTGATAGAAAGATACAGACTATTCAAAAAAAAAAAAACCCAGACCTAACATAACATAAAATAAATGTTAGCGATCACTTCCTTTCTACAGAGATGTATACAACAAAGGATGAAAGCCTTCTAGAATGCATATGGGTCAACATAAAATGGGGAAAAATATATTGCCATAGATGTATATTTCAGGCCACCCAACAAGCAGAAGAAATAGATGAATGTTTTGCTAATCAGTTAACCAACGTATCAGGAAATGCATCACAGTACTAATGGGGGACTTTAGCTGCCCTGACATCAACTGGGAGACAAACTCTGCAACAATGAAAGATCAAACACATTGCTGACCAACCTAACTGACAACTTCATCACCCAAAAGGTAGAGGAGGCAACTAGAGGGAAAGCTATACTGAACTTATTCTTACTAATAGAGAAGAAGGGATAGAAGGGATTGAAGTTGCAGGAATTTTAGGGGAGAGGGACCATGTGATATTAGAATTCAATATAAAACAGACCCAAGCAACAGAATATAATCAAACCAGTGTCTTAGACTTAAAAAAAAACACTTTGGGAAGGATCCAATGGATGAAAATCTTAAAGGGGAAATCAACTCAAGAAGTTTGGAAAACTCTGAAAAATATGATCATAAACCTCAGTCCAGTTCAATATCACTAAAAAAGAAAACAAACAAACAAACAAACAAACAAATACGGCATGTTTGCATAAAGAACTCTCAAATCAATTGAGAGAAAAGAGATGTACAAAAAATGGAAAGAGGGACACATAAATAAGGCAGAATACCAATAAATAGCCTTTACCTGCAAAAAGAAGTTAGGAAAACTAAGACTTTGAACTAAGTAAAACTTGCGAGAAATGTCAAAAACAAAACATTTCTTTCAAAACCCCAAAAGCAAGAAAAAAAGTCAAAGAAACGATCAGTCCACTAATGGGAGAAAATGGCAAAGGAGTAACAGGCAGTAGAGAGAAAGCAGAACTGCTTAATTCATACTTTGCATCTGTCTTCATGTAAAAAGAAAAGACTACTCATCAGAAACAGAAATGTAAATGACAGGTTAGGAATACAAATTAAAATATGCAAAAATAAGGTAAGAGAACACTTGTCAGCTTTAGACAGATTCAAATCACTGGCTCCTGATAGATTACATTACATCGCAGAGTTCTTTTTTTATTATTATTTACATTTTCTCTTTACATTTATAAGTGCTTTGTGAACAGTGTATTGTCTGGGTTAATTTGCTTACATAATACTATTTTTCCAGTTCCTAGTTTCTACCTTTGTTGTCTAACCATTTCTAAAACAAGTCCCATGTCCAAAAATAGTCTGTGTCTTCTTTTTCTTTTATCTTCTGTGTCAATCTGTCCATTTCTGCACAGTCTAATATTTTTTTGATTATTGCTTCTTCTATAGGTGTTTCCTCATTTTTCCAGTGCTGTGCAAATACAACTCGTGCTACTGTCAAGATATGTAATATTAAATATACATTCCCTTTCTCATATTTTTCTGACATTATGCCTAACAAAAATAATTCTGGTTTATAATCTATATGCTGTTATAACATTTTTTCTAACCATGTGTGCATTTTCATTCAGGTTTTTTTTTTTTTTTGCTTTTGGACATGTCCACCACATGTGGTAGTATGTGCCTGGTCTTTGATTGCATTTCCAACATTTGACGGACCTGTTTTTAAACATCTTTGCTAACTTTGGTGGCATAAAGTGCCACCTATAAAATATTTTGTACAAGTTTTCCTTATAGGTGGTTGCCATTGTCATTTTATAGTTTCTTTCCCAGAGCTTTTGTCAATTATCTAATTCTATTGTATATCCAAAAATTTTTGCCCATAATATCATTGTCCCTTTTATCTGCTCATCCTCCATGTTTAAACTTAATAAGAAATTATATATTTTCTTTAGCTTTTCATCTGTCACTAGCAATATTTGATCAAATGCTATTTGCTCTTTATAAAAGCCATAAATCTTTCTCATATCTCATTTGCATTTACATATGTGGCCACTATGACAAGTCAACACCTTGATTCTGTAGTTCTCATTTGGTTTTAAGTTCCCCTCCCACATTAAAAATATCTTTATATGTTAAAAAAAATTTCAGAGTTACTAAATTTGGGTGAATAAAGGTTTCCATTGTTGAAAGCCAACCTGGTATTTTCATATAAATTTTTGTTTTCACCTTTTCCCATACCAAAAGCAGAGCATTCCTTAAATAATGTCTTTGAAAATATCTGTGAATCTTATTCTAGTTTTTTTCTCTTGCCAAATAAATTTCAAGATTGTTGTGTTTAGTTATACTCATCAAAATATTTTTTCTCTACTTTTATAGGGATCGTTTGAAACAAAAAAAGTAATTTCAGCAAAATATTCATTTTTATAGTTGCTAATCTTCCTACCATTGATAATTGCAAATTTTTCTTTCTCCAAATCCAATTTAATTTGTTGCAGTAGCCTTATATAGTTATCTTCTTAACAGCAACATCTTGCTGTTAAATATATTCTCAAGTATTTATTTTCTTAACTATCTGAAGGTCTATCTTCTTTGTCAATTCATTTTCTGTTTATCTCTAAGGTTTTTAACTATTATTTTAGTTTTTTCTTTATATATTTTAAATCCTGCTACTTCTTCATATTCTTCTATTCTTTCCATTAACTTAGCACCAGTTTCCAATGGTTCTTCTAGAATAAATACCAGATCATCCGCAAATACTTGTAATTTATATTTTTCCCTTCTTATTTCCATACCTTTTATTTCTGGATCTTGTCTAATATTTCTGTTTAACACCTCCAATGTTAATATGAATAGTAATGGGGACAGTGGACATCCTTGTCTTGTGCCGTTTTTTATATTAAAATTCTCTGTGAAGTCCCCATTGACTATTACTTTTGCCATTTGATTATGATATATTATGAAACATGATTCTTTTAATCATGTTTACAAACTTCTGACCAAAATCCATACATTCTAACTGTTGTATCATGAATTGCCAATTTACATTATCAAATGCTTTCTGTACATCTAGAAAAATCAATGCCATTTGCTTTTCCAAGTGTGTTTCATAGTATTCCAATGTATCTAGAATAAATCTTACATTGTTTTTAATTTGTCTTTTGGGTAGGAATCCATTTTGATCTGGGTGAATAAATTCATTTAAGAATCTTTTAAGTCTCTCTGCCATTATTGATGCAAATATTTTGTAATCTGCATTTAATAGTGAAATTGGCCTATAGTTCTTTATCTGTGTCAGATCTGAGTCTTCTTTTGGAATTAGGGTAATATTTGCTTTTATCCAAGTGTTTGCCATCTTAGCCTCTAGCAATACCTCATTATAAACCTCTAACATATAAAACCTCAAAACTTTTCTATTTCAGCAAGCTGGCCTGGCCTAACTCCCCATCTTTTAAATTTTTTAAATTTTTAAATTTGTGATTTTATAAATTGGGTGTTTTAATCTGTGTTTCGGCTGAAATATTTAATAATTTTAAGGGACTTTTTTAATATTTGGATTATCTGTATTTTATCTTGGCTGTTCACCGCCCTGAGTCCTTCGGGAGTAGGGCGGTATAGAAATTTGATTAATAAATAAATAAATAAATAACATTGACAAACTCAATGTGTCTTGTAAATGTTTATATACTTCTGCTGGTAGTCCATCTGGTCCCGGGGATTTGTCATTTTTTTTGTCTCTTTATCGCTTCCATCAGCTCCATCATTGTTATTTTTTCATATAACATAATTTTAATGTTTTCAGGCACTTTTGGTAGTTTAGCTTTTTTCCAAGTATTGTATTATCTTTTCCTCCAGAACTTTTCCTTTATCATATAATTTTTCATAAAATTCCTGAATTTTTTCTTTATCTCATTTTGAAACTGTAGGTTTTCTTTCACATCTGGTAGTTTATTTATCAGTTTCATCTCTCTTTCTTTTTTCTGTTTATAGGCTAACCATCTTCCCAGCTTATTAGCATTTTCAAAAAAGTTTTGTTTTGCTCTTTTAATTTGTTGTGCCAATTCTTCTTTTACTATCAGAGGTAATTTGTGTTTTATTATTTCCATTTGATTTTTTAAAGTTTTTTTTTTTGTGGATCTATTTGTAATTCTAATTCAAGTTTTTTATGTTCTTCTCTTAATGTTTTTTTATGTTGCTTTTTTTTCTTATTCTTTCTCACTATGTAGGTTATAGCTAATCCCCTAATATATGCTTTATTTATTTATTTATTTATTTATTTATTTATTTATTTATTTATTTATTTATTGGTTCGATTTATATGCCGCCCTTCTCTGGAGACTCAGGGCGCCTTGCAATGCGTTAAGCAATAGCCTTCATATTTTTGTATATACCTGCTTAGTAGGGTTTTCAGCCCCCCCAAGCGGTGTTCTTTTTATACGAAGTCAGCTTATTGCCCCCACAATCTGGGTCCTCATTTTACCTACCTCGGAAGGATGGAAGGCTGAGTCAACCATGAGCCTGGTGAGATTTGAACTTGCAGTAATTGCAGGCAGCTGGCAGCTAAGTGCTACTTAACAGCACTTTGGTCCGCTGCGCCACCAAGGCTCCTTTAGTTATATCCCGTACGTTTTGCAGTGATCTGCCTTTTTTGTTTGTTTGTTTGTTTTCTTTGAAGAAGAATTCCATTTCTTTTACTATTGTTTGCGTAAACTCTTTCTCTTTTAGTATG
Organism: Pituophis catenifer annectens; assembly: GCF_029215685.1. NCBI lineage: Eukaryota > Metazoa > Chordata > Lepidosauria > Squamata > Colubridae > Pituophis > Pituophis catenifer. The sequence continues at coordinate 243,644,726 of NW_027256881.1, read as the reverse complement.
GATTGGTTCAATGTCCATCTCAGCCTTTTTTTCCCCTCCTTTCCAGCTTACTTTTATTGGGTTATGGTCGGCCCATATATTGGTTTCTATCTCTATCTCTTGTAAATTAGTTATTAGTTCAGGTGACATCCACATCGTATCAATTCTGGACCATGATTTATGTCTATTTGAGTAAAATGTGTCTTGATTCCCCCCCCCCTCGGGTTCATTTCTCTCCATGTATCCTGTATACAAGTTTCCTCCACCATTTTAAAAAATGCCTTAGGGAATATCTTTCTTGCCTTTTTTCCCGTCTTACTACTCCTATAGTCTAATTTTGAGTCTACAATTACATTAAAGTCTCCTACAACACAAATACTTTGGTATTCCATTTCTAATATCTTCTTCTGTAGTTTTTAATAAAATTCTTCTTGCCTATTGTTTGGAGCATATATTGCTATCTCAAGTATCTATTTTTGGTTCATCCCTATCTCCACCATTAAAATTCTTCCTTCTTCATCTGCATATATTTGTTTGGAGTTTATTGTTTCTTTAATATATAGTGCTACCTCTCTTTTCTTTTGTTGTGCCGATGAAAAATATAATTTCCCAATTTTGGGGCTCTCCAATAGTTTACTATGTTGCTTTTTTATATGAGTTTCTTGAAGACAAATTATGTCTACTTTTAACTTCTGTAATCGTGTATAATTTTTTCCCCTTTTTATGGGGGAATTCAGTCCATTTATATTTATCAAAGCACCAAAAGGCAAGAAACAAGAAACAATGGACAAGAAACTAACCAAAAGAGAACAACCTAGTACTAAAGAGAAATTTTCTAACAGTTAAAGCAATCAACCAATGGATTAGCTTGCCTTCAAAGTTGTGAGTGCTCCATCATTGGAGGCTTTAAAAAACAAACCAACCTGGGCAAACATTTGTCTGAAATGGTACAGGGTCTCCTGCTCAAGCAGAGAGTTAGACTAGAAGACCTCCAAGGTCCCTTCCAATGCTATTATTATACGTTCTATACAGAATATATGCGACTTTGTTATTAAATAGATGGTCTAGCTTTCTGTTTTATTTCTAGGGTCAACACCTTTTATGGTTTCAGATCAAGATACTAAAGGACTGCTTTCCCCATTACATTATCTTCATGGGACTTCAGAGATCCAGTATGATCAGTATGGACCAGGAACCTTAGAAATACAGTAATGGGGTTGCTTTATTATATCATTTTAAATGTCTCTAGATTTTGTGTCTTTATTGATGTTGCCCTATGTCCTATCCTGTTCTAGTCTTAGACTAAAAGCAACTGAAACTCTAAAAAAATTAAAAACTGGAAATGAAAGAATTGGAAATCTAACTAAATCTAATTTACACCAACATTATTCACTAATCTTTACACCTTTCAAAGTTCGCAAATCACTCTCGCTCCCATCACATTCATATATATGAACATACTTCAAATGTGGCATCTTGTTCTTTAAATTGCTTACCTGTCTTCTTTTGAGATTTTACCAATTTCATCCTGTTAGGACTTTCCCAATCTTCCCCTTCTCCCTCTTATTCATTTTTCCTTCATATATTGGTTTTGTAATTAATTCCTCATTCTCCCTATGTGACCAAACCATCTTAGCATACTGCTTAGTATACCGGTTGCTATTCTATTTAGTCCATATTCATTAATCACCTGGTCATTTTTTACTTTTGATCTATTTTTATTTTATCATACATCCTTCTTATGTTATCTATTCCACTGCATTCAATTTACTTTTATGTTTGTCCTGACATACCCAACTTTTACTTTCATTTAAGAATATGAGAAGAATAAAACATCCATATATAGAGGAACCTTCTGATATATATTGATTCCTCACAATGAATCATGTGCTATCTATCACATTCTTACCAACATTTGTACAGTGTCTTAAATTTTTCTGTCCAGTTCTTTACTAAACACTCAGCAAAGATACATAAATCCATCTACTTGCTCTATTTTTTTACCATTTTATGTATAACTTCCATTTGCACTCTATCTTCTCTATATCAGACAGATCTACTTTGGATTTTGACATATTAATTTTGAAATTCACACCTCTTGTTGTATCCTATATTCTCTTTAACATATATTCTCTTTTACAAATCAGTCAATAAACCTTTACTATTGTTTCAAGCATTTACCCCATAATCTTCTATAAATTAAAAAACCCAGGACACATCACATAATCATCATCATATTTGGATTTAACCAAGAGAAAAATATGGTTTCTTTCTATATGTATCTGGGTTTACACCTGCACAGAGAAGAAAAGGAACGCAAGGAAAATATTTCTAGAACATAGAACATGGAATAATAGAGTTGCAAGGGACCTTGGAGGTCTTCTACCCCAGCCCCCTGCTCGAGCAGTAGACCCTGTATCATTTCAGACAAATGATTGTCTCTAGGCTCTTTTTGAAAGCCTTCAGTGATGGAGCACCCACAACTTCTGAAGGCAAGTTATTCCATTGGTTAATTGCTCTCACTGTCAATGCATTGGTTGATTGTTTTAACCATTAGGAAATTTCTCCTTAGTCTAGGTTGCTTCTCTCCTTGGTTAGTTTCCAAACATTGTTTTTTTCTCCTGCCTTTTGGTGCTTTGGAAGTTTGTACGAGCCCTTCAAATATTAGAACACTGCTAACATGTCCCCCCTGGTCCTTGTTTTCATTAGACTAGACATACCCAATTCCTGTAACTGTTCTTTGTACATTTTAGCCTCCAGCCCCTTTATCATTTTTGTTGCTCTTCTCTGCACTCTTTCCAGAGTCTCAACATCTTTTTTGTATTGTGGTGACCAGAACTGGATGCAATATTCCAAGTGTGGTCTTACTAAGGCTTTGTTAAGTGGAATTAGAATTTCATGTGATCTTGAGTCTATGCCTCTATTAATGCAGCCTAGGATTGCATTGCATTGTCTGCTTCAAGACAATGTTGCATAGCCATTGAATGTTTGCACCAGAAAGCTAACATTTCAATAGCTAACTTGCTAGAGGATTGAAGGGAAAAAAATCTCAACCGAAATAGTCATTACTTATGTACTAGAACATTATAGAAGATAACATTTATAGCTCAGAGTTGACTCTCTGTGAGCTTGGTTCTTTTTTTGTTTTGTTTTGCAGACATTTCATTACCTGACTAAGTAACAACATCAACACTGATGATGTTACCTAGTTGGGTAATGAAACATTCCACATTATTCATCTGGAAAAATCCAAGATGTTGGCCTTAGAGGCTAGCATCTATTGATTTATATATAAACTTTCTTTAAGATTAAAAAGTTAATTTAAAAAGATCAGGGATTCTTCACATCACCCCCAAAGCTCCAAATTCATTAATATCTATTTGCACAAACACATTGCCCCATTTTTGTACAAATATTGCCTTTTCCTAAAGACAAAATATTAATCCTATCTAATATAGATCGATGTTATATCTCATGGATGCTAATTCCACAAAATATGCTTTCGGGTGGAATTTTGCAATTCATTTTGCTGAAAATTAGGGGGAAGAACTGATACTATTTTCTGGACTTCAAAGAAAAAGATATCCGAGCGTTTGCTGATTTGGATCAGTTTATAATGTGGCAGTGAAAGGCATATTAAGGTTAATGTTTCATTTCCCTAAAGTTCAATATTTTTTAGTTTGACATTGATTGCATATTATATAATGCAATACATGCTGTGAATGACTGATTTAAAAGTAGGGGCGAAAGATATTTTAGCTCTTCAAAATCAATGTTCTTTAGCACAGTTAATGATTGGTAACTTTCCATGCAAGGGTTCTGTGTCAGTTTAATATGTCTGTAATTCCAGAGTGTTGGTTGGGTTGAAGTACTGACCCAGTTCATTTCAAGTTAAGTTTAGACTGTCGTCCGTTAGCACTTCTATCAGTCTGTTTGTTATGTTGCAATCAAATTGTTTTCCATGTCTGAATATGAGGAAGCAGTGACGCTCTTCCAATTTAATACTAAACATATTTGGTCTTATTTAACAACTGTGAACTGACTTGCACAGAGACAGTCTCACCACAGCTATACATGCTCTGGTAATTTTCTGGTTGGATTATTGCAATGAGTTCTATACGGAGCTGCCTTTTTAATAATCTTGAAACTTTAGTTAGTTTCAAATTGACTCTAGGATTGCCTAGTATGACCGGTATGAACATATGCTTGTACTTTGCCATCTATACTGGGTGCCACTTTGTTTCTGGACCTAATTCAATGTGCTGTGTTTGACCTTTAAAGTCCTAAACATCTTAGGACCAGTTTACTTGAAAAAGTGTGGCATGGAATTACCCAAACTTTAAGACCCTCTAATGAGGTCTCGTCCTGCCCCGCCCCCACCTACCCACCCACCCCGGTACCAAGGGGGTGAAGTAGATCTATACAAAGGAGAGAGCCTTTTCTGTGGGGGGGACCCCATTTATAGAATTCCATTCCTTGATTGGTTGCCTGCATTAGTATAATTTTGGCACTAGATGAAGACCTTCCCCCCCCCGACTTTTAAATCAGTGTTAAATTCACATTTAAATCCATTTTTTTCCAGATTTGCAATTATTGCCATGCTGCTGTCTATAGTTTCCATGGTTTTACATAGTACATCTTTGATTTTATTATATATGTTTTTATCCAAATTGTATTTTTAGTGCATTTTATTATAAACTGCCCAGAGAGCTTCAGCTGTTGGGCAATTTATATTTTTATTTAAATAAAATAAAAATTTCTGGAGTTCTAGTAGAATTCTTGGAGCAAATCAAGTTATATCTAAAATCCACGAGGCTCTCTAAGCATGTTTTCAAAAAAGAATGGTGACTGTATGAGGACCTGAGCCCAGCTAATGTAATGAAGCGGGCTCTGATAGATGACCACTGGATAACTTTCTATTCACTCTATTCTAAAAAGCAATGCATCCAGTTGGAAAAAGTACAAACTCAGCCAAAATCCTTTTGGTTCCTCTAGGAGGCCTCTAAGTTGTCAGAAGAAAGGAACATTCTAATGACATACAGCTTAAAGGTTGGTTAGGTCAATGGGATCCACATGAATTAAAAGTTGTCTATCGTCAAAAGATGATTTGAATCTATGCTTCAGTAATCTACAAAAAGAATTATGACTGTTTTGGCAAAGAAACTCTGTAATTAGGAAATGTCAATTAAAAATGATAAATGTATATGACCATATGAATTGCTGAGTTAACAGAATCCTTTGTCTAGAAGGGTATAAAACCATTGTACCTAATTTCTGTCTTTGTTCAACGCTTCATGTACAGAGCCTTGAACCTATTGCGCAATATATAAATTTGGCTCTGATTAACCCAAAAGTTGTGTTTGTCTTATTAAATCCACAACACAGCCTTGAAAGCTCTTCCATTTATTAAAAAGGAACACATTCTTTTCAATTCTTTTCAGTCTATTTTCCTCTTGAGCATAGAAACTCAGAACAGGAAGCTGCCAGCAGTTTAGCTGCACACTTGATAAATAACACCAAAAGAGACCCTACAGAGAAATCATAGTTAGATGCACAGGATGCAATTAGAACAGTACGTAGGAAGCTTGTTGCAGCTGGGGCTGTGAGGAAAGCAGGGGTCTAGGTGGCACAGGCCATGCTAAGGACACATAAACAGCACGACATGTACATGTGCTTTCCACGCTGAACAGCATTGTTTATACATGTGCTATATTGGTAAGAAATTTGCAACCTATCATTGCTGTTTTGAATTTCCTGTATCCTGAGGTATAAAAATAGAATGCCAGTCTTCCCTCCCAGCTCCCCCCCCCTTTTTTTTTTTTTTTTGCTAACAGAGAGCCCATTTGCTTCTGATCGGAAATAAAGTGACAAATTTCCACTTTCCTCAACCCTGTGTTATTGATTGGCTCTTGTGCCAGTAAACCAATGACAGATTGGATCTTGGCCAACATGTACAGGAGGTTAGAAAGGAAAGGAAAGCGTGAAAGGAAGATCTTCTGGTCTGGGAGATCTAAATTTCCAATGAATCTCAGTTGTTTTTCTTGACTGGCTATTGTGGATGAATTTATACAATATACTAAGCCATACACCACAAATTATGAGCTAAATAGCTAGGGTCAGATATTGAGGTAAACTAGAACTAAATTAACCTTTGGTGGTCGCCTGACTGAGTTGATAGGGAGTAAACTGGAAGACTCAGTCTTCCTATCGCAGAAACTCCTTAGTTCTGCATACTGTGGTTCCAATCTCCTGTCTTGGAATAGCAGATTGATAGCCTCTGCCACAGTCTGTCTTCTAGGGAGTGCCTCACCTAGCAGTCTCTCCCTAAACTCAGTGGTGGGATTAGGCCAGTTCGGGATGTTTTGGGTGAACCAGTTGTTAAATTGCTGGCTGGCCCCTTCCTGTCCTGCCCTGCCCTTTCCAGGACTCCCCGCTGCACCCCATTTTGACTCCCAGGTAAGTGCAGGGAGGCCTACCAGGTCCAAAATAGGGTGCGGGGGTATGTGGTGTGCCCCCTCGTGGCCCGTTTTTGCTCCCAGGAGGCTGCAGGGAGGCCTACTGGGTCCAAAACAGGGTGCGGAGTGTGTGGCACGCCCCCCCCATGGCCTGTTTTTGCTGCCAGGGGGGTGCAGGAGGCTGAGTGCTGCCTGTCACACCCCCTGGCCACGCCCACCATGGCCACGCCCACCCAGCCGGTCATTAGGGCAGAGAACCGGTTGTTAAATTATTTCAATCCCACCACTGCCTAAATTTAGCGTATGCAAAACAGAGAGCCCTCACTGTTTGTGCTTCCTTTCCAGATATTAAAAGATAAAAATGGGGAAAATGAAATGATCTCTTTAATGCAGCCTCCTGGCTATACAGCTTAAAGGTTTGTGGCCAGACCAGCACCAGCACTTCTCTGCTTTGGGAAATTCATCAGTCTCATAAGGTATAAGAACAATCAAACTTTATTGAAAAAGTAATATAAAACATATTTTATTGGAGATAGAACTGATCAAGTGGTAGATTTGATTGTGTTGCTGCTGACACGGGGGTGAGTGGGTGGGTTATAATTCTTCCGTTGTGGAGTTTTAATGTTGTAAGTAGCCCAGAGTCATCTGTGTGTGAGTTGGGCAGTCATATAAATATGTTTACTAAATAAATACATACAAACTTTAAAATCTTAAAAGGCAAACACTGAGCAGGACAGGAGCAAAATAACTGTAATAGAATGGTTCAGATCACAATGATACACCTTAAAAATCAGTTGGGAAAGAAAAAGAAAAAACGCAAAGGGCAAATGTTATACACTGGGTTGATCAGAAGATGGTGCTGATCTCAAAGCCTTGTTCTTCCTGCTAGAGCCTTTACTTAAAAAAAGAGAGAGAGATTGGAAAGGGTTCAAGAAATACAACAGATTATAAATAGGTAATGTTATTATGCCCAAATTGTACAATGTATAAGAACTGAGTTTTAAAAACCCAGTTTTATCAGTAATACAAAAAAAATAAAGACAGGAATAAATCTAAATTGAGATTCCTGGCTAAGCTTGTTATCTATTACTCTGCAACCTGAGTTTCCTTGTTGGAAGAAATATCCTTCTGGGTTCTGCTCCAAGTGGGGAAAAAGACACTGGAAACATGGAGACTGCTTGGAAATATGGTTTAATGGTGGACAGAATCACATGGCTTGAGTTCCTGAACAGAAAAGGGGGCCGAGATACAGCGAGTCCCCAGGTTTTACGCTTTCTCTGGCTTTGAACTTCCTGGGGCCCAGAAAGAGTATCCTGATTGGTTGTCAGACTCCCAGGGGGTGGGGGTCTTAGCTAGCCTTGCTGGCTGATGTAATCTTCCCAGGTGTCATGTGGTGAGTCTCTGTTGCTAGATGGGTCCCATTGTGTTGCAGATGTCCTTTGACAAAGGATTGGGTTTCTGCTTCTGGCCCATTAACAAAGGGTGGGAGGCAGGAAGGTGGGAGCTGCTTTGTCTTTAAAACATGCTTCTCCATTTCTCATCCAGGGAAACATAATATTCTGTCTTTTTAATATTTCCCAAAATATTTCATTCTTCTAGGAAAGGGGTGGGTGCTAACTTCCTACACCCTTAAAACAGATATTCCATCTGTCTCAATTCCCTGTACATCTCAAAGGATCCTGGTACACCTAACTCTAATGAGAGGCTCTGGGACATGTATTTCTTTTTTTTTTCTGCCTCAGTTTGTACCTTAAAAAAATTTGGTTGATTTTAAAAGCATTCCTGTTATGTCCTTATATGGGCATCCCCGCCGGATTGGCTAGTCCAACGGCGGGAGATTTAAAGATCTGTCATTGGCCGGCTTGCTTGCCGACTCCCTTTATAAGGCGAGCCCGGCAGTACAGCCGGCAGTTCTGTTTTCATCCTAATAAAGTGCTGAACGGACCACTCGCTGCTCGCGTATTCTTTTCCCTGCGCCAATCTAACACTGGTGATGAAGGATCTCAAGAACCACAGCGAAGAACCTCGTGGCATGATCGCCACCCAGCCCGACTCAACAGAGCAAGTCACTGAGCTGGAGTCACTTAGAGCTGATACCACTAGAACCATGGCAGCGCCACAAATCTCGCTGGCACCATTCAACCCTGATCAGGAGAAGTGGAAAGCCTACATGATTAGGTTCCACCAATTCCTGACCGGCAACGGCTATGAAGACCTAGAGGACAACCGCAAACGAGCCTTGTTCCTGGCACATTGCGGATCAGCAGTCCTGGAGATGGCCATCAACCTCGTGGCACCCCAGGACCTCGAGGCCATGGCGTGGAGCGACCTCCAAGATGTTCTTCAGGAACACTACGCCCCAACTAGCACGCCGATGGCGAACAGATTCACTTTCAGCCAACGGAACCAGCAGGAGGGCGAATCCATAAAGGACTTTGTGGCAGCACTACGGAAGTTGGCTGCCAACTGCGAGTTCGACCACGTGGACAACGCCATCCGAGATCGCATCGTCTTTGGGATGTGGGACATTTCCCTGCAAAGAAAGTTGCTGAGCAGGAGAAAGGTCTCGCTAAAAGATGTAATTGAAGAGGCCACAGCCACAGAAACATCGGATGTGGCAGCGGCAGTGATGCGGAAAGCCAAGGCAGTCCACAGAATTAAGAAAGCTCCCCAGACCTCATCCGAAGAATCCACCACGGGATCTGAATCGGACAAGGAAATGATGGTCCATAAGGTCTCCAGACCACCCAGATGCGAGACCACACAAAATGGCAGCCGAGGGGAGAGCTGTGCCAGCTGCAACGGTGACCACGTGAGAGCCAGATGCCGGTGGAGAGATGCGACCTGCCGCCATTGCCAGCGAAAAGGCCACATCGCGGAGGCCTGCAGAGCTCCAGAACCAGTCCGGGAGAAAGCCAAGCCGGAAAACCATGATCACCAGAGGACATCCAGACGGTCCTACCAACCAAGGAGCGAGGGAGACAGGTACCCGCGAAGCAGAGCGGTCCACCAAACCACCATTGCCCACACCGATGACCACAATGCCACGAAGTTCATCGTGACGGTGCACCCGGAAGGGACTCCATGTGCCATAGAAGTAGATTCGGGCTCAATCTACTCCATTATGGACTGGCAGCAGCTCAAAAAATTGAAACCGCGAATTTCAAAGAGCCAACTGCAGCTGCTACACGCAAGGCTCGTCAATTTTGGCGGAAACCCCATCGGGGTCCTGGGGAGAGCTTCACTGAGCGTTAGCTACCACGGCTTCAAGGGCGACCTACCCATCAACATCGTCAAGGACAGCCACCCGACCCTGCTTGGAGTGGAGTGGTTCGAGCCTCTAGGGCTCTCAATCAGAGGAATTCATCAAATTCGGCAGGATAAACACGACAAACTCCTTGGAGAGTTCAAGGACGTCTTTGATGGCAGCTTAGGTAAATTTTGGGGGAAACCCATTTCTTTCAATTTAGACTACTCAATCACTCCAATTCGGCTCAAGCCTCGCAGGGTTCCATTTGCACTTCAGCCTAAGGTAGACGCTCAGTTGGACAAACTGATCGCCCAAGGCATACTGGAACCGATTGATCATGCTGCATGGGAGACCCCCATTGTGACCCCACTGAAGCATGATGGGTCTGTGTGCATCTGCGCCGACTATAAATGCACCATTAACCGGGCATTATAGCAGAGTGCATACCCAGTTCCAGTGGTGCAACATCTGTTGCATTCACTCGGGAGTGGGACCATATTTGTGAAACTGGACCTGGCCCAGGCTTACCAGCAACTGCCAGTCGACCAAAAAACTGCGGAGGCTCAGACTATTGTCATCCACCGGGGTGCATTTAAATGCAACCGCCTCCAATTTGGAGTCAGCGCAGCCCCTGGCATTTTTCAATCAATGATGGAGCGCCTTCTATAAAGCATTCCAGGGGTGGTGCCGTACTTTGATGATGTACTAATTTCCGGCACCTCCAGAGCTCAACTCTTGGAATGGCTTAGGCTCACCCTGAAGCGGTTCCAAGAGAAGGGCCTGCGTGTGAGGAGAGACAAATGCATCATTGGGGTCCAGGAGGTCGAGTTCCTGGGCTATTTAATAGATAGCACGGGCATACACCCCACCAAATCTAAAGTCAAGGAAATTCACGGAGCACCGGCCCCCAAAAACAAGCCAGAGCTTCAGGCTTTCTTAGGATTGCTAAATTTCTATAGCGTTTTCCTCAAACAGAAAGCCATGATTGCTGAGCCATTCCATTGCTTTCTGGGAAAAGCGGCCCCTTGGAAGTGGGGCAGAGCCGAGGAAACCGCTTTCAAGAACGTCAAAGGGCTCCTATCCTCGGACAGTGTGCTGATACAATATCATGAGACGCTTCCGCTGCTATTGACCTGCGATGCGTCTCCATATGGGGTCGGGGCTGTCCTCAGCCACCGATTGCCCAACAACAAGGAAGCCCCCATCGCCTTTTTCTCTAAGACTCTGGTGGTAGCTGAGTGCAACTACAACCAGCTGGATAAGGAAGCCTTGGCCATAGTGGCTGGCATCAAGCGCTTCCACGAATACCTCTACGGGAGGGCATTCGAAATCATCACAGACCATAAGCCATTCCTCGGACTGTTCGCAGGCGACAAACAAACACCGACATACATGTTGCCCAGGATGACGCGCTGGGCCATCTTCCTCGCCGGGTATTCATACACCCTCACGCACAGACCAGGCAAAGCCATCAGCAACGCAAATGCCCTCAGTAGGTGCCCAACGCAGGAGCTGGTGGAAGACCCTGCACCCACCCTCGGCCTTTTCCACATCGACGGAGACTTGCTGTGCCCAGTATCTTCCACGGACATAGCAGCCCACACGAAGAAGGAAAAGACTCTCAGGCAAGTCATGTCCTGGGTCCTGAGGGGTTGGCCAACGGAAAAGGTGGGCGAGGAGTTCAGCCCCTTCTTAAGAAAGCAACAAGAACTTTCAACCATGAAGGGCTGCCTACTCTGGGGCGACAGGGTAGTGATACCGAGACCGCTGCAGAAGAGGACCTTGGAGAGCCTTCACATTGTGCACCCAGGGATCATAAAAATGAAGGCGCTGGCCAGAAGCTACGTCTGGTGGCCCTCCCTGGACAAGGACATCAAACAATGGGTTTCCAACTGTGCCCCATGCCAGGAGGTCAGACCAGCGCCAGCACAAGCCCAACCTACAGAATGGGAGATGCCTAGTGCCCCCTGGTCCCGCATCCACATCAACTTTGCGGGGCCTATGGCGGGCAAATACCTACTCATAAAAGCTCCACAAGGTGTTTTACAATGAAAATAGTTTCAAAATATATCCAGTTAAAAAAAGGGGGGGAAAGGATGGAAAACCAAGAACTATCTACCCCAAATCTCTAATAAAAGACTTGGATAACAATGGTCATCAACAGATGCCTTCTATGACACAGCCTATTTAGGAGCCTGTTGAACACCTCTCTCTCCATGCAGGTCTCCTTGGTATAAACCTTTGAATTGTTTCGAAAATAAGTGAAAGAGTTTAATTATTTTTATTTGTAGAACGAATGTGGAGGAAAGTGCCAAGTGAAAGATCATCTTAATTCGTCAGCTGTTAAAAGGTCAAGAACTAAAACGTGCTCCAGGTTTGTTAACTTTTGCAGTAACTTCTGGGGCTGTAAAGCTTCAACAATTTGGTCTACTGGAGTTAACAGAATGTTGCATTCATCTTAATACTGTGAAAAGCTTTCCTTGCTATTCTCCTGATCCAAGCACATTTTCAAAATGAAGAAATTCCGTTCTCCTAATGTAGCATAGAAACTGCAAATTAAGTTTTTGCTACTTGGATTGGAAGCAAACCTGCATATAATTAAGATTTGAATGGCCTTCTAATGTGCCAGCAATATATTAATCAAGTTACATTTACTTTACGGTGATTGATTTCCATATCCTGTTCTTTAGAAGCAATATCTCTGTAAGCAAATAAAACACTAAACAAATCAATACTACAATATTTAGTTTTGTTATCAATGCAGTACCCACTACTTCTCTTTTCAATTCCTTGTTTTATATTCAATTTAGGTTTTTTAAATTCAGTTTCTCTAATACACAATTGTGCATCCAATCACGCTTCACAAAGACTGTTCTAGTAATATTTATTTCATTATTTGTTTTATTAGTATTTGATAATTCTTTCATATTACTACTTATCCAAGTAGCAAAATAAACAATTAGATCTTATTTTCACATGTCAATTGCAAAATGCAGTTTTACTTGGAACAATTTACATTCTGTGAGAATGCCTTTAAACAGAAACATCTCATATCCAACGTATTTGGGAAGGATTCGAATGGTGGACAAAGACGCCAAATCCAATCTAAACATTTGTCTGACTTTGTGGCCAACCATAATAACATGAATGTATTTTCCTAGTGATGATAACATTGTGGTATTTTTGTGGCAAATGTCTTGGTTGAGACTATTCCATAATCATGTTGTCACTACTAATCAGGTTTTCAAAATCCTCACATGGCATCCAGGCTAGAAAGATATTGGGAACCAGGGCAGTGGCTCTTATCCTATCTAATATCTTTGCAACTTGTTTAGGGTTAATTTCAAATGTCGAACTAGCTTCTAAACCAATGTTATTTCTGACAACTTAATGCTCACTGACTGGTTAATTGCTGGGAAAATAGTCTAAAGCAAACCTGTTTGGAAGATTGAAAGTGGGAAACTGGTCAAAAGAGTCACTATATGCCACTGATCTGGAAAAATGATGCCTCCATTGATAGCAATAGCACTTAGACTTATATACCGGTTCACAGTGCTTTACAGCTCTCTCTAAGCAGTTTACAGAGACAGCATATTGCCCACAACAATCTGGGTCCTCATTTTACTGACCTCGGAAAGATGGAAGGCTAAGTCTGTCATAAGTAAATGCCTTATTCTATAACAAGAGATATGTATATATGTACAGGATATTAAGAGTTAATTTATTCCTCCTCCTTTAATGTATTCATGTGTAATCACCCCTTTCCTTGACTCCTCCCCTTTGATATAAATAGAGAACGCATTCACCTCACGTTTGCTTCTCACTGTAAATCTGACAGAATAAGTAGAATGCCTATTATGAATAAACTCTCCTTTAATTGAAGAAATTGCTTCTGAATTCATTATTGAGTCTGATCCTCAAAATATCATAACAAAATGGTAGCAGTCGATGGTTGAACTGACTCAATAAAATCCAACATGCCTAAGAAAGAAAACCTCAAGAATAAAAAAGAAAGACCCAATACCAGGGCAAATGATAAAGAAACAAAAACAGATCAAGAAATTATCGACGAACCAATAAATACAACAATCAAAGAATCTGAAGATAACACCACAGACATCGAAGAAACAGCAGATGAAACCGACAACCAAGAAGAAATCAAAATAAAAGACAAAGACCTCAGATCGGAGATACTGAGGCTAATAAAAAGTAAAAAAGATGACCACAAACTCATCGCAGAACTCCGAGACTTCTTGGAAGAAAACGGAGCAGCGAGAGAAAAAGAAATTGAAAAAGCCAAACCCGAAAATACAAAAATGGTGAGCGAACCTACAACGAAAGAAAAAATAACCAGAAGCAAGACCAGAGGTCCCGCTCAAAATTTTGAAAGGCAGCCATCTTCTCTTCAACCGGCCACAGAAATGAACACAGCTGAACCAATCAGAATGCACCATTCAAAAACTCTGGCGCGAAAAAACACAAAAAATAGCAAAAAATATATTTATTCTTCTGAAGAGTCAGAAACAGATACAGAAGAATCATCCACCGAACAAGAAATCGAAACACCCATGAGAAAAATATTTAAAACATTTGGCACAAGTCTAACAATTTCAAAAGAATCAATAAAAGCCGATAATGCAAAAATACAAAAGAGACGAAGAAATAAACAAACACCTCAAAGCCTGCACGACTCGATCCGGACAACGATGATGACGACGCCTGAACCCAGAGGGCCCTGCGAAATTTCCCCCACACCACAAACGATCCAAAGAACAAAATACCCCAAGCAAGAAAGCTCCAAAGAAAAGAGACGAACCACAGATGCCAGCAGAACACCCAAGATCGAGCCGGAGACCGAATCATCAGAAGGAGAGCACTACGAGGGAGCTACAGCAAAGAGAACCTCTCCCAGCGGCTTCACCAGAGAAATGACCAACGCGTATGCGCAGATGAACACAGAGAACTACAATGAACTTTATGAAGAAGGAGAACCTTTCAAGCTCATCAGCAGAATACCCACACCATTCTGCAATTTTCAACATCTACAGGACCATGGACTACCCACAGTTGTAAGTAGTGGGAATAGTAATATTGGGAATCTACCTAGTGATTTCCCAAAACTTAGAATTGATGGCATCAATTTACAGGAATGGTGTCAACAAATTCAGATTGTCTTTATGAAAGAAAATTTATTATTTTTTATAACCAATCCTCCCAAAAGACCTTGGACTCTAAAAATGGACTGCCTGCATCACAGAGCATTCTATTTAATAATTTCTAGCATATCACCTGCCATGTACTACAGTATTAAGCATAATCTTACTGTTTCGGAAATAATTCAATGCATGTTTAAATTATTTCATAGTGAAAGTGTAGCAACAACCACTAGAATGTCTAAAGATTTCTTTTCAGCCAAATTAAGATCTGGAACCACCATAAGTGAACATTTAATATCCTTAAACAAAACCAGAGCAGAATTACATCTAAGAGGAGAAATAATATCAGAACAGACAATGAAAAGCGTTATCCTTAACTCATTAGATTCATCATGGGATAACTACATATCACATTTAGACTCAATCAATCTAGGATACTTATCCATAGAAAGTCTGTCAAATAAGTTAATAGCTGAAGATAATTTGAGGAAAAGTAAATACAATGCATACACAGAACACAGACAGGCAAAAAGAGTAGCCTTCCAAGAGAATCACCAAAAAACAATTGAATGTTACAATTGTGGATCCAGAAAACACTCTAAGGGAGATTGCCCCATGTTTCATAGGGAAAGACAAAACCGTGATTATAGGGGTAGATATCAAGACAGGCAATCATCTATTGATAGATACAGATATAGAGACTCCCCAAACTACAGAGAACGCAGAAAGGATAGGGATAATTCAAGGGACAGAAAATCAGGATCATTAAATGGATTAGATAAACATAACGATGTCATCACACAAAAATCAAAAAACAATACTTGGCTCATAGATTCAGGGGCGACTAATCACACAACAAATAACAAGAAAATACTGTCTTCATTCACAAATGATAAATTTATGATAAGAGTAGCCAATCAAGAAAATGTTCAAGTCATAGGGAAAGGAGATGTAAATATACCTGGTTTAGGTAAAGTAGAGGGGGTATTGTTGATACCAGAAATATCACATAACATACTTAGTGCAGTGAAATTAAGCCAAGATTTCAACATAAATATAATCTTCTCTGGGGGAAAAGCAATACTAGAAAAGGATGGGACTAAATTGAATAGTGTAATTATCGAAGGGGGCCTACCCTTCCTTGTAACAGAAGATAAATGGTTGCATAACATCAATACAAACACTGATGACGACATTAACATAGACAGTGAACATAGTAACAACAATGACAATGAAGAACCCAATACACACTGTAACCACAAAGACACACCCACTAGTGATACACACAATAACAAAAGGCCCAATATAGGCAAACCAATTCATGATGAATGCGCACACATGTTGCATAGAAAATTGGGACATGCAAGTTTCCCTGTAATACAAAAAATGATTGAACATGCTGATGGCGTCAAAATAAAGGATTGTAAAAACTATTTGGAATGCTCAGTATGTAAATCCTCAAAACTCAGAACAAACCCAAAACCAAAGAGGGCAACAAGGACCTCTAACCAAATTTTTGATCTGGTACATATGGATCTGGTTGGTCCATTAACACCATCCATCACTTACAAAAAAAGATATTTCCTAACTATTGTAGACGACTATAGCCGTTATGGATTTGTTTATACTTTAAAACACAAAGATGAAACTTTCCAAAAATTCAAAGAATTTTACAAACGTGTAGAAACACAACACAATATCAAAATAAAACAAATCATGACAGATAGGGGATCCGAATTCATGTCAAAAGAATTCTCACAATGGTTAAAAGACAAAGGAATGCTACACTTCGCGACTAGCCCATTTTCTGCTTTTCAGAATGGTACAGCAGAACGAAAGAACTCGACACTGCAAACCATGATTAGATGTACATTAGAAGATGCTGGTTTAGGAAAACAATTCTGGTCAGAAGCATTACTATATTCAAACTATACCCAAAATAGGACCTGGTCTAGCATCCTAAATAAAACACCATACGAAGTAATGTACAATAGGAAACCAAAAATATCACACATGCACATATTTGGAGTTACAGCAGACGTACACATACCAAAACAATTAAGACGTAAGGGAGATAATGTATCCAGAAGGCTCAGATTCATGGGATACGAAACAGGCACAAAAGGATATAGATTCATTGACAGTAATAACAAATTCATAGTCTCAAGAACAGCAGTGTTTCATGAACAGGCCAACTGGTCTAAGATACATCTTAACGAGATAATCCAAAATACAAAACCCAACATTAAACAACAAGACAGAATAGAAAGAGAGAAACATGAACATAACTCACATGATGACAAAAACAAAACATGGACAGGTAACCATACCAGGATAAAAACAGATTCATTAACCAAAAAGGAAGCAAGGTATCTACACGATAATGAGAGCATTCCAATAAGAACAATAAGGTGTAACAGAAAACAATTACCTAATAAGTATAAGGATTATATAATGTGTGTGAATGACGAAACACCAACACCTAACACATACGAGGAAGTGTTAAAACTTTCCATGGAAGAAAGAGAAAAATGGGAATTAGCCATAACAAAAGAAATGAACAGCTTGCGTGAATTAGGTGTATTTACACCAGTCCCTGCCCCTAAGAACAAGACAATTATAGGCACCAGGTGGATATTCAAAATCAAAGATTTAGAAGAGGGTAATAAACTATATAAAGCTAGATTAGTCGCACAAGGTTATGCTCAAAAATATCCTGAGGATTACACTGACACATACTCTCCCACTGTAAGAACTGAAAGTGTTAAGACAGCTTTAGTCATAGCGGCTATACTCAATCTTGATGTCTTTCAATATGATGTGCAGACTGCATATTTACATGCAAAGCTCGACAAAGAGATATATGTAAAGGCACCTCATAGCCAATGTACAAATAGAAATGAGACCTGGTTACTTAACAAAAGCTTGTACGGATTAAAACAATCTGGCAAGCGTTGGTATGAATGTCTAGTCAGCGTGCTTAAAAATATGAATTTCAAAGCCACAACTGCAGACAATTGCTTTTTTGTTAGAAAGGAAGGTGAATCATTAGAATTTGTGTTAATCTATGTGGATGATATTTTGTATATAGGCAAACATAAAGAAAAGAAAGACTTATTTGTATCCAAGCTAAGTGAACATTTCTCTTTAAAGTCGCTAGGAAGGGTAAACAAATACCTTGGAGTTCAAATCAATAAGACAAGAAAGGGATTCAAACTATCCCAGAGAGATAAAATTATAGAACTTCTGGAAAAATGCAATTTAAGAGATGCCAAGCCTTGCGATACTCCTATGCAGACTGATTTTCTAAGGAATATGGATGAATCTTCACCTGAGTTCGAGAACAATACATTGTATAGATCAATTATTGGTTCTCTCTTGTATATATCTAATTGGACCAGGCCTGATATAGCTCTGCCACTTAATTTATTATCTAGACATGTAAGTAAGCCACTTATGTATCATTGGGAAGCAGTTAAACGAATACTAAGATATCTAAAACACAGCATAGATTTCTGCCTATTCTTAGAACCCAATAATATTAAAGAACCTATTATCACCAGTTACGCTGATGCAGATTGGGCAGGTGATATCAAATGTAGAAAGAGCACCTCAGGTTATGTATTATTTTTAAATGATTGCCCAATATTCTGGTACACTGGGAAGCAAGATTTAGTAGCGACTTCCACAACAGAGGCAGAATACGTCTGTGTTGCAATATTTTCAGGATCAGACTCAATAAAGATAATAGAAGTTAGAGATTTAAATATATCTCTCTTTAATCATAATAGGCATTCTATATTCGCTGAATATTCAAGATAGAAGCAAGGAAAATGGGGAGGATGGCTCCTTATATATACAAGGGGTGGAGCCAGGAATGGGAGTGGTAAATTATGAATACATTAAAGTCCAAAGAATAAGTTAACCCCTGATGTTCCATATATACATTATTTACACATTAGAGAATAAGGCATTTACATCTGACAAATCCCCCTCTAAATGCCGGTTCGTTATACAACACCAGTTACATTCAGATTCAGGACAATATAATACATATAATTTAGAAGTTAAATATTTGTGTTGTTTAGAAGGTAAGGGTTTTGTTAATATATCAGCTAATTGTTCAGAAGTATCACAATGTATTGCTTTGATGAATCCGTCTTGAGATAGTTGTCTCACGTGTTTAAATTTTATATCAATATGCCTGGACCTTTGTCCAATTGCATCGGATCTAGATATTTCAATGGCCGCTTTATTGTCTTCATGCATAATAAAAGGTAAAGTAGGTTTCTTCCAAACATCTGTGATCAAATCATTGAACCATACAAGGTTATTTGCAGCTTTAGACAAGCAAACATATTCCGCTTCTGTGGTAGAAGTGGCTACCAGTTCTTGTTTACCAGTATACCAGTAAACTGGACAATCGTTCAATAGAAAAACATAACCAGAGGTACTCTTTCTGCATGATGTATCACCAGCCCAATCTGCATCAGCATAACAAGTAATTTTTGGTTCTTTGTCATTATTTGGTTCCAATATTAAACAAAAATCTAATGTACTTTTCAGATATCTTAAAATTCTTTTGACAGCTTCCCAATGATACAAGGTTGGTTTGCTAACATATCTTGACAATAAATTGAGAGGTAATGCAATATCTGGCCTAGTCCAATTAGATATATAAAGGAGTGAACCTATAACTGATCTGTAAAATGTGTTGTCTTTAAACTCAGGGGAAGATTCATCAGTGTTTCTAAGAAAATCAGTTTGCATAGGTGTGTCACATGTTTTGGCATTATTTAAGTTACATTTGTTTAGGAGTTCAATAATTTTATCTTTCTGAGTAAGTTTGAATCCCCTTTTAGTTTTGTTAATTTGTACACCAAGGTATTTATTCACTCTACCTAGTGATTTCAATGAGAAATGTTCGTTTAACTTATTTACAAAGATTTCCCTGCTCTCTTTATGCTTTCCAATATATAAAATATCATCCACATAAATTAATACAAATTCAATATGATCATTACTCTTTTTTACAAAGAAACAGTTATCAGCAGTGGTGGCGTTGAAATCCATGGTCTTAAGTACTTTTACCAAACAATCGTACCATCTTTTGCCAGATTGCTTCAATCCGTACAGACTCTTATTTAATAACCAAATTTCGTTCTTATTAGTGTATTGACTGTGTGGTGTCTTACATATATTTCCTTATCTAATTTTGCGTGTAAGTATGCAGTCTGTATGTCATATTGAAACACGTCCAGATTGAGTGCAGATGCTACTACAAGAGCTGTTTTGACACTCTCTGTTCTCACTGTTGGTGAATAAGTGTCAGTATAGTCTTCTGGATATTTTTGTGCATAACCTTGTGCAACTAGTCTGGCCTTGTATAAGGTATTACCTCCTTCCAAATTCTTAATTTTATAAATCCATCTGGTACCTATAATTGTTTTATCCTTAGGTGCGATCGCAGGTGTGAATACATTTAATTCTTGTAAACTTTCCATCTCTTTTTCCATAGCTAGTTCCCATTTTTCTCTTTCTTCACGGGGAAGTTTCAATACTTCCTCATATGTATTAGGTGTTATTTGTTCTCCATCCATATGCATTATGTAATCTTTGTATTTATTTGGTATTTGGTTTCTATTGTTTCTAATATTTCTTTCAGGTTTGCTATGGTTGTCATGCAAATATCTGGCTTCCTTTTTTGTTAATGTGTCTGTCTTTATTTTATGCTGACTATTTGTCCAAGTTTTGGTTTTGTTCTTACTTTTGTTAATATTTTGATTTTCTGTTGTTCCTTCCTCGCAAGATATATTATCTTTGCTTTTATTAGGAAATATTTCATTAAGGTGCAATTTAGACCAATTGGCCTGCTCATGGAACACAGCTGTTCTGGATACTATAAATTTGTTATTATTATCAATGAATCTGTACCCTTTGGTTCCAGTTTCGTATCCCATGAATCTTAATCTCCTGGATACGTTTTCTCCCTTTCTTCTCAATTGTTTAGGTATGTGTACGTCTGCAGTAACTCCAAATATGTGCATGTGTGCTAATTTGGGTTTTCTATTGTACATCACCTCATATGGTGTCTTATTCACAATACTGGACCATGTTCTATTTTGAGTGTAATTTGAATAATGTAAGGCTTCTGACCAAAATTGTTTGCCTAAACCAGCATCCTCTAATGTGCATCTAATCATGGTTTGTAGTGTGGAATTCTTTCTCTCTGCAATCCCATTTTGAAATGCAGAAAATGGATTGGACGTGAAATGTAGCATCCCTCTATCCTTTAACCATTGGGAGAATTCTTTAGACATGAATTCACATCCCCTATCTGTCATAATTTGTTTTATTCTGATATTATGCTGTGTTTCTATGCGTTTGTAGAATTCCTTAAATTTCTGAAAGGTTTCATCCTTGTGCTTTAATGTGTAAACAAAACCATAGCGACTGTAATCATCCACTATTGTTAGGAAGTAACGTTTTCTATAGGTAATTGATGGAGTTAATGGACCAACTAAGTCCATATGTACCAAATCAAAAATATTGTTAGTTGATCTGTTAGATTTTTTTGGTCTGGGACTGGTTTTTAGTTTGGTGGATTTACATACTGAGCATTCCAAATAATTTTCACAATTTTTTATTTTGACACCTTCTGCGTGTTCAGTCATTTTTTGTACTACGGGAAAGCTTGCATGTCCTAACTTCCTATGTAAGATGTGAGCACACTCATCATGAATTGGTTTACCTATTTTTGGTTTCTTCTCATTGTGTGTATTTTTGTTATCATGAGTTATTTTACATTCATCATTGTCACTGTTACTGACATTTTCATCATCTGCTTCAATACAATCTTCCATATTTGAATCAATGTTATGTAACCATCTTTCTTTGGTTATCAGATAGGGTAGACCCCCTTTTATCATCACAGTACCTACATTTGTTTTGTTCTTTTCTATAGTTGCTTTCCCCTTTGAGAAAACTATATTGATGTCAGATTCTCTGCTTAGTTTTATGGCACTCAGTATGTTGTGAGGTATTTCTGGGATTAATAATACCCCCTCTATTTTCCCTAAACCAGGCAAGGTCACATTTCCTCTGCCTAATACTTGAACCTTTTCTTGATTAGCTACCTTTATCACAAACTTATCTTCTGTAAATGAGGTTAATATACTTTTGTTGTTAGTGGTGTGATTTGTTGCACCAGAATCAATAAGCCAATTATTGTTCTCATCTTGTTGTGTTCTGGTGCTGTCTTGTTTATTTAGCCCATTTAGTGACCCAGATTTTCTCTCTTTTGAATTTTCTCTACCCCCTCTACTTTCTCTGTAATTTGGTGGACTTCTATATTTGTGTCTATCTGTGGAAGATTGTCTGTAATTGTATTTGCTCCTATATTCTGGCCTATGTCTCTCCCTTGGGACTTTGGGACAGTCTCTTCTACTGTGTTCCCTGGATCCACAATTGTGGCATCTAAAGGCCTCATTATATTTATCTTGAAAGACTACTTTCCTAAAAGATTTGTGTTCTGTTTGGTTACTGGAACGATTTTTTCTTGAATTGTCTTCTGCTATCAATTTGTTAGATAGACTTTCTATTGATAAATATCCCAAATTAATGGTATCTAAGTGTGACATAAAGCTATCCCATGATGGATCAAGTGAATTGATAATAACACTTTTCATTGTTTGATCTGAAATTACTTCCCCCCTCAATTGCAGCTCAGCTCTTATTTTGTTTAGATTTATCAAATGCTCACTTATAGAAACCCCTGGTTTCACTCTAGAAGAAAAGAAATCCTTAGACATTCTTGTGGTTGTGGCTACGCTATCGCTGTGAAATAGATTAAACATGCATTGAATTATTTCTGATACAGTTAGGTTTGGTTTGATGCTATGATACATTGCAGGAGACACGCTAGAAATTATTATGAAAAATGCTCTATGATGTAAACAATCTATTTTTAAAGTCCAAGGTCTTCTTGGAGGACTAGTTATAAAGAATAGTAAATTTTCTTTCATGAAAATAACCTGAAGCTGTTGGTACCACTCTTGTAAATTAATGCCATCAACTCTAAGTTTTGGGAAGTCACTGGGTAAGTTCCCCACATTATTTTGTCCATTACTTACAACCTGAGGCAGTCCGTGGTCTCTCAAGTGCAGGAAATTACAGAACGGCATTGGGATGCTTGTAACGAGTCTGCGCGGTTCTCTGGCCAGTTCAAGTCTTTCGGGGCCGTCTACGTAGTTTTGCACATGCGCGTTGCTCATTTCTTCTTTGGCGTCGTTGTGGAAGGTTCTCTCCATTTCAGCTCTCTCGATCCGCTCCTCTTCAGATGAGTCGGTCTCTGGCTCGGTTTTTGGGGCTTTGGTGATGGCGACGGTTCTTCTCTTTCTCTTGTGTGCGCTGGCACTCGATTCTGTCTGCGGTGTAGGACGGAATCGGCATGGCTCTCTGGGCTCGGGTGTCGTCGTTTTCGAAGTCAGGATGGGAGCGTGCAGGTCTTGAGTTGTCGGTTTGATTTCTTGCTTCTTCGTTGATGTCTTGGAGATTTTCAATCTTGGCCCAAAAGCAGCAAAAAGCGTTTTCATTGCTGACTTTACTTGAGACTTTGTTAAATCGTCTTCACTTTCTGATTTTGGTTCATCTGAAGAGTTTGAGACTTCTTTTTCTCTTTCTTCGTCTGATAGCGTTTTTCGCGCCAGAAATTTTGAACTGAGCGTTTTGATTGGCTCTGCTTCACTCTCTTTTGAAGTTCGTTGAAACCAAGATGGCTGCCATTCAAAATTTCGCGCGAGGTCACATCTTTTCTTTTTTACAACTATTTTCTCAGTAGTCATTTCACTCACAGTTTTTTGATCTTTGGGTTTTTCTTTAATGACGTTTTTCTCTCTCGCTGCTCCGCTGTTCCTCAGCATCTCCTGGAGGTCCGCGATGAGGCTTTCATCATTCTTTTGGCTTTTTAGTATCTTTAATATCTCTGACCTGAGTTCGTTATTTTCTATCTCAATTTCTTCCTGGTCGTTGTTTTCACTCATCAGTTCTTCTTCTTCAGTGGTGTATTCTTCGGATTCTCTCGAAATCGCATTAGTGGATTCGTTGATCATCTCTTGATCAGTTTCTATTTCTTTGCTGTAGGCCCTGGTGTTGGGCCTATCTTTCTTGGACATTTTTAATTACTTATTGAGTCAATTAACCATCCTCTGCTACCAGCTTGTTGCAATATTTTCAGGATCAGACTCAATAAAGATAATAGAAGTTAGAGATTTAAATATATCTCTCTTTAATCATAATAGGCATTCTATATTCGCTGAATATTCAAGATAGAAGCAAGGAAAATGGGGAGGATGGCTCCTTATATATACAAGGGGTGGAGCCAGGAATGGGAGTGGTAAATTATGAATACATTAAAGTCCAAAGAATAAGTTAACCCCTGATGTTCCATATATACATTATTTACACATTAGAGAATAAGGCATTTACATCTGACAGTCTGTTTATCTAAAGCCTCAAATAATTTAGTGTGGTTTAATGATTTATTATCTGATATTTGGAAAAATCCAATACTACCATTTGTCATACATGAAGATAATAAGGCAGCTATAGAAATATCAAGATCTGATGCCATTGGTCAAAGGTCCAGACATATAGATATCAAATTTAAACACGTGAGACAATTATCTCAGGATGGATTCATTAAAGCAATCCACTGCGAAACCTCAGAACAAATAGCTGATATATTAACTAAACCTTTACCTTCTAAACAACACAAATATTTGACATCAAAATTACAAGTACTATATAGTTCTGAATCCGAATGCAATCATTGTCATATGTCGAATCGGCATTTAGAGGGGGATTTGTCATAAGTAAATGCCTTATTCTATAACAAGAGATATGTATATATGTACAGGATATTAAGAGTTAATTTATTCCTCCTCCTTTAATGTATTCATGTGTAATCACCCCTTTCCTTGACTCCTCCCCTTTGATATAAATAGAGAGCGCATTCACCTCACGTTTGCTTCTCACTGTAAATCTGACAGAATAAGTAGAATGCCTATTATGAATAAACTCTCCTTTAATTGAAGAAATTGCTTCTGAATTCATTATTGAGTCTGATCCTCAAAATATCATAACAAAGTCAACCTTGAGCCTGGTGAGATTCAAACTGCTGAAATGCTGGCAGTTGGCAGTCAGCAGCAGTAGCCTGAAGTACTGCATTCTAACCACTGGGCCACCACGGCTCTTATAGAGCCATTATTTTGTCAAAATGTGGCTTACGTTTACTGCTTCTGGGACACCATGACAGTATTCTTCTTGCACAGTTGCACACTTAATAAAAGCGGTTAAGTTGGTTGACTTTCTCTCAACTCTAGAAGGAGTACCTGGGTTGGCCCCACACAACTCAGATTTTCTTTTGCATTCCCAAGTATCATCTTGCTCTTTTCTGACCTGAGTCTGGACTCCTGTTTGCTCTTGTCAATACAGGTTTTCCATTTGCTGTAGGAAACATTTTTAGAGATTCCTGGTTAATGTTAATAAGCCTGATTAGCATTCCTAATTGATGCTAATAATAATCAGCATCTGTGCCTCTTGAATTTAGTCGACCCTTAAACCAAAACCAAGCTATATCAGAGTCTGATGTGTGATTCCCACATATTGAGCTATAAACTTGGAAATGCAAAGCTCTAAACTTTGCATACATAAATACACCGGGTTGTACTAATTAGAAAACCAAAACCTGACCCTTATACCAGCACTTTCTCACTTAATAATTGTCTTTCTCAGTCTCAGCCTGAAGCACTGATTGGTCATGGAGTTTGCCTCAGAGCTATTCTGAAATTAATTTCAAAAGGTGCCAGATGTGAAACAGGAGTGAATATAAATAAGTCAATTGGCAGCTGTTGATGATTTCATATACTCTTCAAGGAAAAAATCTTATTCCCCCTTGATCAAAAGATCCAGAAAAAGAACATACTGCTCGCAATTAACCAGCTTGGAGGTACACGTGGTGTGCTGATGTACAATGTTCAATATTTTAAAAAATATTTAAATGTTACATCTAACAGTTGCCTTGGAGGTTTTTAAGCAGGAGAGATAGATAATAGCAATCTCTTCAAAATCTGTCCAATATATTGAGAAATGGAAAGATGCATTAATAGTTAGCCTTTTGGTTTGGATGATGAATGTCCCATCTGAACTTTAAATCTGGATCTCCTGGAAGTGTGCAGGGTTGTTAACTTGAAATTCAGTCCAGTGTTTCTTTTCCAGGATGCAGTTTCCGTTTGCTCTGACTGTTCTAGCTTTCACCCATAAGGCAACTGCTGTCTTTCTGGAAGATGTTTCATCAAGTAAGATCTTCCAAAGGACAGCGTTCTGTCTGGATGAGGCTTCTTGTTAACCACTTGATGTATGACTGCATTTGAAAGTGTACCACTGCAGGTATTGATTTAGTGGATCATTAATTTCTCTAACTGGGTTCTTAAGTGAACTTTTCTTCATTAAATGGTATGCAACATTTATTTTGATGATCCTCCACTTCACCAACTTGTCAAGTGTTTTATGAGTTCTAAATTCAGTGAGGCACTCCATTGACGCTAACAGGGAATAGCCATGGCTATTAATTTGTCCCCCCCCTTTTTTTTAAAGGACTTATGTTTTCAAAGAAGAGAGAACAGCAGGGTACTTGTATAGGCAGTTTAAATCAATCCTTAATTTCACGACATTAAAACAATCTTCCAATGGGGACAGGAAGAATTCAGCATGCATCGTTTTATGTGCTTGCCCATGACTTGACATTGTATACAGTATATGGCTAAACAGCAGCCAGGAAACCCCATGGCAGCTTACTGTTTCATTCTTGCCACCTCTATTAATATATTAGTGAGAATTTCAGGAGGACATGTATCGATTCAAGGCTTTAATTTCTTTTGAATTGTTTTTGAATGTAGATGGCTTAGTTACACAAGTATTTTATATGTATCCTCAGTGTAGCCCAGAATGCTGTCCCTTCTTGAAAACTGATGGGTTGGATGCAGGGGTGAAATGCTAATGGTTCAGACTACCAGTAACGATGGCAGCGGGTGCTTCGGAGAACTGGTAGCGACGGCAGTGCGAGGCTCCGCCCACCCGCTCGGTCGTCGTTACTTCCTGGTTTTAACCAGGAAGTAACCTGGTTTTAACCAGGAAGTAACCTGTTTTTTTCCCACTGTGCATGCACAAAAGGGTTTGCGCATGTGCAGAGGGAAGTGTGCGGCGCCTGCACTCCCGAACTGGTAGGGAAGGTAAGTAGATTTCACCCCTGGTTGGATGGCCAATTATGTGTTAACATTCAATGGCATCTCTAGATTAGACATCTTAGTGTGAATGAAACAGTGAGGGTGATCTTAGGATAAAACTGGGCTTTGGTTATACTTGTGGCATCCTGGCCAAAATGTGTGTTGAGGGTAAAGGTTTGTTCTCCAAGCTTGTGAATTGGTTTCCGAATGTTTCGTTACCAGGCTAGATAACATCAACTGTAACCAGTGCAACCAATTCTACATGGAACAAACATCACGTCAGTTAAAAACCAGGATCCACAAACCCTGTCTGGCAGTCAAACACCACAATCTCAAATCCTTAATCTCTACCCACACCAACACCAAAACAGCACCAGTTCGATTGGAGCCGCACAAAAATCATTGGCCACGCTACCATCCGCCACACTCATGAGTTCATCGAAGGCTGGCACTCCACAAGCAATTCCACCAACAGACACATTGATTTACAACCAGCCTGCAAGCTCCTCAGATTCCAGATCAACCATACAGCCAACCAGAGACAGCACCGACTCTCAATCAACACACGCAATTCCCCTCCCACCAGTGATTCGCCTCCCAATGATGCTGACCTGATGTAATCTCCTTATCACAAGACCCACAAGACTCACTGATGACTCACAGCTGACCCATCTCAAGACCTGTCACAAGACCCTCACTTTGACACACCCACACCTGAAGCCCTTATAAACAGAACACTGACATCCCCTAAACTCCACTGAAGATGTTACCTAGCCTGGTGAGGAAAATTTTGGAAACCAATCCATAAGTTCAGAGAATGAACCTTTACCCTCATCCTATACCTGAGCCACAGATATTCGCCATTATTGCAAAATGTGTGTGCCTGGAAAGAGAATGCTATGATAGTATTATGGATTTACTGCAGTTTGGACCCAGTTCAGTAAAGGGGCTTTGGAGAGGTTGTGGGCACGCCAGGCATTCCTGTCTGTATTTCCTGAAAGAAGATGCGTTTAGCCTTGAGCTAAACATTTGAGGTCAGTAAAGAACATGCTGAAGATGGCGTCTCTTTACCTGAAAAGCATGTTTTCCTGGGCTTGCATGGCTACTATACAAGCCCAGGAGCAGATACACCTTATTTAAGAAAGAATTGGTACATGCAAGGTCCTTGCCAGTGGTGAAATCCAATTTTTTTTACTACCGGTTCTGTGGGTGTGGCTTGGTGTGCATGGCAGAAGACGGATACTGCAAAATCTCCATTCTATCTCTACTCCTGGGGGAAGGATATTGCAAAATCTCCATTCCCACCCCACTCTGGGGCCAGCCAGAGATGGTATTTGCCAGTTTTCTGAACTGCTCAAAATTTCCCCTCCAGAACCTGTCAGAAACTGCTGGATTTCACCCCTGGTCCTTGCCCCCTAGGAAGAAACTTTTCCCCTTTGGATCTGAAGCATTAGGCATTCCTATTATGCATGTAAAATCATCCAGGAGGTGGATGTGTCAAACACATCAAGATGTTATCTGTGATTACACATTCAAAGCTCTGTTCTATTTCCACATGTGGTGTTTCAGCTTGACACGTAGAAAAATGGTGGGCTTTGACTGCACTGTTGCATTGTAACCATCTTGACTTTTTGACACATACCCTTGCAGACATATTTGCAAGTAGATAACCAGGGTGTGCACTGCAAAATATATTCATAGTATTAAATGAATATCTCCCCCATTTGCTTTCTAATGGAGTTTTGCACCCTAAAATGCTTCCAAAATCCTGTTTAGATATCTCACCTGCTTCCCAGTTTGCGGGAATCACTTTAAGAGCTGAAGGCTGCTTGATGCGTTCCCTTTATGCAGTGATTGATTTGGCACTTTGCTTGGAGAGTGAGAAGATGATGGAAAACATTAGCTGTCATTCAGAACAGGCCAGGGCTCATAGTGACAGTTCTAAGAAGGTAAGCAAAGTCTCCAAGGAGTAAGACAAACCCAAGCTCTGTGGAGTAAGGATAATGAGTCTTCCATCATATCATTTTCAGTTCTCTTAAAATGATTGTCTCCAGATGGTATTCGACTAGTTTTAATGATTCAGAAATATGATTATATATAGAGCAGTTGTGCAATAAAATGCCTACCCACTGTTAAACTACATTAAAACAAAAGGATTAATTTGTGCTGCTGTGCCCTACCAAGACAAATGATCATTTCATCTAGTTTAATACTAATCCAACTTTTCCCAAATGGGTACTCTTCAGGTAATTCCCATAGTCCTCTAGCTAGAGGGTGAATTTTAATCTCATTTTCTAATCTCCTTCTTTTCAGCTGTGATGACACCAGTATTTGCTCTGCAGAGCCTCTGAACCTGAAAATGCTATTCATGAATGCCAGGTTGCTCAAAGACTTAAGACCATAAGTGTCATGAGCGCTCGCGGCCCCAGTTGCATGATGGTCGCAGTGAGTATCGCAGGCACTTGTGGCTCCAGTTGTATGAGCATCACATGCATTTGTGCCCCACTCGCATGAGCATCATAGGAGCTTGCAGCCCCACTCGCTCACGCACTCCGGCCTCACTCGCACAAGCAATGGGTGTTCACACGAGCGCACAAACATGCATGTGCCTTCCCCTCACATAAAACAATCCTCTCTTTCCCCCTCTTCCCCACTCTGGGCTGCCAACCTGGAAAGATTGGGAAACTCAGTTCTAGTCCAACCCCCTGCTCAAGCAGAAAACCCTATCCCATTTCAGACAAATTGTTGCCTCTTAAATATTGGAACACTGCTGGAAAAAATAATAAAAAAGCGAGATCTGTGAACATCTAGAAACAAATAAAGTTATAACTACTAGCCAGCATGCATTTGTTAAAAACAGATCATGCCAAGCCAATCTTATTTCATTCTTTGACCAAGTGATGATATTAGTGGACTAGCAAAATGGTGTGGACATATTATACTTAGACATCAGCTAGCCATTCAACAAAGTAGACCACAATTTACTTCTTGGAAACTAGAAAAATTTGGGATGGACAGCATCACCACCATATGGATTTGTAATTTGCTGACAAATTGTACTAAATGGAGTAGTCATTATTGGTACCATGTAGGCTCCATCTTTATGGAAGGAAGCCGTGGGGTATCACAAGGTTCCATCTTAGGCCCAGTGCTCTTCAATATCGTCATAAATGACTTAGATGAGGGAATAGAAGGGGAACTCATCAAATTTGCTGATGACACTAAGCTGGCAAGAATAGCCGGCACCTCAGAAGACAAGCTCAAGCTCCAAAAGGATCTTAACAGACTTAAAAAATGGGCCCTATCCAACAACATGAAATTTAATATGGAGAAAAGCTTGAGCAGGGGCTTGGATTAGAAGACTTCCAAGGTCCCTTCCAGCTCTATTCTGATTGATTGATATCACCCCTAGTCTTTCTTTTCATTAAATTAGACATACCCAATATTAAAGCGGAATGTGAAGATCTTGCTTGCATACTGTAGCAAAAATTAGAAAAATTCCAAACCACTTTCTGATCTGATGTCTTCCTTATCAGCAGTAATCAAGACTCTGCGGGTTGACTGGGAATTCTGGGAAATGAAGTCCACATGCCTTAAAGTTGCTAAGATGGCGAAACACTGTTCTAAACAATGACTGAGGTAGTTCTCAATGTGAGTGATGCACAGAGAGACTGTGAAGAGTCTTCATATGTTTGTGAACTTGGAACCTTGAATGCTTTCTGATAGGGCCCTATTGCCACCATCACTATCACTCTGCCTTGCTTGCTCAAAAGTGGGTGCCCATGCTTCCCTCTCAATTCTTTGTTGGAGTATCAGTATCCAGAGGAAAGTTCTTCAAGAAAAATTAAGCCAAGTTGCTAAACTTAACTCATTTGTGCTTTTCTTTCTTTTTTTCTTTGCATTTTTATATACAACATTCTCCTTCACTTGCGGGTATCTTTAAAGAGAAAAAAAAATGAGATATAGAAGTGATTGATTTATTATGAATCTGTATAGAGAAATAAGGCACACCAATGTATTTAGGGTCTATTAATTTAGCCATATCAAAATAATAAATAGATCAAAGAATTGTTTGCTACACTCTAAAGTAACCATGATCCAAAACAAACATTTTGGATCTTTAGTCACATTCTCAAAACTACATTAGATCTGCCATGGGAAAAAGACATCCCACCTTGTGTTTGAAGAGTGGCTGGTGTGAGAGCCAAAACTCTACTCTGCCATCATTAGTCCATCAATCATCATAATAAGTAATCTGTCATTTCTCTGCACCATCCAGAGGAGTATGAGAAAAGGTTACTGTAAAGATCAGTAAGATTGTGTAAATATTTTATAGGCTGTAGGTTTATGAAAAGGTATCTCATCCTCCACAAAGGCCTAACCTTTCATATTTGAGGAGGTCAGAGATAGTCCTTCAATAATATAAGCAACAATGATATTTATGAAATTGGTTTTACTAAAACCCATACATATTGGAGCCTGCCTTTATTATGAAATCTACAGTAGCTAAAAGAAAATCATCTAGCAATGTGTTTTAAGTATTTTGAAAGAGTTGGTATATCGATCTTGGGCTGCTCCTTTTGCTCAACAGTCTATCTTTGCAAATGCCATTAATTTAGTACAGTATTTCTCAAAAGTTATATTTTGTGCTTCACTAAATATCCAGAATTAAACAAACATCCCTTCTGAATGTTTTTGTCTTTAGCAACATGAGAGTTCACATGCAGAATTAGGACTGCAGATACTGTATGTATGTATTTCAATCCCTTTATTTTAAGCAGGTT
The DNA here is from genome assembly GCF_029215685.1 of Pituophis catenifer annectens. Classification (NCBI taxonomy): domain Eukaryota; kingdom Metazoa; phylum Chordata; class Lepidosauria; order Squamata; family Colubridae; genus Pituophis; species Pituophis catenifer. Next base: position 243,612,818 of record NW_027256881.1, on the reverse strand, counting down.
CTTAAATTGCATTTTTATCAAAAGAATGTATTCACAATTAAGTATCTACTATTTGAATTATTTTATGTACTGTGTGGGAGATGGGTGGTTTCTAAAATTAATAACTAAAAAAATAGTTTGTGCTGTAATGACAACAGATCTTAGCAGAAATTTGCCATTCAGGAATATTCTTTCATATGGCAGTCTTTAACTATAAGGGAGAAGGGAGTAGTAGATCTTAAATCCAATGAAATTCTGTTTTCAGATATTCATTATAGTATCACTGATTCATATTTTTATTTATACTTACTGTATGTGTGATCCCAGTTCCACTTATCATGGCTCCATATATCATCTGATTTTCAGTCAGTAACTATACTTCATTCTTGTTCTTTGTTGTCACAACAAATAAAAAACCATGCATCACAAATCAGTTGTTCTTGTGGGGAGGTGAGGCTGAGGCAGTGAACAAGTCTGAGCAATGAATAGGTGAAAATGGACCTTTCTCCTATTCCTCCCCCCCCAAAAAAAAACTCTGAGAAAAGCTTGCTTTTACAACCTGCTACTGATGTTATTGTTTTAGAAGCCTATGAGAGCCTTTAGCACATTAGCTAATGGCTAATTAACCATTAGCATGGTTAATATGTTCTGGAAAATCTGTACTCATTTAGCAACCACAACTGGGGCCAGCATCACAGTCAGGGGTGGGATTCAGCCTATTTGGTCCGGTTTGGGCAAGCCGGTTGCTCCGACAATCAGTTGAGAGCGAACCGGTTCTATACTACCTTTATTCCATTCATTTGAAGCCCAGCTGATTGGCTCAGCAGAGCAGATTGCCACGCCTCAGCTGTTTTTAGTGCTTTTAACACTGCTTGTAATGGTCTTTTCTAATGGACTGTTTGCATGCTCAGCGAACCGGTTGTTACACCAGTTGAATCCCACCACAGATCACAGTCATGATGTGAAGTGGTCACAAAGCAAAACAATGACTATGCTCATGGTCTTACTTCGGCTCTCCTTTGCTTTGTAGCCCTGAAAAGGTCGCAAATGCGAGGACTGATCAGAAACTTATTTTTTTCATCACTATCATAACTGTGAACAGTCGCTGTCCGAAGCAGTTGCTAAATGAGGACTGCTTCTACATGCTTTTCTAAGGCTTTCCTAATGGGCACGTCTTCAACAAAGCTGAGGTCTCTGCTGATTGTAACACATCAGAAATCCATGCAATTTCCAGTTTCACTTGAATGAACAAATAACGTTTTCAAAAGGTAGCAGAAAAAGATGGTATCTAATAACTGAGACTTCTTTCAGATGAAGAAACACTAGAGGGCAGCTTTATCTATCATTAAATCATCTAACATTGCTATTGAATTAAATAAATCCTGTGTTTACTTAGAAGCATGCTAACCAAAAAAAACTGTCCAGTTTTTGGGGATAATAATGCTTTTCCCCCCCTCCCTGCTTTCATTGGAGAATCTTGTGGTTTGTCTACTCTCATTCATTGCATCCTTTAGTCTCAAGAGACTATGGTATCGTGCTCTGGAAAGAGGTCCTAAAACAGCATCTGGTGTGATTAAAAAGGCCAATTCGAGAGTGGCAATCCCTCCCACACTGAGGGCAGATACATTCTGTCCCCTGCCCAGCCCCCAGATTTCGCTGGTTCTGGGACTGCCTCTTTGCCTCAGCCTGCCAAACAAGTGTCTCTTCAAATTGGAGAAGGCCATGCTGCATCTTTATCCTCCAAGCTGAATGATTGGAGGTCAAGGTTTCCCAGTTGTTAATGTCCATTCCCAGGGCCTTTAGGTCCCTCTTGCAGATATCCTTATATCGCAGCTGTGATCTCCCTCTGAGGTGCTTTCCCTGCACTAATTCTCCATACAGGAGATCTTTCGGAATCCGACCATCAGCCATTCTCACGACATGCCCCAGCCAGCATAGACATCGCTGTTTCAATAGTGTATACGTGCTAGAAATTCCAGCACGTTCCAAGACTGCGCTATTTGGAACTTTGTCCTGCCAGGTGATGCCAAGAATTCGTCAGAGACAGTGCATATGAAAGGTGTTCAACTTTCTCTCCTGCCGTGCGTAGAGGGTCCAAGACTCACTGCAGTACATGAGTGTGCTCAGGATGCAGGCTCTATAGACCTGGATCTTTGTATGTTCCATCAGCTTCTTATTAAGCCATACTCTCTTTGTAAGTCTGGAAAATGTGGTGGCCGCTTTACCAATACGTTTATTCAGCTCAGTGTCTAAAGAGAGAGCGTCAGAGATAGTTGAGCCAAAGTACACAAAGTCATGGACGACCTCCAGTTCTTGTCTACTCTATGACTAACATAATTGACAGACAGAAGAGGGCAAAGAAAAGAACAGCAGTAAAAGCAAAGTAATGGGGATTTTAAAAAACTAATCCACTTGCATACCTTTTTATAAAAAACAATTCCAGTAATGTAACATAGTAGCTGAACAATGATAAAAAGAGTGGGTTTGGTCTAATGCAGGGGTGTCAAAATGGATTTCTTTGAGGGCCAGATCAGAACTGTAGTTCTCCTCCGTGGGCCGGCCAGGAAGGGGGAGATGGGATGGAAGCCTCTTGCAGCACTCTGCTGGCCAAAATGAGGGGGGCGGGGCGTGTGGCCCTTTTTTATCCTGCACGGACTCCTGCAACATTTTGCAGGCCAAAAACAGGCCACATGGGGGACCCCCGCGCCCCATTTTGGCTGCCAGAGACACCACAGGCCAGTCCTTTGCTATTTCCAGACCGGCCCCATGGGCCAGATTTAAGCATCCAACAGGGCAGATCCGGCCCACAGGCCTTGAGTTTGACACCCCTGATCTAATGGTTAAGATACTAGGCTAGAAACCAGGAGACTGTGTAGCTGCCCTATCCCCTGCCTCGCCTCACCTCATCCCATGGGATGAGCCTCCTGCCCCCTGCTCCACCCACCAGAGAGACCCCTGGATTCCCTCGCCAACCCTGCCCAGTCCCCACAAGCACCATCCACGTGAGTGACGTCAAGCTGGCTACACCCTTGGGCTATGCCCAGCTGGCCGCCCCTACCATGCCCCTCCCCCCTGCCCCCGGACAACAATTACAGTGCTGATCTGGCCCTCAATGAAATCGAGTTTGACACTCCTGGGCTAGATGATAAGCCAGTGGGTCAATTCCTGTCACAACCAATGGATCAACATTCGACTGATCTGAGAAAAGCGGATCTTGCACTTGCAGGGAAACGCTAGGAAGAAAAAAATACATATGAATAACGATACAGAAATATAATTGTGCAGCTATGTCTATCTCTGCATGGTTTCCCTCTGCCTCATGCAGATTTATCTCAACAAGAGCCTGGTGCTGGAACTGACCCATTTACAGCATGAGATGATCTATGACCAAATGTGTTTTGAATGCAAGCAGAAACTCTTATGAAATTCAGTCTCTGCCAGCATCAGTAGAAAGTCACCTAATCTTTTCCTGTCCTATTAACATTTAGATTGGTAAAGTATACACTGGATTTTGCACATCCTAAAGCTTTCCTATTTCAGAAAACATACTTTCTTTTGGGAAAATATATAATTTAAAGAAAAGGTTATTTAGGTATTACAATAAAAATGCTTGTTCATTTTTACAGAACAATACAGAAACAAGATGAAATAGACTTACAGAAAATAGATTGAAACAAGTATAAAACCAAAAGGGTATAATTTATCAATTTTCAAATTTGACCCCCATATTTTTAACATTATCTCTCTCCGGTGTTTCTTGTTTGCCTCCCCTCATATATTTATAATTTTAACCAACTTTCCCATAACTTAATATGAAGATCTCCAAGAAGATAGATCAGATCACCTCCAATCTCTTCCTGCCTAAAAGCATGCAAACAAACATGATCTTTTCCCCCCTTAGTTCCCTGACCAATGTTTCCTGTTGGTACCAGGCTGTCTTAATGTGTCAAGATAAAATATTTTTCACAAGATTACTTTTCCAACGGATTTTAATTGAAAAATTGATGAGGGAACAGATGGGAAAAATTAGCATTGTGGCTTGCTTGTTGTCAGGTAATATACGTCTTTGCTAGTTGTAGTTGAACAAACAATGCAACGTTAATATCATATTAAGGTGCGGGTTTAATACATAGCACTGATTCTTGGCAACTGACTATTCCCAGGACAAAATATGCAATGGCCTAAAGGGATTAGGAAGTAGTTTTATATTTAATATTTATTAAATTTATTTTCCAAACATCGTGCTATCCAGGTTTCTATTTATTGAAATGATGTTAAAAGAAGCTAAGCCAAGTTGGGCTTGAATGGATATCCCAAGAGCTATACACTGGAGTAGAAAGGTGTGTGGGGGGGAGGGGGAAAGTCAAGTAGGAAGGCAAAGCCAGGAGGGTTAGTACTTAAAATGCTGGATTAGAGGACAGGAGATCATGAGTTCAAGTCTTGCTTTACTCACAGAAGCAATCTGTGTTTCTTTGGACTAGTTACTCTCTGTCAGCCCTAGGAAGAAGGTAGTGGCAAGCCAGCTCTGAAAATGTCAGCAAGAAAATTGAAGGGACTTATCTTTATAGTTACCAAGAGTCAGGATTGATCCAATGAATCGTAATGAAAAGAAAGCAACAACAAATCACATCTACCAAAGGGGCATGTCAATGTACAAAGTTGAACAGGGGTCAAGCCCAATTTAAAGGAGATAGCATTATTGATAGAAATAGTGTCCAAACGGTTTCTAAGAAAACTGGGAAAAACTATATGCGATAGAAAGGTAAGGTTTAAATAAGTCATAAAATGGGTCTTTCCAGTCAAATCAATACTAGTAGACATTTCTTCCTATCCATTCTTTCATAGTTCTTTCATTAGAAATCTACCAAAAAGCCCTCTAGTATAATTTTGTAAAGAGCGTCCTTTAGCACTTATAGCTTGGGGCATTTGAATCTGGATATGGACATTCAACTTTCTTCAGAGAACTCCTCCTGCTTGGGATTCAAGCATACCCTAGAAATATGTGTGAAACTGGACTCTGCTGAGAACTTTATGTTGAGACAGCCTTCCTTCCCATACAATTAATCAGAGCAGCTTATGCTTACGATCAAACCAGGATTGTCAACTGTTATGAACAATCTAGAAAAGGATGAGTAATCCGATATTCCCATCACAACTTCTGTGATACACCCATCCTTCACAATGAATCAAGAACATTCCAAACACATAACTATTTCCCCTGGTAAATAAAATCTAAGCAAACATATATATTGGGTTCCTATCAAACAGAGTAATATGAAGATGGAAGGAATGACAGATAGCACTGTGGTTCCCCCAAATCAATCACTTTTATTATGCTTGCTATCATTTCAAGGATGTTTGCCAGATAAATTAGGAAATTAAAATTAAAAACTCATTCTAGCTTATTTGCCAGTAAGCATTACCCTTATTTCAATCTTTACCCAATTAAGGGTTGCTGATAAGGGTAGAGTATTTATAGAAGAACAAAGCTGTGTTGTGGCATTGCAGGAACTGAAGAGCAGACGTTTTGCTTGGCCCAAAGCAGCACTTTGGCCCAAAGCAGCATCTTTGAACCGTGTAAGTATTGGGGGAACTTTAGCAGGTTATTAGGATGCTCAGCACTAAACTCATCCTCGACAATTGTATGGAAAAAGTAGCTAATTTATTTTTTGGTTTAATTTGCTTTGAAGACATTCTGCAAAGGCTACACATCTCAAAGGTGCTTTTTTCAAAAGGCAACGGAACTTGTTTTTTCCTTGAGGAAGATTTTCACTTCTCATCCATGAAGTTTCTTGGATGAGAAACAAGACCCCGTCTCCTATATTTCATAATATATGACTCCCAACAATAGAATATAAGGAAGTTAGGAATCCCATAGGAAATCTTAGACAATAGGTGGTTGGGCATCTTTTAAAATGCTTGAGTTAGAAGCTCCCTGGAAATAGAAGATATTAAATAATACATTCTTCTCCCTTCTGTGAAGTTTCTCTATTTTCAAGCCATGCCCCTTTGCTATCTGAACTGGTGCTGTCTGAATAGTTTACTATCTCATTCTCCTATAACTATAAATCAAGCTTTAAGGAGCACTGGATTATTCCAAGGGAAAACCAGCGTGGTGCAAATATTCAAATTATGTTGGCATCTGAAAGAGGCATTAGCAAACATTCATTGTATGCAGGGATGTAATCACAAGTCTAATAGAATTTCTATTTCTCCTGTTTTTCTGCATTCTGTTTTGCCTCTCCCGCTCCTCCCAGCATGTCTTATTTTATTATTAACAGAAGGCGATTTATTAATCGCCTTATGTTCTGTAGTCTTTCTTCTTCTCCACTGGAGGGAGCTGTACCAGAGGTTCTTGCAATTTAAATGGGGGAAAAAATGATGGTTGTAGGGCTGGTGCTTACTTTTATTCATGATGTTTCCAAGATAATTTGAGCATTGCTTGGTTTGTCTTTTCAGATTATTATTATTATTATTATTATTATTATTATTATTATTATTATTATTATTATTATTATTATTATATAGGTGCATTGCTGCTAGCAGTAGGACTCTCATCCTCCTTCAATCCCATTAGCACTTTACCTTAAAAAATCTATGTCAAATACAAGTTTTAACAAATCACATAAAACAGCACACGTGTACAAGCCGCTTAAAAAGAACATGATGCAGAATAAAAGGTTTCATCAAAATTCTAAAGCTTGGAGAAATGGTAGAGTCAGATGGTAGCCCATAAGCCTCGATGGGGAAAGGATTTTTTCCCTGAGTCACCAGAAGCCTGTGAGATCTTTAGGCGTCATTATTTTTCAAGGTGGTTTGTAAAATAACTCAGCTGATTATTATACAATCCTTTGCTGACTCTGCCCATCTCATCCAGGGAGAGCTATGGACATTGGACAGGCATACAATAGATGAATTTACAGTATGCTAAAGTTCCTTATATATATGTCAGATTCCAGCTCCCAGAATTCTGACTGAGATTCATGGGACGACAAACTAATATATCTGGAAGCAGGGTGCATTTTCTCCCAATGGCCCTTTGCTTATATATCAAGATTAATGGATATTAATTGATTGGTTGGTTGGTTGGTTGGGAACTGCATTGACACAACATGCAATTTTCAGAACTCAAGAGACAATAATTGTTTATTACTCATAAATGTTAATTTGGATTTTTATGAAGCATTATGACATCAGCAGTGATGGGACTTTGGCAGCTAGCTGTGACAGTGATGATCTTGATTCATATGTCCGCATCATTTCCTTCATTGGAAAGGTAAAGTCATTTCTACGAATCCCTTCTATAGCTCCAGATTTCTGATTTTACTGTTTGCTTAACCATTCAAAGATGATCTGATTTTAGCCAGAAAGTGATAGGTAACCTTTTCACAAATACTCGGGAGGCTGCCTTAATTCCATAGATGAGCATCAAGCAATGTTGGCATTCAAGGGAAACTTTCCATTGTTCATGATGCACTTGGGCAGTCTGATAAATGCTTGATTGATCACCCATATCCTCTGTAAATTTGCAAAAAGAGGGCAGAAGGAGAGGAAAAACAGTATAAATTTTGAATACTCAGCATCTATTCACCATCTGAAAACAATTGAATATTCAGATTATATATTGGGCCAGATGTGTTAGTCAATAATTCTAACTTTCTCCTGTGTTTCACATCCAAACCAGTTGCTGATTAACAGAACATGGTTTTTTTCTGCATAACTAAAAGTCCAGGAAGACAATTGCCATATTTGAAGCACTATAGTATACATTGCAGTTCAATTAATTCAAAATACAGGTGGTTGAAGAAATACAATACTTTATTGGAGAAATAAAAATGAGTTGAAATATTACTTATTTTATAATTCTAAAGTTTTTCAGAGTTAAAAACTCCTGCAGAAAGGAAAGTGTTATGATAAACATATGAACAACGATCCATCTTCCAAATTGACAGCTTATTCTCCCTCCTTCTCTCCTCTCTCCTAGTCCTTTGGGAGTAGGGCAGTATAGAAATCAAATAAAAAAAAGAAAAGAAAAAGAAAATGACACAAATATTTTCCTTCTCCAGACATGCTTTAAATCCAATTGCACATGTTCAGTTGCTAAACTCTAGAGAACTTGGTTTAAGAAACAAGCATAAAAAACTGAAAGAGAGGTAATATATTATATGAGCCTTATAACTCCAATTCTTCAGCTGCATGGAGTCAACATTAAACTCCCTTCCCCCTCTTTTTTAAAAATCTGGGGAGTAATAAAAGTCCAAACATTGGTAGATTAGTTTTTATATAGCAGAGGAATGATATATAATGTTTGTTATCACAGAGTTAGTGAAAATTGCAAGTACAAAGAATACAGTAACTCAGAGTTATTCTTTGCCAATCCCAGACACCAGCGGCAAATTGAACTCAAATTGATGCATGATGCAGGAATGAGAAGAGAATATGAAAAAGCTGCCAAGTTACTTGAAACACTGATGAATTACAAGCGCAGGTAAAAAAAAAGATAAATAAAAACTTGCTGAACTATTCATAATCATAGACGGGTAGTATCTATTCACTTGACAGATGTGTGGAGGATCTCAAATGAAACGTTCCCAAATTTTTAGATCATTATTATGAGTCTTGCAGAAGATGATAAATGTATCTCCCTCTCTCCCTCCTTTCCTCCTTCCCTCTCTCAATTCTTGAGCAAGAACTCTGCAAACAATAGCAGATGAATCAATTAATATAGGGAATGCCAGAAATTCTGTGAGCTTCAGACCTAATACCGTGTTTCCCCGAAACTAAAACATGTCCCGATAATAAGCCCAATTGGGCTTTAGAATGCGTGTGGTAAAATAACGCCCCCTGAAAATAAGCCCCCCCCCAATACTTAGACGCATGCGCAGCTGCCTGCGCAAACAACACGATGTGAGGAGGTGAGGCTGGAGGGGGGGGGGAAAGGGAAGGGGAACATGCCCCATGCGCCCCTGCCATCCACGCGGAACAGCCTCATGGAGGCTGCTCTCGCAAACCCTAGCTCGCATGCCCCTTCTTTTAGTTGCGAGCTGGATGCACAGCTGCCTTCCTCCAGCCTTCAATGTCTGGGCTGCGCGAACTGAACCAAAGAGATAGGGAGGAGGCTTCACTCTGCTGTCGGGTTCGGGGCTGACGGAGGTGGGCAGCGCTTTAAGGCCACTTGTGCAGCTGAAGCAAGAAATGCCTCATCCCATGCCCTCCCCTCCCGGTTAAAGAATGAAGTGGGGGGGAAGAGAAAAGCGAGGGGGAAAAATAGTTCCCTCCCAAATCTCCAAAGGATGTGGAGTTGAGATCTGGCTAAATGGTCAGCGTGCCATTACCAGATAAAAGCGGACGGGAGGATATTCACTCTTGTTCCTTCTCTCCCTGTCTGCCTCTCTGCCTGTCTTCTCCGCCGTGTCTTACCTGACTTCCAGCTCCTGCCATGCTGAGCGAGGGGATGGCAAGTAGAGTCCCGTCTCGCTTCTCTGCCACCTCACCCCTCTCCACCTGCTATACCCCCTCGCCAGCCAAGATTGGCAAGCCAGATTTGGGAAGCTGAACGCGCTTCCACCACCCAGGACAAGAAAAACATCAGAAATGGGCTCTCTCGCAGCGCCTCCTCTCTCTCTTCTTCTCCCGAGTGGCAGCAGTGCATCCAGCTCACCACCAAGAGAAGGGGTGCATGAGCTAGGGTTTGCGGGAGCGGCCTCCAGGAGGCTGTTCCACATGGATGGCAGTGGTGTGTGGGGCATGTTCCCCCCTTCATCCCCCCACCTCACCTCCTCACCTTGTGCTATTTGCACAGGAAGTAACGAAAAAGCTGCCACGATTGCTGGGGACAGCGGCCTGAGTAGCACTGGCGAAGTAGCCAGTTGGCACTCTGGGGCCAAGATTTAGGGATAAGGACCCCCCTCACAATAATAAGGCCAAGGCCAAATTTCGGGGGTCAAAAGAAAATAAGACAGGGTCTTATTTTCGGGGAAACATGGTATTTGAAGGACAGTAAGCTGGAGAAATGTGCTTCAGGAAATCAGGAGTATCCTTAGCTTTGAGGAGTGGGAAAACTGCACATTCAAATTCTTGCAACTGGTTCATATTTATGACCGTTGCTGTATCCCAAGGTCGTGGGATGCAACCTTCTCACAAGCAAAACCAATGGGGAAGCCAGGTTCATTTAACAACTGGGTTATTAACTTATCAACTGCGGTGATTCACTTAACAACTGGCAGGAAAAGTTGCAAAATGGGGCAAAACTCCCTTAACAAATATCTCACTTAACAACAGAAATTTTGGGCTCATAAGAAATTGTGGTCATAAGTTAGGCACTACCTATACATGGGTACATATTGGCAGAGTGGGTTTTCTTAGCTTTAACAACACACCTGTGGCTCTTCCCTTGTATACAAGCATCCCGAGTACATCTGGAGCAGAGGATGACTCTGATTTCTTTGATAAAGATGCCAGAGATTCATGGAGTTCAGAAGACCAACTTCTTAAGATGAAGACCTGTTTGCAATATGTACAGAATCTTGATGCAAGGTAAGAGCAACAGAAAGCCTTCACCAACTGCTGATCTTGAAAGTTGAAAATCTTGAGAATTAGGAAGGAAATAATCAGAATCATGAGACTGAATGCTTTTGTAACATTAGGAAGGTCAAATTTGAGGAGACAGTACATGACAGTTTTTAATCTAGAAACCAGTCACTAAACTAATATCAAATTGTCTCATTCTTATCAAACATCCATGGAAGCAACTGCAACTGTAGGTAGTTCTCATTTAGCAGCAGCTTCGTAAAGCAACCATTCGCAATTGTGACGGTGATTTAAAAAGAAAAAAAACTTTGCAACCAATCCTTGCATTTTTGACCTTCATAGGTCTATAAAGCAAAGGACAGCAGAACGAAGATCATAAGCATAGTTGTGGTTTCACTTAGCAATGGTTTCACTTAACAACAGAATTGCTGGTCCCAATTGTGGTCACTCAGCAAGGACTACCAGTATTTGCTCTTTGGCTGATGAATTTTCTCAGTTAAAGTATAATATGTTTTGCATTCTATGCAACCAGTTTAGAACTTTCACTTGCCACAGTATACTTACATATTACTCTTGTCCTACAAATAGACTAATGTTATTTCCCCTCCACCCCCAAGCACATCATCTCTCCTTACTGTTCTGCACTGCCTGATCCCAGGCCTTCTTAGTAACATTTCAAACCAGGAATATTGGGGTCAACAAAAATACCTCCTATTTTCCTACCAAAAGGAAGATACAAAAGCTGAATCAACTCTATTGATTCACCAACTTTACTGGCATCAAAGCCAGTGCAAGTTATATTGTCTCAGGACAGATTGTACTGAAGTCTTATGCATAATCCTAAAGAAGGAAGGTGTTGGGCTCTGGAATAGGAACAATACCCAATATGGAAATAATTAAGTAATCCTCCTCCCTGTCCCTCCATAGGTCAACACTTCTCAGTTCATTGCATTGTAATGGGAAAAAAAACCTCCCCTATGAACATTGCAAGAAAGGTGACCACATAAGGGTAACTTGCACCTTCATCTACTAGTTGTACATTAAGCAACATAGGGCATTACTTGGCTAGTCACCTGTGCAAAGTACCCTTTATTATGTTGCTGTTTCTCTTAATTTTGTTTGTAGTGGCAAAGAAGTGTAGATCTGCTGCTGGGATTCAGGTCAGGGACTAGGGTTTCAGGAAGATGGAGGGACTTGAGGTTACAGAGCAGGAGAACATGATTTTAAAAATGGATGAGTGGAGTATCTCATCTTCTGCTTCTGGATGTGAAGGTGAAGCCAGAGATGGCTCAGAAAGGCCAGCAGAGGCAGTAACATTGGGAAAACAACCAATAGTGCTTCCCCTCAGCCACTAACCTTTAGTTTTATGCCAACATACAATTGTCCTCCCTGTCAGGCTGCATCTTCCGATGAGTCAGTCAGCACTCCCTCCCCCAGTCAAAGCCCTGCCCTACTGCACCTTGCTCTGTGCTCTCACTGAATTTCCTTGTGGCCCTGAGAAAACAACAACCTTCAACAGCCCATGGTACAGAGGTGTGGCAAAACTGCCTCTTGTAGCGACTGTGGATCATAAAGGGTGATGGTTGAGTGTCCTAAGTCCTGAGGGAGAAACTCTCAGGGATTGAGAGGCAGGGTGAGCTAGGAATTTCTACCATGTGGACGCCTGTCCCACAGCAGGCAGAAATATTACAGATCTGTCTTTGCAGTAAAAAGATCTGTGGGGGCGCAGTGGTTAGAGTGCAGTGCTGCAGGCTACTTCTGCTGCCTACTGGCTGCCTGCAATTTGGCAGTTCAAATCTCACCAGGCTCAAGGTTGACTCAGCCTTCCATCCTTCCGAGGTGGGTAAAATGAGGACCCAGATTGTTGGGGGCAATATGCTGACTCTGTAAACTGCTTAGAGAGGGTTGTAAAGCACTGTGAAGCGGTATATAAGTCTAAGTGCTATTGCTATTCTTTCTGGAGCAGAGCTTGAGTTAACAAATCACAGTTTCCCAAGGCTTACAACACTGTGGGAATCCCAGCATACAGCTATCCCTGTTTGGTTTCCCATGAGTTAAGACTGTGAGAGAAGGTTCAGTAAACAAACAGGCAGGTGGAGGAGAGGCTGTCCAGTAGAGGAGCTTCTAGGTTTAGTAACGATGGGATGGCAGAGGCCAGGATTGCAGGAATGTCAACCAATCCCAATTGCATTCTGTTTTATCTGATGGCAGCTTCTCAGACAGAACAGCCAATGGTGCAGTTCAGACCTTGATATACTCCATTTGCCAACTGATTGCAAAAATGAAAGAAGAAGCCTCTGGAGCAGCAGTTCATGGAAGCCAAGAGTGAAGTATCCAGTAATGGGAGAATTCTCACACATGCAAATTGCCACTTCTGTATGTCCTGTGTAAAGGAAGATAGTTTCAGAAGAGACAAATGGCTAAACATATGAAATTGTTTTAGATAATGCTGTTCAGATTCTGTAAACTAAGGAGAATGGAACATGGAAAGAAGTAGATTTAGATTTTAGAAGAAATCAAAGAGGTCAATTATTCTTTCATCTCCTTTCAGCTTCTCCAAATTCTAATAAAATAATGATAGCAAGAAACATAAAAAATCTCTATTATTATTTTGCTTGTGATGCTCAGTTACCAAACCTAGAAAAACTTTGTAAACTAGACACATTCTCGTTAAGATAAGCATTTAAAAGATATCTTGAAGTAAATAACAAGGGGGGTCAGATAACCCTGTGTGGCCTCTGGCTTCCAGTTTGTTTGTAGATATAGCCTGGCCTTAAAAAAAACCCCTGGCAAAATGAATAAGCTAAATAATTCCAATCTATCTTGAGAAAGCATCAAAATATCTTTATATTATGCTGATTTGTATGCTGCATTGGAATATTAGCCTGAGTTTCAGTTCACTTCCAAGAAGCAACAATTCCACCAAATTACTTTTGTGTCATAGCACAAATCCAGAAACTTTGCATCAAGGGTGAAATCTACTTACCTTCCTTACCGGTTCAGAAGCGCACGTGCTGTGTGTGCATCACATGCGTGTGCAGATCTTCTGCACATGCGCAAAACCTTCTGTGCATGCGCAGAAAGTAAAAAACACATTACTTCCTGGTTAAAAGCAGGAAGTAATGACACTCGGGCAAGTGGGTGGAGCTTCACTCTGCCATCGCTACCGGATCGCCAAACCAATGGCCAAGATCACTACTGGACCGGGCGATCCGATCTGATCCAGGAGCATTTCACCCCTGCTTTGCATCCACCAGCCTAATCTGCAACCACTTGCCTTGGTGGGTACTTCCTCAACACCCCCATCACTTTCGTTCCCCATCTCTCAAAGACTGTGATCATCTGTGATGGCCTTGAACTCCCAATGCTGCAATAGGAAAGTCAGGGTCCAAAAACTCTGCTGTTCACACTAGAATTCTGCAGATCTCATAGTAACTAAAATCCTTTCATAGCCCATGTGTCTCAACTCCAAGCAAAAAGATAGTGATAATTGGTTGTTTACACTCCCATGTATATATCTTTATATCAGCGTTGACACATTCATTTTTTTTTTTTTTTTAAATTTGATTTATATGCCGCCCTTCTCCGGAGACTCAGGGCGGCTTACAATGCGTTAAGCAATAGCCTTCATACTTTTGTATATTTATACAAAGTCAGCTTATTGCCCCCACAAACTGGGTCCTCATTTCACCTACCTTAGAAAGGATGGAAGGCTGAGTCAACCTTGAGCCTGGTAAGATTCGAACCTGCAGAAATTGCAGGCAGCTGTGTTAATAACAGGGTGCATTAAACCACTGTACTACCAAGGCTCTTTGATTTGATCATGAACCAATAAAAAAAAAAAAAAAGTCAGCGGTTCCTATGAGTTGGAACTGCAAAACTATCAAGATACCTTTCCTCACAAAAGATGTACAGCTCAGGAAGCAAAATATGGCAAAATAAGAGTTTTATAAGATCCTTCAATCACTGAGGTTCTCAGCCACAGTGTCTGTGGGAGGCAAAAGAAGTGGGTAGATGACCACCTATGCATCATCACATCTTGGCGCAAATAATGCAGTTCGAATATTTGTGTCAGATATCATGAGGCAACTGTTACCCTGTCTTCTTTGCAGGATGGTGTCCTGGTATGTATTGTCTTCCAGCTGCCATCGTGGGTTTTTTTTTTGGGGGGGGGGGTTGACTGCTGCTCTCTGAGCTTTCTTCAACTGAAGCAGAATCTTAGCATGGAAATGCCATGGGATGATTGGAAATACTGCAGCCATTTATTTCCACTGAGTGGGAAGCGTGGAAATCCCTTAGAGTGGATATAGCTCATCCATTAATTATGGGAGCTACATTTTTGAGAGAATTTTTACAAGACCAGCATTCCACCAGTCCTTTTCCTGCCAAATGCTGATTAAAAGTTCCCTTATACAGCTGTGACCCTTTCAGATTATTCAGATTAATTATCTCGGATCTCACATGACCACTGTACCTGATTGTTGTTCAGAAAGGCATCCTGGAAAAAAAAAGATTCAGCTGCTTTAAGAAGTGCAATAAAGACATATTACTTTAATGGTTTGATTCATGAAAGAGCAGCAACTTTTCCATGTTTGCGTGGAGCCCCAGGGAGGGGTGGGGAAGCTGACTGCTTTAATGAAAGGAGGAAGGCTCTGTCTTTGCACAAGATCTGAATCATTTTTTCAGAATATGTGATGGAGTGGGATTGGGAGTCTCTAGGTGGCAGTCACTGTTATGAGAATATCAGTTCCTAGGAGACTGAGAGTTCAATAGGAAAAGAAAATATAAGTACATCTCTCTCTCTCCCTCCCCCCCCTCCAAAGTTGATCTCTCAATCAGAAAGGTTGGTTGTGATGCTCACTTCTACTCCCTTCAAGAATCCTGCTAATAGATCAGTTGGGGGGAAAAAGAAAAAATCTTATAGAATTCTCCACTGTTCAAAAGGCGCGTGTCTAGAAAGTTTGCTTTTTGCTGGGAAATAAGCAAGAAGGTTATTTCTTGCTTATTTCCCAACGCCCCCCCCGACTTTTTGAGGTTCCCAGTTTTTTTTGTTTTTTGTTTTTTTTTATTGAATTTGTATACCGCCCTACTCCCGAAGGACTCAGGGCGGTGCACAGCCATGAAATAAAACACATAAATATACAAAATTTAAAATCGAATAAAATGAATTAAATAAATTTGGCTGAATTAATACCCATAATTTAAAATACCCATAATTTTAAAATACATTAAAAATTTAAAATTTACACTTAAAAGGGAGAAGATTTAGGCGAGGCCAGCTTGATGAAATAAAAGTGTCTTCAACTCGCGGCGGAAGGTGCGCAGATCCGGAATCCTCCGTATCTCTGGGGGGAGCTCATTCCAGATCGTCGGTGCCCCCACAGAGAAGGCTCTCCCCCTAGGGGCCGACAGCCGACATTGTTTGGCCGACGGCACCTGGAGGAGCCCCTCTCTGTGGGAGCGTACTGGTCGGTGGGAGGCTGTTGATGGTAGTAGGCGGTCCCGTAAGTAACCAGGTCCTAAGCCAGTTGCAGTTCAATGCAGTTCAATGGGGTGAAAAGGAAGAAGAAAGCATGGACTTGGGCTCACATGCTAGTCAGTATGTTCTGCCCTCTAGTTCTCACACGCTAGTCAGTATGTTCTACAGACCCCAAAGAACGCAGCACACGCTAAGTCTGTACAAACCTTAGTTTACTAAATTAAATAAATTAAATAAGTTTTTTTTTCCAAACAAAGGCTGTTAATTAACTTTCTTAACAGCCTACAAGAATCCAAAGAAAAAATAATCTTAATCTTACTATGGTTGGCAGAAAGCCCAGAAGCAATTTGCAAAGAGCTAAGATCAAGGCACGAATGAGAGTGAACTAAGTTGTTCCCTGCAAATTGCTTCAGTCGGCGTTCCTCCTTAAATAGGCTAAGGGAGTGGCCAATTAGCCCCAAGCCTTACTCTCGAGGACACCTCCTCCTGAGGACACCACTCCTGCCTTTTGGCAGCTCTGTGTGCCCGTGCATCGAGAAGAGGCTCCTCCTCTTCGTCCTCTTCACTTAAGGGAGCTTCTGGAGGCTCTGAAGGCCCTGGCTGAATCCCGGCCTCTGGCACCACATCTTCTCCAGCCTCATTGTCCAACTTAAATGCTGCAGCCTCCTCGCTGTCCGAATCAGCCACCAGCTGCACAGGCCACGTACGGGCCACAACACAGTATGAGGAAAATGGGAAGGGGAGTGGGAATTGCAGAACTTTTTCCTCACCAGGTAGGTGTGAGAGATTGTGAAGAGCCTAGGAAAGACATTAGATATCAACAACCAACAGCTGGGAGAAAAGGCCTTTAGTAGCATATCTCATAAATAGCAGCTCAGCCTGGGATGCAAAAAAATTCAGGAAGAACTTCCAAACATTCAAAGAGTTTTTGCCTAAATGAATTGACTAATAAAAGTGTTTCTGAGATTCTGTCCCTCACTCCTAATTCTTGCATTAAACCTCCTTATTGAAGTTTGTGTGATTCTTCTTTCTTTGATCCTACCCTGTAGGACGGGCATCACAGTGGAAGACGCAGCTGTAGTCTAGCTTCTTTTGCTAGTAATGCCACCAATCTCTTCCCTGTCTTCCTTCTAAGAAGAGTGATCTTTCTCCCTCCATTTACTGAACATTAACACTTCAGAAGAATATGCTGTACTGAGCTGTTTTCTGTGGTCTGGAATTAAATCTCCTCCTCCTCCCCCCCAATGACATTTTAGACTGCAATTCTGTACTTACTTCCCTGTAAATCCTTCACACATATATATGAACTGGGCTGCATGAATCGAAATGACTTCTATATGGCAGCACCTAAGGCTTTTACTTTTTTCATAGGATTAGTCAGATCAAAGAAAAAGAGGTCGATAAATCTGTATCAGAAGAAACAGGAGGATTCTATACCCGTGTCAAAGAAAAAACAACTCTTTCCAAGTGACTGGTGATATGTTGGAGATGCATGAAAATGATCATGGAAGCAAACTTGCTTATTGTTCATTATGCACATTCCTTTTTATCCGACTTCTAATTCTGAAGATTTTGTGGATGATTTTTTTTTTTTGGTTGGAGGCAGTGGTGGGAATCAGCTGGTTCTGGCGAACCATTTGTTAAATTGCTGGCTGACCCCTCCCCTCCGTGCCCCTCCCCTTCCAGGAGTCCCCACTTGCCCCATTTTGGCTCCCAGGTAAGTTCAGGGAGGCCTCCTAGGCCCAAAATTGGGCACAGGGGGTGCGGCACCTCCCACATGGCCCGTTTTTGCTCCCAGGAGGCTTCTGGGAGGTCTCCTAGGCCCAAAACGGGGCACAGGGGGGTGGCGTGTCCCCCCCACGGTCCATTTTTGCTCCCAGGCAGGTGCAGGAGGTGAGTGCTGCCTGTCACACCCCCTGGCCATGCCCACCATGGCCATGCCCAGCCAGCCGGTCATTAGGGCAGAGAACCGATTGTTAAATTATTTGAATTTGACCACTGGTGGGAGGTGGAAGTTTTAATAGGTATATTGGTTTCCTGGAAGACCGGCACTCCTTCAGGAAACTGCTCTTCCAGGAGAGCAATATTACCATGGCAAAAGAAAACAAAACAAAAACAAGCTGCATAAACAAGATAGCTGGTTTCTTAGTTGAAATGAGCAGACATGTTCTACATCTACCGTATATCAGAAGAAGAAGGAAACATTTTAACAGTGTGATAGGACTAAAGACTTCTACAGCAGGCTGGCAAACAGAAGGAAGCCAGAAACAAGTCATAAAGACATCTCCCTTATCATGTTGGACTAAGCAGGATGCAATGATTAGCTCTGTATCTTAAAAGTCTTAGACACTTAAGATTATTTTTACACTCTATATTTCTTCTATGTTCTATAAATATGTTCCCTTTAACTCTTAGTTTGGTCAAGTACTCCCTATGAATCCATACTAGTTTCCATTTTTTCTCTCACTGGAATGGTATATGATAGTGTTGGGGATGTAGTATTGCCAGTATCTTATTTTTGAGAAGTTTTCAACTCTCTTGGCTTTCTTTGACCTGAGAATTTTGGTCCATGAGATCTCACACCACTTCTCGAAATTTCTTGACATTGGCTCTCCTGAAATCAAATGTGCATATACCGTGTATGACAACTACCCCAATTTCTCTATCTGCAGTAACTCAAACCATGAAGGGATATAGTCATGCCATCCCAAAGGCCTCATTGCTTCAACTAGCTGTTACTTAGTGAGGTGCCTTTTTGAATTCAATAGCAGAAATTTTAGATAAGACAGAAAAACAGTAGTGTTTTTTGAGATCATATCTTCCAGAGATAGTTACACTTTCTTATTTTTAAATTGAACTATCAAGTCTAGGCTGCAAAATTCAAGAAAGTCACATGATATGGTAACAAAGAGTGTTTATTGTATCACTTTGCTGCCCATCTACTGGTTGTATAGATTTGTGTAGCTCAGAATTAGTAGTTCTAGGCTAAAGTATTCTGCACATGCTAAGACTAAAGTCAACCTTTGCTATTACTTCATAAGTTCCTGGACTGACTTTGAGTATAACCTTCCTCTCTTCCTTTTGTTTTGCTTATGGTTGCAAACATCCATGCAATTGCAAGAGGCCAGCAAAGAGTTAAGATGTCTTTATTTTGGCTGCCATCTTGTATTGGCAGGATGCTTGCAGTCCAGATCTGTTAGTCCCAGTTAGCCCCAGCCCCAGTCCAGATCTGTTAGCCCCAGTGTGCAGAAGAGGCTGAAGGCAGAAACCCTAAACTTTTAAGTTCAGGATTGAGACTTGGGAAAAAGTGCAAAGAAGAGCAACTAACATGATTAAGAGCCCAGAGACAAAAACATATGAAGAATGGTTGCAGAAATGACCAGTCTAGAGAAAATAAGGAGTGGGGTGACATGATAGCAGTGTTCCAGTATTTGAGAGACTGTCACAAAGAAGAGGCGTTCAACTTATTTTCCAAAGCACCAGAAGGCAAGACAAGAAACTATGGATGGAAACCAATCAAGGAGAGAAGCAACCTGGAATTAAGGAGAGACTTCCTAACAGTGAGGACAATTAACCAGTGGAACAGCTTGCCTTCAGAAGTTGTAGGTGCTTCATCCCTGGAGGTTTTTAAGAAGAGACTGGACAGCTACCTGCCTCAAATTGTATAGGGCAGTGGTTCTCAACCTTCCTAATGCTGTGACCCTTTAATACAGTTCCTCATGTTGTGGTGACCCCCAACCAGGGGTGGGTTCTAAATTTTTTTTTACTACCGGTTCTGTGGGCGTGGCTTATTTTGTGGGCGTGGCTTGGAGGTCATGTGACTGGGTTGGCGTGGCTAGCTGGTCATGTGACCGGGTGGCCATGGCTATGTGTATAGGGACTACTCAGAGGGCTGAAAAAAGTCATTTCTGACAGGTCCTCGCACTTTTGACTGGTCCTCACACTTATGACCATTCTCACATTTATGCCTGTGCAGCATTCTTAACAACCATGTCACTCATTTCATAACTGCTTCTCTTCAACATGGTATAAGATAGGGCAAAAAACGTAAAATGTGAGGACAGTCGTAAATTCGAGGACTGGTCAAAAGTGCGAGGACCAGTCAAAAATAACATTTTCAGCCCTCTGAGTAGTCCCTGTGCACAAAAGGACTACCCAGAGGGCTGAGAAATGTGATTTCTGACAGGTCCTCGCACTTTTGACCGGTCTTCGCAGTTATGACTGGTCATCATTTATGCCCATTGTACCATTCTTAACAACCGTGTCACTCATTTCACAACTGCTTCTCTTCACCATGGTGACAAGATAGGGCAAAAACATAAATTGTGAGGACAGTCGTAAGTTCGAGGACTGGTCAAAAGTGCGAGGACCAGTCAAAAATAACTTTTTTAGCCCTCTGAGTAGTCCATATGCATAAAAGGATACAGCAATAGAGAGGGATGAAGGAAGGGAAGGGAAATTAGAATAGGAGTGAAGGTAAGAGAGGGAGGAAGAGAGGAGGAGAAGGAGAAAGAGGAAGTAGGGAGAAGAAGAAGAGGGGGGGAAGAGAAAGTAAGTAAGAAAGAAAAGACAGAGGTGGTAGGTTTGAGGAGAAAGATTGCTGTACAATAAAAAAGATGAAAGGGAAGAAAGCCAACCCCAAACAAATATAAAGATATTAAGATAAAGAATGAATTGTTAAACTTTAAAGAATAAAAGAGAACAAATAGCAATAAATAGCAATAATTAGAAACACACATACAAACATACAACGTATTTTCTTTGAACAGAGTATTTGGCCGGTCCACAAATTTAAACAGTTGTAGGAGGTTAGCACCCACCCCTTTCCTAGAAGAATGAAATATTTTGGAAAATATTAAAAAGGCAGAATATTATATTTCCCTGGATGAGAAATGGAGAAGCATATTTTACAGACAAAGCAGCTCCCACCTTCCTGCCCCCCACCCTTTGTTAATGGGCCAGAGGCAGAAAGTCAATCCTTTGTCAAAAGACATTTGCAACACAATAGCAACAGAAATTAACACAATGGGCCCCATCAAGCCATGTGATCCTGTCCACCATTAAACCATCTTTCCAAGCAGTCTCCATGTTTCCAGTGTCTTTTTCCCCACTTGGAGCAGAACCCAGAAGGATATTTCTTCCAACACAGTATTTAGTCATTTCAATTAAATTTACAATTTCTATATTTCCTTTTTACCATATTTATTCCTCATCTATTTTTTTAAAAAAACCAGTATTACCCTTCATCCTCATCTCTAATCTTAATCAAATTCAATTTTCCCTTCTATTCTATATTATACCCCTTCGCATTGTCATCTATTTTTATATCCATCCTCACATTGGTTAATTATGTAATACAGTTGTTTAATACAAATTCAACATTTTAATATAAATCAATTAGTTATATAACTATCTTTTTTGTATATTAATCAATATGAACATAAATATTCCAATTATTTCCATGCAATCCAATTTCATACAAATCAATTAATTATATTTACCAATAATAATAAACCAAATAATTTCCCCCATATATTCCTCCAAACCACAACTTAACCATTTCTGCTCAATTATCTCAAGTATCTCAATTATTACAATTCCCTAGTTAAATAGAGCTTTTTTTCTTTTGTGTTTTAAAATCTTGAACCTCCCCTTGCCCTAAATTTCCCATTGTTTGCAGTTTTGTACCTACCTTTTTTGGTGAGGAAAAAGAAAAAGAAATCTCTCTGCCTCATTTTGTCACATTGCAGCTAAGACCTTGCTTTCGCTTTCTCTTTTCAGCATAGCTAGGGGGAAAAAAACTTGCTCCAGGAATTTACCTCTTTGCAGCTAGCTCTTTGAAGCCCCGCGGCAAGAATTTAAAGTTTTTTTCCCTCTAGCCACCAGCTGGGACTCCGGAGGCAGCAATAGATTGGGAGTGGGCGGGGTAAGCGAACGGCGACCGGGCGATCCAACAGAGGCAGAGGATGAGGGTGAGTGACGGTGTGGGGAGGGCGAGAGAGGGCTTTGGTGACTCCTGGGAAATGGCCGTTCGACCCCCAAAGGGGTCGCGACCCCCAGGTTGAGAACCGCTGCTATAGGGTCTCCTGCTTGAGCAGTGGGTTAGACTAGAGGACCTCCAAGGTCCCTTCCAGCTCTATTCTGCACAATTCTGATTGTGATTGTGTAATCATTGAACTTGGAAGAACTGCCCACTAAGCAGATGGCCAGTGATGGCAGCAATAATCCGCCCTGCAAGGCAAGTCAAACTGACAAATGCTTTCAGCAAATGATGGCAGTAAATAAGTCATAAATAAGTGAATCAATAAACTGGGATGCAAAGGTTAAACTACTGTGTCAGTTCACAGTAATTTGCAACATTATTTCCTCCTTGAACAGTGAAAGGAAGATGCATCGTGACAACACATGAAGAAAACTGGATGGACTGTTTTCCCGTAATTCTTGGATTTGTCTCTTGTCTGCTTGATGGCTTTTCTCAGGCCGTTTTGTTCTTGTGTGCTCTTCCTCTTGCTATCAGTGACACAGGTTGAGACCCAGAATGCAAGTAAGTTGCTAGGGATGGGCAAAGCTTTCTCTATAGGATCAGATGTTTAAATGTGGTGATTGGGAATTGCTTACGTTAAGTTATTCCAGCACACACATAAAATAATTGAGACTCTTAATGTACAAATCTGAATGTGATATATAACAAGCACAAACATATTCACACGTGCACACGTCTGGATTTATTTAAAAGAAATGCTGATCATGTTCATAAGAGTTTACTGTCTTGAAAAATAGCATAAAGACAGTGCTTTGTCAAGGGAGATATATGTGTGTGTATATATGTGTGTATAAGTATATATATATATATATATATATATATATATATATATATATATATATATATATATATATATAATTTCTAATATTGTAAATATTTTACCAGACATGTTAACTGGTTAAATTAATAGTTTAAACTTTAATAAAAGTTTTCAAGAATCTAGACGAACATTTTAAAACAACACCTCAATTTCAAAGGTGACTATGTTTCATGTTTACTTAATGAGTTATATAAACAATTAATTTAAAATAATTACATGAAAAAGATGAAAGAATGTCCATACTGCTTATTTCCTTAGATTTAGATTGTCCACGTTGCAAGCTAGTAGATGATTTCAGAAGGAAGTTGACAAGCTAATTGTCCTCTGACACTACATAGGCTTTGACATGCATGTACTTGGATATGATGTTGTATAAAATGATTATTAGACAAGTATTTACCAACTTTCCCATTGCAGTGAGATTTGGCATAAACTCATCTCAAATGATATATATTGGAATGGAATAAAATTAGGGCTTCCAGAGCAAGGCTCTAAAATCCACTAGATATAACATTATTTTTGTTGCCATCCGCATCTAATAGCCCTAATAAAATAGAAGCTACATTCAAAGTGTGAATTCTTATGACTCTGTTTATATAAATTAATGCTTCTGCCGATATAATCTATTTTCTTCTGTTTTATCAGTATGTTCGGCAGACAACACTTTTGTGGACATAATGGAGAATAATAATCCAGGGTTGGTGGTGACTAACATTCATGCTGATCCTGGCATTATAGTCACAATTAAACCTTCTACAGAAGCAACTTCTCCCTCTGAATGGTTTGAAATAAAGGACTCACAACTCATCCTGAAAAAGTCTGTGGATTATGAGGTAATAGAATTGGAGGGGCTGAATGCCTTAAATCCAGCAGGAAATGGATGTCAGGGAAGCCTTTCCAACCTAGCCCTCTCCAGATGCACTGGATCTTTAATCCCCTTTTGGGAACTGTGGTCCAACTTTTATAGGGAATGCAAGCAGAGGTGGTATTCAGCAGGTTCTGACCAGTTCTGGAGAACCGGTAGTGGAAATTTTGAGTAGTTCGGAGAACCAGTAAATACCACCTGTGGCTGGCCCCATCTATTCTCTGCCTCCCGAGTCCCAGCTGACCGGAAGGAAATGGAGATTTTACAGTGTCCTTCCCCTGTAGTGGGGTGGGAATGAAGATTTTATAGTATCCTTCCCCTGCTATGCCCACCAAGCCAAGCCCACAGAACCAGTAGTAAAAAAATTTGAATCCCACCACTGAATGCAAGCTTGGGAAAGGTTGATCTATGATTGGTTGGTCAGTCAATCCCATGATGGTATTGGGGTGTATATGTATAAAGACTGTGTAAAATGCAAGTGAATTGACACAAGGGACACACAGTAAAACTCTTCGATAGTAAGACGTAATTAATACGTAGGTATTAGTAAGTACAGTATAGCACATGCTTTGTGCTTATCTGTTGTCCCAAAGTTATTTTTTCTAGCCCAAAGATTGTAGATAAGTGTCAATGCATCTTGGTAAAGTTAGTTGAAAACTCCCAGTGTTTCCTCCTTTCTGTACAGTAGGGGGGGGTCCTACTTACCTTTACTACCAGTTCGCGCACTCTTCTACACATGCGCAGAAGCGTTTTGATGATGTTGGGATCGGTGGCCGGAGCCTCCCACCAGCTTTACTACCGGTTCTATAGAACTGTTATGAACCGGGGGCAACCCACCACTGCTGTACAGGTGTACAATCTACCAAGTTTAAAGAAAGTGGAGAGGCCCAAGGAAGAATTTAGCTCTTCTGGAAGGCATATGGCAGTACCAAGCCTCACCTGCCTATAATGTGAGGACGCCTCTGCCTTCCTAAATGACTCCAATGACTATCTGCAAGGAAATCCCTCCCAACTGAGGTGATTCCAATATTGTAAAGCAGGGGCTGTTGCAATATTTTCAGGATCAGACTCAATAATGATAATAAGAGTTAGAGGTTTAAATATATTTCTCTTTAATTATAACAGGCATTCTATATTCACTGAATATTCACAGATAGAAGCAAGGAAAATGGTGAAGGTGGCTCCTTATATATACAAGGGGTGGAGCCAAGAATGGGAGTGGTGAATTATGAATACATTAGGAACCAAAGAATAAGTTAACCCCCGATGTCCCATATATACATTATTTACACATTAGGGAATAAGGCATTTACATCTCACAAATCCCCCTCTAAATGCCGGTTCGCTATACAACACCAATTACATTCAGATTCAGGACAATATAAGACATATAATTTTGATGTTAAATATTTGTGCTGTTTAGAAGGTAAAGGCTTCGTCAATATGTCAGCTAATTGTTCAGAGGTATCACAATGCACTGCTTTGATAAATCCATCTTGAGACAATTGTCTCACATGCTTAAATTTTATATCTATATGCCTGGACCTTTGTCCAATGGCATCGGATCTGGATATTTCAATGGCTGCTTTATTATCTTCATGCATAACAAAAGGCAAAGCAGGTTTTTTCCAAACATCTGAAATCAAATCATTAAACCATACAAGGTTATTTGCAGCTTTGGACAAACAAACATATTCCGCTTCTGTGGTCGAAGTGGCTACCAGTTCTTGTTTACCAGTGTACCAGTAAACTGGACAGTCATTTAATAGAAAAATATAACCAGAAGTGCTCTTTCTGCATGATATATCTCCAGCCCAATCCGCATCTGCGTAACATGTAAGTTTCGGTTCTTTACCATTACTAGGTTCTAATACTAAGCAAAAGTCTAATGTACTTTTCAGATATCTTAGAATTCTTTTGACTGCTTCCCAATGATACATTGTTGGTTTGCTAACATATCTTGACAATAAGTTGAGTGGTAATGCAATATCTGGCCTGGTCCAATTAGATATATAAAGAAGTGAACCTATGACTGATCTATAAAATGTATTATCCTTGAATTCAGGGGAAGATTCATCAGTGTTTCTAAGGAAATCAGTTTGCATAGGAGTGTCACAGGGTTTGGCATTGTTTAAATTGCATTTGTTCAGAAGTTCAATGATTTTATCTTTCTGAGTAAGTTTGAATCCCCTTCTAGTTTTGTTAATTTGTACACCAAGGTATTTGTTTACTTTACCTAGAGATTTCAACGAGAAATGTTCGTTTAGCTTATTTACAAAGGTTTCTCTTCTCTCCTTGTGTTTTCCTATATATAAAATATCATCTACATAAATTAATACAAATTCAATATGATCATCACTCTTTTTTACAAAGAAACAGTTATCAGCAGTGGTAGCGTTGAAATCCATGGTCTTAAGTACTTTTACCAAGCAATCGTACCATCTTTTGCCAGATTGCTTTAATCCGTATAGACTCTTGTTCAATAGCCAAATTTCATTCTTATTAGTGTATTGACTGTGTGGTGCTCTTACATATATTTCCTTATCTAGTTTTGCGTGTAAATACGCAGTCTGTATGTCATATTGAAATACATCAAGATTGAGTGCAGATGCCACTACTAGAGCTGTTTTAACACTCTCTGTTCTCACTGTGGGGGAGTATGTGTCAGTGTAGTCCTCCGGATATTTTTGTGCATAACCTTGTGCAACCAATCTAGCTTTGTATAGAGTATTGCCTCCTTCTAGATTCTTAATTTTATAAATCCACCTGGTACCTATAATCGTTTTATCTTTAGGTGCAATTGCAGGTGTAAACACATTTAATCCTTGCAAACTTTCCATCTCTTTTTTCATAGCTAGTTCCCATTTTTCCTTTTCTTCACGAGGGAGTTTTAATACTTCCTCATATGTATTAGGTGTCATTTGTTCACCATCCATATGCATTATGTAATCTCTGTATTTATTTGGTACTTGATTTCTATTGTTTCTAATAGCTCTTTCGGGTTTGCTATGGTTATCATGCAAATATCTTGCTTCCTTTTTTGTTAATGTGTCTGTCTTTATTTTGTGCTGACTATTTGTCCAAGTTTTGGTTTTGTTTTTATTTTTGTTGATATTTTGATTTTCTATTGTCCCTTCCTCACAAGATTTTGTATCTTTGCATTTATTTGGAAATATTTCATTAAGATGTAATTTAGACCAATTGGCCTGTTCATGGAACACAGCTGTTCTGGAGACTATAAATTTGTTATTATTATCAATGAATCTGTACCCTTTGGTGCCAGTTTCATATCCCATAAATCTTAATCTTCTGGATACGTTTTCTCCCTTTCTTCTCAACTGCTTAGGTATGTGTACGTCTGCAGTGACTCCAAATATGTGCATGTGTGCTAATTTGGGTTTCCTATTATACATCACCTCATATGGTGTTTTATTCACAATACTGGACCAGGTTCTATTTTGAGTGTAATTTGAGTAATGTAAGGCCTCTGACCAAAATTGTTTGCCTAAACCAGCATCCTCTAATGTGCACCTAATCATGGTTTGTAGTGTGGAATTCTTTCTCTCTGCAATCCCGTTTTGGAACGCAGAAAATGGACTAGACGTGAAATGTAGCATTCCTCTATCCTTTAACCATTGGGAGAATTCTTTAGACATGAATTCACATCCCCTATCTGTCATAATTTGTTTTATTCTGATATTATGTTGTGTTTCTATGCGTTTGTAGAATTCCTTAAATTTCTGAAAGGTTTCATCCTTGTGTTTTAATGTGTAAACAAAACCATAGCGACTGTAATCGTCTACTATTGTTAGGAAGTAACGTTTTCTATAAGTGATTGATGGAGTTAATGGACCAACTAGGTCCATATGTACTAAGTCAAAAATTTTGTTAGTTGATCTGTTGGATTTTTTTGGTCTGGGACTAGTTTTTAGTTTAGTGGATTTACATACTGAGCATTCCAAATAATTTTCACAATTTTTTATTTTGACACCTTCTGCGTGTTCAGTCATTTTTTGTACTACAGGAAAACTTGCATGTCCTAACTTCCTATGCAAGATGTGAGCACACTCATCATGAATTGGTTTACCTATTCTTGGTTTCTTCTCATTGTGTGTATTTGCGTGATCATGAGATATTTTACATTCATCATTGTCACTGTTACTAACATTTTCATCATCTGCCTCAATACAATCTTCCATATTTGAATCAATGTTATGTAACCATCTTTCTTTTGTTATTAGATAGGGTAGGCCTCCTTTAATCATCACAGTGCCTACATTTGTTTTGTCCTTCTCTAAAGTTGCTTTCCCCTTTGAGAAAACTATATTGATGTCAGAATCTCTGCTTAGTTTTATGGCACTTAGTATGTTATGAGGTATTTCTGGAATTAACAATACCCCCTCTATTTTTCCTAGGCCAGGCAAGGTCACATTTCCTCTGCCTAATACTTGAACCTTTTCTTGATTAGCTACCTTTATTACAAATTTATCTTCTGTAAATGAAGACAATATATTTTTGTTATTAGTGGTGTGGTTGGTTGCCCCAGAATCAATAAGCCAATTATTGTTCTCATTTTGTTGTGTTTTAGTGCTGTCTTGTTTATTTAGTCCATTCAGTGAACCAGATTTTCTCTCTTTTGAATTTTCTCTATTCCCTCTACTATCTCTGTAATTTGGTGGGCTTCTATATTTATGTCTATCTGTGGAAGACTGTCTATAATTGTATTTGCTCCTATACTCTGACCTATGTCTCTCCTTTGGGATTTTGGGACAGTCTCTTCTATTGTGTTCCCTGGACCCACAATTATGGCATTTAAAAGCTTCATTGTATTTTTCCTGGAAAGCTACTTTCCTAAAAGATTTGTGTTCTGTGTGATTGCTGGAACGATTTTTTCTTGAATTGTCTTCTGCTATCAATTTGTTAGATAGACTTTCTATGGATAAATATCCTAGATTGATGGTGTCTAAGTGTGACATAAAACTATCCCATGATGAATCAAGTGAATTGATAATAACACTTTTCATTGTTTGATCTGAAATCACTTCCCCCCTCAAATGCAGCTCAGCTCTTATTTTGTTTAGAGATATCAAATGCTCACTTATGGAAACCCCTGGTTTTACTCTGGAAGAAAAGAAATCCTTAGACATTCTTGTAGTGGTAGCTACACTATCGCTGTGAAACAGATTAAACATGCATTGAATTATTTCTGAAACAGTTAGGTTTGGTTTGATGCTATGATACATTGCAGGAGACACGCTAGATATTATTAAGAAAAATGCTCTATGATGTAAACAATCTATTTTTAAAGTCCAAGGTCTTCTTGGAGGACTAGTGATAAAGAATAGTAAATTTTCTTTCATAAAGACAACCTGGAGCTGTTGATACCATTCTTGCAAATTAATGCCATCAACTCTAAGTTTTGGGAAGTCACTGGGTAAGTTTCCCACATTATTTTGTCCATTACTTACAACCTGAGGTAGTCCGTGGTCTCGCAAGTGCAGGAAATTGCAAAACGGCATGGGGATGCTCGCAACGAGTCTGCGCGGTTCTCTGGCCAGTTCAAGTCTTTCCGGACCGTCTACGTAGTTTCGCACATGCGCGTTGCTCATTTCTTCTTTGGCGTCGTCGTGGAAGGTTCTCTCCATTGCAGCTCGCTCGCTCCGCTCCTCTTCAGACGAGTCGGTTTCTGGCTCGGTTTTAGGAGTTTTGATGGCGGCGACTGCTCTTTTCTTTCTTTTGTGTGCGTTGATACTTGATCCGGTCTGCGGTGTAGGGCGGAATCGACATGGCTCTCTGGGCTCGGGCGTCGTCGCTCTCGAAGTCAGGATGGGAGCGTGCAGGTCTTGAGTTATCGGCTTGTTCTCTAGCTTCTTCGTTGTCGCTTTGGAAATTTTTAATTTTGGCCCAAATGCAGCAAAAAGCGTCTTCATTGCTGACTTTACTTGGGATTTCGTTAAGTCGTCTTCGCTTTCTGATTCTGGTTCTTC
This sequence comes from Pituophis catenifer annectens, assembly GCF_029215685.1. Classification (NCBI taxonomy): domain Eukaryota; kingdom Metazoa; phylum Chordata; class Lepidosauria; order Squamata; family Colubridae; genus Pituophis; species Pituophis catenifer. The sequence goes on along the minus strand of NW_027256881.1, from coordinate 243,583,115 downwards.
TGAAGAGTTTGAATCTTCCTTTTCGCTTTCGTTGTCTGATAACGTTTTTCGCGCCAGAAATTTTGAACTGGGCATTTTGATTGGCTCTGCTTCGCTCACTTTGGAGGCTTGTTGGAACCAAGATGGCTGCCATTCAAAATTTCGCGCGGGATCACATCTTTTCTTTTTCATAACGACTTTCTCTGTAGTCATATCACTCACAGTTTTTTGGTCTTTGGGTTTCTCTTTAGCAATGTTTTTCTCTCTCGCTGCTCCGCTGTTTTTCAGCATTTCTTGGAGATTCGCGATGAGGCTTTCATCATTCTTCTGGCTTTTTAATAGTTTTAATATCTCTGACCTGAGTTCGTTATTTTCTATTTCGATTTCCTCCTGGTCATTATTTTCATTTATTAGTTCTTCTTCTTCAGTGGTGTATTCTTCGGATTCTCTCGAAATCGCGTTTGTGGATTCGTTGATTATTTCTTGTTCAGTTTCTATTTCTTTGCTGTAGGCCCTGGTGTTGGGCCTATCTTTCTTAGACATCTTTAAGTATTTATTGAGTCAATTAACCATCCTCTGCTACCAGCTTGTTGCAATATTTTCAGGATCAGACTCAATAATGATAATAAGAGTTAGAGGTTTAAATATATTTCTCTTTAATTATAACAGGCATTCTATATTCACTGAATATTCACAGATAGAAGCAAGGAAAATGGTGAAGGTGGCTCCTTATATATACAAGGGGTGGAGCCAAGAATGGGAGTGGTGAATTATGAATACATTAGGAACCAAAGAATAAGTTAACCCCCGATGTCCCATATATACATTATTTACACATTAGGGAATAAGGCATTTACATCTCACAGGGGCAATGTGGATAACCTAATACCTTTAGCCAGGATGGTTAAAAATCTAGAGAGGCTCCATTTTTACAGCATGCTAAATTTGGTTAAGGTTAATTCTGGCTGAGCTTTTTGACTCCAACCCATCTATCACTTTTTGTGAGCTCAGAAGATGAATTAATTCAGTTAATGGTTTTAGTATGCTCTATGAACACAATCTATCAGTGGAAAGGATTCAATACGGGTAGTCCTCCACTTACAACAGCTCATTTAGTGACAGTTTGAAGTTTCAACGGCAGTAAAAAAAAAAGTGACTTATTACAATTTTTTACCCTTATGACTGTTGCAGCATCCCCATGGTCACATGATCAAAATTTAGATGCTTGGCAACTAAGTCATATTTATGATGGTTGCAGTGTCCCGGGATCATGTGATCCCCTTTTGTGACCTTCTGACAAACAAAGACAATGGGGAAGCCAGAATCCCTTAACAACCATGTTACTAATTTAACAACTGCAGTGATTCACTTAACAGCTGTAGGAAGAAAGGTCGCAAAATGGGGCAAATTCACTTAACAACTGTCTCACTTACTAACAGAAATTTTGGGCTCACTGGTGGCCATAAGTCGAGGACTGCCTGTTCTTCAAGTGGAAGATCTCAAAGGTGCTCAGTACCTCTCGTTCTTTTTGCTGTCTGAGTCCAATGAAAACCACTTTGCAACCACTTTGTCCCATGTGCTTGTTAGGTATATATAAGGCCACTGAATTTCCCTAGAAGTGTACTGTATGAAAATTTGAAACTAAGCGGCATGAAAGCTCTTTATCCTCTCTCAGAGTTAAACATTATCCACCCTTGATATTGTAAGTCTCGAGCCTGCTTATTTTTGTACTAGTTCAACCTCTGAGCAGTGCCCCCAGTGTGCTGGGTGGTCCAAATGGAAATATTTTTCCCTTTCATCAATAGGCCCTGCTTTCCACTCTTGAAGGTTTCAAATAGAGGCACAGAATAGGAACAGAGATTCAGAGACCCGGAAACCTGGAGTAATTGCTAGATGGACTGCATTCTCCTATGAAAGAGTATAAATCTGTAAAGACCAGTACAGAAATAGAGAAACCTAAGATATTTTCCTCGCTGTGATACCATTAGAATGCATTCTTTTTTGTTTCATTTACTGTTGAAAAGGGAATTCAAATTAAACTCAGAAAAAAGAAATAGGGAGAAAGAATAAAAAGTACAAAGAAAGAAAAAAAGAAAAAAGTAAGGCAAAGGCACAGAAAAGAAATATGTAAAAATTGACTTCCAATCTTCATCATAACAAGTAAAAACACATTTGATAAGTCTTCACCCAACCCCCGATAAGACTGCAAACAAATATCTCTTCTTCCTATAACCCATCCCTTCTATATGCAAAATCATAAATCATCAACTTTTCAGTCCTGCTGTCAGCAAAAAGTCTATAAAGGACTATCAGAGTTTTATAAATCATGTTTTATTTTAACATTCAACTTTATATTCTTTTACTTCTGTCCATCTTGATTTTTAATAAATTCAGATGTTGTTGTAGGATTTGGCCTCTCTTCAATTTTTCTTTTTCCCATCACAGAACCTTCTTTAAAGTTTTAGCAAACCTCCTGTAAAAAATTATCCAGATTATTGTCTTGGTTTATCATTTGTATTTTCACATTGATTTTCAAAGCTTTAACCAGCCTTTTTTGAGTATCCAATAAAAAAATCCTTATCAGGTTCATTCTCTTAGCTTGCCATTTGTAATTCCACTTTAATTGCCTTCTCCAATGTGTAATTCACACTTTTTTGTATTTCAACCTGGATTTTCAAAACTTTAACAAACTTATTTTGTGTATCCAGTAAAAGGTCCCTTATCAGAGTTATTCTCTTCATTTATTATTTGTAATTCCCCTTTAACTGCCTTCCCTATCTTCTTTCCAAATTATTTTATTAAACATGTTGGATAAAGCTATAAAAGATAATATAGACTAAAAAAGAGAACAAAAACAAAATCAAAAAAGAAATATATAAAGAAAATATCTATCCTCCCTCCTCCACACAAGAAAAAGACTTCCTGTTTATTCTCTTTGTGGCAGACTTACACAAATAAGTCTGTATTCTCTTCACCTCCCCTTAGCTAACCAATATAAACTCTTCATCGCATAAATAACCATCTCTTAACAATAGGCAAATCAAATAAGTAACATTTTCCTCAATCCAGTAATCAGGAAAATGTCCAAACAGAGCTTTTAACATTAATTAATATGTATAAAACTCATCATTCCATATCTTGCCTCTTAACTATAACAAAATCCCATTTAAAAGTCCTGAAATGATGCTAATATCCTACTGTAAACAAAATTTTTAAAAATTCTTTAGCGCTTTAAATAGTCTCTCTTATAAATCCACCAAAGGGAAATGATTCCAGTTATTCTTGGGGATTTTTTTTCCTTCTTGATTTTCAGAACCTCATCCAGTGTATCTGGTAACACATTTTTATTTAAAGTTCATATCTTCCTGAAATAAATTTTGCTGCCTATCTCGTTTGGTAACATCTTCATTTTGGAACAAGTTGTTCTCTAGCAGACACAACTTAACTGTCATTTCTTGACACAAAACTCTACGCAATTCTTCAAAGATATCTCTAAAACATCATTATAGACGGCTTGTTTTATAATTCCAATTTCAAAAAGATTTTTTCTTTTCCACAGGCATATTTTTTTAATATAGTTTCAAAATTTTAATATTTAAGGTCCAAAATTCTTAACATTTTCTGAGCCCTTAAAACTTTCTGTTGCCAAAACTTTGTTTACATTTTGCTGTCTGTTTTAAGTTAATATTTATTCTGAAAGTAGATCTTTATATTCTTATATTGAGGATTGAAGGTTCACTCACCTGATGTTTCCAGCTTTGTTACTCTGCACTACTATTAAACTTCTCATCGTTCCTATCACTCATGTCCTCCCACTTATGACTGTATGACTGTAACTTGTTGCTTGTATCCTTACAATCTATATTGACTAATATGATTGCTTATTTGTACCTTATAACTATCATTAAGTGTTGTACTTTAAGATTCTTGACGAATGTATCTTTTCTTTTATGTACACTGAGAGCATATGCACTGACAAATTCCTTGTGTGTCCAATCACACTTGGCCAATAAAGAATTCTATTCTATGAAGGTGTCCAAGTTTTAAAAAAACCATTAATAGGCAATTTTGGAAAATAATTAGCAAGGGAAGTTAGCACAACTTAGTGTCCTTTGCAAGGTTCCATTTGCAGCTGAAGCAAAATGGCAAATTCCCCCATCTCTCAATCCCCCCCCCCTTCACATACAGGAGATCACTGTCTTGCATTCACTTGTGAGAAAAAGGAACGTTCATCAGGAGTTTGTGCAATCTTGTGTCACTCTTTGATCCACAGATGGCAGCTCAGCTTGTTGGCAATGCTGTAGTCAATCTGCCATCTTTCCCATGAAGCCCTGCCTTCTCTAATCCATGCCTTTTTATTATCCAATATTTTCTAATTCTAGTATTTCTGCATCAGATTTAATATCTTCTGGACATACAGTAGTATATCCATAGAAGCAGACATCATTGCTGACAATTCTGATTTTGTAACTACTAATGTTTGGCCCCATTCTTCAAAATCTCTTCAAGTATTTCTAATGTTATAGGATCTTGTGTTATTTTGTAAATACCCACACTAATAAAAAAAAAAATTGAAGGCATTTATGAGCATGAGCTGTGGTGACGCAGTGATTAGAATGCAATATTGAAAGCTAACTCTGTCCATAGCCAGGAGTTTGATTCTGATCAGTTTGAGATTGATTCGGCCTTCCATCCTTCCAGGATCAGTAAAATTAGGACCCAGATTGTTGGTGGCAATACACTGACATTTGTAAAAAAAATCTTTAAATTCTTAAACTTACAGTTAATTTTTCTTTTATTAAAGAAGGAAAGTAAGCTCTCCAGATAGCTTTTCAAAACTGTTGTTCCAAAGATTTATAATAGAGTATTGAATAAACAACTTTTGATTAGAAAGTGAGGTTAGTGGACTCAATGTCCTTTGAAGGGTTCTGCTGCGATTGAGAGCATAACTGGTCCCTTCATCTGGTTCTCAGACCCACAGCATCCTCATAAGAAGCAACTCTCCAGAGCACATGTGGGTGATATCCCATCCTCTTCTTTTTTTTCTTTTTTCTTTTGGATTTTTATTGAATAACATAATAGTACAATTCAATATTTTCGGTTTGGCTACGTTCAACCATGCTATATACTTATATAAGTAGTATTTAATAGATTACATAAATATTTTAAGATTAAGATATGAATTACTTATAAGTTATTACTATGTAAATTATGATGTAGATTATTGCTTAAGATACATAGATTACATAAATGATTTGATACTATCCCCCTTAGTTCAAATTAACATTTACATTTATTTTCCAACCACCTATACCACATTTCCCATACCGTGTAGAATTCCAAGTTCTCGTTCTCATTTAACACATGTGTTAGCCTGCACATTTCTGCGCATTCTAATATTTTACTGATTATCTGCTCTTCTGATGGGCGTCCTTTCTCTTTCCATTGCTTTGCATATATTAATCTAGCGGCTGTGATGATGTGCGTGATTAAATATTTCTTTTTCTTTCCATATACCCTTTTTGGTACTCCCAGGAGAAAAGTCTCTGGCGCCAAATTAATGTTTTCCTCTATTACTTCTTGAATTCATCTTTGTATTGTTCTCCAAAATTTTGTCGCTTCAGGACATGTCCACCACATATGGTAGAAGGTACCTTGACAGTGGCCACACTTCCAGCACTTTGGGCTTGCGTTCGGGTATATTTTTGCTATCCTGGATGGCGCTAAGTGCCACGTATACAGCATTTTATATTGGTTCTCCTTATATGTTACTGCTCTTGTCAATTTGAGGTTACTATTCCAGATTGCTTCCCAATCGTCTAAATTTATGTTATATCCGATACTTTTCCCCCAGGCAATCATCTGATCTTTAACTATTTCTCCTTCCCTATCATATTCAAGCAAATAAGAATATAGTTTGGCTAGTAATTTATTATCTACTCCCATCCATATCTTGTCAAATCCATTAATCCCCATTTCTAAACCACATTCCTCCTTATCCATTTTGTATTGTGATTTAATTTGTAGATAGGGCCACCAGTCAATATAGATCCCTTGCTCCTTCAAGGCCTCATTCGTTTTAAGATTGCCACTATCATCTAAGATATCTTGATATCTAAACATTTTCTCCGTGCCTAGCATATTCGGATAGATCATTGCCTCCATTGTGGAGGTCCATTTCGGAATTTTTGTGTAGTGTGCATGTCTAATTTCCTTTCAGGTCCGCATTAATACATCTCTGATTTTGTGCCTATGGAAGTACGTCCTTGCCCCTTTTTCTTTGTCATCCTCTTCTTATCCAGAGAGGTTTTGAAGAGTTAATCTATTTACTGCAGTTTTTGCTGCAGTCATCATATTTCCTCTGTCAGAGATGTGTTTAAGTTCCCATATCTCTATTGGAAATCCACTTGTTTTCCATTACAATAAGACTACAGTTAAAACAATTGATGCAAAATATAGTTTTTCAAAGCCCCAGCTAAAATGATTTATATTTTAACCAGCTAAAAGTCTAATTTTAAATATGGAAGGATTGCTGTTTGTTGATTCTTTAAAAATGGCTGAAGGTAGAGCAATTTAAGAGTAGAAGTTCTGTAGTGTATATATCTCTCTTATATCCAGATCTTTGAATGGAGAATTATTGTTCTTCTCCCTTATTGCCTATCACACATATATCAGGAGTAACAGAGATCATGAACACAAATACATATACAAATGCTTGTAAAAATAATACTTGGTGAAGCTGCTAGTTTGAATGGAAGAGTAGAAATCTTCTTCTTACCCTTTAATCGCTTTAATCTTAAATGCTCAACTCAGGATCACCTGTGAATGAATCATCTCCTCCCTGAGATATCCAGATGTATGTTCAATTGTTAAGCAACCTCTCCAGTTCTGTTGCACTGAAAAAACAACCAGTTTCTCCTAGGAGATAGCTTTTACTTATCTTCACAAAAACTAGGGGAGAGAGAGATTGAAACTGCTGGATCTTATGTATGTTTTACAAAACAGGGCGGGAGATATTTTCCCAAGATCAAGGACAGCAGTTTCTCATTGAAAGCTGTTTGGGGGAGGGGTGAGCAGATGACAGAAAGGTATTCAATGCTGAACAAAATGCATGGCATGTTGGCTCTCAGGGACCTCCATTTGACTTCAAGGGGACAATAGATTTTTGGAATACCAAGATGTGGCGCTCTTTAGAGTGCCAGGATGCTGGATATTAACAAGCATTTTCTCTCACTATGGCTATGCAGCTTTTATTTATTCTGAGCCCTGGTGAAATGGCTGTGTAGATGTAAAGAATAGTGATTCTATCACAAGGCCCAGGGAAACCAGCATTTGCAAGGAATTATATGTATAAAAAATAGTTGTGCTACAAAGGGTTGCTTTAAATTAAAATATTTATTTTTAATGCAGACTGTAACGTTACTTCAGCTGGAACTGATATGCTGGAAAGCAGATTTGCAAGTGAGTCACATTTCAAATTTCCCTTTGTATTATTAGTCCTGCCAAAGTATAATATATTGGAGGAAACGTCTTTACATGGTTGATAGTGGTCCTATCGATAGAACAACCTTCTTCATCTTTCTTCCTGGTAGGCTTTCATCTCCTCTAGTCCCTCAGCCAGGATGACTCACAGTTTCCAACAGCTAAACTGGCTGAGAATTGTGGGAGTTGAAGTCTAGCACATACAAAAGACAAATTGAAGATGATTTTGTATCAAGAGTTACATATACAGCACAACATATCTTACTGTGTCAAGAAGTCTATTATAAATTTATTTTTCTCTTCTGTGAAGTTCATCTATGCTTTGTATTATTGGCATTGGGATGGTAGAATTTTGTACAGCATTAATGCTGCCCACAAAGAAAAGATCCTCCTCCAGTTTTCTGAAGAATTAGAAATGGTTCAAGAGCCAGAGCTGATATAGATGGACTAAGAGTTGGACTCACTGGGATCAGCCCTGATTCCATCGAGTAACAGAAGTTTTCTGAGTTTCAAGCAGAGGTGTGTTTTTTTAGCCCTAAATGGACAGTGAAACAAAGCACCTCTTCTACCACTAAAGCATGATCCTTTTTAATAGAATTGCTTGTTTCTTAGTCCCCCTTTTGTTTTTAGAAAGGGGGGGATGGATTGTGAGGAAACATAATATGCAAGAAGTGTAGATAAATGAGAGTTTGGAGAAATAATGGGTGTTTGCTTTGTGAGTTCCTTTCCCTAACACCTCTCTGCTGGAGTCTTTGTCCAAAAAAATATATATATATATGTGAATATAGATGTTAAATCAGAATTCAGAGTGCAAAAAAAGGGGGGAAATAGAGTATATGATGATGAAATCATCATCTTCAAGCTTTTGAATGAAAAATGTATATTAGAATGTGAGGCTGTGCCTCTTTTGGGTCACAAAATACCTTTTTCAGAGACACATCTGGCCAAAGTAATTTTGACCCAATTTAGAAGGAATAGATCCCAAAAGAGAGTTTCTTCTGACTGTGAAAGCGAAGAACGCAAGTAACAGGGATTCAGTCAAGACCTTAGCAGGGGCAGAGGCAAACTTTTGAAGAAGCAAAGGGGGGAGGGGGATAGGCTAATCAGTCTGCTCTTGCTTTTCAGTGTTTTTGAGCTTGAAATCCACTGATAACCTTCTTCTACTTTATTTGCCCCTAGGTAAAAAGTATCATTGTTTTAATTTCAATTCAAAATGAAAATGATAATGAACCGGTGTTCAAGCAAACTAACATCACCGTTCACGTTCCTGAGGTAAACCATTGCATTCGTATGTCCCCTGAGGATGTAGTAATAAGGACATAATTATAGTTCCGATGAGCCAATGACATTGAGAGAATGATAATTTTGTACAAGCAATAAATACATGTATCTATGTATCTTTACTAATGTAAAGAAAGGTGCAAAATTACATTCACAAAATTACAGTCACCAAATATATAAAGCTTTTTTTTTCTGCCAAGAAAGATTATCGTATGTGCATTGCTACTAGGTGTTGCAGCATCACAGCAAATTAGAGCAATAATTTGGGGAAAAAACATTCAAGACACCATATACATTTATATCCCACATCTTCACCATCTAATTAGTTGTAACACAATTCAAATTTCTAGGCAGCTGTGATTCTTTCTAAGGATTTTATGCATCTCTTTATTTTAGTATGCCTACTTCCTTTTATTTAGCAGCATTTCCAAAAGAATAACATCACAACATTGTATGCTATTATTTGTAAAATATATATCTTTTGCTGATAAATTTTTGTCTCTGTAAAATATCAGGTTCCATCCCTTTAATATGTAATCCTCAAGTTATAATCATTCATTTAACAATGGTTCAAAATATTACAATGGCCTCAGCAAATGTGATTTATAGCTTTTTACCACCTAATCTTTTGCTCAGACCACTTCCTGGATATTTTGTTCTGAATTCATTGCTCTTTTTTATTTTTCTGGGCGGCATTTTTGGATTTGGAGCTCCTGGGTGTTTAGATAACATTGTGCATGTGTATGTGTATTTCTGTGGATCAATGAAATAAACCTCTAAAGATACATTTTCCCTTTTCAGGATACAAAAGTGAACACAACTGTCGTACCTCTGGCAAACGTAACTGCTTCTGATGCTGATCTTAATACAGTGTACTACAGCCTTGAAGGAAGTACATCAGTTAGTATATAGTTTAACTGAACTCTTGAGATGTAAAATATAAATTCAGTTAGATCAAAGGCTAAACTTCTTGACAAGCAGTCTTCCAAAACAGGACACAAATGGTTTCTCTCTTCTCTGAAGATTGCCTCTTTTTCTACTTAGACAGGAGAAGTGAGGGATCAGTACTGAAAAATTGTCTCATGCCAAATGGCTTAGTAATTCCATTACCAGATAGCACAGTACCACACGTATGTGTTTCTTTTCTTCACGAAGTGGACGTGAAAAGAAGCATTTTTCAAATGGAAACAGGCTTAATCTACAGAAAGGTCATGTTAGATAAATCATGGAATGTATCAATAAGAGCATTCAGCCATGAAATAAGATTTTGGGGGTTTTTTTGGAAGAGAGTAGGTTATTTTCCCCTGATAAATTAAGAAAAGTCCAACTTTAAATTGAATTTACATTGGGAGAGTTTCTCCCTCCAATATATTCCCTGCGCTGTATTATTTTGCTAATCAATATAATTAATACCTTTCAGCAGAAGAAATGTCCTAAAAAGATTTTAAAAATCCATCAATATATGGACAGTTATATTTATTCTGTAGAAGGGAAGAAAAACAGTATAGAATCTCTGTGATTCACTTTTAATGAGGTTGGAAATAAGACGACAAACATACAGTCAGGTCCAGAAATATTGGGACATCGACACAATTCTAACATCTTTGGCTCTATACACCACAACAATGGAGTTGGAATGAAACAAATACAATGTGCGTTAACTGCAGACTGTCAGCTTTAATTTGAGGGTATGTACATCCAACTCAGGTGAACGGTGTAGGACTTACAGCAGTTTGCATATGTGCCGCCCACTTGTTAAGGGACCAAAAGTAATGGGACAGAATAATAATCATAAATCAAACTTTCCCTTCTTAATACTTGGTTGCAAATCCTTTGCAGTCAATCACAGCCTGAAGTCTGGAACGCATAGACATCACCAGACAGTGGGTTTCATCCCTGGTGATGCTCTGCCAGGCCTCTACTGCAACTGTCTTCAGTTCCTGCTTGTTCTTGGGGCATTTTCCCTTCAGTTTTGTCTTCAGCAAGTGAAATGCATGCTCAATGGGATTCAGGTCAGGTGATTGACTTGGCCATTGCATAACATTCCACTTCTGTCCCTTCAAAAACTCTTTGGTTGCTTTTGCAGTATGCTTTGGGTCATTGTCCATCTGCACTGTGAAGTGCCGTCCAATGAGTTCTGCAGCATTTGGCTGAATGTGAGCAGATAATATTGGCCAAAACATTTCAGAATTCATCCTGCTGCTTTTGTCAGCAGTCACATCATCAATAAATACAAGAGAACCAGTTCCATTGGCAGCCATACATGCCCACGCCATGACACTACCACCACCATGCTTCACTGATGAGGTGATATGCTTAGGATCATGAGCAATTCCTTTCCTTCTCCATACTCTTCTCTTCCCATCACTCTGGTACAAGTTGATCTTGGTCTCATCTGTCCATAGGATCTTGTTCCAGAACTGTGAAGGCTTTGTTAGATGTTGTTTGGCAAACTATAATCTGGCCTTCCTGTTTTTGAAGCTCACCAATGGTTTACATCTTGTGGTGAACCCTCTGTATTCATTCTGGTGAAGTCTTCTCTTGATTGTTGACTTTGACACACATACACCTACCTCCTGGACAGTGTTCTTGATCTGGCCAACTGTTGTGAAGGGTGTTTTCTTCACCAGGGAAAGAATTCTTCGGTCATCCACCACACTTGTTTTCCATGGTCTCCCAGGTCTTTTGGTGTTGCTGAGCTCACCGGTGCATTCCTTCTTTTTGAGAATGTTTCAAACAGTTGTTTTGGCCATGCCTAATGTTCTTGCTATCTCTCTGATGGGTTTGTTTTGTTTCTTCAGCCTAATGATGGCTTGCTTCACTGATAGTGACAGCTCTTTGGATCTCATCTTGAGAGTTGACAGCAACAGATTCCAAATGCAAATAGCACACTTGAAATGAACTCTGGGCCTTTTATCTGCACATTGTAATTGGGGTAATGAGGGAATATCACACACCTGGCCATGGAACAGCTGAGAAGCCAATTGTCCCATTACTTTTGGTCCCTTAACAAGTGGGAGGCACATATACAAACTGCTGTAAGTCCTACACCGTTCACCTGAGTTGGATGTACATACCCTCAAATTAAAGCTGACAGTCTGCAGTTAACGCACATTGTGTTTGTTTCATTCCAACTCCATTGTGGTGGTGTATAGAGCCAAAGATGTTAGAATTGTGTCGATGTCCCAATATTTCTGGACCTGACTGTATATTTAGCTCAGAATTGTATGTGTCATGTATTATTTCCTGTAATACCTGGAATTAAACTTGGCATTCTCTCTTTCTTGTTAACTGATAGGAAGCAATGGACTATTTCAATATACAAGGAATTAACAACCCACAAATTTACTTGCGTAAAGCTCTGGATTATGAAGCAATTAATTTTATGAGATTTACTTTAAGGGCCATGGTGAGTTTTATTGTAAACAAAATATTTGCACGTTCTATCTTCTGCTTAATTTTAATTCTGAAGCTGAAACTGCTAATCATGATATCTGCCAGTTCTGAGACGTTTAGCTTAAGTGCTGAAACAGGAAACATTTCCACATTGAAAGATGGTTATTGCAGAATTGTGCATCCACACCATGGATCATATGAGGCTCCTCATCATTCAATGTTGGCTTTTACAGAATAGGGGATATAAACCATGCCATTTCTTGGATCATCATCTATCCAGACGGCTTTTGCAAATGCACTGAAGGGATTGATCTAATTCTTCAAGATACTTTTTAGCCGATGAACCTTCTCCAATTTGTTCTCCTTTATTTTTCTGTTGCGTAGGATGGAAGTGCTGATGAGGCAGGGACACACACAGCCACAGCCACAATATCCATATGGATTGTACAATCTGATCTCAAACCTCCCTGGTTTCAGCCATGTACTGCCATTGGAGGCCGCAAAGTGTGTATCAGTCTTGGCTACACCAGCAAAGTCAATCTTTCAGAAGAAGTGGTATGTTAACAAGATGCTTAGACTGGTTGCCTACCTAAAGTTGCCTTGTTTAATTTGGGTTTGTTTCTCCTTGGGCTTGTGTTGCTCTTTTCATTTAACCTCCGAGGATTCAAGTTATAACAATGCTGTGTCTTGGGCACAGGTACTCAGCCTGCTTGGTTGAACCCAGAGTCCAAAAAGGGCAACAGCCAGAAAGATATGTACCACCTTTAGTAAGAGAAGTATTTGATGTAGTTAAATTTTGTGAACACAGAATGTTTCCATGATTTACAATTCAACCATCTGAGTCCTGATTACTTCTGTTGTTGTTGTTCTCCTTCTTGCCAGATTAGTTCATCAGGAGACCAAGATGAATTTTTGCTTGGGTGCCCATAACTGCATTATGATTTGTTGTAGCATTCAAACCAGCAGGTTCAGGGCAGGGCACATATCTGATGATGTCCCTTTGACAAGTCAGAAAGCAAAGGTGAATGGACTGGAAGGTGGCAGAGAAAGTTGACATGAAAGAACAGAGGCTGAAGGTAGAATCCTCAAAGGCTATGTGTTCCTAAAGAGTCAAGAAATACAATCTCACTGTGAAATTATGAAATTGGGCTGTCTTATTTCATGAATCACTCTATGGGTTCCAATAGACCTGAGTATGAGACCAAATCTATAATGCATCATTAAATCCCTTCCCCACCTGGTCAGGCAAGGAGGGTATCCTGAAGCATTTTAACTGGTGGGGTTCCAGGAAGAGAGTCTTCTCTACTGTTGCCCCTGTCCTTTGTAACATTCTCCCTCCGAAGGCAAGGCAGGGCCCCAGTCTCCTGGCCTTTCAGAAATATGTGGGTCTGCTCTCTTACTTGGGGCTCACAGAGGAACACACAGCCATGGGGCTGGTTAGCATCCTAAAGATTCTCCCTCTGCCTTTTAATTAAATTTTAACATTGGCTTTAATCTTCTTTGCCTCCTCTATTCATTTTATATACAGTTTTGATGTTTTAATATTTTACTTGTATACTGTCTATGAAGAGAAGGGCAAGGACTAAATTTGATAAATAAATTTAAAAATGAACAAATTACTGGAATTGTGAAGAAATTATTTACTTTTATTGCCATTGCAGAGTGGGCCACTGACTTTGGAGCCAGGACCCCTCTACGCTATTGATGGGGATAAAAGTTTGAATGAGAAAGTAATATATGAAATTGCTGCTGGTGAGTAGATTAAAATCCCCCTTTTTAATCTAAATTTAAAAGTAATTTAAAAATCAGGTACTGATTTTCTAGACTTGTTACTTTCAAATATAATCCAAATTCAGGGACAATGAATAAATTATTTAATAATAGTGCCGTATTTCTACATATATTCTCCAGACAGCTAAGCTATATGGAGTTTCTCAAGTATAAAATAGGGAAAATTTGTGATCCAACTTCTTGGAGTCAGACTATCCTCATAAAAACTCTTAAATCCTTTCCTCTAAATGCCTCCAAATCAAGCTGTTGAACTTTATTAACCAAATGACTGAATCCCACAGTGTGATTTCAGGATATTTTTAGAAGGATTTGGACTTTAGAGGTTGAAAATAAACCCCATTCCCATCCTTATTCTTAATCAACTGCTCCTCTTCCCAAACACCCAAACTGACAAATCCATTTTGGCACCCAGTTTCAGCAGTACCTTCTCTGCAGATGGAGTGAGAGGGGGGCCAAGTGTGGTCCATGGTTTGCCATACCCTGTAATATACCACATATCACACATATAGTTTGCACAATCCATGGCGTATTTAACCTGGTTTGTTCTCACAACATGCTATTAATATCTCCTGTTTTTCAACTACAATGACTAGGGCCACACATATACTAAGACAAATCAAAAACATTACATTATAGCTGGGAGTGTGATGTTGGCAGTGAACCACATAGCTATGGATAGTTGTGTTTCATTTGGTTCAAGTATCTTCTACATTACATTTACTTCAATCTGTATTTGGAAGCAATTCAGCAAAAGACGTTGGAAATAATATTAATACATTGGATAATATCTCAAACCCAACAAAGCAACAAGTAAAGCAAGCATTTATTCAACTTCTAGATTTTAGGTACATCTAGGGGTTTTTTTTCTTCCATTTGCATTTATTACTGAACAAACACCAGCAGAATGATACCAATGTGGATTTTCCTAGGACTTAAACACACAAAGACATAAAATGGCAGGCAGAATCTGTGTAATTATTTTTAGGGTCCATATATATAATTGGTGCCAGTTTGATGTAGTGATAAAGGCACCAGGCTAGAATGTGGGAACTGGTGAGTTCAAGGTCCACCTTAAGCACAGGTCACCATAGGTCTGCATTTGGGGGAAAGTAACAGTAGACTTACTTGCCCCTAAATGGAGCCATTGATGTGATAGCATCTGAATCATCTCATTTTTAACAAGGCTGCCCCAATCATTTACAAAGAGAGAAATTAATGGTCCTGTTAAAAATATATCCTAGTAGAGTCACATATTTTTCCAAGCCAGGTTTCAGTAGAAGTAAGACAGGCTTTGAGAAAAAGAAATAAATGAAGGAATAAATAATTGGCCATTCTGTAATATTAGGTTCTTTGAGTACATCACAATAAAGATAAAACTAAAATACCTACCAAATAAAATATAAAACTAACATGAAAAACCAGGATTCTTTGCCTGTCTTGGAACTGCACTGGATTTAATGCTAACAAGCATGGGTATCTAATGTACAATCTCACAATCTTGTGCATGACACAGTTCAAGAAGCTTCATCCTACTCTTTTTGTACTAATCATGCATGCCAAATATTTTCTTTTTCCAATTGTGTTTAGGAAATGATAATAACACATTCAAAATAAACAGAGATTCTGGAAACATAACCATGACTCAGCCTGCAAACACCCTGAAGACATTCATGTTGTATATTGTGGTAAGTCTCCTGATAATGTTAGTATGTTGTTAATAAAATGTGACTCTTTAATATTTGTTTGCCAGGAGGACATACCGGTAATTAGGAAGGCCAGAATTCCCAATATGTTGCCACAGGTTTTGTTGGTTGAGAACAGAGACAGTTAAAATCCAACACATCTAGAGGGCACTTGATTGGGCAAGGCTAAGCTAGGTAGTGAGAAATAGATGTCATGCCTATTAACTATATCCAAGATAAATAAAATTTAGAACTTTCTGTTTCCTGAACATCTTGTCAGCTCTGAGTTCTTGCCATATCCTGCTATAACACACAATGAAACAAATCAATGATGATCTAATTAAGGCCAAAACCTACCCAGATATCTCTGATGGTTTTTATAATGGGCTAATTACCAATTAAATATTGTTGTTGTTGTTAATCATTGCACAGTCAGCCAGATGTTCAAACTGGGTCTGGCATTTTTGTCTATGTACAATATTGAGTCCTTACCAAGAACCTGGGATAAGCAGATTTGGATGGTGTTACAGATATCGTCATAGGATGGAAGCTGTTCCAAGTAAAGCCGCCTTCAAACAGCTTTATTATTATTATCTCTTTTATTCATTAAACATGAAACAGTCAACTGAGTTTATTATTATTATTATTATTATTATTATTATTATTATTATTATTATTATTATTATTATTGAGAGTTCTGATGATATGATGAGTGGGCTCCTCTGGTTCTTTGAATTGGGGGTTCCTAAGAACTTCCTCACAGTCCCTTCTGCTGTTCCTTCCCTTTTGGGAGGATCCTTTTGATATGCTACCTTCACCCATCTTTGTTCCAGAGAACCTCTTCATTTACCTCACATTAAAATTTTACATTTTAGCCCTTAAGAAGATCTGAGTTCTCACTCTCTCTTTCTCCAGGCTTCCCAAGAAAACAATGCATTCAGATACTCTCAGACCACGGTGAAAATTGATGTTGTACGGAAAAATGATAATCGACCCTACTTTGAGGAAGCCGTTTATCTGGGAAGAGTGTCTGAGGCCCAGCCTGCAAAGTC
Source organism: Pituophis catenifer annectens (assembly GCF_029215685.1). Taxonomy (NCBI): domain Eukaryota; kingdom Metazoa; phylum Chordata; class Lepidosauria; order Squamata; family Colubridae; genus Pituophis; species Pituophis catenifer. The sequence goes on along the minus strand of NW_027256881.1, from coordinate 243,566,452 downwards.
ATTGATCATGAAAGCCAACACATCGTCAGAACCCCTGCAGATCTTTGCAGCAGATGATGACTTCTTGCCAGATGTTAGTCATTTCAGGATCTGTTGAATATCACAGGGAGCAAACGCTGTTAAGATAGCAGTTATGAAGTCAGTTTCTGTATGAGATTGATGTGAGAAACCTATATTGGGGTAGAGTGTTGTACCTATTTTCAGATCCCTTCCGATGCATTTTTGTTCTGGTACCTGTCAAACCTTCTTATCTCTACAGCAGTTTTCTGCTGCCTTTTGAATTTGTCACTTACAAAGAGGAAAAAGATAGGAAGGACATCCTGGTCAGAAATGTGGGCACAGGAAAAAAAATGGCAGCAGTGGTCAGCCTCACTATTTTCTCACTGTTTTTGCTTTATGATGGGTGAGAGCAGGGGTGAAATCCAGTGGGTTATGACAGGTTCTGGAGAACCGGTAGGGGACATTTTGAGCAGTTCAGAGAACTGGCAAATACCACCTCTGGCTGGCCTCAGAGTAGGGTGGGAATGGGGATTTTGCAGTATCCTTCCCCTGGAGTGGGGAGGGAATGGAGATTTTGCAGTATCTTCCCCTGTTATACACACCAAGCCATGCCCACCAAGCCAAGCCTACAGAACCGGTAGTAAAAAAATTTGGATTTCACCACTGGGTGAGAGAAAAAATGAACCTTGCTAACTGAACCAGGGGAACACATATGTTGTTCCACCAAAATGTACTTCAAGATGAGAGAGTTGGTGAAAAAGCACTAAGGCCCTTTCAAGAGAGATGGAAGAATTTCAGGAGCCAAAGGGTAGAACAAAGCAGACATTCCTACAATGCAAAATATATCCCCTGGAGCAGGAGCTGAGCTAATCATGAGTTAATCATCTCAGCTTCTCAAGCAAATTACACTACACTGATAGGGTCCCAGGAGCAAGTATTACTAATCATAGTTCCACTGGAACAGCCAGGGGTGGGCTCTATTTACCTTTACTACTGGTTTGCAGTGGGGCAGCGCGTAAGCGCAGAAGCATTTTGATGACGTTGGGGTCGGTGGGCGGAGCCTCCCGCTGGTTTTACTACCGGTTCTAAAGAACCGGTGCGAACCGGGGGCAACCCACCACTGGGAACAGTCTTTTGTGAAAGGGGTAACATGATAGCAGTGTTCCAATATCTCAGGAGCTGCCACAAAGAAGAGGCAGTCAAGCTATTCTCCAAAGCACCCGAAGGCAGGACAAGAAGCAATGGTGGAAACTAATCAAGGAGAGAAGCAACCTAGAACTTAGGAGAAATTTTCTGACAGTTAGAACAATGAATTAGTGAAACGTCTTGCCTCCAGAAGTTGTAAATGCTCCAACACTGGAAGTTTTAAAGAAGAGATTGGACAACCATTTCTCTGAAATGGTGTAAGGTTTCTTGCCTGAGCAACCTTAGAAAACCTCCAAGGTCCTTTACAATTCTGTTGCCCTGTTATTCAGTTGTCAGATAATCAAAAAGGTGGCAATTATCTAATCAAGCTGGTGAATGCTGCCTGGGGGATTATGGGAACCAAACTTCTTTACTACTGGGGAAACCAGGTTGCAGGAAAGTCAGAAAACTAATCCAGATCATATATAGGATATTACTTAGGATGCTCACTACATAATCAATTCTTTTAAACAGAATTTACTTAGTGAAGCCATTTGTTTGATTAAGTCCTGATGTAGATTTTTGTTCACCGCTTTTAGAAAATCAATCCTGATATCAAATACAGAATACAAAACAGTTCAGATTTCAGAGTTACTGCAGAAGGATTTATCCAAACCACTAAGATTCTGAATGTATCATCTCATATTAACCTTTGGGTAAGTAATTTTTCCTAAAATTATTGTACATTTCTGTTTAGTTTGAAGCTTCCACATGACACTGTTGTCTTGAGTTGCTGTCTTTACTGTCTCTCTCATTATCATCTGTCATTTCAAAATAATTGATTTAAAATAGAGGAAAGACTATAACTTGACAGAGGAAAATAATTTGACAGCCGTTAACACAATGCACTAAATCAAAGCCAAACAAGCTACTTTAAAGTGTAGTGCAATTTATACACTAGGTAGTTTTATTTATTTTTCAACAATCTAATGATCTAACATTGATCAATGTAGATTTTCAGAGTGAAATTAAACTTTGACCACATTATGGGTAAATAATATGATTCTATTGTATGCAGATGTGTGCAAATATTTGAAATAACAAAGACTCTGCAGGAAACATTAATGTCTGTCATTATTCTATCATTGAGTTTTTTACTCCAATGTTAATCATTAGCTGTTAAAAGGTTTTTCAAAAATCCCTATATTATTGATTAAAAAACACACATGGTACAATTCTAAAGAGTTCAGTAAGGATTTAAATGCTGTTAAGTAGTCAATTAAAACAAAACAGAGCACAAAAAGACTTTTATCAGATGTATTTCTAAGAACAATGAAACTATACTGGCAAAAACTGCAGTGAAGATTTCTATTTCTCATTTCATTTTGCAGAATACAATCAAGTTTTATTTTAGTTGCCTTGGCTTTATACCGCGTTTCCCCCAAAATAAGACCCTGTCTTATATTTTTTTGAACCCCGAAATAAGTGCTTGGCCTTATTTTGGGGGATGTCTTATTATTTTGGGGCACATGGAGCAAGACGGGGCTCCTCTTGCTGTCTTACCTGATTTCCAGCTCTGTCTCCCTAACCCTAAACAAAGGAAATGGCGGGGACCGGCTGGGCATGCGGTTAAATATTTTCGGGGAGGGCTTATTTTTGGGGAGGGCTTATTTTCCAGGGGGGTGCTTATTTTAGCGCATGCACTCAAAAACCCAATTGGGCTTATTATCAGGGGATGTCTTATTTTAGGGGAAACAGGATAGTAAATAGGAAGGAAATTTGAATCATCTCTAATTCAATTTGACAATTCAGAAATCTATTTGATTTGATCTGACACTTCAGTCATGTCAATTTAGTTTTCTGAACTAATTTGAAAGGAGAAGCACTGGTTTGTGTTCAGACTGAGGCTCCAAATTAAAGCTTTGCATTGCTCTAATAAATAGAGCCATTACCGAGTTCAAAGAATATTGTAAAAAATATGTCATTGTAAAAAAAAACCCCAGAACTATTTTTTCAACCTTTTGTTGAACCACCTTTGGTTTTAAATATTTACCGTATCTTCTCCAGAGATTGAATCGTGAAATGAACATTATGGTACTCCCACTGCATGCAGTAGAATCACATCACTGTGTAGGTTGTGCAAAACAGAGATAAACAAGAGAAGCATTGGTCTCCATATTCATAAACATGATTTCAGCAAGTCTCCTTTGTAATGCCCAGGTCTTGCATATAAATGGGGTGGGGAAGGGGGCAGTATTACCACCATCTCTGCCAGATGTAACTAGATCCAAATGAATATGTTGCCTTTTTTAATGGACTGATAAAATTGGCACATGTGTGTGCAAGGCTAACACCTCCTTTCCTGTTTGCACAGGCCATTGCTACCGACATCAGTACTCTGGAAGAAGCAAGCACCCTGATCTCAATAGATGTCACACCTTTGGCAAGTATGTTGGGAATGCTCTCTTTATGCAGATAAAATTTAGAGATGTGGGAACCACAGAGATTGCTGAAGCACATTAAACAAAAAGTCCACCCCTCTAACTTCAGCACAACCATGTGCTATGTCTTCAAGATATTTTCTCTCTCATATCCTAACTACACTTGAGGCAGCTGGTAGTTACATATAGCTATTCCCATTTCAAAGCGATATTTTCTCCCTGTTCCTAATATAATTTTTGCCATGGATGAGATCTACTAAGCTTCATTGAAACAATAATTGGAAACTAATCAAAGTGAGAAGCAACCTGGAATTAAGGAGAAACTTCCTAACAGTGAGGATGATTACAGTAACCAGTGGAACAGCTTGCCTTCAGAAATCATGGGCGCTCCATCACTGGAGGTTTTTAAGAAGAGACTAGACAGTCACTTATCTGAAATATTATAGGTTCTCCTGCTTCAGCACTGGACTAGAAGACCTCCAAGTTCTATTCTAATCTATATCAATGCTTGGAGAGGCTCCGTTTCTATACTTTGAAGCATTATCACCAGCCCCCCCTCCCACCCGCAGGGGTGAAATCCATCAGGTTCTGACAGGTTCTGGAGAACCAGTAGCGGAAATTTTGAGTAGTTTGGAGAACCGGCAAATGCCACCTCTGGCTGGCCCCAGTGAGGTGACCACACCTACCAAGCCATGCCAACAGAACTGGTAGTAAAAAAATTTGGATTTCACCACTGCCCCCCACCATCCCTGTACATAAAGCATTTCCAAGGGTTAAGAGAAATTCTCTTTTCTATAGGAACAGGCCAGGCATGATTATTTCTCTTATTTTGTCGCTGTTGTTTGTTTGTTTATTTATTAATTAATAAATACAAAAGAAAATAGTAGGAAAGATAGGAGAGGAAAAAAGGAAGGGAAAGTGTAAGAAAAGAGGGGGGGGAGAAAAGGCATTTACTTCTGACTCCCTTTGATGCAGTAGAATAATAACATCAAACCTTGACTTTTTACTTTTACAAAATATTATAAACTAGCCAGTTCTATAACAACAAATCTATTTAATTGGTAAAACCCAAAATCAAAATTTCAATTTTTCCCACCTTGAGCACAAAGTCCAGAAGAAGGCATAATTATTTCTCAAAGATAATCTAATACAGAAATGTGGTGGGGGAATTAAAGAGAGACTGGCTTCTAATTTTACTCAATTCATTGGTGGTTTGTTCACCAATTGTTCCACCAATTCATTGGTGGAAAGCAATCCAGCCCTTACACTAAATCGACTCCCTCTTTTGTCTTGGATTGATGTTGTACAACCTGGGATAAAGATTCTGCTGACACAATTCAGTTTATGTAGGGCCTGTGTAGCGTCTTCCATTGTAAAACTCTTTCAGTGTTATTATTTCTGCATAATGATTACCATGAGTAGGTCTTGGTCCCTTGAAAGCATGAACGATTTGACTGTTAGATATAGAAGCATCAGATTAAACAGTCCCTTTGCCTATTGCATTTACAGCTCCAACTCCAGCTGTTCCACCTGTAACTACCACTGCCTTCACTGAAACCTCTCCTACCAGCCCAGGGAAAGGGAACACTAGTCAAAAGCCATCCACTTTGCCACCTGGAATAAGTAGTCCTAAACCTTCTGGATCCACAACGTCCATGTCACCTCTTTCAAGTACAACTGGGAAGGATAACCTTACAGAGATTACAAGAAATCCTGGGACTGTTTCTGTATCTGGTTCAGTCATTTCACCTTTTGTAACTACACTAAAACCTCCTGTCATCCCAGGTAATTCTACACAGTTTCTGACCACTAGTACTCTTGTAACAGAGAGAAGCCAATGGACAGAGGAATCCATCAAGAACTCAAGCCCCACCACCACTCAAGCACCTTCTCAGTCTGGAGCTCCCAAGCCTACCCCACCAAGTAATTTTATAACAAGTGGTGGGACTGTTCAGTCATCAACTTCTTCCAAAATTGTAACCACGAAGACTCCCACTACAAGCTCAGTACCAGATGGTGATAGACAGTCTACTACTCCTTTACTTGGAACCATTAAACCTTCCACAACAGGCATTTCTACGACAAAAAGTAACTATGTTTCTTCTACTTCATTATCTTCCACAAGTGCAACAAGCACACTTTCTGTAGCAAATACTTCTGCAACAAGCCGTACATCTAAGTCTAGTATATCAACTTCTAGTACTTCAACTTCAACTTCTATGTTTTCTACAAAGCCCATTAGCAAAGATATAAAACCTCCATCAGTAAATGAACCGCATAACCCTGGCAATTCTACAATGCCTTCCACACTTAATCAAGAAGGTAGAGTCTATGTTATTAAGTTTGCATTGTGGGGTGATGGTAAATCATGCATAAAGGAATAAGAATATCCTTCACCTTCTCCTCCATAAATTGTGGTTACTGTCATATGATGTTGAATGCCAACCTAACAGTTTGAAAACATGCAAATGCAATTAGATAAATAGGTACCACTTCGGTGAGAAGGTAGCAGCATTCTGTGCGGTGTGCTTCAGCATATAGCTATGCTGGCCGCGTGACCATGAAAATGTCTTTGGACAATGCTGACTTCCTCAGCTAACAAATGGAGATGACCACTGCCCCCTAGAGTCCAACACAATTGGACAGGGGAAAACACTACCTTATTAAATGTTGAATGAAGCCAATTTCATTGAGTTGTTTGGTGAAGGGGGTTCACCATTTGTTAAAAGCAAAAGTTTCCTCTTTTTTTTAAGCTGTAGCTGTGCTGCAAGAAGAGAGAAACAGTGCGGAAACTGAGGAGGATTTAGGCTTGCTCCCATCATAATATATAATAATTGTTCTCAATAGATAGAAGAGGGATGGATACGGGGAGAGAGAGGGAGGGAAGGAGGGAGGGAGGGAAAGAGATGATTCTTTAGTGGTGAGAGTTTATGCTTTCTCGGGAAATATGATTTCAGCTTAGAAAGTATTACTCTTAAGAAAGATCATGGTTTTTTTGCCATACATCCTTCTATATGACTATGCTTTATTTTAGATAAAATACATGTTTAATGTAAATTCCTATATGAAAGGCTTGGTTGTGGAGAGATTTAAAAGCTCCCTGCCTTCCTAAGAAACTGAAAAATGTTCAGACTTGCAAACCACAATTTACTATCAGATCAGATCACTCTCCTAATCAATGATGAATCGCAATGATGAAAGCTTAACAGATTGGATGGTTGGCCATACAATACAAGGTAATTCCAGCATTACCAGTTGCCGGATTTCCAAATCAGACTAGATCTTGGTAATCCGGTATAGCAATTTTATATATAGAGATTCTGAATCAAGAAAGTTCACGGCGTTCAGTGGAATATGTGGCTAATCATTATTACAGGTGTGCATGCTTTGAAAATTATTCAGAAGAAATGCTTGAAAACTTGTAGGAATGTTATTGAAATGCTTCTTTAATACAATTCTTTCTGAAAGGAAATGCAGCTGTTTTAGTGGCTGTTATGCCATCTTTTGTAGCCACATCACAGGTAGTGCTTCTTGGTCTGGTCACTGGTTCTGCTGTAATAGGAATAAGCCAATAAACAGTGGAACCATTTATAACAGCAGATGAAGAAAAATGCAGCTGCTTCAGTTGGCTGCATCAAAGATGCAGTTGCTTTAGTGCAAGGGTGTCAAATTCGCAGCATCACAGCAGCGTCACGTTACATATCGCAACTTTTTCCCCCTTCACTAAACCAGGCATGGGCGTGGCCATCTCATGACACATCAGGCCCACAAGCCGCGAGTTTGACAGCCCTGCTTTAGTGAGTCTGCTTCTAAGACTCTCCCTCAAAAGTTGAAAATGCTTTAAAGAAGAACTACACTAACAATTTCTAAAACATTTCTTCTCAATCATTTTGACATCTGTATAGTCCTAATCAGTCCTTCCTGAAACGCCATCCTTTTTAATGAAGTTTATTTCTATTACACAGGGTAAGGATGACTATATCCTTATAGCAGTGGTGGGATTCAAGTAATTAAACAACCGCTTCTCTGCCCAAATGATTTCTTCCAACAACCAATTTGCCAAACTGCTCAGAAAGTTAACAACCGGTTCTCCCGAAGTGGTGCGAACTGACTGAATCCCACCACTGAATCAGATAGGCTGAATCCCAGGCTATCTTTCCATAAAACTTATAGATAATCTATAAAAGCTAGGGCTTTATATACATTAAAAGACCTAGCTTTTAATATATAAATATCTACACACGAATACATTCATACAAGTTTATACAAGATTGCAACCGAGCAATGTTAGCATGCTTTCAAATTTACAGAAAGCTAGCATTAGGGAAATTTTAAATGTGAAAAAGGCACAAATTACTATGAGTGTTAAAACATTAAAATGGTTCTTGAGTAACATAAATGAACTGGTTCATTCATGCAAAACCTTCATATCTTTTAAGATGTTGTAATTATACACAGGTAGGTACTTTTCTATTATACAGCATGGTGTTAAAAATATAGGAAAAACTAGGATATTGTCTTAGTGATGCAAGTAGTACAGTGGACAGAATTTTTAATGATTGGCACTCTAACAGAACCAAAGTCATGGTGATTATATATAATCTTCAGCTACATCATTTAGGATAACAAGGATTGCAAAGCGAAAAGGAGGCGAGGGGCCTGTCAACCAAACCAGTGGCATGATGGGGCTAAGAAATAGCACATGGTGTATCACCAAGGGGAGAGAGGCAGATGGCAAGAGAGGAGATTAGTGACAGCCAAAACAGGCCACAAACCATATTAGTCTGCTGAAAAAATACAATCCACCCAGCTCTTCCTATATTCTTATGGCAATGTTCCTTAGCTGATTTACTAACAGATTTCAGCTACTGTACAATACAGATAGTCCTTGACTCATTTAGTGATCATTGGAAGTTACAACGATACTGAAAGAAATGACTTATGACTGTTTTTCAAACTTATGACCATTGCAGCATCTCCACGGTCACATGATCAAAATTCAGACGCTTGGCAATGGACTCATATTTATGATGGTTGCAGTGTCCTGGGGTCATGGGATCACCTTTTGCAACCTTCTGACAAGCAAAATTCATGGGGAAGCCAGATTCACTTAACAACCATGTTATTAAGTTAACAACTGCAGTGATTCACTTAATAACTATGGCAAGAAAGGTCATCAAATGGGGTAAAACTCATTTAACAACTGTCTCATTTAGCATTTGGGCTCAGTTGTGGTTGTAAATCAAGGATGGACCTATACTTTGGAAAGCAAGTCAATGTAATAATTAATACAATATATCACATTTTTAATCCAATTGAGCTGTTATTTGTTGCTAATACTTCTGCAGCAGAGAATCGTTTTATGATATGATAGTAAAGATGTTATTTCTGGAATGAATATGACTCTATGAACTAATTATTTCAGCTCATGTTAATGATAAACTCTTAGGAGTAATTGAAACTTGCACTTATTTCAGAGTTCACTTTGCAAGGTATTATAGTCATATTGTTATTAATACCATAAAACTTTCAGGAAAATTGCTTTGTAATTATAGTGTAGAGATGTGAACTGTGATATCGGAAAGTACAAATCTCTCTTGAAAACAGCACTGACCTTTGCTTCCAGCAAGATGAAAACTCGGAGCGCAGCCATTTAGTGACGCATTCAGCATTCAGGGTCTTAATTCAGCCTCCCAAAAAAGCGGTCTTAAGATCTGTTAGTATTTTAGCTTCCAAAATAGCTTGACAGTGTAACTATTGGCTGTGCTAATAGGGAATTATAATGGTTGTGGAAAGCTACCTTAATGCGAAGGCTTTTAGGTAGGGGTGAAATCCAGCAGGAACTGACAGGTTCTGGAGAATTGGTAGCGGAAATTTTGAGCAGTTCGGAGAACCGGCAGCGGAACTTTTGAATAGTTTGGAGAACTGGCAAATACCACCTCTGGCTGGCCCCAGAGTGGGGTGGGAATGGAGATTTTGCAATATCCTTTCCCCCAGGAGTGAGGAGGGAAATGGGGATTTTGCAGTATCTTTCCACTGCCACGCCCACCAAGCCATGCCCACCAAGCCACATCACACTCACCAAGCCACACCCAAGAACCGGTAGTAAAAATATTTGGATTTCACCACTACTTTTAGGTTTATAATACGGACAAAATGACCACAGAAGCCAAAAGTAAATCTTCATGTGTTCATTTTCTGTAACGTCTTTAACAGTAACCTGACAGAAAAATTAAGTATACATATTTTTTCCATATAGTTTTATCTCCCTGCCAGGAAAAATGTTACTCAGTTTATTCTTTTAATTTGTCATGCTGAAATTTAAGGGGCACAGGAAATTCTATCAAATCAAATCATGGCTCCATTGAGATTCATCTTTGACTGATTACAGGTAGTCCTCGAATTACAACCACAATTGAGCCCAAAGTTTTTGTTACTAAGTGAAACATTTGTTCAGTGAATTTTTTCTCATTTTACAACCTTTTGTGCTACAGTTGTTAAGTGAATCACTGGAGTTGTGAAGCTAGTAGCATGGTTATTAAGTGAATCTGGCTTCCCTATTGACTTTGCCCGTAAGAAGGTCATAAAAGGTGATCACATGACTCTGGGCCACTGCAACCATCATAAATATGAGTCAGTTGCCAAGCATCCGAATTTTGATCACTTAACTATTGGGATACTGCAATGGTTGCAACAGTGAAAAACAATTGTAAGTCACTTTTTTCAGTGCTCTTGTAACTTGGAATGGTGATTAAATGAACTGTTGTAAGTCAACGACAACCTGTATGTGGCATCAAATTGGTGTCGACCATATAGATTTTCTTCATGATGTTCTGTCTCTAATCTAGTCCTTTGGATCTTCCAATGGTGCAGCCAGTGGACCAGTGTAACTGAGTCCATTTACATTACTGTTGATCATTCTTTTCACTTTCCTTCCACCTTTCCACCTATAATTTTCCCCAGAGGACTCAGCCTTCACATTATGTGTCTGAGGTAGATTAATTTGAGCTGGTCACTTCTGCCTTGAGTGAGAACTCTGGGTTGCTTTGTTTGATGATCCATTAGTTTGTTTTCTTGGTTCTCCATGGCATTCTCAAGAAGCATCTGCCATATCAACACTTAAAAGGGTCAATACTTTCCACCCTGCTTCTTCAAAGTCAAAGGATTCCTTTTTAGCTGTTGTGAAATAACCGTGTGAGCTGCTTGGGGATATAAGGAGATCTGTTTGTTTTTCTGACAGGACCCTTTAAAGTCAACAACATGGCTGCTCTGGGAGGCACCCTGGGAACCTTATTGGCGATTGCACTAACCTTGCTTGCATTGATCTCCTACAAGTATTACAAATTAAAAAAAGAACTTGAAAAAGAGAATTCACAAGTAAGTTGGTCTTCTTCCTCTATTTCAGGAAGTGAATATTTTTAAATTAAAAAAAAAACCACAATGCTGTGGAATTTATAAGAACGTTTAGGTTGTTTCCAACTTGCAATTATGGCAAATGAACATTGCCAATGAAGAAATTAGCTGGGAACTGCAGATAGTATGAATCCAATGTATCATGAAAGGGAAAGGGACACTGGCAATTCCCTTACCTCAGAAATAACCCAGCTATATAACTACGAAGGGAACAGATCTAATAAAGTAATTTCTAAGGCGATTAGTTGTCTTATCTGATCATCAGTTTCCCTTTACCTTTGCAGTATTGTAATTTTGTTGTATGGGTATACTATGTATACACGTACAATGACAATAAAGTTATTATTGTACAGACATTTGTCTTTCTTTTGCAGTTTACGAAAAGCTTTTCTAATGCCAACTTCCAGGATGACGAGAACTCAGATGGAAATGATGATGAATCACCCACAAGCCTTATGTCCAAGAGTTATGCAAGGAAGGAACCAGAAAAAAAGAAAACACAGCCAGCTCATAAAACAATCCAGGAAGAAATTGATATACACAGTGAAAAGGAAGTGAGATCCATCCTGACAAAAGACAGGAAAACAGAAGACGATGGCTATAAGTCAGTGTGGTTTAAAGAAGACGTTACAGAAGTTAAGAGTGATGATGTGATGATTGACGAGGACAGTGACCTAGAACAGAACAGGCTTGGGAGTGACAATGTCAGTGGTGCTGAGAAGGATGACGACCACGATGATACCAATAGTGGCAGAGGGGACAGCGATGTAAATATGAGAGTAAGAAGAGGGCAGGTCTTTGATACTAGTCCTTCTACCAGCCGATCTCTTGATGAAGCAGAAGAACAAGACGATACTTTGTAAAAAGAAAGTGGCTTTTCAAAGACATTGTAAGAAGATCGGATTTGGAGAAGGATTTGCCAGGGAAGTAGGGTTCTATGCCCATTTGCTTAACAGAAGGATTATTGCAGGATCCAATCTGGAACTGTCACTGGGACCAGAGGTTTGGACTGGTCTGAGGAAGGGCTCCAGCATGAGTCCAAAAGTTCACAAGACTGAACCTCTGGTCCCAGTGACTGACCCAGTTTGGATCCTGCAACATCATCCTGGAACACATGCATTTGCCTTTATTCAAAGCATTATTGTAAAGCAAAAGAAACGTAGTATTAGTTATGAGTTGGTACCTTTTTTGGGGGGGGCAGATGTTTATTTGCATTAGAACAGCCACTGGGGCACACAGAGTCTCCCAGACTGGGCTCTCATCTTCAGTCAGCACCAGGAAGCATGGCCAATGGGATCCAGTCTGAGAAAAATAAAGGATTTGTAAGTTTATGATTATAAGTGTGTTCATCTGGGGGGCAAAAACTGTCTAGGATTAAGATTTATTTTTGAACAGACAGAATTGCTGTAGAGTTGCTATTTAAATTAATGCTATTCTTTTTTCTTTTTGAATTCATGCATAATTTGTGTTGCTGTTGAACAATTGCCTGTGAAAAAGTTATACAAAACCTTCCCAACTTTACAAAAAGCCAAAGCCAGATCCTATTAACATCAACAGTTACACTAAATTGTTCTCAATTTCGACATTAAAAAAGCATAGTGAGAAAAAATAGCATGTTACCACTTCATTAGGCACATTTTAGGATAATACCTTTTCAAGGGTGACATGATGATATGCTGTGATACACCTATATGTATTAAACCAACAATGTTATTCATTTATTTATTTAGTACATGGCCACCAATAATAGTTAAATAATGTAAGTAAGAAATATAACAACAATTGGACTTCCAGTTGACATTGCAGCACTATTGGACACAAAAAGCGGGACTCCGTGAATTCAGGCAGAATCCCTTCGTTGGAGCGTCCCATAAGGGGCTAAAGCCACCCTGTAGGGATGACAAAGAGCAGATGGGTGCCCTGCAGGTTGTGGAGAGCAGTGGCTCTCCTGCTTGATCCAGGGCTAATTCCCTCTCATCCAACGACAAAGATGAGAGGCAGCCATTATAGCTGCCATGAAGCTGGGGCAGCTGAAGAAATAAAGACTGTGCTGGAGCGGTGCGTGAACAGTGACTGGAATTGGGTGAGATGACTTTTTTTTTTCTATTTGAAACCTACCCTAAAGAAAATAAACTCTACAAAAGGGACTCTTTGAAGAGTTTGTTTAAGTGGCAAACAATTACAGAGAGAAAAATCATAGACTCGAAAGAAAAGAAAAGGGTATTAAGAAGAGAGCACAAAACCTTTAAAAACACAGAAAGATTGGATCTTTAATTTTTATTGGCAATAAGAAAATGTTGGAATTACTTGTCAGAATTTTGAATATTTGTTTGAATAAATACAAACGGAACTTATTAGAATCTATGCAATGTTGAAGTTAAGCTGAAGGCACCATCTACTGGTGAATGGAATACATTATATCCTTACAACCTTGAGAAAAATACTGGTAAGACAGAGAAGAAAGTGGAAATGACACCTGGAGGGCTGCTGTGCTATCTATTGCTTTAAACTCATCTATTCCATGACTACTGGATTGTCAGAACCTTTTTTTTACCTTTTAAAGCATTTTTTTTACTACTGGTTCACCCGAACCTGTAGTATTTATCACTACTAGTTTGCCCAAACTGGAGCAAACCAGTAGCATTTCACCCGATTAAAGCACCTTATAAGATTTAAATATCTATAAAAGATTTTAGATGCTGCTTATGGCATACAGTTCCTCTACTACTTGATGATGTCTTCTAATGAAACATAAACATCAGTCTAATTCTTGAAGTCTCATTCATTCATTCATTCATTCATTCATTCATACATACATACATACCAGTGGTGGGTTCCTCCCGGTTCGGCCTGGTTCCGCTGAGCCGGTAGCGGTGATGATATGACGATATGACCCTCCACTCCCAGTCTCTGATTTGGGTTACATGGCAACAGAGAGAAAAATCCATTGACTCTGTTGTCAAACTCAGCAGAAGCACAGAAGTTTAAAGCAGTTTGAACTGGTAGTGCCCCTTATTATGAATGTCTTGAAATCTTCATCCCAACCCGGTTTTGGCACACATGGGTGAGATAAATGGGAATAGCAGATGTTGCTTTTTTGACAGATGCTATACAGGTAGTTCTCGAATTAGGACTACAATTGAGCCCAAAATTTCTGTTGTTAAGTGAGATATTTGTTAAGTGAGTTTTAACATACACAGATTGCAAAAAACAGTACTATCCAGAAATATCATTAAGGCAGATAAAAGCTAAAGATTATGATTGTTCATTTCCATGGTACAATTAAGATATACTGTAGGCAGGAATCAAACAAATAGATCTTGATAGATCCGCACAGGCAGTGAGGAGAGAATTGCTGTCATTATTTGAAGAGATTGTAGCTGCATGAACAAAAAAACCATCTCACAATCAGATGAAATTTTGGTTTGCATATTATAGAAGTTGCTGCTTGTCCAATTTTACATTTAGGTGTGAACATGCTGGTATTTCCATTTTCTGGAGGTACTATTAATCATGATTTTCTGGAGTTGCTATAAACTGTGACATTGTTATAAAATATTTCAATGCACCATATAATTCTCAAGCTGTGTAATGCATTGGGTCCCCCCCCCATGTAACTGTTGGGTTCCTTGTGGAGCATTTAGTGATTGCAAAAGAGTTCAAGTTTGAAACTTTGAATGCTTTACTTGCTCTCTTGTTAGTAACTTTCTATTATTCATTCCAAAGTGCACTGGACTGTCAGTAAATGTCATGTAAGAGAACGCAATTCCTGAAGATATTCTTTTCTTAGGAACAGACTGTCGCTCTCATTTACCTTAACCAATGTCAATCAATCACCTGTTCCTAAGCAAAGGCAGAAAGCACACTAATTGAAAATTGATGAAGCTTGAAATATTACAGCGCAACAGAGAATATACGTTTCTAGTGGGGTCATAAACACAACGGAACAGGTAGTTATGACAATAGTTCCAATGTTATTGCCTCTGTGAAAACATCAAGAGGTGCACATATTGGATCAAGAATAGCCATTTTAGCACTGTACACTGCCAACAGACCTTAGATGTCAGCAGTATAAGAGTAATAAATACATATAATACTAAATTATTCTTAGTGAGTTTACTTGATAGTTGACAATCATTTGGAATCTCTTGCTAAGGCAACGTTGGTAGTTAACGAATGTACTGTTGCTCCCATCCTGGGGAACTTATATGAAAATACATTACTGTTTTGAATGCTGTCATAGTCTATAACTTTCAGTGAAGAGGATTTAATTCTGCCATAGACTGATTTGAGCTGGGAGTGGTGTGGTGGCCTAGAGATAGTGCTCTTGTCTCGCCTCACAGTTAGGAGGCTGTGAGTTTGATCCTAGGTATTTCTCTCTCTGTCTCGGCACACTGAGCATATATCTGCTGAACAAACCTCCGCACTGGCGACAGGAATGGCATCCAACCATTAAAACACTCTGCTAGCTCCATTCAGTTGCCCAAACTCCACCCCTCAAGGGATTATGGGGTCATTAAATGAAGATATGATCATGATAATTGATTTGAGCTGGTAATAACTGTCTCTCTCTCTCTCTCCCTCCCTCCCTCCCTCCCTCCCTCCCTCCCTCTCTCTCTCTCTCTCTCTCTCTCTCTCTCTCACACACACACACACACACACACACACAAAGTGGAGGGGAATAATTTGCTCCTAACTTTAAAGTTTGCAAGATACTCATCTGCAGAATGCTATGTGCAGCCTGATCCATCAGTAGTAGTTAACTGTACCATCCAGCATGGTTATAGAAAATGTGAATTTGGTTCTGTCAGAGAAACAGAACTCAAAATAATGAGAAGATGGATTTGAGGAAAATTGGTCTCCTTTTATTTCACTTTGTTTCCAATAGGAAATGATTCTTATTCATTTTAAATCTTAGCCCCATTAAGATGACTTTTTAACATCTCAGCCAACACTTTGGAGGGTTTTTTCTTTTTCATTATTGGATGAAAAACTTTCAGAAATATTATATTTGCTTTGTGTGTTTGAATGTTTCTTTTTTCTGACAATAAATAATTTTATATCTTATTTTTTTAAATAACAAATTAATGGTTCACAAATGACTATTGGGGTTTTAATTTATTTTTTAAACATGTATCAAACATTATGCTCTCAAGTTATATACGATAAACTACAGAGTAATTTTCTATCTAATTTACAAAAAGCTGAGTTGAAAGTTCACCCAAAGAATATTTCAACTGTATAAATAATTTTGACACTTAAGGAGAGGAGAGGCACCTGCTGGTTGAAAGAGGGATTTCCTTTTGCTGTAATAGTTGTATTAAATGGTAGTGTAGGACATATTTAAACCAGGTTTCTCTAATCTTCCAATACATCTGAAAGACACCATGGTGCAATTAAACCCAGCTGCCTTGAAACTACATGTCCCAGAATTGCAAGTGATCAGTGCTAATAGTCATATTCCTACAACTCAAAAGAGCAACATGAGGAAGGCTGCTTATGCTGCGTTCAGAATTATATTTCTGAAGTACAGTTGAATTCTTAATTTTATACTCAGAACCACTAAAAACACTGCATCTTCTACGGTGTTACAGACTGAGCCAAAGGTTCCTCTGTCTCGACATTCTGTTTGAAAATAACAGGATAATTATCTGAGTTCACAAGTTAGACATGGGCAGATAAGCACATTGGTTTATAGGGTATTTATTGATCACATAAGGACCAAAAACAGATGCCAAACCAACACCAGGAATAGATACACTCCAATATGTAATGAAATACTGTATATGACTGCATCAGGAAAGTGGGATGGATAATCAGGCTCTATATAGAGTTACAGCAGTGATTTTTGTCCAGTGTTAAAATTGTTAAGTTACACAAAATAACATTTATCCATTATCAGTTGAATATTTTTGTTTGCATCAAGCTGTTCTGACCTAGGCTTCCCTAAAAAGCATGAAGCAGAGTCTTGGTCCCGGCAAAACCCCTTTTATTTACACGGTTGTGAATTCTTTTCATTCACAGTCAGCAAGGCCTGGCAAACAGTCTTTCAGAGGAATATTTATCAACACAGACCTTATCTCGCTTGGAAAGCTGCCATGTCAATAGTTTCCAAATGCAGTGCAAGGCAAAACTTGGCACAGAGTTTCTGGGATTCATGGACAGATCTTCCCACTCTTGAAACGACTGACCTAACTAATTGTTTCCTGCAAAAGCCCACTCCCCATTTGTTCCTCTTTTGTTTCCTATGGGAGGGGCCAATCACCTCCAAGGTGTGTCTTTACTCCCAAGTCGACCCTGCTTTCTTAGTTGTTCTTGTCTTCTGGCAGCTCTGCGCATGCACACACTGGAAACAGGCTCCAGCTGTTCCTCTGCCTCACTGCTGACTAGCTCCCTCTCTGCCTCTGATGCAAAGCCCTTGTCTGAGCTTTTCCCAGCCCCCAGGACTGGCCCATGTTCCTCCCCAACCTCCTCACTGTTTGACTCTGCTGCCAACTCTGCTGGCCATCGGCGGGCCACAACACAAGCTATATCTCTGTGAGTTGCAATTAAACAGAAGTGAAAACAGGAAACAGCCATTCTCAAAGAACAATTTCAATATTCAGTATATTTGTAATTCTATTTTACAGGAAATAAATATTGTGTTTCAAGGAAAATACTTCAATGGGATTTTTTAAAAATGCCACAAGTCATACACAAACCTGACATTCATCAAATCTTGAGAAAGTTAGTGTTACTACTTTGCATTAATAATTTAACTGCACTGACTCCACTCCTTATTTTTTGAATATTGGGCACGTTACTTTCGAGGATATTGCCAGTAGATGGTGCTGTTCAGTTGTCTGTCTCTTACAAAGGTTTAAATCCTAACTTCCTGGTTTGTAAACTTTAGAGTTGCAAAGAGAGAGCTCACAAAGGGGCTGAAGATAAAAGGCAAAGAGGTCATTTTCCATTCCTCCCACAGTATCCTTGTTCTGAGCTCAAAAGCCCATTCTTTTGAAGGACTGTGGCAGAGGTGGGTTTCAGCAGGTTCTGACCAGTTCTGGAGAACCAGTAGCAGAAATTTTGAGTAGTTCAGAGAACCGGTAAATACCACCTCTGACTGGCCCCGCCCCCATCAATTCTCTGCCTCCTGAATCCCAATTGATTGGGAGGAAATGGGGATTTTGCAGTAACCTTCCCCTGGAGTGGGGAGGAAATAGAGATTTTACAGTATCCTTCCCCTGCCACGCCCATCAAGCCATGCCACACCCACCAAGCCACGCCCACAGAGCCGGTAGTAAAAGAATTTGAAACTCACCACTGGACTGTGGACCATCCAGAAAAATATGTGAGGCATCATGGAACTGAGAAAGAGCAACTGATCCAAAAAGTTGATTTGTTCTCCCCTCCCCCTCTCACCATGGCAAGACTCTGATTTATCCTGGGTTCTTTCACTAATGGAAGAAACTCTTGCGTTGACAGAAAATCTCTGTTAGTGCCAACCCAATGTTTACAACACATTCTTCAAAGCAGTTAATACCAGTATATACATAATGATTGCAGATAATCCTTTGTGCTGCTGTTTCACCTCAAAGTAGCAAAGAATCTAGGAACAAGGACCAACTCTGGACTTTCAATGTATTACATAAAGCTGATGATTGCCTAGACTTGTTGGATGAGAATAATTGGAATTTTGACTTTGTTTTTCAACTGCAAGTTGAATGCTTGTGAAAAACCTGCAGGTCCAGTTCTTACATCAGTGGCTATAACTGGGAATGTTATTTCTACTTCTGAAACATATGGGAAATCTGACAGCTTACAAGCTATTGGCTAGACAACGTTGACTCAATGGAGGAAGCTCCATATTGGGAATTTGGCATGTCATGTCTTCTGTGGTTAAGTAATCCTATACACACACCCAGTTTCTACACCATTCCTTTGCATTTCTGACTTTTCTATTAATATCATGCCACCACTGGCTCAAAATGCCATACTGTATACAATATACTATAATCAAAATAAGCATGTGCTTTGAAAAAGTGTTTTTCCGCTGAGACCGGTCAGTCAGGGCAACCTGGTCTGCCCAAATATGGGACGGAGCATACTGCTTCCGCTTTTGCCTTTCAGCCCCAACCCAGGAGCCTTCGCAGGCAGTCGCTTCCACGACATTGTGTTAAATTTGTCAGTAAATTTAAATTTAACACACATGCTTTTAATATCTTCCATTAAGTGAGTTTCCCTTGAGTTTATTTTTTTTTAAGAATCCCTTTCACCCCTATGGGTAGAATGTGAATTCCTTAGCCTCGGATCCTCTCTCAGAGGCCTGGAATTTGGGGATTCTGTGCAGTTGTTACTAGCATTGCACTCTTCTGGACAAAGTGCTCTGATGTTGTTCCTAGGATCTGTGGGAGCCACTCTCCCAGGTTAGGTGTTGCAATTCTGAGTGCTCCTACCACAACAGACTACTTTGGCCTTTACTTTCCACATCCTCTCTAGTTCCTCCTTCAGGTCCTGGTATTTCTCCAGCTTCTCATACTCCTTTATAATGTTGCTCTAACTTAGCATCTATACCTTGATCACCAACGCTATTTTCTGGTCCTTGTCTACTACCACAATTTCTAATTCATTGGCCAGTACTCGCCTGTCTGTCTGAATCTGGAAGTCCCACAGGATCTTAGTTCCTCTTACGCTCCACAATCTTCTGTGGAATCTACCATCTGGACTTGGAAAAGTCTACCACATACACTGTGCGGATATTTCTGGACACAATGATAGCTATTTGATTGTGCTGTTTAGTGCATATTATTCATGTCTGGATATACCACCACTCTATTGTACGTTGGACTGTCTCTGAGGCCTCTCTGCCCAGACTGCATCCTGGGCTGCCACAAAGAGGAAGGGGTCAATTTATTTTCCAAAGCACCAGAGAGCAGGACAAGAAACAATGAATGGAAACTAATCAAGGAGAGAAGCAACATGGAATTAAGGAGAAACTTCCTAACAGTGAAGACAATTAACCAGCGGAACAGCTTGCCATCAGACGTTGTGGGTACTTCATCACTGGAGGTTTTTAAGAAGAGACTGGACAGCCACTTGTCTGAAATGATATAGGTTCTCCTGCTTGAGCAGTGGGCTGGACTAGAAGACCTCCAAGGTCCCTTCCATCTCTATTCTGATTGACCCAGCATCTATAGATCTGTCTATAGATCTCGTTGCCTGTTCTTGTGCTGGTTTGATCAGTGCCTTTAGATACCTTACAGTTGCCACTGGATGCTATCATCTTAAGGAAGAAAACACAACTTAAACATGGTCCGGGAATGAGTTTAAACATGACATTGTGACATCATGGCAGAAAAACATATTTCATGATCATGTTTTTGTTGCATTAGGTACATTTGGGCAAATGTGACCCTTAAAACTAAATTCCATTATTTTGCCACTGTATCAATTTCAGTGGGTTTTTTATCCTGGAAACTCCATGAAATATGCATCATAAGTAAAAGATGGCAATGAATATGGGAAATGTATGGACTACTTTGAGCATTATTTCTGCAATCCTAGGAAATGGGACCTTACAATATGTGTGATTTCTATGATGCTTTCTGGACTTATTTTTCATCATGATCAAAGTCTATTTGTAAGACAGAAAGACCATGTTATCCTCCTGCTCATGTTTCCCAGTGAAGAGTATTCACATGCCTTCATTATTAGGGGTAAGATATAGCATTATGACTTGTAGTCACTGGCATTTTGAGCTTTACTCACGAAGCATTACCATCTTATGGTAGATGGAAGTTTTAATTATGCTCTGCACAGTGGTGGGTTGCTACCGCTTTGGCCCCGGTTCAGGCAAACCAGTAGTAGTGGTGGCAGGAGGCTCTGCCCACCCGCCCAGATGTCATCAAATATGATCTGTGCATGCGCAAGCAAACCGGTAGCAAAGGTAAGTGAAACCCATCCCTGGCTCTGTATGAGGAAGTGCTTCCTTCTTGTTTCTCTTTCTTGTTATTTTTCATCTACAAAATAAAATTCAAGAAGATAATTGAAACTGGCATGGTGAAGAAGTTGCTTGCTTCTGCATTTTATTACAGCAGGAAAAGAGAAGCATTATATCAGACTATTATTTTAGAGCAACTTTATGCTTAGGTCAACAGGAAGCTGAGTTTGAAACAAATTTAACCTATCGTAAGGGAGAAGCAAAGCAGGGCCTTTCCATCAAGAGTCCCATTGGGGTCCCATTACGGAAACTTCGTGGGATGAAATCCACAAATGGAACATACAGCTAGAGAGATTTAAATTACTTAAAAGAAATAGACCAAATAAAAGAAGAGGTGGAGTTGCACTATATATAATAAATAACTACATCTCTACAGAAATAGAGCACAACAATGATGAAAATTATCTTGAATGCATTTGGGTCAATATTAAAGGGGGGGGGATGACATTGCTGTAGGTCTATAGGCCACCCAACCAAACAGAGGAAATAGATGAACTTTTTGCTAGACATTAACTAAGGTATGTAGGAAGCACATCACAATAGTAGTGGGGGTTTTTAACTATCCTGACATCAACTGGGAGACAAACTCTGCACCAAGTAGAAGATCCAACATGTTCCTAACAAACCTAACAGACAACTTTGTTTCCCAAAAAGTAGAGAAGGAAACAAGGGGATCAGCCATAATGGAGTTAATTCTCACTAACAGAGATGAAATGATAGAAGGTGTCGAAGCTACAGGAACCTTGGGGGCAAGTGATCATTCAATATTGGAATTCAACATTATGCAAGCACAAGTAGTAGAAGAAAGTCAAACTAGAGTCTTGGACTTTAAGAGAGCTAATTTCAATAAACTTAGAAAGAGTTTGGGAAGGATTCCATGGATGAGAATCCTCAAGGGGAAAACAACTCAAGAAGCTTGGGAAATTTTGAAAAGTGAGATTATAAAAGCCAGTCTAGCACAATACCAACAAAGAAGAAAAATAACAACTCTCAAAAGAAACCAGCATGGCTACATAAAGAACTCTCTGACAAATTGAAAGACAAAAAGGACAAGCATAAAAAGTGAAAAGAGGGGCAAATAACTTAGGCAGAATATCAACAAAAATAGCCCGAGCCTGTAAAGATGAAATGAGGAAAGTTAAGGTTCACAATGAACAAAGGCTTGTGACAAAAGTAAACAATAACAAAAAAAGCTTCTTCCAACATGTTAAAAACAAGAAAAAAGTCAAGGAAACAATTGGTCCATTGCTGGGAGAAAGTGGCAAGAAGATGACAAGCAACAGGAAGAAAGCAGAACTACTTAACTCGTTTTTTGCATCTACTGTATCTTTACCCAAAGGGAAAAAACAGTCCAACCTATCAAAAACAGCACCACAAAAAAACAGATTAGGAACACAAGTTAAAATAGGGAAGAAAACATTAAGTGAACACCTGTCTACCTAGATGAGTTCAAATCACCAGGACCGGATGAATTACAACCCAAGGTTCTGAAGGAACTGGCAGATGAGATCTCAGAACTGCTGAACTATATCTTTTAAAAATCCTGGAGCACCGGGGAACTGCCAGTGGACTGAAAAAGAGCTGATCCCATCTTCAAAAAAAGGAAAAAAAATAGATCCAGAAACTACAGACCTATCAGCCTGACCTCAATACCAGGGAAGATTCTGGAAAAGATAATCAAGCAATGAATCAGCGAACACCTAGAAGCAAACAAAGTAATAACCAAAAGTCAACATAGCTTTGTCAAAAACAGATTATGCCTGACTAATCTTATTGCATTGTTTGACAAAGTGACAAAATTACTGGACCAGAGGAATGCTGTCGATATAATTTGCTTGGACTTCAGTAAGGCATTTGTCCATAACCTACTACTAGATAAAGTAGAAAAATGTGGGTTAGACAGCATCACCACCAGATGGATCTGTAAGTGGCTGACCAACCACACTCAATGTGTAGTCCTCAATGGAACTGCATCTACATGGAGGGAAGTATGCAGTGCAGTACCCCAGGGCTCTGTTTTAGCCCAGTATTCTTCAACATCTTCATCAATGACTTGGATGAGGAAATAGATGGGGAAACTCATCAAATTTGCAGATGACAGCAAGCTGGCAGGAATAGCCAACACTCCAGAAGATAGGCTCAAGATACAGCTGAGATGAAAAATCCAAAATTCTATTGGGTTGCAGTAAAGAAATACAGAAAGCTCTAACTCTGCTATCAGCTAGTGGTCATCTAGATTTTTGCAACCTTGAGATAGCATACCTACCATAATTAAAAAATTACTTTTAATCTTGAACCTTTAAGGGTATGTATATTTAACACCAAGTTTGTTAATGCTCCTGACAGGACTTTGAGGCAATAATATATTGCTGGGTGTAATGCAGTGGTGGGTTGCTCCCGGTTCGCACCGGCTCACAAGAACCGGTAGTAAAAATTTCTAATAGTTCGGAGAACCGGTAATATCATTGGCTGGCCACACCCCCGAACTGGTCCCTGGCCTAGTCGCCGCTCGCTTACCCCGCCCACCTCATCAGAGACTTTTTTTTTTTACTTTTAAAAGCATTTTTTCTACAACCTTTTCGGCCAAAAAAATGCTTTTAAAAGTAAAAAAAAAAAGCCTCTGATGATCGCGCGTCTCAGCTGGGATTGTCAGAGGCTTTTAAAAGCCTTTTTTCTACATTTTTCTCTACAACCTCTTCAGCCGAAGAGGTTGTAGGAAAAAAAATGCCTTTAAAAGCCTCTGGCGATCCCAGCTGAGTTGCCTGATTGTCAGAGGCTTCTAAAAGCATTTTTTTCTGCAACCTCAAAAGGTTGTAGAAAAAATGCTTTTAAAGGTAAAAAAAAAAAAAAGTTGGCCACGCCCACCTAGTCACATTACCCCACCAAGCCACGCCCACAAAATAAGCCATGCCCACAGAACCGGTAGTAAAAAAATTTAGAACCCACCCCTGGTGTAATGCAGATAATTTTGCCACATCATTACCTGCTTCTGAAAAAAATGTTATTACAAAAACTGCATGGATTGTTTTGAATGCATAAAATAAAACTGTCTGAAAACTTTGCCAGACAGCTAACTCTTTGCATAAT
Source organism: Pituophis catenifer annectens (assembly GCF_029215685.1). Taxonomy (NCBI): domain Eukaryota; kingdom Metazoa; phylum Chordata; class Lepidosauria; order Squamata; family Colubridae; genus Pituophis; species Pituophis catenifer. Next base: position 243,542,407 of record NW_027256881.1, on the reverse strand, counting down.
GTATGAAGTAAAATTAATTTTTTAAAAAGCAATGCAAACTATACATCCAGAAACAAAGGCTGCAATTCACTACTCAGCTCACCGCTATACACCTTCAATTTTAAACTGCTGTTAAAGGCACAGGGACAAAAGCTGAGAAGCCTAATGGCTGTGCCTTTGTTCAAAAGCAGTAAAAATATGAATATTGTATACACCTACTATGAATATTCTATACACCTACTATGGAATAAAGGAAAATTAAAGCTACTTTGCATGTATATTAACATATTTATACTTTCAGTTTCTTTTTTACCCAAGTATTGGGATCTCAACAGAATAGAAATCTCCCCCCTGGAGTTTCCTCTCAGTGGACTTTCATTAGGAAAACAGGTGGGAGGAAGAGTCAAACTCATATCGCTCTTTCTGTGTAGATTAAGGCCACTGAAACTGCTTTAAAAGGATACATAAGTATGTTTCTGTCTTTAGCATACAATCTACTTTTACCCTAAATCCATAGAACACAGGAGGCCAAAATTCTGAGCAAACATATAAAGGATTGTGTTTCTATTATCATTCCCCATATATGGCTAACAAATATCACATGAGCCCCTCTTTAGGGGTTGAAGCTAGCAAGGATGGAAAGAAGGAATCAGAGACCAGAACTGGACATTATCAATGTCCTGTGAAGGTGCCTTCATCAAACAAGATCAAGAAATATGTTGCCATTATAAGAGCAGAGAAATAGATAGATGATATGAATTCTAGGTCCCCTATAACTATGACTTGAAAGATCCTACAATAGTTTTTTCCTTAATTATTAAGAGTTTCTAAGCTAATAACATATCTATCTAGGCAAGGTCCTTCATATGTAAATTTAAGATCCTAATCTACAGGAACCATGCCCTGGGTGAAACTCTGATGTATCTCTGTGTAAAGAGTTTGATATCTTAGGCATGCCTCATACTTTTTAAATAAAAAAACCCAGAAGTTTTTATTGAGCTGAGGAAGTAAACTACAGGTTTTTTATTAGAATATATTTGGCAAAGGTACAATTTCAGGTAGGTTTCACTTCCTGACCAGGTAAGTTTCATTCTACTGGTAGAACATACTGGTACTTCATTTTCCAGTTTCACATCCAAGCTTGAAATATCTTCAAACTTGGATCTTCAAGTTCCTCAATAGTTAATACTTCCATGTATGTTTGTAATCCTGTGTCTTTTGATAACAAAACTCAAAAGAAACAAATTATTAATTCATCAAGGGAGTGGAGACAAAATTTACATGTAACCATGTCAAAATGGTTCACACCAAGAGCAGGATCTCTAATAAAACAAAGGTACCATGCCTTAGGCACAGTTACATTTTAGATCTTTCTTGTCATCATCATTCATCATTGATGATGAATCCGCATACAGATGGGAGATTGAACAACTAGCCTCATGGTGTGACCGGAACAATCTGGAACTGAACACACTCAAAACCGTAGAAATGGTGGTAGACTTTAGGAGAAACCCTTCCATACTTCCACCTCTCACAATACTAGACAACACAGTATCAACAGTAGAGACCTTCAAATTTCTAGGTTCTACCATATCGCAAGATCTAAAATGGACAGCTAACATCAAAAACGTCATCAGAAAAGCAAAACAATGAATGTTCTTTCTGCACCAACTTAGAAAGCTCAAACTGCCCAAGGAGCTGCTGATACAGTTATACAGAGGAATTAATGGTTTGTCATCTGCACCTCTATAACTGTCTGGTTTGGTTCTGCAACTCAACAAGACAGACACACACTTCAGAGGATAATTAGAACTGCAGAAAAAACAATTGCTACCAACCTGCCTTCCATTGAGACCTGTATACTGCATAAATCAAAAAGAGGGCTGTGAAAATATCCTCACATCCTGGAAATAAACTGTTTCAACTTCTACTTTCAAAATGACGCTATAGAGCACTGCACACCAGAACAACTAGACACAAGAACAGTTTTTTCCCAAATGCCTTCATTCCGCTAAACAAAAAATTCCCACAACACTGTCAAACTATTTACGAAGTCTGCAGTACTATTAATCTTCTCATCGTTTCCACCACCCATCTCCTTCCACTTATGACTGTATGACTGTAAATTTGTTGCTTGTATCCTTAAGATTTATATTGATATTGTTTCCTGATTGCTTATTTGTACCCTATGACTATCATTAAGTGTTGTACCTTACAATTCTTGATGAACGTATCTTTTCTTTTATGTACGCTGAGAGTATATGCACCAAGACAAATTCCTTGTATGTCCAATCACACTTGGCCAATAAAACATTCTATTCTATTCTATTCTATTTCCCAGGTGGCTCACCTGATTTGGGGCTATAAAATCTATATATATTTAATTGCTAAAAATTGAGGTTGATTTAATGGTATATAATCAATTAAAACAGCTAATTTCAAAAATATTCTCTTCATTCATATACACTGGCTAGATTTACACATTTCCTAAACCCTACAGTGATGGGACTAGGTTGGATTTTGTATATTACATAAATCCAGTTTTGATGATTTAGGAATCCCAATTTAGGACTAATACGATCTCAATCACATTTAAAGTAGCATCTGTGCAACATCAGCAAATGTTGAGGAAGACAGGATTATGTATATATCATTACTGCTTTTTAAGAAAGGAGAATTTTGCAATTTTGGTTTCTTTTCCTCAGAGGGCAAGTTGGGCCTGCCACAACTACTCCTTTTCTAGGTCACTATTAAACATTAAAAGCCTGCAATTTCTTTGAATCTGACCACAAAGCCAATTACAGAGATTTTTTTTTTATGGTCATGAAGTGAACCAGCCCTGATGCATTCTGGGAGTCCTCTGCTCATTTTGCTGAATGACATCCTAGATTTCAGCCCCCAAATCACTTCCCAAAAGTTGTAAACAACCTCAATTTCCTATTATATCTGAATGACATATAGATTTGGCTATTGGCTAGTTGGGAATTGGCTAAATATGGGTTTTAATCAGCCTTCACCAACCTGGTACTACCTAGATGTGTTACACTTCATATCCTACCATCCTCAACTCTTTGGGAATATAACCAAATGCATAAAGCGCATAGGATGGCAAGGCTAGTTAAAACTAAGCTGCAGTTGGAAACAGTGGGCAGATATACATTTCTGCTTAGCCTATCAATACTATGGGCCATTCACTATGTTCTGAGTACAGGAACAGATGATATCACCCTCACCTCCTCCTTTGCAAACATAGCCTCTGACCATGATTTCCAGCTTCAATTAAAAACTGTGGTTTTCTAACCAAAGCTGTTTTAAGTCCTTCAGAGCAGATGGTCTCCAAAGCTTTGTCCCGCTCTAGCAGGACACTCCCCACCCACCCACCGCCCGGCACTGATTGGCTGCAGTGTAAAAGCAGGGGAATCAGATCCTGGCTTTTAATCCATGTATTCACAACATTGTCAGACCATGGGCACCACCATTGATAAAGGAACTTTTAGGGCCGTTTTCAGGATATGCCTGCATTGTATTTTGCAAATTTGAGAAATCATGCAAGATTTTCTTTTTCTAGATTGGAGGTGTGGGACAACCTTTTCAACTGTCAGCTGTCATTAAAGTGTAATGAGCACCATAATTATATAACATAATTCCATTTCTCTATTTTGAAAGCAACCACATTTGTAAAAGTCCACTTTTGAAAAACGAGCAAATCTGAGAAAGGCATATTTGTCTGCTTAACAATAAGAAGGAATTCAATACTTATCAAAAAAAAAAACTCTGAAGTTTTTCACGTATAAAAGGATCTGGAAGTTCATTCATCAAGTAATGTGGGGTCAGCCACAGCTAGTTTATTGCATCTCATTTCTGCATCTTCAGTGGCACTGCTTAATTCTTTAAACAAAGCAGAGACAGAGCGGCTTCTATGAACAAGAAACTTAGTGTGGGTGGTTATTGGTGAAGTTTTCAAAATTGTCAGACTATCATCTGATCTGACCACTAACCACAGAAAGGAAAGAGTGAAGCCAATACAGCAGACGGATGGATAGTCCCATTTATGTAAAAACGGAACTCATCCAAATCACAGAATAAATTGTTGCTTTGAACCTGAGAATGATCAAATGCCTTTTTAAAATGTTCTTGCAGTGACTTAACGGTTTCTTACTATGCAGACATAAAATAGGTGGAGATTTTCCCGGCCTGTAATAAATGGAAGCTTTAAGTCATAATGTGATGTGCTGATGAAAACCCATTGTTGCTTTTTTGTTAGCTTAAAAGGATGTGTGACCCTAGCCACTGTCCTTGGTAACCCATGATGAATGTTTTAGTGCTGGGTTTCAACACACCAGCTATAATTTAATACATTACCAACCCTAGCTAACAATACTAAATGAACCGAGGGTAGAGCCAAGGATTTTGTACAGTATCTGTATGACAAAATCACTCAGATTCGGGAAGACTTGGACTCTGACTGGGTAGATTCAGGGGGGATGGTGGAGGCAGGTCTTGAGAATGTTATCTGGGAAGAGTTTGACCCTGTGACTTCCAATGACGTGGTCAGGATTCTGGGTAGACTGAACGCGGCCACATGTTTGTTGGACCCGTGTCCCTTCTGGTTGGTGCTGGCTTCTCGGGAGGTGACACGAGGCTGGCTCCAGAGGATTATAAATGCTTCGTTGAGTGAGGATGACTTTCCCGCCGCCTTGAAAGAGGCGGTGGTGAGGCCTCTCCTCAAGAAGCCTTCCCTGGACCCGGCAGGGGGGCACTGTGTTGCGGTGGTTCTCCTCCTTTCTCTCCAACCAGTCACAGTCTGTGTTGGCAGGGGAGCAGAGGTCGACCCCGAGGCGCCTTATATGTGGGGTGCCACAAGGGTCGGTCCTCTCGCCCCTTCTGTTCAACATTTATGTGAAGCCCCTGGGTGAGATCATCCGTGATTTCGGGGTGAAGTACCATCAGTACACTGATGACACTCAGCTGTACATCTCCACCCCGGACCACCCCAATGATGCCCTTGAAGTGATGTCCCGGTGCCTGGAGGCCGTGCGGATCTGGATGGGGAGAAACAGACTCAGGCTCAACCCATCCAAGACCAAGTGGCTGCGGTTTCCGGCATCCCGATATAGTCAGTTGGTGCCATCACTGACTATTGGGGGTGAGTCGTTGGCCCCCACGGAGAGGGTTCGCAACTTGGGTGTCCTCCTGGATTCATGGCTGTCTTTAGAAGAGCATGTGATGGCTGTGGCCGGGAGGACTTTTTATCAGGTTCGCCTGATCCACCAGTTTTGTCCCTTTCTAGATCGGGACTCCTTTCGCACAGTCACTCATGCCCTCGTCACTTCCCGCCTGGACTACTGTAATGCTCTCTACATGGGGCTCCCCTTGAGGAGCACCCGGAGGCTCCAACTGGTGCAGAGTGCGGCCGCGCGGGTGGTTATGGAGCGATGTGGCGTTCCCATGTAACACCTCTCCTGCACGAGCTGCACTGGCTCCCGGTAGTCTTCCAGGTGCGCTCCAAGGTTTTGGTTACCACCTTTAGAGCGCTCCATGGCTTAGGACCTGGATACTTACGGGACCGCCTGCTGCCACCAGTAGCCTCTCACCGGCCAGTACGCTCTCATAGAGAGGGGCTCCTCAGGGTGCTGTCGGCCAAACAGTGTTGACTGGCGGCCCCCAGGGGGAGAGCCTTCTCTGTGGGGGCACCTGCTATCTGGAATGAGCTCCCCCCGGAGATACAGAGGATCCCGGATCTACGCACCTTCCGCCGCACCCTCAAGATCTTTCTATTTCAACAGGCTGGCCTGGCCTAACTTTCCCTTTTTAAATTGTAAATTTTTAAATTTGTCTTAACCATTGGGGGTGTTTTTAATTTGTCCCGGGCCAAATTATTTAATGTGGTTTTATACTGTCTTTTAAATTTTGTAATCTGTGTGTTTTATTTTTTGACTGTTCACCGCCCTGAGTCCTTTGGGAGTAGGGAGGTATATAAATCTAATAAAATAAAATAAAATAAAAAAAAAATAAAAAAACCAAATTTCAGAAACAGAATCAACAAAAAAAAAAGAAAAGAAAAGTTTTACATTTAGGCAAGAAAAATCAAAGGTATAAGTACAGATTAGGCCAGTGGTGGGTTGCTCCTGGTTCTGTCCGGTTCTTCCAAACCGGTGGTAAAAGCGGCAGGAGGCTCCGCCCACCCGCACGTCATAATGAGCGATCTGCACATGCGCAGAAGTGCGTGCACCCGCGCGAGCCCATTGCAAACCAGTAGTAAAGGTAAGTAGAACCCACCACTGGATTAGGCAAGACCTGGCTCAAAAACAGTAACTATGAGAAGGACATTGGAGTCTTAGTGGATGATCACTTGAATATGAGCCAGCAGTGTGCAGCAGCAGCCAAAATAGCTAATACAATCCTGGGTTGTATAAACAGCAGCATAGAATCAAGATCACGTGAAGTATTACTACCGCTTTATAAAACCCTAGTAAAACCACATCTGGAATACTGCAAACGATTTTGGTCACCATACTACAAAAAGGAAGTTGAGATTTTGGAAAAAGTTCAGAGAAGAGCAACTAAGATGATCAAATGCTTGGAGACTAAATCATATGAAAAACGGCTGCAGGATTTGGGCTTGGCTAGTCTAAAGAAAAGAAGAATAAGGAGTGACATGATAGCAGTATTCCAGTATTTGACGGGCTGCCAGAAAGAAGCGGGGGTCAAATTATTCTCCAAAGCACTGGAGGGCAGGACAAGAAACAATGTTTGGAAACTAATCAAAAAGAGAAGCAACCTGGAATTAAGGAGAAACTTCTAACAGTGAGGACAATTAACTAGTGGAACAGCTTGCCTCCAGAAACTGTGGACACTCCATCACTGGATGTTTTTAAGAAGAGAGTAGACAATCACTTATCTGAAATAGTATAGGTTCTCCTGCTTGAGCAGAGGGCTGGACTAAAAGACCTTCAAGTTCTCTTCTCTTCTCTTCTCTTCTCTTCTCTTCTCTTCTCTTCTCTTCTCTTCTCTTCTCTTCTCTTCTCTTCTATTCTATTCTATTCTATTCTATTCTATTCTATTCTTCTAGGATTTTGCAATAGTAGCCACTAGTTTTAACAACTGGATGCTTTCTGAAAAGCACCAGTTCCAATTGATGTTCTCAAATGCAGCTGGTCAGCTATTACGGGCTCTTCCACACTTGGCCCTAACCACAGCACAAAGACATCCACCAGAGTTGTGTGTGTCAAAATCAGCAAGATGATGGATCTTTGTCACACTGCAAGCCCGGCCCCTTTTATACATGTGCATACGTGCATACAAAGACGCATTGTTTCCACTATGATCCTGCCCTGCTACTTTGCTAGTTTTTGTTGTGGTCCGCCAGCAGCTTGCGGAGCTGGCAGCGGAGTTGGACAGCGATGAGGCTGAGGAAGAACATGGGCCAGTCCTGGAGGCTGGGGAAGACCCGGATGAGGGCTCTGCGTCAGAGGCAGAGAGGGGGCCAGGACAGGGGTGAAATCTAAATTTTTTTGCTACCAGTTCTGTGGGCGTGGCTTAATTAGTGGGCATGGCTAAGATGACTGGGTGGGCGTGATCAAGTCAATGTCACTTCTTTGCCCTTTTTTAACCTACAAAACACAACACAACACAACCGGCTCACCCACAATGTAAAAACAGCTGTGCTAGACCCAAAATGGCCCCGCAACAAGCAGGAACCTCACACAGCCACAAAAAGCCCAAAAAACCAACTTTTACACTTTACACACACAAAATTCCACATACAGCTTTGTGAGATTTTGTGTGTTTGTGTAATTAGAGTGAAACACTACAGAAACACACTAAATCCCAGAAAGCTGCACAAATATTATTTTATTTTATTTTATTTTATTTTATTTTTATATAAAAGCAGCTAAATTTAAAACTTCCTAAACTTTAAATGGCTAGGTCTAAAAAAAGAACAACTAAAAAAAACCCCAATTAACTATTTTTTTTAAAGATCCCAAAGGGGGAAAAAACTTACCCAATAGAACAGGGGTCTCCAACTTTGGCAACTTTAAGACTTGTGGACTTCAACTCCCAGAATTCCTCAGCCAGCTTTGCTGGGAGTTGAAGTCCACAAGTCTAGGCAAGAAGGCAGGCAAGCAGAAAGAGCTGCTCACCGATGAGCTTGATTGCAGGCAGGGAGATTCAGTTGCTTGCTGATGCATGGATTGCGATTGTCATGCAATCAGCAGCTAAGGTAAGCAAGCTGGAGGCTGGGGGGTGGGGAGAAAAAAAGAAATTATTTTTTCTTTTACATGGCTCTGGCGATCCAAGCTGAGTTGCCTGATTAGCAGGCAACTCAGCTGGGATGTCAGAGCTTGGCTGGTCAGAGCCATTTAAAAGGAAAAAAGGCTCTGATGATCGCGGGGCTCAGCTGGGCATGGGGGGCGGGGGCAGGGATTTTTGCTACCGGTTCTCCGAACTGCCCGCCGCCATCGCTACCTACTCGCCCAAGCCGGTCTGAACCGGGAGCATTTCACCCCTGGGCCAGGGCCATTGGGGAGTGAGGTGCGGACTCCAGAGCCTCCAGAGACTGATAGGAGTGAGACAAAAGAACAGGAGGAGCCTGTTCCTAATGCACGCATGAGAAGAGCTGCCAGAAGGCAAGAGCAGCTCAAGCAAAGAAGACAACTCGGGAGTAGGGCCAAGAGATGATTGGCCCCTCCCATAAGGCTTAAAATAGACCAGCAACAGCTTTGCCGGAAAACAACATTGGTAGCTTCGTCTTCTTCTTCGTCTACGTCTTGTATTTATTTTTGTATCTGTGACTTCTGAATGTTTGCCAAGAAAGGCCTTTGGCAGTTTGCCTAATTGGACCAAGGTTTGCGATAGGACTGAGGAATTTGTGTTGGGAGGAATTTGTTTTAATTTAGTTGAACGACGCTGGGAATGAAGTAATTCTCAGCTGTTCAAATAAAGTTTGTTTTTTCACTGACTGATTTTCCTACTACTTACTTGGGCCTGGGTCACAACAGTTTTGATCCTTCTGTAGGTGCTTTGCTGTGGCATGAAGATACTCTGGGAACCATGTCTTGCTTAATCCTCATGGCACTATCTTCATTTCAATCCCAGCTCCCAACTGGTGTGACCTTAGTTCTAAAGGTGCTTTTTCAATTGGACTTTCTGGTTTTTCTTTGAAGATGTTTTGCTTCTCATCCAAGAAGCTTCTTCAGCTTCGTCTTCAAAGTCCAGTTGCCTCTTGAAAAAGCATCTTTGGGACAACCATGACCTTGATAACTGAGAATCTCCATAGACATCCTTAGTTCTAGTTTTAAAGTAACCTGTTTCCTCTTCTCCTGACACAATTTTGATGTGGACATTATTGGGCAATAAATCATGGTACAGTCATCCATGTGTCAAGTTTCCGAAAGATGCCCTAATTAATTCATGAGCCATGATCCAAACTTCAAAGGAAATATAGTGATTTATTTGGAGCACCATTCCGGCAATACTCGGATGCAGTCAGGACTGACCCCACGTAGATTTACGTTCCCCTATTGTTGTGGAGATGTTGTGGAGATGAGAAATTAAGAAACATCCCAATAGGGCAGACAGAATCAGTTTAATTATTTATTGCAATAAAGGATCAGATCCTGATATAGCTATCAAGTGTCTGAACGCCATATGATTACCTACTCAGAACTTTTATACAGTTTCAAACAAAGGACTCTGTGGAGTCAGCAATTCATATGGTCCTATACATTTATCATTTTTAATTGACATTTCCTAATTACTGAGTTTGCAGAACAGTTATAATAATTCTTCTAAAAAGTTACTGAAGCATATTTTTCAAATTATCTCTGTTACTCTAACCTTCAAGGTGTAAATCACGTAGACTGTTCTTATCTGTGACAACTGAGAGGCCTTGAAGTAAATGTCCTCCCGGAAAGGAATGTCCCTGCTTGTGTTCTGAATATAATTGCAAGCAATTTCTCTCTTACAGTATTAAGAACAAAGAGGGCCCTTCAGTGACTATTTAGCTGGACCCGTGCTTATTATTTATTTTATTTTATTTGTTACCTGTTTCACCATACTATGACCCAGTCTCTCCCCTCCCCCCTGGCCATGTCATAAATCACATTTTCCAATTAACCACTTTGGCTGGCTGTGAAACCCAACACCCTCCTTCTGATTGCGATCAGAAAAATGTATGGAATTCACTTCAGTTCTCCCTCCCTCCTGCTCATGGCAACTTGAAAGCTTTGCAAGTTGACACCATGGGTGTATTGTGCAAACATAGCAAATTAAAATTAAAATAACAGTATAAGCATAGATATGACCCAGCAAATATACCGTAATTGACTTCTAAAGCTAAGATTAAACTGCCACGTTTATGTATATAAAGAAGTGACCCTTAGCTGGCACGATTTCAAAAAGGTTTTGTTTTATGTATGACCTGTTTCTAACGCACTTAAACAATTCTTTTCCCCATCCACAGGCCTGCTGCCTATTCTCTCAGTGTGCTGGCTGGGCTTCTCCCAGTGTGGTTTTTACAATTTTATTTGCGCGGGCTCCCCTGAAGTTGCACAAATACTTGTCACAAAGAGAACTCTGGTCCAGATGTTATTGTGTGTCTCTAACCTGACTCACTTCACTTCCTCCTTACTCTGAAAGGAAAGATTGGGGGTGGGTGGGAAACTCCTATTGCTTTTATTCCGTAATGTTGAGGCTATGTATGTGGTTTGAAATCGAGATCAAATCCTGTAATTCAGGTGACTCTCACCTGATTCTTTACGCTGATTTTGTTTCCTTCTTTCTGATATTCCAGAAAAGTGTTAGTGCAAGTCTTAACAAGATGATGTTCTAAAAATTACCAGTGGTGTCCTTTTATTGTCTTTAATTTAGACCCATCCCAGTTGAAGGGGCAGGGAGGGGGGGAAAAAGAGATAATAGAGCTGAAGCATTCTGTTTTGCAGTGGTTCTTTTGTGGCAGAGAGTCGATTCCATCAGGTAAATAGTAGTTGGTGAAAGTTTATGTACTAACTTTATCACAGTAAATTTTAAGATGCCATGAGACTTGTTTATAATTTTTACAGGTAGTCCTCAACTTATGACCACAATTGAGCTCAAAATTTGTGTTGCTAAGTGAGACATTTGTTGACTTTTACCCCATTTTACAACTCTTTTTTTGCCATGGTTGTTAAATCAATCACTGCAGTTGTTAAATTAGTAACACAGTTGTTAAGTGAATCTGGCTTCCCCAGTGACTTTGCTAGTCAGGAAGTCACAAAAGGTGATCACATGACTCCCAGGACACTGCAACCGTCATAAATAGGAGTCAGTTGCCAAATGTCTGAATTTTGATCACATGACCATGGGGATACTGCAACGGTTGTGTGAAAAATGGTCATAAATCATTCTTTTTCAGTGCTGTTGTAACTTCCAACGGTCACTAAATGAACTGTTGTAAGTCAAGGGCTACCTGTATTGCAGAAAACTAACTTGCATGAATAACTTCCTAAATCTTTAAACATGTTGGTTCTGCATATCATAAAAATATCACTTTATTTGCAAAACTGGCATCGGGTATTCATTGTCTTCATTCTTATCAAAGTACAATTCTATTTTTAAAAAATATTTTGCAGAAAACTCCTTCACTATCAGGAGGACTCTCTCTCTCTCTCTTTCTCTCTCCCTCCCTCCCTCTCTCCAGTTTTTCCAGTCACTTGATTTTACAGTAAAATGGCGCACCACACAATCACTGCTACTTTTTTTTTAAGCACAAGGAAAAGTGGGGCCCAGGAAAAGTAATGAAATAGCAATTAAAAAATCTTTCTGCTGCTTGGCAAGAGTTGCCAAGAGACCTATAACAAAACATAGACATATTGGAAAGAAACACAACAATCATTAAGAAATAATTTTAAGCTGGTTATTTTGCCACAATTTATGTGCTTTTTGATATTAATTTCACATAACTTTATATGTGTGTATATTTTATAAGTATATATGCAATGCACACTTGAACATGCATAACATCTACATATACAAAGATATATATTTAAATATGTACTGAATCCCTTGTAAGTTGTTGCTGAACTGTTTTGACAGAATTTTCTTAACTACATCAGCACGAGCACAGAACAGGTGCATTTAAAATAGGAAGTGCTGAAAAAGTAGCTTTTGCGGGTCGGGGCATTTTAAAAAGTCAAGATGGAGGTTGCAACCATGCAAATTCAAGCTTCACACCTTTGTATATGCATATGATACTAACACGAGTGGGATAGGGATTTGCTTGCATGGTCTCAATTGCCATCTTAAGCTTTTTTGATGCCTCCTCCCCTCTAGGACATCGTTCTGCAGAGAAGCCTTCATCTGATTATAGAAAGCTAGCATGGATGGAGTAAATTATCCTAAAGAAGAAATGCATGCTGAAATGGATTTGATTTGTTTTTATTTATTTTATTTACGGTCTATACATTTTTCAAATGAACAAATCTCTCAGACACGTCAAAGCTTGGCCTATTCAATAATGAACTCGACTAAATTTGAAATCCTTTCAGCATTAAATCCATAAGCATTCCAGTTTTCTACAGATCTTGATTGTCTCAATACAGTTCCTATCACTCTCTGGACATCCTGACTCAATACGATAGAGGTTGTACAGGTAGCCCTCGACTTACGACCACCACTGAGCCCCAAATTTCTATTGTTAAGCAAGACATTTGTTAACGGAGTTTTGCCCCATTTTACAATCTTCCTTACAATGGTTGTTAAGTGAATCACCGCAGTTGTTAGGAACAAGTTGTTAAGTGAATCTAGCTTCCCCATTGACTTTGCTTGTCAGTCTCAAAAAGATAATCGTGTGACCCCAGGACACCGCAATCATCGTAAAGGTGAACCAGTTGTCAAGCATCTGAATGCTGATCATGTGACCATGGGGATGCTGTAAGGGATATAAGTGTGAAAAACGATCATAAATCACTTTTTTTAGTGTCCTCACTTTGAACGGTCACTAAACGAACTGTTGTAAGTGGAAAGACGACCTGTAATCTAACACAGTTGCAGGGCACTCGTTTGGGGAAGGTCAAACACCTGGAAAGCCTCTAACTTTCTCTTCTTATGCACACCGTTTTAAAAAAAGCAATTCTAACTGCAGTTTCGCTTCCCGGAAAAAAAATATGCATATACTTCTTTTCCAGAGGAAACCCAGCTGGCGAATGAAAGCTTAGCTTCTTGGAAAGCCGAGGGCGATCATTTAGCGGGATCACCCTAGACCGGGCGTGAGCACTCAAGATGGGAAAGGAAACTTAAAGTTTCACGAAGGTCACGTGGTTTACAGGAACACCACAGACCAGAGCCGAAGGCGAGCCCGACTTTCTCCTCGCGACTGCGCAGTGCCTCTTGGCAGCGATGGAGGCGAGCGAAAGACATGCTTCCCCCCGCCCTCGCCCGCCCGCCAGGAGACTGCCCATTCGGAGGTGGTTCTCGCTGATTGGCTGTCATTGGCCAATGAACTTGCCCTCCGATTCGTACTATAAACATCATGCAGCGGGCTGGAGTTTGTTTGTTATTTCTGCATTCTCCTCTGTTGCGACATAGAAGATCTCCGCTAGTGAAAAAAAAGGTAATGATTTGTCCTTTTTATGCAGTGGCTTTAACTCGTAGAAGGGAGCGGATTAGCTGAGCCGTAGATGCTTCCACGCAGATGAGGAAGGGAAAAAAAAAACACCAAACCACTTTCTTCTTCTAGGCGGCTATTTTCACCTTTTCTGTGTCTTGCCGGAGCAAGAAGTTTTGCGGCTGCTTTTCTGATAACGGCATCCAATTGTGACATTTTTTCAATTTTAATTTAAATTATTATTTTTTTAAGTTTCCTGAAAATGCATTTACAAATATGAGCCGAAAAGAGTACAACGCGGAGGCAACATCTTTGTGCACCTGACCCAACACGCCCCCTTCCCCCCCCACTATCCTAGGTCGCAGGTGTAGAGATTTGACCGGTCTGTGGTCAGGAAGTACTGGGTGCGATTTGCTCGTCGGTGGTTCCAGGAGCAATGGTTACTCAGTAGATTCATAATTATAATCATAAGTTTATTTGTCAAGCATATATAACAGGTAACAGTATAAACATAATTTGAATACATGAAAAGAGTAAGTAAAAAGGAATATTAGGATAGGGACGGTAGGCACGCTGCTGCACTTATGCACACCCCTTACAGACCTCTTAGGAATGGGGTGAGGTCAACAGTAGACAGCTTAAGGTTAAAGTTTTGGGGGTTTGGGGAAGAAACTACAGAATCAGGTAGTGCATTCCAGGCATTGACCACTCTGTTACTGAAGTCATATTTTCTGCAATCGAGTTTGGAACGGTTTACCTTGAGTTTGTATCTATTACTTGCTGGTGTATTGTTGTGGTTGAAGCTGAAGTAGTCATTTTCCCCTGTTTGCAGTTCCCTCAGCACCTGGGAAGAATTTAGATGCAAGTGGTGATAGCAAAGGACTATATGGTGAGAGAGAATCCTGCAGTATATTGCTTTATATAGTTCTGCAGATTGTATGCAACAAAAATTCTTGCTTGCTGGTAGGAGACCTGCTTAATGTTATCTCTTAATGTGCATATGAATGGGGTATTAAGCAAGTTGGCAACCAGTATAGGGGGGGGAAACAGAATTTTGGAGCCTTTGTTTGCTGCTAAATTTATTTTCAGTAGCATTTGAGCTGATGGAAAGCTATCTCTGTGCTACTAAACACTTGTGTCTGTAACTTTCAATTGGTTGTTTCAATTGTTGCTATATGATGCACTGCAAGGGTGCATCATATGGCAACAGTTTTTGAATTGACATACTTCAGATGGGCTAACTGCAGATGGCCTAATTTACAGAATGCATCCAAAATCCAGGACCTATGACTACTGTGGGGTTAAAATTTGGCAGTTGTGGCCACTTCATTGCTGTTGCAGCCAGCTGTGATCATATGATTGTCATTTCCAATGCTCTCTACCAGGAAATCGGTGAGGAAGTTACTCCTGCTCTCACTGCTCTTTTGCTTGCCAGTAATCATTCTGTTTCTCTATTTAGGTAAGGAAATACTTTTGAAACGGTAATCCAACAGGGCACAGATTGTCTAGGAGCACGAGGTAAAATTTTCTGCTTTCATTGTCAACCTTTGATCTCTTTCTGTAGTTTTGGATGTTGAGGGAAGGAGATGATGAAATATGATGACATCATGCAAATGAGGTTATGTATTATATGACTCTGAATGGTGGGTTGGGCTGAGGGAGAATGTGACGGGCCCAAAGTCACCCAGCCAGTTTTGTATGTTCAGGGATGGACTAGGACTCACAGTCCCCTGGCTTCAAGCACCATGTGTGTTTTGGCACCATTATAATATAGAATAGAATTAATTGAATTGAATTGAATTAATTGAATTCTTTATTGGCCAAGTGTGATTGGACACACAAGGAATTTGTCTTTGGTGCATATGCTCTCAGTGTACATAAAAAGACAAGATACTTATGCTGGAGATGATGTCTGTATTCACTGTTTTGACAAGTGTAGCACAGATTGATAAAAAAAAAAGATTGGTGGTTTCCTAATTTTATTTTTCTCCCCTTCCCCTAAACATCAGCAGTTGGAAGATGATCACTCTCCTTAACAGATAACAGCATAGGAAGGGAGAGAGGAATAAGCAGATTGTGACAGATGGATAGACCTGTAGCTGCAAAACCTGTTCCCAACTTTATACAAGTATTTTGTATGGCTAAATTCAAAGGAGCCCAACTAGCTGCTGACCACTTCTGTGGGGTACACAGTGCAAACCTCTGCTGACTTCCTGGTCAGCTTAGCTTTTGATCCCCACCAAGTCACAGGTGAGTGATACAACAACTCTGATCTGGACTAGAAGGGGTGGCAGGTGAAGCAGAACTGTTTGTTCTTCAAAATTTCTTTCAGATTTTCTGTAACACACAATTAAGGTTTTTCAAAAGTGTACCCCTTGTATATCACACCTGTGATGGTGAAGTTTCCTTAACTAACTGTGACAGCCCTTAAGTGCCACACAATTGTCTTAGTGCAAAAGACCTGCTGTTGTCATTTTCAAGTGCACAATATAACCAGCTGAACATTAGTGCACACATTTGTTGTGGAATACAGTAAAATGATAAAGTAGGTGTGGGTAATGATTTAGAAATATTGTGAGGAGTTGCAAAATCTTTTTATTAATAGCTCTTGTGGGTCTGTTACATAAAGATTAAAAACATCTTTTCACTATGGGCTTCTATCATACCAAACAGGAATTTTCATCTGAGGCAAGTTTTGTTCATTCATTGCTTTAAATATTTATATTCTTCCCTCCTGCAGTTCCTTTGAAATCAACTTTCAGTTTGAGAAAATCAAACTTGCAATATAATCAAAACAGTCAACATCTAAAAATAGTGTGAAATTGTCCTAATTAACATTTCACAGTTTAAAGGGCAGAGATTTTTTTGATGAGATGTTTGAATCCTTATCACATACTATCCCCACCTCAGAAAATCTGAAAGAGAACACCCAGCAACTATTACTTTGGTGGTCAGGCAGATCTATTCAACTAAAGGGACACATGTTTTGGCTGATGTGCCCTTAAGTACAGCAAAATAAGAGCCTTGGTAGTACAGGGGTTTAAGGCACCCTGTTATTAAGCTGGTTATTAAGACCAGCTACCTGCAATTACTGCAGGGTTTGAATCTCGCCAAGGCTCAAGGTTGACTCAGCCTTCCATCCTTTCTAAGGTAGGTAAATTGAGGACCCAGTTGTGGGGGCAATAAGCTGACTTTGTATAAATATACAAAAGGATGAAGGCTATTGCTGAGCACATTGTAAGCCGCCCTGAGTCTTCAGAGAAAGGCGGCATATAAATCAAATTAAAAAAAAAATCTCAGTTTTTGAAAAGTATTTGAAGCATGTATTGATATACATTGTGTGCGGTGGGAATATTTGGGCTCAGGGATGATAATCATTTGAGGTGTAAAGGATGGAATATGTTAGACTCAAAATGGCTGAATGGTTGGAGAAGGTAGGAATTGTCACCACTACTGGCAAGGACGGCGAGTTTAATTTCCCTATTCCATCTGGAGCAGGTGCATAGTGGCTTTTCTTCAGGGAGTGTGGCCCAAGCTATGGTGTACTTGTTGAAATTGAGCACTTTCTGGGAGGAATGTGATAACTGAAGGAGTTCAATCTGCCATAGTGATAAGTTCACTGAGCTAACTATTACAGTATGATATATGCCTGGTTTTATTTATCTATCCAATGAATATGTCTGCCGTATCTCCATTCTGGGCACTCTGGGGAGTGAACAAAATGAAAACAGAAATTCATTAAAAGCCAAAACCCAATTAAAGGTGCATCAGGGTGCATCAAGGCTCGATAAAAGCACAAAACCACCACAGGAGGATTATTATATAGCAGTATCAGGAGCTACCTCATGACAATTTATTTCACGTACATGTGCACCAATGGGGAGAATGCTTAGAGTGCTCTACTTACATGAGATTAGAGGGATGTAAACCCAGAGACAATCTTTCTCTGGGAAAAGCCCAATTTTGTAGCATCTTGCCTTTACAGCTAAACATTGCAATCTCTTCTTGGTATTTCATATTGCTTAGTTATTAATTAATCGTTATTGCTAATTAATCGGTTGATTTTGCAGTTTTGTTGGCTTATTTTGAATGGGTTACCATCCTAGGGATGCGGTAGCTCAGTTGCTAAGACGCTGAGCTTGTCGATCAAAAGGTCGGCAGTTCAGCGGTTCGAATCCCTAGTGCCGCGTAACAGGGTAAGCTCCCGTTACTTGTCCCAGCCTCTGCCAACCTAGCAGTTTGAAAGCACGTAAAAAATGCAAGTAGAAAAATAGGGACAACCATTGGTGGGAAGGTAACAGCGTTCCGTGCGCCTTTGGCATTTAGTCATGCCAGCCACATGACCCTGGAGACATCTTCGGACAGCACTGGCTCTTTAGCTTTGAAACAGAGATGAGCACCACCCCCCAGAGTCGGGAACGACTAGCACATATGTGTAGAGAAACTTTACCTTTACCTACCATGATAATATGACAAACATTTATTGCTGAATTCTGGTCTGAAATGATTGACTTCTGTATTTCTAAAACTGCCAAGAATATTATAAAAGTTTAGAACGTGATGTGGGAGCTGAATTTGAAGCCTACTTGGCTATGAAGACATGTAATAAAAGTTCATAAGCCTGTAATTAACATGGGTTACATCATCTGGTTGTTGTTTTGGAACAGGTTCTCCTTGGAGGGTTCTTCCATTAATCCATAAGTTATTCAGTATAAGAAATAGAAACTTATTTCATATTACACTTGACAGCTACACAATGGCAACACCAGCAAATAAGGGGTGAGTGCTTCTGAGCTAAAATTGTAGAACAACAATAATAAAAATGTATGTGTCTGCAGAGGAAAAGTAGGCTTGGGTATCCTTACTTTTATTCATACACTTTGCTTTTCAGCTAGTGAATAGTATGATAAATCTGATAATGAAGCCAAGTGCTTCTCTTTTCTGCAAATAAGAGCTTTTGACCTAAATTACATTGAGAGGGAGGGGGGGAAAGCAGCAAAGGAAGAAGAGATTGGGACTTCTTTATTCAAGCATTTGGAAGTAAATTCAATAGCATTTTCTTCCCTGTAAATCTGCTTAGAATTCCAATGTTGCACATCAAGCCCTATAAATAAAATAACAAAAAACAAAATAATAGTTTTTACAATTCTATGCTGACTTTACGATGCTGGCAGAAAATGAACACAATATACCATAAACTTGTGACCCAGCTTAATACTTCAGCATAGCATCTAATACACTCTGATATTTTGCATTTACACTCCTGGGTTGGTTGCAACTCACATTACTTGTGCTGGGATGTATATTTAATATTTTGCCCTCCCCCTACAGATACAGTTGATTGTGTCTGTTCTATTTTAGATGAATCGGAGAGTCATACACATTATTACAACCTTGGCTAACCCAGTACTTTCCATTTATATTTGACTACAGTTTCCACTGACTTCCCACTGAAATAATGGTATTAGTTTTCTGTCAGGTAGTTAGTGGGTGTTGTAATCTAGTAATGACACTAGATTGGGGAAGACTGTATAATCGCAAGTAGCTTGTGTCACTACAATCTCCATACAGCACCTTGTGCTTCTGTGTAGCAGCTGGAAATGTTGGGTTTCAGATCAAAAAGAGGACTAAACAATGAGAATTATACTGTAAAGGGTGGGGGATTTACAACAGCCACAATTCTGCACTGATGTAATAGTGTAGTATATGTTACTTATTAATCATTAGTGTAGTAAAGTTACTAATCATTAGGAAGACACTGAGTTACTGCCCGTGTTATTTCTGAAGGAGTTACTCATATAAAAAATAATTATTTTCCATCTATCTAAATCTCATTTCATTGCTGGGTATGTATTATAGCTCTATAGCTATTTGGCTTTGAAGGGGAGAGAGTGATTATATATAATGGATACAACACCCCCTTAAATCAAATATATCTCTCCTTAGGATAGTAGAGTATCAGCCAGACTACCTCAGGAAAAAACACAGGTTCTTCCTAATTGTTGACAGTTGCTCAGCGAACATCCCTCTCACAATTGCACAACTCTATTGTGTCAAATTAATGATTTGTTGTTCTTTTGTCTGCAAATTCACTCTCTTACTGCAGTCAAGCAATAGTTAAATGTTCCAGAACAGGCAAATTAACGTCCACAAGGTAAACAAGTTCAAGTACAAGTTCAAAATAAGCACAACATATAAAAACTATTGCCTGCCATGTTTCTCTGTTGACATTTTTTAACCTCGGATTAAGGATCAAGTGAAGGTAGCAGAACTCAGCTGATCCTGAAAAAGTTTAACAAAAGTAGGCCTGTTTAGTACTGTATGTGAATGGGAAAACACCAGGAAAGTCCAGACTAGATAAGAAAGTTGAAAAACATTCCAGAGTAGTGACAAACCATATTTGAATTGTTACCAAGAGAAGAAGGGATGTTGTCCGTTGCATCATCACATGTTGATTTGAGGGAGAAAAAGTACTAAATTAGACACAGTTACTATACTGTATATTATGACTCAGATTCACCTAAAATGGAAAGGAATGATCCAATCAGGCTATACCATGAAAAAAAAATGCATTTTTGTAAAGTTCAGGGAAGAAAGATTTGATTCTGGCTTCTTTATTTGAAAATTCTATTATGAAAACTGCACTTCTTTTTCTTAATCAGAGGTTTTATTATTTTGTCTGAAGTCTGCAATGAGAGATTTTGGAGATAATCCTGCCTGTGGACTTAGTCATTTTTCTTGTGGTTGAGTCTGGGCTATAATTTTCAATGATTAAAGTTCTTCTATTTGTTCACTCAGGAATCCGAAAAAAGTTGGGTTTTTTGATTGGTTGATTGAACAGATCAACAGTGGAAGATACAAGGGTTTGTTGGACTGGACAGACGAGAACCACACAACTTTTCGTATCCGTTGGAAGCATAATTCAAAGAAGAATCTTGTGGCACATGATAATGAGATTTTCAGGGTATGAACATTTTCTGTTCAAAATGATTATATGTATGTGTTTGCCCTGCCAAATGACGTATTATCTTCTGTAACCATTGCAAGCTTCTAATATTTTAAGTAGATCATGATGTAAGCTTTCGCAGATTAAGCCTACTCCTTGATGCTGAAACAAACTAACAGCAGTTTTTCTGAAAGCTTGAAGAATCCATTTTACTCCATATCCCTAGAATGGGTAGCAACTCATGGTTCTATTTATGTGACAGATTACTTTAAAAACTTTTAGATGTAGATAATGTTATGGATTCCAAAGGTTTTTTTGTGAGAAACCTGACCTGGAAATTAAGGGAAATTTCTGTTGGAAGCTAGAATAAAAAGGGAGCTTTTTATTACACAATTTTAAGATTGTGGGCAGGGATGAAATGCTCCCGGATCGGGCCGGATTGCCCAGTCCAGTAGCAATCTTGGCCAGTGGTTCAGCGATCCGGTAGCGATGGTGGAGCAAGGCTCCGCCCACCCGCCCAGGTGTCATTACTTCCTGGTTTTAACCAGGAAGTAATGTGTTTTTTTACCTTCTGCACATGCACAGAAGGTTTTGCGCGTGTGCAGGTCTGCGCACACATGTGAGGTGCGCACACGAGCAAAGCGAGCACGTGCACAGCGTGTGCACTTCCGAACCAGTAAGGAAGGTAAGTAGATTTCACCCTTGGTTATAGGGGGTCCTAAAGTGACACTTCCATTGTAGGTCGCTCTTCCAGATTTTCCATTGTTGGTGCATATTTCTTCCTTTTTATTTTTGATAAAGGAGAAAGGGTAGTAGTAGTAATATCTGATAGTTTAATGAAAACCATCTCTGAGTAAAAAAGTATTTTAATCTTTGTTTTCATTGTAATTTTATTCAGAAACTGCCCATAAGGAAACACCTTATTTATAATGGGTAGAGATCGGCATTAGTGGAAACTTTGCTCCCATTCTGAGTAGCAGATATCTTTCTTGGTGTATGTGATTACTTTTATTTAAATGAAGTTTTATTAAGGTTAACATAAAATACAATGCAAATAAAGATTAAAAACTAGGAGTGCAGGATAAAAAAGAAAAGAGAGTCTGATTTCCATTTCTTTTCAACACAGTAAAATATTAATACATTAATAAACCTCAACTTTTTACATTACCTATAATTATTACAAGCCAGTTCTATAACTACAATTATTAAATGTTCAAACCAAGTTCTAAATTTCAGCTTTTCCTGTTTCAAACATAAAAATCAGAATTAATAGCCCAATAAAAACAAACCAAATAAAAATTTCCTCCTCACCCATTTTTCCTCTGTTGTAAGAAATGATATATATTTCTGTTTATGGTGGATTTGATTTAAATCAGGGTGGATAAAAATCAATGATTTTTTTAAAAAAATCAAAAAAACAGATTTTTTAAATTTAAATCGGATTTTTTTGATTTTTATTGAATTTATTTTAATAAAAAATTTTGGAGTAAAAATCTATCGTAAAATAGTTTTCTATTTAAGATACATAAATAATTTAGTTTATTCAGCATGAAATGGAGCTTAGTTATGTAGCATGAGGCTGTATATTCTGCAACACTGGGACTATCGGTGAGTCAACAGTGGGTCAAAGGAGTAGCAGAGATGACAGTTGCTCTTTAAAAATTATGATTTAAATCGAGTTGATTTAAATCAAGCCTTTTTACTAGTGATTTAAATCATGATTTAAATTGTGATTTAAATCAAATCAATTTAAATCAAATCGACCCTGATTTAAATCAAGTCAATTTAAATCATGATTTAAATCACTAGTAAAAATCACTTGGTTTAAATCAACTCGATTTAAATCATAATTTTTAAAGAGCAACTGTCATCTCTGTCCCGCAGCGGCTCCTCCTCTGACCCTCTGTTTACTCACCAACAGTCCCAATATTGCAGAATATATAGTCTCATGCTATATAACTAAGCTTCATTTCATGCCGAATAAACTAAATTGTTAATGTATCTTAAATAAAAAACTATCTTTAGATAGATTTTTACTCCAAAAGTATTTTATTAAAATAAATTTGATAAAAATAAAAAAATCAAATTTAAATTTAAAAAATCAAATTTAAATAAAACAACCCAATTTTTTAAAAAAATTTAAATCTGATTTTTTTTTTAAAAAAATCAATTTTTATCCATCTTGCATGAAAAACTACACAATGAAATATCTCTAGTTGCCTGTTCAGTACACCTTTACCTTTTATCAAGTTTTGGGGTATTTGCTTTTTTATTAGATTCTGATTACCCTATTCCTGATTAATTGGATCAGGAATTGGACACAGTGGGGTCTGACTTTTTATTGAATGTAGAGGTATCTTTTGTGTTTACATTTCAATCTCTTTATGTTTTGTGTTTTCATATGAAAAGGCATGGGCTATCTATAGCAAGAAATATAATGAAGATAAATCAGCTCCTAGTAAATGGAAAATCAACTTCCGCTGTGCCATGAACAGTACAAAGAGATTTGAGGAACTGGTGTCAAATGAACCTGACTTTCACAAATACAGAATCATCCCCCTAAAACCAAAAACTGAATCAACAGCTAATCCCTCTTCTGGTACAAGTAAGAGTTCTTGTATTATATTTTTAGCCTAGAGATAGAGAGGGATGCAATTTCCTGTGAATAAGAAATAATGAGAAAAGTTAAAAGTCTGAAGTTTTGAAAGGATATCATTTAAAAATAAATGGAGTATATCCATTCAGGTAATCCTCGATTTACGACAATAATTGAGCGTACCCATTTTGGTTGTAAGGTGGGAGGACGTTAATTGAAACTCGTTAAGTGAAAGAGCCCTCATCTGGATCACCCCAATGCACATGTTAAATAATATAGGGGTGGATGCAGGGGTTGTTAAATATGCATGGGTGCCTCGGATGCTTGCCCAGGGTCTCCCCCACCTCCTGAGATGCCCCCATGCTCTGCTTCCTTTCCTTGGGGTTCCCACAGCCATCTCCACCCCTCACAATCCCTTGGTTACCTTCCAGAGATCTGGAGAATTCAGTTTTTTTTTTTTTTGAAATTTTTATTTTATTTTATACATAAACAAACATTTAATACATCAGTCATTCCTTCCATGTGACATCTTGGTGTTTTCTCCATGACTTTGTCTTTTTGTTGTTTCTTCTGTCTTCATTTTCACTTAATCTATTACAACATTTCTCCAAAAATACCATAATCTAATTATGCCATTTTGTTACATAACTATTATTTTGCTCATCTATATCTCAGGGGTGAAATGTTCCCGTTCGGACTGGATCGCCTGATCTGGTAGCAATGGTGGTGGGTAGTTCAGAGCAAAAATCCCTGCGGGCCCACCCCCCATGCCCAGCTGAGCTGTGCGATCATCAGAGGCTGATTTTTTTACTTTTAAAAGCATTTTTTCTACAACCTCTTCGGCTGAAAAAATGCTTTTAAAACTAAAAAAAAAAGCCTCTGATGATCGCGCGGCTCAGTTGGGATTGTCAGAGGCTTTTAAAAGCATTTTTTCCGAAGAGGCCGAAGAGGTTGTAGAAAAAAAAAAAGCCTTTAAAAGCCTCTGGCAATCCCAGCTGAGTTGCCTGATTGCCAGAGGCTTCTAAAAGCATTTTTTTCTGCAACCTCTTAAGATTGTAGAAAAAATGCTTTAAAAAGTTAAAAAAAAAAACTTGGCCACACCCACCCAGTCATATTACCCCCCCCCCCCCAAGCCATGCCACAGAACTGGTAGTAACAAATTTTAGATTTCACCCCTGCTATATCTCTTTTCTAATCAATGGTAAAATTGATCCCATATCTTAAAATATTCTGAATCCTCTCTTTAATTATCAAAGTTAATCTATTCATTTCTGCACAGTCTAATTTTTTTTTAATTACTTCTCCTTCCAGAGGTATTTTCTCTGCTTTCCAGTTTTGTGCAAACAATCCTTGCAGCTGTTATTACATGTATAACCAAATAAATATTTTCTTTACTAATTTTCTCTGGGAGGATACCCAATAGGAACAGCTCCGGTTTAAATCAATATGTTGTTGTGTCATTTCTTCTAACCATGTCTTAATTTTATTCCAATAGTTTTTAGCTTCTGGGCATGTCCACCACATATGATAATAAGATCCTGGTAACTGGTGACATTTCCAACATTTAGCTGATTTATCTTTAAACATTTTTGCCAGTTTCTCAGGAGGCATATGCCATCTATAAAACATTTTATATTGATTTTCTTTATATGCAGTGGACATTATTAATTTGTAGTTCCTTTCCCATAACTGTTGCCACTTATCTAGATCCATTGAATATCCAAAATTCTTTGCCCAAGCTATCATTTCCTTTACTTGTTCTTCCTCTAGCTCAATGCCAAGCAAAAAATTATAAATTTTTAAAATTACTTTGTCCTCTGTTCCTGTGAGTATCCTATCCAACTCTGTCTTTTCTAAATAAAAACCATATAGTTTAGCATCTTTTTCATATCTTGTTTACATTTACATATACATATACCAATCTATCTCAATCCCCTGTTCTTCCAGTTCTGGTTTCCCCTTCAGTTCCCCCTTATCTGTTAATAACACCTTGTATCTAACAATGTTTCTGAAATTAAAAATATTTGGATGTATTAAAGCTTCCATTGTTGATAAACATATTGGTATTTTCACATAATATTTGTCTCTAACCTTCTCCCATATCAATAGCAATGTGTTTCTTATATAATGTCTATGAAAGTATGTATGTATCTTACTTCTACCATACCATAAAGATGCATGCCATCCCAATTGTAAATCATGTCCTTCTGAAGTTAATAATCTTATATTTCTTAATGCAACCTATTCCTTCATCCAAGTCAATGCTGCTGCCTGGTAATATAATTCCCAATTCGGCAGTCCAAATTCTCCACGTAGTCTCGTATCTTGTAACATTTATATGCTTATTCTTGCTTTTTTCCCTTGCCATATAAATTTCCTTATTATCTTATTAAGATGTTGAAAATAGGTCTTTTCAATTTTTATCGGTACTGTCTGAAATAAAAATAATAATCTTGGCAATATGTTCATCTTTGTTATTGCTATCTTTCCCATAAATGACAGTTGAAGGTTTTTCCATTTCTCCAAGTCTTTCTCAATTTGTTCTTTTAATTTATAATAGTTATCCTCTTTTATCGCTGCACATCTCGACATTAAGTATACTCCTAAATATTTAACTTTTTTCACAACTTGTATATCTAATTTCTCTTTTACTCTCTTCTTTGTTTTTCTGTAATATTTTTCACCAATATTTTCATTTTTTCTTTGTTTATTTTTAGGCCAGACAACTTTCCATAACTGTCTATTTGTTCTAATAATTTGGGCCCTGTTATTTCAGGTTCTTCTAAAATGAATACTAAGTCATCGGCAAAAGCTTACAATTTATATTCTTTTTTAATTTTCATCCCTTTTATCTCTTCATTTTGCCTAATATTTCTAGTTAAAACTTCTAAAGAATTCAGTATTATGGTCTGTTCTTACTGGGCCTGTAGACCAGATATTTGCAAACTGACCTTGGCAAAGCAGCATTTCCCTCATCTTCTGCCTTTCTGCATGTCCTCTTTAACTCAAAATAGGATAATGAGCCACAGTTTGTGCTTCACAGTTTCTGTATTTCCTGGTGAAAAAGGTTAAAAGGAAGGGGGAGAAACAGGAGCATGGTACAGGGAGATGGTGAACAAGGAAGGGTTAAGTGTTAAAAGAGCAATGCAGAGGGAAGGAGAAGAGCAGCTTTGCCTTCCAGGTCAGGTTTCAAAGATGGGCCCAGTAAGAATTATTTTTTATTTTATTTTATTTATTTAATTTAAGAGCCTTGGTAGTACAGTGGTCTAAAGCACCCTGTTATTAAGACCAGCTGCCTGCAATTACTGCAGGTTCGAATTTCGCCAGGCTCAAGGTTGACTCAGCCTTCCATCCTTTCTAAGGTAGGTAAATTGAGGACCCAGTTGTGGGGGCAATAAGCTGACTTTGTATAAATATACAAAAGTATGAAGGCTATTGCTTAGCGCATTGTAAGCCGCCCTGAGTCTCCGGAGAAGGACGGCATATAAATCAAATAAAAAAAAATAAATTATTTGTTGAGTAGGTATTAGATAATATACATAAGTATAAACACGAATTGAATACATAAAATGAATACAATTAAAGGGATATTAGGACAGGGACGGTAGGCACACTGGTGCTCTTATGCACGCCCCTTATAGACCTCTTAGGAATGGGATGAGGTCAACAGTAGCCAGTCTAAGGTTAAAATTTTGGGGGTTTTGGGATGAAACCACAGAGTCAGGTAGTGCATTCCAGGCATTGACCACTCTGTTGCTGAAGTCATATTTTCTGCAATCGAGTTTGGAGCGGTTGACTTTAAGTTTGTATCTATTGTGTGCTTGTGTATTGTGGTTTAAGCTGAAGTAGTCATTGACAGATAGGACATTGTAGCAGATGATTTTATGAGCTATGCTTAGGTCATACCGAAGGCAGTGTAGTTCTAAATTTTCTAAGCCCAAAATTTCAAGTCTGGTAGCATAAGGTATTTTGTTGCGAGCAGAGGAGTGGAGGACTCTTCTTGTGAAATATTTCAATAATAATAATTAATTGCCCATAATATTGAATTCTGCAGATCTCTGGAAGGTAAACGTGTGAGGGGGTGTAACCGGGGGGGCGGGGTGCGGGGAAGCAGGCCCAATGCCTTTGAGACTCAGCAAGGCAAGGATGGGGGAGGAGAGGTAGGTGAGCATGCTGCAGTGTCTCTACAAAATTAGAAGCTGCCCAGTCATTCGTAAGTGCTAACGATCTGATAATTTTTGTCAAATTCTTATCTTTGAATCATGGTCGTACATGGCTTTTGGGGGGTTTATTGTAACTTTGAACAGTCATGAAATGATCTGTTGTACCTTGAGGATTACCTGTATTATTCCAAGATAACTTTGCCAAGCCTTATCTTTGGGAATTTAGTTGTGATAATAATGTCTGTATACATCACAGACCAGCAACTGCATCTTAAAGTACTTTGAATTTCTAGAACCCTTTCATATATAAAAATTTGCAGTGCTACAGCATTGGATTTTTGAACAAGGATTCCCAATTAGGCAATGTGCAATAAGTACATTTCTGTTTAGTAAATGTGAATTAAGATGGTATGATTGGGACTGGAATGAACCAAGAGAGTAAACCAACTTCATAGCTTGCTTTTCTTTGTCACACAAAGATTCCTCTTGTCCCAGTGATGGGAGCTGTGATGTGTCAGGATTGTGGAACTCAAATAAATGAGCTTGGAGGTGATCCTCCTGAGGGGGAGTATGGCATTTTCAAATACGCATAGTAATGTGCAATTTGGATATCAGCTTTTAAAAACCAAGCTTAAACAATTAGCATATTGGCAGAATAGTTCTGCTGATGTGAATCCAACTGCAGGAGAGAAATTACAATTGTACAACATGCTTTCTTGACTCAAAAAACAGTAACAAATTACCCAAACTGAATAAAAGTCAGAGATAGAAGCCCAATCTATTACTAGTACATAGACTGCTAGGTGGTATTACTCGTGACTCAGTATAGCTTATGCTGGAGAAGCAAGTATTCGAATTTAATTCTTAACAAGTAAAACAAATTTCGAAATATCTCAATAACAATATTTTTGCTGTTATCCCCCTTTTAAGGTAATGGGAGTGACAATGAAGCTGAAGCATTGCATTTCAGTCCATACAGTGAAGAATGTCCAGCTCTGCACCAATCTACACAGCTACACCAGGTACAGATCTATAGCACTTGCTGCAATAACTGGATTTGAAAAGGCAAAGGAGTCACTGCAAACACTGAAAAGTTTTGGAATTAGTCAACACTGATAGTGAATTGTATGGAAAAATCACTGAATGAATTCATAACTGTCAGAGTGTGCACAGTGTGACTGCTATTTTGAGACAACCCAGGAGCAAAATACAGGACACAGAGGTTTCACAAACAGTGGTTTATCTACAGGTTATATACAGTATACATACACATGCTAAGCAAGGCCAGGCAATCAATCAATCTTCAACTATAACAGGAAGCATACACGGAGAGAAAATACATGGAGATAGAACATGAGGAGAGAGATACACGAGGAGTATGATACACAAGGAGAGAGAATGACGCCCTCTAATGGCCTCCCTTATATAGGCAGCTTCTTAAAAGGCAATAACCCTGCTGACTCATCCTCAGTCTTAAAGGGGCTGTTCAGCTTTAAATCTTCATTTTCAAGGAGGACCTATACTGCTTTTGCTCTCCCTTTTACTTGTTCATGGGAGAAAATACATAGCCGTTTCCTGCCTAGTAGAAGTGAACGATCTGATTCATATAGATTTAAATGGGAGATATGAACTACATACTTTTAAGTCTGTGGCTTTTACAGCAATGACTCTTGGGTCCTTCCTGCATAATATGCATATAAGACATTTGGAAGGCCTGAGGTAGCTTTTGTGCTGCTTTAAATTGAGAGTGAATGGATTCCTGAAAAATGTGCCAATGTCATGGGGTAAGCTTTAAGTAGTACTATCAAGAATATAATCAACATATAATTGATCAGCATATAATGAACATTTTCACATGGTATTTTTCAGTATTCACAACAAAACATTTCACCTGGTTCACAGCTGGAAATTGATGCTGCTTTTCAAACTTTGACACTGGAAAATGGAATGCTAGGTAAAGTTGTTGGTGCTCATTTATTGCTATAAAAGTTGGTTGGGGTAGAGGCTTGGATTGTCTTACTAGGCTGGGATGAAACATGTTTGATAATGACAAGTATAAATGCCCGTTTTCACTACCATGCTTTAACTGGAACCACAGTTGCAGGTGACTTTATGCCTATGAAATGGTAAAACCATATCCCATTTTTTTAATTATTAAAACTTAGACCAGTTTTTAAAATTAGGAATTTGGGCTGCCAATTGTGTCTAATAATGCCTATTGCTGCATGACTGAATTATTGGTGTGTAAATGAAAGGGAGAGTGGAATTTGTAGTATACTTTTTAGGTTTAATCTATTGTCATACTGAACACTATTTGGCCAAGATGAGAACCTGATTAATGTACTTTATTCATAACTCCAGAAGAGGCTATATCGGTCCAGCTACATTGGATCATTTGTTAGCAAAATTTTTTGAGAAAGGGTATAGATGCAGCTGCAAAGTAATCTTGGACAGAACAAATTTAGATAAAATTCCCTTTTGGGTCAGATTTCAGATTCAGGGTTGTAGGACTGAAGCTGCACTGATCACTCTGGTGGTTGATTTTTATTTGCACCTGGATGGCCCGAATGCATCCCTCCTAGTCCCATTTAGTTTCTTAGAAGCATTCATTACCATGAATTATGGTGTTCTTTTGAGCTCCCTGCAATGTGGGGGAATTGAGGGCATTATTCTGCACCAGTGTTACTTCCTACCCAGTTTCAGGTTTAATCAGCTGTAAGAGGGGTGATCAATTGAGTTCCTGGATGTTGTCCACAGGGGATCCATAGGATTCACATATCTCCCTTATATTTTTTAAAATATGTACATGAAACACCTGGCTAAGGTCCTTCTATTTGGAGTAAGCAGATATTATGCTGATAATATCCAATTATGTATCTCCACCCAGGGCCAGGCAGGAGATACAGGAGCTCTCCTACCCAATGTCTAGAGACAATCAGGGACTGATTGGGATGAAGTGCTCTGACCCTGGGCTTCTTCTACCCAAATGCATAATTGATCATGCTTATTTTCCATTGGCTTCCCCTTTGTTAATGCCCACATGCACATAGTTAACAACTATTGCAATTCAATGGTGTAGATTGCAGAGATTCTCTGAGAAACTGAATAATGGATGTTGAATTTTACATTTAATGTTGATCAAGTCAGGAAGCTAAGTGAGTTTATCCCATACATGCCATTGAAAAAATCTTGTTAATGATGGATAATAATGTGTGTATAGGTTCTGCAGTGCCAAATGAGAATGCAGCAGGCAGTTTTTGCCAGACCAATGATGATACACTCCAGTGGATTATTCAGCAGTCCCAACTGAATCTGACTGAAATGCAGCATGTCTCATGGGCCCCAACAGTACCTACAGATTCCAGTAATCATATTGGTAAGTCTAAACATGGACTTTAAACAACAAATCACAAAATTATGGAAGTGGAAGGGATCTTGGGATTTATTTAGTCCATCTTCCTGCTTAGTACAGGATGCAGTAGAGTATTTCTGACAGGTGTCTCTCCAGCCTCTGGAGTTTGGATGAAGACCTGTTGTGCAGGAGAACTCATCCAGTCATGTAGCAACCTATTCTAGTGGCTGACAGTTCAGTTAGGAAATTCCTCCTGATGTTTAGCTTGAACCACATTTCTTCTAATTTTACCTGTTAGTTCTAGTCCAACACTCTGCAACAACAGAAAATAAGTCCTGCCTCTTCCATATATTAATCTTTAGATGTCGAAGACTTGTATCATATTTTTCCTGTATAGTAAACACTCCCATGTCCTTTAATAATTCCTGTTTGTTTGCTCACTCGCTGAAATGTTTCTTGGGCCAATCATTTAAACTCTTGAGTTCTGGGCTGTCTTTTTGACTCCATTAAATTAGGCATGTAATGCCTTTATGCTAAGTTTGTATCCAAAAGAAACAAAGGGAGTCTTATGGAGAAGACCAGTGGCTGGAAAACGTATATTTAGAGGGGCTACCTACAAAGCTCTTTTTATCATCTTTTTTCCTATCTTATAAAGGTTGTAGGTTCTTTCTGCTGATTACCTTGTTTTATTTTTCTAAATACACCAGGAAATACTATTTTGTATGAGCAAACAACTTCCTGTGAAGCCCTTCAGGTCACCCAAAATGGCTGCTTACCCATAGGGAATGGAGTAGTGGTTGAACCTGTGGCAAGTAACTGTTACCAAGAAGGACTCCACTGGCTACCTGCAAACCCAACAAATGAGATTTCCCAGTCAACTGTTGCTTTTCCAATATCGCATGCTCAACAAAACTTTCCTGGTGCAAATCAGTTTAATCAGTTGGGTGAGTAAAGTATTCTGCAGCGTACTTAGATGAATTCAGCCCAAATGGAGGCCAAAACTTTCCTTAAATTGGATCACTGTAGTGGCTTAAATTCCTATTGACACTATCAAAAGTTAGTTCCCCTCTTCCTAATCCATTTGCCCAGACTTTGCAAACTAATCGCTTCTTGAGGAGAAAGTGGGAGCTTACTTGGCTGTTTTCTGATTCCCCATTAAACACTTCATACTTGGAGAGGAAACTTATCCTTCTTGGGGAACCAGGAAACTAGTAAGAGAAAAATACAAACAAAGGGCAGCAGAGGAACATTGTTAGTGAATTCTTCAATAAGGCAATACAGAGAATGGCCGTTGTCACTGGAGACACAGAGAAATGTGTTCAAAATGTGATAAGGATAAGGCAATATCACACAATTTTCTCTTATTTTATTCATTAAGACCAAAGTAAGTGGTTTGGCTAAACCAAGCCTTATAAGGATTTACAAGTCGTTTCACTTTTCACCAGCTTCATGACTTCTTTGTATTCTGAGCAGGCATTTTCCCACCTCTTGATTTGATAGCTTGATATGGTCAAAGATAAAACTACCAAACATTTGCATTTATTGCCAAAACCATTGTAGGCAGATCTGTATACAATATGATATATTCCTAACATATATGTGTTTATAATGTGTGTATTTCCTTTACCCCAGCTCCTGGATCTTCTTACCTATTGACCACTATGGATCTGTTTACATTATACTGGTTGGACTTCAAACACTTCAGCCAGTCTTCTATCAGTCTTGCCCAATGATTTATAAATTCTAATTAGAGTCACTTGCACAGTCCATCTTAGATTTATCAGCCAACATTGTACTGGATAAAAATGAACAGTACACAGTCCATATGCATCAGCTGCTAGAGGTATCTAACCCATGTTGCCATTGTAGGACTTTTAACTTCCAGCCAATGCCTCAATTGTTTAGCTTCCTTTCCCCCAAACTCTCTCTGATCTTGACATGCCTCCCTGGTATTCCCCCAATAAAATAAAGGTTTTTGTGTTCTTTGAGCAAGAAGTAGACACATGTAAAAATGGCTCCATGGCTAAAATATAATACTTGTGACTTTTGATTTGAGAATAATTGTTCTTTCTCCTCCGTCTTAGAAGAAGCTGTCTGCGATACTAGCTGTTTCGTTGATAACATTTATCTGAATGAAGAGCCTCAGAATAATGGAATGAGAAATATTGAAATGAGGAATGACTATCCACTTATAGCAAACCAGGAAGTTATGATGGAACAGAGTGTATTTGTACCTTCAGCTACTCTCCCAACAGATGAACCAGCCATCAATAATGTTCCTTCTCAGGACCTTCTAGGTCAGTGGCCCTCAACGTTTTGGGCACCAGGGACCTGTTCGGTGGAGTGAGGTTTTTCCACGGACTGGAGGGGTGTGGTTTTGTGTGCTGCCTACATCGTGGAGGGGGCTTTGCTTGTTTGTATGGACAGGTTTTTGGCATGCCACGGACTGGTACAGGTCCACAGAACGGGTTGGGGATTCCTGCTCTAGGCTAGTGAAAGAATTTTCTATGGGCTCATGAAGGCAACTAATAAAAATATCTGAGCAGCAATAGCTAACAAAAAATATACCTTTTAATTGGAAAGTAGGGAGTAGTTCCTTCCCAGACCCCTTTTTCTGTCGTCTTTGTTTTCTGCTAACGCTTAGCCAGCATGCAACTCTTTGCAGACAAAAGGATACTGAGTCTGCTTTTACTACACTGTGTTCTCTTGTCTCTTGCAGAAACTGCCACATTTAACATAAAGGTCTCTATCTACTATCATAACAAGATGCAGTACGAAGCAGAAGTAAACAGCTGCATGTTCACCTACAACCAGGAGAACTGCCACCAACCACACAATGCACAGGTCATACGGTTTCCAAATCCAGAAGTGCTGACGGATCAGAAGCGAGTTCAGCATACCTTGACTGTCTTAAATGCTGCAAGTTTATTATTATATCAGAAAAACGGGAGGATCTGGGCCAAGCGACTTGGCATGTGTAAGGTCTTCCATGCATTCTCCAAGGAGCTGGACAATCCTCAGGACCCTCCTTGTAAATTACTGCAAAGGAATGTTGAAACTGAAATCTTCAACTATGAACAGTTCTATCGAGGTGAGGATCTAGAAATGAGGCAATGAGTCTTATTTATTGAAAGGGCTGTGTGCAGCCTTGAGTGTTCAGATCAGACACTGTGACATCTGGGTTGAAATAATTAAAAGGTAATTGCAGGCAGTCCCCCTCTTACAGCCATTTGTTTAATGATTAAAGTTACAGTGGCACTGAAAAAATTATCTTACAACTGGTTCTTGAATTTATGACTTGCAACATGTCACAAAATTTGGGCGCTTGGCGACTGACAGTTGCAGCATCCTGGGGCCACATGATTGCTATTGGTGACCTTCCCTGGGGGCTTCCAAGTCAAAGGGCAAAGTTAGATTTGCCTAGTGATTGCAGCAAAAAAGTTTGGAAAATCTCACTGTTAACAATTGCATTGCTTAGTGACAGAAATTCCAGTCCCGTTTGTGCTTTTAAATCAAGGACTAATTGTGAAATCTTTCCCTGCCATCTTCTGTTTAATATTGTTACAGCTATCTATCACTGTTTTTAGGTAATTAAAAACTGTTGTATTATAAGACTTAGTGAAGGCCTCTAAGGATAGAAGCCAAAAGTGCCATACAGCTTCTTCTCAAGGACTGCACTGGCTTGCATTTTCAGGCAAGAACTGTAGCAGTTATAATAGCAGCAGGAGGGAGATGATTGGAAGAAGCTTTACTCCAGTGATCATGATGCAACTGGACTCAGGCAGGGGCAGCAAAAGTGCAGCTATGCAAGAATACTCAACGTAGTTTGGCAAAAGCTCTTCAGGATTTCGTTCAGGCATTTTTTTTTCATGCCTAATTTGTAGATCAGGGGTGTCAAACTTGATTTCATTAAAGGCTGCATCAGGGTTGTGTTTGACCTCGGGGAGCTGGGGTGGACGTGGCCAGAGTGGGTGTAGCCAACTCAACGTCACTCATATCGGGGGCACCTGTGGCAGCCCGAGCGCTTTGCCAGTGAAAATGGGGCCCCGAGCTCCATTTTCGGCTGCAACAGCCTCCTGCAACTCTCTGCCAGTGAAAACGGAGCTTGGGAGGGCCATCCACAAACCTCCCAAGCTCTGTTTTCGCTGGCATAGGTATCACGGGCAAAGTCCTTCGCTGTTTCCAGGGTGGTCCCACGGGCCAGATCTAAGCACCCCATGGGCTGGATCTGGGCCCCAGGTCTTGAGTTTTACACTCCTGTTGTAGATGACAGCAATTGAACTTGAGAATTTTATATGACATGTACTTGGTCTGACCCTAATTATCATCTTATAGTTCAAGAAAATGGACGTCTTTTAGGCATTCTAAATAAAAGGTATCTGGCTTCATGCAACATGCTAAAGTATAATGAATTAGCTGGTTTTGGCTTAAACAATGCCTTTAAGTTGATATTTGCATAGCTGTTATCCATTGGTATAGAGGTATTATATGGGGAAACTGTTTCTTTGCATTCTTTCCTGTTCTGCTAATAGTTTGTTTATATCTGGGAGAAAGGCTTGAATTATGGATTGGACCAGGAGATTTTATGGTGGCATCTTGAGAGAGAGGTCAGAAGGTTCCAATAACTTGTAATCACTTTCTGGAAGGCTTGGTTAATGGGTTAGTGATGATCAATCGATTCTAGGTTTCTTCTTACTGACACAAAATAACCTTAGATTTTATTGTATTTATTTGCCCTGTTTTTCTGTTTATGAATCCATCTATTGGCTTAAATAGCTATGACTTTTCTCTTTAATAGAACTAGTCGAGTTCCGTGATGGTCAAAGACGCTCGTCTCCTGACTATACCATTTATCTGTGCTTTGGACAGCGGTTTACTGCTGCCAAACCCAAGAAGTCCAAACTGATCTTGGTGGAGGTAAGGATATCGGTGTCAGGAAACTTACTGAAGATTGTTCAAGGTGATTTCAAAGGGATCACAGTAGTGGACTTCAGTCTGTTGCCACCCCAGCATGATTTCCTCCTGATGCCTGGATAGAAGGAAAGCATAGCCAAGTGGTTGTGTGGATGAGCCCTAAGAACTAAAACTGTGCAGCATTTGAGACTGTGTCTCCAAAAGCTGTTTTGGAGGGTGCAAGATCACAAATACAATCCCCTCCAGACCAGATTTCTTCAGCCAGAAAGTTCAGCTTCATTCAGATCTGAGCTTGCTACAGCTGCATGTCTGGATTTGAACATCAAGCCTTACAGACTATAGAGTATGGCACAGTTACCTTCCAGTTGGATTTGCAAGATTGCTCCAGGGGCAGAAGGTATACCAGGTAAAGAAGGGAAATCTTGCCATGAGGGTTTCAGTTCCTCAGATGTCAAATAGAAATAAATCAGTGTCAGTAACCCAACATATTAAAATGTCAGGTTGTCTGTATTTTCAGGTGACTCTCAATTTTCATACATCAAACCTCACTCTCTCTCCTGTTCCTGTTTTTTTTTCCCTAAAAATCCTTTGAATAGGGAGCCCTTTGAAATCTTTCCTCCGGTGTGTTCTTTGTTGATACAGCAGGACCAGTTACGTATAACCTGGGTTTCTCTAAAGCCACTGGATTCTGCTTAGGAAAATAAAGCTAGTCTCTTAATCCCTTTATTCCTTTCCACAAGTTTCCGCCCTCTGCAAGGTCTCAATTACTGGGTGGATGCCAGCTTGTTTAGCCCATACTAGAAGGTCAAAGCTGCTGCTGCCCTGTGGATATTTCTGCCCCTTCACAGCAATAAGCCACCTTGAGCATCTTCATCTATAGAGTGGCATTTGCAAAGCAGGAATGTGCTCCTTGGTCTCTTCCTTAATTCCTGCCACCTTACAGGACTAGATAAGAACTTTTAGGCCTTGCTGCCGGAGTGAGTGGGAGATACAACTACGTAAGGATACCTTCCCTGTTCTTCCAATCACGCTTGCTGATGAACATTTTTTGTTCAGTTGTGCATCACTCATTTCTGTATTTGTCCTTCGTGGAAGGAGAGATTATTCAACTTTATTTATGTACTCATTCATTCTGGAGCATGTAAACTGTTGTCTTGCATTCTTGGACTCTCCATTCTTTCTCCTTAATCCCAGAATATCTAACGTTAATCTGTAGCTAATTGGGAAAAGTGACCTCTTTTTTTCTTTTTCTGAGCCCATTTCTAAGCAGGAAAGCCACGTCAGTGAAACCATTTCAATTTTCTTTTTGCAATTCTCCTAGACTAGAGAGTCAGTCTCATCCCTAATCACCTTTTTTTTTTTTTTTGTGAAATGTATCTTTGCACAAGCTAATAATGTTTATTGTCTTCTGTGTATCTTACAGCTGGTTCCAAATTTTTGTAAACATTGGCATGAATTCGTGCAGAGGGAAGGCTTCTCATCCCTGAACAGCGAAAGTGTGAGCCTCCAAATCTCCAACAGCCTCTTTGATATGATAGAACAGCTTTCTTCTATAATCATGCAGACTGAGGCAGCATATTGAGTGCTTTGTTTTGTGTGCCAATTAGTAGGTTTTGCAGAGGGTGAGGCTGGTTCTCTCCATTTGTTTCACAGGCAGAAGTACTATAATCTCCGGATTGCATCTCAGCGTTGTATTAGGGCAGATGATCTCCTAATTGGACTACTATTTATTGAGATAATCACACCCTGGGGATACAGATACTCTGCCCTCTGAAATTCTTTCCAAGAACTTATTGGAATATATATCTTGCTATGTGGCTTTATGACAAGGATTCTTCTCTGCCGGGAATAATCGTGGCACAAAGTTGAGGAAATTCTTTCCAAGAACATATTTTCATGTGATAAGAATTTCCAGAAACTGCAGGGATGAATTTAGATTCTGGAATGCACTTTTATCGCCTATGTTTTGTAGGGAAAAAACATTAAATATACATTCTAACCTGAAACTCAGCTGATACTTCCTTTCTCCAAACAAGACTATTCCCAAATGCTATGTGACAGGGCTAGAAGCAAGTTTTTGTATTTTCAGTCCTAAAAAGAAAAACTTACAAAGGACTTCTGTTCCTATGTTGGAATTGAGAACTCTCCACACAGATGGTGCAGTTTTAAAATATTAAAAAAAAAAAACTTTGGGCAAGGCAAACAACTTAATCAATAAACTGTTTTTAAGTATATCAAATTCCTTAGAAGTGGAAACATTGAAATTTCAAGGGGGCTAATTTCTGAGAAGAAAACGTTCCTAGTCTCTTGGCTGTAAAGGAGATGGGAGAGAGATTTAATTTCAGACTTGCAAGATTGAAGTAAGCCTTTCAAGATAGATCAGATAGGAAAGATGAGCTTGTATGTCTATGGAGATTCTCAGTCGCCCAGGTCATGGTTGTCCCAAAGGTACTTTTTCAAGAGGCAACTGGACTTTCTGATTTTTCTTTGAAGACATTTCTCTTCTCAAAATTGGATGAGAAGCGAAACGTCTTCAAAGAAAAACTAGAAAGTCCAGTTGCCTCTTGAAAAAAAGCACCTCTGGGGCGACCCAATGAACTTATTCTACTTTATTGCAAAGCTACACTAACAGAATTTCGCAACTCTGAAATTACATTTCTCCCCTATCTCCTTTAGAGCCCAAGAAATGGGGTCTCTTCTGAGCCTCCTGCCCTGCGACATTCCTAGGTGGATTCTGACCGTTCCCTTGGTTGTGTCTCTTTGCCTTATCTCCCAAGATCATTCCCACATATCCTTATAGGAACCTGTTTTCTAGCCTAATTCATATTAAACACACACAGAGAGATAGAGGAGAAAAGTGATGTTTTGGTTGCAGAGTTTGCGGGGGGGGGGGGGGGAGAGACAATAGGACTAGTGGACTATATCTAGCCAATAGGCTGCCTTCCCACAGTTGTAAGTTGCAGGTAATATAGCCTCATAATATGTGGTCTATGATGTGAGAGCATAGATCATTAAAGAATGTTAGCAGATCCCTGCTGAATCAGACAAAGGCTTCTCAAGTACAGCTTTTGTCTTCTCATAGAGGTCTAGGACAATTGGCAGTGGCCACATTGCCATGCCCACTTCTCCGTGGGTCTCTCACCATAGTTGACGCACCACAGGCTGTCATCTTTGACTGGCCCTCTGCCAGCGTTCCTCCCCCGGCAATGCTGGGGCTCCTCTCCTGGCTCTTTTGTTGAGCGATTCACTGAGGGATCTTTGCCCCCAGGCAATTCACTGCATGGGACAATTAAATGTGCCTTCCGCATTTAATAATTTCAAAGCAACTTCTCTGTGTGAAGTTGCAAGGGTACATGCACCTTATATACACCCCATTAGTAGAAATGAACTTGGTGGGTATGGGTGACCACATTTGCCTTCACCTGCAGCTGGGGTAGGACAAGATAAAAAATTATTAAGGTAGCAAGTAGTTACAGGCATACTGTCCCCAAGATTCCAATAAATATTTCGCAAGAACCTATGAAGACATAGCGTATGAAGTATTAAGATTTCTCATTTTGTAACACATGCTGAATTACTTTACGCGTATTAGAATTTGTTAATGCTATTTGTTATTTAGTGTGCGTAGAACTGAAACCACGATGCATTGTCTTTTGTAGTATTTATATATAAGATGCAATTCTGGAAGAATTCCCAGTGCATAAGAAATAGGAGTTTTTTTGTTTTATAGTGATGCAATGGTGAATGAATACCAAGCTGCATCCTCTGTTGTGCACTGCACCCATCTCTTTCCTCTTCTCCTTCAACAACTCCATGCACGTCACCCAAATCTGTTCAGGCAGGTGGGCAGGCATGGAGGAGGGCTGCAGAGGAGAATTGAAATCCATTTGCCAACAGTCTCTGTTCCTCAGGCAGATGGATGGTTGGACATCCCAGGACCAAATCCACCTGGTTTCATTACTCGGATGATAACTCAATGCCTTTCTTTCTCTGCTTAGCATGATTGGCTACAAATTGGGTAATTTAAGAGGAGGGGATCTAATATAGGTAGTCCTCGGCTTACAACCATTTGTTCAGCGACTGTTTGACGTTACAATGGCACTGAAAAAAGTGACATGATCGGTTTTCACACAACCGTTGCAGCATCCCCATGGCCATGTGATCAAAATTCAGGCACTTGGCACCTGGCATGTATTTATAACAGTTTCACTGTCCCAGAGTCACATGATCACCATTTGTGACTTTCCTAGACAGCTTCCGACAAGCAAAGTCAATGGGGGAAGCCAGATTCTCTTAAGGACCACATGATTCACTTAATAACTGTGGCAAAAAAAAAAAGTCGTAAAATGGGGCGCAACTCACTTAACTGCCTTGCTTAGCAGTAGAAATGTTGGCCTCAATTGTCGTAAGTCAAGGACTACCTATATTTAAACTATCCATCCGAAGCAGCAACATGTCCATATGTAAGTAGGTCAGAGGAAATGGACAAACTAGTAAATACCTCTCCTTCTTCCAAAATCCAAGGTTGGAAAGAGCCAGGATGGAGTTGATGGTAGCGCATGCTCAGAGTTAAGTAAGGGTAGCTTGTCTCAAAAGCAAGACCTGCACTTTTTATTAACTAAAGTAGGAGACCTACAGATCAGATTACATTCATCTTTGGTACAGCTTTCCTTGTTTAAGGGAAGAAAAGCTTAAATGTTTTGGTTTTTTTTTTTAAGTCAATGCTTTCAGGTCAGGAAGGGCTATAAGCATAGAGTACATTTTCCAGTTGCTGAATGATTTGGAGGGGGGGCAGCAGCAGCAGGGGTCGCAGTGGCGGGAGCAACCCTCCCCCACAATCCCAGGTTCTTATGTGGCCCCTTGGGAAAATTAATTGCCTACCCCTGCATTACAGGATGATGAAATTTAGTCCCTAATTTTGTCAACCGTACCTAAAGTCCATTTTAAATGGAGGCACGTTTAAACTGATATTTTAAAACTCCTAGGCCACGATCCATTACTGGGCCGTGAGCCATTTGGAACCGGGCTGCGGAAGCAGCACGAGCAGTGGGCGAGCGTGTGCACACACGCTCCATTTGCGTAAGCAGCAGGCCTGCATGCACGCCACTTGCACAAATGGAGCTGCTCATGCACGCTTGCCGGCCTCTCACGCGGAACCATTTCCTCCCACCCACCTATCCCACCCACCAGTCCACAAAGCCAGAAGGGTTGGGGAACTCTGGTGTAGGAGATTGGAAATTTATTTTCTAATGTTTAGTAGATAATAATAAAGTTATAAAGATAACTTTAAAGCAGAGTAGGGGGACTTGGGCTTGGATGTTGCTGAAGTTTAGCTCCCTCATTCAGCCAAGATGTCTAGGTCTGTATTTATAACACCCCATCTAATAAAATATCCAGGAACTACGGATCTCTTCTATGTACAACTACTGTTATCAAATCCGTATGAAGTAGTTTCTCTGAATGTGGCCAAATTGTGGTATCCTGTATGCAAATTTAGACAGACACCTAACTTGCCCACTCATAATCCACTTCCAATTGGAATATATTATTTTGTCTGCCATTTATTTTTACTTATTATTACTATTGTTTTTAATCCTAGTCTGTGACCCTAATAAAAATTTATTGTCGAAGGCTCCTGGAAATGCTTGCAATAGTTGGAGGGCGTCTATGGGCTAATCTTCCACAAACCTGACCTAGCTCTCCATTAAGTCCAACTGATTATCTGTAAAAGGGCATTGGCTTTGTCAGTGTTTACAGCATGACTACTATTTTAAGACCACCCAGGAACAAAATACAAGACACAGCCGTTTGCCTTACAAGCAGTGGTTTATCTACAAGTTATAGAGTTCTATATACAGACATACAAGTGGTAGGCACATACCAGACAAGCAATCAGTCTTCAACTCTACACGGAGAACTACAACGCAGAGACACGAGAATGATATACGAGAAGAGAGAGAGAGACGCCCTCTAATGGCCTCCTTTATATAGACAGCTTCTTAAGGTGGCAGTAACCCTGCTGACTAATCCTCATTTTATCATCTTGATTGACAGCTTTACAGCGGCTGGTCAGCTTTAAATCTGACAGTAATTAATAAGACAGTATTTTGTCTTACTCAGGCAAAATACCAAACATTGTGATACATTGATTGGGCTTTTAGGGAAGCGGCTTAGAATCCTTTATTAGTTTCACATTTTGATTATTGGAATGGCTGTGAATTTTATTGTACATTTTTTTCAAATTTTGCTGTTAGTCACTATTTCTAGACATGAAGCCACTTACTGTGCCTTTGGATCTCAAGAATCTTTTTAGACTATGAATGTCTGAAAATTTTATTTTTACTGAACTGAATTACAGGTAGTCCTCAACTTAACCGCAGTTCGTTTAGTGCCCATTCAAAGTTATGGCACTGAAAAAAGTGACATGGCCATCTTTACACTTATGACTGTTGCAGCATTCCTGTGGTTGTGTGATCAAAATTTGGATGTTTGGCAACTGGTTCATATTTGACAGTTGCAGTGTCCCTTGGTCACGGGATCCCCTTTTGCAACTTTCTGATGAGCAAAGTCAACAGGGATGCTAGATTCACTGAACAACCGGGTTACAAATTTAACAATTGCAATGATTCGCTTAACCACTGTAGCTAGATGGGTCGTAAAATGGGGCAAAACTCACTTAACAAACGTCACACTTAACAACATAAATTTTGGGCTCAATTGTGGTGGTAAGTCAAGGACTACCTGCATGTTGTAATGTTAGAATTTAATATTAAGTCTTAATATTTACGCATTGTAAGCCGCCCTGAGTCTCCGGAGAAGGGCGGCATATAAATTAAAGCAAAAAAATAATATATATATATATTTTGTTTAGGTTTCTCACGGAAACATTTATTTCATAAACTGTGAAAAGTCTAATGAGAACTTGTAATGAGAAATCAAGTCTTCCTGTGACTTGTGTAAGCTCACTAAGGTACAACGTTAGTCAATAATATCTTATGGAAATAAATTGACATTCCATGTAAATTTAAGAAGTACGTCTTTTTCTTTTATTTGAAATGATCATGAAATAACATAGACAGAAATGATGTTGGCTAGTGATTTATCCTTTGTGGCTGTTTTCATTTATCCAAGATGTTCTACAACAAAAAACACCAGAAAATGAATTACAGATTTTGTTTAACAAATTAAACAGATCTAAAGCCAAATGTTACAATGATAGAATAAAGTTCTCTATTGCTTTCGAGGATATAAGGAGCCCCAGTGTGGAACTTCTTAGCAAGAACAGTTTACAAATCTTTTGCAAAGAGGTATTTGTGTTTGCCCTCTTGCATCGTCCAAAGCAGCTTTTGGAGATCCAGTCCCAAATCCTGCAGAATTTTTCGTTTTTACATTTAACCCCTTCCCCCCCCCAATCCATTTTACCATATATTGCTTCTACCCAGAATAGTGGGAGAAAATCATATTGGCAAAAATCATAACGTGCCCATATCTTGCTATTAACGTGTCCCTGGAATGGGACCATGCCCTGCTGCTACCTATACAACTTCACATGTCCCTGTAAGAACAGTAATTGGCAATTTTCCCTGGCTGAATGTCATCAACCAGAGTAAAGCCACCACCATTTCTCCCAAATCCTTATGGACCGGTCAATTAACCACTAAGTCATCTCCCTATCAGATGAGAGGTTCTCTTCTGTTTTTCCAGAGAAAACTTTATGTATTTCCAGGCTGTTACTCCTTGAACCAATTTCAGCCTGCCTCAGCAATGGGCTGCCCATAATACAGAGATTCCGTATTGTAGACATGTCTCAAGCAAAGAGTGAGGTTTCTTTGCATCATACTGAATAAGTGGATGAAATCTTACTGTTTGTTTCATAGCAGTATAGCTGATGCTAGAATAGTGGTAGATGAAGGGTCCAATGTCAGCACTAGAGTAAATGCAGGTTGAATGTCAGCACTTCAATTTATTTGAGATGACATCGACACCTGACATCCAATTTGTACCAGAAATGCTGTACATGACAGTTATGACCTGCGCTTTTGACATCATGGTCAAACTTACATTCCATTTTTCTGGCTAGTTTTCCCTTACTTGATGTCCTCCAGATATGTTGGACTAGAATTCATAATTCCTAGCTAGTTTAAGGAAGGATGCTTTAGACTGCCACATTAACAAACCTGTCTTTCCACATGGACAGTGCTGGTTCCAAAGGTAGCATTCCCATAGCTGGTGATATAATATTGTGCAGGAACCTCAGTTCTGCTTGGTTTGTTTGGAACTGTGGAAAAAGTGAAATGCTTAGTAATATTAGGCCTTTGCAATAATGTTATGGCATGCTATGGCAGACACGTGGTAAGCTGCCTCCCTATCATCCAAGTTTATGGTTATCTCAGTGAAGTATCAAGTCACCGGGCTATGCATAGGGCAGTGATGGCTAACCTTTTTTCTCTCAGGTGCCGAAAGCATGTGCACACGTGCGACAGTGCGTACATGTGTGCCCACACCCATAATGCAATGCCCCCCTTGCATGCCCCGCCCCCCTGTGCATGCACACGCGACCCCCGCTGTGCTCCCCCGCCCCTTCACATGCACGTGTGACCCCCCATGCGACCCCCACCCCCCTGCACAT
This sequence comes from Pituophis catenifer annectens, assembly GCF_029215685.1. NCBI lineage: Eukaryota > Metazoa > Chordata > Lepidosauria > Squamata > Colubridae > Pituophis > Pituophis catenifer. Next base: position 243,498,243 of record NW_027256881.1, on the reverse strand, counting down.
GTGCACCTCCCCCACTCCTCCCACCCCCACAGACGTGAGCATGACCCCCCCATGCCCCATTTTGGGTCTATCTCAGGCCTGCTAGGCCCAAAATGGGGGGGCGTGCCGCTCCCTCCCCGGTCCCCGCACTTTAACCCTCCAAAACCGATGGGCTATACAGCCATTATACCTGAATTGCAATAAAATACTACAAGTAATCTAAACACAGACAGCACCATGGAATTTTGCCAACATTAACATTGGTATTTATATAATTAAGTCAGAGCATTGACATTAATGGCAAATATTCCAACCTTACCTTTGGGAAAGAGGAGCTCTGTTTCAAATCGATGGGCACAAATTCCACAAGTTTTAATGTCTTCTTTGAACCTGGAAGGAAGTTGGATGAGAAACAGGACCAAGCATCACTAAACAGATTGGCCTCTAGTATGATAGGTTGCTACTAAGGTATCTAAAAGGGGACGCGGTGGCTCAGTGGCTAAGATGCTGGGCCTTTCAATCGAAAGGTTGGCAGTTCAGCGGTTCGAATCCCTAGTGCTGTGTAACGGGGTGAGCTCCTGTTATTTGTCTCAGCTTCTGCCAACCTAGCAGTTCGAAAGCACATAAAAAATGCAAGTAGAAAAATAGGAACCACCTTTGGTGGGAAGGTAACAGTGTTCCATGCGTCATTGGTGTTTAGTCATGCGGCCACATGACCACGGAGACGTCTTCAGACAGCGCTGGCTCTTCGGCTTTGAAATGCCCCCTAGAGTTGGGAACAACTAGCACATATGTGCGAGAGGAACCTTTACCTTTAAGGTATCTAAGGACTAAGGACAAGATCAAAGTTCAAATCACTATACAAGCATGGAATTTACTGATTGATCTAGGCCAGTTACACCTATTTCACACCAACTTATCACTGAGATGAAGGCTGGGATAAAATGAAGTGAGACCCTGATGTACCTCATCTTGAACTTTCAAAGAAAAAGGCATTAAAATAATTCTTAAAATATGGGTGGCTTTCTTTGTTTGGAGTCAAGTTTGCTTCGGTTACCAACAGTGATTTTTGTGAATGCTTTAAACATGAAAGTTTGAAATGCTATAGAAGTACAAAGGGATATTTAAAATCCCACTGCTGTAATTTGGAAAAAATGCAAACGAAAATGGAAAGAAATTGTCATTTGAGCAATGATCCACTATTCTTTCCTATTGCTATTCCTGGATAAGTATAAATCCTTCAGAAATAGTGTGGCTTAGTCTTAATTGTACACACCAATTTTGTGGTATGGTGATGGACAGAACAGGAAAGATTTAAGCTTGAATCCCCAGTGCAGCCTGAGCCTCCTGTAGACCCCTTGAGATAGGCTCAGATTTCAGGCTGATTTCTCAAGAATATCCCTTTGGAGACCTTGTATTAGTAACATAACATCTCCAAATAAGTCATTTGAATAAAAATATAAAAACATTAGTCTCTTAGCTTGACTATAAATATATTCTCTAGCTTAGGTTTAACAAGGTTAAAAAAAAAAATGATGAAGCCCTATCTATAAACTGAAGAAAGAACCTGACATAATAGCCATCCTTCAGCACAGCTTTTTCTGATCTAGTGCCGTCCACATTCCCTAATCTCCAGTCTAGTATGGGCTGTGCTGGCTGGGAACCATGGGAGAGGAGACCTAAAACATTTTGAAGGCAGCAGATTAGGGAGATTGATGCACCAAATGAGGGAGACTATAAAAGTGGCAGAAGTGAAACCCTCAGTAATGCTATCAGAAGAAATGTTTAAATAAAAACAAGTGCCTTATTTTAAATATTTTGGAGGTTTTGTTTTCTTTTTAAAAGTCAAATTAGAGGGTACAGAGCCATCCCTCAATTAAACTTAAGAAAACAAGGATTCCTAGCAAGGTATCTCAGCTGAGGATCTGCTTTGGAAAGACAAATGTTATAGTGTATATTTTCTGGATAAAGGCCAATATAGAGGGAACGAAGTAATTTAAACAGCAAACTCTGAAAAACTTTACAGTCTTATTTTTTGCTGGTGCATAGCATGAAATACGTACACAGTCATCTTATCATCCAGATCTGGCCAGACAAATTCAGCAGGACATTCAACTGTCCGGCAAGGAGCCTTTATGCAAAGATGGAGCCCAGGCCATTCCTCCAGGAGTTTTTGGTTGATGAAGATGATTGTTATAATAAAGTCCCAGGTTAACTGGAATCCTGAAAGAAAGGCAACAGGGAGTGCGGTCTTAAGATACATTCAGAGCGGCCAGCTTTCTCCAACTTAATGAATCCTAGATGGGTCGAATTTCAACTCCCGTAGTCATCATCTAGTCCAGCCAAAGGCTGTGAGTTTGGGGGGAGCTGATATTTGATGCTGTTGGAGAGCCCCAAGTTGCAAAAGGCTGGCCTGAACTTTAAAGCAGGGGTCTCTGGCTGAGGAACTCTGGGAGTTGAAGTCCACAAGTCTTAAAGTTGCCAAGGTTGGAGACCCCTGCTTTAAAAGATGCTTTAAAGCAGATGCAATTTTGCTGATTAAACATCTTGTGCACAAAGGTGCTTTCCAAAAGGCAACTGGACTTACTTGTTATTTTTTTTTTTTCTTGAAAACATTTCTGAAGAACTGAGGAAGATTCTTGGATGAGAAGTGAAACGTTTTCAAGGGAAAAAAAACAAGAAAGTCCAGTTGCCTTTTGAAACCTTTGGGACAACCATGACTTGGATGACTGAGAATCTCCATAGACACACAAAGTTTATCTTGGTCACTGCGTGTCAACAGGAAGTGACTTATGACCATTTTTCACATTTCACAACCATTTCAACATTCCCATGGTCATGTGATCAAACTTCAAACACCCAGCAACTGACTCATAGTTATGACAGTTACAGTGTCCTGGGGTCATGTGATCCCTTTTTGCAACCTTCTGACAAGCAAAGTCAACAGGGAAGCCAGATTCATTTAACAACCGTGCCAAGAAAAGTCGCAAAATGGAGTAAAACTCACTTAACAAATATTTCACTTGGCAACATAAATTTTGGATTATTTTGGTAGTAAATTGAGGACTACCTGTATACTGTTTTGTTCTCTATCATTTACATTACATTTGAACCAAAAAAGCAGTCAATGCCTGTGTACATACCAGCCCTCTCTCCTGGCTTTCTGCACCTGAGCTCAATGTAGCTGTAACCTTTTTGGTTATTTGCTTTGATCAGTAAAGGTTTGCCACTGCATATGAGCAGGCAGATGGCTTTAGCAACCCAGTGAGTTGAAAAGAAGGAACAAGCTTTCACCATGAGTCTGGGAAGAAAGAGGGGGGGGAGGGGGAAACAGTCAATACTTTCAGATCATATTTTAAGATGTTCTCTTTTCCCCCCAGCATTACTAGTACTGCTAAATTGGGCCCAGGCAGTTGCAGCAATAATCAGTTCAAGAGGGGACTAAACAGCCCATATTCTAAAACAGTGATTGCTAACCTTTTCCAGACGGGTTGGCCAAAGCGTGCGGGCACCTGAACCCCCAAAATGCAATGCGTGTGAGGCTCCCGTGCATGCACTCCGCCCCATACATGCACACATGACCTCATATGCCCCGCACCTGTGTATGCACCCCCCTGCATGGCCCTGCCCCCCATGCATGCACACGTGGCCCCTCGCATGCGCCCCGGCCCCGCATGTGCACACATATTCCCCTGCATGTACCCCAGCCCCCCGGGCATGCACATGTAGCCGTCCCCTACACGTGCCCTGGCCCCCACGCATGCGCAGCAGAGACCTGAAGACCAGCTGGCCGGCAGGAGGTGCGCAGCAGAGCTGAACTGGAACGACAGCTTGTGTGCCATCAGAGAGGGCGCTGTGTGCCACCTATGGCACGCATGCCATAGGTTTGCCATCACAGTTCTAGAGAGTCCCTAATGCTTAAAACTAGTGGGGTGTAGTTATTAATGGTGGTTTGGCCATGAGAGATCAGATTCAAGCTCATACTCAGCATGGAAGCTCCTTGAAGAATTCTGGTCTAGTCACTAAATGCCTAGGGTTGAGAAGAAAACCGGAGGTAGAAATGTCCTGTAGGTGGCTTTGAGTTCTGTGAAGGAAGTGGGGTTACTGTGTGATGAAGGCTATTGTATCTTTCAGAAACATGCTGCAATCAATTCCTAGACTTGAGGCTTCTTGCCTGCAGTCGGACTGCAGAATTAAGTAGCTTGGTTACAACTGCATGTTCCACTTTTGTATTTGCAAAATTGTCATAAATTTACTTTTCTGCAAATTAGAGTGGGTCTCCATTTGACAGTCTGCAGGAAAATACTCTAACAGAGGATTAGAACAGATTACTTTAAAGACAATGGAGTATCAGTCAAACTACCAATACCCAACAAAAGCCTCACAGTTTTGTAAAGATAAAAGTGGCAAATTGTCAGACATTATCCAGTGAATAGTGGTGGCCTCATCCTTATATTTGACCTTTGCTTGGGCAAATCAACTGGCTCCGGGTTCAAAGAGGCCCTCAGTTGTAGATATTGGCCACAGGACGGCTTGTCATTATCTATGACGTTTAGCAGATACTATTCAATACCTTTGGAAGAAGCCCTCTGGGATCTCAGGAGAAAAATACAAGCGAATATGCAAGTCCTCTTTGTGATCTTCTCCCCACCTTGCTGAAACCTCCTGACTTTGATTGAGATAGTTAGGAAATAAGTAGTGTGTGTCCTTCTCCAGGTTTGGCAGAGTTTCCCATGGCTCCCCAGGTACAAATGTTCTGGCTCTAGGATTAAGTCCTTCTACATTTCTGATCTCCAGGCAGATCTCAAAGTGCTCAAGTAGGCTGAAGAGTTTCCCCTTCTGGAATCTGCTTCCCACCATTTCCTCAAAGATGTCTACCATGTTGTCTAAAGTAAGCTGCTGCTTAAGCAAAGCTCTCATGGCTTTCTGGCATAGGATGGCTTTGGATTTAAACGTCAATGCCCAATTGGCCCGGTCTCGGATGGTGGCATGTTCTCCTATCAAGATGTCCACAGAAATGCTCTCCAGCTGTTGCATTAGGCCATACCTCACAAGAGTCTACAAAAACAGAAACATATTTGCCTAAGTAGGCTCACAATTTTGCTAGTGGAGTTGACTGAAGATAAATCAAGACTTACAAGTAAACCTCTTGGTGTCTTGTATCTTTCTGATTCCTAAATGATTAATCATACCAACAATAAAACCATACAACTCCTGTCCTACCTCCTTTTAAAACTTTATAAATTGAAATCTCAACTCAGAAACAGAAATAATTGGGCTACTCTTCCATTCTCCCTGTACTCCCACCCTCAGACCACGCTTTTCTTTCTGACCCTTAGGATTTGAACAGGACATGAACCTGTCCCATAGGTCTGAAGCATAGTCCACTGCCTTTTAATACTTGTTGGAAGTGGAAAGTAAAGGAAACATGGTGTCTAACTAAGTTAAGCTGAAACATACAAAGAACATTCAAAAGTTCTCAGTAAGTGGTAAGGGTATATAGTATTTTGAATTCCTGCACCGAACTGGATGGCTGCACCATTTAGCTGGTGCTTCTGGACAGAATATCCACTTCTATTCTGACTAGTAACAAACCATTGTTTTTCTGAAGTAAAATACAGTCGGAATGCCAAGTGACTATCCATACTTCAAAATTATGAACCCCAAGCACTGATCTTGTTTAGATAAAGATACTGGATAGGAACTTAATACATTGCATTTATACAACTTGACTTCAATATGCCTCTCCTACTTCACATTATATTTTATTCTGTTCTGGGAGAGGGGTGTCTCTCAACCCTCAGATAGCTGTCAGAAAGACAAGGAAGAAGAGTAGAACAGGAAAAATAGGATCCCTCCCACCCCACCACCCAAATGGAAGCATTTTTCTATGTGAAAGTCACCTCATGGGCAGTTTGGTTCTCATTCTATTTTGCTTGAAAATGGGATAAAAGCATTTACCAATACACCATTGGTTTAAATCAGAGACAATACAGAAGAAAATGTAGAGACTGTTCATGAATGACCCCACCCCTTTCCCAAAATCCAGCACTTTTCATTAATATCAATAATAATCTTTGCTGAATGGGACTTGGGAGAAAACATAAGGGGAAGCTTTGGCGGCTACTGTTGAGTCTATGGAAGATTGTTTATGCCATTATTTTAATGGTTTAAATTTGTTGTTTTGTTTTGTTTTGCCTTTGTAGCACCCCGCAAAATGTCTGTTATGATTGGGAGCAAGTTATACATACGAGAACCATTTTTTTAAAACCTATGGTCTCTGGAAATTTGGCTTCTAGCTAACTTTAGAGAAGCAGAGAACTCCTGGTGCTAAGGTGGAATCAAGGAGGTACTCACTTTGAAGAGAGTGATCAGAATAGTTGGACATAAGAACACTGTGTCCTTCAGCTGCTTGATCTTTTCATACCATACAATTAATCCAATGCGATGAAGATATCTCAAAATATCCCGCAGAAGTTCTATATCCAAATGATATTGGTAGGAGAGCTTGCTGTGTAAAAGATTGAAACTCACCATCCCTAAAATAATAGAAGAGCACTTGTTGAGGGCTGCTTCGAGAAAGACAGCCTCAGGCAGTCAAACACTATGTTCTATGCTCCAAGCTACACGTAGTCTTCAAAGTTCAACCATAATTGAGCCCAAAATTTGTGTTGTTAAGTGAGACAGTTGTTAAATGAACAATGTCCCATTTTATGAGTTTTCTTGCCACAGTTGTTAAGTGAATCAACGGTGTTCTTGTTGATTCTTAAGTGAATCTGACTTCCCCATTGACTTTGCTTGTCAGAAGGTGGTTGCATGATCCCAGGATACTGCCACCGTCATAAATGTGAGTCAGTTGCCAAGCGGCTGAATTTTGATCATGTGATCATAAGGATGCTGCAATAGTTGTACGTGTGAAAAACGTTCATAAGTCCCTTTTTTCAGTGCCGTTGTAATTTTGAACGGTCACTAAACAAACTGTTAGTAAATTGAGAACTACCTGGACTTCTAAATGAGCAAAATCAAAAGAAAAATAAATAAGGCCAATTCTACTAGGTGAACATTATTTTGGCATTTAAATTAGCTTGCCCAGCTTTGCTCTCTGATATCCAGTAATAAACACAGGTTTGAGAATCATAAGATAATGTTATCAATCTATGCATTAAATTCTGAACATTTAGGATAAGGCTTTTTTATTGAAGTCTTGTTGCTGTTGAAATTATATGCCTTCGGGGAAGATGGGATGCTGTCATCCCCAACAACTTAATGTAAGAGTTTGAATTTATAATTTTAAGTGGGAAATATGGGTCTCATTTTTTTTTTCTTTCCACACCATGATTAATTTATTATGGCTGCCTAAATTAAGGAGAGAGAGCCAGTTTGTTGTAATGGTTAAGGCATCAGGCTAGAAATTGAGAGGTGGTGACTTAGGCGCAAAGCCAGCTGGGTGTCCTTGGATCAGTTAGTCTCTCTCAGCCCTAGGAAGGAGGCAATGGCAAACTAGCATTAGCAATAGCATTTAGACTTATATACCGCTTCACAGTGCTTTTACAGCCCTCTCAAAGCGGTTTACAGAGTCAGCATATTGCCCTCAACAATCTGGGTCCTCATTTTATCCACCTCAGAAGGATGGAAGGCTGAGTCAACTTTGAGCCGGGTGAGATTTGAACTGCTGAACTGCAGCTAGCAGTCAGCTGAAGTAGCCTGCAGTACTGCACTCTAACCACTGCGCCACCTAGTTCCAAAACCTTGGTAAGAATACTACCAAGACTATACAGTCACCAGGAGTAAAAAAAAAAAAAAATGACTGAAAGGTACATACACGTACACAAAGAATATTTCCATGAGAACTTCATTCAAAGGGTTCTTTCTCTTTCTAATGTTTCAAATCTTTAAGCCCAGTCAATTAACTTTTTTTATCCAATAGGCTTATAATTAATTAATTAATGTAATAAATCAATTAAAACATTGATTTATGTGGATTTTTATGTTTTTAAATAAATACTTGCCCTAAATAATCAGGAAACGTAGCACCCAAATAAATTTATTTATTTGCACAAAGAGGAGGCATGCACCAGAAGACCAATTGCCTCAGTGGCTCTAGATATCCAAATGAACTCAGAGTTTTAATTTAGGCCCAGGCAAAGAGTTTAGGAACTAGGCCCCAAATAATTGTTCTGAGCTAGTGGTGGCTATACAGCTGTGGTGAAATACACATATTCCATTGCACATGTTCCCAAAGGGATTGCTCCCACTTAATAACAACACAGTAAAGAAAACAAAGAGGAAATCTATAAAATGCCACTAATAATATTTACTTGCCATGTTCAGTCATCTCTTCGTTATTTTGCATCATATCCACAATTGCTGCTTCTACTCGTTTATAGATAGGGGGCAGCACTTGGATGACATTGGGGAAGAGCTCTTCATTCTTGACATGCTCCAAAATGGTTTCTTCGAGTTTTTTAATGTCTAGGTAATCCATGCCGTTGACAGGAACAAGATCTAGAATCTAGAACAGAAAACGCATAGGGACAAAGAGAGCTTCAAACAAGCAAGTGGAGAAGAGGGGAATTACTAACATACTGCTTGGTGTGGAAGCTTAGTGGAAGCTCAGTGGAGAACGGAGTGGAATAGGAGATATCATACATGTTTATGTATAGCATGACAAAATTAGAACAATTGTAAAATTTCTCCCTCTCTCCTAAAAGTAGGAATGTCATCTGATTGGCTAAAGATTTGGCCCAAAAAAAAAGGACCCATGTCATCGCTGCTTTAGATTGTTTCCCAAGATGTTTGGACAATTGCATGCCCGCAGTTTCTGGGTCGAGATAATTGTATATGAAATATATATGACAACATTCCTTACTGTAAGGGTGCAATTTTCCATTTCTTTCACTCGAGTCCACTGGTCTTCATAGAACTCTGATTCCTCATTGTCTTCCAGGTTAGTAATGAGGTGAGTTAAGTTGGTCTTTCTCTCCTCCAGCATGGCCTGTATCTTGGACATGATATCCTTTTTCTTTTCTTCAACCTCCTCTTCTGAACAAGCGTCCACGTGAGTTCCCACAGGAAGGACTACAGAATTTGGCACTCGCATAAAGAGGTTGCTAATCCAAAATCCAACAAGATCCTTGAAGGAGTCATTGGTAAACTGATACCTATGGAAAGTAACGGATCACTGAGCCAACCGACCTGCCAACGTGCTCATAAAATAGCTTATTTAAATGCAAATATTTTCAATACAGATAGTCCTCCATTTATGACCACGATTGAGCCTAAAATTTCTGTTGCTAAGTGAGACATTGGTTAAGTGAATTTTGCTCCAGTTTACTACCTTCTTCCCACCATTGTTAAGTGAATCGCTTCAGGCGTTAAGTTAGGAACGCGGCTGTTAAGTGAATCTGGTTTCCCCATTGATTTTGCTTGTCAGAAGGTCACAAAAGGGGATCACATGATCCCAGGCCACTGCAACTGTCATAAATATGAGTCAGTTGCCAACCATCTGAATTTGGATCACCTGACCATGGGGATGCTGCAACAATCATAAGTGTGAAAAATGGTCATAACTCACATTTTTTCAGTGCCGTTGTAACTTTGAACAGTCACTAAGCAAACTGTTGTAAATCGAGGACTACCTGTAGTCCCAATCGTCATGTAATACTGGCAACTCACCTGGAGTTTCTTTTTTTCCTCAACTTCCTCATTAAAGTTATATACTAATACTTGTAAAATAGTGCAGAGCAGTGGTGAAATTCACATTTTTTTACTATCGGTTCTGTGGGCATGGCTTGGTGGGCATGATATGGCTTGGTGGGCATGGCAGGGGAAGGATACTGTAAAATCTCCATTCCCACCCTACTCCAGGGGAAGGATACTGCAAAATCTCCATTCCCACCCCACTCCAGGGGAAGGATACTGCAAAATCCCCATTCCCTCCCCACTCCTGGGAGGAAAGATATTGCAAAATCTCCATTCCCACCCCACTTTGGGGCCAGCCATTTGCCGGTTCTCCAAACTACTCAAAATTTCCGCTACCGGTTCTCCAGAACCTGTCAGAACCTGCTGGATTTCACCCCTGGGGCAGAGCTCCTTAAGTAAAAATTCAAAGCAAGGAGACACTACCTTAAACAGCCATCTGCCAAGCTTTACCCATCAGTGACACTACAAGCAGTTCATTTCTGCTGAAATAAAAAAGGCTGGCCCAGAGTATCAAACGTATGATCTCGGCATACTACAAAATGAATTGAAGTGATGAATTGAAGTGTAACATTATTTAATATATCCATCATTGGAGGCAAAAGACAAGCCAACAAAAACGAACCATTTAAAAAAGCTGTGTAGAAAAGTATAAAGTATCTGTAACTAAATATGAGAAACACATTCTGTGTGTGATCTATTATTTTTCAACTTTAGACAGAAACAACAGGGAATCGATCTTTTGATTGCTATATTTGGCTTGCTGGGAATTCAACTGATATCCATTGTTGAAAATTCAAAACTCTGGGCAGGACTGATTAAAGGGATACTTTTTTGTGTGTGGTAAAGTTCCTTCTGGGTCAAAAAATCTTACAAGAATTAATTTTTAGTATAAAAATTGTGTATTTTCTTCAGAAACAGTGCAGTGCAACCCTACGCTGGTTTATTGGAAGTGAGTTGAGATGGACTGGCATGACATTTAGCCTTAGATGCCCCACTTATCAGATTGCAGCGAAGCAGGATAAAAACGGTGATTGTTGCCTCTATATTACCACCAAGAGTCAGCCAAAGTTTTAAGCATTTAAATGTGACTCATTTAGAACTATGTGTGCAGATTTAGATTTATCTGTTCTGCTTAAATTAAAGGGAACTGTCACTGAAAAACATTTCACGCTTCTTGGTATTAGGGCCAGGATCAGGGGTGCTATTCAGCAGGTTCTGACAGGTTCTGGAGAACCGGTAGTGGAAATTTTGAGTAGTTCGGAGAACTGGCAAATACCACCTCTGGCTGGCCCCAGAGTGGGGTGGGAATGGAGATTTTGCAATATCCTTTCCCTGCCACACCCACCAAGCCATGCCCACAAAACTGGTAGTAAAAAAAAAATGAATTCCACCACTGGCTAGGATGTTGGATGAGCCAGCTTGATGGTGTCAAGAATATAAATATGATTGCTGTTCAGCCTTGATTATATTGCATCCTATCTTTGTGTTTTGTTAAATGTATTGGTTATTTTTTGTTGTGTGCCCTAAAACACACACTAGCTGTCCTAAATTACAGTTTATAATTTGAGTGACCATTTTTTTTTTAAATTTGATTTATATGCCGCCCTTCTCCGGAGACTCAGGGCGGCTTACAACGCGTTAAGCCTTCATACTTTTGTATATTTATACAAAGTCAGCTTATTGCCCCCACAATCCGGGTCCTCATTTTACCTACCTTAGAAAGGATGGAAGGCTGAGTCAACCTTGAGCCTGGTGGGATTTGAACTTGCAGTAATTGCAGGCAGCTGATGTTAATAACAGTGCTTTAGTCTGCTGCGCCACCAGGGCTCTTATAAATCTCAATAAGTACAATACATGTTCGCACAGAAAGCCAGGGAACACTTACTGGTGAAGGTTAATGACCAAGATGACAAGGGCCTGTGAAGTAATGAACATATGGTGGGTCACATAGTATTCCAGCTGGCCAGCAAAATCCCAAAAGAGAAAGGTGAAGCCTTGGATGTGGAACTCGCTTATCTCAATCCCAACGGTGCGTTCTTCCATGGATAGTCGAACAACTTGTCCCTGCTTTAAGCTTTTGCACACTGTAGACTTTCCTGCTAAGGATGTCCCCAAAAACATTGTCTTGACACGCTTGTCCTCCTCAGCTTGGCCGTTCTGTAGCTGATTGAAGTAACTGATGATCTGTTTGATACCCCCTGCACATACCTCGTTTGGGGGTTCCCTCAGTGAGTTCCCATTTACTTTGAACATCTTCAGGGACAGCTCGGTGAACATCTCTTTAGGGAGCTGACGCAAAAAGTTATTTTGTATGTAGAATTCTTGCAAGTTTTTCAACTCCAAGACTACTTGAGGGACGGCTTGAAATACATTTGTGGACAAGTTCAGATACTGGAGACAGTCCCGACAGGAACTTAAATCCTTAGGAAGACTGTCTAAATGATTGTTGTTAAGTCGAAGATGTTTTAACTTAGGGAGAGAAGAGAAGATCCCCTCGGGGATATCTCGGATTTGATTTTGATTGAGCTCCAGCTTCTCCAGATGGATCAGGTTTTCGATTTCCACTGGGAAATCCGTCATTGCATTTTTCGACAAAATCAATTTTTTCAGGTTGTAAAGACGTGAAATCCCAGTGACATGTTTCAGCTTGTTCCGGTCCAAATTCAGACTCTCTATACTATTGTTTTGTAGCACTTCAAGTGGAAGAACTCGGAGTCTTAACCTGGAAAGGTTCACTTCGTTGACCTCTTGCTCTGGGGAACAAAGAACACAAGATGATGTCATTAAGGGAGGAAAAAAGATTGAGGGGTCCTTGGTGGTCTCTGAACTTGGTTGTTTTCTTGCAGACGTTTCATTACCCAAACTAGGTAACATCATCAATGTTGGTGCCAAGAAAAAGACTGAAACATGCCCATTATTAGAAATGGTCTATATTAGGGAAGCCCATTTAGATGATGTAGTGGCAGTGGAGGAGGGGAAAAGTGGTTAAACTTTCAAGTTTTCTAAAATACATGATTAAGCCAATGCTACATAGAGCGGGCAGAGAAAGGGATGGGGAAAACATAAATAGTAGGAAGAAGAGCAATAGGACAGTACAGTATTTGAAAAATGTATCATATTTAGCTTCAAACAGAATGGGGGAAAAACTGCAGATAGAGATAATTTCAGATTACTCAGGACTGTCCCCAAAATTGGAGGGATAAGAACAGTGATGGGATTCAAGTAATTTAACAACCAGTTCTCCGCCCTAATGATTTCTTCCAACAACCAGTTTGCCAAACAGCTCACAAAGTTAACAACCGGTTCTCCCGAAGTGGTGCGAACTGGCTGAATCCCACCACTGGATAAGAACAATAGTAAAAATGGCAGATACTACCCAGTTTAAAAATAGAGCATCTACTTTCACAAAACACAAACATTCCTTCTATTTTTTTTTTTAAATAATAATAATCTAAATTATTTCTGTATAACAACACTGGAAATAATTTATTCTGTACTATAGACACGGAAATAATATCCCAGTTCTGACAGTGCAAACCAAAATAGTATATTAAGGAATAACTTCTATGTGGATCATCTCACAATTGCAAAAAATGTGAGGCAAAGGATTGACTTTGCTGTGATTCATACAATCTTGTACCATAATTTAGCAGCCTGATTTCAAAAATGCAGGTCAATGATAAGTAAGTTATGAGCAGGTCCCATTGTTGGACAGCTGATTAAAGTTACTGCTTAATACGTGATGTAAACCATGATGTGTGGCTTAGCAACTTGCATGAATCCAATTGGGAAAAAAAATCACTTTTTAAAAAAAGTTGCATAAAAGCTGCTACAGCCCAGCCTGTAAAAAGAAGGGATGGGCAACCCTTGCCCACATGTGTGCCTTAGTGGAAGTACCCAGGTAGTATAAGGCTGCAGACACCTAAATCACCTCTCACCTAATCTTCTCAACTATACATAGCAATTAATAGGAATTAAAGATTGATACTTACTAGGTCTGTGCTCAGACATATTTTGGCCTCTGCTCCCTATTTGTCAAGCAGCAACTGTGTCCTTGCCTTCTATTTTCATTTCCTGAAATCTTTTCATTTTGAAAAGGCTTGAGCTCCCCCCCCCATTTCTAAATACTGTATATAGCCCCTCCCTTCTCTTTGAGCAACCCAAGGGAAATGAAAGAGGAAGAACTGGATTCCCCATAGAGGGCAGATTGAAGGCTCTCTGCTAATAAAATGCTCCCACCACTTCCAGAAAAATGATGCCTACAAACTTTTAAAAAAAAAGCATCATTTCATATATTCAGTTGTAACACTGTTCTTTCTTAAAGCTTTGGTGTCCTTTTAAATGTTTAATCTTACCAATTTCAGCTAATGCCATGAAAATTGAGGCATTTCAGAGATCATCTGACCTAGGGTGAGAATCTGTTGATATTCTTAGTAGAATTTGGTTTTACTTTTAACTTTGTAGTTGCTTTGACAACACATCCCAGAAGACAGATTGTTTGTATATACAGGGTGTATGAGTATTTGGGGAGGGATGATAAGTGTTTGATAGGTGGATTCTTTTAGTGATGTGACAGATGATATTAGATGCAACTCTTATGTTTGGTATTCTCCACTTGCATTGTGTCCATTAATTGCGGTATCAAAATTCTGAAATTCGTCAATCAGAAGACAGTGAATCTATTATGTGCAGCGGGGAGAAAGGACAATGAGAATAACATGTTCAAAGTAAGGTTCTTCTCGTGTCAACTCCATTTTTTAGAACAAATGCCTACATGGGACTTGTTATTTCCACTTTAGAGGCATCATTTTAACATGAACAATTTAAAGAATGATCCTATGAGCGTTTGCCAAGACTACTATCGAATGTGTTTCCAGGTAGGAATGGATAAAATGGCTAAACTAGATATTTATTTTGATTAGCAGAAGTAACAAAGAATATTTGGGTTCCAAATCTCAGCTAGGCAAGATGAGAACTTTCTGTAGGTGTCCATAATGTTTAGCAAATAGCTCATTTAGCATCACTGAAATATCAGTAAAATGAAAAACATCTAAAAGCTTATTTGCAGATCTAAATTTAACTACTGTATTTTAATACATGATTTAGGATTAAATTATTTATCTTACTTGCTTGTGAGAGTTTTGTTATGTTTAATTAGTTGGTGATCTGGGGGGAGTGGGGTAAGAATGAGAGCTCCAAAAATAATGGGACAACCAAACAAAGAAGTAATATTTTAAATGCTAGAAGTTGGGTTTCATTTCTGGTGACTGTAGCTTGCCACTTCAAACTTAATTCTAGCAGTCACTAAAAGACATTCCAATATGATCTTTGACCTCTTCCCTCCACCTTATTATCTATTGTCTATATCATCTTTCTCGACTTGCAATCTTGCCAAGCACAAACATTTTTTAAAACTTCATTATCTGCTTACATCATGCAACAACCCGATTTGGGTCTAGGTAACCAGTCAACGAAGATGTCAAATTTTGGGGAACACCAAAATTGAAAAGGTTTCTAACAAACTGCAATAAACCCATTAAAAAGCAAAAAGCAGTAAACAGTGCACTCGGTGTCAGTGGATCTGTTCAAGGGGTAAACATAATTTCACAGAAAATTCTAAGCTCAAAAATTGGGGGGGGGGATGCATTTTTCAAATTCCTAACAAAATTAGAAGATGAGTTTAACCATAGGAGATACCAGAATATGTCTTTGCCTAGGGCACCAAAATGTCTACAGCCATGCCTGATCCTGTTCCTGCAAAAAACATCTAGACATGGTTTTCTAAGAGTCTCCTCTTTTGGAGATATTGTACATAAGATGTGGACAGCCCTTTGGTAACCCCCAATTTTTGAAACATCTCCTGTGTAGTATTTCAGGCAGCCACTATCCTCCTTACATTTTGGAAAGTAAACTCAAATGTTCCAACATGCTTAAACCCATCTGATTGTGGATGACTGTCATAGGTATTATTAATGATACCAATGATTTTTGGTTTCTGTTGTCTTTATTGTACATTTTAAATTTGGTGCCTTGTTGTTGCCTGCCCAAAGTCCTTTTGGATTGGATTGGATTATATATTAATTCAATCCACTTTCTCATTAGATAATCCAAATGAAGGTCAGAAATGCACTATTTTGTTTCACAGGAGAGAAAAAAGAATTTTTAAGTATTCTTAAATATTCGAAACTGTTCAGGGAATCAAATGTCCTCCAGACGTGATAGTTTAATTACTAACACTGTAAACAATTCCTCCACTGAACATTAATTTATTTCCCCATGACTTACTTTTCTTAATGGCAGCAGAGTGCTTGTGAGGATGCTAACACTCCTACAAGTCCCTATGAAGGGCACACATGAAACCAATGTAATCTGTATGTGGAAGGTGCAACATTAAGTACTTCATAGAGCACATTTCTTACTCTTAGTTTTTAGAATCTTTTCACTTATTTTGTTCTAAATGGTTTTAGAAATCATTTCACTGGATTTAATGATGTATTTGGTGCCTATCCCCAACTTTTAAAGTGAAAAGGGGCAAAAACAGTACATCTTGATTACGCTTTATATTAATTAATTTACACTAAAACTTACTCTCACCAGAACTGGCAATTTGACAGCAGCAATCTCAGCATACCCTCTTCTCCAATTTCTTTGACACTTCAGCAGAGTACTTAAGACTGTGCCGCTTTATTCCAGCAGATGACACTTACAGGTGTTGTTAATTTGGGATGTCCAATAATAAATTGTAGGGGGAAATAAATATCCAGAATTATCTGCACAGTGCTCCTGATGACTACAAGTGATTTAGGTCATCATCTAAACAAAAAATTATGTTATATTACAGACAGTAATACGATGTCTGCCAAATCCTCTTTTTTTGATATCCACCTAATTTTCAGCCTTATGGATTTTTAATTTTTTAAAGGAAATGCAAAAATATTATTCAACTCCTACCCTCAAAATGACGCTAGAGCACTGCACACCAGAACAACTAGACACAAGAACAGTTTTTTCCCGAATGCCATTGCTCTGCTAAACAAATAATTCCCTCAACACTGTCAAACTATTAAGTCTGCACTACTATTAATCTTCTCATCATTCCCATCACCCATCTCCTCCCACTTATGACCGTAACCTTGTTGCTGGTATCCTTACAATTTATATTGATATTGTTTCCTGATTGCTTATTTGTAACCTATGACTATCATTAAGTGTTGTACCTTATGATTCTTGTTGTACCTTATGATTCTTGATTCTTTTATGTACACTGAGAGCGTATGCACCAAGACAAATTCCTTGTGCGTCCAATCACACTTGGCCAATAAAAATTCTATTCTATTCTATTCTAAGAATGATTCTAGGACCTATATCTCTAGATAATAAAATGGTCACTTGTGACAGCCCATTTTATGTTTTCAATATGTGCTTAGCTGCCTAAAAAAAAAATCCCACAATGTTCAGCTGAGGGAGACAGAACATAATAGAAGACTAGAGGGAAGTGGGGTGAACGAGTTCTCCTTTTTGCTTTCTAATGAAAGAAAAAAATGAACCAGTTTTGAATATGTTAACTGCCACAGGGATATATTCCTTATACATAAGGTTGCTTGGTTCCTTCCTTGGAAGAATAGTTAACCAACTTGTGGCAATATACCTGTCTCCAGAATAACTTCCTATCTAAAAAGTAAATCTGATGCAGAATTCAATTCTAAATGGAAACCATTCCTGTGTTGCAATTTGATACATGTATTTTGCACCATACCCCAATGTTTTTTTTTCTAGTTATGCCATTTATATTTCAATTTTCATGAGTATTTTTAATATCTAATTTATTATAGTATATTATTTTTATCTAATTTATTATAGTTTGCAATTTTAGTTGATTATCTGTACTGTATTAACCAGGATGCATTTCCAATTTAAAGCTTAATGAATTTCCGGTTTAAAGCTTAATGGTGATTTTTACTTCTTTAAAAAGTCATATATTTCATAATTTATAAAAAGTAACTAAGGATACATAATAAAACTGTAACCTCTGTGACATTTTAGATTCTATTTTACTTATTTGTATTTTACAACCATAGTTTTTTTCTTTTTATATGACTTCTACCTTTCCTTCTCTATAACTTTTTATTTAAATTAAATATTTTAAAGAAAGCGAAATTCTTGAAAACTCTGCCCGTTTGACCTTGATTAACACTAGAAATCAGGAATAAGACCAGAATCAACAAATAAACAAGTATGAATAAGAAACAATTCAAAATAATTTTATAAATTGTAAGATTTCTGCTGTATACATGGTCTGGTTGCATTCCTTGTGTTTGCTTTCCAAACTCTGGTCTTCTCCATCTCTCTTGTTCAAAGACAGCTTGTTGAATGCAAGATGGACTCAGAACCAGCCTTCAGTACATTATTCACAGGGAGCATGACACAACTCAGTTCACTGCCACGCTGTCCCAGAGACCCCAAATAAAGTTCCTCATCACGACATTGTTACAGAATGTAAATAATCACCATCTCCATGGCAGGATTTTCAGAAAAAATTTATAAAGGTTAACATACATCTGCATGTCCCATTTGATTGAACAAGTCCAATATTTCTTTCATAGGACAAGGGAAAAAAATATCACGGTTCAAGTATGAAACCAATTTTTGAGAATCACAAAAGAATCTGTATTTTTCATAAATAAGAACAACAATGGGAGGAGCACACACTGTCGTATGCCGGATATAAAAGTGTCTGTGTTAAACTCTGGTGAGTGGTGCAGAAATTAAAAAAAAAAAAACTGAGGCTGAAGTAAAACCATGACAAATAATTAGGCCATCCCCACCATACACACGCACGCACACACGCATCCTTTCCCCAGTGTTTCCTCAGAGGTTAAGGAGCCCAAGGGTTCCTCATCAGCAACCAACTCCAAGAAAGGCAGGCTCCTATGTGAAAGTGTGCCCAGCTGCAGGAAGGTCTTCTGCATCCAGTTTCCAGGGTGGGGGTGAGAAGGGATTGCAACATGCAATGGTGTATTTCTGCTTCCCTCGAAGGGAAGGAAAACATTGTCATCCGGAGAAGCTTTTCTGCTTCTCCCACGGTTGCTTCTCATTTCTTGGTTGAGTCATGAGGCTCTTCTTCAGCATCAGTCTTTTTTGTGTTTCCTGATATGTTTGTATTTCTCCACGTATGCCTTCACGAGATTAGCCACCTTCATGGGATTGATTTCACCGCTTTTGCTGTGACAGATCTGTAGAGAGACCCAAAGGGTAGGTCAGTTCCAGGAGTTAATGCAAGCAGCACTTTCTGTATTTCTTAAGATTGACTAGCAGGAGATTGCTGTGTCAGCTGCTAAAAACCAGCCACCAAGACAACCACACTCAGACTTATTTACTTACCTTTCTTTTCTGTCTCGTTCACACGCGCTAAAACAGCCACCCTCTAAAGAAGAAAATATAACCATTCCACAATTCCAACCTTTTGCACAGCTTTCCGAAGAATGTCCTTGTATTCCTCCTTTGTGATCTCCCTCTTCTGGTAAAAGGGTTTAATTGCGAGTTTCACTTCTTCCACCGCCCTCTCTTGCATGTGAAGCTTCTTCATGTACTGCAAGCACAGACGGAAGGCTCATTCAGTGACCTCTGTGCAATGAGCATCTCACAACGTTCAGTCAAAACATCTTCTGGTTACATAAATTTTGGCACGTAAATTTTTTTGCTGCCTTTTTTTTTCTTTTTTACAAAATTGTTATTTTACTGACTGAGCATCAACATGCAACACAACGGAAGTCGGAATTTTGAGATCATTCCAGATGTTACTCCTCTCCTTTGTTGAGAGGAGCAGAGGTACTACAGTATAGATATCAATAAGGTTCTGTATATTATGTATAACATGAACATTTTTTTCTCAGGATTAATAGCACAAACGGTTCTTCCTTCAAATTCTTTGGAAAAGATAAGAGGCTGGATTTCATAAGAGAAAAAGCATTTTAAGTGTGATCTGAATAGAAGCTCAGAACCAATTTCTTCATTAATTTAGCTTTGTTGTACAAGTAGTCTTCTCTTACTGACCACTCATTTAGTGACCTTTCAAAGTGATGATAGCACTGAAAAAGGAGACTTATGACCAGACCTTGAAGTTGCAGTTGCTGCAGTGTCGCCACGATCACGTGATCCCGATTTGGGCACTGGGCAGCCAGCATGCCTTTGCAATGACCGCAGTACCCCACAGTCCTGTGACCATCATTTGTGACCTTCCCTGCCAGATTCTGACAAGCTCAGTCAATGGGGAAGCTTACAAGAAGTCAGAAGTCAAGATCATGTGATGTCATGCTTAATGACCCATTGTGATACGATGACCAGAGATGACATTGTAAGTCAGTGCGGTCAAGTGATGTTTCACTTAAAAACTGCACCACTTAAGTGTTGAGTTGCCAGTCCTAATTGTAGTCATTAAGTGAGGACTATCTATACTAGGTAAGAGTCATGTTGGATCAGACGCCAAACCTATATTTTTTCCCTATAGTGACTTCTAAATGGCCCTGGATGTACAGCATATAAGCACAACAATACTGTCTTCTCTTAACTTTTCCTATAATTAGTATTAAGGGCCATACTGCCACCATAGCAGTAGCCATTAATGCACTGCATGCATTTCATTTCATTTCATTTCATTTCATTTATTCGAATTTCTATACCGCCCTTCTCCTTTCGGACTCAGGGCGGTGAACAGCCAGATAAAAAAACATCTATACAAACATCACAGTTAAAAAATAAAGTTAAAATAATTTATAAATTTGGCCCATAATTTAAAACTTGTCAATTAAAATAAATATTAAAATTTTTAAAACTAACCCTAAAATCAGGACAGACCGGCTAGCTGAAAAAAATAAGTTTTTAGGGCCCGACGAAAAATCCGGAGGTCGGAGATCACTCGTATCTCTGGGGGTAGATTGTTCCATAGGGTAGGTGCCACCACAGAGAAGGCTCTCCTCCTGGGGGTCGTCAGCCGGCATTGTCTGGCCGACGGCACCCTGAGGAGGCCCTCTCTGTGGGAGCGAACCGGCCGGTGGGAGGCTATTGGTGGCAGAAGGCGATCCGTAAGTACCCTGGCCCTAAGCCATGGAGCGCTTTGTCTTAAAATATAGAACTTGAGAGCCATCTCTGTTTTTGCAACAGCAAATGCTATATATTTTTACCATATTTGGCCATTCAATGAAAGCAGCCCCATAAGATTCAGCTGCAGCTGCAGTGGTGGAGTTTGCAGAAACATTTGATAGATAAGTACATTTAGACAGTAAGAAGCCTTCCAGAACCACCTTGTAGGGGAGATGGGTGGCATAAAAACGGATGGATGGATGGATGGATGGATGGATGGAAAGGAAGGAAGGAAGGAAGGAAGGAAGGAAAGGAAAGGAAAGGAAAGGAAAGGAAAGGAAAGGAAAGGAAAGGAAAGGAAAGGAAAGGAAAGGAAAGGAAAGGAAAGGAAAGGAAAGGAAAGGAAGGAAGAAAGAAAGAAAGAAAGAAAGAAAGAAAGAAAGAAAGAAAGAAAGAAAGAAAGAAAGAAAGAAAGAAAGAAAGAAAGAAAAAGAAAGAAAGAAAAAAAGAAAGAAAGAAAGAAAAAAAGAAAGAAAGAAAGAAAGAAAAAAAGAAAGAAAGTTAAAACATTGGCAGGATTTCCTATTCCAACAAGGGCTTTAGTGTGAACACTAAACTGAACTAGGACCTAGTTATCTTCAAGACCGCCTGCTGCTACCGATGACCGCCCACCGACCTGTGCGCTCCCACAGAGAGGGCCTCCTCGGGGTGCCATCAGCCAAACAATGTAGGCTGATGACCCCCAGGGGTAGGGCCTTCTCTGTGGGGGCACCTACCCTCTGGAATCAGCTGCCCCCAGAGATAAGGAGAATCGAAGACCTCGGTGCCTTCTGCCGTGCCCTTAAAACTTTCTTTTTTCAGCAAGCCGGGCTGGCTTAACATATTTTTTAACATATTTTTAATTTTTAATTGGTTTGTTATCTTAAATCTGGGGCCAAATTAATATATATCCTTTTAATTGTTTTTTAATGTTTGTATTGTATGTTTTTATCTGGCTGTACACTGCCCTGAGTCTTTCGAGAGAAGGTGCGGTATATAAATTCGAAATAAAATAAAAATAAATAAAAAACACTGCACACTTTCCTACCTAAACAAAACATCCTTGCAATACAGAATTTAGAATATTAGATTGGAAAGACCTGAGTCCCCAGCTGACTTTGAGAGTGACTGGGGTGACTCTGCGCTCAGGATATTTTTTCTTAGAAAGAGGAAGAACATGATGCAGACGAAATACTGAATGGACCGAAGCTAGAATACGAGATCATCCAATGAAACTGTTCAGAAATATTTTACAAGAAATATTATGAACTGCAACATTAATGTATGCAGCTCCTGGCCACAACCATGGGTTATAGCAACTAACTTAAGATTCCTTAAAGAAGGTGGCACTTTCATAGAGGATGCCTTCAACAATTGTTTCCCCAATGAACATGTGTCAGCCGTGTTCCGTCTGGAACCAAATAACAGGTAAAACCATCAACAAAGACATTCAAGATCAGATTTTATATCCTTAAAAATGGATCAACTGACCTTAAAGACATCATCAAGCTAGCCACCTACCTCTTCATTTTTTGTTTTATCCACTGGAGACTTAGATGCTTTGACTTTTTCTTCTTCATCTCCTGTGGAAGCCGCCTGAATACTTGGTTCTGAAGCTGTGGTCAAATTGCCCCCAGATTCTGGAATTAACCCCTGCTCTGCCACGCAGGTCAGCACAGGAAGATTCCCTTGTATGATGAACTGAACAGTGGGCTGACTGACTGGTGCGTAAGGAGGGAGAACTGAAGGAAGTGGTACGGGCAACGCCAGGTTCTGATTGTAAACCTGAAGAAGAGAAACAGTAGTTAGTCACCATTTATGCTCAAACACCAAGTCTGCAGACCCTTTCCCAACACTTCAAGAAGGGCTGTCTTCACCAGAGCTTTGCATGACCTACTGCCAATTCAAAAGGGCCTCACTCCTACTACTGATGGACAATGAATGGTCCTTGACTTCAAAAAAAAGTGTTTTTATGGAATTTAAAATGTTGTTCTGAAATATCCAATGAATTAGGGGAAGGAAGAGATCATAAATAGAACAGGTTGTAATCCAAAGGTCACGGAATAGTCTGGGCAATATGAAACGTACTGCAGGTAGGGGAGGAAGAGCATTCTGCAATGAAATTGGGCGGGACACAAATTCACAGATGGGAGTGGAATGGCCTTCCATCATGCTCAACTTTTGGAGTGGGAACCAACCTGAGAGGAATCTAGATCGGGAAACATAGGCTCAGGAATCATATAATTGGTTGGAGGAGGCTCAGTTAACTGCACCTGATTTAACGACTGGGTCAAATCCTCAGCTTTCCAGACCCCTTCTTTCGGTTTCTGCTGTTTACAGAATGGCGTCCCTAAAAATTCCCCAAAAGAAGAAAAATTTCAACATAGCAATATATCCAGATGATCACAGCAGATAACACATCTTCATCTAATCAACACTAGAACTGTTTAAGAATATATTTGAAGCAAATCTTATTTTAGCACAAAGGCTATTCTCAGTTTTTATAATTACCTCTACATTCAAATTGACTAGCATATTACATGCTAGGTTGAGTGATACTTAGCACACCTGGTGTGATTCCAGAATAAGGGTGAAGATAACTAAATCCTAAAGATATGAAATTTTCCTACTGATTAGTAACATACCGCGTATTCATTAGGTGTAGGGAACATGGGTCAGTTAACACTGTGCCTGACATTACCTTTGGCACTTATATCTGAATTAGAAAGTAATGATTTGCAATTGCCTCCAAATTACAGTCAAACTTTGGTTTACAATACTGGCTATGAGGTCAATTGCCAGTTCATAAAACACAAAAGAATGAGGGAGACCAAATGAGGAAAAAAATACTGACTAAAAATTAAAAATCCATCATATGACAGTACAATACACAAAAGACATGATAAATAGAGCCAAGAGGGATTACTATTCAGGAAATGTTCTCAGAGATCTGTAATTACCCTCCTAAACATAGCACATACCTGATCTGTACCTGTCTATCACAATAATCCTCAACCTTCTCCTTTACAGACTACATATCTGAAAAGTTTTCAGAACAATCATATGAGACAGGAATCAAAAACGCTGCATGCATGGAACTGGGGCACATGTGTCTCCCCCAAGCTCCCAATGTGTATCTGCACAGTTCCCACTTACGCACTCTAAATGCGTATCAGAAATCTCATTAGCGGTGAATCTCACAAGATGCTGATGTTTGAATCAAGATGGACATAATTTTTAAAATTGAAAAATTGGATTTTATTCTTAATTGTGATCAAATTTTTTTTAAAAAAAATTCATCTTACTTACTTGCTGTTTTATCTACGACCACCACATCACTTTCTTCTTCTTCCTGAAGATTCCACGTAACTCTCTTCACTAATGCTTTAGATTTCAACACAGGACTCTGAGCTACTGCTTCCAGTTCAGTCTTATTTATACCAACTGTACTTTCAACTAATACAGGCTCCACATCTTTTGATAGTACTGGCATTTTGCTTTCAGGCATAGTTTGAGATGGACTTGCCTCATCACAGCTTGGTGTATACACCTCCTTTTCGGGAAAAGAATCTATTAAGAAAGGACATATATCATCGTCGTCTTGTTTAATTTCAATTTCCTCCTGTCTCTCACTGCTTTGGTTATCAAATATTGATGAATCATAGTCTATTGTCAATTCATTCTCAATGGGGGAATCTATATTATCGGGCAACGCTTCAAAATCTGTGCAATCCAGTTGGGAAGGAAGTACTTCATTATCTAACTTATCATCATCCACTCTAGTAGAGTCATCAAATGCAATTTTAATTATGTTATCCTTTGAAGAAATCTCTTGTTCAGGCATTAGATCACAATAAATATTTGTCGCTTCTTGCTCTGTGTTGTCCAACTCCTGTCCCCAAGAAAGAGAATGCTCAGAATTTCTGATTTGGTCATCAAAAGATCTGAGCTCTTTTTCTTGAAGAGGTTGTGGAGACATCTTTTTTGGTTTGCGTTTCTTTTCTTTGGAGCAGGATTGAGATTGTAGTGGCTTTTCTTTAGATTTAGATCCTTTTGATTCATGGGGTTTTAACTCAGGAGGTGATCTTGAATGCCTTTTATGTTTCTCCCGAGATCTAGATCCTTTTGTATCTCTTGAGCTTGAGGTCCTCTCCTTCTCATACCTATCATAGCTCCTCTCTCTTTTGTGTTTCTTTTTTTTAGCTCTCTCAGCACTATTTGATCGGGAACATTCTGGATCTCTTGCTCTAGAGTGCTTTTTCTTTTTCTTGGTTCCATATATTTCAAAAGAAGAATTGCCAGGACTACCAGATTGCGAACGAGATCTCTTATGCTCTTTGGGCCAGACACTTGGTTTTTTATCTTTAGTTTTACTTTTTGCTTTCTTTTTTTTCGATCGCTCGTGGCTACTGGAACAATCACTAGATGACCGACGGGTTTTTGCTTTAACTCCATGGCTTTTGCTATATTTCTTTTCAACTGAGTGGGATGCTGATCTGGAATTTCTGTCCCTTGAATGTGTCCTTGATCTAGATCTTGATTTAGTAGGTTTGCCTTCCTTCATGTCTATCTTTTTAATTTTAACTTCTCTGTGACTCTGAGAACTGGAATTTGATGGGGATCTCGAAAAAGACCGCTTTCTTGCTTGCTCACGTTTAACATTTTGCTGCTGTTTTTCTACTGAGGGGCTAACCCTAACTGTATCCCAATCATCTTCAAAATCTACCCCAGGGCTATCTTTATCATCGTCATTTATCTGCTCTGCATCAATAACCTGCTTAATAGCGGAGGAGCTACAGGGTGTATCTGAGTCTTCCTTATCATCAACTTTATCTTCTTCTGCATCAGAAACCTGTTCCACAAATCTCTCCTTTATTACCATATCATCATGAGATTCTGCGTTACTTGAAGGTGCCTCCAAGGAATCAACCTCAGATTCAAAGATATTTTCCAGCGGGTAGGGAGTAATGCGGCGCACGGTTTGGAAGGTCTGAACTTTTGAACTTCCTATGGATATTGTTCTGGTAATATTAGTGAGGGGTAGCCTTTCAGGGCTACTGTGTGTCGAGCTTGAGTCAGAGCCTGTAGGATCAAAAGGATCGTATATTTCACTTTTGACGGGTTTCGCTTTTTTCAGTGAAAAAAGGGGTGAAGGATTCTCTTTCTGTTGCACTTTATTGTCCACCGGTCGAAACGTATTGCAAAATCCGGGATTAGACAGTCTATTAGAATGAGCCACATTTCCAGGGATGTTGATTTTAAAGCTCTCAAAGGAAGAACTTCCAACTTTCCCTCTTGTTGAAGAAAACGAGGAACTGCCATGAGCAACAGTATTTGCAGAAGTGGCCCCGGTTGAATGGGTTTGTTGCTGAGTAGCCTGCGGTTTGCTGGTTTCCATTCTGTTGCTTTTGATTGGCTGGCTTGTGTTTCCTTTGCCAGTCAACTGTGTTATACAGGAGCTGGGAATGTTATTATTTTGGTCAGTGGCAGGTTGTAGTCCCAGGTGTCCACTGTTTGCTTCCTTCTTAATCTTTGGTATTCTTGGAAGTTCAGAGATATCGGGTCTTTTAGGAGAAGATTTCAAAGGCTGTTTGCCATAAATTGCTTTTGAAATGGAATTGGAGTTGTTGTTTAGTTTAGGAGGTGCAGAAAGAGGGCCCACCGGTAATTTAGAGCCTCCATTAAATTTGAATGAGTCACCTAGTTTGCTCCCGATTCTATTCAGATTGGCTAAATTATGAGTCTGAACAGATCTTGGAGTCATGGAGTAATCAAATCGAATTGGCGTCCTCCCAATTGTAGCATGTGGAGGAGTCACTGTTCTGTTTGTTACGCTTAGTGAGAATGGCGATGACAAGCAAGGCTTTGAGATAGGAGTTTTAGAGTTGGAAGGATCAGTGCCAGAGTTTGTAATTAAGGTCTCCAAAATTGGTGTCCTTGATTGGGAATTGTCCTCCAAAGCTTCGTCTGCTTGTGAACTGCCACGCAGTAATGGGACTGAAAACAATTAAGAAAAAAATAAGTTTTCAATTGTGCTCATATTAATACAAAAAACATTACAATGTTAAAATGAAAGAAAATTATTTTGAGCAGCCGTTATCCTTATGAAATGAGCCACCACTGAAATGTTTTTAGAAAATTATTTTATTGCAAGTATTTTTATATTAGATAAAAATATAAAAATTCTGGCCAGCTACAAAACCCCCAAGAACTACAAACAAAAATAAAAAAACAGAACCTTAATATATAAAAAAGGATCTACCCTGTTTCCCCCAAAATAAGACATCCCCTGATAATAAGGCCAATCGGGCTTTTGAGCGCATGGCAATAAGGCCAAGCGCTTATTTCAGAGTTTGTATATATGTGTGTATATGTATGTATGTATGTACACACACACACACACACACACACACACACACACACACGATCCAGCATAACTGGAGCACCTTGAGCAATTTTAACCAAACTTGGTATACAGATGACTTACCCTCTGGAAACAAATATTGTGGGGAAAGACACCCCTAACACCCTTTGGTGTGTGTGTGTGTGTGTGTTTCCAGCATAACTCTGGAATGCCTGGGCTGCTGAAATGAAAAGGAATGAATTATATCTATAGTGTCAAATCACAGTACTTTTGACAGTGATAATGTGCATTTTGTATTCAAGTTCTGTTAAGATACAGTCTGTTGTGCCTTAAAATGGCTTCTAATGTACATCACAATGGAGTTGCCATAGTAAGGGCTTCACAGTACTCCACAAGGGGGCTCCCTCTGATAAGGGGGATTGGTTCTTAAACAAACAAACAATAAACCCCCTAGGCCCTCAGCTTCAAGCAAAGAGGACAAGTTGGGGGGTGGGGGGGGGAGGAGGTGCCTGCTAATTCAGATAATCACCTCGAAGCCTGTAGAATTTTTCCCAGACTGTTGGCCAGGGCAATTAGGTCTCTAATTCTCACCACAGTGAGCAATGGCTTTTCCTGTCTAATACAGGATTGGGATAAATAAATACCTTGGAAACGCCAGGTTATCAGCTAGTATAATTAATAAAAAAGGAAAAAATATGGACTATATAGAGAAGTCACTTTTACATTAAGTGTTAAACAATGTATGAAAATTTCAAATTAAAAATAATCTCTCTTCTTGTAAAATATGCAATTGTGACAAAGAGGAACATATTGCATTATTTTTGATTAATGGGAAATGATTTCTCAAATACTTCTCTTGGCAATTGCTCATGATATAATCAAAGTTAATTGCCACATATTGAAATGCTACATTCAATCTTAGTAGCTTTTAATACAGAATAAGTGATCTGCTCATGCTCAAATCAGTGCTCTTTTTCTAAAATTGATCTTAATTTTAGAAAATCCCTCTTATATGATAAGCTATTTAAAAACAATTTCACTGTAATTCAAAACATCTATTTGTATTGCTTCCAGATTTAAAAGTAAGTTGTCTCCTTTTACATATATCATATACTGAGTTCCTCTTTTGAAATAAATAAGCATAAATATTCTCTAATTGCTTCCAACACAAGATTTTAATGTTAGCAGAATGTGAATGTAACAATTATCTTATATTACAAAAATATTATATTACATTACAAAAATTAGAATATTCTTCTAAGCAAAAAAAACTCAAGCCCAAAACACGTGTATAGATTTAGACTCAGTGCTTTGTATTGACAATACTCAGTCCTAGTGGGACCAAATGGCTCTGGGTATTTGAACATCCCCTCCCCACCCCCCCACCCCCCCACCCCCCGGCTCTGGGCACATTTCAGCTTTGGTTTTGAACAGGATGGCGCTACTTCAGACAAAACCACTGTGCAATCTGTGGTTCTTTCTAGACTCAAAGTTCTTGCTTCAGGAGCTCCTGGTCATATGTCTGTTACATCCTTTCCTGGACCAGGAGACTCTGTTCAGTCACTCATGCCCTAGTAACCTCTTGATACGACAACTGTAAAACACTGTACATGGACTGCCCTTAAAGAGTAATCAGAAGCTGGTACAGAATGTGACATGTGACACCTTTGATCCAAGAGCTGCCTTGGCTACCAATATGCTTCCGGGTGCAATTCAAGATGCTGGCGTTGCCTCTGAAACCCTTCATGGCTTGAGGGAAAGCCACCTGAAGAACCATCTCTCCCTGGATATTTCTACCCATTCCCATCAGGTTCAGCAGGAGGGGCATGCTTTGGGTCCTGTCAGCTCCAAAGTGTTGTTTGGTAGCGCTCAGGAAGAAAAGCTTTTTGTTCCATGGCATAGATGCCTTCTGGAATGTCATCCGTCTGGAGAGCAGAATGGCATTCTGAACGTTTTGGCATTCCACAAAGCCTTGAAGGTTTGCTTCTCTGCTTGTGTGTGTGTGTGTGTGTGTGTGTGTGTGTGTGTGTGTGATATAGCCCGTTTTCTGGTTGTTTGGATTGTGTGATTTTGTTTTTCCCTTAGTTGCTATCTACAGTTTGTTAACCACTTAGAGCAGGGGTGTCAAACTCACAACGACACATTGTCATCCGTATCACAACTTTCCCCTTCGCTAAAATGGGGGTGGGCATGGCCAGCACGTGACGCATCTGGCCCACGGGCTGTGAGTTTGACACCCCTGACCTAGAGCCATATTTTTGAAATGGGTGGCTATATGAATCAAAATAAAATAAAATAAAACTAAATAATAAAACTAAAAAAACAAGGCTGTTAGAAGCTTTAGATCTCACCAGTTTTCTTTGCTGTTAAGGATCCATCTCTATTAATAACAACATCAGAACCACTCATCATAAGGAGACTCTGTCCAGTCAGGATGCTCCCCAACAAGTCGGGCACAGGGGCTGATTCAGCTTCTGGCTCCGGTATCAAGGCAGGAACACCCCTCCTATAAATCAGAATGTTTTTGTATTGCACAAAAGTACACCAATTGCATCAACTTAGTACATTAGCTTTCCTTAGAAGTTCAGAAGTATAGTTCATGAACTCAGCACAATGATATGGTTTTACACAGGCAACATTTATTTTAAATGACTGCTACCTGTTCTAAAAAAAAAAAAAAAGGCAGCACAAAAAATGAAATAAAACACAATAAGGAAACAAAAGATAAAGTACAGTTTTTTTCTCTCTAGACTGCTGAAAAGAAAGTGTTTGAAAAAAATGCAATGTTGTATCCCATAGGTCCATGCAAGTTTAGCTATGGACTGGAAGAAGGCCAAGAAAATGAAAATCCTGAAAGGGCTGGAGATGGGCAACATGTGTTTCTGGGAACTAGGGAGATCACAAACTCTGAATGGGGTGGCACTGATTTGGAAGGGACAAGTGCAGAGCAGGCCAGTATTCTCTCTCATCAGCACTCAATTGGCCTCAGTTCCCTGGAATGCATTTGAGCAATTGGCCCATGAAGTGCAATCTTTTCTAGGCAATAATAGCCTAGTTAAAGTAGTCTATCTTCTACTACAAGGATGTCAAACTCAAGGTTTGCGGGCTGGATCCAGCCTGTAGGGTGCTTAAATCAAGCCCACGGGGCTGGCCCAGAAATAGCAAAGGACCGGCCTGCAGTGCCTCTGGCAACAAAGCGGGGCGCAGGAGGGCTGCATGCGCCCCCCCCCCAGCATCCTATTTTGGCCAGCAGGGTGCTTCAGGAGGCCGTCCAGTCTGAAATTGGGGCACGAGGGACCCGCATGGGACCCCCACACCCCGTTTTGGCCAGCAGGGTGCTGCAGGAGGCATGTGTCCCTTCTCCCACCCACCCCCCGCACCCGGCTGGCCCGCAGAGAACTACAATGCTGATCCAGCCCTTGAAGAAATCCAGTTTGAAACCTGTTCTACTAGGTTCATGGTTAGGCTACTGCAATGCGTGTTATGCAGGGTTGTCCTTGAAGACAAACTGAAAATGCAGCTGGTGGAAAATGCAGAATAGTCTTGTTTGAAACATTTTCCAGAAAACATATGACACAGGTTTTAAAGGAGCACACAGTAACAACTAATCTTCAAATTTTAAATTAAGAGTCTGAGATTAGCATGTTATATAAAGATGCAGAAGTGGGCCTTCCTTGCTCCAGATTTTGTACAGGTAGTCCTCGATTTACAACAGTTCATTTAGTGACCATTCAAAGTTACAAAAGCACTGAAAAAAGTGACTTATGACTGTTTTTTTCAATCCTGAAGTTAAGCTATATATATTGTTTATTTTTCAATGTCAGGTGAAGTTTTGTTTTTTATCCATGCATTTGTGTTTTAACTAATGAATTATATGCCCAAATAAATACAATGGTTAGAAACAACCAAATGTAAAAAGAAAAAGCCACAATTCTTTAATTTCATTGAATTAAATGTGTTGTGTTGCAAGTTTAAGAATTCAATGTAAGTATCAGATATAACAATTCAGTTTCTGTTTTAAAAAATTGCAAAATGGGCTTTTAAATTATAACAATGCATAATACAATCTAAAACACATCCCATTCCTCATAAAGAAAAACAAGTAGAAAAGAAATTGCAAAACAGCAATATGTAGAAAGGAAGAAAAAACAAAGGAGAAATAAATCTTAGAATGATTGAAGTTTTTTCTTTCTTTCAAAATGAGCATTTGCTTGGAATTGGCAAATGCAATATATATCTTCAATTTTATAACCTCCATTTTGATTAACAAGTGATCCTAAAATCTATAATGGAGCACCTTAAATCCTCCTCTATCTATACAAATGTGTCTGAACCTTAAAATATACACAAGAGGCCCTGCTTTGTGTTCTCGACTGGAAATATGATGAATTCAGAGCATACCAAAAAAAAATTTTTTTGCAGTACCACCTACACTATAGTAAGCCCTGCCCAAATAATTTGCCCTGCCTATGGAAACTTGTCTTTTTTTCAGCAAATAATTAAAACCTGCTTTTTAAATAGGATTATTTGACTATTATTTTGACCAAGCAGTTTTAAGAAAATTTATGTTAACTTCATGGGATCATCTCGAAACATGTCAACCGGCAGAATGGGAGGAGGTGATATTAATCCATCCTTCTTCCCTCTCTGTGTTCCTCACCAGCGACACTCCCACTGATCTGTGATCCATACCACACAACAAGATGGAGAAACCTGAGAGCATAACTCCTATTCAGCAAACAGCAAAACTGCACCAGATTGAACGTTTCCTGGTAACTGAAGGCATCTTTCCAGCCAAGAGAGGCTTTTGCTCCATGCAACCTATTGGTTTAAATTATCTGGCCATTTTGTCACTACAAATATTTCTTGGAAATGCCGAAATAATGAAAGACAGCTATGTAAATACATCACGAGTTGACGCTAGATAGGCAATCACTTTGAACAAGTGACATCTAAAACTATCCAGGTAGGCCTTGCTTACTGACCACGTTTAGCAACCATTCAAAGCTGTAACAGCACTGAAAATGTAACTTTATGACCAATCTTTGCATCTATGGCCATCACGGCATCCCAGAGATCATATGATTGACATCCGAGTGCTTTGTAGGTGTGTGTTTATGACCACAGTTGTGTCCATAGTCATGGGATCACTATTTGTTTGGTTAGCAACTGGGTGGCAACAAGCAAAGTCAAGGGAGAAATCAAGATTGCAAGTCACTGTCATGTGATGTCTTGCTTAACAACTGCAGGTGATTTGTTTAACAACCCCAGTGGAAGTGATGGCTTAACAAACACAGGTGATTTGTTTAACAAACCCAGTGGAAGTGAGTTCAAGAGTCCATCATGGTCACGGGATGTTTTGCTTAGCAACCGTGGTCCTTAGCAAGAGTTACTAGTTCCAATTGTGGTCACTAATTGAGGACTATCTGTATTTCTATTTTTTTAAAAAAATACCCGGCATCCAAGAACTTAATTCTGAAACCCTTATGTTCAACTAAAGTTCAATGCATATTTTGGAACAAAATAAAAAACAACAAAACCAATAAATTGCTCCCAAATTGGAATGTCATTATGGCATTCCTACTGGTGCCATTTTGGTTTCACCTTACCTGTAGAAACTCACCTTCAATTTGCCTTCCTTGGAGGTTAACATTTGGCTGCATTCCTGCTCTTTAGTAGATTCTCCCCTAAATCTCAATGAGCTTTGGCCCTCTGGCTCTAGAGGGGACATCTCAGTGTATTCGGCTTACAGTATGGCTCCTAATAAAAAGGAAGCAGACAGCTCCCTAAACTTTAAAGCATATTTATTAATAGTAATAGTATTTTACAGGCATAGATCCACATGACAGAAGCTTCATTTTTTTAATATAATTCTTGGGGAGAGGAGCAGGAATCCAGCCAAATGACCCTCTTCAAATCCTAAACATGGAAACTATTTCTTGTATGCCAATTTACTAGTCAAAACTCTAGGATGCTTTCTCTCTTTCTCACCCTCTACTACTTATTTCACAGCATACATATGATAGTAATTTGTGGGGGAAGAGGAGACTGAAAAGAAAGCCAGGCAAAATAAATAATACCAAGTAATTTTTTTAAAAAATAATCTGGCATATTCAATATCACTGAGGAATTGTGAATTAGCCACTTTTACTAAAATGTTGAAGGAAAAAAGAGCCAAATGCAAGAGAGAAGAGCAAAAGCTCTTCCTTAAATATATCTTCTAGTATTCCTGATATGGAAAACTGACTTCACTGACTCCCATATTGACTGTGGACAGGAAAGAATAATAAGCGTGATTGCTTTTCATTAGATGTAGTTTGCTTCTATCTGAATTCCCATTCATAATATCGTAATATCCAAACTCTCTCTTCAAAGCTGGTTGGCAGAAAGCAGCCTTTGACAACATGGCATTTTCAACTGCAACCGTGGTGGCTTGGATTTTGGATAAAAATGTTATTAGGTTGAAAAAAGCTTTCCAGAATGGCTTGGAGCCACAAATTCTGGACTTGCTGGTTGACTTACAACCTCCCCTTTTATTCTTCCTAACCAAGAGTGAAAGATTTCACGTAGGGTAGCGAAGATCCAGAAACAGTTCTTCGCTCTGAGCCTTCAAGATCTATGACGCCACTTCTCTTACTGCTGTATTCTCAAGTTCTTGATCACAGTCACTTCAGGTACTTCCTCTGATTAGCTCGTGACTTTTATCTCCCTATATGTCAGTTGTCAGCTCTTTTAAAGCAGGGGCCTGTTTTCTCTTCCTGTAAGTAGAACCAAAGACGTAGCTGGTACCATATCTAATTAAACAACAGTTTTAGGCCGATGATATAGAACTGTCTCACTCATTCCTCCAAAACTTGAAGTAAGCCCCCTTTTGCCCTTTCCTCTCATACCCACAAGTAATCGTCCTGTCTGGCCAAATCCCCAATCCCTGACTGGGATTGCCTCCAACTGCAAAAGAACACCCCCAGAGCCAACATTCCTTCTCATATGCCTGTTAAAGGAACATGGTCACTATTTAAAAGGAAGTAAACGAGTTGCATCCTACAAACTCATCAGTAGAAGCGGTTACTCTAAAGATCTATAGGTAACTCAGGGGTTTGTGATTGGCTGTTCTACCATTTTATTTTATAGAATGCTGAATATATGGAACACTGCATCCTTTTAAGTTTTGCATTTTTTATAAAATGCTTGGTATCTAACCCTGATCTAAATAAGCAAACATTCAAAATGTTAATAAATATAGGTAGTCTTAGACTTACAACCATTCATTTGAGTCCATTCAAAGTTGAAACAGCACTGGAAAAAAATGATTTATGTCCATTTTTAATACTTACAACTACTGCCAGCATCTATCCCTATGGTCCGGTGATCAAAATTCAGACACTTGGCTACTGGCATGTATTTATGATGGCTGCTGGTGTCACGTTATCACCTTTTGTGACCTTCTGACAAACATCACCAAAATGGGGAAGGCGGATTCCCATAACAACCGTGTTACTAACTTAACAACTGTAGTGATTCACTTAACAACTGTGGCAAGAAAGGTCACAGAATGGGGCAAAACTCACTTAACAAGTGCCTTGCTTAGCAATGGAAATTTTGAGCTCAGTTGTGGTTATAAACTGAGGATTGCCTGTATGCAAGAGAAGTATGCTTACACAAGAACAAAAACATTTCCTTTACATTTTCTATTATAAAGTAAGAAACAAAAATGTTTATAGTGAAATGCAGAGTATGCTTAAAATAGAATTTGAGAGCAAGAAATGTATATACTAACCATGGCTTGTTTGAAGATGGTTTGTTAAACAACCCATGCTGCGTTTTCCCAGTACATGGAGCCAAAAACTATGGCTTATAAACAAAGATTTACACATCACATAAAGCTACTTTCTGGCTTAGTTGATTTCTCTAAAACAGAAATGAACTTTCTGTGGTCTATAAATCTGGTTTGTAACATTTCCTCCATCCCCATTCCTCCTCCCCTCTCCCACACACCAAAAAAGGCAGAACTGGGTATCAAAGAAAGGAATAGGGCTTTGGCCTTTCCCTTCCTCGGCTATCTCCATCAAAACAGAGGATACTGATGACAGTGGCCTTCAGAAATACATACACCTTATTTTATGTACATCAGAAAAATATCTCCTGCATCCTTTAGGATACATTCCCCAGGCTGCAAACAGAATTGCCTCATTCTGACCATCAATTATTTAGTAATTGTTTTGAGTACCTATAAGATTTTCTATAGAAGAATGCAATTTCTTAGGCTACATTTATTTCAACTACCATACCTTCCATATATTGAGAAAACTATTAAATGTTTTCATAGTCCCACAAAAACAGAATCAACTAGTATGAAGCTAGTATATATGCATATATTCATGTAAACATTAACCATATATTAATATTAATGATTATCACCTAGGCACACACTGAACATTTTCATTTTGCTAAACTCAATTTTAGTACAGGCACATTAAGCTTTTTTTAAAAGCTAAACAGAATTGTAAAACAGTATTTCTCAACTAATTCTAAAGCCATACATGAATGTACAAAATAACAGCAAAAAGATCTACTTTGGCTACTCTGTCAGGAAATTCACTTTTTAATTCAATATTCTTCTCAGTATTTTAAAAAGTATTCTAAATTAAATATTCTGAGCTTACTACACGTATCTTTCATTCACTTTATGTCACATCTTTAATTCAGGGGCTCAAATTAGTACCTGTAGTGCTTTCTCCTATTTTTTTCCCCTCAATCCAACACAATTCTGTGTGATCAGTTGGGCTGAGGGAGAATGACTGGCCCAAAGTTACTCAATGAGCTTCTGTAGCTGAGGGTGGACTAGATTCTGGGTTTCCTTTCTCCTAGTCAACACTTCAATTGTTACATCACGCTGGCTTTTCCCAATATTCTTGGAAGTATATGTTTTTTAACTGAACACCCTACAAAAAGTTTACAATGGGATCCTATACTCGTTATGCCAAACAGGCTTTATCCTGGAACACAAACTGCTAGCAAGCAGCACAATAAATGCAACACTTGAGAGTTATTATTATTGCACTGCTTCCTCATTAATTTCCCTCTGATTCAGAATTCAATGAAAATGTTCCTTTTGTAATATTAGCTAGGTATATCAATTCTTCCATTATATTAGTTGGGATCTTTTCAGCAGAAGAAAAATGGAACGAAACCATCCATATCTTACCCAAAGACGATTAACCATCAAGACTGTCAAGGTATATATTCTGCTTATATTACTTGCACTGGAGGAAAGGGTAGCTTTTCAATGTGG
Organism: Pituophis catenifer annectens; assembly: GCF_029215685.1. Taxonomy (NCBI): domain Eukaryota; kingdom Metazoa; phylum Chordata; class Lepidosauria; order Squamata; family Colubridae; genus Pituophis; species Pituophis catenifer. The sequence goes on along the minus strand of NW_027256881.1, from coordinate 243,461,788 downwards.
CACGCAAAGAAATCATAAGAGATCACCAGGCAGAAGAAAACTTTGTTAGAAAGCTCAAGCAAGTACTTTATAGAAGGAAGCATCTTCTCTGACTAGTCTTACCCTGGGAGCCCAACAGCCACTGGCCTAGCAACAGGACGATGTGATCTAAGTGCTGACTGGGAAAGACCTCTTCTTTTGGTGCTCATTGGTGAGGCTGAGTTAGCAACAGGAAGTTCTTCATTGCTAAGGAGAGAAAAACTCAAAAATCACTGAAAATGTCCAATCATAGCTCATTTTTATTAATTATTATTATTATTATTATTATTATTATTATTATTATTATTATTATTATGGTGAGTCCCAAGTCAACCAGATGTTTAGATTGGATTTGGTGATTTTGACCCACCTATGGAGTCCTTCCCAAGGACCTGGATAGGTATTGTTTGATGCTGTTCAAGGAATTGTTGCAGGATGTCAGCTATTCTAAGTAGAACTGCCTTCTGCAATTGACTGATGGTGATTGTCAATGCCGATGGTGTTCAAGTGGTGTTATTATTATTGTTGTTGTTGTTGTTATTGTTGTGATGATGATGATGATTGAAATAATTAGATGGAAAATGTTTGTAATTGAGGGAAAGCACACGTGCAATATATTAATTTCTCTTGAGTAAATTTCAGGATGTACTTTGGCACTAGACCCAATTTTTTTTCTTTCCTGGTACGTTCAATGCAACGTGCAACCAGCGCTGTATTAGCAGTTAAGTATTCAAAAAGACACAAATATTTCTTTCTGAGAACTGTCGAAATTGCCATAAGGAATACATTAAACTTTTTTTAAGAATCCCAAATAGGAATGTACACAATTTAACATTTAGAGAGTGAAACATTCTGGAAAACTCTAGAACATAACATTTTTTCTCTGGCATACTGATTGAGCTATTTGTGAGTTTTGTCATTTTTCTAGAAGTTAATTTTCTGAACAAAATATAGCTTATGGTGTTCCAGACATAGTGTTTTGATAAAACAAGTCTGCTTCAAGGAGGAGCCATGTTCAGAACATCAAAGTGCTTCCAGTTGGACAATTAATTTCTGGAAAATCATCAGATCACACCTAGAGTGGTCATACTGGCAAGGCCCAAGTAGGAAATGGAACATTCTACAAATTTTCAGTTTCAAGCAAAACAAAATGAGAAAACCCATTACATTGGAGGTATTGATATGAAACATTTAACAAGCCATTGTGTTAAGAGGAAGAAAAAAGACTCGTTGCACCCACGTGACACCTCTCCTGTGCGAGCTGCACTGGGTCCCAGTGGTCTTCAGGGTGTGATTCAAGGTGTTGGTTACCACCTTTAAAGCGCTCCATGGCTTAGGACCGGGGTATATACGAGACTGCCTTCTGCCATCGACAACCTCCCACCGGCTAATACGCTCCCACAGAGAGGGGCTCCTCAGGGTGCCGTCGGCCAATGTCAACTGGCGACACCCAGGGGGAGAGCCTTCTCTGTGGGGGCATCAGCCCTCTGGAATGAACTGCCCCTAGATGTGCGTATGATCCCCGACCTGCGCACCTTTCGCCGCGCCCTGAAGACCCTCTTGTTTCAACAAGCCGGGCTGGCCTAATATGAATATGAATTTTAATGAGTGTATGTTAGTTTTTAATTTGTGGGCCAAATTTTTGTATATTTGATTTTAATGGTTTTTAAATTTTGTAAATTTTATCTGTTTTAATATGGCTGTACACCCCCTGAGTCCTTCGGGAGAAGGGCGGTATAGAAATCTAATAAAAGTAAAGTAAAGCAAAGTAAAAAAAAATTCAAGAGGAAGAAAATGCCAAGTAAAATGTTCAATATGAGGGAAGCATCAGTATGAGGTTCTCAAAGGAAGAGAAGTAAATGTGTAATATACTCAGACGTGAAATATGTACCACTGAAAATATCAAAATACACAAAAGAAGAGATAGTCGTGCTGGCACAGTGGTTGGAATGCAGTACTGCAGGCTAACTCACTGCTCACTCCAGTTCAATTCTGAATGGCTCAAGGTTGACTCAGCCTTCCATCCTTCTGAGATCGGTAATATGAGGACCCAGATTGTTGGGGGTAATATGCTGACTCTGAAAACTGCTTAGAGAGGGCTGTAAAGCACCATGAAGCGCTATATAAGTCTAAGTGCCATTGCTATTGCTACACTCAGATTTTATGCTAGAATTTGAGCAACCTTGACTGTTCTTTAAAGAGAGATTCCATTAACTAAAACATTAATCTTCAAAATGAGTAACTTAATAAGGCATTGCAAATTCTTAAAGAAAAGTGAACATCAGATAATAGCCTTGATGTGTTCAAAGCAATTCCAAACATGACATCACTTGGAGTCTTACTCTGGTTTCTTTAAACATTCATTTTCCCACTTATCTTATGCTTACCTGTTGTATGGATCTAGTTCAAAGGGATCCCCAAAGACAGAGAGGGAGGCAGCTCCAATATCAGCTCTCATAAACCCAAGTGATGGTTCTATCGGCTTGCAGATGGAAGGGATTGAAGTACCACGTATAGGCTTGCCAAGATGAAGGGTTTTTGCTATTCGAGAACGAGCTGTCACCTCAGCCTTCACCTGGATAGAACATTGTTAGCTAAGCTAAAAATGTCCAGTTAACTTAAGAAGCAAAACAGAAAATACACAACAGCAGCCACCAACATCCTCTTAAAAATTATCACTGATTTTTTTTAAAAATCCCAATAAAACATGCTACTTGATTTATCAACTATATTTCTGTACTCCTGAAAACAGTGTGGGAGAATACCTGGGGTTTTTTCCCCTTTCTCCGCTTTGTCCGATGCTTGCGTCTCTTAATCCAAGTTCCAGTGCCTTTTTTCCCAGCAGATGATTTTGTGCGCCATTTTTTACTGGTGGCTTTTCTTCTCCTGCCTGAATTAAGCAAAATATCAAAGATTTTAATATTAAGTAGCCGCAAACACGGATGCTTGGCACATCTCCATGCTTAAAATAATATACAATATACAATTAGATGTCAACTTCAATTTAAACAGCCTTACACTTCAATGTAGAATAAATGGAAATTACAATAAAGAGATGATGCTCTGTTGGGACTCTTATACTGCACCACCCCAGTTGGCAATTTCAGACAGACTTTCTGGGATATCTACATGAGTGAGAAAATTTCAAGGTCCCCAACAGGCTGTTGTGCTAACACATACCCTCACAGATTTCTTCTTTACCCACTAGTTAAACTATGATGCAAAACAAAGAACTCAACGCCAGCATTCATTTTATTTTCAGGAATGCTTCACAGTCTCTTTTAGAAAAGAAAAACGGGGGTGGCTGCTGTGCACTTTTTAGTTTAAAAATGTGCCAGTTTCCTCAGAGAGAAGAGAAATATAAATCGGAGCTAGAGGGAATGGTAGGGACTATTATCCCCATCAGCTACACAGTGTTCTAACAAGCACATGCATTGTGATCAGCCACGTCTCTATGGCATCCCCATTGACACAGGATGTGTGCTTAAAATTCCCACAGGGAACATCTATTTGCCCAAAACTATTAGGAGGATTGAGATATCTGATCGTCTGAGTGCATTGACAATTTCACTGACTGCATAATGCAAAATATTAGCTCATGCCACATTTCCCATATTTACCAAGCAGCACAAGTTTCACACTCCTTATAAATCTTCAACCTACATTAATCTCCAATTGAATGGTTTTTCTCATCAAAAGCAATTCTATAATGCATTAATATAGGGATGTGAAGATTTCATTAGATCTATGGCCACGTATGTATGGTTATCAAAAGCTTATCACCATTAATTAATAAGCTTCTGTATACAGGAATTGCTTTATTCTTTACTGAAAGCTACGGTCATCACACAGAAAGTCTGCTGCTCGCATGTATTTTTCAGCTGTAAAATTTTGGAAGAAAATTTTTCTACCTGTTCTACCATCCTGAGCCGTTTGCTATTTCCCCCCCCCCTCCCCAAAAGAATGTTTCATGAGAATGTTTTTGTCTTGTTTGTTCAACCTCTGCATTATTAAATGGAAGTTATTTAACTTACACTGGGGACACACATTGTAGAATGAAAACATTACATAAATAATGAAATCTACCAGGGAGGGGGGCATTTGAGTTTAAGGGTAAAGAGATCTGAGTTCAATCAGAACTGTACTGGCACAATGGGTGGACAAGTCAGGCACGTTCCTCCAATTCTATTTTCCAGGACAGGCGGGGGGAGGGAAATGCATGACAAGCTTCCATAGAAAATGTGACTAAGTGCCATCATTATGACTGAATTACCTCCTTTTCGTTTCTTCCTGGTTGTGGTCCGAGCAGTTAATGGTCTCTGGTACACAGCTGTACTCAGACCCGCCGCAACTGCCTCAATTGCTTCGTCAAGAAAGGAAGACATAAGGTACCTTGGTACATGCTAAAATCAAGACAAATGTTTTTGATTACTGGCTGAAGCTAACTAATGCTAAATTTGTAAATCTCGCTTGAAAAGATGGAAGAGAAAACCTTTCCCCTCTAACCTTTCTCCCAAATTATGTCATCTCTTTGTTACCAGCAGGTGTTTCCCTCTCAATCACTTCAAAGTCCTTCAGCCCAGGAAGCCATAAATTTGTCTCTACCATAAATTATTGGTAAAGCAAATGAATGGTGAATCAGGTCAATGTATCAATCATTCCATTAGGAAACACAAGTGAACATAATGTCCTGTCCACACAACGATTGTGTGAAAAATATTTTAAGCATTTCTTGACCTTCTGCACTGATCTGCAGGAAGAAGATATAAACCCAAGGCAAACAGTCTCTCTTTCTACAATTTAACCAAAGTTACCTTTAGACCATTGTGGTACTTTTGCCAATGTTGACATTTTAAAGTATTTTAAGTTTGACTGCATGATTAATTTTAGAAGTGGAGCAGCTCTGGATGCTTAGGTAGTATTGTAGGCATTTGATTTCTCACACACACACACACACACACACACACACACACACACACACAGTTCTCAGACTATTCACATAGCATTCAAAGTTATAATGTGATCATATTTTGGGTGCTCAACAACTGGCCCACATTTACTGCTGTTTGTATTATTCTGCAGTCATGAGACCACAATTTATGGGTTGGGTTTTTTTTTACTGGTAACTGGTGTTTACTCCTGGCTTCCAGAAAAAAATACTGCAGACAATAAATTCACTTAATGATTGCAGTAATTTATTTAACAACCATTGCAAAAAAGGTTGTAAAATCAGGCACAATTATGTGGTGACCCGCACAACATGATCAATTACAACTGTTTGTTCAGTGTGCACGCCTACATTTAAATGAAATTATAGATTTAGAAATATATTTATATATTGAATGTCTGCAGTGACACAAATACAGGTAGTCCTCAACTTACAACAGTTCACTTAGTGACTATTCAAAGTTGCAACGGCACTGAAAAAAGTGACTTCTGGCCATTTTTCACACTTATGACCATTGCAGCATCCCCATGGTCACGTGATTTATATTCAGATGCTTGACAACTGATGCAAATTTACGACAATTGTAGTGTCCCGGGGTCATGTGACTACCTTTCGTGACCTCACAAACAAAGTCAGTGGGAAAACCAGATTCACTTAACAACAGTGTTGCTAATTTAACAACTGCAGTGATTCACTTAACAAATGTGGCAAGAAAAGTTGTAAAATGGGACAAACTCGTTTCACTTAGCAACATAAATTTTGGGCTCAATTGTGGTTGTAACTCAAGGATTACCTGTACATATTACCTTAGTCCTGCAAAGTTATAGCCAGCCTAGGAGCTTCAAGATTCTTGTAAAATCTATCCCATTCTAAAAGTACTTTAGAATATAAGGACAGAAAAGTACAAAAAAAAATCAGAGGAATGATTTTCTATGTTTTCTATACAAATCTACAGAACCAGATGAGTACTGAATACCAACATAGTATTATTAATTTTTTGTTAAACTTGTACGTAAATCACTGGGACCAATGAACTGTTACCAGGAATCTTCACACTTTTGATTTACATGCCAGAAATGATTGCACCCCATTCCTTTCCTATGGGCAAACAGTGCTACGCTGCGTACACTTGGTCATTTACAGAATAGATGTCTGAAGTCTATATAATTCCATCAGATTAAACTGTACCTGAATTCTCTGCGCAGTTGTTATCCTATTTCGGTTCACCGTGGCCCGCACACGCTCACTTTGACGTGTTCTAGCAATAGCTCGTGTCCGGGCACTGGGGCGCAGGCGACTGGTGGTAGGGATTACATCAGCGATGAGTGAAGCAACTTCCTCTTCGCTCACCTGATCTGTTTCTTAAAAGAAGATCTGTGTCAGTTTTCAGCTATATTTCAACCATCACTTGAGCACCTTTCCAGAGACCAAGCGCTACACAGTTTACAAATAAATGAGATGATATATAGATATTTATATTAACAATTTATGTATGCAAGACATTCAACCATTCTGAAAACTTTGTCTATATCTAAGCAACAACATTTGGTTACTGAATTTTGCTGCCATATAACAGCACTACATAGAATGAATCTTTTCACAAGATTTTTCATGCTAGCATACTTCTATAAAACTACAGTAACATTAAAATTAAATTCCAGTATGTTTTGTAATGGTAAAAAAAGTCCAAATCTCTGTCATTCAAACTAAAAATATGTTATAAAGAAAATACTTGCCAGCCTCAGCAGGCATAGCATTTGCAGGTGCACATGGTGGACAGAACCATTCATCCACAGGTACCTCGCTTAAAGGTGGATTAAGGCATTCCATATGGTAACTAAAGAAAGAGTATACAAGGGATTCTTACAAAACTGTAAAGGTAGAAGAGAACACCAGGCCCTTTTGCCTATTATGCAGATTAATCCTTCATACAGAGAGTGATGTACATGCACAATTTCCTACTCAAACCATATCATAACATTCATTGATATCGGAATTAACAAATATTCCAAGAGCTAGCAAAATACCAAAAATCTATTTTTGTGTTGAATTTATATTTACTGACAAATAAAGGGAGGCTAGTATAGATCCATTTCAAGCTTTTTAGCTCTCATCAGCAAGCCATACCCTTCTGGGATTCGAACCTGGGCTACTTACATATTAGGTAGATGTATTAACCTCTAAGCCACGGGGTCTCTTCACTTTGTCGGCTACTCCAGGGAAGAGATTAAGTGTTTTTTATGGCGAGACTGATCTATCAGAGCAACTTGATCTACTCAAATATGGGACGGGGCATACTGCTTATGCTTTTGCCTTTCAGCCCCAATCCAGGAGCCTTCGCAGGCAGTCGCTTTCACGACAAGCTATTTTTGATGGTTTGTTGGGAAAACTACTACCTGCGAAGATTCCTGGATTGGGGCCGAAAGGTGAAAGCGGAAGCAGTATGTTCCGTCCGTTATTTGGGTAGATCAGGTTGCCCTGGTAGACCGGTCTCACCGGAAAAAAACACCAAAAATCTAAGAAACCAGAAAAAGTTGTATGTTCCAATTAGAATGATCATTTACTTAAAACATAACACATTTATAAGGTATGTTAACTAGGAGCGGTGCTAAGGAAAGAGATAAAATATATTTTGAAATTTTCTGTATGAGGGTACCTCTTTAGATATTCATGACCTCTAACTGCAGAGTAAAACAAGAAAGCTCACTGTGGTTGCACCCTGTCCATCTTTGAGCAACCCGTCTTTGTCAAAAGATCTAATAGTAAAACTATAATTGTAGACAAGTAAGTACGAAGTGCCCTTTCATCAGAAATCACAATGCAAGTGTGAAGCTTTATAACCAGATTCACCTGAAAGCAATTACATTTCTGCCTAAGGTTTCCAGTGATACAGCAAGGTATCCTTGTCACTCTTCAAACATACAAATTATGAATAGCTGGAAAAATCTAAAGGAGACACCTGGTCAGGTATGTCAGCAAAAATCTGATATTGTCTATATTAAAAGTAAACTAACACCCTCAAGTGGAATCCTAATCTGAAGAAGCATTTGACAAATGTTACAATCAAGAAAGATTTTTAAAGGCAAGGACTCCTTTACCCTGCATCACATCCATCACAAAGCAGCAAGCGATCTTCTCTGTCACTTCGACCACACACTTCACAAAAGGTGGGATCTTCCTCCAGACCATCTTCCTGAGATTTTGTATTCTCAACAGGTATCTAAAGAAAACATTTTAAGGAAATTTTGCATTGTTCACTGTAAAACAATTACAGTTCATGTAGCCACAACTCATCTTTGTTTAATTCTGTCCAAACATGAACTTTTTGTGTATTCTTTCATCATGATGTCAGATTTAAGATGTCACCACATTATAAAGTTAATTTCTTTCCATTTTATATGGATTTTTTTTCCTTCCATTTTATAAGGATTTTTTTTTCTCAAGAGTGCCCAAAGATTATCATTAAAAAAAATTAAACTAAAGCATTTTCAGTTTAAATATCAGAGTTTCCAAATGTTAAGTGTTCTTTCTACATATTCTTACTTGTTGCTTGTTTCTATTTCATGAATGGGTCAATGAAAGTAAATTAAACAAGGAGCAGTAAGGTATTTATTGTATATATATTTCAAAAGAACTTCAAAAACGCTGTTTATGTTTTGCAAAACACACTCTGATTTTTGCTATTTTTAAGAAAACAAAATACCTACTTTCTTCAAAATTTCTCCATCAAAGCGCACACGAACACAAATAGATTTAAAAATGATCCGATCCACGGGACAAGAGTTGGCATTCTGTAAAAAACGGGGGGGGGGGGGGAGGCGGGAGGAGGAGAAAGGGACAGTGTTACCAATTTCAAAAGCATCTCCATTTTTAAATAAATTAAACATTCATAGTTGTTCAACTGGTTATGTTGAACTGATTCAATTCTTACTGATTGTATAGCTGAGGACCTGCCTTAAAAACCTGACATATTTCTATTTTCATAGCTTAACAAGTCTGAACTGAAATAATTGTGTGTACATTGTCAGCATTTGTTTCATTGCTATAACATCTGGCTTTATATTTCTCAATTCTAACCAGAGAACGGTAAACTATTTTAAGAGCAGACAGCAATTATTAATCATAAGAATTGAAAAAGAATGATAATTAAAATAATCCAAGTTCATGTATATACAAATTAGCTTTCTGGGGGAACTTTAGAGGATCTTTAATGATTATTTGCTACCAACCAAATATGACCTGTAAAAAGACACATTATGAAACAGTCACAGTGCTCACAAAATAGCATCAACTCTAGCATAATTTTATCAATTAAATGAGTTCTTACTTTAGACCATTCAACTATACAATCCAAGCAGAAATAATGGGCACAATTCTCAGGTGTTCCAACTGCCTGATCTCTGAATGTATTGAGACATATTGGGCAGTTTTCAGCATCTTCATCAGTAGAAGAATTAATTTCTCCATTAAGTTCGGGCTTTGTTTTAATAGAATATTCTGGTTGCTCAGAAGTCATTTCCATGTCATCTTCTGCCTCCTCCTCTTCAGTATCTTACCCAAAAAAAAACCAAAAAAAAAATCTCATACATACATATCACCAAACCTGTTCTGGAAGGCTGGAAAATTATTTTATTTGGAACATGAGAGAGTAGAAAAGAGTAAGGCAGTTTATACAATAGTTGAAAACTATCTGTGTAATACTGGATACATATTTATTAGGTATCTCCATTGTCATTGGTGACCCAGACTTACTAGCAAGAAATGCACAAATCAAGTATAATTGAATCAGGTGTAACATTTATATCTCCTCCCAAATCCTGATTGCCAATAACAAAGATGAGGGCCAAGGTATAAGACTCACATTGTATGTGACAAAGAGCATATCTCTGTGTGTGTATGTGTGTGTGCGCATGCATGCATGAAAACATATGTACTCCATGCCTGGATGGCAACCTGCAATACTATGAATGACTAGCAAGCAACAAAACAGTTACAAGAGAAATGTGCTTGTCTACAGTTCAATTATAGTGATTTGATGCAAATTAGGCAAGTTAGCAACAACTCTCATCTGAAGTAGCTTTAAAAATAGCTCACCTATTGAATGTAAAACTTCTTTAATATTACTGAAAGAGTTGTTATAATCACCTTCTAGATCTTCATCTTCACTTTCTTCATTCTCTTCGTCTCCATCTTCATCAGTATCACCTTCATCCTCACTTCCTGTGTCATCAGAATCTCCGCTATTTCCATCGCTGCTTTCTTTTGAAAAACAGAGTAAAGAAAATCCAGAAAGGACATTATCAACTAGACTGTAAAGTAGTAAATAAGGCTTTGACTGAATTCTACCTGGAAAAGGGTGTTAGCAACCAAATGGAGAATCTGGAGTAAGGATCTCAGAAATTAAGATTGTACAGCTTCTAAGGCCCCACCAATGTCCTTGAAAATGCAATATTGTATGCCGTATAACAAAACACTTAGCACTCTGGGTTCAAAAAGGTTAATTGCTGTGGGCACATAGTTGTTACCCTTGTGGGTTGAATATCTAAGGATTGCATTAGTGCTGATTGGGATCGCAAAGAAGGGTTTGAAAGGGAAGCTTCCTGGGAAAATGACTGGAAATAGATGGCAAGACATTTGAAAGCTTTGATCTCCTCAGTTTGATCATTATTGATCCTCCAGGTAGTTTGGTGAATACAAGGACCTTAATTTTCACATGGTTGATTTCTAGCATTTCAGATTGGAAGTAGGATCCTAGGGCCCAAAGGCTATGTTGCAGCTTTACTTGGGAAACAGACAAGGTTGCAGCAGCATAGGCATATAACAGAATGGAGATTGGTTTACTGGTCAGAGCAGAGGGGTGAAATTTGGTTTTAGTAAGGGCTTGAACAAAATCAATAATGCATAAATTAAATAATAGAGGGGACAAGAGGCATCCCTGTTTACTTCCTTAAAAATTGGAATAGGGTCGGTCAGTTCTCCTTTTGAATATTGGACCTGCACTGTAGTCCATTCATGCAAGATCATAATTGATTGCAGGAGCCACTGGTCAATGGAGATTATGCTGCTACTTTTTGCCACAACCTCTCACATGAATGTAAAGATTGAAAAAATACCTCTTTCAGATCAATGAAAGTAAGATAGAACCTCCAGGAAGATTAATACACTTTGCAGAGCAACACACTGAACCACAATAGAAAAACTTTATCTGAAACTGAGTTGCTGCACTGCTAAGATTATTTTTTCGACCAGTAAATCAGCAAGCTTATAAAAAAGAAGTTTAGAATATAATTTGCTAATTATACATAGTAAGCCGACAGGATGGTGATTAGATTGGCTTTGTTGTCCTTTTTGTGAGGTATTATAATTAATTAATTAAGAGCCAGTTTGGTGTAATGGTTAAGGCACAAGGCTAGAAAAGGAAGGACTTCGGCACAAAACCAACTGGGTGACCTTGAGCCTCTCACTTTAAGCTCTCGGAAGGAAGCAATGGCAAACCACTTCTGAAAATCAGGCCAAGAACTGCAGGGACTTATCCAGGCAGTCTCTGAAAATTAGACATGACTGAATGGGCAAAAATAAAAGAATCTGTCCATTCTTTGGAGATCTGCAGAGAGATGTTGATGTTAGTAAATAGAGGGGGTCAAAACAGCAGCCCACCAATTAGGGTTTTCTTTCAATACTTGTGGGAAGATGAAGTCCCTTCCAGTAATTTTACCACTTTTAAGATGGTTTGGAGATTGGTTGCCAAGTTAGGAGAGTGCTAGAGATTATTGGATGTATATCATAATTTCTGGCACTAAATTCCTCAGACTCCAGTCTGATCAAGAATGCGTTTATGTCAATACCTTAAGAGACTTAACCCATAAAGCTGCTAAGGCCTAGAGTAAAAGAATAGGCAGGAGTCATACAGTATGAATTTTGTACTGCAAATTGCTCCTTGACCTCTTAAACATTTACAAGATCATGTTTATGTTCAAATGTTTACAACCATGGAGCCAAGGAATTATCAAAACCACTAGGAGATATTTTATTATAAATACTAGTTGATAAAAGACCAGAAAGTTGGAATGCACACCGAGTAATTTCATTTACCTGCATCACTAAAGAGCAGCGCATTTGTTCTTTTAACTTTGCCTACTGCAGCATTCTTGTTTATGAGTTCATCCTGGCTGTCTTCATCCATTGCAGGGCATTTGGAACTGGCTTCCTACAAGCGTAGAGCAGAATGAAATTATTTGTAAAAAAAAAACCTTCCACAACCCTCAATGAAATCGAGTTTGACACCCCTGCTGTAGAGCAATGATTAGGGTGGTGAACTGAAATCAGGGAGACCCATATTCTAGTCCAGGGGTCCTCAATCTCTGGGCCATGGCCTACTACTGGCCATGGCCTATTCAAAACTGTGCTGTCTGAGTGGTGGGCTGGCGCATGTGCGTGCAGCTTGACTTGCACAAGTAGTGGATCGGCATTGCATTCTCACACGCGCACACCAGCCCACCACTTGCACAGACTGGTTCCCCACTCCCCCACTCCTGCTGGGCCATCAAGCCACAAAGGTTGGGGACCGCTGCTTTAGTCCGTCCTCAGAAGCTCATTTGGTGCCTTTGGACAATTGTGAAGAAAAATACAAAGAATGAATAATATGTCTGCTACCTTAAATGAAAGGCAGAATATAAATCTAGCAAATGTCATATTTTTCCTTATTTCTAATCTATTTAACAGCAATTATAGCTATAAATACAAAAATTAAAATGCATAGCTGCTGCGGAAATATTTCAGCCAACAATACTCATACAGCCAGGACTTGGGTTCCTTCACACATTTGAGGCCCATGACCCAGACACATTCTTTTCTATTGAAAAAGAGGACCGTTCAAAAGCAACAAAGAACATGTTAATTTTATGGATTCTAGTTCAAAATATAGCAGAGGGGCAAATGAACCCAACAATAAGATTTTCTGTTTCAGTTCTACAGTTACATCACCAGATTATAATAGCCAAATTTTCAAAAATATGTTGAATGAAAATTAAAAACTGAACTCTCCTCAGTTCTAATACACATTATTTCAGGATTTCCTTGTAAATGCAGGTTTCAACTTTGTTGAACAAAAGTAAGACACACACAGAGACAAACACACAAAGTAGCTTCTAACTGTTGATTTGAAAAGCATACATTTGTATGTCCATATTAGATTCTTACTCACATTTGCAGGAATCAGTTTAATGAAATATCGGAAAAGATATGCCTGCAAATACAATACTAATACACTAGAATGCTGCAAGGATTTTACATGAAAACTTCAGGTGATTAAATTCTTTGTGTGTGCAAGGCAGTTAAAAATTAATAAAGTGTATGCTAAGAAACAGCATGCCACAATCAATTCATCTAAACCCATATTAATCAGGGGATATTTGTTGCTTATCTGTTGGTGCTCTGACTTATCTGGAAGTCCTACTGAACATAATGGGGATTATATGTGTGTACACACATGTATGAATCTACTCATAATATACTTTCAGATAATTATATACATTAGGATTTTGTTGCAAAATTATTTTAAAAATTATGTGTCCTTGCTGATTAATATTTTAACACCTTCCTCTAACATACTCCCTTCCTGCTACACTGGAAGCCTTCTGGTTTTGTCCTGACCTACACAAACACAAATCAATCTTCATATTTAAATCTTTATTGAAGAATCTCAGTCCAAAATTGTTTGTAATTTATACCGAATCTGTTCGGCATATGGAGCAAACATATGGTATATTAAAGCCCTGAATGACCATTCAAGGGACCACATGGGCTTGCCTAGGCTCTCCAACCATCCTCGGAAACCTTCAAGCAAACCCCTCCTTGCCAAGCGAAGCTAAAAGACATTTTCCAGGAATAGAAGCTTTTAAGACCTTCCCAGTCAACACTGCCCTTCCTACTTAACATCTTTTCCTGCCCCAAACTGAGACCTTTGGTATTTTCCCTGGCATTTTTTATTAACCGCCGCTGTGACTCTTGTATCTCTGCCGCTTTTTTTTTTTTCTTCTTCTTCTTTTTTTTCCTACCATTTTTTTTGTAAGCGGCCTTGGAGCGTTTCGAAGATAAATAATAAGTGCGCACGTTTTACACACTCGACTGAGGAGCGAACAAGTCGCTCCATTTGTTTCAGCTCGGTCTTTATGGAGAGTTCCGTGGCACGAGTGGCCGATACTCCCAGGCGAAAACAAGGCAGAGCACAAGCGTTGCGGCCACGTCACTAAGTGCGAGACGAAAACATTGCCCAAGAGGGAAACGCGGAGGGAAAAGTGGGGGAGGGAGGGAGGGACGGGGGGGCGGTCGCCCAAGTTCCAATCCACGCCGGGCTCAGAAACACGAGTGGCAATAAAACACAACGACACGGAAAGGGAAGTCCTCGCAGATTCGACCCCCCCCCCCCACTCCCAGCTCTTTCTGGGCCAGCAGCCGCCGATTGCAACCTCGCAAGGCTCCCAAAGCCCGTCGCCGGTTGTACATCTGTAAGGGAACCTGCCCGCATCTTTAATTTCGGGCCGCCTGGCTGCTTCTCCTCCCGGACAGCCTGGAGGGGTCGTATCCGGGGATGGGTGGGCGCACTAACGCACCACTACCCGGACGGCTGACTTCCACTCACCTGCCAGGAGGCGACCCCGAGGGATAATGTCGAAAAGCGGACGGAGGGTGCGCGGGGGCGCCCGTTGCCGTTACTACCGTCGGTAAACGGAAGGAACCGAAGCGACGCGAAGCTGGGCCTCCTTTGAAGGCCAAAAAACGCCTCCAATCGCTGCGCTGACCCGGAAGAGGATGGATTCTCTTCCGGGGTCACATTGCTTAATCCGCCAGATGCGGGGAAGAGAAAGTCTATAGGACTCTTCCATTTGCTTCGGGGGAGGAGCGGATCGTGATAAAGCATGGATCGTTGTTCCGGCTGTACCAATTCCTATGGAAGATTCGCGTTCAAGCTGCAGTTTCGAATCTGCTCCCGCCGCAGGTGGCTCAGGAGACGATCTCGGCGTGAAGTTGGCCATAGGGCTACCCATAGGATTGCTGCCGTGGCGTTTGCCAAATTGCTTTATTCTCAATCGGGTTTATTAACATTTTACTGTAATCGGCAGCTGGTGCCAAGCAGGTCTTCAGCGATCTTTTTAACTGGAGGCATCACCTTCAGCTTCTGATATGGATAGCTGTGTTTAGTGTACTCAGTCTAAAGCGAAGCACGGTTTCTTTCCATGGACTCCGGACATTATTCGAGGCGCTTTATTTTTGTCTAGTTGCAAAAGCGAACACACATTTTGCTCCTTCGGATAGCCCGGTCTTGTGCAAACTTACTCAAGAAACAAGTCAATGTGATGCATACAGGTCATTTAGTGTAAGCAACACAATCTTTCACGCAAAGGTCGAAAATCCCTCTCAAAAGTTACAAGAAAGTAACCTAAAAGCTACTAATGATTTCGATCGAAAGTTAAAATGTGCCGATTTTTAAATTAGTATTAAGATTCTAGGTAATATATTATTGCATAGTCCGTGATTTAACCAAGGTTTGTGGAATAAATTACAATTAGTTGATTTAAATACACTGCCGTATGCTCTTGAAATCGGCTTGTGTGAACCCACTTCTTACAAAGCATGATTAATAAACAAACAGTCGAGTTCACACAACAAACTCAGTAAAAGGCAAGCAAGCTGCAATGGTGGTTTAGACAGGTGCATATCTGGCTGTATTAATTGGGAAAAGGAAGACTTAAATCAGTCCAAACGCACTGAGTTCAGGACGAAAGTATGGAGTTTTTTGGGATTCTTTAAGGCAGTGAAAGTAGGGGATTATTTGTTCTGCTAAACGTTAAAACACAAACGTTAGTCTTCCTTAATTAACATTACTAGCTAATTAGTAGCACTGAGTCAAATAAAGGTGCCAAGTAAGATGCCACTTGTCCTTCTCTTAGTTTAAGCGCTCCCTCGCGTTGTGTCCTGTGAACGTCTGAACGTTTACCTCCAATTAGAAGAAACGCGCAAGCCTTCCACCACAAGAGGTCTCTGCAATATCCCTCCCGTGACACCACACGCTTCAGTTTGACAAGAGCGAGCCGTGCGTGTTAAACCCCGCGGAACCGGGCGGAGGGGGGTGGGGGAGACGACAGGGCTGCACGCCAGTGTTATTCTCTGCTAGGGCTTTCGGGATTATAAGGATTACGTCGCTAACCCAAACAGGAACCTACCGCGGTGTAACTAAAGCTCCAAATAGCTCAGCGAGATCAATACGCGTTTGGAGGTGGAAAGAACGCGGCCCAAAAGGGGGAAAGGTTACGTCGCTTACTGCCTCTGTGTTGTACCGTACACACCGCGGTTGTAGAAGAGTAGGAAACGAATCAAGCTGCTATCGGCTGATGCCAGGAGTACAGTACTTCGAATTTGGCTTAATCCGGTTTTATGGCTCAGATCGTAAACTAGGCAGCCCTCCGTGCAGATGCTGGCAATGAATTCCATCCATTTACTTGGGTGTTAGAGGAAATGCTTGCTTGCTTGCTTTCCTGTTAAGGTATGGTTTTATAATTATGAGGAAAAGCGTGCTCCCTTTTCATCCTAACAGGCATAATTTTATAACCCTTTATCATCTTTCCCATCAGTCATTTTAAAGCACAGTTATATACACATTTACTTCTATTCAGAGTTTATTTTCAGGCAGAAGTTATATTACAGTTCTAATCGTTAAGTTCCTCTTTTGTTGAGAAGGCACAATATTTCTACCCCTCTAAGTTTCTCCTTTTTGAAGCACTCTGAGGAAAGGAGAAGCAAATCTCACCACTTCTTCTATAGTGATTTAGTTTTCTGAGCCCTTAGAAGGAATGACTCAAAAATCCAAGTATACAATATCCACTTATTGTACAATAACCTTTCTGGCTGGATGATTGTTCAGATGATCAAGTTCCCCAAGAAATGGCATCACAATACATTTCTGATTCCAAACAAAATGGCAGTCTTCATTAATAACCTGCTCCATATCAAGCTGGTGACCTACCATTGCCAGAAAAATTGATAAATACTTTAGGGCAGGGGTCCCCAACCCCTGGTCTGCGGACTGGCATCGGCCCACAGCATTCCAGACACTGGGCTGCGCAAACAAGCAAAGGCCCATCCGCGGGATGCAGGTAGCATGCAAAACCATACCCTCTCTGGTCCACAGAAAAATCTCTCTCCACAGAATCGGTCCCTGGGGCCCAAAAGGTGGCCCTGCTTTAGCGTTATTCTGGATCTTAAAGGGAAAGGATGCTTAACTGAAAGATTGAGGAGATTCTAAATGTAGGATTGCTAATTGATGTTTAGGAATGAAGCACTTCTCCATGCAGGGAAGGATAAGTTTCCCATTTGCTGTGTATCGGTTTATATTAGTGCCCTCCCAGATAAATAAATAAAGCAATCACTACTCCTCAGAACTCTCTCCCCTTCACCCACCCTCAAAGATAAGAGCTGCTTTAGCTCAGGAGTCACCAACCTTTCAGACCTCAGGGACCACTAAATTCATAATTTTAAATCCCGCGGACGACTAATATGATCTGCCTAATGACCGGCTGGGTAAGTGTGGCTAGGTGATCATGTGACTGGGTGGGCGTGCCAAATCGATGTCACTCACATCGAGAGGCACTTCGCCAGCCTCTAGTAACCCCTCCCCTCCCAGCCACTCCTTGCCTCTCCGCCCAGGCTCCTTAGGGCCCCAACAGGAAGCAGTTGTTGGAGCTAAGCAGCCATCAAGAGAAAGAGTTGGTGAAACAGTTCAGTTCAAATTGGATCTGACCGAAAAGGAGGCTCACTAGAAGCACCTCACTGAGGACTACAAGCATAGGCTTTCCAAGCAGAGGGAAGACCTGCGGGAGTGCAAGGCCAGGTACAGGCGCCTGGAGGCTCAGCAGGCTAAGATGGTCAGCCAGTTCCAGGCCATGATGCAGTCCCACTGGAACAAAGTCCTCCGGCTCTTTGCCACCAGCGACACTTCCCTCCAGCCTTTGCCCAAAGCCCTGCACCAAGAGGTTGAAGCAGACCCCAAGTCAGAATTTCTGTCCCCTTCCGACCCACACAAAAAGACCACGAAGGGAGAGACTCTCTGCAGCAACACAAACATTCATTGCACGTATCTGTCCCAAGGGCCGTAGTTTGAGGACCCTGATTTAGTGCAATATAAAAAATGCAAATAATTTTTCTGTGGACAACCAAAATTTTCTCGCGGACCATCAGTGGTCCACAGACCACCAGTTGGTGACCGCTGCTTTAGCGGATCCCCCTAAATCAGGCTGGGATTGCAATGCTGGGTAAGAAAGAGACTGTCCTTCACAGTTTCCAAATTATTTATCTAAGCTACTATTTGCCTTGAGGAGGGGGTGTGTGTTCTTCTATTCAATCCTGTCCATTTTGTGGAACAAGTCCCTGCAGTTTTCTGGGCAAGAGTTTTCAAAAGTAGTTTGCCATTGTTTCCGTCCCAGGACTGAGGGAAAGAGATTGGGAGATTCTAGACCCCTTAGACATAAAGCCAGTTGGGTAATCTTGGGCCAGTTGCTTTCTCCCAGCACTGGGAATGAGGCAATGGTTAAAAAGTCTGAAAAACCTTGTCTGGAAAATCTAGTGTATTTAGAAGTCTTCAGATTAGGGGAAAAGATTGGATTTCTTGAATAGTTAAGAGGAAGGGGAAATGATGGCTTTGTTAATATCTGTTGAAAAAGTTGGAGCTCTTTTTTTTTTCCTTTGCACTTTATTATCTTTTTCCTTTCTTTCCTCTTTTCTTTATTAGATTTGTACTTTCCTTCTACAACAAAATCTTTTTAAGAATTTTTAAAGGTTTGGGGAAGAAAACTGATTAATTAAAAGAAACACAACAATTTAAATACGGAGTACTGGAGCATAATAATTACTAAAATGTATTATGATACATTTTCTCTGATATTGTTATTGGAATGCTTCATCCCAGTATTTTGTAATAGCTGCCCATCCTATAAGATTAAACAGTAAATGGGAAAGAGAAAGAGAAAGAGAAAGAAAAGTATAATCTTTTGGCACCTAATCAGGAATGAAACTGTGTTCTCTTTCTGGATTAGCAACACAGTGAATAGACCAGGTGTGCAGTCCTCATGTTTGTTTCTCAAAGGAGAGGCCAACAATTACCCTTTTTATTTGCAGAAGTATTCTGATACAGTTTTTATCCTATGGGATTTAGAGGAACCTGAGCAAAAGCAAGAGAATTGTAGTTTCTGTGATCCAGATTAAAATCTAATTTGGTGTAAACATTCTCAGCAATTCATTAATTCAACTGGTTCAAACATAGGCTCATCTTCATAGAAGAATCTGCAATATAATAAATCTGGCCATTTATTTCATCATTGTCTTATCAAGATTTTCAGCACTACCTGGAACTGAACCTAGGGCCTTCTATATGCAAAGTCAGATTATCTGAATAGCATTGGATAGAGTTTGCCAGAAAACCTAGTTAGGACGGTATGGGTGAAAAAAATAACACAAGAAAATTGGAACGTGTATAAAGCAAGCTGTCTCTTTCCTTTCTATACAGGCAGCAGAAATCGTACTTCCGAGACTGCTTCCTTGTCAATTTTTTTACAAAAAGAGAGTGCATTTCCCCAATGATACTAAATACAGCTAAGCATGGTGTACATGTGCATGTCAGCTGTCCCTTTCCAACATCTTCAACAGTGAGCTGAAGCAAGAAGAGTGAGGAAACAGACATATTGAATATTCTGGAGAAAACAAAAACATCTCACTATGAAAAAGTGACTACCCAGATGTCATTTTAAGTACTGCAGTGTCACAAAAAAGGAGGTTGTTGATTTTCTTGCTGCAAAACACAACAGTTCATCCAAAACTGCTGGAAAAGAAGGCTCTGTGATTTGCAGAATCAGCCTAGAGCTTGAGAAGTCCCGAATCAGTTTCTTTCATTAATTGCAGTTCTCTTCCTCCAATTAGTGTCCTTCTGATTTGAAGAACTCCCATGATTTATTCTAGGTCCCCGTTTATTTTTTTTTAATGTCACTTTTTAAATAGCACTTTGAAATTCTTAATTGTAGCACATGAAGACGTTCCTCACATTGAAATAAGACAGCTATCCCTATGAAATGTAAGGTGAAAAATTTAAGAACCATTTCTGACCAAAATGCTTCTAAGATAATAAAAGTAAGTATGTGCAGATGATCTTACCTACCTTTCTATTTCTCCTCAGGCTAGATTTAGGAGACTCAGGGGTATTGGGTAGCTCATTCTGACCAGTAGCTGTTTATTATAAAGATCTTTTATAGGGAGTCTTTGAAAGAGAGGCTTTGCCAATGGGGACTCCACTTTATCATCCCTCCCAGTTTTTGATCCAAAAATGCTAAACAAGCCTCTCCTGAAGACCATTCCATAAACTCTCTGCTATGCCTTTTCTGTAGATAGCAACAGCTACCTCACTTTGGATGGCCTTGAAAAAAAAAACATGCAAAACAGAAGTTGGCCCTGATTAACCTTTGATAGGAGACCACCAAGATATCCCAGGGCTGGGATATCTAAATTGGAAATAAATTGAAATTAAATTGGAAATATTCATAATTATGACAATGGCAAACACTTCCATATGGTTAGCAGAGTTGAGAGCCACTGGAGATAATCTTCGAGTCCAAGTAATGATATGTGCGAGATTATAACCCATAAAATTATATAGTATTAGGCAGTTCAGAAATGCAAAGGTGATGCAAATACTTTGAAGGGAAGTCAAAAAACAGACAGGGACTGACTGACAGCCCAAACTAAGCTGTGCTCAATATTTTGGGATTCATCGCACATCTCCCTTAGCAACTCATTTGAATAAACTTTTCAAAATCCCAGACATGTACAATCTTAAAAAATAGGCAACCCTGGTATCGTGGAATATTTGATTGCTTTTTCTTGTTTGAATAGAATGTTATACTAGTTAGCAAATGTAGTTTTTAGGTTATTCTTTTCCAGATGCTTTAAATAATTTATAGTAAGTTATACTAGTAAGGTACATGAAAGGCAAGGCAACAACTGTTAATAGCTAATGTCATTCTCAGCAATATAAAATATTACTCATAGGCCTTGGTGAGTCTCTAAAAATGGACATGCACATCAGCATAGCACGTACATGTCTGGTTTGGACAAATGCACTCTCCAGAATAAAGGATTATAATATTTAACTTCCTAAAAATATAGAAAGCTCAGGCCCACATTGCCAGGAACACATATTATTAAAAAGAGAAAGCAAGCATTGCTCAAAATCCAAAATAGTTGCCCCCTTGTGGGCCCCAACTCTCTTTTTTAGATCCACTGAATGTTCCAAAACCTTTAAACAAGAGTAGAATTATTTTCTGCTTATGTTTAATGGATAGCGGAGTAATTAGATGGAGTAAGAATTAACAACTTTTAAAGAATATATATACACTTAAAAAAAAAACTTTTAATCAACCCCAAAAAGTGAAATTGGAGAGGGGGAAATTCTACCTCAGCTTCTCCATGTATCTTCATCATGTCAAAGTCTTTTCCACTGTTCTTCTTGGAAGTGAAGAAGTAAGTATAAGTATGCCTGCCCTTCTCTAACTTTACAGCATAGATAGGAAAGAGGTAGTTCAATTACTCTAAGAAAAAGCTTGTATACCTTAACAAATTTGGATCATTTTTCCATAGGGATCCTCCAAAGAGACAAAGTATTTGTTTTCTAAATAAAATCAATGATGGAAACCCTTTCTAAATAACTTGCTCAATCTGTCTAATAATGTGAGGTTTTTTTTATGGACTAAAATAATCTATCCTGTAGAACCAGTGTCACATTTCTTCTAGTGGGAATCATGACTATTTCTTGATTGTGATATCTGTAATCCGACTTTGACCAGGATGATCACACCCTTTGTCTTCACAGAATGGATTTGAATCTACTCCAAACTCAGTGTCCTCTTCTCTGTATGTCACGCACAGCTAAACACTGGGATAATTAGAACTACAGACACATTTTCCACGTAAACACCATCATGAAGTGCTCCGTTTTATTGCCTGGCTATAAAGGTTTTTTCTCTGAGACACATAAGTGAGTCACATGAAGGCAAATAAAGGTTTAATCTATTGATTTTTAAAAGGGATCTCAACATTGCATCTGATTGAAATCCAGAGAACGCCAAATTGCAAACGTATCAGTGTTCTCATAGGGTTTTATTCACATAAATATTAGTCAGAATTTTCTTCATGCACGCGGGCTCCTCCAAGGTTAAGCTTTGTCGGGGGTCTAATGGTTAAAGCACCAGGCTAGAAACCAGGAGACCATGAGTTCTAATCCCACTTTAGGCATGAAAGCTGGCTGAGTGACTTTGGGCCAATCACTCTCTCTAAGCCCAAAACCCCTTACAGGTTTGTTGCTGTAGGGAAAAATAGGAGGAGGAAGGAGTATTAGGTATGTTTGCTACCTTGAGGTATTTATAAAAAAAATAAGTGGGATAAAATAAATAAACAAAATAAAACAAAAATAAAATTGATGCTAGCCCAGCAAAGGTGTACCATGGATATTTTGGGCTGGATTTAGGATAATTCTGGGGACAGCCAACATGGAGATGGCAACATTCATGTATCTCATAAGCTACAGTTGTCTAACCCTGATTTAGCCCAGCTCAGGAAGTATATCAGCGAGAAAAACCCTCATGTACTTGTGGTTTATTCTAGTATTTTTATGAAAGACATACTCAGTTTTGTGCTTATTTTCCTGTTGCATCTTCTATATAGTGTCTAAATACTTACAGTAACTTTTTTGCAAGATTGTTGAGTTGGAGCTTTTCCTCACTAGGAATTTTAACATAATTCATAATAATTCTTGTATTGATTTACTGGTAAGATGCAAGCCTGATTTTGCTAAACTAAGCTAAACTCCTTTCAGGAAATGTACCAAAGTCTGACCAAAGATGGCCTGGTTACATGATCATATCTCTCTAAAGGGGCATAGAAGCACTATAAAGTTTAAACCATATGGCTCAATGTCGAAGAACCAGCTATTTTCCTGAATATTAAGAATCTGTGTTAGGCTGTTTAAAACATGGGTGTGGAATGAGATAATAAACCAATGTCATGTGTTCAGAAAGGAATACTGGTATTGCCAGAACATTCCTATGCTAATGTGAACTGCAAGGAAGGAAAGGCCCAGAATGCCTTTTGTTATCATCCAGCAATGAAGGAAGGGGTCAGAGTAACAAAGATCTTCACATCCCTCCGTGCTAGTATATGTGTATCTTAATCCCTTCAGCGTAATTGGGATTTGGGCCCCAAAGATTTCTGCATGCAATAGGCCCATAGGAAGGCAGCACCTACCCTGTTTCCCCAAAAATAAAACCCAACCAGAAAATAAGCCCTAGCCCCAAAATAAGCCCCAGTTAAGATTGTCAGCCAGACGGATGCATTTAGTATTTCCCTGAAAAGAAGACCAAATCAGAAAATAAGCCCTAATGTGTCTTTTGGAACAAAAATTAATATAAGACCTGGTCTTAGTTTTGGGGAAACACGGGTAGGTGGGTTAAAGGTAAAAAATACAGCAGGATCTTCTTCAAGAGCAGGGCCAAAGTAGAAGTGCTGGATATATTAATCCTATTCCTCCTAAGGATTTTACATTTATTTATTTGTATGTTTATTTAAAAACTATGTATTATTTCTGAGCAAGCAACACAATGCTGGTGCAGTGTTCCCATTCTGAAAACCGTATTGTAAAATGACAAATCATACAAATTATTTAAGGACTGCTAGAGCGCATGGTCAGTTGTCATTTTTGTTCATATGTAAGAATAGTTGATTTCATGTGGCAAACTACATATGAGACAGAGTCAATCAGTCTAGAAGTTATATATATGTACACAACTATGTTTAATTGAATTTGCACAAATGTGCGATGCTCTTCTATAATGCCACATAATAAATTCTGGAATGTAATAAAATTAAGAATGGTTTGGTAGATTAAACCACCATTATAATGCTTTTCCCACCAAACTCATGCTGTGACAAACAGACATTCCTACTATATTCATTATCCACCTTTTTACATTCTTTTGGAAATATCTCTAACCAATGGAATTAAATGAGCTCAAAACATTCCCTCCTGACAACCTTGGGCGGTTTTTAAAGGCACAGTGTGGGGGGGAAATGGACACAGTTTGCTGGCCAGGCAAACTAGGGTGAAGGTATTTATCTTTTTATGGTTTATTTTAACATTTTTTTCCTAACAGAATTTTAAATTCTTGTCTCTAGGGATTAGAGACATTTAATAGTTACATTTACCCTGAAGGCACATAAAGACTTTGACACCATACACACACAAAGACAAGGGAAAGAGAAAAGAAAGGGAAAACAGAACCCTCAAGTTTACACACCCTGGTCATTCTCACCATAAATCTTAGTTTATTTAAATTAGGAAACACAAAAATCTAGACGGGAAGAAAAATCAAAATGTTACTATATTTTTCTTTTCTTTTAAGTATCTTTATTTAGCCAAATTGGTTTTCAAGCGTCCCTGAACAAAGTCCATCTCTTGCATAATTTCCTTGCTCATATCTTCCTCATACCAGCCATCGCCTCTCATCCCAAGCGTCGAGCAAGTCTCCTAGTGGGGATCCTGGCAAGACCGTTGAGCAGGAACTTCTCATGTTTCTCTATAACCGATGTAGAGATGCAATTGGCTCTGCCAGGTCTCCCTTGCAGCCAAGCTTCTTTACAAGCTTCCTGTCCCACCTGTGTTGGTTTTCAGACCAAAACAACAACAAAGGGTCTTGGAGGACTCTGGTTCCCTTCTCAGAGTACGGTCCCTCCTTCCTAGGGAACAGCCTGCCAGCAGTTTTCAGACCAAAAAAGGTTCTTGGACCACCTCTGCTTCCCTGCAGTAGTATGTGCACCTTTTCCGTTCCATTTTCACACAGCCTCTCCCTTTTCCCTAACAGAAGGTCCTGCACTCCAGCCAAACCCCCTTGCTTTCCAGACTCTTGTCAATCATGGTCCTTTGGGACTGATGAACAGCCTGGGGGAAGGCTAGGAAAGGCATGGAAGGAGCAGGATCCAGCTGTGACTGGGAGAAGGGTCCTCTCACTCACACACAGGCATACACACAGTTCCCTTGCTCTCCTGGGCTTTAAAAGTTAAAATTTAGAGGTACTCACCTCCTTTCCACGCAGCCCTTTACTACCCTTGCTCCAAAGGGGCAAGGTCCGGGGAACCCACAGACACAAGGGGTCTGCTGCCATCAAGGTGGAGGTTTATCCGAGCCAGATCCGTTGGTCAGGTTAGCTTGGAATCCCATCTGGTGTACTAAATTGTTGGAAGAAAAATCCAGTCCGGTTCCAAGCCGGGAGAACGATGCTGGAAATGAAATGGAGGCAGGCTGAAGAAAAGGAAGTCTCTGTTTATTTGGTAGCCAGAAACTAGTTGATAGCAGAATGATTGTGGGGTGGCTGATAAAATAGGAGTTGAGAGTAAGTAGTTTTTTATACATTCTTTGGGGCTTTGTGATTGAGATGCCTGTTCTTATGTAAAAATGTGTCCTTTAATATTTTAATGGCTGTTGCCAGATTTCTAGGGGGGTCATGTAGGGGTCATTGTTGGCTCTACAGGCAAAAGGGGAAATACAAATCCCAGGTGTTTGTCTGAGCTAATCTTGTCAGCTTTGTCATGCCTAATTGTGTTGCTTATTTGGAGTCTCATGAATAAATTGGCTGAATGGATACAAAATCTCGGTTCCTAAAGACCAGCCACTTAAGTTTCTGCTTGAGGCTATTTTCCTATGGCAGGAAAACTGGGGCTGCTTTCTGCCTTAGTTAAGATTTTTCTTCTCTTCTCCTTTAGGAGACATACTCTATCCTGCCTCTTTTTAATATTAAGAATAAACAATATTTTAATCTGCGGCTTCCTACAGAAGTAAAAGCGTTCCAGAAGGATTTGCTTGGTGGATCACTTTTCTTCAGGGTTCTTAAATGCATCTTCTCTGCGTTATTGGTTTATAAAGGCCAGCTAAGATTTTGTTCGGAGCTACAAGGGACGCCAACGTGTAAAGTAGGAGACTCAGGTGGGGTGCCCATGAAGTAAGTGCACCATCCCAGGCAGCATGCAAGATTTGCAGCGTCTTGAATGTCCTGTTCCAGTACTAAAGATAACTAAGTCCCTTGAGCTTTTTGCACGCACACACGCTCGCGCACGCGCATCCTTAAAAAAAGAAGAAAAAAAAAAGCAAATGAGGTAAAAAGAGCGGGGCGGGATTCCTTTTACTTCTTCCCCTTCCTTAGAACGGGGCCATGGAAGGTTCGGCGCCGGAGCTCAAAGAGCCTTTGAGGACAGCGCGCGCCAGCTGCAAACAGCAGCTGCCTCGGCGGCCGTCCGGGGAACATCCAGAGGCGCGCGCGCGCCCGCCCCGTCGGCACCGCGCGCCGCTTGGGACCCGTCCTTCTGCTGCTTCTGCGCTTGCTACGTGCACACTGACACTGTCCTCATGGCAAAGCCCAAGCCGGGCTGTACCATTTAGCATCCTCCCCCCCCCACCCACCCCGAAAAAGGGGAAGAGAAGGCGGCGAGCCGAAGCACGCGCGTCAAAAGCAACGTACGGAGTCCTGAGACTCACCCTGGCGTGAAAGCTTGTCCCCAATGAAAAAAAGAGGTTGGCTGGCGGCAACCATTGAGGGGAAGGGAGGTGTGGGAGCGCGGTACTGAAGCCCGGGCAAGTACAGTTGGTTCCTCCCTAAAGTAAGGACGTGCAGAAACGAACGCGCCGCACCCCGCGCTGTAACTCACAGGGAAAGGAAGGAGGGAGTTGCCCGGCCCTCGGGCACGGAGAGGATCTTTCGGATTGGCCGGACCGGCGGAGGGCGCGACTGCCGGGTAGCCGGACGCAACTCCCATTGGCCAGTCGTAGCGTCGCGTCACGAGCTCGATTTGCATGAAGTTAGGGCGGGGCGGGGGAGCAAAAGGGAAAGCAGGTTGCGCGGCTGCAGTGGTCGGCATGGGTTGGTGTGTGTGAGCCGCGCCGGGCTGGGCTGGCTGGCTGGCTGGCTTAGGGAGCGCGGAGAGAACAAGAGGCTTTTGCC
This sequence comes from Pituophis catenifer annectens, assembly GCF_029215685.1. NCBI lineage: Eukaryota > Metazoa > Chordata > Lepidosauria > Squamata > Colubridae > Pituophis > Pituophis catenifer. The sequence goes on along the minus strand of NW_027256881.1, from coordinate 243,434,740 downwards.
ACCGCCCTCTTCCTCTCCGGCTGGAAAGGGAAAACGGTCCCTCAAGGCTTGAATCCCGGAAGCTGGCGCTGTGGAAGGAGAAGCGCGAAGCTGTACCAGGCAGCGCCAGGCAAGCGCTACTCCAAGTTCAGGTACTTCGGAGAACTCCGCGGAGAGTGAAAGTGGGACTCCGGACGTGGTCTCCGTTTGGCGAACGGGCGCAAATTAGAGGGAAAGTCCCTTCTTTCCGAAACGGGAGAACTTCGGCAAAAGGAATTTAAAAAAAAAAAAAAAAAAAGCAAGACGGCAGGACCTTCGCCGAGGACCCGGAGTCGGTGGGGTTCGAGCGAGGTCACGGACAGACCTGACTTCGCCCGGCAGGTAAAAAAAAAAAAAAAAGAGCGCTTCGACTTTCGGTGTGGCGATTTGCTTTTAGTGCGTTTGCCCGCGGGGTATTGAAATTGCAAATTGTGAGTGATGCTTTGCCCGAAGAACCAGCCCTGCCTAATCGCTGGAAAAAGTTTATCCGGTCTGCCTTTGACGCCCTTTGAACTGAGGATCGCGTAGAGAGAGGATCGCTGTTTGCTCCTGGAGGATGTTGGAGAACCGCTTGTTGAGCTGCGGGGTTGAAAGTGATAAAAGCATCAAGTTGCCTTATAATGTAGTAGGACGAATACCGTGGATGTATGTACTGGGTCCCCGAAGGAAATCTCTGCAGGACCAAAGATCCGATTCATTCCGCTAAAAATCAATGGGAATTTTGTTACTACTCTGACAAGTGGGTGAATTGTTCTCCAGAGGGAGAGGGGACTTTTATTGCAACAGTTCCCCCCCACCCCACCCCACTCCGCTCAGTAGCATCTCTTGCCTTTCTGAAACACTTGGGGTAGTGTAGATAAAAGTATTTTCCTAAGTATTTTCCCAAGCAATTTTGTCTTGGGAATGAGTGGTGATGGAGAGGAAGGTCCCCTAAATTTATTTAAAGAGTGGGTTTATATTTTACAGAGCTGAGGATGAATATAAAACAGTCCTCTGCTCTCCTGTTATGTTAGACTACAATTCCATGCTCCCCGACTCAAATCCAATGGCTACACTGTCCTGAGGAATGGGGGGAATTGCAGATCTGGAGGGCATAGCCATAGGAGAAAGGAAAGCCGTGGCCGAAAGTTTTGTTGTTTTGCTATTGTGTTACACAAGACAAGGAGACTGAAAAGGAAGCTCCCTTGAAATTATTTAGAATCAGGTCTAAATTTCTGAAATAATGCAGACAAACAGTTAATAAGGACAGTGATCCTGCTGATATATGTTTTTATTTCAGGTGCTCAGTTAGAGGGTGAGGTGGGGTGAGATAGGGTGATTGCCTGTCATTGGTACCCTAGAAGCGGATGCCTGTTTGGTTAATTCTCCAGAAGCAGGTGAGCCACTGACTAACGCACATTGTGCTGCTATGTCCCCACTGTGCGTGTGACAGCGGCTAACCTGCTTCTCGGACATCACTGTGTCATCTTCTGTAACTCACCTGCCCTCTAGAAGCAGCTACATCTTGGAGCCTGATGACTGCCCTTCCAACCTGAATGCCATAAGGAGAAAGGTTTCTCTTAAAAAGTTGAATGTCCAACCTTTTAACAACTTGCACAACCATACCTACTGTAAGAAAGCAGACTTGGCAGTCAGAATGTTTTTTCCCATTGAGTGTATTGGAAAGACTCAGAATGAAATGCATTTGTTATCATTTTAAGCAATCTGTTTTTTTTTTCAAGGAACTTTAGACTAGAAAAAGTCTGGATTTAGTTGGAATGACTCAGATTCTTCCTGTGAAATGGTTATGTGATGAGATCTAAATCTGCCTAGAAAGATTATAAAATAAGTAAGGAATTGAACATCCCCTCCCTTAAACATGCACGTACAGATAGCATCTCACCCAATCAGACAGACATTATTTTCTTGAAAACTTCCATAAAGGAGATTTTATTGAGTTTAAGATCTGTCATGGCAGTAATGAAGAAATGAATTCTTCAAACAGGTAAGGAGACTAATCTTGAGAGCATTAATTTCCATTACTTTTTTTATATGTAAGATCTATCTCTGGAGTCCTCCTCCTTCCTAAATTTATCTTCCTCCCAGAATGAATTCTTGTTCCTTCATTTGAGGCAGATTTTGGCTGGTGCTATTGAAGGCACTGTGGAATCTATCCTCAAATTTTGATGAAAACAGCAACACAGTTTTAAATCATTTATTAGATACTTCAAAATTATGCAGAAAACTAGCTTTACATTTGCCGTTTAATTTTTCTTCCTTTCAATGTCATCTGCCATAAAATGTGTCGGCTCAGACGTGCAATTTTTAGTCATCGTTCCTTTTTTTTCCAGACAGTTTTTGCACACTGCAAAATGGCTTATTTTCACACATTTTCTATTTTATACCAGAATGTAAAGAAGAATGGTTTATGGTCGGTTTCATCCAACACTGGGAAAAATTCACCTTTCCCTGGGCCTCATTTTGCAGCTGCTCTTCTGACAAGGGAAAAGGACTTTATTCTGAACTGGTTAGTTTTGCTGAAATATAAATGAATCAAAACAGAAAAGTAGCTGAAGGATGACATCCAGAAAAGCTATAGACTGGTTGCATCTGAGATAGGCCAGCTGAGAATAGGCCAATTTGCTTCACATAAACTGCAATAGATATAATGAAATTTAAGTGGAACTAGCATAATTTAGAAAGCCAGTTGGTGTAGTGGTTAAGGCACCAGCGTAGAAATGGAGGCTATGAGTTTCACTCTTGCATTGGGTATAAAGCTAGCTGGGTAAACTTGGGCCAGTCATTTTTCTCAGCCCTAGGAAGGAAGCAATGGGAAACCACTTCTGAAAACTTGCCAAAAAACTTCAGGGAATTGTCTGGACAGTCTCTGAGAATTGGGCACAATTGAATAGAAGGGGGAAAAAACATAACTTACTAATATGCAGCATATATTGGAGTGAAGATTCATACATTATAATTGGTATTTTAATGTTGATTATACCAAATTTTGGGCTTAGGTTTGAGAATGGATTTATATTAGATATGTGAATGGATTTATTTAGTCCATTGGAAATAATATAGTGTGATGAAAATATTTCTTTCTTATATAAGAGTTTTAGGTTATAGAAACCTTTTATTCCAATTCACTGTATGCCTCAACCAGAAATTATCAGATTTCCATGGTTTCTATCACTTTAATTTCTTCTGTTAAGCTTTTTTTGTGTATTTTATAATTTAATCATTTCTTGCAACAGTCTCAACAAATAAATAATGGAACTTCCACATTATTAAGAGGGAACTAAGTTTAAGAGAAAGAGAGACAGAGAGAGAGACCACCTAAGCATCCATTAATGACACTGCTAAACTGGAATGCTTACGCTAAATTCCCAACATAATTATCTTCCAAAATTCCCAATACAACAGACTGTAGTGGTTCATTATTAAAATAATTTTATTTTACTTTCTCACAGTTTATTTATTCACAATCCTGGAACATTCAGGAAGATGATGTTGAAAATGTTAAGAAAGGAGTGCGCAGATGGAAACACAGATTACTCTGAACAAGTAACAATTCTTTTAACTAGATTCTAGTTAAAAGCTGTGCTGGTTTGTGGACATTCTCATATGTATCTGAAGAGCACAAAAAGCAATTGATGATTTGCAGGCTGTAGAAAGTCTGGCCTACAGAAAGTCTGATTGTAAAAAGCAGGTGCACAACAACCTAACTTACTCTACCTCAAATATTTTGCAATCTATTCATGTACATTTTAATAAAAAGTGTTTTTGTGAGTTATAGTGGATCATAATCCTCAAATTAGTGGGGCCTCTATAGTTTTATAGTTGCCACACAGTCAGCTTTGACTGACCTAGAACACTAAGCAAAGTCAGTCCTTGATATATTTATTATATTGATTTATATAGCTAACCATTTCATAATTGCAGCTTTGGGTGTTGGACATCCAGAATAAACAGAATTAGCAGGACACCCAAAACCAACAGAATAAAAATAATAACAGACAACATTGACACAATACTTTAATGTCAAATACCTTTTAATATTCAGTGCTGTTCACTGCTATCCTGAATCTCACATGCTTATGCTCAAAAACGATTAAATGACTTTCTATATATATTTTTTTAATTTCATAATTTTAAGAGAGGGATGTTTCTAAACCTCTTGCTTATATCTGTACTAAGAAGCAATATTTATTTGTTAGATTAATGTCGCATTTTTCCTTCAGGAGCTCAATGTGGCAATAGTTTCAGTGGTAAGTGCCTACTAATCTATTGTGTGATTAGTTATCAGCATGTTAAGAACTGAGATAATCAATAACTTTGTATTGTAAATGTGAAAACTCAAGCCCACAACAAACCCTTTCAGGATTGAACTGTAAACTCCTTAAGCAAAATAGAAAAACAAAATTATGCAATCTGAGAAGCAGATAGGAAAATGCTTTCAGTCTGTAAGGAATCTGCATAGAAGGATGTTCAATTTCTTAATGTCTTTTTCACTAAGATACTCTTGTTTTCCTTCCTTTTATTTTTCTGGAGAAGGCAGCTGGAGGATGAAGCAAAGATGAATGAAATGTTTTGGTTTCTAATGTATTATGGAGTCTGTAAGTATACCAGCATGATCCCAAGAGACTATAAATAGCATTTTGGGCCGAGAGCACCAGAACGGCACATGTTCCTTACATAAAAATGTAAGCACAGCCTTATGTAATGCTTCTTAAAACTAGTTGGCAGAAAATTCCACCAGGACAGAGCATTCAGTCATCCAGAAACAGCCAGAATGTTCTGATCCAGATTGGTTGATACTGCTAAAACCATCTGAGTATATAGAGTACCCTCCAACCAGGTTGGCTGAAAAGGATCCTGTGGCCTAGTTGATATAAACTGCCCTGGCAGAGTGAGGCCTTTATCCCAGGAACCAGATTTAGGGTGGTTTTTTTCCTTTTTTGCCTCTCCATCCACAGTCTATAATTTACCAGCTTTTCCCCTTGCTAAGGGACCAGCTTAGTGAAAAAGCACATTCCTGCCCAGCATATGATTCTGCATTTAATCTTAGCTGTCTTTTTGGAAAATACTTTTTGCTAGTCATTGTGATTGAATCCTGCCATAACTTTACTTGAATAACTTTTTCCAGGGGGCTATTTACATTTAAATGCTGCAGCAAAAGAAGAGTGTAGTGTAGTCTCTATACAGTGTGCTATATAATAAATCTATGATGCTTCAAGGTGCCACATGACTCAAATTGTAATGACTAGTTTGATGCATCATAGTAAGCCAAATGATGACTTGCTTGCTTGTCGCTTAATGTGATACATAATACAACCCGTATAGTTTGTAAATCATCTTGGATGCTTTACTGTATTAGAGGAAGCCAGCTAATTATGCTTTATTCTCTAAACTATGTTTTTTTAAAAAAGGGGCTTAGCATTAGTTATACGCAAAATGTTGTTAGAGAGCTCCAAAATATTACTTTCTTTCTTCAAATTGTGCCAATTCCACCATTTAAGGGATCTAGCATTTGGGGGAAAGTTAATCTCTGAACCAATAATAATTCAGGGCCTGAAACAGGCCATTCATAGAACAATAGAATTTGCCCACCTCTGCATGTTGAGTGAAGATTCCTTTGTTTTTTCCACCTCTGATCTACCGAGTCCAGGGTGTCTTCCATTTTGGCTTTCATCTCAGCATGAGCAAACCCAATTACACTGCTTCAGTCTGTTACCAGGAACTGCCTAGATTCTGTTTTCCAGGGAAAGTATCATTTTGTCCTCTAGATACATATTTTTTTGTAGTCATTTTATTAAACATTACAAATATAAAGATGAAAACTAATGCAATCTTTAAAAAAAAGACAAAAATAGTAAAATAGAAAGTGCAGAAAAGAAAAAATAGAAAGAAAAGATAATATAGTAAAGAAAAAGAAAATAAATATTGCATATAAAGTAATTAACTTCCCCCTTCATCACAAATAATTTCAGCAAGTTAATCACTTTCTCCTAAAATACTACAAATGATTTTCCCTTATCTCACACATAGATGTTTTCTATGAAGCCATAATTAAGGGGGAAATATTTTGGTCCATGAGCTAATGAAACATCACCTTGATGGTACAGTAATAAGCTACATAATTAAATTGCTGGGGATATTGTTCCTATTCCTTCTGCCCTAGAATAGCAGAATTCTGTAATCTGGTTTTTTTATGCACCTGTTTATTTGCTGAGATTCCAAAGTTGGTTAAAATCCTGTGTTGGAAAGCTGGAGGGATGGGGATTTAGTAATGGATCATCATTTGTATGTTTAACTTGCATCACTAGTAAAGATACAAGTTACTATACTTGATTACTGTTCACCTGCCTGGAACCCTCACTGTATTTCAGACATCATTACATTAGAGAGGGTCCAGAGATATTTTTCTAGGAAAGTTCTCAAATATTTTGCTTGAAATAAAATTCCTTATACCACCAGGCTTGAAATCGTAGGTCTAGAAAGCCTTGAACTACGTTATCTACGTTTCGACCTATGCTTAGTTCATAAGATTATTTACCAAAACATTCTACTTGTAAGTGAATTCTTTAATTTCAACCATAATAATACAAGAGCCATCAATAGATTTAAACTCAATATAATTCACTCTAATCTTAATTGTAGGAAATATGACTTTTGCAATAGAGTAGTAAATGTCTGGGACAATCTACCTGATCCTGTTGTTAGTCTCTCTAATCCCCATACCTTTTACCATAAACTGTCCACCTTGGAACTTTCATGTTTCTTAAGAGGTCCCTAAGGGGACATGCATAAGCGCACCAGTGTGCCTACCATCCCTGTTCTACTGTTCCCAATTATATGTAATCATTCTATGTGTTTATGGCTATGCTTTGCCAATTTATATCCTTTTTTTTGTGCCAAAAATTTTTCATGTGTCCATGTCTGCGTCTACTTTGTTACTTGTTTTCTTATTTGTTGACAAAATAATAATAATAATAATAATAATAATAATAATAATAATAATAATAATAATATTTTTTTAAAAAAAAAGAAGCAATTCCAGCAGTTGTCACCTCATTTTTTTATAGCCCTGTTCCTACTCAAATGTTACTGCTTGTGGAATTTTACTAATATTAGAGTAAGGACTTCACTAAAGTCAAGTTTTTGTTTAATGTCTTGTCTGAACTCTCTCTTTGTGTGTGTGTGTGTGTGTGTGTGTGTGTGTGTGTGTGTGTGTGTGTGTGTGTGTGTTCGTGCATGGGTGTCCATGTGCATATATAGGCAAATGCGGACAGGATAAACAGTAAACCCTTTCAAACCTGGCTTGCCTCTTAGTGTCTCAATAGACTTGCTATTGCCTTCTTCTAAGATGTTTGTGGAAGATCCTAATGTAGCTTATAGTTCTGGTATTTCTGAAGGCATTCAATCCAGGTGTACTAATTAACTAGGTCCAATTCTGTGTGGCTTCTTGAGACTAGCCAAGATTGGCTAAATTCCAATAAAGGATAATATTTGTAGCTCAAGAGTTGAAATGAGGGATCTTTGGTGCTCTCTGAGCTTGGTTGTTTTCTTGCAGATGTTTCATTACGTAAATTACCGTAGGTAACATCATGAGTGCACTGGCTAAATTCTGCCACCTAGCTGGGTGTGGTAAGAAGTGGTTCACAATTATTACTCAGATGGCATTCCTCATAGCTGGGATAGTTCTGGAAGTTTTGTGTTAGGTTTCAGAAAACCTGTTTTTAAAATATTTCTGCTGACCTCTTTTAATATAAACTATATATTTGTACTTCATAAATCGTATTGTTCCATTCAATTTTCATCTACTTCATACAGTGATATATTCATTTCTCGTGCTGAATCTTAATCCAATGAATCTTCATCCAATTTGTTGGTCTACTGATTAGATTTTACACTGTTTATTGGAATGAATAGTCTTTTTCTTTCATTTTTACTATGCCTTGTCTAAGTACTTTCATTTTCCTTTTTTTTCATTAAATTTTGTAATATCTTTGATGGCATTTTTTGTGATTTTGTAAAAGTGAATTGAAGCCATTAATCCTCTCAGGTGTTTTAGAATTTACTTATCACTGTCATTGTCTATGCTGATTGGGACAGATCAGAATTTAAATCCACAATATTGAGAAGGTGCAGTACAATCTCTCTCTGCTCCCCTTTTCTGTTTCTTTCCCACATTATTTTTAGTTACCTGGACAAAATGTCTGATTTTACAATTGGCTTTCTACACTATATATTCTTTAGATATTTCTGTAAACTGCCTTCTTTAATTAAAATTATAAAATTGATTCCCAGGACCTGATTTCCTAAATTATAATGTAGAATTTCATCATATGATAGCAACTATCCAAAATAGTGTTGTTCTTTTGCATTACAATTAAAGGGCTACTATTACTGATCTTATTAAATCCTAATAACAGAGTTATGTAGCACTAAGGGTTTGATTTCTAAAAAAAAAGCTATGGCAGTGAGCTGGTGTTCTTGAGCCACATCCAATGGCATTTCCTAAAAGTAAGTATGGTATATAAGTATGATCGTGGAAAAAGACACTCTAAAATAGCTGCACATTCACTAAAAACTCTTCTATTTAATATTGATAGGTTAAATCAGTTAAATTAAACCAGTTGCTTGGAAAACAATTTCTACTACCACCTTGTCCTTGTATCAGACATGCAGATCCTCTGAATGGAGCTCCATTTTTCTAAGAGACGATTATTGTCAATTCTTGCTGCAGCCTTTCGTCCCCTGAAAATCTGCTCCATCTCCAAAGAACTGAGGGCCACCTAGCATAGCAAGAATGGTACAACCACTGCAAAAAGGGGTTAAAAATTAAGGACCTTTCCTTTTTCCCAAGCAGCAGCTTCAATTGGATTGGTGGGCTTTCCGTAAATGGTGGGCTTTTTAAAATTTACTTGCTTAGATTTGTATGCCACTCCGGTCAGGAAATAGCTCTGAGCATCTGACATTCCTCATTACAGCAGTCATATTAAAGTACAGTTAGGACTATTAGCCTCGATGCCAGTGCAGGCCATTTGTTGGGAGACTAATGGGCTTCCTTGTGCCATTGGTTAGCCAGTGTAAGAACAGATTGCTGTAGGCTAAATGGGCCAGAGGTTTGATCCAGCAGGGCACTGTTTATATTCGTGCATGGCAATATAAGTCATAATCTACAACCATAAAAACATTTTTGTGGGACTGCTTATCTAAATCGAAGCCATTGGCTGCTGAAAGGATTCAGTTCAAACTGACACTAGCTGATTCATTGTTAACCCTTTATAAGTAGATAATTCTATCAGTTTCATAAAAATAAGTTTATAATTGAAGTAAGTGGGTTCCTTGGGATTACATCGAATTGCAAAAGGCATTTTTAGAAGCTAAAAAGCAAACTGAGGAAGAAAGGCCTTTAATAAGAGCCATCTGATAACCTTTTGAAAAACTGATGGTTGTGGTTTTCCTTCGAGTACTGCACAATAGCGAATTAGAGCTAGCTTTTTTCACCTCAGAAAGAGCTAAGAATGCTTCCCCTTGGCAAAGAGAAAGGAAAGCAATAGATTCAGACTCCCTGTTTCTTTGGATCCCCTAGCACTACTTGATGGACTTCCAAACTCTCCAGAATAGATTTTGAAGAAGCACGGAAGGCAGCAGGAGGAGGGGGGATATGTTACCGGAGGAAGGATTCTATATTGCCAGTAATATTTCTTGGTTGAGTCAGATTAAAGCTCTCCTGCTTTACTAGATACTCCCCTGCCCACTGAACAGGGAGTAACTGCCAATTGCTAATACCATCAGCATGGCTTAAACTTCACAGATTTACTGTTCTTAAAATTCCACACCTGGGGAAGCCTGCTAATCAGTTGGCTTGCAGGTACAAGTTTGGGCCGATGGCTAAATCTAGCCATCTGTCCAAACCTTCTGCTAACTACACCAGTGCTGTGCTTGGCAGATGGTTTCTTCCTGGATGCGGACATTCAAAAGGGAGAGGGTGTCAAAGCCAGAGGGTTGAACTACTGACATTGTTTAACACACCCTATGCACCAAAATCAGGACTTCCATCTTGCTAGCTAGAACACCTAGCTAGAACTGAGGCTATAGAGGCAGAACAATAATCAGCAGCAGGGATAGTAGATTTCATGTCGGCATGTTATGTTGGCTGAAAACTCGGTAGGTAGTACTAACTGACTTATACGAAAGTTCGCAATCATGTAAAAAGCCTTCCTTGACACAATTGTCCTCTTCATTTTCCATCCAGTCCTTAGGAGCCATTTACAGTGACCAAAAGTGCCCCCTATTGCTTTAATTGTTGAGAGGAAGAACAGCAAACCCTCCCCTGAAGTGAGCATGAATTTTATTCATGACATAAAATTTTAATTAGAAACAACCCAGCATACTTGAAATGGGAACAGCAAGCAGCAGAAGTCAAATTAATAAAATATTCAATGACAGGAATGTATTATTGATACAGCCTATGTGCCTAGTTTTGAAAATTCTGTCAAAGCACATGAAGTCGTAAGGTGGAAGGCCTTCATCTCTTCACTTGTAGAACCAAAACGTTGCTCAAAGAGAGCCGGCACTTAATGTTCAGTGAGCTTCCCAGCTGGATCATAATCACTCATCTGATCCAACCCATAATGGCAATCATAGAGGTTTTGGGAGCATCAATTAAGGATAGGCATTTCAATCAGAGATTGGAATGTACTTTGCTGAATCTCATCATTTCTACCTAAACGGTATTGCTAGGCAATCTCAAATTGCTTGAGTTGAAAATGATTTTTATTCTCTAAGAAGCTGGTCAATTTCTCTTGACCAACTGAAGGTACAATGTTTAAAGATGCCATCTGACAAAAACAGGATGTTATTCTTGCTTCTTTAGAGATCTTGAAAATATCATCAGTCTTAGTGTATCACATTCTTGAGTTGAGTTTCCACTACATGCTAATCTATGCTTGATTTAACCATGGTTTACTGAATAATCTACACCAGTGATTCTCAACCTTTTTTTCACCACGGACCCCCTTTAAATTCCTCTTGTGGCTACGGACCCCCAAGACTTAACTGAAGATTTAGATCATAACATTTCTTCAAGCTCTCACAGACCCCCTGTTATGACATCGCTGACCTCCCGGTGTCTGCGGATCACAGGTTGAAAAACACTGATTTATATTACACCAGCTGGGCTGGCATGACATACTAAATCATAAGCCATGGTTTGCAAACTTCAGAGCTGGCTTTATAAAACCAAACTGCTTATTTAATATACAGTGTGGTCCCTGGTTAAGAATGAGTTCTGTACCCTAACTCTGTCTAATCCAAATTTGTATTTGAGTTGGAACTCGTACTTACAAAGGACTGCCAATTGCTAAAATGGCAGATGTTGTTGTTCGTTTTCAAGCTGACAAAGTGCTTAAATTGAGCAATGCTTTCAGGAACCGCTGAAAACAGGTTGCATTAATGCACGTCTTCACTTCATTGGCTGGAAAGGAGAACACTGTCTGCCAAATAGGCAGCCCACTCATATCTAGGGTTTGCCCTTACATTGGATGTTGTTAACCCAAGGACTGCTTGTACTTTGTGAATCTATTTGTGTGTTCTTCAGGGAAAAAGAGGAGGGAGTATATAAAGGCAACAGCTGCAAGGCAGATATGAAAAGAGTGTCTTTATGCAGGGAACTTTACTGTAGCATCAGTCTTTGGACATTTAGCTTAAGAGTGGTGCTATGACTGGTGGCAGTTTCTGCAGTTTTAGAGAGGGGTTCTCTTAACTTTATCTGGAGTTGAATCTGGAATTTTTTGCATGCCCAAGTATGAACTCCATCACCAAACACAAATAAATGCAAAATATGTTATTCTGCCCAACAGTATGTGAAATACAGATAGTCCTCACTTATGGGCTGTTTCATTTAGCAACAGTATTTAAAAAAACAGTTTTGTGACTAATTCTCAGATTTACAACTGCAGTCATATGATTGCTATTTGTGTGCTTCGCAGCTGGCTTGTAGCAAACAGTCTTAATGGAGAACACCGAAGTAAAATCAAAAGTCACAATCCTGTGATGTCTCACTTAACAATCGAATGGGAGGTAATGTAAGCCTGTCGGGCTCATGTAATTTGCCATTTAGCAATTGCTGTGCTTTTGGAATTGCCAGCCCAATTGTGGTTGCTTAACAAGGTCTAATCGTGCTGTAGTGAGCATTTCTTTCATGAAAGTGTACAGAATATATGGCTATAACCCACTAATATAGTTAAGGGCTTTTGCCCAATTAATACAGGTAGTCCTCGACTTACAACAGTTCATTTAGTGACCGTTCAAAGTTACAGCACTGAAAAAATGATTTATGACCGTTTTTCACACGTAATGACCATTGCAGCATCCCCATGGCCATGTGATCAAAAGTCAGATGCTTGGCAACTGACTCACATTTATGACAGTTGCAATGTCCCAGGGTCATGTGATCCACTTTTGCGACCTTCTGACAAGCAAAATCAATGGGGAATCCAGATTCACTTAGCAACCATGTTACTAACTTAACAAATGCAATGATTCACTCAACAGCTGTGGCAAGAAAAGTCATAAAATGGGGCAAGCTCATTCAACAAATGTTTCACTTAGCAACATAAATTTTGAGCTCAATTGTGGTTGTAACTCGAGGATTCCCTGTATTAGTTTAAGCAAAATAAACAATGCAAAAAATGTTGTGAAGTTGTGGAACTTCACAATGGCAAGTTAAATTTTGGACTTTAATGCCCAGAACACATCCCATCTCCTCCTGCCTCTGTCAAAAAGCATGAGGAGACCTATGGAGCATTGGAATGTATTCCTTGCCAGATTGTAGCAAGAAGGAGAAATTGTCTGAATTTCACTGGAGGATGTAGGAGCTTATGCAGTTCTTCTGCCTCCCTGAAGCTCAGTAAAATGTACTATGCTTTGTAAGCCACCATAAGCCAGGAGGATCAAGGGAATATAACGGAGCTGCTAGAATAATATGCTAGGATAATATGGTTCAATACAACATAAGGCACTGCTAGGAGTTGGAAAGTTTTTATGGAGTACACTTGTCTTCTGTTTGTATAAATGTTGGATTTCACCCAATCCATATTTTTACTAAAGTGGACCTACAGTAATAAATATGTAATGTTTCCTCCTTGCTAGCGTCTTCCTGTCCTACATATATGCTTCATTGACTAATATAGTGATTATTTCATAATGTAATGAAGGAGCTGTAATTCTGCTTTTATTATGTATTTTAGTATTTTTATTTATTATGTTTTTTTTGTTTGATTTGATTCTAAAAATACCTTTTTAAATTTCTAAGGCTGTTTTCATGATTGGTTGATACAAAGAGAAGGGAGATTTTGTAGAAGTTACCAAATAATACGTATTTATTGAGATATGGTTTCATTGTTAGGAACACCAGATAATCTGAACCTCTAAGAATTGTGCATCCTGCTCCTTAATAGTCAATCCAGATGACAAATAACAAAAATACTGTGATTCATGAAAATATTTCTTCTATTCAGAGAAGGTCAGTGCTAATGAAGGCAGCATCCAATCCTTCCAGCAATATATTTGGTATGGGTGGGGGAAAACAAGAGAAGAGGAAATTGCTTCTTGAAAGATGACATGATTTCAAGGCCATTCAGAGGACAAAGCATGAATTTTCGGCTTTTCTCCAATTTCAGCAGTCTTGTCTTGCCTTTTCATCAGCTGTAGATTAGTTCTTAAATCACACCACAAGATGAGTTCAGTAATTTTTCCACAGAAAGGTCTGTATTGTGTCTCATGCTAAACTGAAATAATGTGGCAATGAGTTGTCTGAAAATTAATAGCTTACTAATACTCTGGGCTTGTTTATACATGTAGCAGAAATATAAATATTTACCAGAAACAGGCTGCTGAGCAACTATAGAAATAATCAATGAGAAGGACTAGTAAATCTCTGATCAATAGGAAAGTGGCTTGCAAAAAATTGTTTAACTATGGTCAGCTTTTGGTTCATATTGGTACAGCCTCAATCTTGGAATCTGGCAAAACATGCAAAGTCTTTTTCTGAAAATAAAGAAAAAAGGTCTTAGCCATAAGTTGAAATATATAATGGAAATCAGCAGCAAAAGTCAGACACCTACTTGTCATGACTTGTTGGAAAGGTAAGATAGAAATGTATATTCAAATATTTATACATTACAGCCACTCCTTGTTTATGACAACCTTGGTTAATGGCATTGGCAAATATGACAGAAATTAAAAAAAAATCATTTTCCAAACTGTGTGTGCAGTTATAACCAAATTTCATGGGCCTGACAACAAAAGCATTCGCTATGAAACTGATTAAGGTCTAGTCAGTTTCAAGAAGCAGCAGGAACTAGTCTAGATTGTAATGAATTAATTAATGCTCACAAAACTGAGCTTGTTAACTCGTGGTTAGCATTTTTGAGGGAAGTGCTATGTTGATGTGTTGGAATGAGGTAGACTGGATTCCAGAACGATCAAAGGGAGCTCAGGCCACAGCTATTTTGTGTGAGAGAAAGAGGGAGAAGACAGCCCTTCCCTAATAGTTCTCAGCGTATATGTTTGATGGAAATCATAATGTACTTCGGTTTGGCAGAATTCTATTTATAGGCACAGGACAATAAAGAACCCAGCTTGGAACAATCACCATGTGTCTTTCTTGGTTTTGGAGACTGACAGTTGCAGAGAAAAGAACTTCTGGAAGAGATAACGAGAAATTTATCTCGTTATCTATAGCGAGAAATTGTGTGGGATAGCGGATCAGGCATAGGACACTGTAAAAGAGAACTTTATCTGGCTGAAATGGTAGCAACCAGTCATCTTTTACAGTCTCTCTTTACACACACACACACACACACACACACTATTGTGTTTATGAATAACTTAAGATAACAAAACTAATATTTGTTCCTCCTCCTATTTTTCCTACAACAACCCTAGGAGGTTGGTTGGGCTGAGGAAAAGTGACTGGCCCAAAATTATCCAGCCAAGTGCTGAAGGCTGGACTAGAATTCACAGTCTCCTGGTTTCCAGCATGGTACCTTAAGCACCAGATCAAACTGGATCTCTATATACTCCCCAAAGCCATAAAACTGGGCACTTCAGAAGAATTGAGAAATATGCAATTTGAGAAACGTAAGTATGAATGTAGAGACTGCTGCTTTTAGCATTATCAAGCCTTTGTGTAACATCTGTTTTTTAGTTTGTTTTTGATATCTGACTCCTGGTTATTTTTAAACTGCTCTTTTATTGAAATAATACAACTTCAAGGATGAGAAAACTACAAAACAGAAAAAAGTAAAGCCTGAAGCAAATGAAACGATTAACTGTAGTCAGTATTTGTACCCAGAAAATATGTCATGTAAACTTAATAAAAACATTAGCATAGGTAAGAAATTGTCTGGATTTTAACACAGCGGTCACTAACTACAATGTCTTAAAGAATCTTTGCAGCTGTTAATTTTTCAACTTATGTTGTGGTCCCCAAAACACTCAAGTCAGCATGGAGCTGGCAAGAAACCAGTTCTTGAATTTTGGAAAGAATCATCTAATACCCTTGGCTTTTTTTGCCTCCCTCATCCCCTCCCACAAACCACAAGTACTGTAGGCAAAGGGAAAGGCATTTTATTAAGACTATATATAGGGCACAGAGACAAAGGATACATTTGATATATGTATCAGAAGGCAACAAATCAAATAATAAAAGATATTGATTGGATAGTAGAAAAGACAGACACCCTTAAGATACGTTGCACCTCCTTTTGACGACTTCCAATGCAGCCCCATTGTTTGATTGGTGTCCCTGAAAGGGCTAGTTTTTGAACATCAAAGGAAATGGTTTTGGCTCAAAGGAAAAGCATGGTTTCCTAAACTTCAAAAGGAGGCACAGGTGCCGTGCTCAAATGCTAATATTATTAAAATGGTAATGATGATGCCTAAAATTCCACGTAACAAATCGCCCATTTGGTTCTCAAATTAATAACAGTGTGCTGACCCGTTGTAGTGTTTAGTATGCAAGCAAGCAATTAACATCTGAAACTGCATGGGATCCATAGCTGGAGCATTTCTGTAGGGCAGAACCCAGAAAAGAATAGCAACAATGGGTAGCACATATTGAGGGGCACACCGAAGAAGACAATATCCCAAGCAGAGCCAGGGCAATCACAGTCATTACCATCAACAGTAAATGTTTCATTCACCCCAATGTGTCATCCACGTACCAAGTGGGTTTAAAAAAAAATCCCTGGGTTTTTTTTTTAATCAGGATAGGAACTATCTTATCTCATTTATGTTGCTGGGTAATTAAGCCTTCATGAAACATATATCATCTCTGATTAATGTTTCCCCCAGTAACTGGTCTAAGACCTGCCTTTTTTGCAATACATTTTCCAGAGAAATTTCCATCCTGAAGTAGTTTACAGCTCTTTGAAGTGTCATTAATGAAGACTTCAAAAGCAATAGATACATTTGCAACAAGATTGTTTATATAGTAAAACCCTGCCTACCAAAGAAGAGGATTAAGCAAAATTGTATGATGTACCCACCAATTAGTACTAAAGAACACAAGAAAAAAATGTGAAGGGGGGTTTGACTCAGCGCAGTTCTACAAGTTTTATTTTGCAGATCAGCATTTGTGATTGCATGAAGTTTGAGTTAACAAGAGCATTTCTCTCCCAGCTTATCCCACCCCAGTTGCTGCTTTTAAAAAAATGGCAAATAGAGCAAAAGTGCAACAGAAATCATGGTTGCTTAAAAGAAGTCCACAAAGTTTCATCAAGTAGTTCATCAAGTAAGTTCTGAGAGTTGTGCAAAATCAGCAACAGTCTATTCCTAAGTCTGGGAATCCAGGAACTTTTTCCTTCCACATGTACAATATTTTGGAGTAGCCAGCAATATATGGGTGATCTTCCCAGGTTGGATTGAGAGTCCTGTTATGGAACTTTTTAAGGCACAGGAAAACTCCCAGCTGGAATAGATGGATCTGGCACTCAGAGGAACCGATACAGGATAATGTAGCGCAGGGTTGAAATGAAGGGTCCTTGGTGTTCTCTGAGCTTGGTTGTTTTCTTCTTGCAGATGTTTCAACATCCAAGCTAGGTAACCTCATCAGTGCTGAGAGAGCACCAAGGAACCCTCAGAGGAATTGGGACCCCTAGAACCATTGCCTTCCAGAGCTCTCTGCTACTACTGCTTCTGCAAGGATAGAAACTTTGGCATCCTCCTCACCCCAACCATAGATGCACTGACAGGGCAGAGAGTCTCCTCTCCTTTTTGTGAGTCCTCGCCCTAGAAAAAATTCTTGGGATTTTCCACATAAGCTCCAGAGGCAAGCCAGACTACAATAGTTTGGGTATCACAATATCTTTCACATGTAGTTGCTGAGCCAAAAAACAAAAAAATAACATGAGGCAATTGGTCACCCATGAGGAACCATTCAAATAAACATCATAGAGACATTGCAAGTAGGCCCAGCATCTGAAAGAAACTCCTGATAAGCAGGAGAGCGGGAATTTGAAACAAGTGCAAAGACTGAAACACAAAGTTGTTGAGCAAGCCTGACCATCAAAATGATTCCCTTTAGTAATATAAGGTAAAATGACTGGGTTCGCATGAGCAAACAGATCACCTGAGATGGTGAAGAATCCCCTCAGTTTTCATAAGGAACCAGGACCAAAACATACTTAGAATCAATGAAGATATTAAAAGATTTGTTTCTGACAGTACAAGATAGAATTTAGGCAATAAGTTCAGGGCTCTCAAGGAAGGTAGCAAGGGTTCTATCTATCTAGCGGGTTTATAAAAAAAACAAACCACAGACCCTGTTAAACAGACTCCCTCAACCACAAAAGACTTATCAGAAAAGAGTTCAAAGTCAGGAGTTTGCAAGGCCGCACAAGTAAGAACTGAGGTTTTCTCTACTGGGTTTATGGTCTGCCAAGAATCGTGGGTAAAGTCACCTGTAGACTTGGGAAGCAGAGGTAGCTGTGGTGGTGCAGTGGTTAGAATGCAGTATTGCAGGCTAATTCTGCCGACTGCCTGCAGTTCGATCCTGACTAGCTCAAGATTGACTCAGCCTTCCATCCTTCCAAGGTCAGTAAAATGAGGAGCCAGATTGTTGGGGGTGATATGCTGACTTTGTGAACTGAATAACGAGGGCTGTAAGTCACTGTGGTATATAATCTAAGTGCTATTGCTATTGTGGGATTCAAAATTGTACATCGCTACAAAGTCAAGTTTGGAGCAGCAAGAAGTTTTGCTTCATAAGTGACTAAACACTGATCCTTAAAGGCTGGAGTTGGTCATTCCAAGGGAATGGCAGAAACCTCACGAGGAACAAAATAGTCAATGTCCCAAGGGTGCTTTTTCTAAAAGGCAACTAGACGTTCTTGTTTTTTTTTCCTTTGAAAACAATTTTCTTCTCCTGAAGATGCTTCTTGGCTGAGAAGCAAAATGTTTTCAAAGGAAAAAAATAAATAAAAATAAATTCCAATTACTTTTCTTGGAAAAAGTACCTTTGGGAGAACTATGACTTGGATGATTGGAAATCTCCATAGACAAAACAGTCAATGGAAAATCCATAACCAAATTTTAGATATTTTTGAACAAGGACAGTAGCAACCAAGGCTCTCAAAGCATCCTATTGACCATGAATGATAAGGTCTGGAGTGTCTAGTGGGCCACAGGTTACTTTTTAGCAGTCAGTGACATAAAGATTTCAGTAGCTTGCCAAAGACTGGTATCCAAGGCTTACAGAAGCTTCGACTCCCAAGTAAGGCTCTCACTGGGTGCTTGGCAGAAGACAGTGACAATTGAAAAATAGCATTCATCTTGGCAGGAAAAAGAGTGCATAATAAGGCCCAGTGACTTTAGGCTATGAAATGAAGGAGTCAAGTATTTGGAGTACTTTGGTAGGCTTCATCAGGTTTTAAAAATGTAAAAGTAAAGGACTGACCTCTGATTCATGAACATTTCGAACCTGAGAAGTAATAAAAAAAAAATTCTACCAGCAATCTAAAGAAAGAAGCTAATAGATAAGCCTTATGGTAAGCAAAGGTTTAGGCTATCTAGGGTACTGTAGATACTAGATACTGTCAACACCCTTCTTCCCCCATCCAAATTATCATTTTTAATCTTTGTAATTTAAAATCAGTTTCCTCTGGGTGCACAGCTAGTAAGGAACAAGATGCTCCATTATCAAGCACTTACTTGTAATCTTTATCCACAGATTGTGCTAAGATAAGGCTCATCTCTATCAAGAATGTTCAATAGGCAAGTTTTCAGCTTTTAAAACAACTTCATAAGCGGGTTCCTTCCCTTCCCACATATTCATCTGGCACAGTGTTGTGTGGTTCTTGCTGGCAGCTGCTATATTGAAGCCATAATTAGATGGAATTGGTCCCTGGCCTTAAGCTCTGGTAGTCTTTTTTTTTTAAATAAAAAAAACATGGCCTGGAAACAAAGTCATAGTTCTGTATGATGGTAATTCAACAGAAATCAATTTTTCGGTCTCAAAAATGCAAGGATAAGGCAATTTAAATTTGTAGAAACACTTGGTGAAATCTTTGTGCAAACTCAAAGAATTAAATTTGTTGAGCATGAGACGTGAAAACAACTAGAAAATCTCAGGAAGTTATAAAACACAGCATGTAAAGTATTGCAAAAGTCCTGAAAAAAGAGGGGGAAGCATGTCAGCTGCCAAAATTTTGGGTGAAGAGCATTGTGTCATCCCCCCCCCTTCATTCTCCTCCTCCTTCATTTGTTCTGATCTTCAACCATGTAACAAGCAGGCAAGAAGATAGACATGGTGAGAGTATGGAGAGGGAAGCCAAGGTGAAGCTGAGGGAAATGGGAGAAACATTTCAAAAAGTGAAGAATAGATGGCAGAAAATCTGAACAACAGAAACCTCTTAACTTTCTTCTAACATGCACTCAACTTACACAAGTCACAATGCACAAAATATACACAAGACTCTTACACACCAGAATGAATGGTGGATGCAGATGTGGCCAGATCCTGCATTCACTTTCCAAACACTATTTTATTACTACAGAGATTTAGCTTTTAATGGGACAGACTTGCATAATGTTTAAATTTCCTCTCTGCACAGATCTACCCCGTCAAATGCTTACCAAGAGAAAATACTGACACATTCTTTCTATCACCATTAACACTGACAATGTAGCATCTCACCACCCCCCTCAAAGAAACTCTCCACTTCCCTGCTTGTTCTTGCATACAATCTGTCAATCTGTCTTCAGCCAGGAGGAAAAGATGCTTAATCCTGGTGTACAGGTGGGAAGGTTCATGTGAAATTCAATCAAACCATTCAACAGGGAGACAGGTAAACAAAAACTAAAAAATATTGTTCTATTATTTACATACTAAATAAACTAAAGGCTGATTATGCTGATTGTAATGGCGTGGTGGTAGTATTTGTCTAGGTTCTATTAGCTTGGATGGTTTCAAATTACAATCTTGCAACAATCTTAATCTTTCCAATTGGCATATTATTCTGCCCTGAGCAATATTTAGAAGGAAAGAAATTACAAATGTCAGTGGCAAATTAATTCACACACACACACACACACACACACACACACACACACACACCCCTGCTATGGCTTTAAGATCTTTTTTTTATTTTTAGCACTAAGCTGTGCATGCTTAAAAGCCTTTCACATTTTGCATCATGAGTTTCAAAAGCACTCTGAACAATGTTGTGAGTTTTTTTGTTCCTCGTTTGATTTTCTGGTATTTCTGTGAATACTCAAATAGGGTTAACTTTGGTTCTTGGCTAAATTACAAGAACCAAAATTAACACAGTCTCAAGAAGGCGGCCTTGAGACAGTGTTACAATCGATTTCTGGATTGCAGGGATAAATATCATCTGAAAGTTGTGTCCAGCATTTTTATTTCTTTTTTAATTCTTCTCACCAAAAAAACTTTCAGAAGTTTCATTGTCAAGTTAAAAGTTCCCCATTTTGATCAATTTTATTTACCATATTTATCTATAAATCTCTGCCAGTTTCTGTTTAGCTTTGTTTCTTTATTATTAAACCAGGAGTTTTCCACCTTCTCCAACTTGCAAGACTTTTACTATACAAGGTTGGTGTATGATTCTCAGAGGGAACAGCTCAGCTGCTACTGTGGCAGCGCTGTCCGCTTTCAATTGTGCTAGCTTTTCATGTTGTTTTTGTGATCTCAAGAGTTGTAGTCTAGTTGATTTTCTCTCAAAGCAGGGAGACCCTGAGGCTTACCCCCACCCAACCATGTCCATAACACTATTCCTTGAACCTTTGATCTGTCCAACTACAGCTGATCACAACTCCTTCTCCAATGGGAGAAGGGCATCTGCATAACAAAAGACTTGAAGGCTACAGGTCATCCTCTTCCCTTTGGAAGTAGATAGGCATGGCAGATCAAGGGAAAGGGCAATAGGCATGTCCAGCCATGGCTGACTGTAGGGGGAGGTGCTCATCTCCATTTGTCCAAAGACATTTCTGTGGTCATGTGGATGTGGACATTTCTGTGGTCATGACACCATGCTGAAGTGCAGAGAACGTTGTTGCCTTCTCACTGAAGTGGTACCTATTTATCTATTTGCATTTGCAGGTTTTCAGACTGCTGGAGGGGCTGGAGTTGGGGCAAGTAACAAGAGCTCATCCTATCTCACGGTGTTCAGGTCTCAAACCCAGCTGTCAGCTTTCTAGCTGACAAGCTCCGCATGTTATGTCAAGGACTATCTGTAATATAATCAGTGAATTGTTTTTATGGACAGTTTTTGGCAGTTTGCGAAAATTGAAAGCAATTTAATGTCACCAACAAATCAGAAAGTTTTTATGTTCACAAATCTTAGTTTTTTTCAGGCTATGAGTAAAATCTATAGTATTTGATACAAGAATTTCATATTCTATATTGTAAACGAAGTAGGAACACATCAGCAACATCCCATGAAAATATATGTATATTTACTGTGCAAATAACATGATTATGTAATGAGGCCATAGCATGTGAAACAAATATGCAATGGCATTTGAGTGATGTCATGCATGTGCTGTGGATTAAGGCCCCTTCCACCAAATTATCATGGTTTATATCATTCTTCATGTGCTAATTGCTGCAAGTTTGATAAAAATCAGGTAAGTGTAGGATGAATTTTTTAAAAAATTAAGACGATTTGTTTTGAAAAATGTAGTCAGTAGAAATACATTAATCTCTAACTTTATAGCATTTTCTATTTTTCTATTCCTTGTTTAGGACAAAGCCTTTAAATACATTATTAATTTCTCGGGATCAGAAAGAAATGGTAATTGTCCTGATAACTAAAGAATCTAATGCATGTTCAGTTAATATCAATTGCGCTTTGAATTCCTACTATTATTACTTGTTTTAACCAAAAAAAGTATCAAAATTATGTGCTTTAACTGGTCCAGGGAAGCAAAAGATGCCCTTCTAACATTTATTTATTTATTTATTTTTCAGATTTCTATACCGCCCTTCTCCTTTCAGACTCAGGGCGATGAACAGCCAAAATAAAACATTTGTACACAAAAGTTAAAATCAATTAAAAATAATTAAATAAAGTTTGGCCCATAATTTAAAACATTTCAATTAAAATCAATATCAAATTTTAAAAACCAACCATAAAATCAGGACAGCCTGGCTAACTGAAAAAAATAGGTTTTTAGGGCCCGACGAAAAGTCCGGAGGTCTGGGATCACTCGTATCTCTGGGGGGAAATTGTTCCAGAGGGTAGGTGCCACCACAGAGAAGGCTCTCCCCCTGGGGGTTGCCAGCCGGCATTGTCTGGCCGACGGCACCCTGAGGAGGCCCTCTCTGTGGGAGCGAACTGGCCGGTGGGAGGCAATTGGTGGCAGAAGGCGGTCCCGTAAGTACCCCGGCCCTAAGCCTTGGAGCGCTTTAAAGGTGATCACCAACACCTTGAAGCGCACCCGGAAGTCCACGGAAGCCAATGCAGCTCGCGCAGGAGAGGAGTCACGTGGGAGCGCCCCGTCACTCCCATAATCCCCCGCACGGCCGCATTCTGCACCAGTTGGAGCCTCTGGGTTCACCCCAAGGGGAGCCCCATGTAGAGAGTGTTACAATAGTCCAGACGAGAAGTGACGAGTGCTTGAGTGACCGTGTGTAGGGAGTCCCGATCCAGAAAGGGGCACAACTGGCGTATCAGGCGGACCTGATAGAAAGCCCCCCTGGCCACGGCCGTCATATGCTCTTCTAAAGACAGCCGTGCATCCAGGAGGACGCCCAGGTTGCGGGCCCTTTCTGTGGGGGCCAATGATTCGCCCCCAATAACCAGTGATGACGCCAGCTGGCTATACCGGGATGCCGGCAGCCACAGCCACTTGGTCTTGGAAGGGTTGAGTCGAAGCCTGTTTCTCCCCATCCAGACCCGCACAGCCTCCAGGCACTGGGACATCTCTTCCAAGGCATCGTTGGGATGGTCTGGGGTGGAGATGTACAGCTGAGTATCATCAGCGTACTGATGGAACTCCACCCCAAAACCACGGATGATCTCACCCAGCGGCTTCACATAAATGTTGAACAGGAGGGGCGAGAGGACTGACCCTTGTGGCACCCCACAAACAAGGCACCTCGGGGTCGACCGCTGCCCACCTATCAACACAGATTGCGACTGGTTGGAGAGATAGGAGGAGAACCACTGCAAGACGATGCCCCCCACTCCCAGTCCATTATTAGGGTTAGATGGGAAAATTGGCATAATTATTTTAAGGAGACACATCTTTATGTTTTTTTTAACCTGTTTGCGCAATTAAAGGAATTACATTGAAATTCAATTAAGTTTTAGCTGGCCTCACCCTGTTTTCTTAATGGTTATACCTCACAACAGCAATTTTGTGGAAGTGCTGCTGACAGTGCAAATACACCCACATGCACCAACAGCTTACTTGCTTTTGTAGTACACTATATCTGGTATGAGTGGAGGACCCCCAAGGGTTACCTCTTAACATGGTAAAATAATTCAGTAATTCTGATGACTCTGGGGGTAAATGGGCAATACAGATAGTTCTCGACTTACCACCATTCATTTAATGAACATTCCAAGTTATAACAGCACTGAAAAAAGTGACTTTTGATCATTTATCACACTTATAGTTGTTGCAGCATCCCCATGGTCACGTGATCAAAATTTGGATGCTTGGCAACCGGTTCGTATTTATGACAATTGCAGCGTCCTTGGTTTGTGACCCCTTTGGTGACCTTCTGACAAGTGAAGACAATGGGAAAGCCAGATTCACTTTACAACCATTTACTAACTTAACAACTGCAGTGATTCACTTAATTATGCGGCAAGAAAGGTTGTAAAATTTACTTAACTGTCTTGCTTATTGACCAAAACTTTGGAACGATTGTGGCCGTAAGACAAGGACTACCTGTAATATTTTCTGTATTTTCCCCCTTCCCATTTTTTAAAGTGAATAAATCATTCAGTAAAAGTTTGCCTGGAAGCAATGCTAGAGAAAAATTTACTCGCTTTCTAAACCACTTTTAATTTTGTGTCAGGTGTCTCTTTATTTGTCCTCAATGCAAAGCTATAAAGTCTGAGTATTGTCTTTTCTCATAAAGGAGTTGCTCTGTTGATTAATGATGAATTTACTGAGCTATCAACTAATAATCCAGTTTACCCCCATCCCACACAATGGTCTGGTAAGTACCGGCTGAATCACTCACTGATCATGCTGGGTAAAGGGCAGTCTGGATGAGTGCTTTTGTTTGTTTGCTCAAGCAACATGCAATGATTAGAGCTTCCTTGTTGGCAAAAACCCAGATGATACATGCAGCTCCACTGTTTCAGGGTTCAGTGGAATGTACAGTATGCTTAATTGTTGCAAATATTGTGTGGGAAGTTAATAAAAGATAAGGCAAGGTTTGCTAAAACAGTTCTTAAAAATATGCAAGTCGGTAAGTTTCCTGTTGTAATGATCTACTATTAAATAAACACTCTTGCTGTTCTTCCATTTCTTTCACATTTTGGGGGTTTTTTGATGGAGGACACCTGCCTTCTTCATCTGCAAATATGCTAAACCAAATATGAACCTACATGTTTTGATTAGCTAATTTATAGGTGGTAAATGAAGTGGCTGAATCAACATAACCTGGTTAATAAAATGAAAATTTAGTGTAGCATTGACATACTGCCACTGCATCCCCCACCACTGGATTATTTTGTCCTGGTTTGTTCATAAACATCAAGTCACCGTTGGCATTTTTAAGAAATACAGTATTAGCCCAAGCTGATGTTCACCAGAAAATTGTGACAAGATATTTTGAGATGTTTTCGCGTTCATCTTTCATCTTTTTTAGATTTTGATTTTGAAAAACAAAATGGAAACTAGCATGTTGCAAAGCAAAACACCAAGCTGGACTCACTACTGCTGCTAAATGGACTCACAGAGCAGGGGTGGGTTCTACTTACCTTTACTACTGGTTCGTAACAGGGCCGCGCATGCGCAGAAGCATTCTGATGACGTCGGGGTCAGTGGGCGGAGCCTCCCGCCAGTTTTACTACCCGTTCTATAGAACCGGTGCGAACCGGGGGCAACCCACCACGGTCACAGAGGCTGTAAGCAGCCAGCCCTTCATCAATTTAATCTGTTGCAGTTAACAGACCTTCTGGAAGCATCCAATATGTTCACCTCAGGAGAAACTCTTTGGTTGTATTTCAAAGGTGCTTTTTCAAGAGGCAACTGGACTTTCTTGTTTTTCTTTGAAGACGTTTTGCTTCTCATTCAAGAAGCTTCTTCAGCTCTTGGTTGCATCTCACTTCCAGAAAGGGAGGGAAGTCAAGGCCAGGCAATGTTGCTGCTTCATCATCATTGTGGATTTGTGGTACTAGCCTCCCTTTAGAATTAAGGCCTGCCCCTATTTGTTACAAACCTCTGGGGGCTCTTTGAAGAGCACTGGTGGCTAATGAGCTCTCACCATCTTTAATTTTTACCAATAGTATCAATCACTCTATACTGTGGATGTTTTACCTGCTGATTGTTAGAGTCTCTAATCAGTAAAATAAATAACTATCTTTCAATGCCTCTGAGTCTCATGTAGATTCCAAAAACAAAAGTGCAGGGTGGCTGCAGCCTAATACTTTCCCTTCTAACATAGAATTTGTGACCGGACATCCCTATTATGGCAAATGTTGTGTCCATAATACTAGTGTGGTGGTTTTAAGAAAATGTTAACATTTGGTTTTCAGGTCCCGTTAAGCGTCATAAAAATCTGTAATTTTCCTCCAGGTTGTCTTTTTATGCACTTTTTAAAGGTTAGGAACAAGTGTCATTAAGTCAAACTGGGATTGCATTTTCTTAAGTGTTTACAATGCAGAGGATATTTATTGGTTAGCTGGAAGTGACCAGTGTGGTTTAATTGCTGTAGCGGTGTGTGTGTGTTTTATTGCTCATGAACCCTGGATTGTTTGTCCCAGGTCTAGTTTCTCTAATGGTGGCAGGCAGGCAGGATATAAGAGAGGATAAAAACTTGCTTCATTCTACAAAGGGTGATTGATCTTTTTGCAGAAACAGAGAGACATGATTAGATTACTTTTAAAAGGAGCCTGCAGAGATGATTAACTTTGCTTGTGAAAAAAGGCACGTAATGTGCTCCACAAAGAGATGGCTACTGTCACAGGACTGTACAACCGTTTACTGGGAATACAATGAAAAACAGTCTGTTTTACTAGACTGAACCCATTTGATATCTCAGTCTCTCTCTTAACATTATAAAGTTAAGTGCAACTTGCCTTTCTCATTCAGTTTTCCCAGTAGAAATCACATGGATCTGATAGGTAGTTCCTGAAAAGGGATATTCAGCCAGGAACCCAAGAAGCAAGAGTGCCTCTGAGAGTATGCAGGCTGCATGCCTCCATTCTGAACA
This sequence comes from Pituophis catenifer annectens, assembly GCF_029215685.1. Taxonomy (NCBI): domain Eukaryota; kingdom Metazoa; phylum Chordata; class Lepidosauria; order Squamata; family Colubridae; genus Pituophis; species Pituophis catenifer. Next base: position 243,407,814 of record NW_027256881.1, on the reverse strand, counting down.
GCCACAACTATTCCCATCATACCAGAATGTTTTTCACAGTAAGGAATCTATGGATGACAATTTGAAGGAATATAAAGCAGATCAATGTGTGTGTGTGTGAGAGAGAAAGAGAGAGAGACAGACAGACATGGAGAGGGAGAGGGAGATAGATTTTATAGTATCTAATACCACTAGATGGCACCCACTGGCAATTTTTAAAGATTTAGCCAAACTGTCACAAGATTTTGGCCATGTAATTATATTTTTTTTGAATTTTTTCTCCTTGCTTGCAAATTTTGCTGACCTCTTTTATAAAGGAACATATGTTTGGCTTATGATGAAATCAATGATTATTTCTTGTATTGTAATCTAATCCAACTTCCCAAGTTTTTAAATGCAACTCCAATATATTTCTTTTTAAAAGGGGAGAGGAGAGCCATTCCTCACAGCACAGTATGTAGACAGGCATACTGTATCCCATCCTTGATCCCATCTTCCTAAAAGATTGGCTGAATGATGTATGCAACCTGTAGGTAACCACCAGAATACTTTGGCTAAGACTGCTAGCTTTGTGCACCTCTGAGGGCTGGGGGGAAAAAAATGTTGAACAGCAATATAAAATTGGTGCATGCTTAAAAGCTTCTTATTCCCGCTGCTTGAATGCAATGAATACAGGTGGTCCTCAACTTAAAACAGTTTATTTAGTGACTGTTCAAAGTTAAAATGGTGCTGAAAAAAGTGACTTATGACCATTTTTCACCTTTGGAGCATCCCCATGGTCATATGATCAAAATTCAGATGCTTGGCAGCTGGTTCATACTTGTGGTGTCCCAAGGTCACATGCTCACCTTTTGCAACCTTTTGACAAGCAAAGTCAATGGGGAAGCCAGATTCACTTAACAACCGTGTTACTAACTTGCAGAACTGCAGTGATTCACTTAACAGCTGGGGCAAGAAATGTTGTAAAATGGAGCAAATTTCATTTAACAACTTAACTGAAATTTTGGGCTCATTTGTGATCATAAGTCGAGGACTACTTACATTATCTACTTCAAATGTGTTGTTTGATATGGGCAATGCTACAAATGAGAGTTCTCCAAGTTCACTGCAATCCCTATCTTGGCCTGGTGCAATTTGGATCTACATCTCTTATCTAAAATGAGATTCTTGTTGGGAAATATTCCAGGCCTGCAGCCATTTGTATGACTAGAGAGGATCTCTCTAGATTAGAACCACCTGCAAGTACAGAATGTAGAAAACTTTCCATTGCAGCAAATGTACAACAGAGGATGGCAGTCGTGTTCTTCGCAATCCTTGCTACAAATTAAAAGAGACAACTTTACAAACACTTTCCAATATTTTATTACAATCTCAATCCAGAAAATATCATTAGTTCATGAGATATATACATTCTTACATGGAACGCTCTCCCCCCACTTTTTAAGCAGGTGAATCATATTTCATATACATGATATACATCAAACATTGAAAAATAAATTCGGGGATTCCAAGGCTATTTGTGTTCCCCCCGACAGTCCCCCAGGCTTTCATGCATACATTTGCTTTTCTTGGTCATACATCATCCGTGAGCAACAAATACATACAAACCCTCCCAAATGTACTGGCCAAGTGGAGAGATCGGCAAGAAATGCTACCAGGAATTACTTTCTTAGTTCAGTAATCTGCAGTTATTAAGAGTCTGTGCTGCCCATTTCAAAACATGGCGTTAACTTTGTCTACTATCAGTGAGACACAATTAGGTTACACAGAACACAGCTCAGTAAAATGTCAGGGTTTTTAGTTGGTTCCATTAATGCATCTCCCCTGTGCTACTGTCATAATGCTGTTTAGTATTTAGAAGTAAACTGATTTTGCAAGTTAAGATGGTAGCAAAATGTTAATTACTGAGTTAAGTGCAATAATGTCATTTTTTCCCATTCTAATCGTGTTCCAGACTTCATTTAAAAGTGGTAACACAAACACCACTTGCCTTTAAAAATGTAAGCACTTAAAGGAAAAAGAAAATCTAGGGTTTTTTTCTTTAAAAAAAAAACTTGTCGAAAGTTTTTTAACTTAAAAAAAAATCGGCTCATTTTTACTGAATGAGTGTCAGTTTATAGAAAGTATTCAATGATAAGTTCTGAATTGTACAAAAATGGCACACAAGTTTGGAAACAAAGAATGGTTTGATTCTCTGTCCAAAACTGATTGTTAGCCTACCTGGGAAGAGCACTTTTAAAAAATATTAAGGATTTCCCCCCCTTGGGTAACTACCTCAAAAATGGTTGTACTGGCACAGATGGTATATCTGGAGAATAATCTGGCTCGTTTAGTGTTCCACTAAAGATCACTTTAGCTGTTCCACAGATTAATCAAAGTTCAACATATCCACATCAGTATTCATATAGCTTCTGTGTCTATTCTGAGTGGCCAAAAACAACCAACAAAGGAAGAAGCTATTGAAAGCAGCCAGAAAGTAATAATCAGAGGACAACATATGTAATTTTGGGCAGTGGCCATCTCAGATTTGTTCGGGCATGCACGTGGCCTCTTTCTTTTCCTTACACTATGTCCAACGGCAACACAAATTGTATTATAAAGCTAAGTTGCTCCTGGGAATGAAAGGGAAGGGTATGTTTTCCTTGCTTTTTGTTGCTTCTTTCAGACTTCTCCTGCCTCGTGTCCTTTGAAATCCTCAAATCAGGTTCCAATACATAGTGAATTAAATACATAGTGAATTAAATGGAGCCAAATTAGCTGCAGCTAGTCAGAGGAACAGAGGTAGCAATATTGGTTCTCTATCCTTAAATCAAAGTAAGTATCTTATTAACAAGAAATACCTTTCAAATGCTATTCAGGCTTTTGCCAAAAGACTGATTGGGGATAGACAAGCTTCACATTTCAGGATGGACTGCAATTCCCATCCATCTCCTATTTTTTGTCATGGTAGCAGTTGAGGAGACTTATAGTCCAAAACACCTGAAAAGTTCCGAATTGCTCATCCTCTGTGGAGACCATAATGTACTGCACCATCTCTGCATTGGCCATTCTCTTGTGCAACTCAGAACAATTAACCAACCCAGCAGAAGCTGCTCTGAAAAGAAGAAAGACCCACAGACAAATCCAAGAGTCAGTTGCTCTTAATTTGAAGACAGTTCTTCTTGTGACTGGCTTCCGTTGGAACACATTTATTTCCCACTGTATGCAAGTACCAAGAATTCGTTCACTTGGAAAATTTTATTTTTATATCTTGGGTTTTAGATAGTCTAGATTCCAGAATTATTATGTGAGAAGAGAATACACATTTTTATGCTGAAGCAATTTATATGCAAAATTACATCATACAACACTGGATGACAAAATACTTGGCATGAGACACAAATGGCAAGACAGGACTAAGCACCTTGATCCTATCTTTTATCAGATCTGAAGTTTTTTTTTAAATATATAAAAGTGTGACTCAGGATCAACCACACCGTAAAAGGCATCTGTGGATGGTCACAAAAACTTCTGTCCCAGAGCAGTATTTCATGTTTTTATATTCTTATCAGGAGTGGAATAATTTCTCTCTCATCAAATTTAAAATAAAAAACAAAAAAAACCCTGTTTACTTTACGAAATATAATCATTATCCAACAAAAAAAAAATCATCATCCATAAGAAATGCTCCAGTGCATTGATAGAGTTCAGTAAAGAAATCCGTTTGGTAATGCACACCTCCTTTGTTGGGCAGCTGAATGGATCTAGAGATTTGCTGTTTTCTGCCTTGAACAGTTCTCCAACACAGCTGATTCTTCAGTTCTCCAAGGCAATTGCTATTCAGTCCAAAGCATTGTCTATAGAATGGAGTCTTATATACATTTTCAACAAAACTGTTCCAGTTTTTTTCATTTGAAATTATAACAGGCACATTAAAAAAAAAATACAAGCAGTCTGCTTCCTCCAAAGATCTTTTTTTACTTAAAAAAAAAAAGCCTGTAAAAATATTCTGCACAACCATCTATATCCATCTAAGAAGGGAAATATACATGTGTAAGAGTTTTATCTGTATATCTGTTATATTTGCAAAACTATCAGTCCTCCTCGGCTGGCCTTTTTACCTCCAGATGCTCTGCTTTGCTGATACAACTGCAAGACACAAAAAAATAAACGAAGCGATCCCATTATTAAAATTGAATGTCTGAGAAACAAAAGGATGATATGTCATTCCATGCAACTGCAGATTTAATGAAAAATAGTGATACTCTTTATGAGGATTCCTTCAGAAATAAACTCCAGATTTGGAAGTTGTCACATAGTTTAATGATATTTTAAATATATACATACAGTATTTCCGACTAGCACATATGTGTGAGGGGAACCTTTACCTTTACTTACATATTTTAAATATGCAGAAAGTAACTCTTGTTTAGCAACACTTTCTATCTACTGCAAGCCGAAATTGGGATTTCATTATTATGGGCTCCTGGACTTAAAAACAACCTCGAGATTCAACATCCTCCAGCAAAAGAAAAACAGTTTGAGGAAATTAATTTGATTTAACAAAGTAGAACCAAAAGAAAGAGAGAAATACGGAAGACCTGACTTTTTTAACCTCTTCTTTCTAGGATCATGGTTGAGGGATATACTCAAAGCATTCTAATGAAGGTTCCTGGGATTAAAAATACGATAGCAGAATAATTATTGCAGATTTAAATAAAAGGGCCTTGCACAGGAGAAATAAACAGTACAATATCAGTTTATAGTAATATATTCTCAAAGCATCAGAGACAATTTCACCAATTAAGACGAATTAGGTTTTCCAAGATTAAAATCTGGAGTTTGAGCCTGAACCCTGCTCTGAGTTTATCTAACTCAATGTCATGGAGTAGGAGGTTTTTTTGAGAAGTTACCTTTTTCAGTTGGAACGATTATTCACTATGAACCAGACTGTTTAAAATTATGGTAACTTTCCTTCGAAGTACAACTAGCATTTTTAAAATCAGTGGAATATATTTCCTGAGATGTTTAAACTGTTTTTAAGGACTTTGAATTAAATCCCTTCCTTTCATTTCCTATTCTTTCATTACTTGTTTTTTAAAAAGCACTTCAGAAAACATATACAGGCAATCCTTGACTTACAACCATTCGCTTAGTGACCATTTGAAGTTATGATGGTACTGAAAAAAATGATTTATGACTGTTTTTCACACAACCATTGTGGCATCCCCATGGTCACGTGACCAAAAGTTGGACGCTTGGCAAATGACTCATATTTATGATGGTTGCAGTGCCCTGGGGTCATGTGATTACCTTTTCTGACCTTATGACAAGCAAAGTCAGTGGGGAAGCCAGATTCACTTAACAACTGTGTTACTAATTTAACAACTACAGTGATTAAACAACTGTGACACAGCAAGTATGGTCTTAAATGGGGCAAAACTCACTTAACAATGTCTCACTTAACAACATAAATTTTGGCTCAATTGTGCCCATAAGTCAGGGGCCATCTGTACTACTCTGGTGTACTTTCAAAAAATCAGGACTCATGTTCTTAAACCATGATATTAAAGTGCTTCTCAAGGAAATACACGGAAGTGGAATAAGAAGGAAAGGCTGTAATACATTTACAAGATATGGCCAATACTGTAAAACAAAAAAAATATATACAAACACTCTTTTGCCATCCATTTTTAAAAGTGCAAACACATAAACAAAATCTGGCACACTGAAGGAATTTCGTAGAAAGATCCCAGATGAACAATAAGCACATGTAGGGCAATGACTTTGTTAGTGAAGCTGTAAAGCATCCTGAACTAGTGATTGCACAATCTCTCCCCCACACCCAAATCAATTGAACAGGCAATGCTAAACTGGCAACTGCTCAAGCAACTCTTCAAACGTGATGCAGTTTGAATAACCATAAACAGAATGTTATTAGTAAACATCCGTCCTGCTCAGCTGCCCCCACCCCTTGCCAGGTGTGATTGCTGGCTTTGATAACCATAGAAAGACAAAACCATTCAAGCTATAAAGAGGAGAGAAAAGTGAGAGGCTAAAGCATTTGCAATTTTCTTGTAGCCGGAAGCTACTCCCACCAATGTAAGAACATTATGTCTGGAGACCTGCTTGACAAGACCAGGCATTAAGCACAAAAGAGACCTTCAAACATACACACCCTCGGGATTCAAGCTGGACACCAGGGGATTCTGGAGGTTCCGTGGATTGCCGAGGAAATGCTTGGCTGTAGGTCTGGGAGGTGAGTTTCGGTCGAGTTCCAACCAATCTAAGAAAAATGATAGTTTAATAGAGCTTCCTTGAACCCAAAGGTGCATTTCTTTGATCAGATTCGCTTAGAGACCATATGATTCACTTAAGAACTGCAAGGATTCACTTATCACACCTGTGGCAAAAACGGTCATAAAATGGGGCAAATCTCACTTAACAACTGCCTTGTTTAGCAACAGAAATTTTGGGCTCAATTGTGGTCGAAAGTTGAGGGCTACCTGTAATTTACTTCTGAACCTGAATTTGAAGCCTGATAATTAGGAAGGCAAATATAATCCACAATATCTTTTGCACTTGATGGGTTACGCCAAGATAGGGTCAGGGAAATCAGTACCGGTAGATCAGCAGGTTTCACAACAGCTTTGGCTCAGATAGACAATACCAATTTTTCAGGAAGTTTAACTCAGGTTAAGTGACAGCTAGTCTTTATGGTGATTGTTTATTTAAACTGAGATTTTTGAAGGCTACGCATCAGGGTTATTATCACAATACTCTTCACTGTTTCTTCTAAAGCAGAGATGAGAAGTTAACACAGATCGAATCTCCATACTATTTACTCTAAATTCTAGTCAAGCACAGATCCTGTGTCCAAATGGACACACCCTATGCAGTTTTCTTGGAAGGCTAAGTATGGATTTTTAAAATGTTCCTGGTCTAAACTGCAGTCTCGGAATTCCTGATAGTCTCCTATTCAAGAACTGCTGTATTTTTCGGAGTATAAGATGGAGTTTTTAGTTTTTGGGGAGGAAAATAGGAAAAAAAAAAAATCTGCCTACCAGGTATTCATCTGGCTAGCGCCCTTAGTCTGGTCAGTTTCAGCACATTAGTTTGCTGGTTTTGAGTGCGTGCAAGCCAGGTTGGGGATAAAAAACAGCTTCTAAAGCACAACTGATCTTCAGAGAGAGAAGCAATGAGAAAAAGCAGGTGAAGCACGGAAGATCACTTCACTCGCTAGTGCGTTAAGCTTCGAAAAAGCTACATTCAGAGTATAAGACGCACCCAAATTTTCAGCTTCTTTTAGGGGAGAAAAAAAGTGTGTCTTATACTCTGAAAAATATGGCAAGTACGATTTAGCCTTGTTTAACTTCCAAGCTCACATAAATAACAGTAGTCAAGTTCTGACACCTGCTGAGACCAATCTGAAAAGTAAAAAAGTACTGTAGAAGTAAGAAAGGATACATATTTCAAATACCACTACCAAGACTACAATGTTCAACACTTATGTCTTTCTGCTGCACAGAAAAATTAAAATCTGTATACATATCATGCCTATTCCCCCAAAAGCAAAACACATCTGAAAATGGACTAGGTTGGATGTAAGGTAACTAGGGTTGAATTTCCTCTTCTTGAATTGTTATGCTTAACTTGGAACCTCCACGGTGCACTATCTTGTTTCAATTTTCTGCAGTTTTAGTCCACTCAATAATGCACTAAATACTCAATAGGGCTAAGCCTCCACATCTATCCAGAATTTTTTTTTAAAAGATGGCCAATTAATTGTTCTTTCACATGCTCCATATATTCAGGGTATACCAAAAGCCCAATCACAATTTGTTTTATAGATTAAAAAAAAATCTGCAGAGAAAATGTTACTGTACTTCAAAGGTTATGCATTGAGTGTAATGGATTTAACAAGTAAGGAAGTATTTAGAATAAAATAGCAGCCAATTTGAGCATTTAATGAAACTTATAGTTGGTACATTTGTATACAAAAAGGATTTGTTTTTGCTAGTTAGTTACTTCTCTGAAATATGTTTTCACCTTAAGTTTGAATAGAAGTTACTTTCATTCCACTATTTAACTACCATTTCTATGGATTCTATTTACAGCTATCAAAAATGGTTTGATGGAAACACTAATGATAATACTCTTTTTTCTCACATCCTAGTGCTTTCTAGATATATTGGTTAATGCTTCTCATAATGCCTAGCGACATGGCCACTACCTGTATAATCTATAAAGTACCTCTGAAGGGGTACCAGATTGGGAAAGCCTTAAAACAATTCTCCTGTCTCCCTCCTTTTTTCTGCCCACTGAGTTATATTCTGACCTCCATTTCTCTGGTGAGTTGCCAACTCTTGGCTAATTTGATCCAGCTGCGATTCTGCCTCTGATCTGGCCTGTGGAGTAGTCACCATGGCTCCTGTCTGCTGGATGAATTGTTGTAAATTACATTGCCTGAGTTCCTTATTCAATTCCTCCAGCTCTTGGTTCTGGGCCTGAAAGACAGAGGAGGAACAGGCAGAATAAATTCCAAATCTCGTCTTTATTTGAAATAATAATCTGAAATTGCAGGGAATAAAAGTTTTTTTTAAAACTTCATCTAACCTCCATCCAAAGTTTAACTCTTTTCTCTTTGTTCCTCAAATATGTAGTAGAAATCAATCAGAATTTTCAAGGCAAATGGTAAATGCTATCAAGACACGCCCATCTGATCCTTCAAAAATGGAGGAGACAATTGTCTCTTTTGTTATGGAGACAATTAAATTGGCAGCCCATTGTCTGGTATTACCTGTGATGGTGTTTATTGAGGGAGCTGGATAGATGTAGAAATACTTCAAGGCAACTTATTATAATATGTAAAATATCAAAATGCTCATAATCTCAAAATCAGCTCTCCTCCAGTCAAATTCGTTTTGGCAAAGGCAGCAAAGATAGTCTTGTCCATCTCACACTACATCACACTGGTCAGTCTTCACATGTTTTCCTCATTTCAGGGATTTGATTAAGATCAGCTGCTGTAAAACTATCTTTATTTACAAAGTTCACAACTTGGGCATCCTCCTGGATTCACGGCTGTCTTTAGAAGAGCACTTGACGGCCGTGACCAGGAGGATTTTTCATCAGGTTCGCCTGATTCGCCAGTTGCGTCCCTTTCTGGATCGGGACTCGTTACGCACGGTCACTCATGCCCTTGTCACCTCCCGCCTGGACTATTGCAACGCTCTCTACATGGGGCTCCCCTTGAGGAGCACTCGGAGGCTCCAACTGGCGCAGAGTGCGGCCGCGCGGGTGGTAATGGGAGCGACATGGCGTTCCCATGTAACACCCCTCCTGCGCAAGCTGCACTGGCTCCCGGTGGTCTTCCGGGTGCGCTTCAAGGTTCTGGTTACCACCTTTAAAGCGCTCCATGGCTTAGGACCCGGGTACTTGCGGGACCGCCTACTACCACCAATAGCCTCCCACCGGCCGGTACGCTCCCATAGAGAGGGGCTCCTCCGGGTGCCGTCAGCCAAACAATGCCGACTGGCGGCCCCCAGGGGGAGAGCCTTCTCTGTGGGGGCACCTACTATCTGGAACGAGCTCCCCCCAGAGATACGGAGGATCCCGGATCTGCGCACCTTCCGCCGCGCCTTAAAGACCTTACTATTTCACCAGGCCGGCCTGGCCTAATTTTCCCCCTCTTTTATAAAAGATTTTTAAAATTTTAAATATCTTTTAGTATTTTATATATTCAATTTTAAATTGGTTTTAAAAGTTTGGGGTTTTAAATTTGTCAGGGCCAAAATTATTTAATTTGATTTTATTCTATTTTTTAAATTTTGTATTGTATGTGTTTTTATTGTTTGGCTGTGCACCGCCCTGAGTCCTTCGGGAGTAGGGCGGTATAGAAATCTAATAAAATGAAAAAAAAATGAAAAAAAAGTGGAAAAGAGAGGGCCTATATCTATTTTATCATGTACGTAAATAATTCAGTGGACAATGCTAATATTCTACCGTAAAGGAGGAGAAATGCAGGGAGGAGGGCGTATCAGTGCATATAAAAACATGTTTTACAGACAGACGCTGTTTCTAATGTAGTCCCTATGTTAAAAGAAAGACAGAGAGAATCTAGGAATCTGATAACCAGCAACATTTCAGTAGGAGTAGGCAACAGATTAAGAAAGTATTTAGACAAAAATATCTTTGCTTCATAACTGTGCATCCAGTGGAACTAAGCACCCAGAACATGAATAATACTCTAAATAATGTTAAATAAATTACGGGCTTATTATATAGCTGTGCAGAGAATGAAATATGATGCAGGGTTGCAGATAATTTCAGTTTAGAAAGTTTAGAAAGTCTAATCTTTTGCTTTTCTCATCCATTCATAAGTAGTGAAGATCTTTACTACTTTACTTTAGATAGAGGACATAATCAATTAGTACAGATGCCACACTGGATGAATCTTGGAAGAAGTGAGGAAGTAGACAATAGCTAGAAATCATGTGTGTGTTCCTATGGAGTTCTCATTTAGTCAGCCTCCAATCAAAAAAGGCCAACAAGATAGCATATGTATGCTAGTCATATTTTGAGGAGTGAATATAAATTGTATGGTGCAAGAAGAAAAAAAAATGTTTATTCTGGGAATAAAGAACTGTCTTGAATCTCCCAATAACCTAGTACAATATGTAGTTACACTTTCCTTTCAGCAAGAATGGAAATTTTCAGATGTTTCTTTGATCACAAAATAGCAAACAAAACTTATATCAAAGAAAACATATTATGGGATGTGGCAGATTTAGAATACATCCAATGCTTTAATCTTCATATTTACTGAAAAATAAATTCATTTAAAGACTTCGTTTATGCCTGGCCGGGCTACTACCAGTATACTTCAGGCATTATATTCTTACATGTCCATTATGCCATAAAATAAAAAGCAACATGATCTTTCAAAACAAAGAACTGTGAAGATAAGAGGTTTATATAATTTACAGAATTTCTGGTCAGTATAAACAATGAATGTGCTGATTGGAAATATTGGGCACTGTAGTGCCTCCATATCAGAACCATAGGAAAGGCAAAATTAGCTTACCTCATGCAATTAATGATAATTAGCCATCCCCCCTCTGCTCAAATCTCATAGGACATGAAAGTAGGTAAAATTGTTTTAACAGTCACCTAACTTTTAATTATAAGATAGCTTCATGATGACATGGAGCATATATAAAAGGTGGAGAGAGAAGAAATTAATATCCAGCTTAAATTAAAAATGCAGTTTAGTTATTATGTTGATTTGCAACCTTTTTGTTTGGATCACATTATCTCATGCTTGAACATAATTTGAAGGTGGTTCCCAAAGAGATCTACTGTAAGCTTTTAATTCTGCTTTTGTAGCACTATCATGGAGAAAACACATGTACAGAGCAGAGATGCAGTGTGGAGTATCTGTTGCCAAACAGTCATTAGAAGCAAGCAAAATCAGAGAAGCATATCATGAACATATATGGTGGAGAACAATCCTTTGTACTCACACATGGCTTGCTAAGAAAAGGATCATTAGCTCTAAGCACAAACCTGCAGATTGTACTCTGCTTCCTCCAAGGCCTTCCCCACTGTATCCAGGCTGCTTTCAAGCTGGGCAGTTTGCTTGGCCTTGGCTTCCAGATCTCTCTTTATTTTAGCTGCTATCCCCTCTAGCTCAGTTGGATTCTGGGTAGACGTTTCCTTGGTCTTCTTGGCTCTCTCAGCCATTTCCCACTGGATTTCTCTTTCCAAGGTCTCTGTTTTTACCATAAGCTCATGGATTTTTTTGGTGTACTCCTCCATTGTGGCTCTCAGGCTGTGCACTTTCTCCCGCCGCTCTCTTTCATGCTCCTTTTCTGATTGTAGCTCATTCTGCCAAAATTCTTCCTCACTCAGCTGGCTCTCATTTTGGTGGATCAGCTGTTCCAGCTGCAAAATCTCATCCTCCCGATAAGAGCCTTGACTGCATTCCCAATGCCTGATGTCCATTTCCAAGGCATCACCTTGCATCTCCAGGGTGCAGAGATGCTCCTGTTGGTGTAGGACAGTCTTGAATAGCTCCTCTTTAGAAAGTATCCCCCCTCTGGCTCCATCTCTAACACACATCGGGTCCTTTCTGGGCTGTCTCAGCTTGTTTTTGGCACAGGCATCACTTGAATTCATAGGACCCAAGTTGAAGGTTAAAGATTTTTTGGGTTGCCTGGTTCTAGGTACTTCTGTACTGAGTGGTCTAGGTTTAATAGGCAAGCTAGCTCTGACAAACGTCCTCTCAGGTATCTGGGCAGCATTGTCTGAAGAAGGCCTCTCTATGAGGCTGGGGCCAGTACGTTGCAATATAAATTGCACATCTTGAGCATACTGGCCACATTTTGATAGAGACTCTACAGGACATTCATGTGGGAGAAGCTGTCTCTCCTTCTCACGTAGTCTTTGGATGAGAACATAGCGGCCGGTTTGACCTGAGAAAACAAGACAGATATTATGAGGATAAGATTTCCTCCCTACAAAAACACCAGTAAACTTCCTTTCTCCTATCCAGCTATATCAGGCTCACATTCCACAGTAATTTTCCTTGCCAGCCCACACCCATTACCACCTGAAGGTAAAAAGCTTTGGAGAATGGGGCAGCTGATTCCCAAAGCGACATAATTAAGCCTGTGAATAGTTAAGTAATAAGTAGAATTCCAATGGTCTTTTTTTCCTTCTTTAATTGCATCTATATACCTAAAAAGAAGAAAACTAAGATCATGGCTCCCGGCCCTCTCAATTCCTGGCAAATAGATGGGGAAGAAATGGAGGTAGTGACAGATTTTATTTTCCTGGGCACCAAGATCACCACTACAGTGTTGGGGACTACAGCCAAGAAATTAAAAGGCGCTTGCTCCTGAGGAGGAAAGCTATGGCAAAGTTAGACAGCATACTAAGAAGCAGAGACTTCACCCTGCCAACAAAAGTGCGTATAGTCAAGGCTATGATTTTCCCAGTTGCAATGTATGGTTGTGAAAGCTGGACCATAAGAAAGGCTGAGCGCCCAAAAACTGAGGCCTTTGAACTATGGTGCTGGAGAAGACTCCTGCGAGTCCCTTGGACTGCAAGGCGATCAAACCAGTCAATTCTACTTACCTTCCCAAGCCTCCTTTTGGCGTGTGCTGCTAAACCGTGCTGCACAGCTGATCATCGGAAATACCAGTCGGAAGAACCGGTAGCTTTTTTTTTACTACCGGTTCGCCCGAACCAGTAGTTTTTATCACTACCGGTTTGCCCGAACCGGAGCAAACTGGTAGCATTTTATCTCTGGATTGTAGGGATGCTATACTATCAGGTCAGAAATACCATTTGTTCAGTGCCATCATATGTTGGAACTGTCACTGAGGAAGTAGTTCACCTGTATTTCCACTCAACATTTAATCTCTATTTTCTTCAATAGAGTCCTTTTTTCTTTCTTTCTGTAGTCGTTCTATAGCAGTATTTGCACTCAAGTTTCCTTTCCTTTTATGCCCTTTCCCCTCCCCCTATCTTCTTTTGACTGTATGAATAGCAGTCTGTCCCAAATTCAACATCACCTTCTCTCAACATTTCATTATAATCAACCAATTCCATTTTCTTTCAAGATTCTTTCCTTTACCGTCTGAATACATGAAAGGACGTAAGTTTAAACTATGTATTTAAAACAAACAGCTTTTAAAACAAACAGCCCTTCTTCCAACCAGTTATTCATAATCATTCCCATTCATGCCTGGTCACTTTCCCTCGCTTGTACTTTCCTTTTATTTCCAGACTTCTATTCATGCCATTTAACAAAAATCCATCCCACCCTACCTCAACTGCATTCATTCAAAATGTTATATTCCCAAACTTCAATCTTAATTTGTAACATAACTTAAACACTATTACCAACCCTTGAATTCCTACCTATATATTTACCTAAACCAATCTAGATAAGTCATATCCTGTACTTTCTGATACTGAATTTTGCCCTTTCATTAGTAATTAAATTTACATCCTTACTTCCAGGCATCTATTCATGAATTTCATTCCACAATTTCAGAAAATACCTTCATGCAAATCTATTCTGTCCTTTCTTAATTTCATTAAAAATAAATCATTTGTGAATTCAGGATTTTTTATCTTTCATTTCTTTTACATTCCACGTAGTAAACATCTGCATATCACAGTCATTGCTTACTGACCTCTGATATGGTTTTCTTGGTTTTGACATAATGCTTTTTAGTAAGATAAAGGAGCTGTAGTCTAGGTGACCAGCTTTTGTTATAGCCATACCACATGCTGTGTTCCATGTTTGTATTATGAACATATTCATAATATGTTCAGTTCTGGCATATTTTGGCCAGCATGCTATGAACACAACCAAAGTCCAGTTTTACCCTAGACTTGGCATGATCACCCCCGTTCAATGCAAAGTAGGATTCCAATCTAAAGACTATCTTGTAAGCCAATACAAAGTTTTCCCCTTTGATTTTTTTTCCTGCTGCCACATGGTCACATGAGTGCAAACAATGTAAGGAAGGTGCAATGTAAGGGAGGAGAAAAAGGATTTCACAGCATAAAAGGATATTCTTAGTTTGTGAAAACAAACCTTTATTAGTAAAATCTGTTAAAGATGGAGCAGATGAACCAGTAGAAATGAGTATTTGAAATAATTTTGCAAAACTCGGCAACAATAATTTCTAACAGTGTTTTTCAACTTTGGCAACTTTAAAATGTGTGGACTTCAACTCCCAGAATTCCATAGCCATAATTGTGGGAGTGGGAATCCATATGTCCTAAAATCATCATGGTTGAAAAATGCTGCTTTAGAAGAAAGAAATGTCGACAAAATCTACACCGCATTGTGAAAAAGTATCTATCTAATCATTCAAACTGTTGTATTTATGCAATTGTCAATTGTTTACACAAACAATTTCCTCTTCCCTAAGACATGGATATCACATGAACAAAGCACTATTTTTCTAATCATTTTTTAAAAAGAGTTTTGGACAGGAGATTATTCTGCAATTCTATATACACTTATGTTGGAAGTAAATCTCCTCAGTGGTAGATGTTTCTAAGTAAATATGCTTAGGCCTGGACTGCATAAATCCTTTTAGACATCATGCATATAAAAACTACTTACCAATGGCCCGTGCCAGTGCTATGACAACTTCCTGACACGTTGTCTGATCTGAAACACCACATACAATCCGCTGGACTCCATCTACCCAGACTTTCAACTCCATCACAAAAAGGTAGAGAGGATTAAACTTTCTGGATCATTTCTGTGATTTGTTCCTACAACAACAATTAAAAACACAAATAGAAATGTAAGCACAATATGTTTTTTAATTTCATTTACATGTAAGCAGTATGGAGCAAGGAAACATAGAAGCGGTGCTTTGGAATGCTTGAACATGTCTTCTTTCCACACTTCACATTTCTAGCTCTTTTGCTCTAAGAGTTTTAGGTAGAACACTAGTTCAGATGAAAGGATTAGCCATAAACAAACAAAACTTTTCAGTTTCAATGCTTCATATTCTATCCACTACTCCAAAATGTTACATAATATAAATATGAATGTTCAATAAGCCAGCAACGCCTGACTTGAATCTTTAGAAACCAATCCAATTATGTTACTAACTACAATTAGGCTATTTTTGCTTGTGTGTGATTTCTCAAATACAAAACAGTATTGGGGCCTTAAATCAATGAAAAGTAACAGGACTGGTACAATGTAATTCTATTTTTTTTTAGCCATTAGCTCATTGCAATAATGAGCAATACATGTTGCCTACATGCTACCTGTAAGCATAAAAGTGCTGAAATGAAATAAATTGCTCAGTTTAAGAGGCAGCTGGTAAGCTGTGGAGGTGTAGTCAACTAAACATATATGGATATATAGTGGCTTTAACTTCTACTGCACATACACATATAATACAGCATAAACCACTAATGCCATAGACCTAGAATACGCCAGGCAGCAAAAATACCTGTACATTAGGTTACATGCTATTAATTGCCAGAAATAGGTTTTGCGTAAATATGAACTATTATTAGCAGAGAGATTAGTAAAAACTACTAATGTCATTTCCATTCTCTTTAAACATCAAATAAAATGATTTTATCCCTAGCAGTAATGCCGTGCTTTTCACATTTACTTAAAGCTTTGGAAGAAAAATGAGTAATTCAGTTGTTTTTTCAATTCCAGAGAAACTGGATTGGGTTGGAGAATGAAACAGATCCATTCTAATAACTTATAACAACTTATAAAGAGCTAAAAATTAGTACAAAGCACTTCACAAAGCATTTCTGTGAGTTCTCCATTTCTTTCTTCCAATTTTAATTAAATGTAATTGGCTTAGTTTTCCGGTATCTCAAATAACAAAAACAAACATTGCATAGAATTAATGTTGAATAATGCAAATATGATATAAATGAATCAACCATCAAAACTGAAAATTATGAAGACTTGGAATTTCTGGGCTGATCATCAACTTGTTGGAATTTAGCCCTGACCAAAAAGACAATACCGCACCTGAAAAATGCTTCTCCCAACTAGAACAACATGAAGCAAATACATGACCTGAAAAAGGAGAAAACAAATGAAACAAAAACAATAGTTAACAACTTAATAGCCGGCAATCAACACCACAATACACAACTAAAAAGCCACACACAACCAGGCATCATATAAATACCACACACAGAATTGTTGAAAGCACACACTCTGCTAGAGAGACATTTGCTCCAGCATGAGTCCGAAAGCTCGGAAGCCTAAACCTCTGGCCCCAGTGACCAACTCAGATTGGATCCATTATCCTGGGACACATATATTTGCCTTCATTTGTAATAGAAGAACAAAACAGATCCATACACACAATGTCTGCAACCTGTTGAAAATGCTTTTTAAAAAGTATTATTTATCTATCTCAGCTTTTTCTCACCTACTTCAAGAACCAGGTTTTAAGCCGTATCTTATTTTGTTGATAAAATGGGCAATTTTTAATAGGCAAATGGAAGCCAGCATAACATAATCCTCCTTTAAGGATTTTTAGTGGCTAAGAACAAATAAATGTAATTAGGTGTAGATATTTGTATAGAGAGGGAAAAGGGAAATATTGGGGTACAACATACTTTAAATTTGAGGCATCTTAAAATACTCCACTTTAAATTTAAAATGCTCTGTTTTGAATTTAAAACAGCTATTGTGATCTTGCCAGAAATATTTTGATATTATTGATATTCCTGGAGGCTGGATACAGATAGAATTAGAATGAACTAATAACTGAAGGATGAAGTTACTGGTAATTCATCAGAAAATCTTGTTCCATGACTTCAGGACTTCTAAAAAGTACATTTTTTAAAGGATGGTTGTCAATTTTTGTTGGCAATGTGAGAAATTCAAAGGCTCTCTGACTTATCATCTGATCTGTTCTATTCTGGTTCTTTTTTGGTTTCAGGTCCTCACTTCTGTAAATTCAACTATGGCAAAAAAAAAAAATTCTTAACTGTCATGTAAATGTCATGCTTCAAAAATGTAAATGTCATGCTTCTAAAATACATACTTTGCCACTATATGCTACTGTGTATCGCGTGGCTATCAAACATGAGTATTATATTATTGTTGCTTTACTGGCTGTTGTCCTGATTGTTTTATCTTTGAAATTTTATTTTATTTTGGTTTAACTTGTTTATAAACTGCCATGAATCTATATGATTTAGAAGCACGTCTATTGTGAATCGATAAATAAGAGTTGAAGATCTATTCTGAGGTCATATTGTTTTCTTAAGCTTTGAGTCCTTTCTGTTTTGGCTGCCGTACAAGTCAAATAAAGAAAGAAATGTTTGCCCCTAGCCAAGTCAGAATACTCCAATGGAATGTTTTCATGGGGATGTTTTGTTCTGGGTGTAAAGTGAAACGTATTTCTTATTTTTGCACACTTACATTCGCATGGATATTTCCAAAATCATCCTTTTTCAGGGTAATTTCTTTAAATATCATGTGTTTGGGAGAGTCCCTCAAACAGAGGAACATTTTACCAGAATACATCACATTATACTGTTATCTAATGGATGAGAAGATTCATTTCAATTTCAGGATGCTGATATGTGGGGTTGAGCAAAGTCCAAAGGCACAGCCTAATAGGAAACAATCAGGCTTGGCCAACATACTTTGGACTCAAATGAATCATAAACAAGAAGCAGCAAATATAGAAGCATTTCCAATGACAACAAACTAAAACAAAAAATTATGTAATAAATATGTATAGAATATTATATTTTATAGGAAGCATCAATATCATTTTAGAACAAAACAAATGTTACTCAATCAGTAGCAGAAAATCCTTAAACTGAACTAAAATATTAACAAAAGAACAACAATTTTTTCCCCTCAGCATTCTCTTGAACCTGAATTTAATGAATAGGGTGTATTATATAATTTTTAAAAAATTAAAATCATAGCAATTCATTTAAGAATTACATACTATTTTCCTCTACAAGCTATTGGCTATGAACTATTAAAGATCACAGACATTCTTTTCCTGTCCACTTAATAATCCACCCAGCCATTCCTCATGAAAAATCCCCATTCCCAGTTGATCTGCCTCTATAAACTGTTGTAAAGAACTTCTTGACTTTTGACTTATAATCTTATTATATATTATATTCTTATTTATGGTGCCAAATATAACCTCTCCCCACCCACTCATGAAGGCACTGTGCAGAAAGCTGAGCCAATCTCTTCTGAACAATAAATGGAAAGATACTATAAATAAATACCTCTATTAACATCAAGTTGTTAATGAAGCCACTTTTAGACTTCTTGAACTACGAGATATATTATTTTGATTTTGGGATTTGATGATTAGAATTGTATGAGATTATAGAAATAATATAGACTACTGATAATTTTAGAGTAAAATCTGCATATATTCTTTATCTATACCAAAAAAAGTTGAAAGGCATTCTTCCTTTACTTTTTTTTGCACTTTTTTGTTGCTTTTTATCTCTTTTTTTCTTATTTACTTTTTATTCATGTTTTTGATACTTAATAAATTATACCTGAAAAACCTATCATAAACTAAGATAACAGAGAAGTGTTCTTAGATAATTACTTTGAATTGAGAGGTTATTTTCTTCTGCCACTTTAAAAAAATGTTATCTGTACCATGCCACAAAACATTATAAAGTTGCATCTTCCAAAATTTAATAATTTGTCAGAGCTCTAATTTGAATCTCTAGTATGTTCCTCCTGTACTGGAAAAAATATTAATTCACAAATTTGTGGTCATTTTTCCAATCATGTCTTATTGATAAATATGACTGCTCTGTTAACAGTACAATTCAATGGAATTGACAATGTACTGTATTTTTCGGACTATAAGACGCACTCCCCCCCCCTCAAAAAAGTGGGTGGAAATGTCTGTGTGTCTTATAGAGTGAATATTGAAGGGGGGGAGGAGAGGGAACCGATCAACTGTTCTAGCTGGCGGGGATCGCCACCATCATCGCCTATCGCTGCCGTCCATTTGCCGATGATTGGCAGCAAAGGAGTGGTAGCAAACGGGCCACAGTGATCTCCACCACCTAGAATAGCTGATCGGCGGTATTCCAGGAGGTAAATCCAATTACCAATCAGGTCCAGTGTTCTCCAGCGGCGGCAGTGGCTCAGCTCAGTTGACCAGTGGTGGGCGCAACAGAGAGGAGCCCTGACAAGCTACGGGCTGGGGCTGCGATAATGTGTTGAAACTGACCAGTCTGTTTGCTGCAAGGACGCCAGTCAGATGAATGCCGGTATTACTTTACTGTACTTTAAATATAATAAAAGAAAAATGATTTAAGCTTTTCAAGAGATTTTGTATAAATTTCATCACCAGGGAGGAGGAACCTCAGAAGTTTCAACTCAATCCATAGAGCTAGAGCCTAGAATAACCCAGCCTAGCACCTCCCATTGTCACATTATGGAGAAGTACCCTTTTACAATTGTTGAAAGACAGAAAGCTTAGCAAATCTACATATTCACTTCTTGAGAGAGATAAAGATACAGTTGGGGGAGGTGGTGGAAGAAGAGAAATATTGAGTGCATAAATAGCAGGAACATGCAGGTGTTTTAGCATCCAATCCAATATATGCCATATATATATACAAGTAACTGTGATTGCGTGTGTGTCTAGTATATATACCACTATGCAATTAAGGGCTTTTGTGCTTCTATATAGTCCCCTCTCCTAAATGAATTACAATAACTGAAAAGGTGGGGGGAGGGGCTTTATTACTTCGTTTTATGAATGTTCCATAGTATCGGAAGCTTTTGTCTCTAAATCGCTTATTTACCACCTGTAAGATTATCTGCACATTATCTAATGTGCAGCTAAGTTGAACTTAGCTACCAAAGTTTAGCTAGTCAGAGGATATCTTTTGCTGAAGACATAATTAGAAGCTCATATTTTAGGTGAGGTAAAGATTATTTTCCAGTTGCAAAATAGCTTTGCCATTCCTCAAAAATGTTTTGATTCCACAAATGTTTCAGTAAGAATCTCTAAGCATCATCCCTCCTTCCCTCCCATCCATTCAAATAAAAATAGTTGCACAGTTACACATTATATTGCAGAATCATTACTCACAAAAGCAACTGAAATGTTTTAGAAGTAGGGAAGGCATAAGCAATTTATTGGACCTGTTCCAAAGGGATCACACATCTTCCTGTCACCAGAGACTATACAAAAGTTTTTAACTTTTCTTTAGATCAGAGAGAGAACTATGAAGGATTTGATCCACATACAACTATTAGCATCTCTTCCCACTCTGCATTCCCAAGCAGACTCAAAAGGCTTAAAGAAGTTGTCTCTGCCTTCCTTTTCCACTGTATTCCCCCACCCCCCAATTACTCATTTCTTCTCTCTTCCATGCTCAGGAGTGTAGAATGTTCATTTCTTCCAGCAAAGTGCAGATATCAGCAGGGAAGGAAATTTCCATTTCTTTCTTGGCTGGATCTGAAGGGGATTATACCCTCATGGCCTTTTCTAATCCTTTCTCCACTGTCCCTGGCAGCGTGGTCCTGTAATGCCACCTTTCCACTCCCCAATCAGATCCTTATTCCCTCAGAACTGTTAACAGATGCCAAGGCCAGAACATGCAGCTTGTCAGGAGGTATAAGTTGTGAGGATACTGTAGCTGCAATTACTGAAAGAGGAAGAGACATATACATCCTATTACCTCCCAGGATCTTTCTGAGGTCTGGGTAGCTTTCCAAGTGAATGAAATATTTGCCTCTTCTGTGCTGGGTCAACAATATACACAGCTTTGAATACTTTTTTCCTCCATCAAAACAGGGAGTGATACAGCGGAAGTATTTCAGATACAAAGATGACATTCCAATATTAGGAGGGTAGAGGAAAACAGGATGTATCTTCAGTGTGGGCAGAAGCTACACATAAAACAGGAGCAGACCAGCGTGTGTAAATGTAAGAAACTGTTCGGTTCATTTGGCATCCAGGTATATCCGGGGAAGAAGTTCTGTAGAAAGCCACATGTGGATTTCAACAGCAAAGGGAGGGCCTTCCAGAAATGCTAGTTCCTAAAAACCTAAGTAGGAGGCCTAGCATGATCTACATGTTCTTTGAAATGGTGCTGAGTGGTCTGAAGTTCTGGAGAAAATGGGAAGACGCTGGGATGGGAAGCATTAAGTAGCAGGTTCAGGCAGTGATTGTGGGTGTGCTGAAATGATGACATCTGATTAAAGATATGACCTGAATTATTTAGTGATCTTAGCCTCAATAAACTATTAGGTCAATTGATAGTTAACCTAGCAATACATGTAGCATTTGTTCTCTCTGTTTACCATCCCACTGTGTATGATGGACACAGAATAGGTGACATTGTACATCCAAGAGATGATATAGAGATTTCCAACAATGTGCTGCAAAGTGTGTGAGCTTCTATCAGAAACCAGATGATTAAGCAAGCTGTGTTTCTGGTAAACTTGTCAAACAAATAGACAAGATGTCTCAGAAGTAAAAGGGAAGTTACAATAAAGAATCAAATAGGCCAGCTTAGAGCCAGGTCAGGCACTGCTAAATGATCCAGGCCCCAGACACAGTAATAAAAGTTTAAGGAAAATGTGTCCCAAGGTCCCTGATGAGATGAATTTGAGATAGATGGAGCCACTTAAGATGTCCCAAATACCAGCTTCAGAGGAATGGCCCAGAGTTACCTTATTTTTTACCTTTGATAAAAATAAACAAACAAACAAACCTAGCAATCAGGCACCTCAGGCTTACATGCAGCTGGATCTAGGATCTCCTCCCAGCCCTCTTCAATTAATATTGAATAAACTTCAATGAATTGAAATAATACAATTTATCAAGATTTATAACAACCTAATAAAGAAAAAGAAACCAAAAACAAACACCTCCCTACTCCTTAAAACCTGGACCAGTTGATGACATATTTAGATTTCTGGACTGGGATATGACTGCCCACTTTGGACTCTGGCTCTTTGGAACTCAACAGTGGGTAATCTCCCCAAAGATTTGGGAATTTGCTCCTATATGTGCACACAAATGACTAGCCTGCTGCTGCCTGTTTTTGCTAAACCCTAAGTAATGCTCCTTGCAAACTACTATTTGGTATTTCTGCACACGTGGCCCGGGAGAGGATACTGAGGAGAGGAGAGCCAACATCACTCCAGTTAGTTTGTGGGTAAGAGGCACGATGTAGTAGAAAGAAGAATCAATATCACTTTAATGTGAGACCACAGTAAGACATGGAAAAGAAGATGGTTCCTTTTAAATTTCCAAAGTGTCTAGCTGGCTAGCTGTCAAGGAAGAGATAACAGGTTTTTCCCATCAGACGACAGATATATATTGTTTGTTTTGATGCAGTTCTCTTTGAGGATTTGCTATTAGAACAGCAGTTACAGTATAAAGAAGAAAAGTGAAACACGTAGAAAAAACAAGATACACAAAAATTATCACCATAGAAAAAATGAGATATACAAAAATTATCACGTCAGTTAATAGTTGGGTAACATTTAGCATGAATTATGGCCTTACAATGTCTTCCCATGGAGTGAACTAAGTCTTTTAGTTCTGCAGCTGTTATAATGTGAAACCAATATTGAATGATTGCTTCTATTAACTGGGTTTTATTGCTGGGTCGCTTCTGACTAACAAGTTTATTTAGTCGGCTCCATAGATTTTCAATTGGGTTAAGGTCTGGGCTATTCCCAGGCCATTCCAGCAGTGGAATATGATTATCTTGAAACTCAAAAAAAAAAGTGGTGTTGTTAGCTATCAAACCTCAAAAATACACTTTTCCCAAAATGTTTCCACAATTTTGGCCACTACTGTATAATCTATAATCCAGGCCTCCATTATATCTACACACAGGTTCTATAATTAAGGTAATCCATGCAAATGATTCACTTCACTTTAAGAGAAGATAACATTGTAAGGGATAAAAACCCAGCCTTCTACAAATCAGCACTAATGGGAGATAAGAAGCTCTCTTTGTATGTGTACCTACAGCATCTAGTGTTTACCATTGTTACTTATGGTAATTATGCCTTCTAGGTCCTTTCCCAAAGTCAAATCTCAATCTAATTTCATTATGTGATTTATAAACATGAAGAAAATTGTGCACCTAATGAGTTACCAACAAATAGTAGATTGGGAAAGGTAAGGAAGGAAGAAGACAGCAAAGCAAGGCAAGGTAATGTTTAATCATGTGTACAACTAGGAATCTATACATATTCAGATTGAGCTCCCACACACACCACAATGCCCTCCAAGAGTGTGAAAATGCTGGCATTTCTTAGATGGGAAAGCCAACATGAGAAGTCAATGACAAACCACCTCTGTATTATTTCCAAGAAACAATGTCTATGTACTTGCGATCAAGTTGAAGGGATCTTCACTAATCAGCTTCTGCAACTCAGGCCTCTCTTCAAGGGGCTCATTAATCTACTAACCAAGTATTTACAGAATTTATATATAACAGCTCAGGGAGTACACCAAAAGAGTCATTGTGGTATAGAGGTTAAAGTGTTGGACCAGGAGCAGAGCGCACCAAATACTAATTTAGTATCAGTCATGGAAGTTTACTAGGCAATTTTGTGCTAGTTACTCATTTTCAACAATACTAAAATTTCTACTTCCTTATCGATTCAAATGCAAGGTGCACCTTTCTAATTTAGTAAATAACAAAGGAAAACAAAAGGCTGTATTTTGAGGATGTTAATTATTCAAACAACAAACTGACAGAGAATATTTTAATTATAAACCTTTTCCTTTTCTCTAGCCTGCCACAACTAAGTCAGCACTTAAATCAGTTATTTTTGGGTCCACTTCATAGTTCTAAGTATTATGTGGCACGTCCTATAAAGAATGCTACATTTCCTGAAAGCAAAACAGCAAATAAAAAAGGCACGCAGTTATTACGAACCATTCAATGCTTCTCTCTTTCTAAGGAAGAAGGAAAGTCAGAAATAAATGGTGGAGTGGGGGCAGGGGAGGAAGCACCATTAAAGAACACAAGCTGCTGCTAATTGCAGCTGTGTTCAACCAGCTATTTTTACATACTTACATTATCAAATTTGTTCCAAACATTTCAAACAGGAAAAATTATCTCGACTTACTGCTTCGTTGCTGTCCTGCCCTAGTCACTCATTTACCCGTGGCAATCATTAACCAGCCTTCTTTTGCAGTACTATTTCCATACAAAATGTAGGAAAAACAGAACGAACTACATTTACTTTTAACATGCAATTGTTTTCACTAAGAATGAAAAGGGAAAAAAACTCCTTCCAAACAACCTGTGTGATCAAAATTGCTCTTTCCTTGTAGGTAATATCACAATGCTCCTTTATTCCCTGCTCTGCTTCCTGTTGGCTCGGCCCATGTGATATACACACAAAAACTATTTCAAGCATTTCAAGAAATTTATTTTTTATCTGGGGTTTTGGTGGAAAATTCCACTCACCAGGTCCATAATTGCCCAGGGTTCCAATCTTCTAACTCAGTTCAAGCTACCAATTGAGTCATTCTTAAAAAGTAAAGAGGCACAACAGCACTTGGAAAGTGGGCAGTTGTATGACTGAACAGATGAATTTGTTCGAAATAAGTTCTGCAGACAATGTTATTCCCATATGAACAATATTTATCCTCTCTACAGATTTAAGGACTGAAGAAAGAAGCTTAAAGATAGCAGCCAGGAAAGATAACAAAACAGGCAACATTGCTCAATAGCAATGATTGTTTGATAAATAACACATCTCTGCTATAAGACCAACTAGACCAGTGAGGGCAAACCTTTTCTGCGCTGAGTGCCAAAAAGGGAGCGTGCACGCACTCGTCTGGGTGCTTTACGTGCGCTCGTTGAGGCCGCAACCCAGAAGAGGAGCTGCCCAGGGCACTTACACGCACCTGAAAATGAACTTCCGGTTTCTGGCACGTGCATGTGCGCCGGCCAGCTAACCTTTCAGGTTTCTGGCACGCATGCACACGTGATGATCAGCTGGCCAGTGTGCATGCTCATGCAGGAAAACTGAAGACCAGCTCTTCCAGTTTCTGGCACTGCTGTATGCAAAAGGCCAGCTGATCGTCGCGCGCACATGCACGCCAGAAACCCAGAAGAGGAACGAGTGATGCTGCGCGTCACTCCAGGCAACATAGCTCCGGGTGCCACTTTGGGCACGTATCCCATAGTTTCGCCATCACGGAACTAGACTGCCCTTCAGAGAAACAAAAATGGAAGACAGTGGTCCCAACAGAGTACGAATGGGATCAATATGCCATTAGGTATTGGAACAGTCACATTAATAGCAATAGAATAGAACTGTTGTATTAACAGCAATATAATGGTAATACTGTGACCAACATGGAGAGAGAGAGAGAGAGAAGGATGGGAATGGAAGAAACTCAAATTGCCATCAGAGGATTAGAGCTAATTTAGTCTAGTGATTAAGACACCAAGCTAGAAAACTTGAGACTGTGAGTTCAAGTCCCGCCTTTAACTATGAAAGCCAGCTGTGTGACTTTGGGCCAGTCACTCTCTCTTAGCCCAACCCACCTCACAGGGTTGTTATTGGAAAAATAAGTGGAAGGTATGTATGTTCACTGCTTTGAACATACAGTGAACACTGTTAAAAAAAAAGGTTGGGATATCAATAAATAAATTAGCACTGAGAAGTGTTCTAGCAACACTGCATACCTATAGCAGTTACCGTAAGAAAATCTCCTGAAATTGCATTTTTTATTTCCAACACTACCCTGACTCCCATTAATTAGTCAGTTTCCAATAAATGAACCATTCCCACAGGTGAGATATTAAGAATGTAATAACAATGTCACTATTCAACATATCGGAGAAGGAAACACCTCTAAAATAACAGCTGTTATTCTTAAGTTTATGTTCTGTCAGTTCCAGTATCTGACTTAATCCCAAATATACTGAGTTATATGACCATATGAACTCAACTTTATCTTCTTAAAAACTTCAGATAGTAATGATGCCAAATACTTGGAAGAAGAAAAATTTAGACTCATGTTGAGTAGAAACAGAACAGTGAAAGAACTGACTTTTCCCCAACCTTATTTTTAAAATATATGATCTCAAAGTTTCTGGAGTCAAAGTTCAAATGGCTGTAATCAGGCACCACACCCTTCCCTCAATCAGCTGATCCATTAACAAGTCAACTGGAGTTGCAAGATAGCATTAGATTTTGGTTTTTTGTATGTCTGAATCTGTAACCTCAAATCCTTCTCTAAAAAGCCCTGAAGAAAGATACAGGTAGTCCTCGAGTTATTAATGTAATGGAGCCTGCCCATTCCATTCTTAAACTGAGGATTAGTGGGAGTGAATCTCGTACGTTGAACAGGATCACTCCCTTTCGCCCATGCATTTGCTAATTGAATGCACAGTTCGTTAAGTACACATGAGGTATTTCAGGGTAGGGAATGCCATGGGAGGGGGGGCCTCTCCAACCACCTAAAATACCTCATGCTCCCCACAACTGCTTTCCCCCCCCACAACCTGCCATGCCAGGTTACTTACCTTGCCAAGATCTAGCAAGCTGTCTGCTCTCTAGCCTCTCAGACACGTGCGCCCCTCTGTAGCTCCGTTTAGGCCTGCACAGGCCTCACCCAGCACTTTGCAGGCCAAAATGGAGGTTTGGAGGGGCAAAAACACTGTTTTGGTTGGCAAAGTGCAGGACAAATGTTGCAGAGCCTCTGTGGTTGTTCGTAAGGGCAAATAACTGCTGTGGTACTCCAAAATTTGTAGTTTCAGGGCTTGTTCGTAAATAACAGGGGGCACTTATTGCGTAACTTCAAATGTTCACTAAACCCGGGGATTACCTGTACCTTCCTTACTTGGGCAATATGGTACTCTTCAAATGATTGTGACTAGATCTTCTATTACCCAGATAGTTAGGGCATACTAAAATCTAGCTGCAAGCTACTGATTTTCATGAATCAGCAAAATGAGTTTTTGGATGGATTTCTAGTTGACACACGAACATTCCACTGAGTTTCTCTAGAGGAAAACAACTTTTTATGCCATAGACAGTGAATGTACTGAAGATACTATCAACCAGAAGTATCAGAAAAAGATTCAAAAGAAAATGACATACTAGACCAGGGTGTCAAACTCAATTTCATTGAGGGCCGCATCAAGGTTGTATTTGACCTCGGAGGGCTGGGGTAGGTGTGTGTGGCCGGGGCAGATGTGGCCATGGTGGGTGTTTGACACAGGCTCAAGATGCATTTTTTTCTCTTCTTTCTTACAGTTCTTTACTATAGCCATTTATAAATAGAAATTATAGATTGTTGATTGTAAATTAAATGGATCTACAGTATGTAAAATCTGGCATTAAACTGTAGCATTAACATAGGATGTTGCTAGTTTTCTATCCAGATCAGGCACTTACTTGAGGCCACATAATTGTAATCCGGTTCAATCCAGTCCTCCTGCAGCACTCTGCTGGCCAAAAACGGGCTGTGCAGAGCAGTGTTAGGTTGCTCCCGGTTCACACCAGTTTGCAAGAACTGATAGTAAAAATTTGTAGTAGTTCGGAGAACCGGTAATAACATTGGCTGGCCACGCCCCTGAACCA
This sequence comes from Pituophis catenifer annectens, assembly GCF_029215685.1. NCBI lineage: Eukaryota > Metazoa > Chordata > Lepidosauria > Squamata > Colubridae > Pituophis > Pituophis catenifer. Next base: position 243,379,730 of record NW_027256881.1, on the reverse strand, counting down.
GTCCCCGGCAGTTGCCGCTCACTTACCCCGCCCACTTCATCAGAGTATTTTTTCTACAACCTCTTCAGCCGAAAAAATGCTTTTAAAAGTTAAAAAAAAAAGCCTCTGATGATCGCGCGGCTCAGCTGGGATCGTCAGAGGCTTTTAAAAGCAGTTTTTCTACAACCTCTTAAGGTTGTAGAAAAAATGCTTTTAAAAGTAAAAAAAAAAAAAAGTTGGCCACGCCCACCCAGTCACATTACCCCCCCCCCACCAAGCCATGCCCACAAATTAAGCCATGCCCACAGAACCAGTAGTAAAAAAATTTAGAACCCACCCTTGGTGCAGAGACACCGCGCAACCCGTTTTTGGCGTCCTTGGCCTCCTGAAGCACTCTGCTGGCTGAAAACTGGCCGCACAAAGGCCCCACATGGCCTGTTTTTGGCCTCTCCGGCCTCCAGCAGCACTCTGCCAGCTGAAAACATTTTTGGCTGGCAGAGTGCTGCTGGAGGCCGGGGAGGCCAAAAACAGGCCGTGTGGGGGCTGTGCAGGACCTCCATGTGGCCCATTTTTGGTCAGCAGAGTGCTGCTGGAGCGGGGAAGCTAAAAATGGACTGCGCGGGAGCCTCGCAGGGCCTGTTTTTGGAGGCTGGGGAAGCCGAAAGTGGACTTCAGGGGGGCACACGGGGGGCGGGCTGGTCCTTTGAGATTTCAAGGCCAGCCCTGCAGGCCAGATTTAAGCAACCCATGGGCCGGATCCAGCCACAGGCCTTGAGTTTGACACCCCTGCACTAGAGTGTTTATGGAGGTTCTCAATCATCCAGGTCATGGTTGTCCCAAAGGTGCGTTTCAAAAGGGTATTAGAAAATGAATATTATCAACAAAAAGAAGATTAAAAACTTTCTGATATATTCTGTACCATCAAACCACTATAGCATATGGAGACATTTTCTATTGATAAAGGAGAATGTTTGTAGCTCAGAATTGAAATGAGGGGTCCCCTTGGTGTTTTCTGAGCTCGGTGTTTTGTTTTGTTTTTTTACTTTTTGCAGATGTTTCATTACCAAAACTGATGATGTTACCTAGTTTGGATAATCTGCAAGAAAATAACCAGGTTCAGAGGGCACCAAGAATCCACATGTAGTATTGTTGTGAATGTTACTATGGTACTGTAGGATGAAAAAGCCCATATGCCATACTGGTCACCCACCTCATCCCTTGACATCCATATGTTCTATCAAGATGGTTACTGAGGAAGAAAAATCTTTCCTGTTAAATGTAATAAAGAAGCAAAGGCAAGCAAATAAATGACTGGTCAAATATTTTTTCCAGTTTTTTAGAGCTTGACAACTTTGTTCTAAATTATGCTGAGAAATGGAAGAAGTTCAAACTTTATATTTTCCACTTTTTTCTGGACATTGGACACACAATTGAGAAATCCTTCCCAGCAGGGAATTACATTATGAGAAAGCATTACCTGTGGATTTTTTGCCCCACAATCACAATTTTGTAGTCTAAGTGCAGAAAACTGGCCCAGGCTAAAAATAAATACATAAAGGGCACAACAATGCTAGGTTTATTTTGAGGCCTTATTCTGAGGAAGTAATTTTCACACAGAGAAGTGTGTGTGTGTGTGTGTGTGTGTGTGTGTGTGTGTGTTACAAAACAAACAAAAAATCAAGGAGAATTTAGGGAATAGGTTTAAATTTAAAACATGAATCTGAGGGGATCCAATTGTTTTCAGTTTGGCACACAAATTGATGTAAAAGAATTTTTAAAATATGACTGAAAGGAGAGCTGGAAACAATTTTTAAAAAGTAACTTAACAAAAGAAATTTCCAAGGATATGGAGTTGGTTTTGTAAGGTGTATTTGTAAGCTTGCCAAATCAGCAAGCAAACACATTCCAAAGACTCATAACTAGAAAAGACGCTGATAACAATGTCAATTAGCAGCCAGATTAAATGCAACCATTCGGGAAAATTTTTAAGACTCCACATTAGCAAAAAAATTGAAATATGCTGTAGTTGTGTAATCTACAGCTGCAGCTACCACTTGGGGAACAAGTGGCATTTAAATTAAGGGTAATTTTCCTACTCTTAGAACCAACTGTTAAAAGTTGCAGCCAGTTTGCTAAATGAGCAGGAAAGGGAGCCGGCAAGAAGCCTTAGGGCCGTGACACAGGTGGAGCTGTATCAGTGGGCATGCGAGCTCAGCTCTGCCAGCTGATTTTCAGGCCTTTCGGGCCCATTGGAAGTTGGCAAACGGGCCATTTCTGGCCTCTGGAGGGCCTCCGGGGGAGTGGGGAAGTCCATTTTCGCCCTCCCCAGGCTCCTAGAAAGGCTCTGGAGCCTGGGAAGAGTGAAAAATGGGCCTACTGGGCCCACTGGGCCATCACGTGCCAAAAATGGGTGGACCTGTGGGGGGGGGAATCACATGCGCATGCATGGGGGGCATTGAATTATGGGTGTGGGCACGCGTGAGGGTGACTCCGCCTGTGCTCCCCCCACTTTTGGCACGCGACGGCAAAAAGATTAGCCATCACTGCCTTAGGGTAAATCTTTTCAGCACCATGTGTGCATGTGTGCCTGCGTGCCGGATGAGCAGATGATCTTCTGGTTTCCGGCGTGCCACCTGGTCTTCTGGTTTCGGGTGCGCATGCGCACGCAAAGACCAGATGTCCAGTGCGGATGTGCTGGCTCTGCCTGGCCTTTTGGGGGTTCTTACGCCTCCCTGCCTGTCCCCTTGGTCCCCATCGGGATGGCGGGATATTCCCACCAACAACCCGGTTCTGCAGGCCCGGACAAGGAGAGAAAGTTGGGCAGGGAATGTCATCTCCCTTCGCTGGAAAGCTGGAGCCCCTTCCCGGCCTTGGACGGAAGGGGCGTCAGTGTTCCTGGGGCTCGGGTTGGGGGACCAGCAGGCGGGAGAGCTTTGTCCCAACTCTGGCCAGGATGAAGCGCTGCCCCCAACCTGCTACCAAGAACAAGCCAGCCCAGCCCCCCCCCTTTCTGGTCGCTTCTCAGCCGGCATGCCTCTTACCCTTTGGCGGTGCCTTCCTGCTTCCCGGCCGGTGCCTGTTACCCCTCACTGGTGCCTTCCCGCTTCTCAGATGGCATACCTCTTAGCCCTTGGCGGCGCCTTCCCTTTTTCCGGCTGACATGCCGCTTACCTCTCGGCAGCGTCTCCATGCATGAGCAGCTGTGCTCTCCTCTGGCCCTCCTGGGGCAGCTGGCCTCCCCGATGGGGGCTCCTCCTTTTCCTCCTAGCTGCTGCAGCATCCTGGTCAGAAGCAGCAGTGGGAGAACTGCCGCCAACCCCTTGCCCCTGGCGGCGGCAGCAGCAGCAGGCGGGGCAGCCAGCCAGCCAGAAAATGCTGCCCTGTGGGCTCGAGTCAGCCAGGCGCTCCGGACCGCGGACATGTGTTGGTGCTGCGGGCTGGGGCTGCACAAGCCCGCTCAGGTGGGGAGGGAGAGAAGCCCCGGCCAGCCCATCCTGGCTGGCAGCTCTGCTCCGCTTGCTCTTCCAGGCTCCAGTATGCCAGCCACCTGGTCTTCACGCACGTGCGAGCACCAAAACCGGAAGAGCAGCTGCCCGGTGCACATGCGCACGCCAGGAAGATGATCTGCGGGCGCATGTGCACCAGCCAGCTGATTTGCACCAGCCAGCTGATCTTCGTGTGCACATGCGTGCCAGAATGTGAAAGATCATCTTCCCGGTAGCCGCATGTGCACTGGGTGGCTGCTCTTTCGGTTTCCAGCGCTTCTGGTCATGTGAAGACCAGCTGGCCAGCGCGCTGGAACCTAGAAGAGTAATGGGAGATGTCTCATGTGCCCAGAGAGATGGTTCTGCATGGCACTTCTGGCACATCTGTCACCATCACGGCCTTAGGGCATGTGTATAACAGCAGATTTGGAATGGACATCTGGTAGCAACTACTATATCTACATTATCTGCACAGTAATTTAAATTAATATTATTAATCAAATACAGCAAATCAGATTAATTTACTTAGGTACAGTGCGATCAACTTGATCCATTAAGACAAAAGTGCACAAACATAAGGTCTCGGGGCATTATCTGCTTCCAAAAATCTCTGTGTAGTTTCTAATAACCCTTCTAAAATTAATTCCAAATGGTGATTTTTAATGTTCAAAAATTATTAAAAATTAGAAGGTATAATATTAACTGTAGTAGTAGTAGTAAATTAATCCAGTGCCATTATACCATTACATTTAAAATTAAATCCATTTAAATGTGTGTCCTGATGTCACCCGGGAAATCTTTTTTTGGCCGATCCTTGTTCTGAGACAAAACAGCAATTCAAAATACATAACTTCCATTCCATTATATATTTCTATTGCCTATAAAACAGGTTCGGTTAGAGAATAATTTGCTTATAAAGCAATGGGAGACATAATAATTTATCCTGCTTTTTCACTGCATGGCACAAAATAATACTCCCCCCACCAATATATAAATGGTTGGCTTTGTCCAAACATCTTCTAACAGGCTATTTTTTTCTTTTCTCACTTCTTTGCAATCAAAATCAGCAGAACAATTAGAATACAAAGCCTATTAATCCTTGTGCAAGAGAGTGCAGGGCTTATGTTCAATGTTTATATCATTCACGGGGGTTTAATTAAGTGACTCCCAAGTGGTAGGAAGAGCCATGCCAACATTCCCCACATGTACATTATGTTGTGATTTTTAGCAGCAGTTCACATCAACACTTCTACGATACCAGGAAGTATAACTCAAACCAGATGAGCAAGTGTATTTACATTTAAACAAGTTCTTATAAAGATAAAAGCCTGCAACACTGCTTCAAAGAACAGGTATTTCCAGTTGCTGGGAAACATCAAGTCATCTCAGACTGGGGTTACAGCACTTTTTTTAAAATAACCAATCACAGGTAACAAAAACTTCTTTATCTCAGCTGTCAGGCTTTCTTTATTCTTATCCCTAATTTCAGAGAGACTCACTCATTATACAGGATACTCACCCCAGCCCCCACTTCTTTTAAAAGCCTTGTTTCAAGTAAACTGAATCTGCTCGTTTGTCTCCTCAGAATGATAAATTCCTCTTCTATTCTTCATGCCAGTTCCAGTTAGCGGTTCATTTAAAATACACTCTCAAGGATTCCTTTAACAGGATCAGATTTAGAAGAAAATAATGGAATAACTTTCTCTTTGCAACTCAGAAAAAAAAAGAGGAGGAGGATATGTGATACAAGTCAGGATGATAGTTATCAATAGTATGAAATAGCTTTTCTGAATACTGCAATTGTCTTCTAACACTTCTCCCATAACTTATCAAGAGGCAATTATCAGAAAAACAGGCAATGGAAAGGGAAGGGAAAGAGAAGTAATGATTAATATCAATTCTTTAATAATCTAACAAATTTATACTGTCTGCAAAATCTGGGAGAAAACAATCTCTTAAATACTGTAGATATTTAAATTATAAAGCTTAGTAACTAAATAAAACCAAAAACAAAATAACGCTTTCAGGAGATCTGGTTTAGAATCCAATTTAAGGATGCTAAGGAAATGCTGGCAGATATGGCCTCTATGATAGATACCAAAAAACATGGACTCATTCTACAGAAAGAAACAATATGACTTTAGAAACAAAGCATAGATTCTGTCTTCAAAGGCTAAAGATGTGGAGAATCAAGAAAGAGTAAACAATATTATCTTTCCAGAACATGGGCACTATTCTAACAATGGCTTTCATTTCTTCCAGAATCCCCTTCATCAGATAAAAAATCTGGAAAACACTTAGTTCATGAAGAAGCTTCTAAGGGCAGTGGGAAACTTAAATGCCAGACTTTTTCTGGGAGTACCAGGGCACACTGTGACATTGATAGAGAACAGAATAAACTATCACTGGGGATTTCCCTTTCATCTTACTGTTTTACAGAACAAAGTTTACACTGCTTAAAAGATAGAATTGTGCAACCTGCTGGTCTTAATACTGATATTCGAAAACATTTGGCACAAGAAGATGTTAATATAGATCAGCAAAGAATTCTTGTTACTGAATGAAAATTGTAATACTGCTTCATAATATTTGCAATATTTCCTCATGCCCTAAAATACTTTTTTTAGTGTTACTTTTGTAGGACAGATATATGATGCCAGAAATCTTGTTTTATCGAACAATTTTCATTAGCAGATCTTTCCAAAGGATAGAGCATTTTTGTCCTGTCATTCAATGTTTGACTTTAATGGATGTGGTTTTAATAGAAATGTCATTTCATTAGTTAGCAAGGCCACCCATAAAGACCCAGCAAATAATATTCAATATTTACTAAAGAAGGGTAGCAATTTAAACAAACAAGATTGCCTTCAGAAAAATTATTTACTTTTGCTTTTTGCCAAGACAGGTTGTGTTATTAAAACATACACACATTTCAGATATCAGCAATGTGAAACTTGTTATAATCATCTTCATGTCAGCATCCACTGCTCTTCTACAACAGATGGTATATTTTGGCCCAATCTACAAGGACTGTCTCTCTACACACACACACACACACACACACACACACACACACACACACACACCATCTTTATTCTTTAAATGTTGATCTAATAATACTTCTAGCACAACAAAAAAAGGCCAGACCCTATACATTTGCTAAGTACTGTATAACTAACAGGGCTGCCCATAGTTTCAATAGAAACTGTAAATTTTTACTCACTTCCCAGGCCAGCAAGCATTCCAAATTGCTGATGTATGAGATAAAAGTGGGAGAAGGAAGGTTTCGTTATTTGATTTGATTTTGCAGAAGTAAAGGGTCTAATACAGGTAGTCCTCGACTTACAACAGTTCATTTAATAACCGTTCAAAGTTACAACAGCACTGAAAAAAATGTCAGTCATATACTTACGACTGTTTTTCATAATTACGACCTTTGTAGGATCCTCATGATCATGAGATCAAAATTCAGATGTTTGGCAACTGGTTCATATTGATGACAGTTACAGTGTCCCAGGTTCATGCAATCCCCTTTTGCAAACTTCTAACAAGCAAAATCAATGGGGAAGTCAGATTCATTTAACAACCAGGTTACTAAATTATCAACTGCAGTGATTCACTTAACAACTGTGGCAAGAAAGGCCATAAAATGGAGCTGTGGTCGTAAGTCGAGGACTACCAGAAGAAAATGTCAGCATTGAAAAAAAAAACAAGATGAAGTCAATTTCATTCCATTTATTTTTGCAATTCATTTTTAAACTGAATATTGTTCAGATTATTATGATGCTGTAAAACATTTTATGTGTTATAAAAACACTTTAAAATGCTATTCGTATCTGATAGGATTTAAACCTTTGTTTTACAGTTCCAAGCAAACTCACATGTAAGTCAAAAGACTAGCTTAGAATCCCAATCTGGGGACTCAAAACAGTAAGTGCCACTTTAACATCAGTAGTACATAATTTAATCCAAAAGCTTTTTGTTTATTATCCTGGAGAAAAATCCATCTATATGGTCACTAAGAGTAGACACTGACTTGATGGTACACAATTATCATTTTTTTGCTTAAAAATGTTGCCAGGTACAGACACTTCAGATAGGAACATCTGAGGCATGTAGAGCAGATGGACTAATGAGATCATACTGTTTGGCTTAAATTAACATTTGGCTTATAATTAAGTAGAAAAACAAGGTGTATGTCTGTACAGCACATATACAAAGTACAGTAGAACCTCTGCTCACGAATGCTTCTGACCACAACCAAATTGGGTTCTGACCAAAAAAATTCATACACAATTTTTTTTTCACACGGCCGATTTCCCCTTCTGCACCATTTTTTTGTAAGTGCCAAATCTCCAAAATTAGGTTCGGGTTTTTCAAGGGCTTCGGATCACAAACCCAAACTCTGGCTCAGATACGTAGACGACACCTTGGTAATCTGGCCACATGGGAAAGAAAAACTGGACAACTTCCTCACAGACCTCAACAGCCTACACCCCAAAATAAAGTTCACCATGGAAACAGAAGCTAACAACCAACTTCCCTTCCTGGATGTCTTAGTCTACAAGAAATCCAATGGCTCCCTAGGACACACCATCTACCAGAAGAAAACACACAAACTGCTATCTGCACGCACTCTCACACCACCACCCAGCACAGATCAACTCCGTAGCCAAGACACTCATCTCCAGAACAAAATGCTTAGCTGATGAACAACACCTAAAAACTGAACTACATACTCTCACTAACGTACTAACATCCAACGGATTCCAAAGAAACAAAATAATCAACCTAATCCAAAAAGAGACACCCACTAAAATCCAAGACAAAGAACAAGAAAACGGCAAAGCCCTCCTCCCATACATAAAAGGCACCACAGACAGAATCAGCAAGATCCTCCACAAACACAATATCAAGACAACATTCTGCACAAACCGAAAAATATCCACCATCCTAAGAAACCCCAAAGACAAAATCGAGTTAGAAAATCAAGGAATATATGAAATCCCATGCACCGCCTGCATACATCAGACAAACCAACAGAAGAATAAATGCACGCATTGAAGAACACAAAAACTCAGTCAGAAAAGAGGAACCAACTTCTTCCCTAGTCCAACACCTTAAAGCCACAGGACATGAAATTGATTTTAAAAAAACCAGAACTATCACCAAAACTGAACACTTTAACAACAGAATAATCAGAGAAGCCATCGAGCTAGAAAAATGTCCTCACAGCATGAATAAAAGAGATGATACCTCCCGCCTACCAGCCATTTGGAAACCCGCCCTTATTCACAAACGAGTCCCTAACACAAAGAATAACATCAGACCCACACTCATGAAAACCACACAGGACGTCACCTTCACATAATCCATGCAAAAAGCAAGCCCAAATCCACACTGATGATGAGGCACGACCACAAGCCAGAAGCCAGACCACAGCTGCATCATTAACCACTTTAAACCCCTCCTATCCATACATGAAGCAAACTGACACACACCATGAAGATGTAGCACAATCATGAACGCGGAGCCAAACAAAAGCAACGCAGGCCACGAGTTCAAATCCTCCTGCAACTCAGACCAACCTGAGCACAGCCAAGCCCCCACCCTATCAGAACACACCCCCACCCAATCAGAGCACAGCCAACCCCCCACCCAATCAGAGCACAGCCATGCTCCCACCCAATCAGTTCATACCCCCACTGGCAGTTAAAAAGAAGAAACAACCATGATCACACATTGCTCTTAGAAGCACAAGGCCGAAGACAGCAGCCTGAAGATGACGAAATTAAATAATTTGATACCTGCTGCACCCATTTTCCATATAGCTGTGTGAACTGTAACTAAACCACGCATACTTCCCCAAATATTTACTGATCCCTAAACCTACATATGACTCAGGTGTATTTGTTGTTGTAATTAAAATTGTATTTAAGAAAAATGAATTCGCAATACATAGAAACTGTGAAAGTTTAGTAACCCGAAATTTATTTTGCATGTTTAGCTTTCATTTCTAAAATACATTTATGAATATACACATTTTGACTGAAACATTCTGAATTTCATAAAGGAAGGATACAACTCATTCTGCCAATTTCATTCAAGGAGTGAAATGGGTTAGAAAATATGTTAGGAAATCTTTGTTGCAGTTGGTGGTTAGCAGGAGTACAGAATCTTTTTCTAGTTTCTTAAAATGTAAATGGCAATTATGTAGCCACACCGAGGGAGCTCTGGCTTGATTATTTTAAATGCACTTCTTGAAAGAGACTGGGAGAAACCTGTAATTTTCATGCTGTAAATGATTAGCTGCTAAATTGACTTTCAGGGCATCCACCACATGTGCTCCTCAATCCACCTCCTCTGTCTTTGTAATATTTATTGAACAACTTCAAACGATTTTGCTCTGTTACTTTCATTCTCTTTTCAAGAAAAGAGGAACCCTGCAAAAATCTAGGGTTCCTTCAAACAGTTTTGAATCAAGTATCAATGAAAGTTGATTCCTGACTATTTCTATCATGATTGTCCAATAATATCACACTAAAATGCTGTTGTGAAGTGCTTTAAAACTTTAAAGAGAAAGCTCAAGCATGATGGTGGAGAGAGTAAAAGTATATGGTTCTAATAACTAATCTATTACCACAAAAGAAAAAGTTAAGATAAAAAACTGAACATACTTATGTGACATTTTGCTTTGCCAATATTCAAGCCGGAGAGCCACTTTGGTATACTACAGGTAGTCCTCAATTTATGACCACAATTGAACTCAAAATTTCTATTGTTAAATTAGTTTTTGTTAAGTCAGTTTTGCCCCATTTTATGACCTTTCTTACATCAGTTGTTAAGTGAATCGCTGCAGTTGATAAATTAGTAACCCGGTTGTTAAGTGAATCTGGCTTCCCCATTGACTTTGCTTGTCAGGCGGTTGCAAAAAGTGATCACATGATCTTGGGACACAGCAACAGTTATGAATATGAACCAGTTGCCAAGCATCTGAATTTTGATTATCGGGATGCTGTAAAGGTCATAACTGAAAAAAGTCATGTCATTTTTTTCAGTGCTGTTGTAACTGAATGGTCACTAAATGAACTATTATAAGTTGAGGACTATCTGTAGTTAGAAACAAGTAGAACCTGAGATCTAGTCCTGCCGCAGGGATGCAGATGACTTTGAGCCAGCTAATCTCATCTAGGAAGAAGACATTGGCAAACAACATCTGAAAAAGTTGCCAAGAAAACTGTTGGAAGCCAAGATTCCCTTGGAGAAATAAAAATCACATCAAATCTTACTATCTTGTAAAGTTGGCTAGAGTTGACTACAAACAGATTAGAAAAATCAAATATGTTATTAGCCTTCTCAAGAATATCCTTGTTCAGTTAAGCTAGGTTTTGAGGTGAGAAATAGATCTGTGTTTTTTATGCATCACATGCTCAAGTATTACTGGTACCAGAGATTTTTGTAAGTGGAAAGAGAAGGATGAAGCACCCTAATAATAACCCCAAAGAGACAGCTATATTGCAACAAGGTGTTGTGAACTTTAAAAAAGTAACAAATGCAACACAGCTGGCAGGCATATAATGAGTGCTGGATGTCTATTCCATATGATTAAATACTATCCATCGTAACATTTCCAGATATATATTCCCTAGGGACTGTCATAGGCAGTGTGACTGCAGGAATTAAAAAAAATAAAATTAAATGAGGACATGTGCAATAATTTTATTATATAAATTATTGTTGTATGAAAGTGAAAGGGACCAGGTTCTAAAATAATGTGCTTATTCTTTTTATTATACCCAGAAGGAATAACTCTGGCTTCATATCAATTTTTTGTTCAATAAATTCCTCCAATTTTTTAATTTTTGTCCAATATTCCTTGGCTTTGGGACATGTCCATCATAAGTGGTAGTAAGTTCCTTATTGATGGTTACATTTCCAGAAATTTGGTGGTCTATGGAAACATTTTGGCCAGTCTTGCCGGAGGTAAATGCCATCTATAAAACATTTTGTAGATGTTCTCCTTATATGTGGTCGACATCATCGTTTTATAATTTTTTCCCCACAATTTTTCCCAATGCTCCAATTCAATATTATACCTGAATTTTTTAGCCCCAATTAATGTAAAATAATATGATTTACATTCAGATACTTGATAACTGATTCACATTTATGACAGTTGCAATGTTCCAGGGTCATGTGATCTCCTTCTGTGACCTTCTGACAAGCACTGTCAATGGGGAATCCAGATTCACTTAATAACCATGTTATTAATTTAACAACTGCAGTGATTCACTTAACAACTGTGGCAAGAAAAATTGTAAAATGAGGCAAAACTCACTTAACAAATTTCTCATTTAACAACATAGATTTTGGGCTCAATTGTGATCATTAGTTGAGGACTACCTGTACTGGATTTTACAGAACTCTTCTTTGGCAATAAGTATTAAAGCCAAATTAAAACAGCTATTCCACACACACACACACTCACATTCACATACAGCAGCAATGTAATGAAAGAAAGCGAATGAAGGATCTAAGTAATGACATATGAATTCAATTTGTATATTCATTCTCTCTCTGGGTGTAAACATTTTAGATTTAAAACATCTTGTCTTTTAAAATTCAGGCTACAGATGCTGTAATGTTACATTCTAATTAGAAACAGCATAGACTAAATGGACAAATATCCTCATTCAAATTTGTTTAGGCTGTATTACATGCCACACTTAACCTGATATTATATGGTATGCTTTAAGACAAAAGACAGATAAATGTAATAGGCCTATATTAAGCAGATCAAATGAACTGCAGATTTGCTGCAGCAATGTTACAAATACCAGAAAGTCCTCAATCAAAAAAATTCCAACATGCTCTTTATGCAAGTGTATATATGGTACACAGCATTATTCATAGTACAGGGAAATCAACATATTCCTGGTACAATATGCTCATTCTTCCAACTCTGTTCACCCTCTACTTTACCTAACTTATTCATGCTGAAAATTACTCTACATGCCCAACATCTTTCCCCTACAATGATTTCATCTCTGTAAACAAGAGCTTCTCAACAAGATTTCAGGAAAGTTCAATGCCGGTGAAGTTATTGTGCCAGGCTCCTAATCAGTTTTGACTTTTTAAAAAGTGAAGTATATGTTTCTGTTCATTTATTGAAGATGTTTTCTTAATCATTAAATCATTAAAGCTGGTATCTGCACCAGCTCATTATTTGCCAAATCAACTAACCAATTTTACATAGGCTTCTAAGACAGCCAAAGTGATTGCTAACAATTTACAACGACACAATTGTTTCTCCAATTACATGAGTTTAAATTTTTAAAACGGATGGAAAATCATGTTAAACTTAATTACTATTTGTGTGGAATGGGCTTAGAAGGCACTGGTGAAACTGGGATAAAACATGTTAGACAATATATATATATATATATATATATATATATATATATATATCTTTTTTCTTTTTTTTCATAGGCTTTTATGTGCATATTCTTTCTAGCCAGGTTTTACCTATGTAAACTTAGTTGTTCTTCAGCCCTAGGTTCTGTGAAATCTCATTCACAAGTTCTTGGGCCCTTTTTCTGCTGACAAACTGCAACTCTGTGTTGCTTCCTGGGAGACCCAGATAGCTATTTCTACCTCTTAAGGCGTCCTCAGTGGGCCACACCCACTTCCCAATTATCCTCCCTGTAAAAGGCATAATGTATCTAAAACCTGGCTAGAAAGAATATGCACATAAAAGCCTATGAAAAAAAAGAAAAAAGATACATTATGCCTTTTACAGGGAGGATAATTGGGAAGTGGGTGTGGCCCACTGAGGACGCCTTAAGAGGTAGAAATAGCTATCTGGGTCTCCCAGGAAGCAACACAGAGTTGCAGTCTGTCAGCAGAAAAAGGGCCCAAGAACTTGTGAATGAGATTTCACAGAACCTAGGGCTGAAGAACAACTAAGTTTACATAGGTAAAACCTGGCTAGAAAGAATATGCATATATATATATATATATATATATATGCATATATATATATATATATATATATATATATATATATATATATATATATATATATATATGGGTACACAGCATGCTAATCTTTTTCCTTCATGGTTTATTGGATAAGCTATAATAGGCTTAGTTCATTAAATACCCTACGGTAAACTTTAAGATAATATGTCAGAACAGCCATTAAATGAAATCATCTTGTAACATTATGTGCTCAAATGGGTTTTAGTTCCCAATTACCACTTTTAACACATGGTTTTCAAATTCACCTGAAAAACTGAACTCTTCTCTCCTTCATCATCATTCTTTTAGCTTATTCAGAATGGAAACAAGTGGCAAAAAGTTTTTATTCAACCACCACTACAACAGGAATGGAGCATAATACTAATGCTTTTCTAATATTATTGTCATTACTGCAATCTCTATTAAGATGGTCTTAGAAGTATCCTATTAAGACAGAAACCATGTAACCCACATTATTTTGATAAAAGGATAAGATAACCCTACACCTTTTTCCCCTAGGAATTATTGGTTTATTTTGTTACATTTATATACCATCTTTCCTTCAAGAACTCAAGGTGATACATATAATACTCCTTCCTCCAATTTTCCCCCACAACAAACTTGGGAGATATGTAAGTTAAACCGAGGGACTATGACTAGTCCAAAGTAAATTAATGAGTTTGGTATCAGAGCTGGATTTGCCGTGGGTCTTTCTGGTGCTAGCCCAATACTGTATGTAGACATTAAATAATTTCTAATATATTTAAATATCTAAGAAAAGAGATATTGTAAGGTCCTAAGATATGTTAGCAAGCATTTCACAGAAGCATCTACAATGGTTGTACTGTATTTATCAGTGCTTATCTGCAGTAAGAAGCATGTATTTCCTTATGGACTCATATCTAATCGATAGAATACTCTACCTTTGAATTGTTTTTGTCAGCATCTAAAGTATGAAAAAATCAATAAACCACAAATAAAGAAACACAAATCAATAGTATCAATATCAGTAATTCAGTTTCAATTCAGTAATTCATTCAACAACTCTCAATAGGCATCATGATTTAAACAAGACATAAAACATCTTCAGAGAGACAACTGGTAAAAATTCATTCTCGCTGGTCACTCAGTAATCAGATAAGAAGTATTCTACTTTATGTCATTTAAATCCTACCAATTTAACTTTTTTTTTAAAAAATGTGAAATTTTAATCAATCCAGAATAATTTATTTTATTTAACTTCAAATCAGATGACTAATTCTTCAAATAGCACAAATCCTAAATCAGATAAGTTTTAATTTACCTAAAAGATGTACTTATTATTTATTTGGCTACACTTATTTGTTCCTCCAATTATTGACCAACTCTTGAGTATCACAATCTTATCATACATAAATAAGACTAAAATCCAAAATGTACAACCCAATTAAATAGCAAAAACTAACAAAATAACAGCAACCTAGTCCTATACCAATGAAATACATATACCCAGAAGGACTCTTTTTCAATTGATCTCCCATGCAAAAAGTCTGATATAACTAGTTTTTAATTTCCTTTCGGTTTCTCAATTATGTCAAGGCGGGTAGAATTTCTGAGAGGATACCACTGCAGAGAAGTGAGGTAGTGATTAAACAAGGCCTGCCTCTGAATCAATCACCTATCTTTAAAGAGGGAAGTTGGAGGTTGGAAGAACGACCAGAACCAGGTAGTCCTGAATATATCCATATTTAGAACTATGAAGGGCTTTGAAGATCACAATCAACATCTTCAATTGTATCTGGAGTTGTATACCCACAAGGGCTCCTCATATATTCCACCTACTACAGCAGGGGTGTCAAACTTGCATCGTCATGTTGTCATCACGTGATGTATCATACAGTACTCCCCTTTGCTAAAATGGGGGTGGGTATGGCCAACACATGATGCCTCCGGCCCGCAGACTGCATGTTTGACACCCCTGTGCTATAGTGTCCTTTGTCCATAAAGTTTTACTACCATCAGCCTCAAACTGTGGAGCTGCACAATGATTTTCCTCAGTCCTTTCCTTCACTAGCAGGACTGAGAAGTGGAGGCCATGCAACAAAAGAGGTCACAGCATCCCAAGGCCACCCATAAAAAACCCTCAGGTACACTGCCAGCATCTCCACAGCTGCAGATTCCTCCACCCTGCCTCTACACATAGAGGCTCAGTGAGCAATTGGTGAAGAGGCTCCGCTGCATCCCCTAGGAATTCTGGCTTCCCCTTTATACATCTACCATTTGCAGCCCACCATTTCAAGTGAAATAAGGCGCTCTTTAAGCATGTATACAGAGCATCCTCATTCATACAAGTCAAGAACCAAGGGACGGAGGAATGTTTTTATAATAAAAAGAATTATAGAATTATAGAATCATACAGCTAGAACAGGGGTCCTCAAACTTTTTAAACAGGGGGCCAATTCACGGTCCCTCAGACTGTTGGAGGGCCGAACCGTCTAGGCGGGCTGGGTGGTCATGTGACTGGGTGGGCGGGGCCAATTTAGCTGTCCATTAAACAGTACACATAAATTAAACTTTAATTTGTTATGCTCCTGGGGGGTGGAAAGCAGGTTAGTAAAGGGATGTGGCTTCCTTGGGGTGGGGTGGGGTGGGGTGGGGTGAGGGACTTCTGTGTGTGTGTGTGTGTGTGTGTGTGTGTGTGTGTGTCCCTCTCTCTCCCTCCCTCCACTCCCCATGTCTGTCTCTCCCTCCCTCCCTCCTTCCCTCTCTCTCTCTCTGGAGGCTGGGGAGGATAACAGTACCATTTCAATTACCACTCTACCACCCAAAAACAGGCCCGTTTTTCACCTCCTGAGCCCTCCACGCGTCCCGTTTTTGGCCTTGGCCTCCAGAAGGCGGGTGAGGGCTGGTGGGTAGGTGGGACAATGTGGGAGGGGCATCCTCATGGTCCAGCACGGGCCGGGTGAATGGCTTCAGTGGGCCATATCCGGCCCATGGGCCGTAGTTTGAGGACCCTTGAGCTAGAAAGAGCAATGGAAGTTTTGCTTTACTCAGGGTAGGAATCTTCATACTATCCTGTCCCCAATGGCTGTCCAACTTTTGTTCCAAAACCTCCAGTGATGGAGCACCCATAACTCCAGGAAATAGTTTGTACTATTGCTAAATAGGTCATATATTGTGTATGGTTGTTTAACCACATGTGAATTCATCTGACAGTGGTATCGCATATCTCACATTCTTCTGTATATCAAACCCTTTTCTGATTTGTTTTAACTTATTTTATTTGTCTTTCGAAAAACGAGATCTGTGTGTGTCTGTGTAAGGTCAGGGAACAGAAATGTAATGGAAACAAATGTTGCCAGTCTGTTGAACTATATTATCAGTTTGCTAAAGGGCTTCTTTACCGTACCAGGAAAAATAACAGCAACTCTCTGTAGAATGAATAAATGTATGGACACAATTTTTAAGTTCTAATATGAATAATGTAATAAATAAAATATAGAAACCACTTAAAAACATTACTTAAAAATAGCCTTTTTTACTGTGCTTTAGGCAGATCATTATTAGTGGTCCATGGGATTTAAAATTATGAGTTTAGTGGTCCCTGAGGTCCTAAAGGTTGGTGACCCCTGCTTTAGCAAACTGCTAACATGGTTCAACTGACTGGCAACAACATTGTCTGTTTCCATTACATTTCTGTTCCTTGACCTTACAGACATATAATTATTTGAAAGACAAGAAATAAAATAAGTTGAAAACAAATTGGAAAAGAGTTTGATATACAGAAGAATGTGAGATGTGTGACACCACTGTCAGCAGTAGTGTCTTCTAAGGAAGAAGAATGCCATACTCCAGAGGAAACGTTGTGCACTGCTCTCTCAAATTTGTAATTTGAATTGTAAAATAATATATTCTGTTATCAAACAAATCTCAGTTGCAGCAGCAATGAGTATATTGTTGAAAGAGCTGAAGAAACAGGTTAGGGATACATCACCATGGTGAAAATATGTGTAGTTGCTAGGAGTGATAACTATTTGATGGCATGTAATTACCATCAAACAAATGTGTATTAAGTGGAAGAAAACTGCACAAGGAAGTAACAAGTGGATATTATGAATCAAGATTTTTCTGGCGCAATAGAGAATTCAAGGAGCTAGTTTTGTGTTCTTATGTATGACTAATTCCTGCAGTAATTCTAGCAATCATGATGTCCTTGCAGTTTAGATAAACAGGGCCATTCTCTACCGACTGAATGTTAAGAGCAGTTAAAGATGTATAATCTTTATCTCTGAGTTCTTGAAAGGTTATGACTGGCTAGCAAATAATGCTGGAACTACAGGATAATCCTAATCCTTCTTCGTAGATCTAAAGATCGAAGAGAAGAGAAGAGAAGAGAAGAGAAGAGAAGAGAAGAGAAGAGAAGAGAAGAGAAGCACCAACATTAAAGCCTCTTTCAACATTGCCTTCATTCTCTGCATACAGGTAGTCCTTAGTTAACAACCATTCAAAGTTAGGCTGGCAATGAACGAGTGGTATTTATGCCCTGTCCTTAAAGTTCTGGCCATCCCAGTACCCCATGGCCATGTGATTGTGATCAGGCTTTTGGCAATTGGCTTGTACTTACAACAATTACAGTGTCCCACCTATGTACCCTCTTGCACTCCGCAGCAGCCCTCTCCTGCCTAGCCATAATCATGCCGCACCCAGACGGCACTCCAGACTAGCCCTCCCCCATCCATCCACGCTTGTGTTGTCACACACACAGCTGCACTCACTCACATGCCAGCCTGCTTGGGACCCATCCAGGATTTCCTGCCAGCTTTTCCATTGGCTTTCCTTGTTGGAAGTCGGAAGATGCAAGTTGCTATTATCTTCATTTAATAACCCATGATCCTTGCTGAACAGTGGCAACAGGGACTGCTGGAATTGTAATCGCTAAGTAATGTGGTCACATGATTTTAGACTTTAGAACTGCATTGCTTAGTGATGGAAATTCTGGTTCCAATTGCTGAAGTTAAGCAAGGTCTACCTGTACACATTTAGGTTATTTAATTGTAATTAAATATAAATAAGATACTAGAAGGATGGAATAAATCTGCCCAATCATGTATTACAGCACAACCAGACATACACTGCTATCTCCAAAACAGCAGCTTTATTACATCTAATCAAAATGGCTAAATTACAATAATAGCATCGTGAAAGTTCCTATAATTTTAAACAACTTTCTAAGTAAAACCAAGAACCTTATTTTCATAAAATGTGAGGAGGGATTATACATTTTGAAGGATACAAAAAGCCTTCCCAGTCATTAAGCCATTATGAAAAGTTTGGCTTGATTTTTTTTTAAAACTATTGGAGCACCTAAAGTTACAAATTAACTTTTTCTGATATACTGTTACAATAGTTCCTATTTTCTGCCAGGCAATGAGTCTGTAAGCTATTTCATTCATTCTTTCAATTCATGTAGTCACCCATCTCACATATGTGACTGTAGGCAAAACATTGTATATAAAATACACAAGGTAAAAATTAAAATCCATTGTAGACAAACATTATGAGAAACAACCACCAACAAAGCCAAAAGATGGCCTCCATCACATACCCAAAGCCCCAGGCCACGTTATGAGAGCCCAATGAAAGGCCAACAGAGTCGAGGCCAGCCTTATCTCAGGTGGAATGATATTCCATAGGTGGGTGCTGTTCTGAACTAGGCTCCCTTAAAACGCGGGAAGCAGGAATTGGTCCCGGCAAAACCTCTTTTATTTACACGACTGTGAATTACTTTCATTCACAGTCAGCAAGGTTTGTCCAAACAGTTTTTCAAAGGAATATTTCTCAACACACCTTATCTCGTTTGGCAAGCTGCCACGTAACTTGTTTCCAAACACAAAGTAAGGCAAAACTTGGCACAGAGTCTCTTAAGCGTCACGAACAGAACTTTCCACTCTTGAAACTACCGAACAAACGAATTGTTCCCTGCAAAAGCCTCCCCCCCCGTTTGCTCTTTTGTTTCCTATGGGAGGGGCCAATCATCTCCAAGGTGTGGCTTTACTCCCAAGTCACCCCTACTTTCTGAGTTGTTCTTGTCTTCTGGCAGCTCTGCGCATGCGCACACTGGGAATGGGTCCAGCTGTTCCTCTGCCTCGTTGCCGTCTATCTCTCTCTCTGCCTCCGATGCAGAGCCCTCGTCTGATTTTTCCCCAGCCCCCAGGATTGGCCCATGTTCCTCCCCAACTTCCTCACTGTCTAACTCTGCTGCCAGCTCTGCTGGCTGCCGGCGGGCCACAACAGGTGCCATGGCAATAAAGGCTTTCCTTCCAGTACCCATAGGTAACCTGGTCCCAAACCATAAAGGGGGAAGATAAAGGAATGGATCCAGTGCCTTCCGAAGAGGGGAGCACCATAATTTTCTGCTTGAAAATCCTTGCCCAGAAAAGCAATGTTGGAAATAACAGATTATAACCCCACCACTATGGACTTGAAGATGTAGGAAGAAAGTTCAAGACTTTAGGGGATGTTTTCATTTATTTTCCCAATCCATAGAAGAGAACTAAAAGGGAAAATATTGCTAATGGATGGCTGCAGAAATGGCATCAGTGAATAATACTTGACTTCTAAAACTATGGTCAGAATTACTTCAATAATGGTCTGTAAAAGCTTATGCACTGTAGAAGAATGTGGAAGTATTATCTTTTCATCAAGTTAAACCACTTCTAACATTGGCTTTGCCTTATGATATTTTCTGAAACATCTACACCCTTCTGAACCTGTTACTGCCCAAGTACCTGTTGGCTTTCTCCTCAGGGATCAGTGCCAACTGATCTGGTTCAATCTGGCTCTGAGGCTGTTAAGTGAACATTGACATGAACAAATGTCTTCCTCCGTCCTATCCAGTTTAACAGTGGAAAAATATCAAACATGCTCTGCATCTCTTCTACAGTATTTCCAAATTCAAGGATTTGCAAATGAATGTTTAACAGCTCATCCTCTGGAAAATAGAAAGATCATTATCAGTGACTAAGTATAAAATATAATTAATAGTTAGGATTAGATAACCTACTAAAATGCAATGGTGAAAAGACTGAGGCAGAAATCAGATGTTACTTAGATTCTGAAATGAATAGAAATATACACCCATACTATATGTCCCCTGCTGCAGCTCAAGGTCTATCCACATCACCTTCAGAGCCAGTAATGTGTACAGTATTTGTTTCGAGTCAGGTCCCAATTACTTCCAACTATTGCCTCTACAGTAATATGCTGTATGTATATTTACTATCACAAGCTGTTTGCTGTGGACATTCAGTCACAACATTCAGTCACAACAAAAGAAAGGGATGATAATGTTAGCAGCTGCAATCTGCAATTAGGTGATAAAAACCAATCCAGTTTTCATTAGCATATGATAGCCAGCACCAGCACATGAAGGTCTGTTGAATTTGTAGGGTGGGAAAAAATGTAAAAGGCTACAGTCATGAACATAGAACGCAGAATAACAAGGTTGGAAAGGACTTGGGGGTTTTTTAGTCCAACCCTCTGCTCAAGCAGGAGACCTTACATCACACTGGACAAATGGTCAACACCAGCTTGATGGTGCATAATAAATCAATAAAACCTATATGCTAAGATAATCTTAGAGTTTATCCATACTAGATTTACTTGTATGTATGATATTGAAAGTGAAATAAACAGAGATCTCCTTGTGTAGAATTTTGAATGACGAGTTCCAAGAAAACATCCTCATACTTGCCTCACCTAGATGGAAACGCCTGCTTTCTTACTATCTGAAATTAGCAAAATGATATCTTGAGAAGAGGATCAATTTTCAAGCTTTAGCTGCTAAGCTTTGGAAAGAAATAGCAGCATATCATGGGAGTGAATTTATTTTCTACAGAGGACAAAAATGCCTATTTACTTTAAAGGGCGTAGAAAGAAAATTCCAACTTCTCAGAAACCCACTGAAATAAAAATATATTTAGCGGATTATTCACACAGATATGCTAAAGGAGATAAATATAAATAATAAAAGAGGTACTGTGTATTTTCCCCAAATACTATATACCGGTAATACTGCTGAATGATGCAAAAGTTTCTGTTTCAAATGTAGACACTGAAAATATTAATGGAAGAGCCACTGTGGTCTAGTGGTTAAGGCACCAAACTAGAAAATGAGAGATTATGAACTCTAGTCCCATTTCAGGCCTAAAAGCCAGCTGGACAACTTTGGGCCAATCACTCTCCTAGGCCCAACTCACCTCACAGAGTTGTTCTTGGTGGGAAAACAGGAGGAAGAAAGAGTGTTAGGTATGTTTGCGATTTTGAGTTATTTATGAAAATAATGAAGATGGGGAAAACGTAAAACAAAAGTAAATATTAAATTATTTATTTATTTACCGTATTTTTCGGAGTATAAAACGCACCGGAGTATAAGATGCACCTACCATTTTTGGTTGTTGTTTTTTTTTAAAAAAAAGTTTTTCTTTTATTTTTTAGACAAACACACATACAAACATACAATGTATTTTCTTTGAACAGAGTGTTTGGCTGGTTCACAAATTTAAACAGTGTTTAGTCATTTCAATTAAATTTACAATTTCTATATTTCCTTTTTGCCATATTTATTCCTCATCTATTTTTTAAAAAAAATCAATATTACCCTTCATTCTCATCTCTAATCTTAATCAAATTCAATTTTTCCCTTCTATTCTATATTATACCCCTTCCTATTGTCATCTATTTTTATATCCATCCTCACATTGGCTAATTATTTAATATTACAATTGTTTAATACAAATTCAACATTTTTATATAAATCAATTAGTTATAACTATGTTTTTTGTATATTAATCAATATGAACATGAATATTCCAATTATTTCCATGCAATCCAATTTCTTACAAATCAATTAATTATATTTACCAATAATAATAAACCAAATAATTTTCCTCATATATTCCTCCAAACCACAACTTAACCATTTCTGCTTTCAACACAATATACAATTAATAGTATCTCAATTATTACAATTCCCTAGTTAAATAGAGCTTTTTTTCTTTTGTGTTTTAAAATCTTGAACTCTCCTCTTTTGCCCTAAATTTCCCATTGTTTGCACCTACCTTTTTTGGCGAGAAAAAAGAAAAAGAAATCTCTCTCTGCCTCATTTTGTCACGTTGCAGCAAAGAACCTGCTTTACTTTCAGTTTCGCTTTTTCAGCATAGCTAGGGAGAAAAAAATCTGCTCCAGCACTTTTTGCAGCAAGCAGGAGAGCCCTGCGCAAAACAGCTGAGAGCAAATCAGCTCAGAGTCGGGAGGCTGATCTAATCAACTTGTGCTAATTAACCTATGCTGAAGCTGAAAGGGGATGTTTTTTCTTGCTGTTTGCTTGCAAGAAGGTAACTGCTGCGAGGCACAGGCCAAAGGGTGGGGGCCAGTGGGTGGGCAGGGCTACATTCGGTGTATAAGACGCACCTAAATTTTCACCCCCTTTTGGGGGGTAAAAAGGTGTGTTTTATACTCCGAAAAATACGGTATTAAGCAAGTGGCACCAGGATTCGGAGCAATGAAAGGTGTAGGTAGTCCTCCATGTATGACAGTTGAGCCCAAAATTTCTATTGCTAAGCAAGGCAGTTGTTAAATTAATTGTGCCTCATTTTACAACCTTTTTACCACAGTTGTTAAGTGAATCCCTGCAGCTGCTAAGTGAATCATGCACTCATTAAGCAAATTTGCCTTCCCCCATTGACTTTGCTTATACAAAGCCAGCTGGGAAGCTTACAAATGATGATCACATGACTGAGGAACAGTGCAACTGCCATAAATACATGCCAATTGCCAAGCATGCAAATTTTGACCATGTAACTATGGGGATGATGTAATGGTTATAAGTGTGAAAAACCAGCCGTAAGTCACTTTTTTCAGTTCTAACTGTTCTAACTTCAAATGATCAAAAACAAAAGGTTGTAAGTCAAGTACTACCTTTTGTTAGAAACAACAAAAAGATGCCAGAAGGTGGCAAAGACAAACCGTTTGTGTTTTGCTACTGAGAAAATGTGTGTCATACAGTGGACAAGAATCTAGTTTATCTCAAAGAAGCCTTTATCTTTATATTGGAAGTCATGTGCTTGACAAGGCATTGCGATAAATTCCCATCCCACTCATAAAAGTTAATAATAAATGAAACAAATTTAAATGCCACAGTGTTTTCTAGCTGTGTATAAAAGCAACTTTCCTCTAGATCAGTTATTTCTTGACAAAAATTTTGATGACAGAACTACTTTTTAATCGCTTAGTGACAAACTATGATTGGTCAACTGAAAAATGTTGAATACTTTCCCATTGTGCATTCAGTATACTGCTAGTAACACTTAAAACGATTTAGCTTTTTTTCTATGCTGTATTTATGATTTAGAATGAAACTAAAATAATCTGACTTTAGCAGCATTGACGTTTTGGAGAAGCAGACTACTATCAACTAGGCCACTATTAATTTTATTTCCCAACCAGGATTCTACCTTGACTTGCCATTACTTAAAGAATATTATATTGTCTTTAAACATTTTACACATGAGCTTTTGCGAGTCTCTACACAGCACATAAACAGAAAGACAAAGGAGGACAATCCCATTTTTTTCTCACACCTCCACATATCACAGATGTTTTTCAGTGCAGCAATATCAGCAACAGCAAGTCAAGACAACTGTGTAAGATACAGATTAGTAAACTAATACTTTCTAAGCTGTAAACATGTGGCACTGAAAATACAAAATACTTTCTGGCAAATGCAATTCATGGGAAAATGTGTATATTTATATCATACTCAATTCTAGAACGATAATTAGTCACTGTGGATAAATAAGTGTATGTAAAGTGCAAATGGCTGGGTGGAAACACAAAATCTAAAATGACTTCTTTAAAAACATACCAGCCATCAAGCTACAACAGTGGCCTCCAACCTTTTGGGCACCAGGGACCAATTCCATGGAGAGGGGTTTTTCTGCAGACCACAGGGGATGTGGTGTTGTGTGCTGCCTGCATTCCATGGATAGGGCTTCACTGGTTTGCGTTGCCCAGTTTCTGGCATGCCGTGGACTGGGGGGTTGGGGACCCCTGCCTTACAAGTGCATAATAGTTTCAAAGACATAGTTGAGCACAGATAATAGCAAACCTGCACAACAGAGTAGAATTCCATCAAGTAAAAGGGTTTTGATATGTGAAATGCAAAGCTGGTTTTATTGTCTTAAATATCTCATGGGATAGCCACACATTTTTCATCCAACTTGGAAGAAAAATTGCCAGGATAGCAATGAAGACACTGTATATTGTACTATCAATAAAGCTTCTAACATTCTGATTCTGATCTCTTCAGGCCTTATATTACCCTCCTTTAATATCATTTCATTTCATGAACAGAATAACTTTCAATATTTAACTTTATGGTGAATTACAGTTTCATGATATTTTTAAAAGGTCTTAAAAGAACTTTTGTTAGTAACATAGAATAATATTTGAATATGAATATCAGACTTTTTGTCCACATTCAGCACATAATGATTCTTCAACAATATTGTTGAATAACACTTAAACGTTTGCCATTTCATCTATTTAAATGTGTTCTGCCTGGAAAAATCAGATCAATTAAATGGCATTAAATTGAGAAAAATAAAAATGTTTTCTTTAAATAAAGAAAAGCAGGATAACTGCATTAGAAAATGAAAAACCAAGACTGTTCAAATTGTTCAGGCAGTGATTAACATCATCTAAACTAAGGCTTCCCATACCTTTTCCTTCATTATTCAGTACTGCTTATCAGAAAGTCCTTTTTACCATTTATCAGAGAGTCTTTATTTCAATGTCCCTCTTGTGATTGGGTAAGGGGTTTGTGTGCCATTAACCAAAGAAAAACCACTTTTACCCAATTTGGCAATTTATGCAGGTTTGGAAAGCAGTGATCTAAACAATATCCACCTAAATCAATGTAAGAATTTTTCATAGGCCATCAAGATTTATGATACTTCAGTTATTGTGAACAAAAATCACTTCTTTTAACAAGCATAAGCAATCATTGCCTAACACAAAATACCTTTGATGTGGAGCTGTACCATCTCTAGTCTGCCTAGCATTAACTCAGTTCTGAGCAAAAGGCTCAATGCAGCCAATATATAAAAAGTTAATACAGGTAGTCGTTGGGTTAGGACAACAATTGGAACCAGCACTCCTGTTGCTTAGCAATGCTGTCGTAAAGTGCAATGTCCCATGACTGCTTAGCAGCGGCAATCCTGGAAGTCCCAATTTCCGTCATAATTCCAGGACCTTGAAGGTTGTAAAGGAGAGGAGATGGGAATCTCAGCCAAGAGCTGTGGTGGTGCAGTGGTTAGAGCACAGTACTGCAGGTTACTTCTGCTGACTGCCAATTACCAGCAGTTTGGCAGTTAGAATCTCACCAGGCTCAAGGTTGACTCAGCCTTCCATCCTTCCAAGGTCGGTAAAATGAGGACTTGGATTGTTGGGGGCAATATGTTGACTCTGTAAACCGCTTAGAAAGAGCTGTAAAGCACTGTGAAGTGATATATAAGTCAAAGTGCTATTGCTATTACAAGGAGGATAGAGAGTGCAAGGGGTACTGCAGGATGTGCATACTGTGGGCAGGTGCTATGGAATGCTATGGTGGGGTGCTACATAGTGTAGGGGGCCATGAGTGCTATGGAGCATGTGGGGCCATGAGTACTATGGAGCAGGAGCCAGAAGCAGGGGCCGCAGATGGGCGCCACAGGTGAGCCATCGGGGGCTACTGAAAGAGCAGGGGCAGGGTGGGTGCTATGGAGTATGAGGTGGCACAACTCAGAGTGCAAGCAGGCAGGGGATGTTACAAAGTATAAGATCCCAAGGATTGTGTACCTTGTAGCAGAGCTAAAACTGAAATTTGTCATCCTTTCCAAGGTATATAAATTCAAATATAAATAAATAAATAAACTGTACAAAAGTTCTGGGACAGTTTTCTGTATGTTTGTACTAAGTATGTTTTATACTGCCACCCATTGGCGTGCATGATCTTGGAGTGTTAAGATTCTACACTGAATGAGAAGTTGAAGAAGCATCCCAGAAGGTGGTAGCAACAAAACCTTGTCCACATTATTGCCAAGTAAATTACGTGGGCATGTGCCACATAGTCAAAAGAAATTGAAGCTTGACAGAAAGGAATCTTTATCTTTATGGTAATATTTTCAATAACATCAGCAGTGTTGATATAATTATCCTGAATCAGTGCAAGCATCTTATAACCACTAACATCATCGTTTAGAAAATGTAGAAAACTGATCTCCATCATCACTGGGTTAATTTTTATACTGTTTGTCTTACTTCCTAATTAAACTTACTTCCTGCTACGATCTTTTCTCCTTTGGAAGTCTTATTTCTTTTATACTTCATCCCCGTATCACCCTAAGCATCTGCATTAGGGTGATTATAGTTCGCAGCATATGGTGCTATCTCTATTTTGCTTTTTTGAGTTTCTCAGTTTGACATCAGTAACTGGGCTCACATATTGCATTAAATTATGCTGTATTATATAAATCATGCTTTATTATTTAGCACTATATATAAACATCAATTTACACATTCAATAAAGCAATAACTAAAATGTAAACTTAGCAAGATGTTAAGTAACGCATGTAATGTCTACAAGTGATGTCCTCTTCTAAATAACTTTACAGATACATTTTTTCCACATAGCCAATCAGACTGCATACGGCTTTTTTCTGTATCCTTTCTATCTTGGCAATCAAAACAATTTCCAATTGAATCCTTAGGGATAACTCTTTTTGCACCAGGTATTTCCCATTGTCTACTGATATTCTATCTAATCATCAAAACCATTAAATCACAACTTCATTTTTTCCCCATTTTTATACAAGACCACCATAAGAGCAGGGGTGTCAAACTGGATTTCATTGAGGGCCGCATCAGGGTTGTGTTTGACCTTGGGGCCAGGGTGGGTATGTCCAGCTTGGCATCACTCGTGTTGGGGTTGTCTGTAGATGCCCAAGCACTCTGCCAGCGAAAATGAGCTCCCGAGCTCCGTTTTTGACTGTGATGGCCTCCTGCAACCCTCTGCCAGTGAAAACGGAGCTCGGGAGGGCTGCATGTGGCCCTCCCAAGCTTCGTTTTTGCTGACAGAGGCACTGTGGGCTGGTCCTTCGCTGTTTCCAGGACAGCCGCGCGGGCCAGATCTAAGCACCCCTCAGGCTGGATCCAGCCCCCAGGCCTTGAGTTTAACACCCCTGTATAAGAGGCTTGCAGTCATCAGTAAATATATCTTTTCTCTAAACAAGGAAGTTAAAACTGTCCTTTTCAACAACAAATGATGTTTTAAAGGGAATTATGTCTGAAAGAGTTTGATTCAAAGCAAACTCAATAGTTTATCCTGGAAGTTTATTCTGGCTTTCAATCTTTAACTTAGCAACTAGAATTTGATTTCCAGGACAGAGCTAGATTTCTCCTTTAATACCAATATTTGCAAACTTTGTGTCAGGCAAATAAGTCATTATGGCATCTGACTGCTCTTCCATTACAAGCTGAAGTGTATCAGCCTTTAATAGGCAATACCCAGTACTATTACCCCATTCCCAGAGGCAGAGTTCTGGTAAATAAGTTGTCTGTTTATTCCCCAAAGATCAATCTTCAAGATTATTTTTAAGAAGAGAGAGAAATTATTTTGAAGATTGACCTTCTCACCCCACCCCCCCCACCCCCAAAAAAGCATCCTTTATTAAGACAACAGAGGAACTATCACTCTGGGAAAAGATCTTTACTGTCACTCTGTGACACAAACATATACACAAAAACACTATTTTATCTTATTTTTCAATTCCAGCTTGGTGTCATTTGTAAATTTGAGGAAGAAATATTCTATTTTCTGCAGTGTTTTTTTAATTACACAATAGTTGTCTAGAGATAGAATCCTGTGGTAAATCATATCTTTCCAGGTTCGTAAGAAAACACTGAAAATACCTTTTGGACATGTCTGTCAACCGCTAGCTGACATTTAAACAGCTTTTTGACAAAAATGTGGTGGAAAGTCACATTTAAAAAAACGTGCTGCAATAAACTTTCCCAGCCTGAGGATTTCTAGACTTGTGGATTCTGAATCCCCAAATTATGTAACCACCATGGTTATTGCTAAATATTTTCATGTCTCATGTACACATAGATTGGAAAAGATGGAAAGACATTTTCATAGTCTTATCTACAAAATTATTGTTTGAAGCAAGAGAAAAGATTAAGCTAGCAAATATAGATTTTTAGAAATACTGGGTGGTTTTTTTTTGTAATTGCAGCATTCTAAATGCTTACATTTGAAATTGACAATCAATGCATTCAGCTAAGATATATTGCAGTTTGTTAGATACTGGCTTTGGGTCCTTTGTTACCAAATGCCTAATGATAAGCTTAACATTAATTTATGTTCAAAAGATATACGGGTTGAGGTCACATATTACACTAAGCTACTCGTTTTACTTGTTTATTAAATAAATCACAACTGGGTACACACAGCACATAAGCCAATGCTAAATACTCTGAACCTCACTATGATTTATAAATCCGACTGTCAGGATAATCCTCACAACACGTAAATGAAGCGGGTCATTTTCAATTAAAATCAAGTCAAACCAAATTCATCCTCTCCTGGGGTTGTCATTTGTATAGATTTTCACAAGAATTGCAAATTTTGCACAATTTAAATTTTCTGCAGGGGCAGATAACTCTAAATATGACTGTCTAAACTCAAAATCTGATGCAAATTGTCCTTTTTTCCTCACTTGCTGTGAGAAAGCCCTGCTCTATGCTTGTGATCCACATGCAGTGGAATCCTGGGAAAAAAGATTATGTATGATTCACTGCATGTAAATAACAAGCAAAGAACAGGGCTTTCTCACAGCAAGTAGGAAATGAAAAAATATATGAGAACAGTCAATATTTCTGGATGGAATTTCAATCCATTAGCAGTAGCACAGTCATTCACAAAATATGATATGTCAGTTGATATACTGGACTAACAATTTGAAAAGTTAGACGAAATCTAACTATTTCGTCAGATAAGAAAATTGGTCAACGATCAGAGAAGTTTAAAAAAATCCAGTCAAGTAAATTTAAAGAACTCATTCACTTATTTTGTAATGAATGGGCATGTGCTTTTCTAATCTTTCCAAACCATACTCCTAATCAACAAAATTAGCTGTCTCTTTATCTGCTTTAAGATGCATAATTAGCCATTATACAGGATCTGATATTTAAATGAAAATTTAAATGAAAATTAAATGTAAATGATGTGTGTAAAATATTTATCCCGTCTTTTTTCAGATGGCAAATACTCCTTCCTCCTCCTACTTTCCCCACAATAACAACAACCCTGTGAGGTGGGTTGGACTGAGACAGAGTGACTGGCCCAAAATTACCCAGCTGGTTTTGTATGCCTAAAATGGGACTGGAATTCAGTCCTCTAGTTTCTAAGTTAGCGCTTAACCATTACATCAAAATGGCCAGCACCTTCACCACACATTAGCATAAAGCAGTTTATGACATCATACAAAGTGTCATAAAACATTTCCTGTGCTGTTTGTACTAAACCATTCAACATGGGCTATATTCAAGGCAGACACATCTCTGAATATATCCCAACTTTTCCAATGAAGACAGTACATTAGAAATTGGGTCATTGTTGAAGGCACTGAGGAATCTAGTAAGTAAGTATCTCTGAAAGGATGAGCCAATGGTCAGAGGTTCCTACTTAAATAGTAAGGAGTTAGTGATAAGCCATCTGATCATGCTGTAAAAGCAAAAAGCAGTCTGATATTACTTGATAAAATTAACTTCTTTACCAACCAATTATCTTTGGTTACCAAGATAACCAAAACGTTATCTTTAAAGAAGAAAACAAAACCTAACTCCTCCAGCTTATTTTTGCTTATAAAATATATTTTAATTCCTTTTGTTTACAGCAACAAACCACTGGCAGCTTAGAGTATGATTAAAACAGAACATGGCCTACAACCTAGTCACATCCCTTTGCACTACAGTATCTTATCTTCAAACCCAAAACTGAATCACAGAATTTTATTTGTATTTAATATCCACTGCTACATCTTGCACTAAGTCTTTCACTGACCAAAAATATTCCTTAGCAACAGTAACATTGCTTCTGTCAGGCTGATTATAATTAGAACCCAGTAAGTCTGAGCAATTCAGACTAATCCTGATAATGTTCATTATTAGTTTAACTTTTCTTTAAAAGAGGACGATCAACTTGAATAAGATTACAATTAATGTCAGTAACAGGAATTTGGAAACAAGAGTTTAGAGGATTTCAGTCCTCAGGCACATGATTCAATAGTGTTACCTAATATGGAATATCACTATAGAAAACAGGCAAATATAGGCAAATCCTAAGTGAACAGCCAGATCCGCATAACATACAGCAAAATGACTTAGGTCTCCAATACTTAGGATAGTTTTCTGACATGGAAAATCTTGAAAGAAGATACACACAGTAATTTCTAAAATGCAGCATATATTCTACAAAAGGATAGGGTTCAGTGCTACATTAGGAAAAGTGCAGGCAAATCAACTCCCATCTGAAATGACAGATACTACAGAATTTGCCAGCACCTAAAAGATACATTCTTTGCATTGACAGGCAATTTTTCATGTCTACAAATCAGAGCAAGTAGAAAGCAACTGGCACTTCTGCACTGGTTGCAAAGAGATTCGGTTAAAGAGATGCTAAGAACTGTATAAAGACACATAATAAAAAGCTTATTTTCTTCACCTCCTTAACTTTAGATGGAGCCATGGGAAGACTGAAATCATGTTGCCAGGGTGAGAGCAAATATATTAGCACCATGAAAGCTAAGTCTGCTGCACTGCTGGTGCCACCTGGGCCCACTCATTTCATCATTTACCAATCACTTGCTGAGTACTGAAAGGTAACAATAAAATATTTCTAATTTAGAGAAATTTGAGCAGAAACAAACAAGTACCATAACTGTATCTATAAAACCTGGCACTTTCAAAGACAGGGGGTAAAAAAAATGCTATCAGTATAACTATTTTACTTGGGGAAAAAGTACATAGGATTGTAATTTTAGACCCTGGTGCTATGCATGTTTGTTTTTATTAAAACTATAATTTCAATTCACATGCTTCTACATACTAGATTACAATAGCTGTTGATACATGCTCTTAAGCCTTAGGGATAGGGTGGGCCAATATCTAAATGGAAGAGTTCAAGGAAGAGGCCACATGCTGACAAATCAAGGGTAACAAGGTATGTACAATGTGTGTTTGTGTTTGAACAATTTGAACCTCATCTGGTTGTGTATGGGCAGTAGAGGTTAAAATTTTCATTGCTACACTCAACCTTTAATTCCAATAATTTACTTCAATAATTTACTTTTTCCCCCTCAAGGTTTTGCTTCAGAGAGAAAACCTCACACTATTGCCAAATAATGCAAGAGGAACTCCAGATAACCTGATGTCATATGTTGCTATAATCATCTAAAATACTAACAAACAATAATGACAGAAAAGTGACTCTGCCCTCCAAAAATATTCGCTAAAATTACCAGGATCTGCAACTCTGACAAGGGGGAGAGGAGGGAGGGGGGGAGAGAGAATGAAGCAGGAAGAACAGGCTAAGCCACTCATAGAGGACTTAGGAGAGAGGCAGATTGCCAAGCGGCCCCACCCTCCCTCAGAAAGGGACGACAAAATAATAATAATAACAATAAAAATTAAAAAGCATTAATTTGTCAACTAGCTGAACCCTAACTTGTGGAAGGGCAAGCCTATCCCGGAAGTCAGGTCTGTTAACAGCAGTGAGTCCGACCCTATATTCAAAGGCATGGGAAGGAGAAAGGTTATCGGGCTAAGCCGATGCGAGTCCAAATTCTACTTCGCGGATCCCTTGAGAAGACCTTGGAGATAAAGCGCAGTCCCATGCTATCCTACTCAGATGGAAGTCCGCACTGACTTTCAGGGATTTTACTCACAGGTGCGTGTTCCGGATTACAAGCCCAGGAGTTTGGGACTGCAAAAGTAAGGACAAAATAATAATAATAATAATAATAATAATAATGCAGACCTGGCGAAATAGGAAGGGGGAGAACGAGACTTCGGAATCTATTTGTCCGGTGCACTTCAGGTCCTTACCTGGACGAATCCTTCAGCAAAGCAGATTCTCTTCCTCGCGCGGCTTCTTTCCTCCTCCTCCTCCTCTTCGCTCTCTCGGAACGGCCACTCTCCTCCACTGCGCAAGGTCACAGGCTCCGCTCTACTAGGCGAGAGATACTTCGCGTTTCTTTCCTGCTGCTTCTCCGCCGAGGGAGCCCCCGCCAGTTGCAAGTTCGTTGCGCGCCTTCTTCAAGGCGGAGTAGCGGCTCGGCAGCGGAGCGATCGGCTTTTCCTTCTCTGCCCCGCAACCTGCAGCCTCGCCTCGCCTCGCCACAACCGGTCCGGGGAACAAGAGTTCTTCTCTTCGTCTGGTCGGTGAGCCCCGCCTTCCGTCCCGGACTAAGCTCCGCCCCGAATGCTGCTCTCCGCCAGCAGGTATGGGCAGAGCTACAATGGAACAGGGAAGCCAGAAGGACAGCCCGGCGGACCAACCACCGTTTGCTTCCACTGCCCTACCGGCCGGGACCTGGGCGAAGTTTGGAGGGGAACAAAAGCTTTTTAAAAAAAAATGTTTATGGAACTTGTTAAAGGCGCTCGGTTTAAGCCCATCTCTTTACCTGCCTGTTTTCTTAACCGTCGTAAAAGCATGGCTTTCAGGACCCGCTTCCTTTCATGGGCCAATTACACGGTTCTAATAGTAGCATTTAAAACACAAGTTAGGACAACTCCACAAGCTCATGTCTAGCTAGAATTCCTGGCACAATTCAGCCAAATCCCAAGAGGGTGCCTTTCAAATTGTTTGAGAACCCAGCAAGGCAAGGCAATAATAACCTCCCAGACTTTTAACCAATAATATTGCCGTTTCTCTTTTCACACAGCATTTACAGTACAAAAAGGTACTGCCTGTATAACCTTGTTAGTCCCATGCAGGGATTTGAGTTGCTTGGCAAATATAACATATGGGA
This sequence comes from Pituophis catenifer annectens, assembly GCF_029215685.1. NCBI lineage: Eukaryota > Metazoa > Chordata > Lepidosauria > Squamata > Colubridae > Pituophis > Pituophis catenifer. Next base: position 243,346,135 of record NW_027256881.1, on the reverse strand, counting down.
GATCAAGGGTGACATTTCACACAAGAATGCAGGCTATAATGTTGGTGGCATCTCTGCTTTGCCACCAAAGTCTGAGGTTGCAAAATGATTTCCATGATTCTAAATTTTAGCTGTTAGATTCTTAGTGACAAAATGATTGGCTGGTTCACATATTGCTTACATGTGGTTACTGAATCATGGTTTATTAATTGATTCAATCTCCTAGTTTGTATGATCCAGTGAAATATTAATTATGCAGGCTGGGTTAATATAATGTGCTAAACTCGAATATGGCTAGTTATGGCTCAGTATGCCATAAAAATGAGTGATAATTGGATTTTCTGTGAAGTGCCATTTTGGACACCATCTTTTCCAGCTAAAAAGTTTAGCTTTTCCAGTCAAAGCTAAACTTTTTGCAACCCTTTAAGGGACCCTCCTCCCCCCACATACTCTCAATTTCCAATTGTCCCACTGGCTTCTGTTTAAATCTTCTTTGATTCTAAAATCTGTGCCTCCTTCAAATCATTGTCCAACTCAATATGAAAAAAATCTAGCAGCTCTGAAATGCAATCCTCCCCAGTATATTTTCACTATGCTTGATCAACTGCATGCTAAAATGGCCTTCAGAAGGTGTTCCTATTGAAGTTCTTGGCACAAAGATGATGCCATTTTGTGTTTTGGGTGAAGGAAGTGGCCCTGACTCAGAAAGTTTGAATGCAAAAAAGAAAATGCCATTCTTCCACTACTAAAATAAAGCTGAGAACCAAGACTTCCAAGGCCAGAAAGAAATGATTATGGTACAGTAAGTTCATTTGTGCTCCAAGCATCTTTGTGAATTATTTTTCTCAAGGTAAGAACTAGCAAACACAGACAGTAATCTCTCTGGCCAAAGCAACAAGGCATCAATCCTGTTTACCTCATTATCCTAAAACAAGAAAAGAACCAAATAATTTTCTGCTGCAGCAAACAAACTCATAACCTGCAGTTTTTTGGAAGAGCTAAGGATGGAGCCCTAGTTGGCCTTAGAAAAGCTCTGTTGGCTCAATTAGTCTTCTGTTTTCCACTTGCTTAACAGATGCCACCCCTCTCTGGAGTCCCTTTGATTTGTATTCTCCTGGCTGTTAATGTAAAAATTTTAGAAATCTTGCCCATCCAAAATAATATGCCTCTCCATTGCGTGAGCCAGAGTTTTGAATGTCAAATGCACTAACCTCAACTCCAATTCATAGGGTTCATACTAGGATTAATGCCCCTGAGTTGAGTGGTTCATCAAATGAGTTACCCAATCAGTTAAGCTGGCATTTGTCACAATGTGGTCCTTGACCAACTGCCCGCAATACAGAGTCCCATGCCACAATTATCATTTCCTGTAGTTTTGCAAGGGCCATGAGCAATTTCCTACTGGATGTCAGGACTCCCATAATGTGCTCCTGAGCCTAAGCAAAACAAAATTCTCTTCTGCTTAGTGGTTATTATAACCCCCAGGTACAAAATCTGTCCTAAGGAAGGTAAGAAATGTTCTCAAATTCCATAATTCCGTCCTCATTTGTACAAGGGCTGAACAGTCTGACTGATGCACAATAATGAACAAATTGTCAAGGTATCCATAAAATATGTCCAAATACTGCCATTAATTTTGTGAACTATCTGGATACCAGTGTAGGAGGAAATGGAAGGGGCCTGGATTTAAGGAAACATGAAGAAGCTGCAGTGCTTTGATCTGATGAAAAGACAAAGGTGCACCTTGGACAGTTCCATTGATGTAAGAAAATTGTTCAAAATGGTAGCTTCATTTGTAGTCCAATGTAATTGTCCAGTGCTTTAGGTTTAAAATGGCTCTTCAGATCCCTCTCCTTTTTGGAACTACAGTATGAACATATTGAAAAATAGGCAATCTAACCTCTTGAAAACTATAATTTGCTCTACAATATTGTTTATTCTTAAAGATGGAGTTTTCCTTCTAACATTTTGTGATGCTTCTCTGCTTTCTTGGAAATGGGCTACAAAAGAAACTGTCTCATGAATTTTTGGTCCTCCATATTCCCTGTCCTTGTTCAATTTTTGGTTTGTTTTCTTCCAAAAGCAGGATCTGAAATATTCTGAAGTTGATGGTGTAGGGAAGTAAGGGGGAAAAAAGTCTTTTTGCATAATTTGACAATGCTCCTTCATCTGGATCTAGCCCCAAAGTTAGACAAGTTGTCATGCCATGTTGTGATAAAATACTATCCATAGTTATATCTGAAGTCAACCAAAGTCTCTGGAATTTGATGAATTGAGCCAGAATCCTTATTTTCTTCTCCCACAGGCTCATGCTCACATAATCACACCATTCTTATTACTCTACAAATTTTTCACTACTGGTAGTATGAACTTAATCAGTCTGTCTGAAATTTTTTTATGTAATTATACTATTAAAATGAATTTATTCTGATGAGATTAAAGCCTCATAATATATAAGAAGTTTTTATTCTCCCTTTGTACTGAACCATTTTTACATAAGAACTGTAATGTGAAAATTAAAATTCCCAAATAAAAATACAATCTCTTGACTCTCCTCCCCTTTATTGCAACTTCTGTCTGCCCTTTTTATGGCACAAATATTTGCTTACTTTCAATTTTGTTTAATATAGCTTATCAGCCTTTTAAAAGCCTAACCCAAAAAAATGCAAGAGAATAGATCAGACGCTACTATGAAAATAGTGTTATTCCTTTGGAAACCCCTTTGGGAAAAAAAAATCTACTGTATATTATAGGTTTAAAATATCAGGTATAACATAATATTTTGAAGCATTTTGAATGCAAGTATACCATCTATTTCTTTCCTGAAAGACGTTTATTGAGTTTTAGCAATTGCTTGCAGAAAAAAACAGTCAAATAAAATTTTGCACCTATCTTCATTTTATTTGGGAAAAGTAAAGGAATATGATAAGAAATTAGCACCCCATTCATGAACAGATGGCAATTACTCATTTTCTTAACTTTATATTAAACAAAGCAACTATAGATCAATGACTAGTGTTAAATAACTAAGATAAAGAATCCTGCTGGAAACCATATGGAATTGTAACTAGAGCTGATAAGACCAGACAGATAGTAAAGGTTATGTAACTCTACAAACATCAGATTCTAGAAGGAAACAACCTGTTATACCATATGATCAGCTGATTTCTTTAGTTTTGGTTGAGTCAAATGTATTAATTGATCCATAATTTATTAAAGTCATTAACAAAACAGAAGAAATAAATTAGTGGAACTAATTAAATCATCTGTTCAATTACTATCCTGATATTATATGTGCCACATTTTGGGATTCATTGTCACTTTTAGAATAATGGTAGTGTAGGGCATCAGTGACTGGTAATCTTTAAAGCTGCAATATGTGTCCATAGCAATCCATAACAACAAAACAAATGACAACGTGGATCTGGTGATGCCACAGCACAAACCCTAGTCTTGTCTACTTGCATGTCAACATCTAGCCAAAGTTCATAAATCAGGGTTTGCATCATGGCATGTTTTGTCAGTTGGCTCGGCTCCTCTTGCTACCCTCCCTCCCAGATTCTTACTCTTGTTTATGCTATTTATTTTACTTCAGTAGTGCTCTTCCTACTAAAGAAATTCAAAATGTTATATAAAAAGAACAAGAAGGAATAAAAACCATTTATCATAAAACAAGACAATGAACCAAGAACACAAACTATTAAAACATTAATATGTTAATTTTAATGTTTGGGAAAATGGCCTTTCATTACATTCACGGTATTGTTGACTTGTTTAGCCCTTTAATTTTACAAATTGAGTTTTATATTCCTCCCTCAAATCTGTTATTTATATTACAGGGAAAATAAAAAGTTAATTGAATGCATATTTTCCCATACAAGTCAAATGCACGTTTTGGGGAAGAGTGATTGTGGGAAAATGAGAGATTAGCCAAGCAAATGACTATTATCTCATTTTGATTTTCATTACTTGACATAAATATTTCACCATAAAAATAGTATCATTTTTTTGTATCAAATAATATCAAATCTTTGTTAAATAAAATCTTTTTCTTAAAATATTAAAATCTTCTATACAGTGTCAATAGGTTTTACCCATCCTTCCCAGAAAGCTTTGATCTTGAAGAGCAGGAGTTAATATTGTGCCTCTGGGCACCTGTTCTTGTAGACACCTCCTTTGGCACTTCCCAGGATCATTGCCCCATCTGACTTTAATTTCCTTTTGTAGAAACATTTCATTAATAAAAGAAATAGGAAATTGGTATACAGAAAAGCAAACATAAGCACCTACAAATTTCTGTTTGCTTTTATAAGGATAAGTTTAAGCTCCACGAGCATATTTAGAAATCATTTAGCACAAATGATTGGCAACAGTCATTCAGTGTTTTGTTTGGGTATGTGCCAGCTGTGAGATAAAAGTTAAGTAAGTAAGGTACACAGCATCAGAGATACTAGAGGGAGTGGTGGCAGCAGCGTCCTCAGTTGCCTTTCTGAAACATGCATGTTTGTGAACTTTGACTATACTTTGTGTGTAGGCAACTCCCATTTATAATATAGGTAATCATTTTATGAGGGCATGCCAATGACATCCTCTTGAAATTTCAGAAGTACTTACCAACACAAATAGGTTGCCTTTATCTGATGTAAAATAAGTGGAAGAAGCAGTAGAAGATGCTAATGATGGATTTCTTGCATTACATTATAAACTAGAAAAAATTGAAAGTTTATAAATTTATGAATTTCTGGTCCAATGCCCTGTCACCTGAATGCTGAGTTAAAAGTTATAATTTTGTATTGCTGAGCAAATACATTCAAAGGAAATTAAGATTTAAGCCATATCTGACAACCCATTCCCTGTTGGGTCACTGTTTCAGAGATAGTTCGTTAATTAAACAGTGGAACAGAATGACCACAAGTGGGCAAAGAATCAGTGGGAGCAGGAGCAACTTCTGAATTCCTGCTGGCTTCCCCATTGAGTTTCTTTTTAAGAAAGGAAGCCTTCCTCTCTTCCTCTCTCCTCCCTCCTTTCAGCCTTCCTTTCCTCTCTCCCTTTCCTTTCCTTCCTTTCATTATCTTCCTTCCTTCCTCCCTCCCTCTTCCTTCCTTTCATCCTTCTTTCCTTCTCGTCTTCCTTCCCTGCCTCTTTCCCTCTCCTTCCCCTTCCTTCCTTCCTTCCTTTATCTTCCTTCATTTTTTTTTCTTTCCTCCTTTCCTCCTGCCCTCAAATTACTGCAGGCTTCTCCATTTACTTTGCTTATGGAAAGGTTACCATGAGAAAATCAGTGGGGAAGGCAGCAGAAGTTGCCAGCTTAAAGCCAACAGGCAAGTAATGGTTGCTGCTGGGTGGGGGAAGCAACAAGTAGGTATTGTGGAGGTGTGGATCAAGTATGGTCCATGGAGGTATATGAGAGAAGCTGTGGGGTTGGGAAGGGTGTGTGGGTCTGCGCCAGAGATGCTGCACAGGAAGATATAGGTTGTGAAGGATGCCTGGGTGTGTGTGAGAGATGCTGCATGAGTTGGGTGGAGCATGCGGGGAGTGGCAGAAGTCAAGAAGGCTGCGTGGGGTCACGAGGGTGCATGAGAAGTGCTGGTCTAGTAGGACTCATGGAGGCAGTTTGGGTCAGGAAGATGTAATTGCAGCTACAGCCCAGCAGAACAGGAGGAGCCACAGCACTGAAGCAGCCACAACTTCCCCAAATTTCATTCCCTCAAGAGTTATGAGTCCTGGATTTTGGATACATGCTATAAGTTAGCCCATTGAGGTACTTGGTTCAAAAACTGTTGTACTGTGATGCACTGTTTTGTTCAGTTAAAGGTCATCACAACAAGAGTTTTACTAAAAAAACAAATAAATAAATATATTTCCTAACTCATTACTTTTTGTTCTTTAAATGACTATGTCTTATTTTCTTGGAAGTAATATACAAAGCTGTTTTAGGAATAGGACCTGAAGAGCCACTTCAATGAGAAATGTCAACATGTCAAAATAATTAAATCATACGATCTTATAAGAACTGGATTCTTTAATTATAAGCCATAACTGCTGTATTTTTAAAGAAAAAAATCCGTGTTGCACATCGATTTTGATGATAAATTAAAAGAAAATATAACAAGGAGCTTCTGTTGAGAACTAGTTAAACATGCTTCATAAAAATAATTAAAAGCCTGTGTTTTTCTGACGATAGGGCCACACCATCAAACTATCACTTTTCTTGGCAGTAATCAACATGGGGGCTTGAAAAAACAATCTCTGTTTGGAGACCTGCCAAGAATGAAATATGTCTGCTTAATGTTTTCTAAACTCCAGTCATTTGCTAAAGCCTTTGCAGATTAGAAACTTTAAGAAGCTGGGCACTGAATCAAAAGCTTTTCAATTGGCCCTAATTTTCAGGTGCTCTAGAATCCAAATTTTACAGATTATATAAAGGCAGAACCACTAGAAGGGCAAAATGAACAGGAAAATATTAGATTATCCCATTAGAGCAAAGGACTGAAATATTTCCAAGACATGGGCACTACTGTAGATAAGTAGGCCCCCTGCCAGAAAACTCTTTATCACTCAATTGTTCAAAACCAGTGTAGAAGGAGCCTTCAAATCACAAAGACTGCATGTTGAGAAGAATCCATTATCATTCGCATTGCAAAAGCAGGCACCAGTGGTTGACAGCAGAGCTAAGTATTTGATTTAAAACATAATGAAATTTGAGATTGTAGTTCCAAATGTATTTATGTGGTAAACCCAATAATAAATTAAATAAATGTAGTATGTGCTACCCTTTAATGTTACAGGCAGATTTACCATCTGGGGTATGCAATTGTAGAGCTGATCCTACATGCAAGTGTTGGTGTTAGTTTCTATATGCCAACTTTATCACAAGGAACTGCATAGTATTATTAACTACAAACTACAATGCCTAATACTATTAAACATTGTCCCATACAGAATATAAATCTGTAAGACCAGACAATAAACAATTTTATCTATTAGGTCTTCACATAGCATGCCATGACATATCTGGGAGGCCATAAAGAAGATTAAAGGCAGTAAAGAATAGAAGCTTGACCTACTGATCTCCAGCACAGATAACACTGGAGGGAACTTCTATTGCAGTAAAAGGCATTGTGCTCTTGAGCATGATACAAAGAGAGGAACTCGTACTTTCCCTGGAAACAATCCTAAAATAAGTCCATCAGTCAGTCAGAAAATAACTTCTCTGAGGCATATTATTAGCCTCACACCAAACAAGTTTGGACCTGGCCATTAATTGGAGAAAATACTAGACAAGAGATACAAAAAGCAGCACTTAACTCCTTGAGGTAAGAGCATAATATGATTTAGGAAATAAAAGAATAGCATGAAGGCAAGGTAATTTTCCATTGACTATAGCTATCTCTAGTTGATGTAATCTGAAAAAAGCAAAATGTAGTCATTTTTTAATGATATTTCTAATAGTTCAGTATTCTGCATATTTCATTTGATTAGTTAAGCAAGTTTTTCTGGAAACTTTGCACATGATGCAAATGCAATAAGGTTTTGGCACTTAATTAGAATAAACTTCCTTGCTATATGGGAACTATCAAATGCATATATTATCTTTCAGGATGTATTTCATTAACTGAAATAAAATCTTAATTGCAAAAAATTGCATATGATATGTCATTCAACAACTTTAATTGCTTCTTTATTTTTATTTGTTTTTATAATGATCAAAGATAAGCAGTACAGTAAAGACAGTATAATTTTGGAAGCACTTATTTCTAAAATGCAGTAAAAAAATTCAAACATGCTGTTAGAATATACCATTGAGATTCAGCAAGACAATTGTGTATGATTTCTCAGTTCATAGTATCATAGGGATGGAAGGGACTCTGGAGATCTTCTACTTCAACCCATGATCAAAGCAGGAGACTTATACCATCCCAATCAAAGTTTGCACCAGGCTACATTTTTAAGGTTTTATCAGAGTATCATAGTAAACTTTAAGCTCATCTATGTCATACAGCAGTGACATTTTTCTGTTAAAACTGATTGTGCAATTATGTCCATCCCTTGTAACATTGCTGGAAGATATCTTCAGGAAAGCATATTCAGCCAGATATCATTCAATATTTTGGGGGGGAAAATCATACTCTATTGGGGTCATTGCCAGCAGAAATCAAAAGCTAACAAAAACTCTCAGACTTGGTCTGCAAAACGAGTAAGGAACTGCCAATGGAAAAGAAAAGCAGAGTTAACTGTCTTAAATTACCAAGAAACCTGATTATGAGATTATGTATGTGTGTATTTTGATCATCAATCTGGCTATTTTCCATTACTACATAAGTATAAGAATTAGAAAAAAAATGCCTTGTACTCCAATAACAGGGATGCCACAAACCCTAATTCCCTAGCAGTTTTTTCCATTTATCCTATGAGTTAGATAGGCACATCAGATGATTTTTCTAAGAATACAATGCATTTGTGTACCTGACACCCTGAGCCACATCACTTTTTAAGTTATTTATTTATTTATTTATTGGTTCGATTTATATGCCGCCCTTCTCCGGAGACTCAGGGCGGCTTACAATGCGTTAAGCAATAGCCTTCATACTTTTGTATATACCTGCTTAGTAGGGCTTTCGGGGGGCCCTAAGCGGTGTTCTTTTTTATACAAAGTCAGCTTATTGCCCCCACAATCCGGGTCCTCATTTTACCTACCTCGGAAGGATGGAAGGCTGAGTCAACCTTGAGCCTGGTGAGATTTGAACTCGCAGTAATTGCAGGCACCTGGCAACTAAGTGCTACTTAACAGCACTTTAGTCCGCTGCGCCACCAAGGCTCTAACCAGTGGTGGGTTCCTCCCGGTTCGGTCTGGTTCGGCCGAGCTGGTAGCGGTGACCATATGACGTCACCGAACCGGTTCTCCCCCCCTGCCCTCCCACCCCCCCCCACCCACGTTATTCTTACCTTTTATTTGGTCCCACCCCCCATCTATTGCTGCCTCCTGAGTCCCAGCTGATGACTAGAGGGAAAAAAACTGTTTAAACTCTTGCCGCGGGGCTTTAAAGGGCCGTCCTACAGCTGATCAGTGTTAATAATAATAATAATAATAATAATTTTATTTCTATACCGCCCTTCTCCCGAAGGACTCAGAGCGGTGTACAGCCAATTTAAAAACACAGGACACAACAATAATTAAAAATTAAAATAATTAAATAAATTTGGCCGATTTAAAACCCCAAAAATTTAAAATACCCCAATTTAAAATTATGTTGATAGCCCTGCCTGGCGGAACAACAGGGTCTTCAACAAGCAAACAAATGAGTCGGGTCGTAAGTGCAAGGACTGGTCGCAAGTGCGAGGACCTTCCAGAAATGACTCTGACCAGCTAGCCACGCCCACCTAGTCACATGACCTCCAAGCCACACCCACAAAATAAGCCACGCCCACAGAACCAGTAGTAAAAAAATTTAGAACCCACCCTTGGCTCTAACCCGTGCTGCCAGTTATGGATTGAACCCATAGAAAAAATCCTGAAAATTGGTCTAATTCAATGAACCAAGATTCAGTTAATCAGGAAAAAGTGTGTCATGTGAAGACAGTGTGTTAGCCAATTAAGATTGCTACAGATTTCTGCCTGCTTGAATAAGAGATAAATTTAAGTTTGGTAGTTTTTTAATTTATGATAAGGATGAACGTTCCACTCACTGTGTGGTAAGCCTTTACCTAAGATGAAAGATATACAAAAACAGACCTGTTGTCAGGAAACAGCATGTTGGAAGCATTATGAAAAAGGCCCATTAAATTCCACTATTCCTTTCTTTCCTTTGTTATTGTGTTAAGTAGCAGCAGTATTTTTTTTAATTTACTAGCATGAATTCCAGCTGGGCCTGCCTGCTATCTAATTCTCCTACAATGTCTCACAACTCATTTAGTTAATAGTTTTGCACAGCAACAATCCTTCTAGACTACAGATACATCAACAGTTATAATATGTGCAGTAATAACACATGCTCTCTCACAAGTGGCTTTTTTTTGTTGGACATGTTTCAACAACACAATGGGATGGTGGTAAGGACAATTATACCAACTTGTTTTTTTCTGCAACTTTCACCAGCTCTTGTATTTTTTCCATTCCCAGATGAAGAAGAGGGATATTGTCACTCTGACACTTCTGGTGCCTGTGGGAATCTCCAGCGTGATCAAGGGAATTTTCTTTGGGCTAAACTACTGAGATGATGAAACCTTTCCCTATGATATACCATATTGGCACCTAGCTTGAATGAAAAAGATGGAATGGGAACAAGCTAAGGAGAATGCACACATCCATTTGTGCATTTGTAAGCTTGCACTGGAATAGGAATTCACTAACTCTCTCAAACAGTATCTACTCTTGTACTAATCGCCCCATGAATAGTTTAGTTTAGTTTTAGTTTTTAGTTTTTTATTATATTTGTATACTGCCCTTCTCCCGAAGGACTCAGGGCGGTGAACAGCCATGATAAAACAACATACAAGACAAAATTTAAAAAAACATATTAAAACAATTCAATCTTTGGCCAAAATTAAAACTTCCAATTAAAACCATTTTAAACCACTTTTAAAACCCAATTTAAAATAATTTATCCCGTCAGACCAGCTTGCTGAAATAATAGGGTCTTCAGAGCACGATGGAAGGCACGGAGGTCGGGGATCCTTCATATGTCCGGGGGCAATTCATTCCATAGGGCAGGAGCCCCCACAGAGAAGGCTCTCCTCCTGGGGGTCACCAATAGGATTTCAGGAGAGAGAAAAATGGAAAGGGAGAAAGGTGGGAGACTTACTATCTTCACCTCCAGTCTATAGGGCTATAACTGTTGTGCTGAAAAACCAAATGGTTTGTTGTATGATGAATTGCTTACTGGGATTTTTAAGAATATGTTTCCATCTTAGCTGCCTTGAAAAGTTTTGCATCCTAAAAGAAGTACTAATTGTTACTATTATTTTTACTGCTAATAACAATAATTCAGCTACTCTATCTCTTACACACCAATACAATGCACACACTAATTTATAGCACTATTCTACATTTGTAAACACTCAGTTGAAAAGTTCAAACAGGTTGAGTCCTGGTTTAAATTAAATTCTGCTGACCTGTGAGAGTAAGTCTGCCTGAACAACCCTGTGAATCGTTACCTGATTTGATGTCTACAGCTTCAAAGCCTTGTGATCTTTTAGACTGCATGTGAAACCCCCCACCCCCAAGTTGCTTTTCTTTTTTATCCCACGACCTTCACAACCTGATGAACTATACCAGTTAGCCATCCTTTTTCACCTCCCTGGCCTAATAACTGAGTAAACGAACAAATCTCTTGGAAAAGGACTTCATATCTCCTGCTATATTTGAGCTAGTTAAGTGTGACTGAAAGCACCATAGATATTTTCAGAGACAGGAAGACACTAGAACTCCAACTAATCTCAGTTGGAAATATTTGTTTAGCACCTGCAATCAAACAATCTTATCTATAAATAGGTTCTTTGGTGCATTTTCATGTACCCAATGAAGGATTGAGGGGCATAGCACTATTATTGGAACATGTTAATAATATGGTATACTAATTGCTGAAAGTATATTTTTGCAAAGGTATAAATTAAATTAAATTAAATCATGAAACATACGACAACAGTTTTGAATATCTACTTGCTATAGTGTTGAATATCGACACTTTTAGAAGCTGTGAGACAGTAGCCAGATCCTCTCTGAATGCAGGAATACATTTCATCACAAGTTGAAAAATGGATTGGCAAATAGGTGTGTTCTGGACAAGGTTTGTGTCAGTGGGTATATCATAAAAAGTTATGTGAGGTATTAATGTTAATGTTTTTCTACTAATGGAGTCCCATTGATACTGTAAACCTAATGCCAAAAGAAGGAATACTGGCTTTTCATTTCACAATTACTGTTCTGTGTACTAGGCATTTCACTGTATAAGTGCCTAGTTGAAATCTAGGTATTAAAATAATCAAGTCTCCCACTTTTTTTTTTCTTTATCCCAATCAGATATTCTTTGGTTGCAATTGTGTAAAGCACCATTCAAATGATATACAGTACACTGTATAAAACTATGTTTTCTTACTCAGACTAGGAATTCATACATTGTTTAAATGTATTTTTATGATACATATAAAGATTTTATTGATATTCTGCCTTTCATTAAGTGTTCAAAATAACCTTCCCATTTTTTTTTCTTATAACAACATCCCTGTGAGGGCCAGTTAGGTTGAGAAAGTTTGACTGGCCCAAAATTTCCTAGTGTACTTCCTTGGCTGAGGGTGTACCTGAATGTAGATCTCTTCTAGACCAACACTTTAATTATTGTACTGCATTGGGTCTCAGTATATCTCAACTACGACACTCAGGATTAAGATTCTGAGATCTGGTTCAATAGTTCTCTGAAGGGACTCTAAGGACAAGGTTTCGTGTAACATTTCTAGATCTGTTTTGTGGAGTGATTTGATGAGTACCTAAAGGAACATACAGTAAAAATAAGAAACAGAATCTCACATTACTGCTTTTTTATTACTTCTGCTTATGTATTAGAATAAAAAAGGAATACAGTACATTGAGCAATTCGAAGCCTAGTTCATAGGAGTTACCATCTGAGGACAACACATTAACTGGATTCACATCAGTGGTGGGTTGCTTCCGGTTCTGTCCAATTCTTGAGAACCGATAGTAAAAGCGGTGGGAGGCTCTGCCCACCTGCCTGGACGTCATAAGGTACAATGTGTCCCATTGCGAACCGGTAGTAAAGGTAAGTAAAACCCACCCCTGATTCACATAATGTGCTAGCCACTAATTTGCTTGATCATATTTTACTGAATAAAAGCAATTGTTTGGTTTACATAACAAATTAAACAAAACCAAACTGGCCACATTATTTAATGCCATTTATGAATCCAGTCATTATGCTGGAACAGAGTCTAGGCCTTGTAAATTTTAAATCTACCAATATTTAACATGTAGGGCTGCACTTTAGGTTAATGGTTTGGTTCATGCATCATGTTAAGCCAAAAACCACAGTTTAAAAATGGAATAGTTATGTTCTTACAGCATGCTAAATCAGAGCCAAACAGAAAACATTGAGACTTAGCAGAATGGGTGAATCAGATTTATAAGTAAGGAATGTAAAGCTCACAATGTTCAATGAAGCTTGCTTCCACTTCTATATAGTAGTTTAAAACCAATTGGTGAAGGAAAACAAAGCTGAAGCAACTCAGCTGATTAACATTTATGCTTCATCTGTAGCCCACCAGTGTTTGTTCTTCACGAATACTAACATCAAGCCTCTTTTGCTCTGTGATATAGCAATGTTTATTATACTACTCAGTATGGGAATAAAAACAACTTTTAGGGTCTCTGCTTGCAAGGAAGCTGATGACTTGGCCATCTGGATTTCTCAAGCAGTTAGCAATACAGTCATACTACTTTAGTTAAGAGTTTAAAATATTTTCTAAGAGAAGCTTCCTCCTTCCCAAGGATATTCGGAATAGTAACCCACTAAACTTAATAACTAGATTCAAAAGTAAACACATTGGCTGTTGACAATTATTCTTTCTTGTCTAGTGCCAGTGTTTGAAGTGTATTAAGGCTATTGTAAAATAACTAGTTATCTTTTTCAAAAATGAAGATAATATTTTATAAGTCTGTTTTGTCCCTCAACCAAAAACTTTCTCTGATAGCCAAACGGTTGGCTACTGTCAAGTCCCAAAATCCTCATGGCACCTAGTAGGCAACAGGGATGACTAAACAAAGAACTCTGATCCACATCTTGACTTTGCTCAGAGTTTACTAGATTATGTTACAGAAACCATTTTTCTGATGCTCAATGGTCTAACTAATCTTATTTCCAGAATTGTGATAAACTGCTGAGGGATAAACCACCTACCTGACACGGCCATCAAGGCCATACCACCTACCATGCTACATTTGTAAAGTGCCACTTTCAGGCAGTGTGAAATCTTAAATGAGTAGATGTTTTTCCTATCATCACATAAATCCCAACCTGGACTAGCAGTAGAAACCGGGAACACAGCAGGCATCTTTATGGGAAGCCCTGCACATTTGATTGACTCAGTTAAATCTGTTAAGGTTTATTTCTAAAGTGCTTTGAATGGACTAAACATATCATTCACAAAGTATACTTATTTGTTTGTTTGTTTGTTTATTTAATATGCTGCCCATCCTACTGTCTGAAGTGACTCTGGGAGGCTATGAACCAAACCTTTATTTAGCCAAAGTATTTAGCTATGAAATGAACTTAAAGGAGGATCAATAAATTGGCAAATTCCAAGTAGTTTTTCATAAAATGTAGATTATAAGTACAGGTAGTCCTCAACCTACAACCACAATCGAGCCCAAAATTTCTGTTGCTAAGCAAGACAGTTGTTAAGTGAATTTTGCTCCATTTCATAACCTTTCTTGCCACAGCTGTTAAGTGAATCATTGCAATTAAGTTAGTAATACAGTTGTTAAGTGAATCTGGTTTTCCCATTGACTTTGCTCATCAAAAGTTCATAAAAGGTGATCACATGACCCCCAGACACTGCAACCATCATAAATACACGCCAGTTTCCAAGCGTCTGAATTTTGATCACATAACCATGTCGATGCTGCCATGGTTGTAAGTGTGAAAAGTGGTCATAAGTCATTTTTTTCAGTGCTGTTGTAACTTTGAACAGTCACTAAACGAATTGTTGTAAATTGAGGACTAACTATCCTGTATAGGTCCTATAGGTCCTATATATTACATCATCAAAGCTATTCTCTTCCTCAGATGAATATAAAATATCATTGGGTTGTTAAAAAAGAGAAAAGAGAAACAAAGTGGATTATAAAGTTGTAAAAATTATCAGGCAAATTATCACTTTTTTTTTTAAAGTAGCCATTTCGTCTAGATATATTGCCTTCTATCTTTAAAAAATATGCAAGTATAATAATATGGAACAGAGATACTGGAAGTTCTTCTATAAAAGATAGGTGAAATTATTAAAACCACTTCATTTTAGATTTGATAAATGAATATTATTTAGTAAAAGGTCAATTTATTTCCATACAATTAATATGATATCTCATTTAGCAGATTTTGTTCTGAGGATCATTATTTATTATATAGTTCAATATTACTGTGTTTCCCTGAAGCTTAAGACATGTCCGGATAATAAGCCCAATTGGGCTTTTGAGTGCATGTGGTAAAATAAGCCCCCCCAAAGTACACCCCCCCCCAATACTTAGACGCATGCGCAGCTGCCATGCAAACAACACAATGTGAGGAGGCGAGGCCAGAGGGGGTGGTGGAAAGGGAGGGGAACATGACCCACGTGCCCCACATGACCCTGCTATCCATGCGGAACGGCCTTTTCAGTGAGCCGGATGCACCGCTGCCACTCGGGAGAAGAAGAGAGAAAGGAGGCGCTGCAAGAGAGCCCATTTCTGATGTTCTTCTCTTCCAGGGCGGAGGCAGCGCATTCAGCTCCCCAAATCTGGCTTGCTGATCTCGGCCGGCGAGGAGGAGTGGCAGGTGGGGAGGGGTGGGCAAGGAAGGAAATGGAATTGTGTGTTTTGGCACTCCTCTTTCCACCTACAGTCCGATGAAGTGTGCGAGCAGGTTAGTGAGTCTTCAGTAGGATTCTACTTTTTTTCTTTTTTTTCATATAAAGTGCACTGTGAACAGAACATGGTCAGACTGCTCTCCCCGTCTTAACTTTGGCTGCCTCTGCCACATGCAGAGGAACATGTCAAAAGACCCAGACTTTTCTTTTTACAAGGAGAACTCTGTTCTTGCAAAGGTGCCATGACTTTAACTCTTGAAGCCCCTCGCTGGAAGTGTTTTCTTGGATGGCGTAATCCCCCGTCTCTGCGGCGGGCTTTCACTGCGGCCCTTGGACTTGGAACTCTGATTGGGAGCACCTGGCCCATCTCTCTCTCTCGCATCGCCTTTCCAGGAAACGGGCCTCCATCCCGGACCGCCGTGCCTGCCAAGCAGGCCCTTTGTCTCCACACAGACTGCGAGCCGCTGGGGGGGCTGTGTGGAGACACGTGAGGGGGGCCGCTTCTTTTCTCACAAAGCCACACTACTCCAGATGATCCCGAAAGAAAGACGCCGGATCCTTGAAATAGGGCCTGTGCATGGCAGAGGCAGCCAAAGTTTAGACAGAGGAGAGCAGTCTGACCCCTCTCCCCTTATGCGTCATGGATAGCATATCTATTGGATGAATCCACAGTTAACCTGAATACCATACTCAAATAGCACTAATTAATTGTTTCTTCTCAGACTGAGGTAGCAAGTCGGGTGCCACTGAGTTTAGCTCTGTGGCTGGCATTCTTCGTTTCATTAATTGCTTGAATAAAGAAGTGCAAGGAAGGCTTACTAAATTTGTAAATGATACAATATTGGGTGGATAGATAATATTTTTGAAGACAGGAACAAAACACATGGATTGATTAGAGAAGTGGGCTGAAAATAACATTTAATCAAGATTTATGCGAAATTCTTCATTAAAGAAAAGGGAGTCAAATTCAGAGGTATAGTAGAGGAGATTGATAGCATATGTGAAAAACTCATGAAACTGTAAAGATAACACACTAAATATGAGCAGGGTGAAATGGCTGTTAAAATGGCATACATATTAGAAGATCAATTTTCAAATCGTAGGATTTTATATTCAACTGCAATGTGTATAGGTCAGATTTCAGTTAAAGACATGGCACAATTCTGCACAACCGATTTTAAGAAGGATTCAGAGCACTAGACCAATAATGAAGATGACTAGTAGGCTGGAAATTAGTTCTTAAAAGGAGTGGCAATATTTCTTGAGAAAAGACAACGAGGATAGGTGATAGTATTTTTTAGCACTTGAAATACCGATGCATAGAAAGTCAATACCTGCTCTTTATCATTTCAGTGTAGGATAGGAAATAATGTCTTTGAGTTACACAAGATAGATTTCAATTGAATATTAGGAAAAGCCTGTAAATAATAAGTAGTTCAATAGGATATCTAATTATAAAGGGAGGTGATAAGTTGCCCTTTGCTGGATGGATTCAATCAGAAGCCAGACACTAATCTATCTGGGATGCTTGTGTTTGGATTTCTGCACAGAGCTGGGTATTAATATTCAGTAACCTAAATTGCTCCTTCAAATTATATGACTCTGTGATATTTATGGAGCCAGCTCTTTGGTGGCTGTTCAAAATATTTGATGGAAAAAAGGAATCTATTAATGTAATCTATTAATATATCCAATATTTTGGGAGAGTTGTTCCATAAGCAGGAGAAGGAGGTGGGGAAAACTAGCAGAATTTTGAAAAGGGAATTAACATCAAAAACAAAACAGTATGAGTTCAAGCAGAGATTGACTGTGTAGTGTGGTAGAAACAAGAACCTTAGAACTCATCAAGACATTTTTTTTTTAATAAAAAAGTTTTTATTTTCTGATCAAACAAGTATACAATATAAACAATCATTCATACTATCATCAGAAAAAAAGAAAAAAAAATCAATTTGGTAAACTCAATCTTCAACCCCTCCTCACCACCCCCCACCCCCGACTTCCCAGAACAAAAACAGGGCATAGATTTCACCAAACATTCGCTAAAATAAACTAGCTAACTGCAAGATTTAATAACTCCCAAGACCCCTTAACTCCCCTTTTACAATTTCATCAGCCTCCCTTTATATAAACACAAAGTAACATGTAATCCAATAACTCTAAGAATTTTAAAACCATTAACAAATCTTAAACATTCAAACCTAAAAACATTTTTCCCCCTCCTACTTTTCTCAAAGTTCAGATATTTTGAAATCTCATAACAAAAAATAAACCTTAGATATTCACTAATTAAATTTCTACATTTTTATAATTAACCATTAGTACATTAACTAGAAAACCAAAAAAGATTAATCAACCATTAATACATCATATTTAAAAATCAATATTCAACTTTATACTTTTTCCCCCTCAGTAGTTATAACACCTAAAACATAATCAATTTAAACCATGAATAGAACAACTGCAAAGCCAAAAAAAAAAAAATTAATCTTCCATTCTTGGTTTCTTATTTTAAAATCTCATAACAAAAAATAAACCTTAGATATTCACTAATTAAATTTCTACATTTTTTAAGTTTCTAAATTTCCCCCCTTCATTATTCCTCCCTCCAATTTTTAAAATTTAAAAGATAATCAACAACATAATTAACCATTAATACATAAACTAAAAAACCAAAAAGGATTAATCAACCATTAGTACATCATATTTAAAAATCAATATTTAACTTTATACTTGTTCCCCCCTCAGTAGTTATAATACCTACAACATAATCATTTTTAACCATGAGTAGAACAACTACAAAGCCAAAAGAAAAGATTAATCTTCCATTCTTGCTTTCTTTTTATATTTTTTCCAATCTTTCTGCATCCCTCCTACTTCTATTTTGAGGAGGTTTTTCATTTTAATTTGAGGTTGATATAACTGCAAAAATTGTCCCCTTTTTAAAAAAGTTTCCTCTGATTTAGAGCCCCCAAATCGCCTCTTCATGCTTATATAAATCAGTTCATTCCTTCGTCTGTAAAACCAAAGTTTGTCAAGAGTTTGTGAAGAAAAGTTCAATTGTTTCTTTTCTATTAAATGTATAGATGCCACTGACAAGTCTCCTTCATCTTCTGAAACTTCGAAAGTCTGGTCATTTACTACTTTTTTCCAAACCAAGTCATAATTTTGAAGGATTCTATCAATTTTTCCGAAAAGAGCAGAGAGTAAGCTCGAAAATTCTTGAGAAAATTCTTCCACCCTCTCTGCTGCAATATCTCCTGAGTTGTCATCATGCTCCGTAGTTGTTTTTGTCTCCTCAGTCATTTCTGTTGTTATCCCTTTAAGAATTGCTATTTGGTTACTTATAGCTGCAGTATGATTATTCATGGCTTCTTTTATAAATTCTGTAAGTTCTGCATCAAAATCCTTACAACTCTGTAAATCAGACAACTGTTTCGTTTCTGACACCTCCAAATAGCATCCAGCACTTTCAAGATCTCCTTTCTTAGAAGCCATTTTATTTTAAAGAAATTTTCTTTCTTCCCACAACCATAAAATCATAAAGTCAGAGCCATCCTTTTGAGCAGCATTCAGCAATTTCTTTATAAACAATCTTTTCCCAAACAGCTCTTCAAAATCTATTCCAGCAACTTAAAGCCAGTCTCTGAGCACGAGTCTATTAGCAAAAACTTTTTCTAACTTTCCCTTTTAAAATCGCAACAAAGAAACGCCATCTTAACTTCCAGCTCAGAAAATCCAATTAGAAACATTGTATCCCCGGAGTTAAGTGTTATACTTGCAAAAAGCTTGTCCTCCTGCTTCTGTTCCGCCTGCTTTTTTGAAATCATTTAATCTTCTGTTTGACAGCAGAAATTGGACGCAACACCTAGCTCTGTAAAAAAAAACAGAGTCCCCCCGGATCTGGAGCTTCAGTGGGCTGAACGGGGAGCTCTCACCCTCCTAACCCCTGGAATTAATCCAGGGGTTTTCAGGGAGCTCTACCCTCACCCACCTGCTCTCCTCCCCTTCTTTTCCCGAAGGGGAGATTTTCAAGCCGTTTGACAGCTGATTAACGCTGTCAGAACGGCTCAACGGAATCACGGGGGCGGCGGTCTAAAAAGACCGTCAATGGTGCTGCGGAGCCAACCCGGAAGTCCAAGACATTTTTTAATATAAAAAAGAACTACACATTTAGGATTTCAATTATCTTAAAAGAAGATCAGTAATATTCACAAACCTTATGCACAACACAGGTCTATCTTGAATTTACAACATTCAAGACAGAAATCTAAACTGATTAATAAACTAAAATAATAGGAAAATGCAAACAGTTTTCAAAAGACCATGGCATAGTTTTTCTTTTCAGCCCTAACAAAGTATTTGGTTGGCTCTGGCAAATACAGTATAACAAAAATTCCCCAAAACTATACTATAGAAAGGATTATTGGCAGACATACCGGTAGTATGTTTACTAAACTTTAATAAAACTGAAGTTGGAAAACTTTTGCAAAATAATATTAGTACTAATAAAACTATAAAAAACTCACAGAGACAGTACTAAATTAGGTGGCAATTTATGAAAGGGAGAGATATCTATGTCTTGGTTCCATCCTATATAGATTACTGCAACACAGATTTTTTACGCCTATCCTTGAAAAATATCTTGCAGTTGTAACAAGCTTATCAGGCTGCTAGTCAAACTGGCTATCAGCTAACAAGTGCATGATGTCATGATCACATTAAAGTTGGAATAGATGCGCTGGTTACCAACTTTTCCAAACCCATACAAGGTGTAAATATTTAATTTTATAGCTTTATTTGACAGTGAGGTTGCATGTGACATTATAAGACCAATATCTACCTGAAGTATCCTGTTCATTCACAGAATTCCTGTTTGTCAGGCATGAGGGGGGTTTCTCTTGTTTCACTTCTAAATTACAGAATGTGAATGGAAAAAAGTCTCAGTTTTTCATAAAGAAGTTAAGCTTTATCTACTTAAGTCTTTTTAAAGTGTTAATAGTGTTTCAATATTAGGTTTTTCTTCTTTATTTTTATCATACCACAAAAAAAGAGAAATGTTCTTTTTTATAAAGGTAAATAGCTACAAAAAACAAAGTATGAAATTGGATACTACTTGTAACTATATGCTAGATAACACACTGGGAAATCCATGCCTCCATGTAGTAATGAAATGAAAAGTAGTATTTACATTATAATCTAGAAAAACACAAATTCTTTTTTTTTCAACATGATGACTAAGATATATTAAATAATTATTATTTGTTTATTATTATGATTAATTTTAATTAATGTAAACATTATTGTTTTATTTGTAGATTACTATAAAAAGAAATGATACATCACAGGATGAAAAGAATACTTACTAAATAATAATGGAAAGCTTCTTATACTGCTCAGTTTATAATAAAAGGGAAGGTAGAAGGAAAAGAAGTAAGAGAGACATATCAGCAAATGAAGTAAAGGAAAAATTGTATAAGATGCTGGTAATGAATGGCCAGTTCTCCTCGTGTATTTTTTTTCCTCACAAAAGCATAACAAGGAGATTAATTTGGATTAAAGCTGTTCCCCCGGGAAAAATAATTAGCACTCAATTCCATGGCATTTCTCTAATATAAATCAACACCTCAAAATAAACAATAGAAATTTACAATCTGATACATACAGGGATGCACATTCTAAAAATATTTAGCAGAAAAACTAATTTAAAAATTGCTAATTCTGTGTTTTGTTAAGTCAACACATAGAACAGTCTACACACTCCTATAAAATTCCTTATATAATACAGGTAGTCTTCGGCTCACAATCATTTGCTTAGTGACCATTTGAAGTTACAATGGCACTGAAAAATGTGACTTATGACTGGTTTTCACATTTACAACTGTTGCAGCATCCCCATAATCACGTAACCAAAATTCAGACGCATGGCAACTGGCATGTATTTATGACAGTTACACTGTCCTGGGGTCATGTAATCACCATTTGTAGCCTTCCCAGCTGGCTTCCAACAAGCAAAGTCAACAGAGAAAGCCAGATTCACTTCATGATCGCATGGTTCACTTAACAGCTGCAATTATTTGCTTGACTGTGGAAAAAAAGGTCATAAAATGGGGCAAAACTCACTTAATAACTGTCTTGCACAGCAATGGAAATGTGGGGCTTAATTATGGTCATAAGTTTATCTGTAACAAATTATGTCATTTTGATAACATCTATGGGCACTGTTTCTCTCACCTTTACCCTCCTCCCAAGTTTTTTAGTCCAACATTATACATTTATTTTCTCTAAAGTATCTTCTTTTTTCAGAGCTTCAGTATCACCTTTTAAAAACTGCTGCAGAAGGTTGAAAAAATGAACCTTCTATCTTAATAATAATAATAATAGGAGGCTCCAGTAGAAAAACGGAAAATCATGGATCAATTACCACAAAGACAGGTTGTCAGTTCCAGCTGATTAGCTGCTACCTTGATTAAATGGTAACAATCTTTCAGCACTCTCACACTTTCATTATCCTAGTTCTATTAAGTGAGCACAGTATTTTTAAAGGGCATCTTTTAAAAAAGGTGAAGAGAAAAATGTGATTTAAGAGTCCGTTTAAAGAAGTAGAATTTAGCTAAGCTGATACATTAATAGAACTCCCAACTCTGCATTACAAGCAACACACATACTCAAATTTGCACCAAAAAGATGGAATAAAAATGGGTAGGTGAAGGAAGGGGATGAGGAAATTCTGTACTACAACCCAAAATTTACATTAAGTGTGAAATTTATTAAGTGAGTTTTACCCCATTTTACAACTTTTCTTGCCACATTTTCATTGCCACATTTGCTAAGTGAATCACTGCAATACTTAAACTAGTAATGCAGTTGCTACTAATTTGGTTCCCCGTTGACTTTGCTTGCCAGATGGTCACAAAAGAGATCACATGACCCAGGGGCACGGCAACTGTCATAAATATGACTCAGTTGTCAAACATCCAAATGTAAATTACATGACCGTGGCGATGCTGCAACGGTCATAAGTGTGAAAAATGGTCATTAGTCACTTTTTTCAGTACCGATGTAACTTTGAACAGTCACTAAATGAACTGTTGTAAGTCAAGGACTACCTGTATAGCATTTGAGAAGTTGAAGAGCTTATTGTTCTAAATACACATGATGGAAGACAAAGAAAATACTTATTTTTGCATCCTTTTCCAAAAATGAGATTTTTTATTCCAAGCAGGAGCGCAAGGATAAATTTTTTATGCATTTTTGCTTCTCTTATAAGCCTCTGGAAACTGTGCGAATAGCTACCATTTAACTTATACAACTTTAGGCACATTTGCGTGTAGGAGGAGAGAGGCTAAAGATGCCTGTGACAGCTTGAAACACAATAGATAAAGAAAATTCAGAATGCAAAAGTTCATTTTGCAACAATTTTGCAGATTGCATACTCTCCTCTGGACATTTATTGCTGATAAAAAACATTGAGCAAACACATTTCCAGTTACAACTACCAAATTTTGAACCAGAAAATGTAACTATCTAGTGTGTAAATTTGTGTAAATGTCTCTAAAGAGGTACATTTGCAAAGAAAGTACTGCAAAAAATTGTTGCAAAAAGACATGCATGAACAAATATGTGAAGAAGTGGATAACCTGGATTTGTCATGAACACTTTTGCATTTGAAACGGAAGTTACTCATGAAAATTTCATTTAACATTATATAATACAGAAATATATAATACTAAAGATTGAGAAGGCAGTAGTTTCAAGATAAAAAAAGTTTACAATATGCTATACCAGTTAATATCTTAATTCTAATTTATGTAATCTGTTGAAGAGAGAAGAATTTTGTTTAAATTGCAATAGTACTTTGCCATTGTTCATTCTACAATTCTATATAAGCTACATAGTTCTGAAATAATGAATTAAAAGGAAGCTAATGTTTGACTCTGAATCAATAAACACAGCATTTATTTTGTGAGGCAAAACCCTCAAGCTGAGACATCTGTGGAACTATATTACTGTATGTCACTAAATATTATAGTGGAAAATAATAATAATAATAATTACTAACACTTTATTCATTAAACATGAAACTCAGTCAACTGAACATTTAAAAATGTATCACAAATATCAATGACTGGCGCTGATGGTTGATATGGGTTGCTTCCAGCATCCTAGGTATCAACCAAGTATATTCTTAAAAGTATTGTTGTTGTTATTGTTAATAATAATAATAATAATAATTTTAAGAAGATACTTGATTGATATAAAATATTTTATTATTTACATTCTGCCTAATAGTTTATGCATCCAGTTAATACAACAATTTTATTGTATTATACAGATTGAATGTTTTCTAACTATTTTTGGGCTTTAACTTTTTCAGAACTTGAAAATGTTATTTACTGAATGTAAATGTACTGCAAGGAACATCTATAGAATTTAAGATACTAGTTTGCAAAAAAACCTTGTGGTGCAAAGAAAACTCTTTGAAGAATTGGCTAATTTTTAAATATTCTTTTACTCAAACTTGAATATCATTTCTAACATATGCTTTTCTCCAGCTTCAATGATCCTTTAAAAATCTTGGTTTTCAATTATACAAGCCTCCACCTATTCCACAGGCTCTCATTGACAATTATACCCTTATTTTATGCATTATTCTAAACTAATCAATTTTACCACAAATTTAGAAGTTGTTGATGGAAGATAATTTTCTACCACCCGTACTATTATTGGACCAATAACTTGTATGTGTCATATTAGGTAGAGTGAAACATTGCAAATAACAATGCCATATTGATTTATGGCATTTCATATATACTACAGGGAAAGACAAATGGCAAAACCTGCTGTGACACATTTTATTTAGAAGGGATTTTCTTCCCCTATATCTAACTATGGCACAAGTCTGGACCGGTAACTTGATTTACTGCTGCATCCTCATTCCATTGCTTTCATGTGGTCCTTGCTCATAAGTGAGTTGGCCTTAAATTGTCTGTGTGCTTCCCAAATTAGTGTTTTCCTTCTAATACTCCATAATTTTTGTTGGGAATATAATCTGACATGGTTCGCAGGCTATTCCAGTGGCAGTACTGTCAGATGGCTCACCAGGCATTATATCAAGTTGGCACTTATTGTAATGGTACATGGGAAAGACCTTGGGAGAAGGGCCAAAAAGATGCTGCCTTGAAAATGGTCAGATAAATCATAGTCTGAAGCTGGATAAAGGGAAAAGCAAGAGGCTCAGAAGGGATCCTCCCTAGTTTCTTGAACTGTAAAAGAGAATTGTTGTTTCAAACTTGCAAGATTCTATTAATGTAGCTTTACAACAAAGTAGAATTCGCTTATCATTTTTCTTGTCTGGTTTGACCGATAAGGGGGACACCCATTAATCACTTTAAGCTGTGGGGGCATTCTCCTTTCCTCCTTGGGCATTTTCTTTGTCCTGTACCTGTAAATGCCATCAGCTATTGAGGAATGAATAACAGGCTCCTTATTCAAAGTTGTTTTGAATAGCAGCTGATGGACAGTGGTAATACAAAGAACTGTCTGGTGAAACAGCAGAGAGAGTTTCTTCTGGAATGGCACAGAAGAATGCACAGCCAGCTTGTAATAAAACTCATTTATGAATCCACAATTTAATTGTGGTTAACTTTGTTTGCATCATTGAACCTGATTGGCCCAGAGGAAGATACGTTCTGTTGGGTTTCATGTGTGACATCAGCTGCAAACCCAGGCTCAGAGTGAAGGTGTGTGGCAACTGTTAGCTGAGAATCTCTAGTGGCTTTTCAGGGGTGTTGCTTCTTAGATTGCCAGGTGTGAGATGTTGTTTGTGAAGTTGGGCTATAGAGATTAGATGGGTTTATTGCTTGTGTACCACTTCCCCTATGGCATAGCAATCTCCCTACCAGAGTTAGTAGAGTTTGTGGCTGGGCTTGGCCACATTGCCTAGGTTTATGGCCCTAAGGGAGTAAAACCTGCATGAACTGGGCAGTGGTTTGGGAGTTCATGACCATCATAGACCTGACATAAGTTATCCCTGGTCTGACTCATATTGGAGGCTATACATTACACCTGTTTTTTTAATAGCAGAGCAATACCAACCTGCTCTGGAATTGGGAGACGTTACCATCAGTTCTTTGTCATGGACAGATCACTGCCTGTTGATTCTAGACTTATTTGATGCCTCAACTCTTCACAGGGAGGCTGAAGCTATTTGAACAATACTTTCCAGGCACCTGATGGACCTTACAGGGTTCCAGAGACAGGGTGGGGTTGCAGCTGAGATTCTGGTAGAGGGTTTGACCAAGGCTTTCTTCACCACTTGAGAAGTCACTGGCCTTGGATCAGATCAAACTAATGAGGACTCTCTATGCATATGGAGGGTACTTTGGTTTTCAGAGGAAATCCAGATGATGAAAGATACAAGGGACATCTAGAATATCCTGGAGGAAGAGTAAACCTGACTGAACAAGTAACAGCCTTTCCTCATGATTATAACGGCAGATAATTGTAGTTATTTCTTCACCCTTATTGTGTCTTTGGACAGCTGCTGTATCTCTTTTAGTGTAACTGAATCCCACCTGACTATGGGAATACAGTACAAGTGGCTTACAATCACAACTGAGCCCAAAATTTATGTTGCTAAGTGAAAACTTCATTAAGTGAGTTTTACCCCCATTTTAGGACTTTTCTTGCCACATTTGTTAAGTGAATCATTGCAGTTCTTAAATTAGTAACACGGTTGTTAAGTGAATCTGGCTTCCCCATTGACTTTACTTGTCAAAAGATTGCAAAAAGGGATCACATGTTCCCAGGACACTCTAGCCATCATAAATATGAACCAGAATGTCAAGCATCCAAATGTAAATCCAGAACCATGGGTACAATGGTCATAAGTGTGAAAAATGGCCATACAACATTTTTGTTGTAACTTTGAATGGTCACTAAACGAACTGTTGTAAATCAAGGAATACCTTATAGCTGCAGGGCTGTTGTGAGGATTATTTTAGTCATTTGCTTAGATTTGTTTGGAATTGGATTCCAATTGCACAGGTCCTATAGATTTGTCTGAAGTACACTTTTACCTGATTATCTGAGAAGAATTTGAGCTCAGAAAATTTGACAATTGGCTCTCAATCTAGCTGTAGCATTGGCCTTTGACAGTTTGTCTTCTGCATCATTGCACCTATACTGGACCAGGAGGCCTTGCTCAGAGGGACTCATGACTTAATCATCTTTTCTTTGGATTACTGTAATGTGCTGTACTTATGCCCTTGAGGGGTACTCGGAAGCAATAGTTGGCAGGTTTTGTACTTCTCATTATGCTCATGTAACACTGCTGTTTTGTAAGTTGTACCAGCTCCCAGTAGGCTTCCAGGTATGATTCAAGGGCTATTCATCAGGCTGCCTTTCTATCACTGTCTCAGGTTGCTCCCTCAGATTTAGGTGTGAGGGCCTGCTCTGGATCCCTTCCATCAAACAATGCCACCTTGTTGAGTCCTACAGGCATGCCTTCTCTATGGCTGCACCTGCCCAGTGGAACAGTTTCCTTCCAGAGATCCAGATAGCCCTATCCCTGTTAGCTTTTTATAAGGCATTGAAAATCTAGCTGGTATTTGGGCCAGGAAATTAAATGAGTTCTGTCAATGATGTGGCTTTTGGTTCTGAGGGCTATTATTTTAACCAAAGTGTCATATATTATATATTCTTATTATGGTTTTAATTTTTGTACATTGCCCAGAGTTGCTGCTGTGAAATGTATCGCTTTATAAATAATATAAAATAAATAAGGAGAAATTCTATACGGATCAGGCATGTGCCATTGTACGCTATTCAAAAATAATTAAGATGCTTCACAATACGTTGCAGCATAAACATACAAAAGTACCTTACTGCAAAAGGGCCACCTTTCCCAAAATCATTCAGCACCATCAACACAATTGTAGAAAAAATGTAGTTGGCATTAAGGATTTAAACTGATGCCAAATTCATGCCCTCTCCTGATTGGAGCACCGAACTGGAGGCACTGAATTTGTAACAATGCATAGCATTTACTGATACAGAGTAAATTGAACACTTTTAAGTGTGAGGAGATATAAGTTTAATATCTAAGTGAATAATCCTACTGGGTGACTTTGAGCCGGTTATGGTAGGTTTAACCTACTTCATAGGATTTCCATGATGGACAAAACAAGGCTAGAAAAATAGGTATGCTGTTTAACCGATGAGAGGTGAAGTATAAATTTGATAAATGAACTAAAGTTGCCTGAAGCAAAATTTAGGTCACACTTATACAGCAGGATGCATGCTGATTGAATGAATATTCTGCTTAAGGAACCAAACTATTCATATGTATTTTTATTCATGTAAAACAAGGTAAGAGATGAGGAATCATCCTCATTCCTTTGCCTCCAAGGCCTTCCATCATAGTCAAGCCCTCAGAGCCTGTGTCACTAATTATAGGTTGTAATTGTACACAGGAACAGAAAGAAGGGAAGCATCTCCTCCTCTATGTGCTCCCCCCATCCATTACTTTAAAAACGGGAAATCATTCAACCTGGTCTTCTTTGGCCTTAAAGGGTCCACGTTTTCCTGAAAATGCGTTTCTCTTCCTGTGTACCATTATAACCTAGAATTAATTGCATAGGCTCCGAGGGCTTTTCAGCATTTCAGGGATGGGGGATGCATTTCAAAAGCTTCCCACTTTCAGCATACTTTTGGAAAGCAAGTTCGAGGAGCGCTTGTAGCATTGCTTCCACAGTGGTTGCCCGTGGGCTGCCTGTGCTCCAAGATTGTCACCTAAACTAAGAGCTTTTAGTTCCTTTCTGTTTTAACTCTGTTTTAACAAACCCCCCGACTGCTCACTGAGAACCAAACTAAGATGCCCCACTTGAATGAGCCAAAAGGCTACAGTCTTGAAAGTAAGGGGCAAGTCACTCTTCTCACAGGCTTTGGAAATTACTTTACTTTGGAAAGTCATTCTTCTCACAGGCTGTGAGGGACAGGTGCAATTCCCAAGAGTGCTGCGCCTCATTCGAAAAAGGGAGGGAGGAAGTGCAAACCCACCCACCCACCCCCGCATTAAGCAGAAGGATTGTGGACCCCCGAACCTCACACTGAGTCGTTTTGCACACGGGACACCTGTTATTTCCCACGCCGACGTTTGACTAGAAAGGAAGCCAAAGGCTGATGCATACCTGGATGAAACTCCTCCTGCTGCTGCTGCTGTCGCTGTTGCCGCCGTGTGTGCGTTTTTGGTTTTTCCTCTGCCCGCGTGAGCCCTTCTCCGAAAGGCCAGGAAAGTATGGCTGAGCCGCCTCTGGTTGCCACGGCCACATAAAGCTTTCAAAAAAGGAGCCGGGGACCAATCAGGCCTCGGGGCTAGAAGAGCACAGCCCCGGGTCACGTGATACCGGGAGTGAAAAGCATGGCCAGAATCACCAGGACCGAGGCGAGCAGTCTTTGTACCACTTACACCGTTTTCCCGCCCCCCCTTTGTCCCTCTCCCCCCCATCCCACCCTTCATTGCCGGCCTTTTCTTTAAGCTTGTCCCACAGACATGCGGGGGATGGGGAAATTACAGAGCCCAGGGGAAGAGTCGAGTCAATAGAAGGAATTGGCTTTGTGCAGCTTCCAAAACTCCGATTTTCAACTTTGGGACGGGTTACTGCTGCCCCAAACAGCTGCTTTCATGCGGAAAGTTTTCTGACTAAGCTACCCTGACCCAGAGATGAAAGGCCTGTCACTCAAGGCCCACCCCCCCCCACCTCCCCAGAGACAAATCCTAGATGCCATCGGTGCTATAGGTCAAAGCCTGCTCCAGCTGCGTTTCAACTTTTGCATGAGCTCCCATTTCCAATGATAGCAGCACACAATTTCGCAGCTTGTCTAGGTTATTCATAGATTCTTACCCTTTCTGAAAATAATAGATATACGCTCCAGCAAAAAAGACGGGGAGGTGGGGAAGCAGATAACTTTCAAATGATATAAATTTAAACGTTGAAAAATGGCAAGGCACTGTGAGAAAGAGAAAGAAGTTGTGGCTGCCACAAATTTGCCAAAGGATGAGTAGAGCAAAAAAATGACACTTAAGAACACAAATAGCTGCTCTTTCGTGATCTTTTTGCTGCTATGCCATCATAGCGTCATGGTTTTTTTGCTGCAATGGCCACACGTTCTTGTCAAAGACTATCATAAACGAATTCTCTCGACAGCACCAATTTCCGAGGCTTGTGATTGAAGTTCCTTCACTGGAGATTGTACTCCGAATAGTAATTTCCCCCTGATGCAAACTGGAGGAACAAAAAGTGGCTTAGAGCAAGAAGTGAACACCAGGAGATTAGCAACAATTGAAACATAAATATTCATATTCTACATAAAAACCATTCTGTTTGCACTTTTAGCTAAAGGATTGGGAGCATAATATTTATTGAAATGCTGTTTTTTTAATTCTGCAGCAATATAGTATCTCAAAAGAGGGAGGGAGGAAACCTTCAAGAAGAAGTATGTGCTAGGTACACAAATTATATGAAAAAGGCCTAATTTCTCCTAATGGGAGCCAAGAAAAAACACTGATTTATATTGAGCACGCCCACAGTAGTTATTATTAACCATATTGACTAATTTGCTTAACTTCTGTATTTTGTTGAATAAATCAGAAGTGAATACATAAGCCATTGATTACACAGGATATTAAGCCAAAACAAAACAACAGGCCAGCATAATAAGATATACAATCTCTTTACACATGTCTTCTTTGAACAAAATGCAAAGCTGCACAATACTGTACATTTCCACTCCAATATAAAATTGTACCTACCTTGTTTTTCAGAGTACATAATTTATCAATTTGTTTATCAATTTTTTTTTAAATCGCTCATCTCCCTCACAGATGCATACATTCCACTACACATGACCTGGGAAAAGTAGATTTGAGGTTTTCTTCCACTATCATATTTGGGATGGAATCCATCCATTGGAACTAGATGTAAGAAGATTTATATGAGGTAACTGGAAGAACTTATTTATAGAATGCATAATTAACAAATGGCTGTCAACAGTTAGCCAACAGTTAGATGACTTTCAATTTAGATAATTTTAAAAGGAGACTAAACAATGGCAGAAAGTTGATGGCTGCATACTACCTCTTGAATTAAAGGCAGCATGACTAAATATCAGTTGCTAGGGAACCAAAGTGAGGGAGGATCATTATCCTTAAATGTGAATTTGTTTGTGAATTTCTTGGATGCATCTGTTTGGCTTCTACATGAGAGAATATAGAGATAAAATCTAGTAAGGTACCCAACTCCCCACAAGATTCAGTAAGTACGGAGCACGCTCACTAGCTCTGAAATGAAAAATTACCAGTGAAACATAATTGGGGATGGGGGAGACAAGTAGAAAGTCCTCCTTAGAGTAAAACATGGAATAGCAATACCATAGACCTTTCTCTTGGGAGAATCCACTGAAATATTCTGCTGAAGACATTCCTTGAATTACAGTTAGCATATTATAAATGCAGTTCATGCACAGTTACTGATGGTTAATGGTAATGATCAGATACAAAACCCTCTAAATGCTATTAAATTCTTTGGTTTTGCAGAAATCTCTGCCAAAGAACATAATATCAATCATTCATTTATTACCTGGGTTTGTAGCAGTGGTGAAATCCAATATTTTTTATTATTGGTTCTGGTGGGTGTGGCTTGGTGGGCATGGCTAGGGCAGGGGAAGGATACTGCAAAATCCCCATTCCCTCCCCACTTCTGGGGAAGGATATTGCAAAATCTCCATTCCCATCACTCTGGGGCCAGCCAGAGGTTGTATTTGCCAGTTCTCCAAACTGCTCAAAATTTCCACTACCGGTTCTCCAGAACCTGTCAGAACCTGCTGGATTTCACCCCTGGTTTGCAGTGATTATGTTTGGCTCATCATTTTTTTTGTTTCAATTCATGCTGTTGATAAAGCAAAGCAAATCTCAGATATATTTTAGAAGGTTTCTATCTTCCTGAAATAAATTCACAAAAACTGGTTTTCTCTGTCCTTACCAGGAACACACAACCACAAAATATATGCTCTTTTATCCTATAATTAGAAGTTTTTAGTGATTGTTCATGTACATCAACAAAATCCATATGCTTGTAATATTTTGTTTCAGTTTAACTTAGTTATGCTGGGACCACATTTCATTCAATTTGTTTTGAAACTACAAATATATATTCATTATATTATTGTGCATCTTGCAAGAGAAACAAAAGATTTGAGGACACCTGTCTTCATATTACAGTGGTATTCAACATATTGTATTGTCATAATATCTTAAAGATATGCAAAATAACTTGGATGTTGGATGTCAGGCTACATTGATTGATTACATGCCATCAAATTAGTTTTAATTCCATATGCGATTTTGGTTCAGCATGTTCTGTGAAAGTAATATAGACCAAGGCTCTCAGCTAAGCACGTTATATGAAACAAATGCTATATAATCAAATCACTATTTAAAACAAACTGCAGCTAAGGGCAATATCTGCATGGAATCTCTGAGTAGGGGAAATGTCTAGAGCTAGCTTCATTTACCCATTTCTCCTAATATTAATTTCTCTAAATTCACAACTTCTAAGTTTTTTTAAAGAAATATCAAGTCAATAGACTTACAAGAAGATTCATGCAATCTGTACTTTTGCAAAAGGTTCAACCGCTGTCCAACCCCTGTCACTCAAACCCCATCCTTGAAGAGGATTTGGGAACTACAGCTGGAGCAGAATGCAGCTGCATGGGCATTTCTGGGGGGGCCCTAGGGTGGCTCACATAGCACCATTCTTATGCAAGCTGTACTGGTTGCTATTCTGTTACCTCATCCAATTCAAAGAATTAAAGCCTTTATGGCATAGTTCCTGGGGAGAATTGAGGAACCATCTCAGCCCAATGGGATTAGTCTGCTCCACTTGTTCTGGTAGCAGAGGCATGTTGTGGACCCCATCAGTCAAGAAATGCCACCTGATGAGATACAGGAGAAGAACCTTTTCTGCTGAGGTTCCCTTGGATGATACCCCTTATGGCCTTCATAAGAGTCTCAAATATGGCTCTGCCAATTGGCCTGAGGCTTTGCCTGGGCATTCTAGTGAACTAGGAATAAGATTCCATCTCTACCCCCAAAATTATTCTGTTTTATTTTTAACATTTAATTTCTGTTCAGTATTTAATGTTTTGATGTTTTATATTTTGTTTTTATGATATTTATAAGCACCCAGAATCATTTAACAGTGAGATGGGTGGCAAATAAATTTACTAAATAAATAAGCTGATTAGCACCATTCACTCAGAAATAGGCTTTTTCAACAAGCTTTGGCTGGCTAGCTGACATGAGTTTATATCCATACAAACCTCCTAGCATTTAAGTCCAACAAACAAGCAGTCCTCTAATCTTTTCCTGATAAGTGCTTTAACTGATAATCTTGTTGTATGCCATCAAGTCCAAGAACCCTATGGAGAATGGCTATGCTGGGTTTCAATTAATATTCGGGTTCTTCAGTATCTTTCTGTTTTGTCCCATGTTTGATCTAGGGCAGTGATGGCTAACCTTTTTGCCATCGCGTGCCAAAAGCGGGGGTAGTGGGGAGGGATTGCACATGCGCGTGCCCACACCCATAATTCAATGCGCCCCGTCCCTCCACGCATGCACGTGTGACTCCCTCCCGCTCTCCCCCCGCTTTTGGCACACGATGGCACGGTGGGCCCGGTAGGCCCATTTTTTGCCCTCCCCAGGCTCCAGAAATTTCTAGGAGCCTGGGGAACAGCGAAACCCCACCCTGTTTCCCAACTTCCAGTGGGCCTGGAAGGCCCAAAAATCAGCTGGCCAGCACGCACATGCATGCTCGACTGAGGTAGGGCAACGCTCGCATGCCCACAGATATGGCTCCGTGTGCCACCTGTGGCACCCGTGCCATAGGTTCGCCATCCTGGGTCTAGGGGTTAAGACACCAGGCTAGCAAGTGGGAGACCATGAATTCAAGTCCCACCTGAGTCTTGAAAGCCAAGTGGGCGACCTTGGGCCAGTCACTCTCTCTCTCAGCCCAACCCACCTCACAAGGTTGCTGTTGTGGAGAAAATTGGAGGAGGAAGGTGTGTTGGATATGTTCACTGCCTTGACTTATTTTTTAAACAATAATAAAGACAGGATATAAATAAATAAAATAATAATAAAAATAAATATTTAGTGTCAGGTACTTTCTTGAAAGTACTAGGTGTTTTGATCAGATGAGATGTTCAAACAAAAGTTATTTATTTATTCATTCCATTGTTTTGCCTTCCCAATGACAAGATTTTCAATTACTTTACATTGACAATAGTGTAGTTGCTGTTGCTTTGCATTTCTAAGCCATCAGGTTACCTTTGCATTCATAAACAATCAACTGCCACATAAAACAACCCAAAAGCTATTATACATTCTCCTGAGTTGACAAAATTCCGGTGTCTTATTCCACCCATCATAAACTATGTCACGCTAATTTTTTCCTTGATTTGCCTGTATGTGTGGTCTGAGATGAAATAACAAGAGAATAAATTATCTCATACGAGCCAAGGTGTCGAACGGAAGAGAATCACGTAATAAGCAAACATCCAGGGACAAGGGAGCATAGTTTTGGAAATGACTCAAGCTATCACTTAAAAACAAAACAGAATTTCTGTGTTAGTGTAAAGGCTAGAGAACCAGGAACTGGGTGGGGTTACACTAGTCCTCTAAAATGGCTCAAGGTTTAGTAATGAAAGAAAGAACAGCTACTATACCTCAACACTTGCGATCCTTTGCTGGGCAAATCCCTTTGATTTTGATACTTTGCTCAAATTCCCAACTTTGTCTGAGATAATGTTCCATCTCTCAGCAGAATTACCT
The DNA here is from genome assembly GCF_029215685.1 of Pituophis catenifer annectens. Taxonomy (NCBI): domain Eukaryota; kingdom Metazoa; phylum Chordata; class Lepidosauria; order Squamata; family Colubridae; genus Pituophis; species Pituophis catenifer. The sequence continues at coordinate 243,311,694 of NW_027256881.1, read as the reverse complement.
CAAAGAAAGATCCTGACAAAATTAATTGTATTACCAGAAGGTCTTCAGTCATCCCCACCACATTTATCTGGATATTGCTCCCTCCTACTCTCTTGGCATGCCCTGTATGGTGTGGCCCTTTGTATCCATGTGGTCACTGAGAATTGACAACAACTTGATGACACATAATCAATAGCACTGTTGAGCAATCAGTAAATACTGGCTATGTGAAGAGGCAACATCATCATGAACAACATCAGCTGGACCCATATCTTAAATGTCAACTCATATAGGCACTCTTAGTTTAGATTGATACAAATTGTACATTATCCAAGGATATATAGGTAGATGATTATCTGGTTACATCCATGAAGCAAACCTAGTATGAGGTTATTTTTTGGGGTGGGTGGGTGTTTGATGTCTATGTGTTTTGTTTCCATAGGTTTTAAAGCGGTTAAAAAAGACTATTATTAAATATTCCATATTTCACCAAATTCTAGAGCTAGTCCTATCAAAGGAAAAAGAATAATTTAAAGTATAACGTTTATAGTCAAGAGAAATTTAGATTTTCTCTCAGCAATCAACTCTCATTCTGCAGTCTTTTAAATGTGACAAACATGGCAGAAAGTTATAATGTTATAATAGAAAATGGTTAGAAGATAATCCTATGAAGCCCTTTTAGCTCTCAGTTGAATTGCATTGAGGGCAGAATTGGTTTTGATTATTATCAATATCCTCAACTTCTCGAGAGAAATACGATAAAAATTGATATGCTGTAAGTCTGCCCCATTTTTCAATATTTTCCTTCCTCTTTGATCTAGAGATCCAATCAGTAGAAAAGATGTCCCTGTACTGGGTAGATCTGTCCAAATTATACTGAAATTTATATTTCAAAACTATGCTCCATTCAAATAGTGTTGTACTCAAATCCAATAAATGGAAAGGATATCTACACTTCAAACAATAATAGAAAATCAGAAATGGTATTGGAGCTTGGTATCTTACTAAATCCATCACTAATGTTATGATTGAAAGAAGAATATAGTAATGAATCAAGAAAACAGAAAAGGCATTGTTGCCTGACTACTCAGCAGTAAAACACCATAATACATGTATGAGTAGGTGTGAGGCTGAACAGCAAGTGGTCATTATGATGCAAAGCAATGGGATGGGAAGGATGATTATTCAGTAATCTAGCCTTGGTTGTTTTGCTACTCAATAATCATCTCTTCATGTGGTTAGAAATATACATATCTAATGAACTGAATGTATATTAAAAGAGAAATGCAATCAGATTACATGTACATGTATAAATATACATCTATATTATGTTTAATTAATGCAGTGGAAAGGTGCTGACAATTGAATGTTTTAGTTCCACAAGCTGGAGCTTTTACAGCTCCTACTAACATTTATTTTATGGAGGCTTTGCCTTTTGTCTCCCTGATTACAAAACAAACTGGAGAGACTCTAGCTTGCATTGCATTGCTTTAGAGTACAGCTGATCTGTTTTGTTTCAGTTTGTAGATCTGAAAGCATTTAGTTGGCTTGTACAACTCTTAGGTGGACTAAACAGAGTCTTGAGGGGATTGACGTTTGCTACCACTCATTGCTGAATGTAATATGCTGAATAAACAACCTGAATAAACTTTGTTTTTACAGCAGAGTAGAACTCAAAGATAGTACAAAGTATTCTCTCATTTACCTTGTATCTGATGAAATGATCCCTAGTCCATTAACATTTGTACCATAATAAACTTACTTGGCATGTTATCCCCAAACCATTTGTTGCTTCACTATTTTGTATTACTGTTAGTATTTCTGTAATTTATTAGCATGGAGAAAGCAGAACTGCTTAATTCATTCTTTGCATCTGTCTACTGTCCCTGTCCTAATGTTTCCTCTATTTGTATCTATTTTATGTATTCAATTCATGCTTATACTTATATATATTACCCAATACATTCTTGACAAATTAAATAAATAAATAAATAAATAAATAAATAATTTTTTTTAAAAAGGAAACCATAGTCCAACCTACCAAAAGCAGAATTGTAAGAGGCAGAACAAGAATGCGAGTCAAACTAGGCAAGAAAATTGTAAGAGAACACCCATTCACTTTAGATGAGTTCAAATTGCCAGAGACAGATGGATTATATCCCAGAGTTCTAAAAGAGCTGACAGACATGATCTCTCAACCACTGAATATAATCTTTCAGAGGTCCTGGAAGATCTACCAGAGGACTGGAAAAGAGCTGATGTGGTTCCAAGCTACAAAAAAGGGTAAAAAGGGAATCTGGGAAACTGCAGACCAATCAGCCTCAATACCTGGGAAGGTCCTGAAAAAAATAATCAAGCAGCGCATTTGTTAGCATCTAGGAATGAACAAGACAATTAATTGAAGCCAGCCTGGATGTGTCAAAACAGATCATGTCAGACAGAAACCTTATTGCCTTCTTTGACAAAGTGACTGAATTAGTGGATAAGGGAAAGCTGTGGACATAGTTTACTTAGATATCAGTAAAGCATTTGACAAAGTAGACCAAGGCCTACTTCTTGGTAAGATAGAACAACGTTGGGTAGACAGTACCACCACCAGATGGATTCGCAGTAGCTGACCAACTATATGCAGTGGGTTAGGACAAGAGTTAGCATTAGGATGGAACCACATCTACATGGAGGAAATGCAATGGGGTACTGCAAGGTTGTAGCTTAATCCCAGTACTCTTCAATGCCTTCATAAATGATCTGGATGAGGTGATAGAAGAAGAACTCATCAAATTGGCAGATGACACCAAACTCGGAGAATATCTAAGATGAGAGACTCAAGATTCAAAAGAACCTTGACAGACTTGAACAACTTTAGGACAACCATGACCTGGATGATTGAAAATCTCTATAGACATGTTTGTGTGAAGTAATTCAACATTGTACCATCCGCTTAATATTAGATTATTTCTACACTCTACATGATGCAGTGTTTTTATACAGTGTATCTGTTCAGCCCCACTGACTTTGCTTGTCAGAAGCCAGCTGGGAAAGTTACAAATGGTGATCATAGGACCCCAGGACAACGTAACTGTCATAAATTCATGCCAGTTGCCAAGTGCCTGAATTTTGATCATGTGACCATGGGGATACTGCAATGGTTGTAATTATGAAAACTAAATCATAACTCACTTTTCTTCAGTACCGTTGTAACTTTGAACAGTCATTAAATGAGTGGTTGTAAATCGAGGACTACCTGTAGTCCCAAAAGGAGACTACAATATTCCCTAATCAAGAGCCTGAGGGAAGAGCTACCGTAAGTCTTCAAGCCTTCCTTAAAGAAGGTACTAGCTACAGTAAAAGTGCTACTCCTTAAGGTTTCATACCATCATTCAATATAAAAGATTGCTATTCCCATTTAATTCAGTATCAGATCTGTTTAGCTATTGAAATTGTGAGTTGAGTACCACTCCATTCTACCATGTACCTCCTGTGTTAACACTCACATCCAAGTGAATCTCATTCTGTATTTGGGGGCTGCTTATCTTTCTGAATACAGCTCTTTTTTGTTCAGAATAAAAGGGTCTCTTTCCCTGAAACAGCTGTCATCATAATTGCAAGTGAGCAGAAAGGCAGATAAAGCAAACAGCTATATATAGCTACAAATTGTCTCAGTTAAGATAAAAAATGTTGTTTTGAATCGCATCCATAGGAACACGGACACTCTGCTGAAAAGTACAAAGACACTGCAGCTAAAAGATAGGAAAAAGAAAATGCAGGCCACAACCTTAGGCTGGATAGATCCAGGATTGGGAAAATAATATTAAGTACGAATGTCTTTTTTCCACTTTCCCCTCCAAATAAATACAATGAGGTGTATTATTCACAGCACAAGCTCACACCTGTGCACTATTATCAAGGCTTTCTATAGGAATGTAAATATTCTGCTTTAACCTTTATAGAAACAACAGATTTTTCATTATAGAAGAATTACCAAAAAGCATACAGCAAACAAAACATTTAGAAATAAATCGTGGTACATCAGAGTTTGGGTTGTGAAAGAAACCTGAAACCAGAGCACTACTCCACTATATTAAAAGTTTGTCTGGGCTGGTTTATTCCATCTCCCTAACGGTTGCCTGTTCAAAATAACTATTTCTATTTATCCTAGCTGATGTACCTTTCAGTTTTCTTCTGTATTATCTTAACATTTATGCAACAGGCACAACAAAGTAGGAGGCTGTCTGCCATTGAGTCATTCACTCGGCCCACAGTCTGCAATGGAAATTTCTACGAATGCTGCATCCTTACATGATGCTAAAAATTAGTTTAGCAAGGATCAGCCTGTGCAGTAAAGAAATAAGAACTTCAGAAGTATCTGCTTCTACTTTTCATTAAATACTGATGTGCTACCAAGTCAGTACTGTCTCATAGTTACCATATATATGATGACAATCTCTTGTCTTCATGATGATCTCTCCCCAACCTGGCCTGCAACTCTACCCATGGTGCACTCCTTACAGCCTAACTGAGACCATCCATCTTGCTGTTATCCTCTTCTTCTCTTTCCTTCCTTCTTCCTTGGAGTAAACTTTTCAAGAGAGCTAGATTTTTTTCATGTGTCTAAAATATGACAATCTGAGCTGGTCATTTGTGCCTCAATTAATAGGAAACCAAAGGAAGTGTGAAATAAAAACAAAGAAGCTGTTAAGAGTAAATGTGAAAATAGGCTGGCAAAAAAAGGAATAGAGGAAAACTAACTGGATACTCGGGGGGAAAATAGTAGAAATTGCCAAGAAGAGAATAGAAACCAAGAAAGGCAAAGATCTCAGGAAGGAACTGAACAAAGAATTCCAAAAGATCTACCAATTCAGAAGGCAGGTCTAGCCTCGACATAGTATGCTAAAGGACAAATTCATAGTAACTTATTCAAAGAAGACCAAACAAGGTGAAGGAGTAGCAATATCCAAGATTCTTTAGGAAATACAGTCTACTTATAATCACTTCCAATAATTGTACTGGAAGATAAAGTTGCATCAGCTACCAAGTTAGTAGGCTACAGCAATTGATGGAATATCTAAAATAATATGGCAAGCAACAAAAGAAGGCACTATATCATTAATTACTTTTGATTTTCTATCTATGTAGTTTTCTTAGGTAAAGCACAGTACAGGTAATCCTCGACTTACGACCACAATTGAGCCCAAAATTGACGTTGATAAGCGAGACATTTGTTAAGTGGGTTTTGCCCGATTTTATGACCTTTCTTGCCACAGTTGTTAAGTGAATGACTGCTGGTGTTAAGTTAATATCACAGATATTAAGTGAATCTGGTTTCCCCATTGACTTTGCTTGAGAGTCGGTCACAAAAGGTGATCTCATGATCCTGGGAACTGAAACTTTCATAAATATGAGTCAGTTGCCAACTGCCTGAATTTTGATCATGTGATCATGGGGGTGTTGCAATAGTCGTAAGTGTGAAAAATGGTCACTTTTTTCATAAGTCACTTTTTTCAGTCACATAATTTTGAACAATCACTAAATGAACTGTTGGAAGTCGAGGACTATTAGTAGTGTCTGAGGGAGATGGGCAGTTCAAAAATGTAAAAAATAAATAAATAAAAAGTAGTTTACCATTGCTTTCTGCTACACAACATGAAATGATCCCAGGCTGTTGGCTTTGCTGTTTGCTTGCAACGTTGGAAAATTAGGCAGCAGATTTATTTTCCTTTTCCTCACCAAAAAAGGTAGGTGCAAACAATGGGAAATTATTTAGGGCAAAAGAGGAGAGTTCAAGATTTTAAAACACAAAAGAAAAAAAAGCTCTTTTTAACTAGGGAATTGTAATAATTGAGATACTATTAATTGTATACTGTGTTGAAAGCAGAAATGGTTAAGTTGTGGTTTGGAGGAATATATGGGGGAAATTATTTGGTTTATTATTATTGGTAAATATAATTAATTGATTTGTAAGAAATTGGATTGCATGGAAATAATTGGAATATTCATGTTCATATTGATTAATATACAAAAAAGATAGTTATATAACTAATTGATTTATATTAAAATGTTGAATTTGTATTAAACAACTCATATTACATAATTAACCAATGTGAGGATGGATATAAAAATAGATGACAATGGGAAGGGGTATAATATAGAATAGAAGGGAAAAATTGAATTTGATTAAGATTAGAGATGAGGATGAAGGGTAATATTGTTTTTTTTTAAAAAAAATAGATGAGGAATAAATATGGCAAAAAGGAAATATAGAAATTGTAAATTTAATTGAAATGACTAAACACTGTTTAAATTTGTGAACCAGCCAAATATTCTGTTCAAAGAAAATACATTGTATGTTTGTATGTGTGTTTCTAATTATTGCTATTTATTCATATTTGTTCTCTTTTATTCTTTAAAGTTTAACAATTCATTCTTTATCTTAATATCTTTATATTTGTTTGGGGTTGGCTTTCTTCCCTTTCATCTTTTTTATTGTACAGCAATCTTTCTCCTCAAACCTACCACCTCTCTTTTCTTTCCTTCTTACTTTCTCTTCCCCCCACCCTCTTCTTCTCCTCCCTATTTCCTCTTCCTTTCTCCTTCTCCTCCTCTCTTCCTCCCTCTCTTACCGTCACTCCTACTCTAATTTCCCTTCCCTTCCTTCATCCCTCTCTATTAATGTATCCTTTTATGCATATGGACTACTCAGAGGGCTGAAAAAGTTATTTTTGACTGGTCCTCACACTTTTGACCAGTCCTCGAACTTACGACTGTCCTCACATTTTACGTTTTTGCCCTATCTTGTCACCATGGTGAAGAGAAGCAGTTGTGAAATGAGTGACATGGTTGTTAAGAATGCTGCACGGGCATAAATGTGAGGATGGTCATAAGTGTGAGGACCAGTCAAAAGTGTGAGGACCTGTCAGAAATGACTTTTTTCAGCCCTCTGGTTAGTCCTTTTGTGCATATGGACTACTCAGAGGGCTGAAAAAGTTATTTTTGACTGGTCCTCGCACTTTTGACCAGTCCCCGAACTTACGACTGTCCTCACATTTTACGTTTTTGCCCTATCTTGTCACCATGGTGAAGAGAAGCAGTTGTGAAATGAGTGACATGGTTGTTAAGAATGCTGCACAGGCATAAATGTGAGGATGGTCATAAGTGTGAGGACCAGTCAAAAGTGTGAGGACCTGTCAGAAATGACTTTTCAGCCCTCTGAGTAGTCTCTATACACATAGCCATGGCCACCCGGTCACATGACCAGCTAGCCACGCCCACCCAGTCACAAGCCACGCCCAAGCCAGACCTCCAAGCCATGCCCACACAATAAGCCATGCCCACAATGGTGTCCTTCTTACCAATGTTAAAATCTGTTCACCTTACCCTATACACATAGCTATGGCCACCCGGTCACATGACCAGCTAGCCACGCCCACAAAATAAGCCACGCCCACAATGTCCCTCTTTACCAATGTTAAAATCTGGTCACCTTATGTTACTGGCCCAAAGTCACCAAGTTGGCTTTTGTATCTAACAGAGGACTAAAAAAACCTAGGTCTCCCTACTCCTAGTCCAGCACTAACCATTGCATTTTGCTCACTGTTTTTGTAATGTTATTAGTACAAGCATAGCATCAAAAATGAAAGTTCCAGAAAATCAGAAAGATCACAACAGGATAGTGAAGGTATTAATAATAAAACTGAAAGTGTCTCAATCAAATTCCACCCTGAATAATTCAATCTATAGACAGGACTAGTGGTGGGATTCAAATTTTTTTACTACCAGTTCTTTGTGTGTGGCTTGGTGGGCGTGGCAGGGGAAGGATACTGTAAAATCTCCATTCCCTCCCCACTCCAGGGGAAGGTTACTGCAAAATCCCCATTTCTTCCCGATCAGCTGGGACTCGGGAAACAGAGAATAGACGGGGGCGGGGCTAGTCAGAGGTGGTATTTACCGGTTCTCCGAACTATTCAAAATTTCTGCTACAGGTTCTCCAGAACTGGTCAGAACCTGCTGAATACCACCTCTGGACAGGACTTTAAAAAAGCAAGGATTATATACAGCAAGCGCCGATAGAAAAAAATATTTTAATGGCGCTGTAACCTTCACTCTTACAGCTGGGATATAAGATGCTGAGCCAAGTCCCTACTCTGTGCATGAACCTACCTTAAAGTACCTTGAGTAGATAGCTCCCTAGTTTCTGTTTGAAGATTTCCAAAGAGCAGTGAATACCACCTTTATATAATGGGTTCTACTATCAACCTCTTCCCATCAGACCAGAATTTGCCTTTCTAATTTAAGACCATTATTCCCTGCACCGGGGACAATATAGGACAGGTTGTTAATTATTTTTGTGCTTCAAAAAGTATGCATATTTTTGTGTATAATGTATTGGGAACACTGTCTATGAAAACCAATGCTATACAGTACTAAATTCATTGGTTTATAACATGCTACCGTAGATGATTCTGCTGGGGTTTTTTTCCTGTCACTGACTGATAGTGTTATTTCAATGGAAATTATTCAGCTAAACTGAATAATTAGGTGCTCGATTTCCATTATTAAGAAAACACAAGACAACGGTATCTTAAATGACAGTGGTAATTTATCTGATTAGCAGATTTTTATAGCAGATGTCCCTTTTATCTCTCCCAAGCTTATTAGTCAGAGATAATTCAGAGAATAAGGTTTGCATCTAAGCAACTAACTCAGTAGTGAAAACAAAATTTGAATAGTTACTCTTAATATACATATGTTTAACTGTCCTACCAGCCAAATATCCAATTTGTAGCACATGATGGATTGCTAGCAAACTACCTTTCTTATAATTGAAACAGTTTGCATGGCTAATTGCTTGGAAGTTATATCTATTTAGCAAAGGAAATTTGCACATTGTTCACAAGTTTATAATCAACCAATACAGATCTGGAATCTCTGGTAAAGTATTATAGATAAAGACTACTTGACTTGTGAGAAGCCACAGCCATAATTAAGACAGTTATCTTGTCAACAATAAACTGCCGTTGCTTTCTTGGGAAGTTTTTTCAACTTTCCAGTGTAGCCAGCAGCCTAAAATTTCCTAATAGTTTCTCATCCAACTGCTAACTGGGTCTGACTTTTGCTTGAGATCAATCAAGGTCATTAGATACTATAATTTTGTCAAACTGGAGTGTTCGCAAACAGTGAAAACTTAAGTAAAAAAAAAAACCCTTATACTTTATTTTTTTCTTAAAAAAAAAAAGCAGTGGTACAAACCATTCAGTGCATTGGTATATCCAGTTGCAAGAAGGTTAGAACACAATTGACACAAAGTGAAGTATATTAGAAATGCCTTTTTTTAATCATCTATCAAAAACAAGCTACACAGCTATACCAACTCTTCCAAAACAGCTCCAGTAGAAGACACTGAACACTGTAAGGTTCTTCTGCATTCAAATGGAGTGTGAAACAATATGTTAAAATGGGATAAAATATTAAAAAGATACTGCAATTGTTTAAACATTTATATTGTATATGTCAGAAGACTAAGCAAAAAATGTAACTGGGAACTCTAAAAGTCAGAACACAAGGATGAAAGAACAAATCTGTGCATGACCCAAGTTGTACAGTGCAAACTTTTGATTGGAAAACACCTTTTTCATTACGGTTTGTTTTGACTTATTTTATCCAAGCAGGGCAGAATTTTTTAAAATTCTGCATCAAAACTCAAAGCCTTGCCCACAAATAAATATCTACATTCAGCAAACCCATTTTAGCTTACCACAACAAAATGAATCAAAATATGACATAAAACTTGGATTTTGTGTTCTTATTTTCTAAATATCACTCCACATGTTTTATGTTATTTTATGCACATTTAAAATATACGGAAGGAAAGAATAATGTTGCTGTTCATTTAATTTCCAGCTAAAAGAAGATTACTTTTATAAGCAATTCATAAGTTTTGTTTATATCGGATGAGCAAGAGTAAAATAGCTTTACTTACACAAAAAGCACTGAGTGTTCTTTCCTCTGCAGTCATAAGATAACAAAATGTCTGGATAATGTTAAAAAGGAACAAAACACATCACTCTTTCTCCAGGGGTAAAGTGCTAAGTGACGAAGGAAAATATAAGCCTATATTACACATCACCTTAATTGCCATTACTGAAATTGAATAGAATCATGGGAAGTGGATTGCAGCCAGAGTGAAACTGAAATCTTTGGACTGCGATAAGAGTTAAGTAGCCAAATTTAACTTCACACTGCTATCTCACTATTAAAAAAAAAAAGCTGTATTGTCTAATTACAACCAGCAGTGAATACCTGTAGGGAATAATGAATAGAACAATAGACTAAGCCATAATGTGTTTTATGTTGTTTGGACTTAGTATATTGCATAAGCAAAGGTAGCAAATGTGTGAACCCAGCCATTGTGGTTTGAATAGTGTACAGATGAATGAGCACTGCAATTCTAGATAATTCTTAATTATTTTAATTTCTATTTACCTTTCAGTCTATGGGAAAGAGTGTTCAATTAGAATTGGATGCTTGTGTGTGCATGTGTGTGTTTGTATGCATGTAAGAAAGACATTCTGAATTCCAAGCAAAAACAACTCCTGCCCCCAATTTAGTGGTCTCCAGATCCGTGAGTAATTTGCGTATCTGAAGACTCTGCATCAATTCATTTAAACATGCAATCTGGCACTTTCCTCCCTCCCTCCCTCTCTCTCTTTGCCTGATGAAGAGTTCTTGAAACCTGAAAGCTTCCAGCAATTTTCTACAGAAGCAATTGGCTTATAAAGATATCGCCTCTCTTGGTGTCGTGTTTGGAATAGAGTATGCATATCTGCTTCCACATTCTTTAGCATTTATTTGCAACAAGGAAAAAAGAAAATAACACTGATATTTTTAGAAGGCTAAATGCCAGCTTTCTTGGCTCATTATATAGAAGAGATGAAGAATGTGCTGTACAAATGTACTGTAATTACTCACCTCCTACAAATCTAACATCACATTTGTCTTATTTAAATAAATAACAATACACCCAAGAGTTAAGATTCCCCATTAAGATTGCATTGAATTCCTAGGCACTGCGTAACCAACTCAAATTATTAATGTGGAAATCTGTGATCGTTAAAGGCACGCTTAATGCTCCATTGTTGTAAACACAAAAGGGGATAAAGTAGCATTCAAGTCAGATGTGAAGCAAATGACAACTTGCTGCAAATATGCTTTGTTGTATTTTCTTTTCTAAGATTAAAGGAAAGAGGTATAAAGAGGCAAAGTTAAACCTTAACATTAGATCAACAGGCCTTCATTCAGCTAAGAAGATAAAGATCAGAAAATACTAAATAAAAGAAGAATAAAGTAGAAGGAGTCTTGGGGATTATCTTTACCCATACAAATTCTGGAAAACAGCCTAAGGTATTCTGAAACATGTAGGTTTACCTCGTATTAAGCCATAACCTGGTTGTTTGATTTTGGCTAAGGTGATACATGAACTCACACATTGTGGTTTGTATTCTGGGAACCTATCCAATTGTGGTTTAGTAAAGAGATCATTGTTGAACCATATAGCATGGCATGAAAATTAATTGAAACCTGAACCAGCAATTTGTGATGTCATTTCAAAATCAAACTCTTTTCTTTTCCTGGTACTACACTGTATCTGGACATTTACAGACCACATAAACCAGAGGAATGAAAGGTTAAAACTCTCTGGAATCAAGTCCCAAATTTAATTAAGTACCTGGATGCAGTCCATATGGTATCCTTAGCAGTTATTTTATATGGAAATAGTTTGCCAACACCCCAGGCATCTGCAGGAGGTGGTTGCAATAGCAGAATCAATGCATAACAGTATGCATATAAAGGGTTTCAATCACACTGTTGCAACCATCATCTTGATTTTTCACACATGCACACACACACACACACACACACGCACACACACATACACCCCCCCCCCAATGGACACCCTACCATCATCTTCTTCCTAGATGTTTTTTTTTTCTTTTCAGTTTCTCAATGTAACAGAAACCAGCTGGCTATCTCTTTTCAAAGTGCTACCTGGATCTGACCCTCATTAACTTTTTTCAAGATCAGCCAAGACCACGCGGTAGCAAGTAGCAAATTTCATAGCAGAGGAACAGATGGCAAGAAAAAACTTACAAACCAATAAATCTGTGCCGTGGCTAGATGATTGAAATTAGGCTGTTTCTATACTGACAAAGTCCAATTTCAAGCCAATATGAAATGAATGGCACACAGTTGTTTTGCATATTCTACAAACATTGCAAGGTATGCCAAGGTATGTATGTATGTATGTATGTATGCCATCTTTATTATTTTTATAAACAATTCAAGGTGGCAAACATATCTAATACTCCTCCCTCCTCCTATTTTTCCCACAACAAAGTTGTGAGGTAGGTTGGGCTGAGTGAGACAAAGTAACTGGCCCAAAATCAATCAGCTGGGTCTTATACCTAAGGCAGAATTGCTAGCCTGGTGCCTTACTGGCATCCTCTATAATAAAGTTGTAACAAAAATATTTTTATTCATGTATTAGGTGATTTTACTTTGTACTGTTGGAAGAAACATCCTTTTCTGGGTTCTGCTCCAAGTGGGGAAAACAGACACTGGAAACATGGAGACTGCTTGGAAAGATGGTTTAATGGTGGACAGGATCACATGGCTTGAGTTCCTGAACAGAAAAGGGCAGATACAGTAAATCCTCGGGTTTTTATGCTCTCTCTGGCTCTGCATTTCTTGGGGCCCCAAAAGAGTTTCCTGATTGGTTGTCAGACTCCCAGGGGGTGGGGGCCTTGCTGGCTGATGGTCACATGTGCTTCCCAGGTCACATGTGGTGAGTTTCTGCTGCTATTGTGTAGAGGGCTAATCCCATCTTTGGCAATTCCTACTATGGCTCTGCCTGAAGGAGGTAGATCTTTGTTATGTAGAATAGACTGGCCCAAGCCTTAATGGCCCATTGACAAAGGGTGGGGGCAGGAAGGTGGGAGCTGCTTTGTCTGTAAAATGTGCTTCTCATATTTCTCATCCAGGGAAATATAATATTCTGCCTTTTTCATATTTCCTAAAATATTTCACTCTTCCAGGAAAGGGGTGGGTGCTAACTTCCTACAGTACCAATCAAGGCATCATGTTGCCTCCTCTGTTTTCCCCACAACAACAACCCTTTGAGATAGATTGATGCTGAGAATGACAGGACTAGAATTCACAGATTCTTAGTTTCAAGTCCTTCATTTTAACCGCTGCCTCAAACTAGCTCCTAGAAGCATGGCAATTTTTTGACCATGCTCTGTTCATTTCCCACAAAGTACGAAGAAGGACTTCTGTCTTTCTGTAAGTGTTCAAAGGAAGAAATAATACAATGTATGTTGTGGTCCACCAGCGGCCACAGACAGTGAGGTGGTTGGGGAGGAACATGGGCCAGTCCTGGAGTCTGGGGAAGGCTCGAATGATGGCTCTGAGTTGGAGGCAGAGAGGGGGCCAAGGCCATCTGGTAGTTCTTTGCTGCCTCCGGAGTCTCTGGAGTCTTACATCAGTGAGGCAAAAGAACAGCGTGAGCCTGTTCCCAGTGTGCACATGCGCAGAGCCGCCAGGAGACAGGAACAATTAAGAAAACAGGGTTGACTTAGGAGTAAGGCTTGGAGATGATTGCCCCCTCCCATAAGACATAAAAGAGAAGGAAAAGGAACGTGAACTTTTGCAGGAAGCGATTAGTTCATCTGGTCGGTAAAAGCTGTGGAAAAGTTTTGTTTGACTCTGTGCTAAGTTTGGCCTTTCCCTGCATGTGGCAATTAGTTCTCTGGCAGCATTCCAAGGGAGATAAGGTGAGTGTTTGTAAACACTCCCCTGCAAGAGTGTTTGATAAGCCTTTCGACTGGGAATGACAATAAGTCACAGACGTCTGAATTAAAGAGGTTTGCCGGGACTAAGTTTGTGCTGTATACTGCCTAAGGAAGCCTAGGTCAGAACAATGTAGTAATAGACTGAGCAGGGAATAGTCAGGGAAAGTGAAAAAACCAAAGCCACGCAAGGCCATAAACCTTTTGCAGGATGCAAAAACACAAAGAAGCATAAAGGAAAGGATCCTTAAAAAGAAACACAAGACGTTCCAAGAAAGAAGATAAAGCTTCCAATTAGAAACAAGTCATACTGAACACCATGAGAAGTGAAGAGATGAAAGACAATATGTGGACAGTAAAAGAGAAGCAAAGGACAAAGGGATTCCTGAAACAAAATCACCGGAGAGTCAACTCAATCTGTGAGAAATTAATTGAGATCACAATCACAGAAATTCTTGAATGGTCTTTTCTATCACAGCCCCTATAGATGCATCAAGCCAACAGCCGAGGTGTCTAGAAATTCTGGAAGTTGTCC